>NC_089236.1:44906945-46322445 GCF_963924675.1 Phocoena phocoena | reverse complement strand
TTTGAGTTCTTTATATATTTTGGATATTAACTACTTATCAGATATATGCTGTGCAAATATTTTCTGCCATTCAGTAGGCTGCCTTTCATTTTGTTGATAATTTCCTTTGCTGTACAGAAACTTTTTAGTTTAATGTAGTCCCATCTGTTTATTTTTGTTTCTGTTGTCTTTGTTTTTGGAGTCAGATCTAAAAAAATTATTGGTGAGACCTACGTCAAGGAGCTTACTACCTGTTTCCTTCTAGGAGTTTTATGATTTCAGGTCTTACATTCAAGTATTTAATCAATTTTGAGTTAATTTTTGTGAGTGGTATGAGATAGTTGTCTAGTTACATTATTTTATATATGATTGTCCAGTTTTCCTAACACCAGTTATTGAAGACACTGTCTTTTCTCCATTGTATATTCTTGGTTCCTTTGTTATAATAAAACCATAGGTGGGTTTATATTTGGGGTCCCTATTCTGTTCCATTATTCTGATTGTTTTTGTGTGAGTACCATACTGTTTTGATTACTATAGCTTTGTAACATAGTTTGAAATCATGAAGCAGGATGCCTCCAGCTTTGTTCTTCTTTCTCAAGATTTCTTTGGCTATTCAGGGTCATTTTGGTTCCATAGAAATTTTAGGATTCTTTGTTCTATTTCTGAGGAAAATGCCATTGGTATTTTGATAGAGATTGCACTGAATCTGTAGACTGGTTTGGGTAGTATCGATTTATTTTATCAGTGTCTTATAGTTCTCAGTGTGCAGGTCTTTCACCTCCTTAGTTAAATTTATTCCTAGATATTTTATCTTTTTTGATGCAATAGTAAATGAAATTATTTTCTTAATTTCTATTTTGGATAGTTCATTATGAGTGTAGAGAGACACAACAGATTTTTGTATATTGATTTTATATTCTGGAACTTTACTGAATTTTTGGTGGAATCTTTAGGGTTTTCTATACATATTGATAATATGTTATCAACAAACCATGGCAGTTTTACATCCTCTTTTCCAACTTGATTCCCTTTTAATTTCTTTCTGTTTTATTTATTTTATTTTATATTTTTCCCAATCACTCTGGCTAGGAATTCCAATACTATTTTAAACAATGTGGCAAAAGTGGGCATATTTGTCTTTTTCCTGGTCTTAGGGGAAAAGCTTTCAGCTTTTCACCACTGAGTATGGTGTTAGCTGTGGGCTTATCATATATGGCCCTTATTATGTTGAGGTGTGTTTCCTCTTATACAAACCTTGTTGAGAGTTTTTTAATCACAAATGGATATTGAATTTTGTCAAACACTTTTTCTGCGTCTATTGAGATGATCATGTGGAGGTTTTTTTGTTTTTTTACATCTTTATTGGAGTATAGTTGCTTTACAATGGTGTGTTATTTTCTGCTTTATAACAAAGTGAATCAGTTATACATATACATATGTTCCCATATCTCTTCCCTCTTGTGTCTCCCTCCCTCCCACCCTCCCTATCCCACCCCTCCAGGTGGTCACACAGCACAGAGCTGATCTCCCTGTGCTATGCTGCTGCTTCCCATTAGCTATCTATCTTACGTTTGGTAGTGTATATATGTCCATGCCTCTCTCTCACTTTGTCACAGCTTACCGTTCCCCCTCCCCATATCCTCAAGACCATTCTCTAGTAAGTTAGTGTCTTTACTCCTGTCTTACCCTTAGGTTCTTCATGACATTTTTTTTCTTAAATTCCATACATATGTGTTAGCATACGGTATTTGTCTTTCTCTTTCTGACTTACTTCACTCTGTATGACAGACTCTAGGTCTATCCACCTCATTACAAATAGCTCAATGTCACTTCTTTTTATGGCTGAGTAATACTCCGTTGTGTATATGCACCACATCTTCTTTATCCATTCATCTGATGATGGACACTTAGGTTGTTTCCATCTCCGGGCTATTGTAAATAGAGCTGCAATGAATATTTTGGTACATGGCTCTTTTTGAACTATGGTTTTCTCAGGGTATATGCCCAGTAGTGGGATTGCTGGGTCATATGGTTGTTCTATTTGTAGTTTTTTAACAGCTCCATACTGTTCTCCATAGTGGCTGTACCAATTCACATTCCTACTAGCAGTGCAAGAGTGTTCCCTTTTCTCCACATCCTCTCCAGCATTTATTGTTTCTAGATTTTTTGATGATGGTCATTCTGACTGGTGTGAGATGATATCTCATTGTAGTTTTGATTTGCATTTCTCTAATGATTAATGATGTTGAGCATTCTTTCATGTGTTTGTTGGCAGTCTGTATATCTTCTTTGGAGAAGTGTCTATTCAGGTCTTCTGCCCATTTTTGGATTGAGTTATTTGTTTTCTTGTTATTGAGCTGCATGAGCTGCTTGTAAATTTTGGAGATTAATCCTTTGTCAGTTGCTTCATTTGCAAATATTTTCTCCCATTCTGAAGGTTGTCTTTTTGTCCTGTTTATGGTTTCCTTTGCTGTGCAAAATCTTTTAAGTTTCATTAGGTCCCATTTGTTTATTTTTGGTTGTATTTCCATTTCTCTAGGAGGTGGGTCAAAAAGGATCTTGTTGTGATTTATGTCATAGAGTGTTCTGCCTATGTTTTCCTCTAAGAGTTTGATAGTTTCTGGCCTTACATTTAGGTCTTTAATCCATTTTGAGCTTATTTTTGTGTATGGTGTTAGGGAGTGATCTAATCTCATACTTTTACATGTACCTGTCCAGTGATGAAAAATCTGAAAGTGAAATCAAGAAAAAAACTCCCATTTACCATTGCAACAAGAAGAATAAAATATCTAGGAATAAACCTACCTAAGGAGACAAAAGATCTGTATGCAGAAAATTATAAGACACTGATGAAAGAAATTAAAGATGATACAAATAGATGGAGAGATATACTGTGTTCTTGTATTGGAAGAATCAACATTGTGAAAATGATTCTACTACCCAAAGCAATCTATATGTTCAATGCAATCCCTATCAAACTACCACTGGCATTTTTCACAGAACTGGAACAAAAAATTTTGCAATTTGTATGGAAACACAAAAGACCCTGAATAACCAAGGTAATCTTGAGAATGAAAAACGGAGCTGGAAGAATCAGGCTGCCTAGCTTCAGGCTATACTACAAAGCTACAGTAATCAAGACAGTATGGTACTGGCACAAAAACAGAAATATAGATCAGTGGAACAGGATAGAAACCCCAGAGATAAGCCCACGCACATATGGTCACCTTATCTTTGATAAAGGAGGCAGGAATGTACAGTGGAGAAAGGACAGCCTCTTCAATAAGTGGATCATGTGGGTTTTATCCTTTATTACTTTAATTTGGTATATCACATTGCTTGATTTGTGGGTGTTGAACCATCCTTGCATCTCTGGAATAAATTCCACTTAATCATGGCACATGATTGTTTTAATGTATTGTTGAATTTATTTTGTTAATTTTTTGTTGAAGATTTTTGCATCTATGTTTATGAGAGATATTGACCTGTATTTTTCTCTTCTTAAAGTTTCCTTGTTTGGTTTTGGTATCAAAGTAATACTAGCCTCATAAAATGAGTTTGGAAGTGTTCTCTCCTCTTCTATTTTTGGGAGAGTTTTAGAAGGATTGGTAGTAATCTTTTGAATATTTGGTAGAATTCACCAGTGAAGCCTTCTGGTTCTGGACTTTTGTTTTGTGGGAGGTTTTTGATTACTGATTCAGTCTTCTTACTAGTGATATAATGATATAAACTTTTTGAGATATATGGATGTGTTATGCAGAAATATGACTAATATATATGTACAATCATCATTTCAAAGTGTTATTATATTTAAAACTTATTTTTCTTATGTCTGTTTTAACCCAATTTTCTGCAATTAACACATTTTTATAGAAAGAAAGTTAACTAATTAAAATTATATTTAAAATTAAAATACAGTTTACATATAAATGTATGCATATGTATATGAGAATATATGTATGAGTTTGTGTATGTGTGTATACATAGCTGAAGTGCCTCTTAGAAATCAACTAATTCAAATCTGTACATGGAGAAATTAAAAGACTTTCTCAGGGTCAAGCAGCCCAAAGTTGACAGACCCAATAATACAAGTCTTTACCTTTAGATTTAAGTATAGCCCGTTTTCAATTCTACCACATGAGTAAAGTACATTTTTATTAATTTTGCCTATATGTATAATTTTTCTTACAAAATGAGGTTGCTGGGTACTTGAGGGTAAGAACTGAAATAATTTTTTAAACAAACAGACAGTAAGTACAATAATATTTTACTTTTTAAAACTTAAATCTCATTTCTAATTGCCTTCAAGGTTTGATGTATACTCAATGGCCACAAGTCCAGTTTGTCCACATAGCACTCCTCCTTTAGGGTTTGTAAAAATCAATTAGAAGAGTTATCTGTCAGAGTGGTTAGTGGTTAGACTCAAACCCAAAATAATAACAACATGACAATATTATTTCAAAACCACATGATAATGTTTTCTATTCTAAATATTCAACTTAAGGATCTTGGAATGAATTCACAGTTGAATCAGATTCCTAGTAAATTTTCAGTGCAGTTCATTGAAATGTATTTATTGCCATAACTCAGATATTATAACTTTGGTGTGATATACATAGGTCTGGGGGAAAAATATAGATTTGGAATTATAACAATAAAACTTGTTCATATAAACATATATCTTTAGAAAATACATAACAGATGTGCTAATGTGTCCTAAGGTAAATGCATAATGGACAAAGATAATATTTTCTCCAAAACAATATTTTATTTCTTTCATCTTTTCATCTTTGATGCACCTGTGTCTTGTTGGCAGTTTGCTCAGTTTCAATTTGGGAAACATAAGTATCAACAAGTTATAACTACTATTTTCTCTTGTGTGTTTTAAATTGTTCATAAAATATTTACACAGATTGTGTATGCCCTTATAGTTACATTGAGAGTCAAGGTTCTAGTTATGTGTAGTTTTTCTTGACTTTCTCAATTTTTCATCAAAATGAAGGAAGAAAATTATCAGAATACTCTAAAATAAGCTAGTATTTTTTTAATATTTTTCAAATACTTTGTTTTTGGTGACTTTGCATTTTTTAAAGATTTGTTCCACATTTTTAATCTTGCTTGACCTCTGCAGCTATGATTTCAGGGGACCTCTTTTGTTCATAGGAAGGGCGAGAACAAATATTCTTCTATTGATTTTAAATCTTGTTATTCACTCTCACAATTGTTATCCTTCTGTATGAGTAACATTTTCTGTCCAGCAGCCTGTGTTCAAGTTATTGAATTCTTAAAGCAAGGAAAAGTTTGGAAATATATTGTATTTTCTCTAGTCACCATGAATTATGTCCTCTTAAGTCTAGATTAAATGTTTCCACTGGGCCCTACCTATTCCTTATTTACTGTTGCTACTCAAAATTTTCATATTAAAATTTGAACTACAAATGATAATAAAACTGTGCACAGAGAAACTATATTAACCATTTATTTTCATAGATATATCATATATAATTTGAATCCTAGAAAGTAAATAGAATATAACTACCAAATTAAACTACCAAAAAGCAAGGCACCAAGTAAACTTCTAAACAGATCAAAATAACATGTTGTTTATCGTGGAAAAAAGATGTCAGAAGGTAACTTTATTGTTATTTTCTATTATATAATAGTATGTTGTGTGACACATCCATAAGCCATTTTCACATAGAATATGGAAAGGCTGGAATTACATGATACTACACATGAAAGGGCTTATGTTAGCTAATAATACATTAAGTAAAGTATATAGAGAGGCCAACATTTCTCTTCTATTTGGACAGCCTAAATGTAACATGGCCCAAAAAAGGAGATAATACCCATATAATTTATCAAGTTTATTTTATCCCTTTTAAAGTTGCCTATTCTTCAAGCCCAAATGTGTCATCACAAACTATCTATATAAACATATGTATCCAACATGTCATATAAATAATACAGTTCTTATGAATATTGTCTTTACCTCATCCTAAATCCTCATTATGAAATACAAATTTTGAATTTAAATTGGAGCCCATTTTAAAAAGTACTTTAAAATGCACTATGTCATTTACATGGGAGTGCTTCAGGTTTTATTAAATTTGAGCATATTTAGCAGGAGAAAAATGATAGTGTCAAAAATGACAATCTTTAGTTTGTTAATGGAAAATTAATACTTTTTTACTCACTAATGCCCTATCATCTTGAAATGTCAAGAGTATTTTACTATAATAAATCATATGTGGTCCTTTTACTCAATTTTCTATTTTTAAGGTTGCAGAGGCAATAGAATATTCTCACTACTCCAAAGATTATTTTACTTATTAGAGTAGGTATATAGCCTAATTGTTACTGCTCTAGATCAGTGCTGTATAATATAATACATGTGGCTATTTGCATTAAAATTAATTAAACTTTAATAGAATTTAAAGGTAAGTTTTTCAGTCTTACTTGAAATATTTCAAGTTCTCAATAGCCACATGTGGCTAGTGGCTACCATATCAGACAGGGCCAAAATTTTCCATCACTTGCGAAGTTTTATTGGACAGCACTGCTCTAGATTATTTACATCCATCTCTTAAATGTATGTACTTCAAGAAAAGTTCTACAACTTCCATTTCATGTCTCATGTTGAAAAGAAGCAAATATAAATTTGTGTGGGGTATTAAAATTTAATAAGGATTAGTGCAATAGATAAGAGTTTGGTCTGTTTTTTATAATATGAATAACCTTTGTAATTTGCTATTTATAACTCACTTTCAATCTCCTACAAAATGAGACTGATAGAAGTAATATATCCTCCTTGGATTATTATTAAGTTTGTATAATATAATCTAAATAAAGTGTACGACACATGGTCAGGCACCTAGTAACATTCAGCCAGTTTTAGTTGTTAAAGTGTCCATTGTATCAATAGTAATCAGTAGTTCCATCAAATGATGGAATCTTAAATGGTTTATATAAATTCATTATTATATTATCATATCTTCTTTTCTGCTTTATTCTGTTTTTAACTTTTGTTTTTACTTCTTTGGGACACATCAACAGGCGCTGGGTGGGGGGGGGGAAATTTTTTCCATTTCAGCCCGTTTTGGAATCTGAACAATATTATTCATATGTAAACCCACGGAGGGCATTTAAGCTAGAATAAGACAGTCAGAAAATTAAAACTAGTATTATAGTATTATGGAATTATTAGTTGGTCTCCAGATTATTCAACAGAATTTATAGAAAGTAGGTGAGGGATTTCTAAACAATCAACCTCACAGTTAATGTGAAATCATCTTAATCATATACCTTCTCAGCCCTTTACACCAGTGGCCTTTGATACACTGCATTTACCATGAATGTACAGTATATTTCCCTTGTATAATAATTTCTTGCATTTTCACTTAGGCAACCGAGCTTAGCACCAGATGTGTTGTTCTTTTCATGTTGAATCTTTTACTGCTTTTCCAAAGGCAGCAATTGATTGTCTGTGAGTGGACTGAGCGTAATTTTTAATTTTGTTCAAAAGCACACCACTCTAACTATAAAACTACAATGAAGTATTTGCTTTTATTTCATTAAATTCTACTGAATTATTTAGCAGTTTAGGATGTATTTATTCTATATGGAAAGGGTAAGTCTAGAAAGCTAATCTTATTCAGTTAAAGTAGTTATTAAATACTGGAGTTTGAATCATTCTACCATATTTAACTTACTGCCAAAATGTACCAGATCTGAACTGACAGTATGTCATATATGAAGACCTGGTATGGAGGTCTTCTGCTATACATTCTTCAATGCAATTAATGAAAACAATCCAATTTAAAGAACAGTTGTTGGGATTAACATATACACACTACTATATATAAAATAGATAACAAACAAGGACCTACTGTATAGCAAAGGGAAATAACTATTTTGTAATAACCTATAAGGGAAAAGAATTTATGTATGTATGTATCTATCTATCTGTCTATATCTATCTTATAACTGAATCACTGTGCTGTACACCTGAAACTAACACGACATTGTAAATCAACTATACTTCAATTAAAAAAGTAAATAAATTAAAAAATAAAGGACAGTTGTTAAAACAAGAAGACATTTTCAAAAAGCATGTTTAATCTTCTATGGTATGATATTATTTGCAATATATATACATGTGTCACAAACTCCCACTTCAATTATATATCTCTAAATCATATTATCTTGATCCAATTAAAATACATGTTTATTCTCTATTTCTACTGCATATATTCCCTTTCATTTGCTGAATATTATCTTAGAATTTCTTCTGACTTTCTTGGAGTTAAACTGAAGATGTCATTTTCTTTTGCTCCACTCAGGCTCCCATGATAGAGCCTTGGCCTAGAAATAGAGAGAGATGGGTTTGAGTCCCAGACCTCACTCTCTAGGCGGTTCATGGGTCTCAGTTTCCTCATCCAAGATTCTTTCCAGAAATACTAGTATAGAAATATGTGATCATACTTCCAATTTGCTCACTATCCTGATTTCAGTCTCATGTTAGTATATCACAGTTGTACAGATTCTTCACTGCAGATAGTTTGGAAATAGGATTTCTGGAAACTGATTTTCTTAGGGAATAGGGCTAGAAACGAAAGGGAAAGAAAGTGGAGGAACTCATCACAGAACAGAAACCATTTTTTTTTACTATGCGTAGAAAAATGAAGACTAAGTTCCAATACATTAGTGAAATCTTGGCTTTCATTTTTGTTTTCAAATAATCCTTACCAAAAGTAACCAATATACATGCACAAGAATTTCAAACCTGGGACTGATTAACCTCTTTGCATTTGCCAATTAAAGATTTTTATATTTATTTATGAGGAAATATTTCTTTTCTCTCTGTATTTAATTTTTGATAAGGTATGACAATGTAGAAATTAAGTTAGTGTAGTTTATATCTATACTGAATGATTTTAACTCAGTTAATTCTTTTTTAAAATATATTTATTTATTTATTTAATTTTATTTTGGCTTCGCTGGGTCTTTGTTGCTGCACAGGCTTTCTCTAGTTGTGGTGAGCAGGGGCTACTCTTCGTTGTGATGCGCGGGCTTCTCATTGCAGTGGCTTCTCTTGTTATGGAGCACAGGGTCTAGGCTCGCGGGCTCAGTAGTTGTGGCACACAAGATTAGTTGCTCTGTGACACGTGTGATCTTCCAAGACCAGGGCTCGAACCCGTGTCCCCTGTATTGGCAGGTGGATTCTTAACCACTGTGCCACCAGGGAAACCCTCACTTAATTCCTTCAGTAGTAAATTTGTTAATATCACATAGTGATATCACATCATATGGATGCAGTGATAATCCAGAATTAGATTTCAAACTCCCAATAGGATTTTGGTAATATTACTATTACTCACGATAACTTTTCCAACTAAGTTTTACAAATAATCCAGATATTTTTTCCCACGGGCGAGAAAATTTAGTAAGTATAACATGGATCAAAATGTACTATTTGTCAAAATATTTTCCTTTATCCTTTTGGCTATTTGTACCCATTCACTTTATATTACTTGTTAGCTCTAGGTTTCGTAACTGAAATTGGTTTCTAATTAAAGAAAAGAACAGCAAGTGTCTTGGAGGTGATATTCAACTTTAAACCATCAATTAGAGAACCATCAGTGTCTTTCACTCAAATGACTAGTGTGAACTCCTCGACTTCTGCATTGTCCATCTGGAATTTTTTACTTTTAATACTTGCCCTGCCTTTGGATTTTGTGTTTCTGTGTAACCTGACTGTGTGATTTCTGGTTTTCTTGTTGGTCTGATATTCCAGTATTTATGTATCATGAATTCTTCCTGTCTTTAGCCAGTTCCTTGAAAGCATGAGTGGCATACTGGTATAAAGAGTAACAAATCATTAATATGCTCTACCAAAGGTGGGACCTAGTATTTTTTAAGATCTACCTCTTAGTATGTTTCCTTATGGCTGGAGAATCTGCGACTCTGGATTTAGATTCCTGTCTCTTTGGATGCATGGATTTCAATAACACTTTCTGCCTTCTAACATTAGACCACAAGCTCAATGAAGGCATGCATCTTGGTTTCTGCCTGCCTCACTCTAATCAAGCACCTATAAAAGTAAAACATGCTTCTATACTGAGAGACTCTAATCAATATACATGTAGCCATTTTAGTTTCCCTAAAATGTCATAACCTCTATGAAAATCAAATATTAATCATTTACTGAAAACCATTCATCTAATAAGTACCATGGTCAGAGCAAAACTCCAATGGCCAATATTCTTACAGCATAACTTTGGTCAGTCGGGAAGAAGAAATAAGTACTTCTTACAAATATCTAAAATATAGGAAACTGCCCTATATGCCCAAACAAAATGATAATATTTAATTTTCCGGTAGAAACATGCTATTGGTAGTTCTTAATATATTTAAGAGCTTGAAGTTTGAGGTCCAACAGATCTGAGTTCAAATCCTACCTCTTCCTCCTCTTAGGTATGTTACTTTAAACCTAATAGCTTAACCTGTTTCTGCTTCAGTTTTCTCATTTGTAAAACTGCTATTAAATGAGAAAATAAACTTAGAGCACACAAAGTTTGACATGTGCTAAATGTGTAAGAATTTCATCTTAGTATCATTATTATTTTACTTAGTTAAGACAGATTTCTCTTGTATTAAAAAAAGAAACTGATCAATATGCAAATATGTTTTGCTCTTCCCTTGTTCCATTATACATGTTTCTACCAGAAAAAAAAAAAGGAATGCTAAATTTTTGTAGTCATTGATTCACACATTCCAATAAAAAGGATTTATTCTTTCTGAAGTATAGACAATTCTTTGTATACCTGAGACATTATAAGCCCTATAAAATGGATTACTATGTCTATACCCTTTAACTTCCTGGGAAAGCAAATTTGGAGACTTATGTGACATATTTTTATTCTTAGGTTTTATAGTCGCTCCCCTATTAATGACAATGTTTGAACCAATCAATTAGAGATGGTTGAATAAGCTGAATAATATAAGTGAAAAAGAAAAAAAAGTCTTCCTTAGTACTTGGACATTTTATTCAGATTTGCTTCTGGAAACACTCTAGCTTCAATAAAGTAAATACTAGCAGAAATCTAATTGTTCCCATAAGTGAAGTATTAAATCCTATCACAACATACTGTCTATAACATTTCATACTCTACCTTGGTAGAGTAAATTTGGCAAACAGCTCTGTTAGAAGTGGTTTTGTGTTTATCATGTTCATTTTTCATGAGGTTTCCAAGAAAAAAGGGGTTACAAGCTTGACTAACACAACCAGCAGAAATTTTATTGCCATTCTTCTTTAGTAGTCTTAATGGTACTTATTCCAGAGGGATGTGTACTTAAAGACAGATGTTGCTTAAGTTTTTTCTTTACTTTTGTTTCCTTTTCCTTAGCTAGAAAATTTACTATGAGTCAAGAGTAACATATATGCTAAGTAATTACTACCTGGAGATTCTAAAACTGTATACCTTTTTTCTTTATCTTTTCCAATTCTGTCATATTTGAAAACAAGGAACAAAATGTATGGCTTTCATTACTTTAGTTTAGCATAAAATTGTTTATTGTTTGAACTAGTTAGCAGACAAAATACATATTTTCTCTTCAAATGTTTAGGTTTATAATTTTAAGTTAAATGTCTTCTGAATTTATTTAGCATAAAATTCCCATTTGCTATTATAATTTATCTTTTATAATCAAAAGAATTTTTGTGTAATTTAATTCAGAATATATAGAAATGTAAATAAAAATGTTAAAATAATAACAAAGTAGATGTCCCTTTCTAATATTTTCAGAAGGCAGAGTATTTATCCTTTGGAAGCAAACATAGTGTTTTTCATTTCTCAACCAAAGAATAGCTCTACATCAACATAGGCAACTTATTTTGTGTGTGTGTGTGTGTGTGTGTGTGTGTGTGTGTGTGGAAAGAAACATTCATATTATGGAACATTAAAACTCTGCATTAATGGAAAGTGGTATTCTAAATGATGCAGCTCAAACATTTTGGAATGATGTTAAATTCAAGAGTGTCTTAATAAATCAAAGTCAGCTCTCCTTTACCAGAATAAAGATAAAATTATTATTGACGTAAAGCCTAAATTAAACAACAGCAACAAACTTGTGCTTTAGTAAGAGAATCTCACTTACAAAATGTATATAAAAACATATTAATAACTAGGATAGTGAAAAATTATTTTGTTTTTGAATTTTAGAATTTTATTTTTTTTATACAGCAGGTTCTTATTAGTTATCCATTTGTTACATATTAGTGTATATATGTCAATCCCAATCTCCCAATTCATCCCACCACCACCCCCACCCTCAGCCACTTTCCCCCCTTGGTGTCCATACATTTGTCCTCTATATCTGTGTCATTATTTTTGCCCTTTAAACCAGTGCATCTGTACCATTTTTCTAGGTTCCACATATATGCGTTAATATGCGATATTTGTTTTTCTCTTTCTGACTTACTTCACTCTGTATGACAGTCTCCATATCCATCCACGTCTCTACAAATGACCCAATTTCGTTCCTTTTAATGGCTGAGTAATATTCCATTGTATATACGTACCACATCTTCTTTATCCATTCATCTGTTGATGGGCATTTAGGTGGCTTCCATGACCTGGCTATTGTAAATAGTGCTGCAATAAACATTGGGGTGCATGTGTGTTTTTGAATTATGGTTCTCTCTGGGTATGTGCCCAGTAGTGGGATTGCTGAGTCATATGGTGATTCTATTTATAGTTTTTTAAGGAAGCTCCATATTGTTCTCCATAGTGGTTGTGTCAGGTTACATTCCCACCAATGGTGCAAGAGGGTTCCCTTTTCTCCACACCCTCTGCAGCATTTATTCTTTGTAGGTTTTCTGATGATGCCCATTCTAACCAGTGTGAGGTTATACCTCATTGTAGTTTGGATTTGCTTTCTCTAATAGTTAGTGATGTTGAGAAGCTTTTCATGTGCTTCTTGGCCATCTGTGTGTCTTCTTTGGAGAAATGTCAATTTAGGTCTTCTGCCCATTTTTGATTGGTTTTTTTGTTTTTTTAAATATTGAGCTGCATGGGCTGTTTATATATTTTGGAGATTAATCCTTTGTTGATTCATCTGAAAATATTCTCTCCCATTCTGAGGGGTGTCTTTTCGTCTTGTCTGTAGTTTGCTTTGCTTTGCAAAAGGTTTTAAGTTTCATTAGGTCCCATTTGTTTATTTTTGTTTTTATTTCCATTACTCTAGGAAGAGGATCAAAAAAGATCTTGCTGTGATTTATGTCAAAGAGTGTTCTTCCCGTGCTTTCCTTTAAGAGTTTTATAGTGTCTGGTCTTACATTTAGGTCTCTAATCCATTTAGAGTTTATTTTTGTGTATGGTGTTAGGGAGTGTTCTAATTTCATTCTTTTACTTTAGCTGTCCAATTTTCCCAGCACCACTTATTGAAGGGGCTCTCTTTTCTCCATTGTATATTCTTGCCTCCTTTATCAAAAATAAGGTGACTATAGATGTGTGGGTTTATCTCTGGGCTTTCCATCCTGTTCCATTGATCTATATTTCTGTTTTTGTGCCAGTACCATATTGTCTTGATTACTGTAGCTTTGTAGTATAGTCTGAAGTCAGGGAGTCTGATTCCTCCAGCTCCATTTTTTTCCCTCAAGACTGCTTTGTTTATTCGGGGTCTTTTATGTCTCCATACAAATTTTAAGATTTTTTGTTCTAGTTCTGTAAAAAATGTCATTGGTAATTTGATAGGGATTGCATTAAATCTGTAGACTGCTTTGGGTAGTATACTCATTTTCACAATAGTGATTCTTCCAGTCCAAGAACATGCTATATCTCTCAATCTGTTTGTATCATCTTTAATTTCTTTCATCAGTGTCTTATAGTTTTCTGCATACAGATCTTTTGTCTCCCTAGGTAGGTTTATTCCTAGGTATTTTATTCTTTTTGTTGCAATGGTAAATGGGAGTGTTTCCCGAATTTCTCTTTCAGAGTTTTCATCATTAGTGTATAGGAATGCAATAGATTTCTGTGCATTAATTTTGTATCCTGCAACTTTACCAAATTCATTGATTAGCTCTGGTAGTTTTCTGGTGGGATTTTTAGGATTCTCAATGTATAGTATCATGTCATCTGCAAACAGTGACAGTTTCACTTCTTCTTTTCCAATTTTTATCCCTTTTATTTCTTCTTCTTCTCTGCCATGGCTAGGATTTCCAAACTATGTTGAATAATAGTGACGTTACTGGACATCCTTGTCTTGTTCCTGATCTTGGAGGAAATGCTTTCAGTTTTTCACCATTGAGAATGATGTGTGCTGTGGGTTTGTCATATATGGCCTTTATTATGTTGAGGTAGGTTCCCTGTATGCCCACTTTATGGAGAGTTTTTATCAGAATGGTTATAGAATTTTGTCAAAAGCTTTTTCTGCATCTATTGAGATGATCATATGGTTTTTCTTCTTCAATTTGTTAATATGGTGTATCACATTGATTTATTTGCGTATATTGAAGAATCCTTGCATCCCTGGGATAAATCCCGCTTGTTCATGGTGTATGATCCTTTTAATGTGTTATTGGATTCTGTTTGCTAGTATTTTGTTGAGGATTTTTGCATCTATGTTCATCAGTGATATTGGTCTGTAATTTTCTTTTTTTGTAGTATCTTTTTCTGGTTTTGGTATCAGGGTGATGGCGGCCTCATAGAATGGATTTGAGAGTGTTCCTTCCTCTGCAATTTTTTGGAAGAGTTTGAGAAGGATGGGTGTTAACTTTTCCCTAGATGTTTGATAGCATTCACCTGTGAAGCCACCTGGTTCTGGACTTCTGTTTGTTGGAAGATTTTTAATCACAGTTTCAATTTCAGTTCTTACGATTGGTCTGTTCGTATTTTCTATTTCTTCCTGGTTTAGTCTTGGAAGGGTATACCTTTCTAAGAATTTGTCCATTTCTTCCAGGTTGTCCATTTTATTGGCACAGAGTTACTTGTAGTAGTCTCTTAGGATGCCTTTTATTTCTGTGTTGTCCGTTGTAACTTCTAATTTTATTGATTTGAGTCCTCTCCCTCTTTTTCTTCATGAGTCTGGCTAATGGTTTATCAAATTATTTATCTTCTCAAAGAACCAGCTTTTACTTTTATTGATTTTTGCTATTATTTTCTTTGTTTTTATTTCATTTATTTGTGCTCTGATCTTTATGATTTCTTTCCTTCTAGTAACTTTGGATTTTGTTTGCCCTTCCTCCTCTAGTTACTTTAGGTGTAAGTTTAGTTTGTTTATTTGAGATTTTTCCTGTTTCTTGAGGAAGGCTTGTATTGCTATAAACTTCCGTCTTAGAACTGCTTTTGCTGAATCCCATAGGTTTCAGATTGTTGTGTTTTCATTGTAATTTTTCTCAAGGTATTTTTTGATTTCCTCTTTTATTTCTTCAGTGATCTCTTCGTTATTTAATAACGTATTGTTTGGCCTCCACGTGTTTGTTTCTTACAGTTTTTTCCCCCTGTAATTGATTTCTAATCTCAGCATTGTGGTCAGAAAAGATGCTTGATATGATTTCAATTTTCTTAATTTTACTGAGGCTTGATTTGTGACCCAAGATGTGGTCTATCCTGGAGAATGTTCCGTGTTCACTTGAAAATAAAGTGTACTCTGCTGCTTTTGGATGGGATGTCCTATAAATATCAATTAAATCTATCTGGTCTATTGTGTCATTTAAAGCTTGTGCTTCTTTATTAATTTTCTGTTTGGATGATGTGTCCATTGGTGTAATTGAGGTGTTAAAGTCCCCCACTACTACTGTGTTACTGTCGGTTTCCTCTTTTAGAGCTGTTAGCAGTTGCCTTATCTATTGAGGTGCTCTTATGTTGGGTGCCTATATATTTATAATTGTTATATGTTCTTCTTGGACTGATCCTTTGATCATTATGTAGTGTCCTTCCTTGTCTCTTATAACATTCTTTATTTTAAAGTCTATTTTATCTGATATGAGTATTGCTACTCCAGCTTTCTTTTGATTTCCATTTGCATGGGATATCTTTTTCCATCCCCTTACTTTCAATCTGTATGTGTCCCTAGGTCTGAAGTCAGTCTCTTGTAGACAGCATGTATATGGTCTTGTTTTTGTATCCATTCACTTGGTCTGCATCTTTTGGTTGGAGCATTTAATGCATTTACATTTAAGGTAATTATCGATATGTATCTTCCTATTACCATTTTCTTAATTTTTTTGTGTTTCTTTGTGTAGGTCCCTTTCTCTTGTGTTTCCTGCTTAAAGAAGTTCCTTTACCATTTGTTTTAGAGCTTGTTTAGTGGTGCTGAATTCTCTTAGCTTTTGTTTTTCTGTAAAAGTTTTAATTTCTCTGTAGACTCTGAATGAGATCCTTGCCAGGTAAGGTAATCTTGGTTGTAGATTCTTCCCTTTCATCAGTTTAAGTATATTATGCCACTCCCTTCTGGCTTGTAAATTTTCTGCTGAGAAATCAACTGTTAACCTTATGGGAGGTCCCTTGTATGTTATTTGTCATTTCTCCTTTGTTGCTTTCAATAATTTTTCTTTGTCTTTAATTTTTGTCAATTTGATTACTATGTGTCTTGGCCTGTTTCTCCTGGGGTTTATCCTGCCTGATACTCTCTGCACTTCCTGGACTTGGGTGGTTATTTTCTTTCCCATGTTAAGGAATTTTTCGACTATAATCTTTTCAAATATTTTCTCAGGTCCTTTCTCTCTCTCTTCTCCTTCTGGGACCCGTATAATGTGAATGTCATTGCATTTAATGTTGTCCCAGAGGTCCCTTAGGCTGTCTTCATTTCTTTTCATTCTTTTTTCTTCATTCTGTTCCATGGAAGTGAATTCCACCATTCTATGTTCCAGGTCACTTATCCGTTCTTCTGCCTCAGTTATTCTGCTATTGATTCCTTCTAGTGTATTTTTCATTTCAGTTATTGTATTGTTCATCTCTGTTTGTTTGTTCTTTAATTCTTCTAGGTGTTTGTTCTTTAATTCTTCTAGGTCTTTGTTAAACATTTCTACATGTTTTTGATCTTTGCCTCCATTCTTTTTCCATGGTCCTAGATCATCTTCACTATCATTATTCTGAATTCTTTTTCTGGAAGTTTGCCTATCTCCACTGCATTTAGTTGTCTTTCTGGGGTTTTATCTTGTTCCTTCATCTGGTATATAGCCCTCTGCCTTTTCATCTTATCTATCTTTCTGTTAATGTGATTTTTGTTCCACAAGCTGCAGGATTGTAGTTCTTCTTGCTTCTGCTCGAAAAATTATTTTTGTTCAGATAAATATTTGTCTTAAACTGAGGACTCTTTCCTTGGAAACATTTCCCTATTCCCCACTTATAATGAAATAAAGCAAGCAAAACCTTCTCAGGATTGTATCTATTTTATATTCAGTTACATATATATATATAATATAGTAAATATTTTATATATGTATATATATTTATTTTATATATACATATAATGTGCTTGTTTTTGCCAAGCATGTTCATATTAAAATTTTTACAACAGTTTATGTTAACATTTGAAAGCAATTATTGATAAAAATTGTGCAGTGTCATTCTTTAGAATATAAATCCTAAAATATCTTCAGTGTTTAGATTACAAAAAAACAATGTGTACAATAGCTATATGCTTATATAGGGCCATAATTTTTAGAAATTTAAAGTGGTTGATAACACTGGAAATTATGCAGTCATTTTCCACATTTGAAATTAAACTTCTGAGGATTAATTAAAAATATTTTTATGGGGCTTCCATGGTGGTGCAGTGGTTGAGAGTCTGCCTGTCGATGCAGGGGACACGGGTTCGTGCCCCGGTCTGGGAGGATCCCACATGCCGTGGAGCGGCTGGGCCCGTGAGCCATGGCTGCTGAGCCTGTGCATCCAGAGCCTGTGCTCCGCAATGGGAGAGGTCACTACAGTGAGAGGCCCGCGTAGCACAAAAAAAAAATTTATGAAAAATATGACAACATGTAAAAAATATTTTCACCATGGGCTTAATATCTTGCCTTGAATGAAACAGAATTATACAGCAATACAGAGTAGAATTTCATAAGACAAAAATAATATGGGAAGTTCAATTAAATCTGGATGGCCTCCATGTGAATTCGCTTACTTGAAGTTTTCTATGCTCTCATATTTTAACTCTTACCAACCTTTGAATTTAGATTATTTTGAAAACATTTTACAATCATTCACTATCAACATGCCATGTAAATTTTTTTGTTTTAGTTTGGGTTTTAATTTGTTTTTATATTTAGCACCATCTCCTGATAGGCCTCAAAAATATTGTATATTCTATTCATTTTTAGGATTAAACTTTTTTTCATAAAACTTTGAATAGAAAGATTAGTGATATTTCTAACTGAAGAAAATGATATTTTGAAATGTTTCTAAAAGTTGTATTTTTCTAATTCTCCAAAGAGAGGCACACACAGAATTCTATAACTCACACATAGAACCCATTCTTGTTTTGCTAACAAATCCAACTTCTGTAGCGTTAAAAAAAGGGGAAAAAAAAGAAAGAATTAAACCTCAGCTACCTAAATGAGACCTGCCCGAAGAACAGAAGTATGAGAAAAAAGAACAAAAGAGATCTTAAGGAATTTCTCTGTAGGAAGCAGTGTCTTGCTGAATAGCCAACAAATCAAACACACAAACAAAGAGACTAGTCCAAAATCAATCACTAAGTTACTCATGCACGTCCTTACAGTCATGAGGAAAACCATATAAATGAGTAATATGCAAAATTTCAATTTGAGATGTCCTTTGATCGTTGGAGAAGCTAATGTTTCCCAACCACTTAAGGAAAAGTCAGTGGTCTTCTGAAGCAAAGAGCTACTGGGAAAAGCCCCACCAAAATATGTGATAGGAGACAGAATACCAGGAAAGGTTTTATGCTGTCCACAAACAGCAACCAGGTTAATATCTCACGCAGCTGTCCTGATCTCTGTGGTCTACGCTTTTAACTAACTTTAATTAAGTGGAACCTTTGGTGTGCAAGGATACATATGCCTGGGATATGAATAAAAGAAACAAACAGCAGAGCCTGGCATATGGTTGCACACACATGTATCATTTGATATTTGATTTTTTGCAAGGATATTTTAACATTTCATGAGAGGTAAAAAAGATGAAAGCAGAAATAGAATTGTCTCTCTGGACTTCAACTTTTTGCCTGCTATTCCTACCATAACAGCTAGTATTAAAAAACACCACAAGCCTTAACTGTCAGGTGCAGTCTGCAATGTTTAAATGGACCCTGTGGATTTTGGTCCAAAACCAAACCAATTGGTTGCAAGCTATTTTTCTCTTTCGTTAGATGTTCTGCTGCAATATTTGCATAAATGTAACCGTGCTGTCCATCTTTTAACTTTCACTCAATTAATTATGCTTCCAGCCCCCTGCTGATGGACAAACATGAGACTTCATCTGCAAATAGCTTCAGCAGTTTACAGCTTATTAAATGCCAAAATCTAGTTAAGACAGTTTGAGAATTCTCATGTCAGGCATTTCAACATGCCATTTTTAACACAAAATTCTTATTAAAAAAATGAACCCACTACTCCAAGTCAGGGAAAAATTTACTGGTATAAAAGTAATGAACAGATTAGAATTTTATACAAATTGTGTACTTAGCATATGTGGCTTACTCTGAGCACACTTAATTGGTTTGCCTAATAATGAAACTGCTATGAGAAAGTTGACAAGAAAATGGTCTCTACAAATTACAAACAGCTTTCATCTATGGAACCACCTTTTATAATTTATATAGAAGTCTGTGTATGATCTGAAAAAAAGCAGATGAATCAGAGTTATATACTCAAATATTCTTTTAAAAGTAACTTTTCTCCTACTTTGCATGACAGGTTTTACATATTGCATCAAACATCTGGTGCATTCACAAGCTAGTATTCTTTATACCATTTGAGTTTAGCTCTTCATTTAAGCCAGAAAGAGAAGGAAAGAATAATATATTCAGTAAAGCTAGACAAATAGATAAAACATACAACATTTTGTCTTCAACTATGAAAGGATTGAAATAATTCTTTCTGTAATTCTGTGTGATAATTGACCTCCCTACATCCCCATGAGTGCACCTATAAAATTAGATAAAATCAAACATCCTTGAGAAACATATTTTTTTCATCGGGCATCTAGCATAAAACACTTTACACGTTTCTGTACACACTGTATTCTCAATGTCTATTTTAGAATGATATTTTTAGTAATAAGATATACGCAATTAAATTTTCTTATTTTGGGGAAGAGAGAAAAAGCATTCTATTTATTCCACTTGAAGAAAGTAAAATATTTACTAAAGTATGTTTTCATTTAATTCAGAATTAAGAATAGTTACTGTCACAGAAAAGTCAGGTTAGGTTCTTATGGCAATTGGTCATCACTGTTTAATCTGAAGTTGTGGATTTCCTTCTTCGATCTTATGGCATATCATATGGTACTCTACTGTATTAGATTTTATTGACAAATTGTATCATGCTTATGCTCTTTTCTTATAAACTACCATGATATAGCTGAATGTGACATGATGATTTTTTTTTCTTTTTTTTTTTTTTAAACATCTTTATTGGGGTATAATTACTTTACAATGGTGTGTTAGTTTCTGCTTTATAACAAAGTGACATGATGATTTATGACAGAAATGTCAGGGATTTTTTAAAAGCAATTTCTGTCTGATCATATATCAATTAACAGCTTTCATAACAAATTCCTAAATATGTAGTTGGCATTTGATCAAAAGGAACATATTTCATTGCTTATAGTTGAATATTTGGGACATATTAAGGAAATTCATGTTTCCACTTAATGGCTATGAAACCATGTGGCTATGTGGAAACATTCAATGGCTACCAGTATTGCTCTGACAAAAACAAGATATTATACATTACTTCAATAACATGTTATCACCCCCCTTTCTAGAGTTTCTGATAAAAGAGGGGAAAATACAATAAAAATAAGTCAGGTATTTTCTCTTAAATTTTTATGAATCCTTATGATTTCATATATATGTTAGTAGCAGCTGAAAAGGTAGCCTTCTAGAACTAAAAGGAACTTAGGTAATTTTGCTAACCCAGAAGAAAGAAAAAGTTAAAGTTGGTGCAGGCTTATACAAACTTGCATACAAACTTTGTGAAAGTATATAAATTATGTTACAGATGTGGTTAAGCTGTTCTAGAATATCTTGAGATTTTATTTTCTGTGGGTAATTTGTAGGCAGCAAGTGGTAAATGGAACCAATTTTGCTTGATTGACTTTTTTGTTGTTTTTTGGCTAAAAATGTAAGAATTTTTCATTTTCTCAATCCTCAGAAAGACTTGAAGACTTTATAAGATTTAGTCATAGGCAGATGATTTGACCATTTTATCTGCTGCAGTTAAATTCTGAAATACTGTCCTGCGAGAGGGCCACAGATTCATAACTCTAGTGCTATGGATAGAACATAGCATTTATTAGAATTTATTAGGGGAATTTATTAGGGGAAATTTATTTATTTATTAGGGGAAAACAAAATTTATTTATTTATTAGGGGAATTTATTAGGGGAAATTTATTAGGGGAATTTATTAGGGGAAATTTATTAGGAGAATTTATTAGGGGAATTTATTAGGGGAAAACAAAAAACCTTATATGCACAGAAGTAGCAGGATGCACACAGTCCTGTGAAGTTCTATTACTCCATAGCATAAACCAGGCATGGATGTTCTACATGTCAGAGCCAAGGTTCCAGCAGAGGAGACCTGCCTTAACCAGCAGCCTGGAGATGGAATGTGATGGAGGGAGGGGCACTCCCAGAAGGGACCAGCCTCTCTCCCACCCTTACCCCATTGTTTTATATATTTATAGATGAGCCTAAGAAGTTAGAGGACACTTGAGTAAAAGATATCTATCATCAAGGAGTCTCCATACCCAGAAACACCACTAAGGATCTTGTAGATTTAGGGTACTTATCTTGCCTGCCAGGAATGATGAAATCAGTCCAAGGCCCTGACTCTCTGCAGACTGGCTTAGATCAACTGAGCCAGATCTCTGCTAAGAAACCAAAGAGGGTAGGAAATAGACTCTTAGGGCCATCCAGAATGGTCTCTAGTCAAATAGAAACTTACTCTGTCTTTTAATGAACTTTAAATGTTCTTTTAGCTCCTCTTTCCTGTTCAGGAACTTCACAAAATCCATTATATTTATAGTTTAAAAAGTTATATCTTGTCTTATACTCTTTCAACTTCCCACTTTTTTCCCCCTGTATAGCCAAACTACTCTGAAGAGTTGGCTATAGTTACTCTTTCGCTCACCGGCCTCTAGATGAAACTGGCTTCTACTGTATCACTCCATTGAATCAGTTCTCACTAGGGCCACTGATTACTTCCATAACTCTAAATTCTGAGTATATTACTCAGGCTTCAACTATTTTTTTGTAAAGTAGTCTCTTCTCTTGGTTACTTTGACACTATACTCTCCAGGTTTTCCTAATTCTTCATGACTACAACATTGCACAGTTCTTTGCAGATTCATTCTCTGTAACCTGACCAGTACATAGTGGAGATCTGTGAGGCTTGATTTTATTCCATATTTTCCTCTCTTCTAGATACTCTCTAGGCAATTTCATCATGCCCATGGTTTCAATTATTATCTATGTGTTCATAGCTTCCAAAGCCATAGTCTCATTCCATAGTACTCCTCTGAGCTCCAGAAATGGATATCTCCTGGCTAACAGATATTTCTACTTGGATTTCTCAAAAACATCTCAAACCTAACAAGTCTAAGACAAAAACCATGATTTTCATCCCAACACTGGTTTTCTGGTGCTCTTCTAAAACAGTGAGTGACAACACAAAATATCCAATTAGAACTAACTCCTAACACATACCTCTTCCATTCAATACCCAATATTTCAGCAAGTCCTGTCAATTTTACCTTTTAACTATCTCCTAAATTTACACATGTCTCTCCATCACCACATCCATTACCATAGTCTTACCTAACAATAACATTTGCTTAGATTGTCCCTGTAGCCTGGCATTTCCTCTCTTCATCTAAGTACCTATGCTGCAGCTGGACTTAAATTTTCAAAATCAAAGTTACCATTAAACCCCACACACATTAAATCCTTCAGTGACTTTCCATTTTTCATTGAATAAATTCCTTAACACAGGCGAGGATGACTTTTGTGATCATAACCATATTTATCTTTTTAGTCTTCTCTTGTGTCACTTCACTTATTCCTCTTTGCCACCTGGGCTATAGGAATTCATTCTGATTTCTAGAAATATATAACATGTCTGCTTCCCACACCTTCTGCCAATACCAAGGTCTTCACATATTGTTGACAGACTCTGTCAGGATAGAAGTCAAGTGCTAACAACTTGTTTTGAGGCCATTTCTCTAGCTTCATGGAAGCCTGAGGATACGACTCTTGAGCTAACCTTCAATGTAACATGAAATCAAGGCATCAATAGACAAGAAATGGGATCTTTGATCAATGAGAACCTGATTGAGAATACTATGTACAGGAGTAAGCACCTGTACCTTACTTGCAATTTATTGCAAAACCAGTACCTGTTATTAATGAGATGCATCTGCACTGGAGAATGGATTCTATTCACATTATCTCCGAGGGATACAGGACCAGTAGAACATAAAATCCAATAGGACTCATGACTTATTGATTCCCTATCATGAGGTGGCTTGCACTCACCTATTTCTACTCTTTGGCACTGTAGGCGTCCCCAGTGTAGAGTTCCTGAGTGCCATGAGGCCGCTACTATGCCTTTGTCATGAACTTTGTATGTTTGCCTACCCTATTATCTCTCTTAAAGCAAAAAAAAATCGGTGTTGGGTGAAATCTATTGTATCTCATGTATTTTATTATCAATCCCAACTCAGGAACACAGGGGCTAGACAAGCAAAATAGATGTGCCACAAGGAGATAGACTCTTACCTGCACTGTACCACGTTACTTAAATATTCCTCCTCATCCTAATTTCATTTCCATTAATATTTCCTCTGTGAAAACATCTTTAAATGCCAATTTAGTTTACAAGTTCTCATGGAACTTTCCTTCAGATCAAAATATCTGTCTAAAATTAACATCTTTTTGTATGACTCTTTTAATATTACCTTCTCATAAGTCCCAGGAAAGTGGGCACCATATCTGTTACATCATATCCCCAAGTATCCCCAAACACAAACACTATGCCTGATGCGTGGGAGAAAGTTAGTAAGTACTTCTTAAATGGAAGAATGCAGAGCAGGTGCTGTGACATCTTATATCATAGGGATCTGCTCTAGTCTAATAACCTGGGGATTATTATTACATTCCTGGAGGAAGTAACATTAAGTTAAAACCTGAAGTTTGAGTAGTGACTGGGGAAATTAAGAATATTACATTTCAGGCAAGAAAATATCTATTAATGTTGTAATATATGGGGTGTGAGGACCATGTCACATTCAAGTAATTGAAAAAAAAATCCAGTGTGGTCAGATTATAACTAATAAAATTGTGAGGCAGGAAGAGACTGTAGAGTTAAGCAGGAGTCAAATCAGGAAATCTTTTTTATTTTAAATTTTATTTTTTGGCCACACCACAGGGTATGTGGGATCCTAGTTCCCCAACCAGGAATTGACCCCACACCCCTTGTATTGCAAGCATGGAGTCCTAACCACTGGATGCCAAGAAGTCTGAATCAGGAATGTTTTAATGGCTATGTTAAAGACTTTGTTATACAATTTAGTTAATAGAATTCACTGAAGAAATATAAAAATGAGATAATGAAATTTTTTTCCCTTTCTATCCAACTTGGGCCCTAATTGTTAGCCTAATTCTTAACACATTTCACTAGTAATACCTTTTACAACTTCTTAGAGTTATGTTTCCATGTCTGTTATTGGTGCATGTTTTACTTTAGGTAAGTTAGCATTTATAAGTCACAAAATCTGAGTGACTTAATACAATGGAGTTTTATTTTCCAGTTATGTAAACTTGGTGTAGCTGATGGGTGAGAAGCTTTCCTCCATATAATTTTTTAGAAAACTTAGTATCCTTTCATCTTGTGACTCTTCCAAATTTTTGGCCAACATAGACACAAATTTCTTGCACTCATATTTCACTAGCAACATCATGGCTACATTTAATACAGGGGGACTGGGAAATGTAATATAGTTGTGTTCCAGGAAGAAAGGAGAAATGCTGATCTTGACAGAGATTTAACAATCTCTGTCACAGATGCTCACAAATATCTGTGCAAACTATATTTTCCATAGACAGAAAATACTCATCCTCTCTCCAAAGGACACAATCAAAAATTGCATTGATTCTATGAATGCAGTTCAGTGTCAAGCATCACAGTTTTCTCCAAGAGATCTGAATATGGGTTCTCTTAAGTTAATTTAAAGATTTGTTATCTACTCCCAACCTTATACTCTCCAGCCCCTCTATACTCTTAAATGTCAACCAGGGACAAGAAAATACAACTAAAACTCTTTTTCAGGAAAGGGAAAGTTGTGGACCCAAAGAAGTCTCTGTCTGTTAGTAATAATGAAATGCTTCTGGGCAGACATTGTGAGGCAACTTCCCTGCCAGGGGGAGTTTCCTTGATCACCTCCCTCTGCTTATATTAATTTCCTGAGAGTGCTGGAGCCACAGGTGCGTGAATCACGCATGTAGGAAACCTGCTTACTTGTCCTAAACACACCATTTGAATTGTTATATTAGAAAAAAATAATAAACTACTGTTTGAGATGTACATTTTGGGGGTCTATAGGTTACAAGAGCTGGCATTTCTTAGGCTAATCATATGCATTGCAAAAGCAATGCCAGTTTGTGACCAAGGCCATGATGTAGGAAGGAGAAAGCATTTCCTATATGGGGGCATTGCAGCATATCAAGAAGAACCAAGAACATTAATGCTGTGACTAATTCTGTTGGCCAGTTTACAATAGATAATGTGGGGATTGATAAAGATTATAATTTAATTTATTCAAGGAATGCTGTGTGGTTTTAAAGAGAAAAACAGTTACTACTTACAAATAAAAGCTTTCCCTCAAAGAGAATCGGAAATGACTTAATAAAAGTGATAAGTGTGCATTGATTAATCACTAGTCCATTGGGGGAAAATGATAAATATAGGCCCTGAAACTCATAATATTCTCAAGGTTAAGTTCAAGTTTATGGATTTGTACATTTCTTGAATTAATAAATATGAAATTAAAAATGTAAGAGCATTTGAAGAAAAATTAAATATTTATATAAAATAAAATTGCAAAAATACAGATCATTAGAAAGTCATGTATTGCAAAGTATTTTCTCCTAAATGAGTGCAGATTATCTGTTTGCTTGTTCATGGCACCATAGATAACTTTTGTCACAATAGCTCTGGGAAAATAAACATATAAAACAAATACATAATTTGGGGACTAGTTACAATCAGGTTCAAATCCAATAATAAAGAAACCCAATCATTTCTTTGTGTCTTATTCCATCCTTTGTCCTCAATTTCTAGATATTCAGAGCTCACTGCTACCTGCTCAGGCACACTTCAGTCTCATTGGCCTTTGGGAATATAGTTCATCAGTAGAACATTCCTAATGTCTTCCTTTCTCTTACCCTAATCAAACTATCTGCTGTATGTCTCCTTCCTTGAGAACCCTGCATTTTCTTATTTGAGAGTTAATTTGATAAATGTTCATTGTTAATTTTGAGTGTCTGTTCATAATTTAAAGTGTATTCTATGTTTTTATAGGTAGTATCTGTCAATCACACAGTTTTCCCGAAGACATGGCCTTAATTCACAAGAATAACATTAAATATAGAAAGAAAGGCACTCTTCAGGGACTTCAAATTTGCCTTCTTCTCTAGTCCACATATTCATTTTTTGAGCACTGTGTCATATACACAGGAGTGTGTATTAATATTATCTCTCTACACCCTCCTCTCTAGCCAATGTATGCTTTTGCAATCTCCAGAGTATGCCATGTTCTCTTACCTCTGAGTCTTTGGAGAAGATTTTTCTCCTAAGCAACATTCTCTGCAAGAAGTCTTGTGCTTGATCTTCAATAAATTTTTCAATACAACTCAAGATCACTTCTTTATGATGGCATCTTCCATTCCTGCCTGCTACCCATCAGATTACCTACTGAGCCCCATCTTCTAATATATCACTTACCACATTTTATTGTAACTGTTTTCTAATTCACCTTTCTTATCAGTAAAATTTGTAAGTTTACTGAGGGCAGGAATTTATCTTTGAATCTTTGTAGAAATCAGAACTTTATCTTGGTAATCAGTACAAAGAAATGTTTGTGGAATGGGTGAATGAATGAATACAAAGTTAAATGTGTGGTGGGAACATTGTGGTGGGTAAGCTCCTTATAATAAAATAGTCAAAGCCAATATGTGAATTAGTGGGAGGTGACATGTGCAAATTATAACGTTTGATCAATTGAAGGTAACTGAATTGTAATAGACTGCCTTTTCTTTCGTGATTATAGAGTGAAATATTCCAAAGAACACATTATTTGACATTCATAATCTTTCTGATATTCACTGTGTAGCATTAACATTATTTCCCTTTGATAGACAGAATGTTTCTGAGCCATCATTATAACCTTATTTTTTTGTTTATTTTACCAGTGACATGAGGAGCACAAACTGACCTTAGGCCAGCTTCAAGAAATCCCGAGTTCAGTGGAATTATTATTGGGCCCATCAAATTCTTCCTCCCTGGAACACCCAAATAAGTCTCCAAGCTTGTAACTAGATATAATCATGAGAGACATCACCCACACTTTCACCCCCTGTTATCTGTATCTGGAACAAATAAACATCATGCGCTTTACTCTGTCACAAAGCATATATCATATGCTATAAGAACACTTCAGCCTCATAAGATATTTTTCATCCTTAGCAGTAGCTGTATTGAATAGGCCTTTCTACTCTTCTGCAAGGCCTCTTGATTCTAAAATAACCAAGATAACCATTAGATAATCAAGTGCATGCTAAGACCAGTGAATTACAAAGGAATTATCCCATTACCTCACACTGGGAAGTAATTTGGATACTGTGGTTTGCAGGATATCATTCAAGACAGGAAAAGAAATTCTCGTAAAAAATAAGTGCCTATTATAGTAAGGAAACATTGCTAACTGTGTCCTCCTCCTGATGGAAGGGTCTAGTATAATCAATCTGCTAAAGACTGGCAGTGTAGAACTATGTCAGGAACTCTGGGGTTCTCAGTGTTTGGAACTCATCAATGAGTCTAGTGAACTCACCCTTGGCCATGAAATGTTTGTGTTTTTCAGATTATCCTTAACTACCAGCATATAATTTCTATGAGAACGAGCTTCTTTTTAGTTTTGTGTTTTTTATTACTTTCATTGCTGCATCATCAGAGCTTGGACCAGGGTCTGGCACATGATAGGAACTCAATAAATATTTGTTAAATTAATAATACTAATCTTTGTGTCCATAGGTGCTTTGTTTTTGAATCCAGTTTTTGGTATCAGTAGGCTGACAGAAAAGGCCAATAACAATCATTCTCAGTATGGGTTATCCTGATCTTTCTATCATTTAAAAAATATATATCATCCTTGGTGCATGTCTTTAGGTGAGAATTCACAACAGAAATGAATATTCTCAGACCCCGGGCCATTCCAAAGTGTCCAAACTATGGATCCCTTTCCCATCTTCCTTAAAACTAATCATCATACAATGCTGGCTATTGCCCAAGAATCTATGTATAGCTCTATCCCATCCTGTCTTTTTAAATAACGTAATAACTATATACACTTGCAGTTATGCTTATTTAGAAGATTTCTTCCTTCACTAATCTGTACACGCTCCAGAATCTGGGCTTTAATGCTGGTTTATCATTCAAAGACTTGATTTATTTCTTTCATTATCAAGATTTTGGATAGAGGTAAATTCCTGATGTGACGATTGGAGAGAAAACTTCTAGAAGTTTATTGCTGTTTTTTCATGCCAGAGGAAACTCACCTGATAAGCTGGAACTAATATGGTTTCTTTAACTTAATGGAAGAACCTGGTTGTCAGAGATTAAGTGACATGGGACAGATTTTAACAATCACATTGCTGGGAATAAATTGATACTGAGATTTTTGGTTATGGCCAATGAATTATGGGGTTCCCAGAAATAAATCCAACAGGCAGAGTACCAAAGCCTCATATGATTTACATAACAACCAAAATAAAAGGAAAAAAATAAAACGTCTTCCAGTTTTGGCAAACAGAAGACTTCAGACACCATATTAGAAATTCATGGTCTTTTTTCCAATTTTATGCACTTGAGTCACTTCACAATCTAGAGTTTTTGAATAAAGAGTAGGCAGGTTCCTTGAGGAAGGACTCTGTATTTATCTTTTAGACAAACAAAAACAATAGGTGCTAATCACTTTTTGCCTTATACCCTCTCCAGTAGCTCAGAGGAAATTTCAGCTCATTATTTCTGTATGATAAATAAACACTATTTCATTTCACTCTTTTTATATTGAATTTTTTCCTCTTCCTTTTAAGACTGTATATCACCCCCTGACACACACACACACAATTATGAAGTCTTAGAAAGCTATAATCAAGTTTTATCCATTTTTCCACTTTATACCTTTCCATGTTTGCTGCATTGTATTGAATTGAAACTATAATTCCTTTCAAAGTTGTTTTCTCTGCCTAAAAAACAATGAACCAGGGCTTCCCTGGTGGCGCAGTGGTTGAGAGTCTGCCTGCTGATGCAGGGGACACGGGTTCATGCCCCGGTCCAGGAAGATCCCACATGCCACGGAGCAGCTGGGCCTGTGAGCCATGGCCGCTGAGCCTGCCTGTCCAGAGCCTGTGCTCCACAACGGGAGAGGCCACAACAGTGAGAGGCCCACGTACAGCAAAAAAAAAAAAAAAAAAAAAAAAAAAAAAATTAAAAAACAATGAACCACAATAAAGCCTATTTTAAAAATGTGTTTTCCCTCAATTTCAACATGCTTTTGTACTTATCCAGTTCCCAAATAATGACACAAGTAAGGAAGAATATGTGGAAGGTCCCAAATCTTTGGATATGGTGAAATGGCATGTTATTTAACAATGGAAACAAATACTCTGCCTATAATTATATGCTTCATATCTTCTTTCTATATTGACACTGTTGAACCATAGACATGTATATCTGCCAACTAACCACTGAGACCAACTATTAGTGTAGCAGAGAGGGCAAGTGTAATGTAGCAGAGAGGGCAAGCAGAAAGAAGAAAGAAGCAACTGTATCACACTCGTGATTAGTAGAAGAGAAGGGAGTGTAGCATTACAAGAGAAGGGAATTTGAAAGCATTCAGTTTTGATACCCCAAAATATATCAATAAGTTTTTCATAATTTGGAAAATATAAATATATTTTATTAATATTAGTAAGTTGACTTTCACATAAAACCAAAATTCTTAAGTATGAAATATGAAGTATATCATTATTTGGTCTGCACCCAAATTCTCTAGCTTCTTCATTACCATTTATATTGAATTACTTGAATTTTGAATCATTTTCTTTTTTCAATTCTATGCCTTTTGCAAAGGCATATGGCTTTCATACTTCATCTTTTCAGCTTCTATTCTTCTCATTCTTTGGGTTTTCTAGAAGCAGATACAAGATGAGGTTTAGGAAAAACTGGTAGAGAAATGGGAAAGTTGGAAAGGGAAGATATAAGAAAAAGCAAAATGCGTGCTGTCAAGCAAGTTGATACTGAAGGTAACTGGATATTAATGCTGTGGGAACTATGGTGATATGGAAGAAAGGAGCCTGGAGCTGTCTCACAAGAGAATTAATGACACTAAGTATTAATTCACTTACTTCTGGCAATCATTGTCTAGTCAGTCACTCATTTATTTTTAAAACTTTGTTTACCTAAATTATCTCTCTTATGCCAGAAATATTTATTGTCAGATTCTTATTTGACTTCTTTGTCCTGTTTCGCCTTGTGGACAAAAGCTCAGATTTCTGAAAATAATCATACTATGAAAAAATAGAACTCTACAATGCAGATTTGAAATGTAAGTACATACTTCCAAATCTTTGTTTTTATGAAAAAAGGCATTATAAGAATATTCATAAGAAGCAAAATGAAAGTCTATATATTCAACCTTATCTTTCTTAGTTGTTTTCAAAGCTAAAATTAATTTGAAAACAAGGTAAGTGATTTTAGCAAAGGTGCTGTGCAAATTATGTTCTGCTTTGTTTGGGGTCTCCATGAGAGTGGAGAAAATTCTTCATTATTTTAGTTTTCTTTTCCTTTTTACTGTTATAATGCCAAATTATATACAGTATATCACAGTAAAAGCAAACATGTTAACCTTATGGTGCTTTTTTAGTGTTGATGATGATGTTTTTCATTGTTTGTTTTTGCAACAAATCATTATGGTAGCAATGGAAAAAATAAACCTTGTAAAACATTTTATCACCTATTCATCTTAAACAAAAATTTCATATATTTCAATGTGGTGCAATATTGCAGTACAGAATTATGCAAACTAAAAGGCATTTCCACTTGCAGAAAAAGTGATTGTTATTACAGAGACTGAGGAATGAAAGTAGACAAAGAAAGTCACCTGTGTTATGTTGCAGCAAAAAGTTTTACAGCACTCAAAATCTAGTTATGTTAATAACTCAGTCACGATCAAATACATATTTTCATTATGTGTACATTTGCAGGCCCATGCTGGCAATTAAATGTCATCGAAAGGGTGAAAATAAAACAAAGCTAAGAGCAAGTGACACACAAAAAATACAATAGAGTATTAGCCTATCCTAAAAATAGTTTGTAAATCATTTTGAAAAATATGAGCAACTGTTGATCCCAGAAGAATCTATGTAAAATAAAAGATCCAAATATCAAATCTAAGTGATGCTGCATAATATTTGCTCATTTGGACTATGATCATCATACTTAAAACTCTAGATTCCAATCTTTAATTCGTGTAACTCTTACATCTTTTTACCACCGTATAAGTGTACACAATGTAAAAAATGAAAGCCCTCTCAAAGGGTTGTTGAGGATCTTCTTAGCATCACTTCTCAAGGTGTACACTGTGGGCCACCTAACTCAGAAACAAACAGTTGCATGCTAGCTGACCATGACAGAGCCCATCTGAGACCAATTAAATGAGAATCACAAAGGGGCAGTGGTGGGGAATCCACATTTTTAACAGGGTCTGCTGCTGATTCTTGCCACCTAATGGCTACAGTAGGGAAGATTTAGGTGGGACTTTAATTATTATAAATTTATTATATTCTGACATACTTTCTCAAGTATTTGAACATTAAAATTACAAAATATTTTTAAAGATCTTTCTCTAATCAAAATAAAATATCTTTGCAAAATAATATTATATTAATAATAAACATATTTTCCATAAGATTTCAGCAAAAGAGAGAGTGTTTCAAACTAGTATGAAAGATAATGGAATTTCAAAATATTTTAAGTTCTCTCTAAGGAATGCTCATTGTTTTTCATCTCTTCATATATATATATAAATGAAGTATAGTTAATTTAAAATATTACATTAATTTCAAGTATACACATAGTGATTCAATATTTTCATAGATTATACTTTATTAAAAGTTATTACAAAATAATGACTATAATTCCCTGTGCTGAACAATATATCCTTGTTGCTTATCTATTTTATACACAGTAGTTTGTATCTCTTAAATCCATACCTCTTTCTTGCCCCTCCCCACTGGTAACCACTAGTTTGTTTTCGATACCTGTGAGTCTGTTTCTGTTTTGCTATGTACATTCGTTTTATCTTTTAGATTCCACAAATAAGTGATATCACATAATATTTGTCTTCTCTGTCTGACTTATTTCACTAAACATATTTTCTAGGTCCATCCATATCGCTGCATAAGGCAGAAATTCGTTCTTCATTTTTTATAACTGAGTAATATTCCATTATATATGTATTCCACATCTTCTTTATCATTTGTCTATTGATAAACACTTGGTTTGCTTACATATATGGCTATTGTAAATAATGCTGCTATGAACATTGTAGAGCATGAATCTTTTTGAATTAGTGGTTTCATTTGTCCAGATATATACCCAGGATTGGAATTGCTGGATCATATGGTAGTTCTGTTTTTATTTTCTGAGGAACCTTTATACTGTTTTCCATAGTGACTGCACCAATACACATTCCCACCAACAGTATACAAGGGTCCCCTTTTCTCCACATCCTCTCTAGTTATTTATAGACTTTTTGATGATAGCCATTTTGACAGGTATCAGGTGGTATCTCATTCTTGTTTTGATTTTCATTTCTCAAATAATTAGTGCTGTGGAGCACATTTTCATGTGTCTGTTAGCCATCTGGATGTCTTCTTTAGAAAAATGTCCATTCAGGTCTTCCATCAATTTTTTATTGTTTTTTTTGATATTAAATTGTATGAGCTGTTTGTATATTTCAGATATTAACCCCTTGTCAGTCATATCATTTGCCTATATTTTCTCCAATTTAGTAGAATGTCTTTTTGTTTCTTCAATGGTTTCCTTTGTTGTGCAAAAGCTTTTAGGTTTAATTGGGTTCCATTTATTTATTTTTGATCTTATTTCTGTTGCCTGAGAGATAGATAAAAAATATTGCTATGATTTATGTCAAAGAGTGTTCTGCCTATGTTTGCATCTAGGAGTTTTATGATTTTGAGTATTACATTTAGGTTTTTAATACATTTTGAATTTATTTTTGTATATGGTGTGAGGAAACATTGTAATTTCATTCTTTTACATGTAGCTGTCCAATTTTCTGAACAGCACTTATTGAAGAGACTGCCTTTTCTTCATTGCATATTCTTGCCTCTTTTGTTGTAGATTAATTGACCATAGGTATGTGGGATTATTTCTGGGCTGTCTATTCTGTTCCATTGATCTATGTGTCTGTTTTTGTGCCAGTACTGTGCTGTTTTATTTAGCTTTGTAGTATAGTCTGAAGTCAGGGAGGGTGATGCCTCCAGCTTTATTCTTTTTTCTCAAGATTGTTTTGGCAACTTGGGGTCTATTCTTGTTCCATGTAACTTTTGGGATTATTTGTTCTAGTTCTGTTAAAAATGTCATGGGTATTTTGATAAGGATTGCATTAAATCTGTAGATTGCTTTGAGTAGTTTGGCCATTTAAAAAATATTAGTTCTTTCAATCCAAGGGTATGAGATATATTTCAATTTCTTTGTATCATCTTCAATTTCCTTCTTCAATGTTTTACAGTTTTCAGAGTATAGGTATTTCACCTTCTTGGTTAAGTTTATTTCTTTGTATTTTGTTCTTTATGATGAGATTTTTAAATGAGATTGGTTTTTCTTGGTTTTTTTCTTTCTGATAGTTCATTATTGGTGTGTAGAAAAGCAACATATTTCTGTGTATTAATGTTGTATCCTGCAACTTTACTAAATTCATTTGTTCTAATAGTTTTTTGGAAGACTTTAGGATTTTCTATACATAGGATCATGTCATCTGCAAATAGTGACAGTTTTATTTTCTCCTTTCCAATGTGGATGTGTTTTCTTTCTTTTTCTTATCTGACTGCTGTGGCTAAGGCTTCCAATACTATGTTAAATAGAATTGTTGAAAGAGGGCATCCTTGTCTTGTTCCTGAATTTAGAGGAAAGGCTTTCAGCTTTTCACCATTGAGCATGATATTAGTTGCAGGTTTGTCATAAATGAACTTTATTATTTTGAGGTGTGTTCCCTGTATACCCACTTTGATAAGAGATTTTATCATGAATGGATATTGAATTTTGTCAAATGCTTTTTCTGTGTCTATTGAGATAATCAGGGTATTTTTATCCCTCTTTAATTAATGTAGTATATCACACTGATTGATTTGCAAATATTGAACAATTCTTGCATCCCTGGAATAAATGCCACTTGATAATATCATATGATCCTTTTTATATATTGCTGGATTTTGTTTGCTAATATTTTGTTGAGGAATTTTGCATTTAAATTGATTAGAGTTATTGGCCTGTAATTTTTATTTTTTTGGTCTAGTTTTGGTAACAGGGCAATGGTAGCCTTGTAGAATGTATTTGGGGATGTTCCATCCTCTTCAATTTTTTGGAATAGTTTGAAAAGTATAGGTGTTAGTTCTTCTCTATATGTTTGGTAGAACTTCTCGGTGACACTGTTCAATCTTGGACTTTTGTTTGCTAGGAGTTATTTTTATTACAAATTGAATTTCACTACTAGTGATTGGTCTCTTCAAATTGTCTGTTTCTTCTTATTCAGTCTTGGCAGGTTGTATGCTTCTAGAAATGTGTGCATTTCTTCTTGGTTGTCCAATTTTTTGGCATGTAACTATTATAGTACCCTCTTATGACTTTTTTTTTATCTCTGTGATATCAGTTGTTATTTTTCCTCTCTCATTTCCTATTTTGTTTATTTGGGTTCTTTCTCTTTTCTTCTTGGTGAGTCAAGCTAAAGTTTTATTAATTTTGTTTATCTTTTCAAAAAACCAGCTCTCAGCTCTTAGTTTCACTGATCTTTTCTATTAAATTTGGTTATTTTGTTTTTGTTTTTTTTTTTCTGGTCTCTGCTTTATTTATTTCCCCTTGGGTCTTTAGTATTTCCTTCTTTCTGCTGACTTTGGGCTTTGTTTGTTCTTCTTTTTCTAATTCTTTCAGATGGTAGCTTAAGTTGCTTGAGATTTTTCTTGTTTCTTGAGGAAGGCCTGTATTGCTATAAACTTCCCTCTTAGAACTGCTTTTGCTGCATCTTATAGATTTTGGAGAGTTTACTTCTATTTTCATTTCTCTCTAGTTATTTTCTGATTTCCTCTTTGATTTCTTAATTCACCCATTGTTACTTTAGCAGCAGAATATTTAGTCTCCACATGTTTGTTATTTTCTCATTTTTCTTTCTGTAATTGATTTCTAGTTTCATATCATTGCAATCAGAAAAAAATGCTTGATATAATCTCTACCCTCTTAAATTTGTTGAGACCTCTGTTGTGGCCTAGCATGTGATCCATCCTAGATAACATTCCATGTGCACTTGAAAACAATTTGTATTTTGCTGCTTTTGGATGTAATATCCTCTAGATATTTTTTAAGTATAACTGATCTATTGTGTCCTTAAAATCACTGTTGCCTTATTGATTTTCTGTCTGAATGATCTGTTCATTGATAAGTGGTTTGTTAAAGTACCATATTATTATTTTGTTAATGTCATTTTTTCCCTCTATGCCTGTTATATTTGTTTTATATATTTAGATGCTACTCTATTGGGTGCATATATGTTAATGAATGCAATATCCTCTTCTTTATTGATCCCTTTATCATTATATAATGCTCTTCTTTGTCTTTTGTTATAGCCATTATTTTAAAGTCTATTTTGTCTAAGTATTGCTTTCTTGTCAGTTCTGTTTACATAAAATATATATTTCCACCCCCTTACTTTTAGGCTGTTTGTGTCTTTAGCTCTGAAGTAAATCTCTTGTATGCAGCATATAGATGAGTGTTGTCTTTTTTTTTAAATTGACTCCAGTCAGCCACCCTATGTCTTTTGATTAGAGAATTTAGTCCATTAACTTTTAAGTAATAATTGGTAAGTATGTAATTATTGCCATTTTATTCCTTGTTTTCCAGTTATTTTTGTAGTTCTTCTCTCTTTATTTTGCTTCTTTTTGCTTCTTCCCTTGTGATTTGATAATTTCCTTTAGTAGTTTGATTGTTGTCCCTTTCTTTTTAGCTTTTGTGTGTCTGTTGTAGATTTTTTACTTGTGGTTATCATGGGGTTCATATATGTTGACCTATAAATGTATCTACTTTTTTTTTAAACTGGTAGTCATTCAAACACATTTTTAGTTCAAACACATTCCAAAAGATAGACATTTTTACTCTCCTCCCACACATTTTGTGCTTTTGATGTCATATTTTACATCTTTATGTTTATCCCTTAATTGTTTTGTAGTTATAGTTACCTTTACAATTTTTTAACTTTTAATCCTTCTTATTAGCTTATTTAAGTGCTTGATCCTCAGACCTTACTATATATTTGCTTTTCCTACTGAGATGTTCCCTTTCCTATAGATTACTCTTTTCCACTTAGAGAAGACCCTCTAACATTTTTGGGGGGTAGGTTATTAATGAACTGTTTAATTTTTTGCTTGTCTGAGAAGTTCTTTATCTCTTCTTAAATTCTAACTGCTAATCTTGCTGGGTAGAGTATCCTAATTTGCATGTTTTCCCTTTCACTACTTTGAATATGTCATGCCGCTCCCTTCTGGCTTGCAAAGTTTCTGTAGAAAAACAGATGATAGCCTTATTGGATTCCCTTGTATGTGACTCTTTGTTTTTATTTTGCTGCCTTTAGAATGCTCTCTATCTTTAACATTTGCCATTTTAATTATGATGCGCCTTGATGTGAGTCTGTTTGGCCTCTCTGTGCTTCCTGTACCTGGATATCTGTTTCCTTCTTCAGGTTTGTGAAGCTTTCAGCCACAATTTTCTCAAACACATTTTCAAATACATTTTCGATCCCTTTCTCTCTCTCCTCTCCTTCTCGGACTCTTATAATGCAAATATTTGCACACTTAATGCTTTCCCAGAGATCTTTTAAACTGTTCTCATTTTTTTAAATTTGTTTTTCTTTTTGCTGTTTTGATTGGGTAATTTTCAGTATTCTAGCTTCTAGACAACTTTCTTCATTTCTGATTGAGTCTTTATATTTTCTAGTTTCTTGTTAAAATTCTCACTATGTTCATCTATTCTTTTCCTTAATTCAGTTAATATTCTTATTACTAATTCTTTGAATTCTTTATCTGGTAAATTGCTATTTCTGTTTCATTATTTTTTCAGGGGTTTTCTCTTGCCTTTCAATTGAGACTAATTCCTCTGCCTTTTCATTTTACTTAACTTCCTTTCCTCTATGAATTTAGGTAAAACAGTTACTTATTGCAGTCTTGAAGTGCTGTCCTTATGTGGGAGCATCTCAATACAGATTGCATGTGCCCAATGCCTTTGTTGGGAGAATTGGATTTGATGTGAATTCAAGTCACATCTTTTATCAGGGTGTACTGGCAGCTATCACCTTGGTAAGAGGTGGGACTGGATGTGGAGTGGCTAGAGCTGGAGCTGGCATGAAGCAGGGCTTCCTCTCTACTCAGTGGCCATTGCTGCCTTATCAGGGGTGGTGTCTGATCCTGAGTTGCTGGAGCAGAAGCCCTGAGATTTAGCCTCGAGCTAGCTCTGTTCCCTTCAAGTGTGTGCTTTCCCTCTCCCAACACCAGGACCCTTGTCCCAGAGGTGGAGCGTGCTGAAGCAAGGGGGCATATGTGGCCTCTCAGATCATGTCAGCCACAGACAGATGTCCAAGCTGCCTCTGATACACTACCTGTCCAGGCACCAGAAATTGTTTCCCTTACGCTGCTCAGATGCAGCTTTGGATCCAAGTCCCCTTTGTCTCTCACAGCCAATCACTCCCCACAGCCTCTGCTGCCCCTCCCTCATTGTGGATCTGCATCTCAAGGCAGGCAGGACATGCATGGACTCTTGGCATGTATTGTGGGGTGAGCTGTTGACTGTGGGTTGACTGACTGCCGTTAGAGTTCTGGGGTGCTTCTGATGTACTGCTTGAATAAATGCCAATAATGGCCTTCACCACCCCACCCAGGTGTCACTCTGGCACCAGGTCACCTATGTGTTTACAGCTGAGTTTTCTCCCTGGTCATGGCAGTCTTATATCCAGTGCCATGCTGTAACGTGGAGAAAGTGGGCCTGGAGCATTCACTTGGCTTGGGCTGGTGTGCATGCTGAGGCAGTTGGGAGAAACCTACAACCACTAACATAGTCTTCAATCTGCTCTCTCCACCCTGCCTAGGGGCAGGCCAGCACACACATGCTTCTAACAAGTGGAGTCCAACAGACTTCCTGTTAGTCTCAACAGTCCTCCAACCAGCCGAGGGGGCTCCTCTTTCCTGTGTAGGACCCCACTGCTGGGGTGCCCTATCTGTGGTGCAAACTCCCTCCCCAAGGACAGTCTCTGCCCATGTAACCTCCCTTTTCCTCTGATTCCCCTCCCAGAAGCACAGGTCCTGAATTTGTCACTTCTCTTCTCTTCCTACCTGATTATGTGTGGATAATCACATAATTATCCACACATAATCCACACATAATGTGTGGATCATTCTTACAGCCTTGGTTGTACAGGAGTCTTTCTGCCAGTTTCCAATTAGTTTTCAGTGAGGATTGTTCCACATGTAGATGTAATTTTGATGTTTTCATGGGAGGAAGTAAGTTCTGTGTCTTTCTCCTTCACCATCTTAATTGATCTCCTCTATTTATATATATTTTTAGTCTTTGTCTAAGATTGCTAATCTTCTTTTAAATTTTGGTTCTAAAATCTCAGAACTGTTCATATTCAGATATTGTTCTAGTACAGTTGTAAAATTTTTGGTCTTGCTATAAGATAATATGGTTAGGCACTTTAGCAATAATAGTAACTATTAAAGTACTGTTTGTTCCCTGTCTTATTACAAAATGTACTTAAAATATTACACATAACTTCCAGGGAACATATAGTTTTAAAATTACTACCAAGGGGAAATGAGGAGAAAAACAAAATGTATCATATAGAAATTCATTCTGCCAGTTAGTGTGTAGACCCCAAATTTAAGTTCTACCCACAGCAAACAATAATAGTTAATTATCATCATCATTGTCATCATCATCATCATAATAATAAAGTAAATAAATAGGACATGGTGGATATGTTTATGGCATAGATTATGGTGATGATTTCATGGGTATGTACTTATCTCCAAACTCACTGCATACATTAAATTTGTACAGTTTTTGAGTGTCAATCATACCTCAATCAAGTAGTTTTTTGTTTGTTTGTTTGTTTGCTTTGGTCACGGCATGTGGCATGCAGAACTTCCCCAACCAGGGATCAAACTCATGCCCCCTGCATTGGAAGCATGGAATCTTAACCACTGGACCACCAGGGAAGTCAGTACTATTTTTTTTTCAAGGCAATTAGTGAACAAATAAATGAATTAAAAAACAGGGACAAAACTAAGATAATTATATATATATATATATATATATATATATATATATATATATATATACATATATATATAGATGCACTCTCTGTGCTCCAAATTTGGATCATGTAACCCAGTTCATATACCATAACATACAAAAATTGACAGCATAGAGTTCACAGCCAGAGGGAGGTAAGCCAACTTACATGATCTGTCACCCTCAGAGACTCTCACTCTTAGTTTGGGGATCACATCTACTGGCTCTCATAATAATCTGTGAATAACTCTGCTGTAACACACAGTTTCTACCCAGCATTTTAATTTTCTGTCTATTGTCTTCCATCACTACTGGACTATAAACTCCCAGAGAGCAAGAAATGATGCTCTTTATCTTGGCATATCCAGTACCACTACTATATCCAAGTACTCAACCAGTGATTGTTGAATGTTATGAACAGAGCAGGCTTCCCTATACAAAATTGAGGGCTACCTTCACTTCACCTCTTGTTTGGGAGAAATAATACCAGTGTCCCAGCCTTCACTTATCAGTGACAAACTCCTCCTTTTTATGCCAAGGATTAATTTTATCCTTATGCAAGTTGAACTCCTAGCAGATTATCCTGGTAAGAACTCACAATTTTGGCATGTATATAATCTCCTCCTAAAGAGTGCTTCCTACTACCTGCATGGGGTTCACTATGTACTATATTTGTGAGAGCTATCACAGAAGGATCACAGACCCACTTGAGACTGTACATGTGACAGGTCACCATTTATTTACCCTTGTGTATTTAGATGTGTGTGGAAAACTTGTATCTGTTAGTGGCAGTTATTTATTGTAACTGAGGAAGAAAAAGCAATATTACTGTATATGGGTCCTCAACCCCAATCAACTACTCTTCCCAATGCATGCATCTGTCCATGTGACTAACTTTTAATATGTATATTTTTATATTATGTAAATTCTTAATTAGCCTGTCTTGTTTAGATTGTATACACCATTATATCTGACATTGTTGTAACTACTATGTGATCGATAAGATTCCTTTAAGAAACTATGCTTTTAAAGACAAAAGTACCATGCTGAGAGGGGTGACTTACTTATATCCCACATTAGTGGGTGGTTACCCTATTTATAGGATCTTTAAAACAAGTACATTTTTAACGAACTAAGGTGAATAAAGGCACAACTAAAAACTGTCAAAAAAAATTCCTTAAATTCACACCATGTAATAGATATGAAAGCTTATATCATTTAACTCTCTTAAAAAAATTATACTGTAGTGAAAATGAAGTTCAACTTGTCTTGCTGAGTTGCAAATTTAAACCATTGCACAAGCTTTTTAAAAATTTCATAGCTTAGATTAATGTATAATAAACTCATATGATTTATTTTAGCTGAGAACATTCTATTTTGATTACATAAATATTATAGTAGTACTAAAGATCTAAATGTGGTACCACATAAATAGTAAAAATTAACAAAATATCCAGAAATTTAAAGCTGGTAAACCTTGGTTGCAGAGAGCAGAAAAAAATAACTCAAATGGCACTAAGGTTTACATCACTATATTTTATGAACCTTAGAATATCTGAAGCTATTTAGTAAGACTATTGGATTATAAAACTTGTTTTTGTTATTTATTTTTTAGAATTGAGTTTTCATAAAAATAAAAAGTTGGCTTGAATTTGGGTTATTTTATATGTTTTTATTAGGCCTTTTGCAGATCTTTTTCCCTCTGATCTTAGAATCCCATACAGGCTTAGTAGTTTCTAGATGTGAATCACTTTCATTGATTTTGCCAAAGTTAAATAGTTCCATTTTCCTGAATACTTGGGACACTTTTAAGCTCAGGAATATTTTCTTTTGTTATAGATTTGCTCTTTTTCTTACTTTTTTTATCAGAAATATTATTTTACCCAGATAGGCTTTTACTTTCTGTCATTGAGATCTATTCTTTCCTCATAATTTTTATATCTTTGTCCTTTTCTTAGGCTATTTGAATTCTATAAATATTTCTCAAGTGTGAACTGTGCATCCATGGTCTTCTGCATTATGTAGTTTGCATTACAAATATGTGTCTTTTATACAGAATTTAATCCTATTCTTCAGTATTTATTTAATCTGGTTATTTCCTCTGAGGCTTTTGTTGTTGTTTTGTTTTGTTTCTGTGATTTGGTCTAGTTTGGATTTTTTCATCTTACTACTTCCTTTAATTTTAACTTTTCTCTGATTTTTTTTCCACAACATTCCTTTGTTGTGTTATGGAAATTTGTAAAGGACTTTGTTTTTACCACTGCTTTAAGTTGATCTGAGTTTCTCCCCAACTATACATGAGGAGAGGCTTTGTATATTGCCCTTAACCCCATTACCTTTTCTGGGATCCATGAAGGTGTTCTCTCAGATTTAAAGAAGTTAGGAGTTGTGAAAAGCCTCAAGAGAGATCCCTGATGAATGAAGCAGGAAGTCTTCCAAATTCCCTGCACATTCTCTGACTGTGAGAAGTATACTGACCATTCTCAAGAACTGGAAGAGGTATGTAACTTAATAATTCTACTAATTACACCAACCAGTACAATTTATAAGTACCTTCTGTATGCCAGGTGAATACTCATACTAACTCTAATCCACTTAAAGAGCCTGAAAATTAGGTGACATTATTATTAGTAGTAGTATTTGTACTACTGAATGTTATAGATGGGAGGAATAAAGATGGATTTAAGTTGAACTTTTCACATATTGAATTTTGATGGGAGAAAAAAAACAAGATAGTTAAGGAATAATGGAAAAACAAAGGCTTTTAAATGAACAAACATGGGTCAAATTCTATATCTATGCAGCTTTCAGTATTCATTTAAAAATACTCATATAAGAGAAAATCATTTAAAAATACTCATATAATTCATAAAAAGCATTAACATAACTAAATATTTCCAGATTTGGTGATATGTCTATAAAATTTAATCTGAAGTAGTATTTACATAAATGAATCTTCAAAACTTGATCATCTTATGCAGTTTTATTTCTCTAACATTGTCTGAAGTAAGTAAACATTTATATAGAAAATTACTTTTAAACTATTGCTGTTAGGAAAAACAGGTAAATTTTTTTTTGCCATTTTACCTGATACATTTTAATTTCAGGCTCACATATACAAACATCTTTGGAATTTCAGTTTATCTTGCATAGTATGCAGAAATGTCCTATATATTTCTGTTCAATAGTGTTTGCTCTTTCTATTTTGGCTTCTTTAAAATAGGTTAAGGACAGTTTAAATGAATCAGGATTATGCTATAATCAGTGAAATCTAACATTTCTTTGCCTGAATCAGTATGCCTTTCCTCAACTTACTTTCATCAAAGTTAAGTCATTATTCAGGAAAATATAATTAGCTTGTTTTAATCTTATCATTTTCAGGTATCTGCTAAAGTAATTAGATTTCTCTTCTCTTCTTTTTAGTTAAGATTGCTGAAGGATCAATGCACAATACATCATTTTCTATTCTTCAACACCAATTACTTTGTCCCTCAGTGTAAATTTATTGATTTTTCTTAGTAGTACATTATCACCATGTATTCACAGCATGGGGGTTATTAATTAGTAAGAGAAATAAAGATTCATTTGTGAATAGTTATCCTTTTAAGTTTCTTGCCTAGAACATGTGTGGTAGTATGGTACCTGCTAATGGCACATAGAATTTAAGAATAGAGTTGCTTTCTCATTCCCACAGTTTCCATATTGTTCTTTTGAGATGCACAATAAACTCAAACTTAGAAAAAAAGAAAGAAAGAAAGAAAAGAAAGAAATCTTATGTAAATTACTAAGTTAGAAAAAGTTCAGGTATTCTGGCTTTTATTATCAATTAAACTGATTTTATTTATTTTTTCTTATGACCAAGGAATACAAAGCAGTGCACTGAACACCTTTTTATAATATTAGTTATTGCAATATCATATTACATAGAAATTATAAAGTTGATGTAAATATAACTTGATACAATGAAGGAATATATTTTTCAGTTATTTGTGTATTTGTCTTACCTACTAGAGTGAAACTTTCTGGATGGAAAAAAAGAAAATGAAAGGGAATATTTGTTAAGCACAAAATTGAACATGTGATTTTTGTTAGATATTCTCATGTCATTATTTTTTAATAATTTCTCTTTTTATTCATTCAATAAATATTCAAAGTGTCTACTGTGTGCCAGGAATTCTAGGATCCTGTGATATGGCGGAGAACAACATAATATCCATGCTTTAGTGAATCCTGAATTTGAATATGGAAGGTCTCAAGGCATGAAAAATTATGTAATAATACAAGTAGACTTCAGTTCCAGTCAGAAAAAAATAACTGGGTCAGGGATAAGAAGAAAAAAATACAGAGATGATAATATTTTAGATAGGGTACGCAGAGACCACCTTCTGGAGGCAAACTTAGAACAGAGAAAAGATTGAAATAAGAAAGGTAGCCTGGAAAATATCTGAGGGAACAACATTCTAGAATTGGAGTCTGAGAAGAACAGTTGTCCTAACTACAGTGTACTTAATGGGAGGAACAGCAACAAGGTCAATAGTAAAACGTTGCTCCTACTTCTCTTCTATTGCTTCGTATTTATTTATCAATCAGGTTTGTGTTGATGTCCTCAATTTCATCAATATTTTCTGTTATGTGTTTTTCTCTTTTTGAAGGGGTTGAGGATACCTAAAAAGGCAGCCCTCACCCCAAGATTATGCATATATTCTACTCTATATCTTCTAAAATTTTGTAGTATTGTTTTGTTTTAATATTCATTTTTATTTTTAAAGTTCATTTTTAAAACATTTAAAATTCACTACTGTGAGAAAAATGAAGTAAAGTTTGAGATTATTATTTATTTTCTTAAATAAATATCCTATTAATTCAATATTATTCATTGTTCAGTCTTTTATACTTGGTTGGAAACAACACCTTTATTATATACCAAATTCCCACTTACCCATATATCAAAGTCCATGCTCTATGTTTCTCATTATTAATGTCTATTCTTAATTATCATATTTTAATTTCTATGTTTGTAACCTGTTTGAAATATGATAGACATTTATATTTTTAATTTGTTTCAAATTTACTTTCAAATATTATTTTGAGTCATACATACATATATATATATATATATATATATATATATATATATATATATATATATATATATATATATATATATATAAACTCCTGGATTTAGATTGGAATGACATTGATGTAATAGATTAATTAATCAAGAATTCCCATTAATAAAATTTTGAATTCTCTTATACATTGTTGGGTTTTATCTTACCATTCATTCAGCCTTCTTTGATTTTCTGACATTAAAGATGCATAGTTTTTGCCATAGAAGTCTTAGACCTTTCTTATTTGGTTTATACTTGGACACTTTATTGATCTTATTGATATCATATATGGAATAAATTTGTACAATGGGCTATTTGTATGTTATGTAATTCTTACTTTTTTAGTAGATTTCAGGGAAGCAGAAGAAAGCAAAATGTCTTTATTCTGTTATGTGATTCTTTCATTTTTATCCAAATGTGAACTTTAAAATCATCAAAGACTTATTGAGCAACATAATTGCACACACATATCATAAATTAAAATTCATATTGCTCCAATAAGCCACAGTGTTAGTAATTCAGTATAGAAAGTGGTTTATGGCTTCAGAAGACAGTCTTGATGGAATTAAGTTCATGTATTAGAAATGTTAACATTGGGGGTGTCTTCAAGATGGCAGAGGAGTAAGACGTGGAGATCACCTTCCTCCCCACAAATACAACAAAACTACATCTACATGTGGGACAACTCCTACAGAACACCTACTGAACACTGACAGAAGACCTCAGACTTCCTAAAAAGCAAGAAACTCCCCCATGTACCTGGATAGGGCAAAAGAAAAAAGGAAAAACAGAGAAAAAAGAATAGGGATGGGGCCTGCACCTCTGAGGGAGCTGTGAAGGAGGAAAAGTTTCCACACAGTAGGAAGCCCCTTCACTGGCAGAGACAGGGGGTGGGTGGTGCAGGGGGAAGCTTTGGAGCCATGGAGGAGAACACAGCAACAGGGATGCAGAGGGAAAAGTGGAGAGATTCCCGCACAGAGGACTGGTGCCAACCAGTACTCACCAGCCTAAGAGGCTTTTCTGCTCACCCACTGGGGCAGGCAGCAGCTAGGTGCTGAGGCTCGGGCTTTCGAGTTCAGATCCCAGGGAGAGGACTGGGGTTGGCTGCATGAACATAGCCTGAAGGGGGTTAGTGAGCCACAGCTAGCAGGGAGGGACTCTGGGAAAAAGTTTGGACCTGCTAGAGAGGCAAGAGACCATTGTTTCAAGTTGATCAAGGAGACAGGATTCAGAGCACCACCTAAACAAGCTCCAGAGATGGGAGAGAGCCCCGGCTATCAGCGCAGGCACCAGAGGTGGGCATAAAATGTTAAGGCTTCTACTGCAGCCATCAAGAAGCCTGTGGGCAAGCACAGGTCACTATCAACACCTCCCCTCCCAGGAGCCTGTGCAGCCCACCACTGCCAGGGTCCTCTGATCCAGGGACAACTTTCCCGGAAGACAACACGGCATGCCTCAAGCTGTTGCAACGTCATGATGGCCTCTGCCACAGGCTCGCCCCACATTGCATACCTGTCCTTCCCCCAGGCCTGAGTGAGCCAGAACTCCCTAATAAGCCTCTCGTTTAACCCCGTCCTCTCTGGGTGCGGAACAGATGCCCTCAGGGGACCTATGCACAGAGGCAGGGCCAAATCCAAAGCTGAAGCACAGGAGCTGCGTGAACAAAGAAGAGAAAGGGAAATTTCTCCCAGCAGTATCAGGAGCAGCAGATTAAATCTCCACAGTCAACTTGATGTACTCTGTGTATGTGGAATACCTGAATAGACAATAAATCATCCCAAAATTGAGGTGTAGACTTTGGGAGCCACTGTAGACTTGAGGTTTGCTTTCTGCATCTTATTTGGTTCTGATTTTATGTTTATCTTAGTTTAGTATTTAGGACTTATTATCACTGGTAGATTTGTTTATTGATTTGATGCGCTCTTCCTTTTTAAATTATATATATATATATATATATATATATATATATATATATATATTCTCTGTTTCTCTTTTTGTGTGTATGTGCATGCTTCTTTGTGTGATTTTGTCTGTATAGCTTTTGCCATTTGTCCTAAGGTTCTGACTGTCCATTTTTTTGTTTTCTGTTTTTAGTATAGTTTTTACTGCTTGTTATCCTTGGTGGATTTGTTTTTGGTTTGATTGCTCTCTTCTTTCTTTCTCTTTTTTTTTGCATTACTTTTTCTTTTTAATATTTTTTTCTATTTTAATAACTTTATTTTATTTTGTTTATCTTTCTTTCTTTCTATTTTCTTTCTTCTTTCTTTCTTTCTTTCCTTCTTTCTTTTTCTCCCTTTTCTTCTCAGCCATGTGGCTAACTAACAGGCTCTTAGTATTCTGGCCAGGTGTCAGGCCTAAGCCTCTGAGGTGAGAGAGCCAAGTTCAGGACATTGGTCCATGAGAGACCTCCTGACCCAATGTAATAACAAATGGTGAAAGCTCTGTGAGAGACTTCCATCTCAAAGCTAAGACCCAGCTCCGCTCAACGACCAGCAAACTACAGTGCTGGACACCCTATGCCAAACAACTAGCAAGACAGGAACACAAACCCACCCATCAGCAGAGAGGCTAACTAAAGTCATAATAAGTTCAGAGGCACCTCAAAACACATCACTGGATGCAGTCCTGCCCACCAGAAAAACAATATCCAGCTTCATCCACCGGAAAACAGGCAACAGTCCCCTCCACCAGGAAGCCAAAACAAGCCACTGAATAAACCTTAGCCACTGGGGGCAGACACCAAAACAAGTGGAAATACAAACCTGCAGCCTGTGAAAAGGAGACCACAAACACAGTAGGTTAAGCAAAATGAGAAGAAAGAGAAACACACAGCAGATGAAAGAGCAAGGTAAAAATACACCACCAAACAAATGAAGAGGAAATAGGCAGTCTACCTGAAAAAGAAATCAGAGTAATTATAGTAAAGATGTTCCAAAATCTTGGAAATAGAATGGAGAAAATACAAGAAATGTTTAACAAGGACCTAGAAGAACTAAGGAGCAAACAAACAAAGATGAACTACACAATAAATGAAATTAAAAATTCTCTAGAAGGAACCAATAGCACAATAACTGAGGGAGAAGAATGGATAAGTGACCTGGAAGATAAAATAGTGGAAATAACTACTGCAGAGCAGAAAAAAGAAAAAAGAATGAAAAGAAGTGAGCACAATCTCAGAAACTTCTGGGACAACATTAAATGCACCAACATTCAAACTATAGGTTTCCAGAAGAGGTAGAGTAAAAAAGGGACTGAGAAAATATTTTTTAAGAGATTATAGTTGAAAAACTTTCCTAATATGGGTAAGGAAATAGGCAATCAAGTCCAGGAAGCACAAAGAGTCCCATACAGGATAAACCAAGGAGAAACACGCCAAGACACATATTAATCAAACTATCAAAAACTTAAATACAATGAAAAAATATTAAAAGCAACAAGGGAAAAGCAACAATTAACATACAAAGGAATCCCCATAAGGTTAACAGCTGATCTTTCATCAGAAACACTGCAAGCCAGAAGGGAATGGCAGGACATATTTAAAGTGATGAAAGGGAAAAACTTACAACCAAGATTATTCTACCCAGGAAGGATCCCATTAAAATTCAGTGGAGAAATTAAAATCTTTACAGAGAAGCAAAAGCTAAGAGAATATAGCATCAAAAGCCCAGATCTACAACAAATGCTAAAGGAAATTCTCTAGGAGGGAAACACAAGAAAAGGAAAAGACCTACAATAACAAACCCAAAACAATTAAGAAAATGGTAATAGGAACATATATATCAATAACTACCTTAAATGTAAATGGATTCAATGCTCCAACCAAAAGATATTGAATGGATACGAAAAGAAGACCCATATATATGCTGTCTATAAGAGACCCACAATAGACCTAGGGACACATACAGACTGAAAGTGAGGGGATGGAAAAAGATATTCCATGCAAATGGAAATCAAAAGAAAGCAGCAGTAGCAGACAAAATAGACTTTAAACTAAAGACTATTATAAGAGACAAAGAAGGACACTACATAATGATCAAGGGATCAATCCAAGAAGAAGATATAATAATTGTAAATATTTATGCACCCAACATAAGAACACCACAGTACATTAGGCAGATGCTAACAGCTGTAAAAGGGGAAATTGACAATGATACAATAATAGCAGGGACTTTAACAACCTACTTTCACCAATAGACAAATGATCAAAAATGAAAATAAATAAGGAAACACAAGCTTTAAACGACACATTAAACAAGAGGGACTTAATTGATATTTATAAGACATTCCATCCAAAAACAACACAATACATTTTCTTCACAAAGGCTCATGGAACACTCTCCGGGACACACCATATCTTGGGTCACAAATCAAGCCTTGGTAAATTTAAGAAAATTGAAATTGTATGAAGTACCTTTTCTGTTCACAACGTTATGAGACTAGATACCAATTACAGGAAAAAATCTGTAAAAAATAAAAACACATGGAGGCTCAACAATACAACACTAAATAACCAAGAGATCACTGAAGAAATCACAGGGTAAATCAAAAAATACCTAGAAACAAATGACAATGAAAACACAGTGACCCCAAACCTACAGAATGCAGCAACAGCAGTTCTAAGAGGGAAGTTTAAACAACACAATCCTACCTCAAGAAACAGAAAACATCTAAAATAAACAACCTAACCTTACACCTAAAGCAATTAGAGAAAGAAGAACAGAAAACCCCAAAATTAGCAGAAAGAAAGAAATCATAAAGATCAGATCAATAATAAATGAAAAAGAAATGAAGGAAACAATAGCAAAGATCAATAAGAATAAAAGCTGGTTCTTTGAGAAGATAAAAACAATTGATAAACCATTAGCCAGACTCATCAAGAAAAAAAGGGAGAAGACTCAAATCACTAGAAGTAGAAATGAAAAAGGAGAGGTAACAACTGACACTCCAGAAATACAAAGAATCATGAGAGATTACTACAAGCAACTATATGCCAATAAAATGGGCAAACTGGAAGAAATGAACAACTTCTTAGAAAAGCACAACCTTCCAAGACTGAACCAGGAAGAAATAGAAAATATAAACAGACCAATCACAAACACTGAAATAGAAACTGTGATTAAAAATCTTCCAACAAACAAAAGCTCAGGACCAGATGGCTTCACAGACGAATTCTGTAAAACACTTAGAGAAGAGCTAACACCTGTCCTTCTCAAATTCTTCCAAAATATAGCAGAGGGAGGAACATTCCCAAACTCATTCTACGAGGCCACCATCAGCCAGACAAAGATCCCACAAACAAGGACAACTACAGGGCATTATCACTGATGAACATAGATGCAAAAATCCTCAATTAAATACCAGCAAACAGAATCCAACAGCACATTAAAAGGATCATACACCATAATCAAACTTGGTTTATCACAGTAATGCAAGGATTCTTCAGTATACACAAATCAATCAATGTGATACACCATGTTAACAAACTGGAGGAAAAAAAAAAACACATGATCATCTCTATAGATGCAGAAAAGCTTTGGAAAAAGTTCAACACCCATTTATGATGACCCTCCAGAAAATAGTCATAGTGGGAACTTACCTCAACACAATAAATGCCATATATGACAAACCCACAGCTAACACCATTCTCAATAGTGAAAAACTGAAACCATTTCCTCTAAGATCAGGAACAAAACAAATTTGCCCACTCCCACCACTATTATTCAAAATAGCTTTGGAAGTTTTAGCTACAGCAATCAGAGAAGAAAAAGAAATAAATGGAATCCAAATAAGAAATGAAGAAGTAAAACTGCCACTGTTTGCAGATGACATGATACTATACATAGATAATCCTAAAGATGCTATGAGAAAACTACTAGAGCTAATCAATGAATTTGGTAAAGTAGCAGTTTACAAAATGAATGCACAGAAATATCTTGCATTCCTATATACTAATGATGAAAACTCTTGTAGAGAAATTAAGGAAACACTGCCATTTACCATTACAGCAAAAACAATAAAATACCTAGGAATAAACCTACCTAGGGAGACAAAAGACCTGTATGCAGAAAACTATAATATAAGACACTGATGAAAGAAAGTAAAGGTGATACAAACAGATAGAGAGATATACCATGTTCTTGGATTGGAAGAATCAACATTGTGAAAATGGCTCTACTATGCAAAGCAATCTACAGTTTCAATGTAATCCCTATCAAACTACCAATGACATTTTTCAAAGAACTAGAACAAAAAATTTTACAATTTGTATGGAAACACAAAAGATTCCAATTAGCCAAATCTATCTTGAGATAGAAAAATGGAGCTGGTGGAATCAGGCTCCCTGACTTCAGACTATACTACAAAGCTACAGTAATCAAGACAGTATGGTACTGGCAAAAAAACAAAAAAAGAAATATAGATCAATGGAACAGGATAGAAAGCCCAGAGATAAACCCACACACATATGGTCACCTTATTTTTTACAAAGGAGGCAAAAATCTACAATGGAGAAAAGACAGCCTCTTCAAAATGGTGCTGGGAAAACTGGAGAGCTTCATGTAAAAGAATGAAATGAGAACACTCCCTAACACCATACACACAAAAAAAACTCAAAATGGATAAAAGACCTCTTTGAGGAAAACTTAGGCAGAACACTCTGTGAGAAAAATCACAGCAAGATCCTTTTTGACCCACCTCCAAAGAAATGGAAATAAAAACAAAAATAAACTAATGGGACCTAATGAAACTTAAAATCTTTTACACAGCAAAGGAAACCATAAACAAGATGAAAAGGCCACCGGCCGAATGGGAGAAAATATTTGCAAATGAAGCAACTGACAAAGGATTAATCTCCAAAATTTACAAACAGCTCAACATCAAAAAAACAAACAACCCTATCCAATAATGGGCAGAAGACCTAACTAAACATTTCTCCAAAGAAGATATACAGATTGCCAACAAACACATGAAAGGATGTTCAGCATCACTAATCATTAGAGAAATGCAAATCAAAACTACAGTGAGGTATCACCCCACACCAGTCAGAATGGCCACCATCAAAAAAATCTACAAACAATAAATGCTGGAGTGGGTGTGGAGAAAAAGGAACCTTTTGCACTGTTGGTGGGAATGTAAACTGATACAGCCACTATGGAGAACAGTATGGAGGTTCCTTAAAAACTAAAACTAAAACTACCATAGGACCCAGCAATCCCACTACTGGGCATATACCTTGAGAAACCATAATTCAGAAAGAGTCATGTACAACACTGTTCCTTGCAGCTCTACTTACAATAGCCAGGACATGGAAGCAACCTAAGTGCCCACTGACAGATGAATGGATAAAGAAGATGTTGCCCATATATACAATGGAATATTACCCAGCCACAAAAAGAAACGAAATTGAGTTTTTGGTAGTGAGGTGGATGGACTTAGAGTCTTTCATACAGAGTGAAGTAAGTCAGAAAGAGAAAAAAAATTCTGTATGCTAACACATATATATGGAATCTAAAAAAAAAAAAAAGTAAAAATGTTGTGAAGAATCTAGTGGCAGGACAGGAGTAAAAATGCAGACACAGAGAGTGGACTTGAGGACCTGGGTAAGGGGAAGGTGAAGCTGGGATGAAGTGAGAGAGTGGCATGGGCATATATACACTACCAAATATAAAATAGATAGCTAGTGGGAAGCTGCTGCATAGCACAGGGAGATCAGCTCGGTGCTTTGTGACCACCTAGAGCAGTGGGATAGGGAGGTTGGGAGGGAGACACAAGAGGGAAGAGATATGGGTATATATGTATAGCTTATTCACTTTGTTATAAAGCAGAAACTAGCACACCATTGTAAAGCAATTATATTGCAAAAAAGATGTTAAAAAGGAAGATAGAAAGATGAAAGAAAGAAAGAAAGAAGCTAATGCATATTAAAAAAATTAAAAAAAGAAAGAAATGTTAACATTAGTGTTGCTAGTGTATATATATTTTCTACATATTATTTTTACTGAGTTTACCGAAAAGAATAAGTTCCTTGTAGGTAGCTTTGAAGGCCAACATGCTCCATGTTCTCTTGCATGCATCATTACTTATTCTAATGATGTTGAATAGGACTTTTATTTCCCCTGCCTTTTAAAACACAACTGAAAGTCCCATTGAATGAATAAGTAGAGATATACTCAGACATTGTTGAACACATTATCAATATTTTTGCTTGTTTTACATTTTCTTTTAATCAAAGTATATTTGACTTACAATATTGTATAAATTTCAGGTGTACAGAATTCAGTATTTTCATATTTTAGACTGATGTTTCCACTGTTTTACTAGTGATAAAGTTTTAAATCTTTGGTCACTTTCAGCTCCCTATTTCTCTTGTTTTCCCATCTCCATACTTATTCTGTTACTAATAATATTTACCTTTCTTGCATTTCTCACAGTCCATCACAATCATAACCCCAGATCTCTACTTACTTTAGCCTAATGTCACTTAATTTATATCCCTGTCTCTAGTAATTCCAGCTACAGCCTAGTTATCCTACCACTGAAAATCCACTTCCCTTAGGGAAAGTTTAGATCAAGGCTGTCCCTTCTTATAAAGCTTGAATGGCTTCACACTCTCAAATCTTTAGCCTGGCATTCATGGTCCTTTATGACTTACCCTACCATACATTTAGTTTGGTCTCTCTGAGTAGCTAAATCCCTTGCCCAGGTTCCATATGCATAGTCAAATTTTCATACATTAAGGTTTACTTATCACTTTTTATTTTCACTAAATCTTCACACTTTCTCATTATTGTGCCTTTGTTGTTGCTTTTAGTGGTGTTGAAAGTACCTTTCCACTACACTCCAAACTTTCTGAACCTTGTAGGAGACCTATGCTATTTGCCTGCCTTCCCAATATCTTGATTTCATTATAGCTCTCAGATATGCCATGGGAAACCTCTAATTCCCCAGGCCCTGGCCATGAAAGTTGAATGGAGCTCATTCTACACTTGGTTCCAGGAGCTGGTACAAACCCTATGTATGGCTAACTCATCAATCACCTTCATTTTGCCAAAGTGATTGGTTCACATATAGAGCCATGACTGAAAGAGTTAAGGCTGTATATTTTCTGAAGAAAAAGAGAAGCTCTTAATTTTCTGAGCTTCTCTCAGAGTTAAGCCAGCAAGGAGAAAGCAGAACAAAACTATGGAGAGGGAGGAAAAGAGGTGGAAGAGGAGGGAAAAGGAGAAGGGGAGGGAGGAGGAAAAAGATAATATGTAACATCTGTTGAGTTCTTGAATCCAGTATATTCATAGATTTTCATTTATTAAAGAATATAAATCCCCCTCTTCACTTGAGGTGGTATAAGTTGGTTGAAATTTCTTAAACTTTAAACAAAAATAAAATAAACAGGGAAATTCTATCACTGAAAATCCACATAATGACTATTAAAATTCCTAATAACTGATGTTGTAGGTCTCAATTGAGAAAAAAGTATGCTTTTTTTTGTGTGTGTGTGTGTGGTACTCGGGCCTCTCACCGCCGCGGCCTCTCCCATTGCGGAGCACAGACTCTGGACACGCAGGTCCAGCGGCCATGGCTCATGGGCCCATCTGTTCAGCGGCACGTGGAATCCTCCTGGACTGGGGCATGAACCCTCGTCCCCTGCATCGGCAGGCAGACTCCCAACCACTGCAACACCAGGGAAGCCCAAAAGTATGCATTTTTAAATGATTAAAAATTCAGATTAAAATAAGAATTTGAGGATTATTTTATCCTATATTACATATAGTTATTTGTATAAAATAAATACTTTTACGATATCTCATCTATTATAACTTTAACATTTTTTGTGTATTATCAATGAGAAGTGTTTTCTTAAGTACATATTCTATATAATTTTTGTGAATATAATGTATCTGAGGATAGAGATATTTAAACTTAGTACAGGCCACTTCTTTTTTAAACAACAAATATAAAGTTTGTAGAAATAAAAAGGCTAAAATTTAAATTTAGCATATAGGACAGGAGAAGAAGACGCTGTATGAAAAAGGCATGTACTTAGTCTCTGATGATCAGCTCCTTCAAATAATGTTTTTCTGGATTTCTATTTCTTACCTGGCCCACTGTTTATGATAAGGCTATGTAACATTTTTCTGGATGTGACTTTATCTTACTGTGTTGAGAACTTTTTTCCACCCTTTCACTTCAACAAATCTTTTTTGTGCTGGACAATAAAGTCCATTTTCTAATAAAGCTGATAGAAGCCTGGCCTGTGAATTTGGTTCTTTGTCTTTGGCTCTGTCAATTCAGACAATTAAGATGAAAAGTACGTTTACATGAAAGTAGAAAATTGAGATTACAGAAAGCAGTGTTAGCTTTTGTTATCTTAGTAATATTCTAAATTTCATTTGCTCTAGTTCTCAAGAATAGATTGAGTTCAAGAGATTTTTTTCTTCACTCAAAGGTAAGGTCTATTTAAGAGACAGGAGGAGCATAATTGATGGGCCTGTGGCCCTGCTATCTATTTTGTATGCTTGCATTATTTTGTGGGGTTTCTACCATATGAGTGGCTGTATTTTAGGGTGTTTGAGATGGTATGTGTCAGGGAAAACAGCAGGGGAGGGGAGAAAGAATGAGAAAATTATTGATACAATATGTAATCCCAGTGGAATTATTACTCCTAGATTGTTTCCATACTAGCTTCCATCTGCCTTATTTGTTTTACAAGGTCTGTGCTTTCATTGTGAAGTGATTCTGCACTGGGGTATTCTAATCATGTTTATTATTTATTTTTAGAGGATATCTTCTGATATATATGTGCATACACAATATGTATATATACATATATACACAAACACATATTTCCCATTTCTATGTGTGTGTATGTATACATATATATATATATACATACACACACATATATATATACATATTTATACACACACATACATATACTATATATACTACATATATAATGTGTGTATCTTTGCCTATGGAAATCAAAAGTGTATGTATTAATATATTGTCCCAAGAAAAAATAGTATTATATAATTGTTTTCCTTTGTTGTCAAAAATCTTGATGTAGCAAAGACCAGGAATGTCAAACCAGTTTCAAATCATGTTTCCACTCTAAGTGATTATTAGGAGGTTCCCAAAACTTTGGATTGGAGATTGTGAGTTCTTGTTCTAGTAGAGTGGGACAGAGCTGTGATTAATGCTCTATATTTGAGAAATGTATAGCACTGGTCTATATACTTTCCATCACTTGTCTAGAGAAACAGGAATTAAGGAATTGTTCATTATTTCATATTTTAAAAATCATTTAAATTTTATGTAGCACTTAGCATAAGTTTACATGCATATTCATTCAATTCATTCTGGAATATTTATGATTTTGCAAGTATTTCTCACAGGTATTTAATGTCCATGACCTTCAAAGCTGGAATCAACATTCTTGTATCCTTTCAGTCTCTACGTGTTTACAGTCAAATAGCAGATCCCCATGCATTTAGGTATGCAACTCATTAACCTAGATCATTAATCTTGAGTCCTTGTACTCTGTGCCTCTCCCATCATATTAAAACTGGGGAACATTGATGTAAACATTAAATCAAGATCCATCGATGTAGAGATGCTACCTTTCCAAAGACTCAGATCACTAGTTAATCAACATTGTAGTTCCATCAATGATGGTTTGCTTTTGAATTAAAATTAGTCATTTTGATTCTAAACATTTATCATTTATATCCACTCATTTCTAACTCATCTCTCACTCTCGTCATTCAAGCCATATGTACCAGGATTGTGGTTCATCTTCATCACTGATATCCTTGTCTCTAGTCCCATTGTCTATGTTAATCTCTAGAAAGCCACCAGATTGATCTATACAATATAAGCAAATCCTAAAATGATACCCCCTCCCTTAGAGAACTTCAATGTTTCCATTGTCTCAAAACACAGGAAACACCTTAATCTTCTCACAAAACCATCATGGTCTGACCCTTACCTACCTCTTCATTCTCACCTCAACCTCACCCTTTTTCCTTCATATACATATTTCATGGTATTTGTCATCTGAGTTTTGGTTTTCTTGCTTGCTTGCCTAAAATTAGTGATTCATCCATTCAAATATATATATTGAAGTCATCTGTGTGTTGGGCATAATATAAGGTACTAGGAATGCTTATTCTTCTTTCATCCTCCAAAATTTTGCTTTACAAGCTCTTGTTTTCCTAGCATCACTTCACCAAGGAAGGCTTTCCTAATTGTTTGCCTTTCCTCTGCCAGACTGGGTAATATGATCATTTCCTTTGCTCATTTTGTACTATAAACATCTATTTTTGTGTAACTGGCATTTTGTTATATAATATTAATATTTTACTAAGAGAACATATGTTAAATACAGAGTATATTTAAATTTTCTCTGAAATTTGTGATTTCTAATATTATGTATAAGTATAAAAAACAATAATGTACAAATATTACTTATTGAAACACCATAATGTTTCAATAATAAGTGGATGCGAACCTTAGTTTTACTTATTATCTCTGCAACTTTGGACAAGTTCTTTGACTTCATATTACCTCAATTTTTTCATTCTTAAAAATCAGTGAAAGATATTATGCAAACATAATAGACAACAATAATAGTGACATATGATTGAGTCTTATTCAAAGTTAATGTCATGTAAAATGAAGGGGGTGAATTCATCTTTGACTTATAGCATATTCATATATCAAATATGGTAATAGTATATACCATACATGTAGTATTATCAGTATCTAATAACATATGAACATAAAAACACCTTGCTTATTATAAAGCATTATGGAAATACAATATCGCTAGATATTTTGGTTTAATATTTCAGTGGTAGCTGTAGTTGCTATGTGGGTGCCCTCTTTACATCCCCAGGGTATCAGATGGACAATATACCATACACCATCTGCTATGAGTGTTGGCTGCTAATGGCAGCCTTGACCTGGCCCTGTCTCTGCAAATTCGCCCTCAGGCTGAGCAAGAACAGCTCTTCTTGGGAGTTTATACACCATCCTCCCCAGCCTGCATACAATGACTGATGGACAAGGTGGTGCAAAATACAGGGTCTCCTTGCTTTAGGGTGAGACTAACTGTGGGATGAAATCCACCTGTGGAGTTCCCACCCCCGCTCAGCTCCTTCACCTGTTCTATCCTGCTTTTTTCACTCCCTTTCTCCTAATAGCAGGCCTTGAATATATCACATGCTTTTTAGCTCTTATCTCAGGGTCTAGTTCTGGGGAACCCAACCTAAGATAGTGCTTTATGTGAATTAGAAGCACCCCCCATCCTCCTCTATTTTCTCCTAAGTCTCTTAACCTACTTGAAAAATAAATACCAAAACAACGTTGGAGAGAGCAGAATATTTTGGAACATCTAAAAAGGAACTTAAGAAAAAATGTCAAAGCTCTCACCTAGAATGTCCAACATTTCAAAGTACTTTCAAAAATGATGAAAAAATAAAACTATATCTGGATCAGGGAAGATACACAAAAAACTGACATGTTTGTTTTTGGGGAAAACCATCTTTAACAAATCTTTTAATATTTATGTGAAAAACAAAAAGACTTCTCATGAAGAAGACCATCACTTAGACCATGTTTCTCAATCTACTTGTATTGCTTTCCTCAACCTTTTGGTTATCCTTATTTAAGGATTAAAACACATAGCTCTGCTTACTTAAATGATTTTTCTCATCTTAAATGATTCAAAATATCTAAAGAGCTCTACATACACTCAGAGAAATAATGGCTAAAAACAAGCATGAAAAAAATAGACAAGGAAAACATAAATACATGAAAGAAATCATCCTCTGTATAAGTTAATTCCAAAGTATTTAAATGTGCCTTTCAACATGAGCAAATGACTAATCCCATTATCATAATTTATTAACCAGATCTTTTGTTCTATGTAGTAATACACTGTGTTTCCATGCTGTGTGTTTTTTATCCAGTGACCTAATTTGCTTAAAAGGAAACTCTTAAAACTCCCTTGTTGTAATGAATAAAATGTTAATGAAGAACTACAGAGAAATCCCCTTTGCATTAGTTCCATATTCCCAGGAACATCATCATAAATTTGTTTGCCTGGTTCTGACAATGGTAGTGATGTTCCAGCTGCTCAGGAGCATAGTAATGCTAAATGGTTCCGATGGAAAAGTTAAAGATGTTCAAGGCACTGTCATCTGGGATGGACAATGGGAAGTTATCTTTTGGAGGGAGTATTTGATGGATTTGGCTTTCATCCAACTTTTTTTAACATTTGTTATTTGCATTGATGACTACATTACTGGAAGCTTTCTCAGAAGATTACAAATGGAAACCATGCAAGCAGATATGTTTTCAGCAGAAAATGCAAGATTTTAAGTTTATCTTTTTTTCCCCTCCATACAGCCCTCAGTAATTTCTCAGTAATATTAGTATAAATTTAAAAATAAATAATGAATCTAAACCATTAAAATGTTTTAAATTTATTCTTGATTATACTAATGTTCATATTTTTATGTCTAGAGCTCTGCCCTGCATGATGAATGTAAATTAATAATTTGAATAAATTGATAGCTAAAATAAATAGAAAAGTATGTATAGCAGGTTACGTGTTGACAAATTCAAGTGACTATAACATTGATAAAATTTTCAGATTCAGGTAAAAAAATTGATAATTTGAAACTTGAATGTCTACATTGTTAAATACTCTATTGCATGAAAATCTAAAAATTATTTTATTTCCTACCACGTTACAAAAATATCTGATTTTGGAAACACTAATATCATAATGTGCTAATATCAATTTTAACTCCTCTAGAAAATATAGGTTGAATCACAAGCAAGTGGCTACAATTTTACTTCTACAAAAAATAATTAACATGCTTATACATTTGAAAATAAAAACTCAACATCAAGATAAAATAGCAATAAAGGTAATAGAAGCTGTAAATCAAAAGGAAGACTACATATAGTTTATCACCTGTACCATATTTGTGGGCTTATATGTAAAGGGAAATATTTTTATTATTTTTGCTTTGGGGTATAAAACTAATATCCTGTCAGTTTGGGTTTTCTAAATTTCTGTCAACTTTTCCCTTAAACAAAAAGCCTCTTTCTCTCCTTGTTCTATACTCAGAGGATCTGTATGGTCACTGAGTTTCTACTAACTTAAAAGAAAGTGCCCATTTTTTAAATGGATTGTTTGTTCTTTTGATATTGAGATCAATGATCTGTTCGTATATTTTGGAGATTTATCCTTTGTTGTTTCATTTGCAAATATTTTCTCCCATTCTGAATGTTGTCCTTTTGTCTTGTTTATGGTTTCCTTTGTTGTGCAAAAGATTTTAAGTTTAATTACATCCCATTTGTTTATTTTTGTTTTTATTTCCATTACTCTAGGAGGTGGGCCAAAAGTCTTGCTGTGGTTTATGTCAAAGAGTGTTTTTCCTACGTTTTCCTCTGTTTTATGAGTCTGCCATACAGAGTGAAGTAAGTCAGAAGAAGAAAAACAAATACCATATGCTAATGCATATACATGGAATTTTTTTAAAAATTGGTACTGATGAACCTAGTTGCAGGCAGGAATAAAGAGGTAGACATAGAGAATGTACTTGAGGACATGGGGTGGGAGGGCGAAGCTGGGGCTAAATGAGAGTAGCATCGAAATATATACACTACCGAACGTAAAGTAGCTGGCTGGTGGGAAGCAGCAGCATAGCACAGGGAGATTGGCTCCGTGCTTTGAGATGACCTAGAGGAGTGAGATAGGGAGGATGGGAGTTAGGCTTAAGAGGGAGGGGATATGGGGACATGTGTAGGCATGTGGTTGATTCGCTTTGTTGTGCGACAGAAACTAACAGTATTGTGTAACAATTATACTCCAATAAAGATCTATCAAAAAAAAAAAAGAAAAGACAAAAAAAGTGCCTTGTTTATATTCACTTTGAAACAAATGCAAGATAAGTAGCAAAGAGACCTATAGTGTAAGCAACACATTTACCTTCATGAAATGTTAGGAAAAACAAAGGAACAAAGCTGAAACATGTGAAAAACAATTGTTAATTCTTCATCATTGTTTAACTTCAGTTGAGTTAAGAACTCAGGGGAATAAGAAAAATAGAATGACTCTAATATTGAACAACAATATTCTATAGTGTGAAAGTATCCACATTTCTATAAACATTTTGTTAAATAGTTTAACCTTTTATTTATAATGGAAAATTCTCCTGAATTGACAAAAGTTGTAGAAAGTGAAAGAACTAATATATATATTATATATAACTAATATATATACATATAACTGCTTTGAGTTATGATATTTAGATATATTACTTTAATTACCTTTCAAAAAGACTATATCAGATGGGTGTTACTATAATGGAAGGGAACAGGATTTGAGAGTTATAACTTCATACAATTTGCAACTGAGAGGATTGCAATTTGTACTCAAGAACATCAGACTTTAAATCCCATGTATTTTCCATTACATCATAATGCCACAACCTTCATACAAGGAGAAAACTTTAAAACATCACAAGACTGATTTGCTGTGAAGTTAAGAAGCTTAATCGTCAGTAACTTTCAATTGCCTGGGCCCTGAACAATGCTATGGGTCCTATGCTCACATAATTATATACTTTTTCAAAGTTCTAAAATTAAAATATGTTGATATAAATCACCTAAAATAGAAAGCATCCCACTCCTGTATTTATAGGACAGAAACATAACAATGCTACAAAGAGTGTGAGAGCATCTGTATAAAGTCACTTGATTTCATCATACATAATAAGACACTTAAGATTTATCACCCATGACTATAAAAATTTGAATAGTAATTAAAAATGTTCAATTCAGATGTCCTGTTTTCACACCTTATTCATGTTAAAGATACTTTTAGAAGAAATAGCATATAGTAAAGCCTATAAGGTATTAAAAGCTTCATCTTTTTTGTTTTACACACACATGTGTATAAAAGTGTGTGTGTACACACACATAGAGGGACAAAATAAAGCGAGCATGTGTCTTACTGGCAAGGCCATGAAGTCTTTACAGTGAGATTAGAATCAAATGGAAAAACAAAATCCAGGTAAAACAAACCAAACATAATGAAAAGCAGCAGGAATTATTATCACAGGATGTAATAAGAAATGAGAAAAGAAAGAGATGCATAAAAATGCTTATGGTTTATCATGGCCAGAATCCAAGGCAAGAACATGGATATTAACCCAAGTAAATTAGATGTTTTTTATTAAGCTTTTCTTATGGCTGGAAATTAATGGCATGGTGCTCAGTACTACAATATGGCAATGGTAGAAGCTGTCTTCCTCAAGACATGTTTAACATTTACCTCAGATGTATATCATCATACATGACTGGAGCATATTCATGAATGTAAATCCATAGAAAATACTCAGATAAGATGAAACAGCTGTGAACTCTGTGTTCATATGTAATAATAATAAGAGGCTTCAACCATATAGATATCATTTATAAAGAATTATCGTTTACTAAAACACACAATTTGTAAATGTTGAAATTTTACCAATTTTTCAGAGGAGCAAGATATTGGGAATATAAACAATTTAGATCTTAGAGCAAAGACTATTGGTTTTGAATCTGGCTTAACTTTTTCTCACTGTGTGAATTCCCTAAGCCAAAGTTTCCTCATCTGAAACGTAGAGACATTAATATACAACTTACCTAGTTTTAGGGTTTTTATAAATGACTTAAAGGATGTGTATGAAGAGAGCCTCACAAGTCATAGACCAATAATAAATGGAAGCTATTATTATTCTCCTCCAGTGTTCACTTAATTATCAAATCTGTGCTCTTTTTTTCTTCATTCCCCCAATTTATTCAGATTTCCTGGATTCATTTATGTCTTCATTCATTGAAATCGTTTTGGGGTAGGTATGTGTTCATTCACAAAAGTGCATGATTCAGAGTCCTTCCTCCCAAGAAATCCGTACACTAATCACAGTTGTGCAGGTGTTTGGCTAATGCAAATCTAGCCATGTGACTTGGATATTTTTTTCTGCATTTTAACTTATAAAATGCAGTGAAGAGTAATGATACAATAGCTTTCCCTTATAGATGCATTAGCCCAAATAATTCAACTATATTCATTTAGCAAAAGCCACATAAACCAAGCAAAGCAGAACATCCAAGAAAAAACAATTTTCATGCAAATGTCTTATAATGAAAATAAGCTAGGAGAACTTCTTTCTTCTCTCTCTCAAAGTATTTCAGATTCTACACAACTCCCTTGTTGAGGGAAGTCATATTGAAGATCACTATTGTTTTAGGTTTGTATTTTTAGGTATTATTTTTTGGTTTGTTGCTTGGTTGATGTGTTTGTTTAGATATAACATGGCTTCTAAGATTCATCAACTACCTCAAATAGTGTTCATTTGAGGAAACATTACCTTCTTTGAAGGCTAAGGATGAGGAATAAATGAGATTTTTTTTAAGCAAAGGAGCTAACACATAATGAAGACAAATTTTGAAGTGCTCTCCCATGTAATAAGATTAGACTTTTGAAAAGATATATTCTAAAGATGTAAGAGAGAGCAAAGAATTTACATGAATTCAAAAGAATACCATAAACTTCACAAAATAATCTTAAGCTAGTAGAAGCAGAAATATTATGATTCTATGGTCAACAGTAATTATATCCTTAAATACATCAAGGTTAACAATAGGAAAGAAATAGGACTCTTGCTTCAGATATATACAGTGATGATATTGAAAGGGTCTAAAAATGTACAATGTTGTAGAGTGATTGAAAAAGCTAAAGTTTTAAGAAAACAAGTTGACAGTGCTGTGATCAAGTATGGAAGTGTTCTCATAGAGAGCAATTAAAATCTTTAGTTTGTGTCATATAGCAGAAAAGAAACATGAATAAAATTATTTGAGATACAATTAAGTTCAAAAGAATGAGTGTCTTGGTACTAGAAATATTCAAATAGAAAATGAGCATCCATTTGTAGCAGTTTCTATAGAATGAATAACTGTAACACAGTTTGGAAGCTAGGCTACATAAACCTTCATATTTAATTTGCCTTTGGAACTCCTTGGCTCTCTAAAAATATCAATTCTAAAATTTAAATTATTTTGAGGCTGTTCTTACATGTTTATGATTATTTACATAATCCACGATTTGCTCCAATGTCCAAATTATTGGACAGCATGGAAGCATGAATAGGGACGATCTCCATCCATCATTATCAGGCAAAAGGACACATAAAAGCCAAACTAAAAGGAAACCATTGTCCGCATTTTTTTTTTTTTTTTTTTTTTGCTGTATGCGGGCCTCTCACTGTTGTGGCCTCTCCCGTTGTGGAGCACAGGCTCCGGACGCACAGGCTCAGCGGCCATGGCTCACGGGTACAGCCGCTCCGCAGCGTGTGGGATCCTCCCGGACAGGGGCACGAACCGGTGTCCCCTGCATCGGCAGGCGGACTCTCAACCACTGCGCCACCAGGGAAGCCCACTGCGCCACCAGGGAAGCCCCCGCATTTTTAACTTGTTTTTTTCTCAGTCTAAACTGTTTAATGATATTTTTCCAACAGCTATAAAAATTGGGCATCAACCACTCTTTAAGTCAGCAAATTGAAGAATATTCATATTGAACTCATACTATGTTCCAGCTCTTGTTCGAGGCTAATCATATATAAAGAGTCCTTACTTCTCACAGAACTTATATTTAGTGAGATATTCAAAGTGCTCTGATAAAAGAAGTACAATGTTATGGGAATCCACAGAAAGAACATCTAATTCTAATTTTGAAATTGAAAGAGTCTTTGCAAATTTCCTAGAAATTGTGAATTTTCTTCAGGAGGTATCAATGGCCTGAAAAAATGAAGCTGACGCTGCAAAATTGAACAATAAATATCCTCTATATGTATATAGTCAATAAAATATTATTTATTGCCTTCTGTAAATAATACATTATTACTTCAGGTGATTTTTATAGACAATTTTTTAAAGGTGCTGAACATGTAGTTTTTATTTTAGCTTAAGATCTAGTTGGATAGAAATACCTAAGCACATAGAATGTGTGAGATGCAGAGGATAGTGACAAAGAGGAGGAGTATGATCATGATGTCAGTTTTTAAAACGATACTGTTCAAGCATAAGTGATTATAAAATGCGTTCACAAACATTTAAAACATTTATGTTAGATACTAATATGAACTTTTATTTTAGCTTTAACTTTAAAATACTTTTAAATTAAAATTTGCATTATATATCAATTTACTTTGTTTCACTCAAAAATCATGCAGAGAAAATATTTTGATTAAAATTTGACAATTGATAGATAACATGACTTGTTCAAGATCATATGACTGGTAGGTTGATGCTTCTACATGTAAACTCAGATCTTCTGACTTAAAGGCTATTTTCATTCACATGAAATGAAAATATAATGGTAAAATTCAGAGAGTACATAAATAACTAGAAGGTTCATGTGTAATAAGATCTAGCAGGTTCATATGGAATAGGTAAATATTAACACTGGTCTTAGAAAAGAGGAAGATACTATCAAGTTAGGGTAGGAAATATTGTATCCATTTTGTATTCATTTACAAGGGTGCTCATAATTAATGTACTTCATGTAAAGGAGCTGCTAGTTCATAAAATATTAGATTAGAAGTAGTCCTTATACATCTTCAAGTACAGTTGTACCCAATTCAGGATTTATTTGCAGCTGCCTGCTTATTCCTAACTCATTTGTAAAGTGAAGACCCCGAAAATCTAAAGTGTCCACTATGAGCCTAAAATGTGTCATTCTATATAATAACAATTTTATTATCTTATTCCATTATCAAAAAAATTATTAGTTTGATCAATTTTGCTTAAATTGACATTTTCTTTCTTTTACTCTCCTTATGAAAAAAGTTAATTTTCAATGTAATAGTAAATGAACAGAACTTTTCACCAAGAGACACAGTCTAGCCCAAAAGAGTTTTGTGGAATTAAGTGTGTCCATTTAAAGAAAAATTGAAATAAAAGTATAACCTTGATTTCAAGGTGTAGCCAAAGGCTAAGAAAAGAAAAGTTCAGTGAATGACTCTTATTAATCTAGCTCTAAAATGGATGAATAATATGTTACAACCTCTCTGACATATGGTGAGTTTTGCAGCAAGTTTGGCATAATGGTTTCACTTAATAAACACCTGATTAGCATTGTTTAACAGGTTTGGAGTGCATGAAAACAGTCAAATAGCAACATTCTGTCTAGTTAATTTCTCATTAGCAGGCTCACAGTCACTGCATTTGACAGATTGTATAACAGTCTTGACACAAGGTGACCTCTTGCTTGGACCTGTTCATCACCTTCAGTCTGTCATAAATGAAGTCAGTATAAATGTCAGAGTGAATGTGACATCACAAGAGACTTCATCTGATGCCTGGAAGGTTATTATTTTCCCAATATTATTATTATAGACACAGTGAAACTATATATGGCTATACAAACAAAATGAGAGTGATAAACCAGAAGAAATTTCATGTATATGAGAGCTCTTGATTAATATATTATTGTAATAAGACATGTGACCCATAAATAAATTTCAGCAATGTTATTATTTCAATTTCCTGACAGCAAGTATTCTTTTTCTCAAGAATGTGTAAGCTACAGCCCAAATGGGCCATCTGTATAGGTTCTGAAGGATTAATAGTGAAGCTTGACTAATTTATTAGCAATGTTCTCTTTATTTAATATATCCATATCAATGTCCTTCCTTCATGGTTCATTTTTTTTAAATGAAAGAAAACCAAATATTAAGATAAAGTTGAAGAATTGAATTGAATTAAAAATTGTAAATATGAGGAAAGCTTTGAGGAACATATTTTGTGAGAAAAATCTTTGATCATTTTACCATTGAACATTTGTAAATTCAATATTTCAAGGAGAAAGATCTCCAAATTCCATGGAAATATTCATTTACCAATTTCATCAGCCTTGATAGATTATCTCTACCAAAGATCCCCTTTTGAATCACAAAATCAATTATACAATTGTGCAACATTTATATTCTTCTCTATGACAAGGGGAAATTGAACCAGTTTCAATTTATCCGAATGAAGCCTTGATTAATGCAGTATGTTATTACAAACAAAACAAAATAGATATAATGTATTGTTGCTTTTTGCCATTCCTTTGTAAATTTTTCACAAAGACCTTTTAAAATATTACTTCTAAAACTTATGACCTAAAACAAATAAACAAATACAATTTTGAAATCAACATGTATATATTACAAAGGAAAAATAATAATCATTTGAAAAATACCAACTTTTGTGCATGGAAAGGATTAAAAGAAGACTGTTATCCATTGAATCAGAAGATTCTTTTAGTATCAAGAAAAATAATTAAAAATACATCTTAATTTTATTGTAAGAAATACCTTTAAGGTATGGGCATAAATAAGACAAATTTTAAAATATTTTAAAGAGGTTATTTTTAATTACATTTACATAAAGTACCTTCTCTAGCCTTTCTTATTTAAGTTTTATACTTTTAAATAATATTTTAAATGGTTATAACAGTTGTAATTAATTAACCATAATTAAAATAGATGGTTATTGGACTATCTCTCATGTTCCCCTTTTAATATGTATGCATGGTTTAAACCAATATGTTTTCAGATTTTCCTGCATCTATTAAATAACAAATGAGATTCTAAACTTAGCTCTATGTTACTCTGAAAGTCATCTATGTTACTCTGAAGGTCATGGGTAAAGCACATCTGGTCATTGACACTATGTGTGTGAAACTCCATGACGCACTGCTTTCACATGTTCTTCATAGCTCATTCTATGTTATACATTTTTTCTCTTTGTTCAATGTATTTTTTTCTTTCAATAGTAGTTTTTCTATAATTGCTTCCTTGCTGGGCTTAAACATCTATGATAAATGTAAAGTTATTTTCTTAGTTTTATATGTTTTATCTCATTTATAATTTATAAAGATCTTCCATTAAAGCAACATCTTTCATTGTCATCATTAATTAGGTATAGTCCATTTTCCTTTTGCCCCTAAACTAATTGCAAGTGATTCAATACACTGGTGCACAATTTTCTTAATAATCTATGATATATCACAACAGGGGCAGCCGATCTATAAATGCTTATTTTTTCAAGGACAGTATTCCTTTATCTGCCTTTATCAAATGTCATTCTCTAATGTTTTTCATTATTTTCTAATTGTCCAAATGAACTTTATTCATCTTTATTGTCAAATGTTTACCTGACGCAAGGACTTATAAGGACACAAGACAATTTAGATTCATCAATAATTTTATGCACCAGCTTCATTAATTATTTTTGTGTCATTTTAGTAATTATTTCCTAAAGATGAGAAATGGATGAAGAGAAATTTATAAATAGAAATCTTTTTTATTTATAAATAAAAATTCTTTTCAACTAATCTTTTAAATATTTCTCCAAATCCTTGTGAAATTGAATAAAAATAAGCAAATTGTCCTTATCTACTCCTCATAAGAAATGAACATATTAAAAATAAGACTTCATGAATCCTACCTCATTTCTCCAATGGTAGCTAGAAGTTTAAGGGAAAAGGTAGCAAGCAAATTGTCTTACTTGTACTAAACAAATTTTCTTAGCTATAATCTGCTGTTTTCTTATTTTTCAACATCACAGTCATTGCCATTATCTTCATTTACTTTGGAACTTGGGTGGGAATATTTAAGAAATAAACACAAACATTTGTGGTAAAATGGCTCTTTACTTTCCCTTATTCTGTAGGACAAACCTGAGAGGCTACAGCCAGACATAGAGAAAACATTTAGTCCTGTTCCCTACCTTTATATACGCTCAAGAATACTATTTTTATTTCAGAATTTTAAAGGTATTCACTCCCTGCTCCAGAATGATAATAAAATATCAATCTTGCTTTAGACTATAGGTTTGTTCCTTATTTATTCCACTCATCATTTGACTCCAGTGCACTTGGTGTACCTGATCGATGTCTCTCATGCTGATCAAATCAGGGTAGAATTAATCAAACATCTCAGCACATGCTTAGTCTCCCTCTCCACTCTCTGTCTACCTTCCCTCCCTTATTTTCTCTTTCTCTCACTCCTTTCTCTCTCCTCTCTTCTCTCTTTCCTTGCTTTTGTTTTATTTCTTATAAAATCAGGAACCACAATGTGTAATTATTTGATTCTGCTCTTGGTTCAGTGATAGGGTCTGAGTATAAACTAAAATACATATGGTTGCTTTTTTCACTAAACAAAATTCTATTTAAAATGCACACTTTGCCATATTAGCTTATTTTTGTGGTATTATCTAGCTAAAATAGAGGCATAAAACATTTAAATGTGGTCTGTATCTCCTAAACTGATGGAATAAATACCAATCATTGGATTTCTATTTGCTAAGAACTTGTGTAGGACTTCAGTAGTTGCTTCAGGAAAGTTTTACAAAACATTTGTAAAATTTGGATGAGTCAAGTGTTTTAAAAATGCTAAGTTGTTCAAAACTTTTTGGCAGAGAGATATGTGGAAATATCTTTGAAAAGAGTTGAACCATTTCTGAATCTTATAATTGTCAGTACAGACAGAGCCATTTATGGCAGGATAGGTATAATACATCGTGAGCATTATGAAATATTACTTATTTCTAATTCATTACAAAAATACTTTCTAAACTTGCACGTGTGATGGATGGCAAGAAACCAGGTATTCACATCTAATTATAAGGGTTTTTCTTTGTGCTAAAATGGACTCTATCTATCAGTGCAATCAATTCATGCATTTTTCTTTGTGTCTGTTGCCGTACTACCTAAGCACTTAGCAAAGATATTAAATTAGCCAAAAAGTATGGACTGGGATGTTTTCCTTGTCTTTACTACATTTATCTAAGCCAACGTAAAGCCAAGCAGACTGTGACTAATATTGGAAGCCTTATTCTTATCGCAGACAGAGATGTTTTCATTCGTTTTATTATTAATTGGTTGAATGCCAACAATATATTCAGCACGGGACATATTGCACAATATGTTCTTTCTCCTGCAACCTAGAAAGGGATCAACTGTTTTCATCTACTAACATTGGTGCCAGAGTGATGAATGCCTCTTCATAACCCCCAGTTTCCTCTCCTTCCTCCTTTCCTTTATATACTTCCTTCACCAGCTTTATTTAAAAAAAGAGACCCATTAACCGTTATTTCTTAACTTTAGAAAAGGATTTTAGAAAGAAAAGCATAGCTATTGCCTTATAATTGTCAAATGTTGAGCTATAAAAAGGCAAATATATTTATTTATATTTATTTCTCTGAGAATCATAATGAATATACACTTACAGTTTCTACTGATAATTATGAAAGACATTAATGTAGAAATATATCTTAACTCATAATATATATAAAATTACATATTATGAATTACGTTTGTGATACCCCTGTACATATCATGTGATCCTCAGAGACAGATTTTCATACAGTCCCATTCCTTTCATACAGTCCCATTCCTTTCATACAGTCCAGTCCCTTTCTGAGGAATGGGACTGAGGAATACAGTCCCATTCCTCAGAAAAGTTATTTTCCTTTTGTACATCCTGCCTATCTGACTCTAAATGCATCCTCTTAGAAAAAACAAGGGCTAATTCTATTTATCTTGTTTAGTTTTATGGTTCTTTTCTGAAAAGACTCATGGGTTTTTGTTTGTTTGTTTTTAAAACTATTAACTCCTTGAGAACTGAACTTATTACATCTAAAATCAAAGCAATATCAGATTTGTTAGATGCAGGGAAAATAAACATATTAATTATTTTTTGCTAATTCTTTACATATACAAATATTATTTTAAACAGTTTTGTGTTGTTATAAATGGCCCTTATGCTTAGTAAATTGAAATATACTTCCATTTTGTATATTGCATTTAACCAAATGGGAATTTAGACCAGACAGACCACAGGGAGATGGTGGCTGCCAAACCTAGGAAATGGGAACCATGAGTAGTAACAGACATGCAAACTTTACATTAGATAGAAAACTCAGGCCAAGGTAAGCCATGTTAATAGCTGTGGTGCAACCAATCATTACACAGAACTTATCCTTTGTGATTGTTCGGCAATGGTATTCTCAAAGTTTTAGCTCTAATCATATTGTGGTCTGGTAGAGGGATCTGAAAGAGGCCTCATAAAGGAATAAACGTGTTCATTAGCATATACTATTTTATTGAGCAAAGCAAAATTTCTAATTTTAATATGTTGTAAAGGTTTGAAGATAAAGGATGAACAAAGTGAAAACATTCAAAGAGTTTCTGTAATATTAATAAAGAGAGCTATACAAATAACTATGATATACAGCAGAAAGTATAAAGTGATATTACAAACTGCCATCAAAGTTCAGGAGGACATAACTAGCTAAGCTGGCATAAACATGGAACTAATCTATTCAAACTGGACTGAGAATAAGAAATGCATTTTAGCAAGCAATAATATTTGTAACTTCCTATAAATGCAATACAGTAGATTCCTAGGTGGAATTTCCATAAAATTGCAAAAGGTATTATACAGCAACAAAAAATGAGAAATAAAAAACTAATAGAAAAATTTTTAATTTAAAATTTGAGGAAGAAAATCTACTCAATGTGTTATAGAGGTTAAAAAAAATGAGATTCAAATCTAAAGGAAGTCAAATTGTACATCTTTCCATACATCACATTTCCTATTTATTTCAGCATTTCCCCCAAATTCCGAATGGCAGGTATATCTAAAGACAAAAATATTTGGCATTTTTAGACTGCTTCAGTACTTGTAACAGTTTTTCTTTATAGCTTCTTTCTTAATTGAAGTAGAAGGTTAATCATCAGATAAAGGCATTATACTTGAGTCCTATTATTTTTATTTAAAAAATTTCTTTTCTATCATATTTTTATAGTATTTTTCAACAGAGAAAAACAAGGAACATGGGTATTAGATTAATGCTGAGTGCTTAAAAATTCTGGTTCATGAGTCTTTATTGTTTATAAACATTAGAGGTTCCTTTTGCTCATGGAACATCCTGGGCAGATATAGATAGAGGTCAGAAGAGAGGCTCTTTTCCACAAAACTATGCAGAAACCCAGGATAAGAGATATTCTTTCATCTCTAACTGTGACTTCTAAAACCTAATGGTGATCTACCAATGGTCAGGCTATAAGACAGAAAAAAAGACTATAGGAGAGTATGCTGGGGATGTTTTTTGGGCCAGGCCTCGAAGTGGTACACATCACTTCTGTGCATATTCTTTAAGGTAGAAATCAGTCATATGTCTATACCTAACTGCAGGTGTGGCTGAGGAATAAGTCTAATTGGGTGCCCAAGCTGAAGTGGGGAATGCAGATTTTCGTTCCCTTTTTAGCCATTTCTTCTTGTAATATGTTGAAGAAAGCATAAAGTATAAACAATGCATAGTACCATTCTGGCTCTTTCCAACACATTCCTCCAGAGCCACAGACATGGCAAGCACTTGTCTTTCTTTCAGATTGTTGATAGCATCAATTTTGGCAAATATTTTGCAAGAGTATAGCAAACCACTCAAGCTTTCCAGTCTACTATATCTGTTTCCTTGTTATCTGTTGCCTGACTTTCAAGGCATAACACTTCAACATTCATAATTTTGGATTGTTTTTATAGAAATATCCTATTTAAGGTGGAACATTCTGTATTAGTAAAGATAGTGCTAGCTATTCTTACAAATAATAGGTCAAATATAAATAGCTCAAACATAATGAGTTTAATCCTTGCCGTTATAATTGTTCTGAATAAGCAGAAAAGATAACAGGGCAGGGAAGTTCTCCTTCATGTCATCAATCAGGAATTTAGGAAGGTAAATATTATGCCTTCTTCAACATTTGTCTTTCACTTTTACCTTGGCCATCTTCATTGCAGCCAACTGAAAAGGGAACAGAGCACAGGTAAGTACATAGGGAAATATTTGGTGGCCCAGCCCAGAAATTGGCATATTTTCTATTAGCTAGATCTCAGCCACATTGTCAGTGAGTCTGCACAGTGTAGTGTAACTGTGTCCCCTGGCAGAATTTGAGATCAGTTTCAGAGATAACCGCATATTTGGTGAATTAAGTGAAACTAAGTTGCTAATCTAGCTACTAACAACTTATATAAATCTGTGAATTATAAAACAAATAAATAAAAGCAAAATATTTACATTCTAGTGACCATATTGAGTACTCTTACATTCAGTAGTTTATAGAACTACACAAAAATAGTGTTATTTCAAAAATATTGTATAAAAGTAGTAGTAAGCTCAGCCACCTCCATCAGCACATTATAAAACATCAATAAACAGTGATTCGGTGGTGGTTTGCAGTAACTTCTAAACCTACAGCTTAAGGTTTATTACTCACTGAAATAATTACAATTTGCTGAAATAATGTGTATTGGCTTTCTGTTCAAGTATCATCATCAACTTTTGAACATATCCATATTTTCTTTGGAAGAAATCTCTTCCCCCTTAAACTCCTTAGGTGATGTAAGCTAAAAACATAATTTTTTAGTATAATGTCCTTTTCTTACAGTGAGAACATTGCCTACAATTTAAACTTAGTTGAATAGATTGCAATTTCAATTTAGATGTTAGAGGAAAACCTTCATTATAGCAATGAACTCCCATTCTGTTGGTATAAATGATGTTCCTGACAAATTATACATTTTGCTCCAATAAAAATAATTCTGAAAAATTCTAGTCTGGCAGAAAGGAAGATTCAGTTGCAGTTGATCTAAAATGGGTAATTTAAAGTGCCATTTTTCTGCTTAACAAAATCAATAGTCTTTATTATATACAATAAGCATAACCTGGTGCCATTTCCCAGATCAATAAAATCTCCTCTTCCTTTTTGATATTCAAGTGCCTTGGAGACAATGTAGCCATTTGAATATTAACTCTGCTGGTGAATCCTAAGTCTATTAACTCTTAAGTCAACCACATATGTCTTAATTTTACACAATTTTACTTTCCGTGGAAGTTATGTAGAAAAAGTGTTACCTTATAAAAGTTAAATATTTACCACATTCACTCTATTCAAACAAAGATTTTTTTTTCTCTGAGGCCATCATAGAGGTTCTACCTGTTGGTAATCAGAAGTGGTATACCTACTTACCTGCTTTTGACATGATAATCAACTGCCTCCTCATTTAGACTGACTAAATAAAATGCATCCTGGATACAATAGATTTTCCTCTTAAAGATCATTTCTTAGTTACAACTTATACATCACTGTCACAAAGTAGGGTACACTGTGGACAGTAATACATAAACCCAAGACATTCAGTAATATATAAATTCAAGCTAAATTTAGGCCAGAGAGAAATTCCATCTTTTTGGGGTTTTTTCTTTTTCTTATTTACTTAGCTCACTAGTTTATTTATATTATCTGGAGTTTTGAAAGTAGAAAGTATCTTAAAGGAACTAGTTAAATACATTCTGTTAAAATATTAATATAGAACTCACCACTTACATGCAGTCTCAATTATAGAAAAATTGGTTATTACAGCATTTATATATTCTTGCATTCTCATATGCTGGAATACTTCTTTATTAATGGTATAGTGAGATTCCATATTATTTATTCACCTATTTTGAAATGTATCAAATGAGTACATATGTAACATTTAAAATTAAGTGTGTCATTTGAGAGGTCTATTGAATTGTATAGAATGAATCTAGTAAATTCAATGTGTAGTTGAAAAAAGTGAGGTCCAGAGCGATTAGGTGAAGTATTTAAGATCACACAGTTACTTTAGAAGAGAATGGACTAGAAAACAATTCTACATCTCAAGCAGGTGCTCTTTTTAAGCCATCAGGTCTATTTTTAATGAAAATACATTAATCCTGTAGAAAATAACCCTGCTCTAGAAATGTATTGTTGAGCTTTCCTGCCCAAGTTTGGGCAGGAAACAGTGATAATTTTTGAAGTACTCAGCGTTTCAGGCCAGCGAGAGGAAGCCCTCCATTAGGCTTACCCACTCAGGGGCACAGTTCAAAGGAGGATGCTGCCAATTCTCTGCCGGGTAGATCTAAAACAAATGGGACAGGCAAGAGTGGAACTGAATGTATCTGCCTGTGCCCTCCAAATTCACCAACCAGGTAACTCATGAATATATATTGACGGCAAGCTGTATTCTATCTTCTCTGGAGAACTGGGAGTTGACTGTCCATATCTATTTTTTTCTTCAGTTTTCATTCACTTCTTCCTCTTTTACTCTTACTTCCTCTTTCTCTCGCCTTTCTTCTCTCTGTATATCAGTGATGACAAGAGTTGTTCTTATGAAGACTTGCAAAATAAGTAAGCAACCCTAGATTTCTTAATGTTAATTTCAACTATGATTGACACTGACTGCTTTAGCAAGGACTGCTGTCTAGCTAATCAGTATTTATCAGTGATCTAACTAATAGATATTTCGGATGCCATAGCATTAGAAAATCAAGATTTAAACTATATCATTAAAAAACATAAAAAGAAATTGACAACACTAGAAGGGAAAGAGAAAACTTTTTGAATATCTTTAAATGGCTTAACATTAACTTTGTTATGTGAAAATAAGGGTCATTTTTAAGTTGTGTAATGCATTTAGGTGGGTCACAAAAATGTCTTAATGGCAAATGTGAGTATCAAATAAATGTTAATTGAATGTAGGTGATCATTGCCATGAAATAAGGGAAAGTATTGATATCTGCTTAGCAGTAAGATTTGGATAAACTAAATTGTACTAGATTTTGTATTATTGTAATAAGTTAGATTGTGAACAATGGATGTCTCTAGTAAAAATAAATATTCTATATCTGGTATCACAATTCTATTTATTTATCATTTTAAAAACTCACTAGAGCAAAGGTTGTCAAGCATATGATCAGAAAGTTCCCTTTAATGTTACTCCCTGGGCAGAAGCCACCAGGATTTCACCTAACCATATATTATCACCCTCTTAATCATGTTAAGAAGAGTAAGAGAAATCAACACTGAACTTCCCCATAGCTATTCCATTATCCTCCAGTTGTGGAAATCTAAGAAATAAAAGTAACTCTTTCCTCTATAAACTCTAATAAATCCTCCTCTAGAAAATCATTAGAAGAGAACATAGTAAAATAAATTTTTTAGAGCATTGCAAAAATTTGAATTTCTTAATACTGTTATACTTTATAAATATATTAATATTAAGTGATGTATATATATGACCTCATTTAATCTACAGCATATTTGGAGGCAGAGCTATCATCTCCCTTTACAGAGAAGAATCTGAGAATCATAGTGTTTAAATTAGTTTCCCAATGTCATGAAACTAATCAGTGTTGGAGCCAGGAATAAAATCCAGATTTATTGGATTCCAAAGCTGGAATTTTTAGCTGTTTTATACTGAAAAATCCTCTAGAACCTAAAACTAAAGTGGCTCTGGTTAATATTTATTAGGCAGATATGGAAGTGGAAAAGTAAAGCTAATTTTCATAACCATGTTTATGATCTGATGGGAAACAAGACAAAGCACCTAGCAGTACATAACTTGAAACAACTACTCATATCGGTCTGATGTGTACATCTACTTCCTACCCCCACTCAACCCTCCTTCAGGTAAAACAACATTTCTTTTAAATTATAATCTATAAATTTTCATTAGAAATTAGAGTGAAGACAATATATTTGTTTTTAACTTTATTAATTTCAGTGTCTACATTTATTCATTATTAAAGCTAAATATCATTTGGTGTTAATTTATAATAGTAGTAAGCTATACTAATTCATCTGCATTGAAATTAATATCATTGGTATTTTGTTTTTTGGTTTTGGGGTTTTTTTTGTTCTTGCTTTGGGTTTGATAAATTAAAATTCTTTTCCTTTTATCTCCTCCACCACCACTCTATTTATTTTGGCAATCAGAAGACTTACACAAGTTTGCAACATTGTTTTGTTAAGCTAACAAGTGTTGAGGTGATTGTGAAAAGATAAGAAAGAAGCATACCAATATAAGTTTACTAAACAGATATGTTTAACATTGTGTACATTGACTTGCCAGCAATATATATCCTATACTCTTAAAATTGATATAGCAATTTGCTAATATTTGCTCTTGAGCAGTGGGGAGATGGAAAAGGAACCAACATGTGTTCCTCCTTGGATCTAGGAAATATATGTATGTGATTTTGTTTAACTCTTGCAATAATTCTATAGAAATAATTGTTCACTTTCTTCAGATGTGGAAACTGAATTAATAGTTAAGTTACCTAAATGGCAAAGGTAGAAAGCATTGGACAAGAATTTGAGTGGAATAAGTCTAAGACATTCAGGCTTTTTCACTATACAACATCAATTCTACCCTTGCTCCCCAACTTCCTCTCCTCCCCAACCTCCATAATTGGGTGTTCCCTGAAATCTGTGTATCTTATTGGGAAAAAATGTGTCCTTTGGAATTAGACAGGCTTGAGGGTGAATTATATATATGCCACTTACTAACTGAGTCACTTTTGGAGACATTACTTAATCATTCCTAGTCTCAGTTTCCAAATCAGTAAAATGATGGCAATGATAACTGCAAAAGAGGATCATTATGTGTATCAAGGATTATAAATATAAATCACTTGGCAGAGTTTTCTCTACATGGTTTTTATTTAGCAAATTTTGTTGAATACACACTGTCTATCCTTTTAAGTTGATTCTCACTTTCTTCATCTATGTCATATACTCCAGGCAGTTGCTTCTGTTACCACCGGCACTGATGTTACAATGCTGTTAAATCCATTCTTGACACAACTGCCTTTTTCATGGAGTCTGTTACCCATAATTGGAACAGTCTGACCACTCCTCACCCACCCCTCCATGATGTCGTTTTCTAGAACAAATAGCTACAGAAAGACAGCCTCAGCTTTACCACCATCTTCAAATCTAGCTCTAGTACTCTTGTTTAGAGAAATCTAAACGCAGTAGAAGATAAGAAAAAGAAGACACGTTAGTGAAGTAGCAGTGACCAAAAAGATAGGTGGCAGGCAGGAGGAAAGTACGATTTTCAAGTTATTTTCTTGTTTTATCCAAACCAATCTTAAAAGAAAGCTATTGGCGGTAGTCTCTCATTTTTTATTCTTAATTGTCATTTCTCCAAACTGCTATTATATTTTAGTATATTGACTACAATGAAAATCTTTAGCAAGATATTTGATAAATGTATCACATTCATAGTTTCTAAAAGTTATCATCAAGAGCCTAATTTTCAATGGCTCAGACCTCTGCATTTATTTTCAGTAACTCATACATTATCATATATTGCCAAACTGCAAATCAGATTTGAGGGAATCAAGACTATTTTAGAAATTTTGTACTTTCTATGTAGTTTAATCTACTTTTTTTCCTAGATCAATCAGAACTACTTTCTGTTTTACATTATGTGATTCATTTTTTTGTTTTATTTTTATGGCAGGTTTTGATAGGGACAGGTTCTTAATTGTATATCATATAGTTTAAGCTCCTATACCTCTTTTGCTAGAAGCTCTGATGATATTCATTTCATATTTGATTATATTTTTAAGTCAGGAGTCTTAGAAACTTACAGCAAAACCAAACATTTTGTATTTGCACTTTAGTTGAAGATGATATGACTATTCAGTAATCATATCACTTGACTTTTTCAGTTTTTGTTCTTTTATTATTAATGAAGTCAGAGGCATGTTCTGTCTAGATTTTGATTTCTGAGACCTAAGAGGCATACAATCAATGGAGATACTTTTCTTCTATCTAACAAAATGCATTTTATTAAGGTTATAAAATAGATGCTTATACTTTGATGCTATAGATGTGGAACAGGAAGTGAGATACCAATATAAAGCAAATATTTTGAGGAACATAATCCTGAAAGATTTTTTAGATTATTTGACTAATTTTCACAATTTGTCTTTTTAATTATCTGGGGTTTTTTTTTTGTTTTTGTTTGTTTGTTTTGGTTGATTGTCTATGTTTACTCTTTCTGGAACCCTAACACACAGGATTCTTTTTTTTTTTCCTCTTTATTTATTTTCAACATCTTTATTGGCATATAATTGCTTTACAGTGGTGTGTTAGTTTCTGCTTTATAACAAAGTGAATCAGCTATACATATATATATATCCCCATATCTCCTCCTTCTTGCGTCTCCCCGCTACCCTCCCTATCCCACCCCTCTAGGTGGTCACAAAGCACCAAACCGATCTCCCTGTGCTATGTGGCGCTTCCCACTAGCTATCTCTTTTACTTTTGGTAGTATATATAAGTCCATGCCACTCTCTCACTTCGTCCCAGCTTAACACTTCCCCCTCCCTATGTCCTCAAGTCCATTCTCTATGTCACACAGGATTCTTTTAAGTATCTTTGCAGCCACTTGACATAACTTAAGTCAATTACACCTAATGATTTAGTTTTACTAAAGAGAGGCTTAAGCCTTAAATACCTTAATAATAACGAGACAAAAGCGCTCAACATTGCCAATCTCCCTTGTTTCCCTAGCACATGGATTTCCCACATTGTGAGATGATAGTTCAGCATTCTCCTCTCTTTCCACATCTCAAACACCTTGTTCCCTCATTCAATAGGGTCTTTGAATCTGAAAATTATGTTTTCATAAAAACAGATACAAGTAAGTGACCACTAACTAAACTTTACATGATCAAATTCATCAAATTGATGATATTTTTACTCATATTTGCCTTCCCTTCTCTTCAGACCAAAATGTATAGTGACAATAAATTGTACTCTCACTTTTATCCAAGGATTTGTGATGGTAATTTCTTCCTTTTTCCACCTCAGATATTCCTTCTCCTCCTTCTTTATCATCATCATCCTCATTGTCAGCATCAACTTCATAGCTACTGATTATTTACTAAAAGCCAGGTAATACACATGCACATGCACAAATTTTTCTCAATTCTCACAACAAATCATGATTTTTATTTCCTCCATTTTAATAGTAAAGAAACTGAGTTATGCCTTTCCTTCACTAGTTCTTTTTTCTTTTTTTCACCCATCTTCATTTAAATGTACCTTAAAATAAATCATCCTTAACAAAAGAAAAACTCCCTCCAACCATGTTTTCCTCTATTTCCTCTGCTTTGTAGCACAATTTACCTCATAAGAGATAACTTCAAAGGATATCTCTTAAAGACATCGCTTTTTCCCATCTCAGTTTGAATATAAACTAAAAGTCTTACCTTAGAGATAAAGCCTAACAAAATCAGCATGTTAAACATGAAAATCAAGGCTGGCACTTATCAAATGTTCCGTGCAAGTTAAAAGAGCTGTTACTGTTATCATCACTGCTGTTTGAGCCCTGCTTGCCTCTTACCTCATCTTCTTTCTCCTGTTCTCTTCTGGCAACAATGGCCTTCCCTCTGTGCCTCTCCCATACCCAGCTCCTTGCTCTCAGAACCACTATATCCCAGAGCCCTGTGCCTGGGTTGCCAGTCAGCAATTTTTACCTGGGTTCGTCTTTGACCACATTCAGCCTTGGCTTCATGGTAACCTCCACATAGGCCTTCTCTGCCTACCTTTGACACCCATCCTCTACCTTCTTATAAGGTTTTATTTTCACAGTAGCACTTCCTACTACTGAAGTTATCTCACTTACTGATTATTTTATGTGTCAGCTACCTCCTTTCATGAATTCCATGAAAGCAGAGACTCTACAAAATGGATGTGGGATTGGACAAGACTGAGACAGTCCCTGTTCCCATAATAATCATAAGCAATTAAAAAGTTATAATTAACACATTTTATTTATCATTTTTTTCATTTCCTCTTTCAAAGAGTTCCCTCTACCAAGTATCTTCATGATCTTCCTTTGAATTTATCTAAGAACTCTTTCTAATATTGAGACAATATTGATTTCTCTTGGTGGTGAGGTTGTGGATTATGGGCTACTTGATGGGATCCTCTCATGTTTATATTGAAAGGAAAGTACTTGAATTTATTTCAAACTCTAGAACCCAGAAATTTTTATTTAAGAAGTCTAATGGAATATTTCACACTTAAGTATATAATTATCTACTATATAGAAAGTCTTCCTTTTTATTATATGTGATATAATTCAGAAGAAAGTATTATGTTTGAAATAATATAAAAAATACAATGCCATTTTTGTATTACATGTTATACTCAAATACATTTTTTTCAAATGCAAGAAACAATGACACCAAGATAATTTATCTTCAAATTTTACCTTAATCCTCTATTGCAACATTCATCACAGGCCACCTTTTGTTTTCCAAAATGTGATGTTCATATTCTACTAAAGATTTTCCCTAAATAACTTTTATATATTAAGCTGATGCATGTGACTATCTAAACTGGTTACAGCATAAAATTAGTAAATGATAAGATTAGCAAAACAAAAAAGTCCTAAAAACTAGTTTAATATTTAAACATGGAATTACTACAATTGCACTCTCTGTAAATTATATTAACATTAATATATATTAATATTATTACTTTGAAATATAAATTATAACACAATATTTATGTTTTCATTAATTTCAAACAGAAACTTAAAATGCAACTGGAGTTTAATAGATTTTAATACATTACTTGTTAGAGCAGGGACTTTGGGATTCTTTTCTAACTATTTCACTTGAATTTAGAAAAGAAATTACTATCAACATTATAATCCTAATCCAATCAAAATTCCTATTGAGAAACAATTGTTCTTACCCTCATATTTATAAAGCATGTTTTCTAAAAAGAATGATAAAACTTTATATACATACTGTTCTATATACCCTTTTGTTATCCCCATAGAGAAAACAGTCTTTTATTTTTATTTCCTTTGAATCTTCCATTGAACCTTTCAAAGTATTGTGTTGTAACATGCTACAATTTCTTACAAAATTTTACTGGTGTTATAGAACTGAATGTTTCATAAATATGCAGTATGTAGCATTATCTTGTAACTACTTATATAAGAGATGAATAGCAGCTATTGTATAAAATTAAATTTTGCAGCCACCATTTTTATTGTCAAAGTGGGGAACAAGATTTTCCTATTATGTTGTTCTACATTCTAACCTTGAAGATGCTGTTAAGCATAAAAACCAAGACACTGATGAGGCCTTGCAAAAGGAAGTAATGCTTTCCCCTTCAAGCCAACCAGCATAGTTATTTTTAACTGTTTGTCAAGGTACAAATGTTCCACAGCAGAAGTAAAATTCTTAGTTATAATCACAAGAATGAGCTCTGCAAATAGCCTGTTAATCAATGGATATAACTTTCTTTAGAGGACAGTCATAATCATGTTTTGGGGGTTCCTTTGGAAACCATTCAGTGTATGAGTCTTCTACCAACAGTCTAAACAAATTGCATTTTTCATGGGCTTCATAATCTCTAAATTGATATCTGTATTATAAGGTCACTGTAATTGTCCAACTGTTGGGACATTAATTTATAAAATTCCTTAGGTTAATTGATTTTAAACAAACAACCATAAAGCAAGTGATTGCATTTCTATAACATCACAGACAGTAATGTTAATTCAAATCTAGGTCATAAAAATATCTGAATGATTCAAGAAAAATATTACTATATAATGTTTCTTGCCTTGGATTATCTCAATAATTACTAGCATATGAACTTGTCCTTATAGGATGGGGACAAGGGCTAAAAAGTTGTTTTATCCTCTCAAATGGAAATAAATCAATGTTATTTTAGTAAATGTTATTTTAACTTTAGCCTCAATATGAATGGTTTTGGCATTATATTAAAATTAAATTTAAGTTTTAAGCTAGAAACTTTTTCTGAAAGTCTGTGGTCATCCATCTTGAACACCAAGCATGTAGGAAGACATAGGTAGAAGTATATTAAATCTGACAAATGACCTCCCATGTGCAAAGGAGGAAATAAAGATTCATTCTCCGTGTTTGTGAGATCATTTTGATGAAGGAAAGGCTAATTGAGGATGACATACATTCTAAATTTAATTCAAATCAGCATTTTTACATGAAGACTCATCACATTTCCAATGGTACATGCTACCATAAAACAGCTTAGTAAAGACATTTTGAATTTGATTCTTGCAATCTTTTAAAATGTTTCATCAGAACTGACATTTTTAGGGGTAATGAGTTTCCAATTTGAGTATTAGCTCAAACTGGATACCTGTGGTATTTTACACATTTTATTTAAAAAGAAGCATTTTTCTTTAGCATAATTAAGTCTTATGTTGCAGAGAAAATTGCAACTAAATGAGATTATGCCTAGGAAACATGTGGGGAAAGTGCCAACACAGGGTTTCTCACAGTAAAAGCAAATCACCTTGAAATGATTAAAATGTTAAATTACGAATGACTCATCCTCTGGCATTCAAAAATTATCATATTCCAAGACCAAGTAGCACTACTATTGTTTTTTAAATGAAAAGGTGATTGCTAACTCTTTCCTCTTGAAATGCTCCAAAATTAGCATTAATATTAACACACAGTTAACAGCTCAACTCTGTAAAAAGACCACCTCATCTTCTATCTAATAGGTAGTTTGGTTAATTCTGCAAATTTCACATAATGGTTATCATTTGTTAAAAGTCAGGGTCATTTATATTTTATACTAAGATAAAATTGTATCTTGACTATATTTACACAATGACAATTCAAAATATAGAGGTCAGATTTACTAAGAGGTTAGATGGAAACAATATTTAGGAGTTCCTACCTTTAAGACTTTATATTATATGCCAGTCATTCTAATTAAATTTAGAAACAAACATTAGTATGCAAGTCAGTGGTTGTAAACATGTCACATACAAAGATTATCAGCATGTCCTGTTTATGGTACTATATTCCCAGCTACAGCATGGTCATTTGGCTTTCTTCTAAGAATAAAATAAAGCAGAATGTCTACATATCTAAATTTGGATTTGAGAAGATAGTACTTTTTTCATAGGATAATTTATTTGTAAAAAATCATATGTCAACTACATTTTCAAGGATGAGACTTTGGAAAGATATTACCTTACCTAAGGAATGAACAGTGGGCTTCTTCCTATTCTGTGTATCTGAAATATCTCAGGTTTCAATGGTCAAGTATAATATAGAGTTAAGCACATGCCTCACCTTAGTTTCCAAAGTTATATTTACCTTTCAAAGCAACTGAGTATATAACTCATTGCTTATTTCCTAAATAAATCCCTGGGCAATTGTGCTATATATTTCTAAAAATTAATTTGGAGACTATTATGATCATCATCTATGGCTGAGTATTATTCCATTGTAAATATCAGCCACAACTTCTTTATCCATTCATCTTTCAGTGAACACTTAGGTTGTTTCCATGTCCTGGCTATTGTAAATAGTGCGGCAATAAACATTGTGGTACATGACTCTTTAAATTATGGTTTTCTCAGGGTATATGCCCAGTAGTGGGATTGCTGGGTCATATGGTAGGTCTATTTTTAGTTTTTTAAGGAACCTCCGTACTGTTCTCCATAGTGGCTGTATCAATTTACATTCCCACCAACAGTGCAAGAGGGTTCCCTTTTCTCTACACCTTCTCCAGCATTTATTGTTTGTAGAATTTTTGATGATGTCCATTCTGAACTGTGCGAGGTGATACTTCATTGTAGTTTTGATTTTCATTTCTCTAATGATTAGTGATGTTGAGAATCCTTTCATGTGTTTGCTGGCAATCTGTACATCTTCTTGGAGAAATGTCTATTTAGGGCTTCTGCCCATTTTTGGATTGGGTTGTTTGCCTTTTGATATTGAGCTGCATGAGCTGCTTGTATATTTTGGAGATTAATCCTTTATCAGATTTTACATTTGCAAATATTTTCTCCCATTCTGACTGTGGACTTTTCATCTGGTTTCTGGTTTCCTTTGCTGTGCAAAAGCTTTTAAGTTTTGTTAAGTCCAATTTGTTTATTTTATTTCCATTTCTCTAGGAGGTGGGTCAAAAAGGATCTTGCTATGATTTATGTCATAGAGTGTTCTGTCTATGTTTTCCTTGAAGAGTTTTATAGTGTCTGGCCTTACATTTAGGTCTCTAATCAATTTTGAGTTTGTTTTTGTGTATAGTGTTAGGAGTGTTCTAATTTCATTCTTTAACATGCAGCTGTCCAGTATTCCCAGCACCACTTACTGAAGAGGCTGTCTTTTCTCCATTGTATATGCTTGCCTCCTTCATCAAACATAAGGTGACCATATGTGCGTGGGTTTATCTCTGAGCTTTCTATCCTGTTCCGTTGATCTATATTTCTGTTCTTGTGGCAGTATCATACTGTCTTGATTACTGTATCTTTGCAGTATAGTCTGAAGTCAGGGAGTCTGATTCCTCCAGCTCTGTTTTTTTCTCAAGATTGTTTTTGCTATTCAGGGCTTTTTGTGTTTCCATACAAGTTGTGAAATTCTTTGTTCTAGTTCTGTGAAAAATGCAATTGGTAGTTTCACAGGGATTGCATTGAATCAGTAGATTGCTTTAGGTAATATAGTCATTTTCACAAGGTTGATTTTTCCAACCCAAGAGCATGGTATATCTTTCCATCTGTTTGTATCATCTTTAATTTCTTTCATCAGTGTCTTATAGTTTTCTGCATACACGTCTTTATCTCCTTAAGTAGGTTTATTCCTAGGTATTTTATTCTTTTTGTTGCAATGGTAAATGGGGGTGTTTCCTTAATTTCTCTTTCAGATTTTGCATCATCAGTGTATAGGAATGCAAGAGATTTCTGTGCATTAATTTTGTAAACTGCTGCTTTATGCAATTCATTGATTAGCTCTAGTAGTTCTCTGATAGGATCTTTAGGATTCTCTATGTATAATATCATGTCATCTGCAAACAGTGACAGTTTTACTTCTTCTTTTCCAGTTTGGATTCCTTTATTTCTTTTTCTTCCCTGATTTCTGTAGTTAAAACTTCCAAAACTATGTTGAATAAGAGTGGTGAGAGTGGGCAACCTTGTCTTGTTCCTGATCTTAGTGAAGATGCTTTCAGTTTTTCACCATTGAGAACAATGTTGGTTGTGTGTTTGTCATATATGGCTTTTATTATGTTGAGGTTGGTTCCCTCTATGACTACTTTCTAGAGAGTTTTTATTATAAATGGGTGTTTAATTTTGTCCAAAGCTTTTTCTGCATCTATTTAGATGATCATATGGTTTGTATCCTTCAATTTGTTAATATGATGCATCACATTGATTGATTTGCATATCTTGAAGAATCCTTGCATTTCTGAGATAAACCCCACTTGATCATGGTGTATGATGCTTTTAATGTGCTGTTGGATTCTATTTGCTAGTATTTTGTTGAGGATTTTTGCATCTATGTTCATCAGTAATATTGGCCTGTAGTTTTCTTTTTTTAATATCTTTGTCTGGTTTTGGTATCAGGTTTATGTTGGCCTCGTAGAAGGAATTTGGGAGTGTTCCTCCCTCTGCTATATTTTGGAAGAGTTTGAGAACGATCAGTGTTAGCTCTTCTCTAAATGTTTGATAGAATTCACCTGTGAAGCCATGGGGTCCTGGGCTTTTGTTTGTTGGAAGATTTTCAATCACAGTTTCTATTTCAGTGTTTGTGATTGGTCTGTTTACATTTCCTATTTCTTCCTGGTTCAGTCTCAGAAGGTTGTGCTTTTCTTAGTATTTGTCCATTTCTTCCAGGTTGTCCATTTTATTGGCATACAGTTGCTTGTAGTAATCTCTCATGATCCTTTGTATTTCTGAGTGTCAGTTGTTACTTCTCCTTTTTCATTTTTAATACTATTGATTTGAGTCATCTTTTTTCTCTTGATGAGTCTAGTTAATGGTTTATCAATTGTTTTTATCTTCTCAAAGAACCAGCTTTTAGTTTTATTGCTTTTTGCTATTGTTTCCTTCATTTCTTTTTCATTTATTTCTGATCTGCTCTTTATGATTTCTTTCCTTCTGCTAACTTTGAAATTTTTTGGTTCTTCGTTCTCAAATTGCTTTAGGTATATGGTTAGGTTGCTTATCTGAGATGTTTCTTGTTTTTTGAGGTAGGATTGTATTGCTATAAACTTCCCTCTTAGAACTGCTTTTGCTGCATCCCATAGGTTTTGGATCATCGTGTTTTCATTGTCATTTGTTTCTAGGTATTTTTTGATTTCCTCTTTGATTTCTCCAGTGATCTCTTGGTTATTTCATAGAATATAGTTTAGTCTCCATGTGTTTGTATTTTTTACAGATTTTTTTCCTGTATTGATATATAGTCTCATAGCTTTGTGGTCGGAAATGATACTTGATATAATTCCAATTTTCTTAAATTTACCAAGACTTGATTTGTGACCCAACATATGATCTATCCTGGAGAATGTCCATGAGCCGTTGAGAAGAAAGTTTATTCTGTTGTTTTTAGATGGAATGTCCTATAAGTATTAATTAAGTCTGTCTTGTCTAATGTGACATTTAAAGCTTGTGTTTCCTTATTCATTTGGGATGATCTGTCCCTTTGTGGAAGTGAGGTGTTAAAGTCCCCTACTACTATTTTGTTACTGTCATTTTCCCCTTTATGGCTGTTAGCACTTGGCTTATGTTTTGAGGTGCTCCTAGGTCGGGTACATAAAATTTTACAATTGTTATATATTCTTCTTGGATTGATAACTTGATCATTATGTAGTGTCCTTCTTTGTCTCTTGTAATACTCTTTATTTTAAAGTCTATTTTGTCTGATATGAGAATTGCTAATCCAGCTTTCTTTTGATTTCCATTTGCATGGAATATCTTTTTCCACCCCCTCACTTTCAGTCTGTATGTGTCCCTAGGTCTGAAGTGGGTATCTTGTAGACAAGATATATACAAGTCTTGTTTTTGTAACCATTCAGCTAACCTATATCTTTTGGTTGGCACATTTAATCCATTTACATTTAAAATAATTATCAATATGTATGTTCCTATTACCATTTTCTTAATTGTTTTGGGTTTGTTATTGTAGGTCTTTTCCTTTTCTTGTGTTTCCTGCCTAAAGAAGTTCCTTTAGCATTTGTTGTAAATCTGGTTTGGTGGTGCTGAATTTTCTTAGCTTTTGCTTGTCTGTAAATGTTTTAATTTCTCTGTTAAGTGTGAATGAGATCCTTGCTAGGTAGAGTAATCCTAGTTGTAGGTTTTCCCCTTTCATTGCTTTAAATATATCCTGCCACTCCCTTCTGGCTTGCCGAGTTTCTGCTGAGTGGTCGGCTGTTAAGCTTATGGGGATTCCCTTGTATGTTATTTGTTGCTTTTCCCTTGCTGCTTTTAATATTTTTCTTTGTATTTAATTCTTGATAGTTTGATTAATATGTGTCTTGGTGTGTGTCCTCTTGGATTTTTCTTGTATGGGACTCCCTGCACTTCTTGGACTTTATTGAGTATTTCCTTTCTCATATTAGGAAAGTTTTCAACTATAATCTCTTCAAATATTTTCTCAGACCCTTTCTTTTTCTCTTCTTCTGGGACTCCTATAATTCAAATGTTGGTGGATTTTATGTTGTCCCAGAAGTCTCTCAGACTGTCCTCAATTCTTTTCATTCTTTTTTCTTTATTCCACTCTGTGGTAGTTATTTCCACTGTTTTATCTTCCAGGTCATTTATCCATTCTTCTGCCTCGGTTATTCTGCTATTGATTCCTTCTAGAGAAGTTTTATTTCATTTATTATGTTTTTCATCATTGTTTCTTTGCTCTTTAGTTCTTCTAGGTCCTTGTTAAACCTTTCTTGCATTTTCTTATTCTATTTCCAAGATTTTGGATCATCCTTACTATCATTACTCTGAAAATCTTTTTCAGGTGGACTGCCAATTTCCTCTTCGTTTGTTTCGTCTGGTGGGTTTTTACCTTGCTCCTTCATCTTCTGCATATTTCTTTGTCTTCTCATTTTGCTTAACTACTGCATTTGGAATTTCCTTTCGCAGGCTGCATTTTCATAGTTCCTGCTGTTTTTGGCGTCTGCCCCCAGTGAGTAAGGTTAGTTCAATGGCTTTTGTAGGCTTCTTGGTAGAGGTGATTCGTATCTTTGTTCTGGTGGGTGGGGCTGGATATTGTCTTTCTCGTGGGCTGCTCCACATCTGGTCGTGTGTCTGTGAATTTAGTATGTTTTTAGTTATCCTCTCTGCTATTGGCTGAAGTTGCATTCCTATCTTGCTAGTTGTTTGGCATGTGGCATCTAGCACTGGAGCTTGCTGGTCATTGGGTAGAACTGGGTCTTAGCTCTGAGATGGAGATCTGTGGGAGAGCTCTGGTTGATTGGTTTTATGTGGAGCTGGGAGGTCTCTGGTGGTCCAATGTCCTGATCTCGGCTCTCCTACCTCAGAGGCTCAGGCCTGACACCAGACCAGAGCACCAAACCCTGTCAGCCACACAGCTCAGAAGAAAAGGGCAAAAAATAGAAAGAAAATAATAGTATAAAAAATAAATTTGTTAAAATAAAAAGTAATAATAATTAAAAAGATAGAGCCATGAAGCAAGAAACAAATCCACCAATGATAACAAGCGTTAAAAACTATACTAAGATAAACATAAAATTCAGAAACAAGTCAGTCACAGACAGCAAACCCCAAGTCTACAGTTGCTCCAAAGTCCACTGCCTCAATTTTGGGATGATTCGTTGTCTATTCCGGTGTTCCACAGATGCAGGGTATATCAAGTTGACTGTGGGGATTTAATCCGATGCTCTTGAGGCTTCACAGAGAAATTTCCCTTTCTCTTTTGTGTTTGCACAGCTCCTGGGATTCAGCTTTGCTTTTGGCTCCACCTCTCTGTCTAGGTTGCCCTCAGGCATCTATTCCCCACCCAGACAGGAGGGTGTTAAAGCAGCTGCTGATTAGAGGGCTCTGGCTCACTCAGGCCAGGGGGAGGGAGGGGTACCATAGCTATACTTGGGATACGGGATGAGCCTGTGGAGGCAGAGGCCAACATGACGTTGCAACAGCCTGAGACATGCCGTGTGGTCTCCCTGGGTCCCTGGATCACAGGACCCTGGCAGTGATGGACTGCACAGGCTCCCTGGCAGTGTGGATAGTGACCTGTGCTTGCACACAAGATTTTTGGGGGCTCCAGCAGCAGTGTTAGTGTTTCATGCCCGTCTCTGGTGTCTGAGGTGATAGCTGCAGCTCGCACCCATCTCTGGAGCTCAGTTAGGCGGTGCTCTGCCTTCTCTGGGAAGACAGGGAAGGAATCCCCTCTCCTTGCACATCCTGAAACAATGGTCTCTTGCTTCTTAGGCAGGTCCATTTACTTTCCCAAACTCCCTCCTAGCTAGCTGTGACACACTAACCCACTTTAGGCTGTGTTCACACAGCCAGCCCTCGTCCTCTCCCTGGGATCTGACCACTGAAGCCCAAGCCTCAGCTCCCACCTGTCCTGGTGGGTGAGCGGACAAGCCTCTCAGGCTGGTGAGTGCTGGTCGGCACCGATCCTCTGTGTGGGAATCTCTTTGCTTTGCCCTCTGCACCCCTGTTGTTGTGCTCTCCTCCATGGCTCCAAAGCTTCCCCACCACCCACACCCCATCCCCACCAGTGAAGGGGCTTTCTAGTGTGTGGAAACTTTTTCTTCTTCACAGCTTTGTCCCAGAGGTGTAGATCCCATTCCTATTCTTTTGTCTCTGTTTTTTCTTTTTCTTTTGCCTTACCCAGGTACATGGGTATTTTCTCACATTTTGGGAAGTCTGAGGTCCTCTGCCAGTGTTCAGTAGGTGTTCTATAGGAGTTTTTCCACGTGTAGATGTATTTTTGATGTATTTGTGGGGAGGAAGGTGATTTCCACATCTTACTCCTCTGCCATCTTGAAGCTTACCCACACTGTATTTTTTTTAGAAAAAAATTGGCACATTTATTGTTTATTCATTAGTTAATTCATTAAAACACATTTTTTATAACTAGTATTTTCCTAGAATGGGAAAACTAACTCAAGATCTAAACATTAAAGATAACATAAGCAAGTAAAGGGAAAAAAAAAAAAAACTTCTAAGTAAATACTGGCAGTGTTGAACAATATAACTGTTAAAGAAACACAGTGATTTTGATCTTAACCAAAATGAGGATGAATCAGGGAAGGTGACATTTGATTTGAGTTATAAATCAGTGGGAGTAGAGTGTGAGAGTATAAATATTCTAGTCAAAAAAACAGAAGCTTAAGGGTCTACACTGTGATCTGGAAACTGCACATATTTCAGTATGGCTAGAGATAACATTAAGGTTTAGAGGAATGACGTTTTAAAGTTAGGCAAAAAGTAAGATATCAAAGGGCCTGGTTTAGAATGTTAAGAAGCAGCACTAGTTTTAGAAAAGTAATGTGTAGCCAATCTAGTGTTTTAGAAATGTGATTCTGGCAGCATGAAGTAAAGTAGATGGTTGAAGGATACTGCTGGAAGAAGCAAATCAGACAGGAGTCTGATTAGGATAGCCTAATTTATGAGGGGTTTGAAGGTACAATAAGCAACAAGTCAATGACATTGGATTGGAAATACATATGAACATTGGCTTTGTAGGACAAGATGACTGATTAGACTTGAGTTTAATCAGTTAAATAAATTTAAGATATGTTTCAGGTTTCTGGTTTGGGCAACTTCAAGGGAAATACGAAATAAGTGTGCAATTAAGTGAGACCTATATCCAGAAAGGTGAGTCAGTTTGAGGAAATCTGTGAGTTATGATTTGTCTATCTACCCAGATGAAAATGTAAAAACTGCAACTGGATGTACACATCTGGAATCCATAAGGGTTCTGGGTTAAGGGTGGGCTGGATTTAGTAGTAAGACAAATCCTTCCTTGAATGCCCACTAGGTGCCATTTTAGGTTCTCAGAAAATCCATACAAGGATTTTACTATATTCATATACTATAATGTGATATATATTTTATTAATGAGAAAATTGATACTTAGAGATATGAAAAAAACTTTTAGGAAGTAGTAGTACTGGAATTTATACCATAACACCAAACTTAAGTGCTTTTCATTATACCACTGTCCCCTCATCTCTATGCTGTCATTCGTATACAGGAAACTCTTGAACGTACTGGAATGAATTAGATCACCAACGGAGAGAGTTAAGGGAGGAGAGGGCCACAGAAAAATCACTGAACATTTATTATTTTTAGGAAACCAGAGGAAGAGCATCCAGGGAAGGAGAACTTAAGAAACAGAGGAAAGAAAAAATAGAGGTACAAAAGCACAAGTTGAATATAATTTTTCAAAGAGGAAAAGATCAACAGAATCAAGTAATGAAAAGAGATTAGAAAAATATGCTTTTTTCATTTAGAAAGCATTTATCTACTACCTTCCACTGATATTTCCTAGGCATTAAAAATCCACACTTTAAGCATCATTTGTGACTATAAATTCTGAGAGGATAAATAAAAACTACAGGCGATGCAGAAATTTTTAGGTGCTTGTGTTTGTATGAGTATGAGGAAAGGTGTGCATCATGTCTGAGATAAAAGTCTTCAGTTTGGATTCCTTTTGTGGGACTAGGGTGTGAGGAGAGGATAATGATGAAATTTTGAATCTAGTATGAGATTTTTCTGGAGGAGAGATGGGAATTTTTCACAGAAGTTGCCATGAGACTATTGGAATAGCTGGCTGAGGGACATAGGGACTTCAAGGTGTTATATCTCTAGCTCTCTGGCTTGATATAAATTACAGTCATCAATTATTAAATTTTCAAGCAAACATTTACCCAAGGCTGACCTTTGAAATTTTAAGAAGCTACTTTTACTTTCCCATCTCCTGTTTCCTAAGAAATCAAGTGGTTTCAGCAAGCCCCGCCCAACCCTTGTTATGTAACATTCAGAGCGCCCTCTATTTTATTCCATGACACCTAATTAAATTTTACACATATATTTCCCAATACTTATTTTACATAATAGAGTGAAAACTTTATGAGGTCAGGGTTCCCAGTGGTTTTTTTTTTTAATTGAATAAGGTAAGGAATTAATGACAGATAATCCACAGATTTTTCTGAAAAATATAATCTATATATATATACATATATGTATATATAATACGTTTATAATTAATGGCATAGAAATGTATTCGAGACCCAGAATTTTTTTTATTGAGGTATAATTGCTTTACAATGAAGTATTAGTTTATGCTGTACAACGAAGTGAATCAGCTATATGTATACATATATCCCATCTCATGGATCTCCCTCCCAACGTCCCACCCATCTAGGCCACCACAGAACACCAAGCTGAGCTCCCTACGCTATACAGCAGGTTCCCACTAGCTATCTGTTTTCCACATGGTAGTGTATATATATCAATTCCAATCTCCCAATTCATCCCATCCCCCCTTCCCCACCCCCCTATGTCCACATGTCCCTTCTCTATGCAGGGATAGAGATGCAGACACAGAGACCCAGAAATTTTTAAGTTTGGTCTCTTTCCTCTTTTAGAGTAAATAGAGTTGTAAAATGCCTTCAAGAGTGATAAATTTTGATGATCTCTGAATCTCACCTCTGCAGGAGCAGTGCCATGCGTTACTGGGTTAATTAATTAAATGTCTCAGGTTTATACTTGCATGTAAGCTATCTTACGCATTTTTCATTCAACACATTTAAATCTAAGAGGAGGATATATAAGTACACTTTGCAAACCAGATATTCTAAGGTAAAGCTCAATGATGGGAAGGAACCACTTCTTTTATCAGTGCAAAATACACATTACTTGGTATTAAAAATATGGATGTTGCCTCCACATTCTATTCTACCCCTGCACCATCAACATGTTTTCACTCGGGCTGAACAAATTAACTGCAAACAAATATTGCTTTTACTAGGTTTTCACTGAGCAACAAGAGTGTTTTTAAAATTACCCATGAATAGCTCATGCACTCAGATATCTGTTTTTGGGGCCTGAAGATGCATGCTTTAAGAATCTTTAGTCATTAATATCAAGCCAGAAAACACTAAGGTAAAAGGTCCAGTGTAATATATATCTTAAGATGCTCTACTTATAACGATTGCATTGCTCTTTTAAGGCTTCATTTATTCTTGACAGAAACAATTATGTGAAGTAATTATATCTAAAGTCAGGCAGTGTACAGCGTTCAATTTGGAAGGTAAAGAGCATTGTTTGACTGCTGTTACCAGGCACATTCCTGATAGGGAACAAATGCTTACATCAATAGGAATCATGCACTTCATAATTTATTCTTTTATTCGCATATGCTGTTATCATAATAAGTGCCAGGTTAACCATCTTAAACACAGAGACAAAATTACTAGTATAACATCAGTGGGAGAAAGCAATATAAAAGCAGCTCATCAGTATTTCCTTTGCATGGCTTGTTATTTTATAGGGCTCTTTTTCCTTGCATGGCCAAATGTTGCATAATTGACTGGACAGAATTATTTCAGAAGACATCCAAAGATTGAAAGGCCAGCATCCTTAGTGAATAAACTGGATGATACATAGAATTTAAAACAGTTAATTTGACCAGATACTGCATATTAAGTGAGTTACTCCTTCTTATGAGTATCTTCTCAGAAACAAATTATCCTTTTTTAAAAAATATATAATTGGACACAAATTATCTACATTAATACATACTTCCTTCATAGTTTGAAAAAGATCACAAATTCTCCCAAGTTTTCTAATTTGCAACTAGCCAAACTGCCATACTGACCCCTTGAATACATCTGGATAACTCTGCATTCAATGTAAATTTATTAATTTATGGTAAGGGAGAAAATATGACTATTGAAGCATCACCCTGAATCTATAAGTTGTGTTTCTTTTCCTTCTATTTTATTTACACTATTAATCTGTTAAATCATTAAGTAATTTATTTTTATTTCAAGAGGAAACTCATTTTACTATGAAATATTGAAAGGTATGTGTATATTTCAAGGTACCCTATATTTATCTAAAGCATTATTCTGTTAGAAAAAAACATTTCTGCATAATTATGATCTCCAGACTAGCAGGAGTTTCCAGGCATTGTCTTAAATATACCACTTTATCTTGGCAAAAAGATAATTGTTTTATTTCCATCAGATACATGAAAAATAACTATGTGCCACATATATCTTATTCCATAAAAGTACAATCATACATAATAAGGCCACTTACCAAGAGAACTGGCTAAAATAGTCAGGTTGAAATGGTTGTACCCTTGAGTATGCAAACAAGAGAAAGTTAAGAATTTTTTGTGTGTTTACTTTCTTTTCACTCCCTCCACCATGTTTGAAGAGTGATATAGGAAATGAATTGATTCCTATAATCTGATATTTTTGCATATACAACTAAGTTTCCCTTAGTTTGAGAGTTGCTGAAATATTTTTTTTCTGTATCTATCTTGTTATTGTATCCTTTTTTTGAAAAAAATAGAGGGTTCGTTTTGTGATTTTATATCTACATCACCAATCTTTCTTCAAGAATATTGGCTTAAATGATATTTAATAGTAGGTCAGTTATTGTTCTGGTGATTCCAAGTAAATAAACACAGTTTCAGAGAAGAAATTGATGGGTTTTATGTAATTTGATGTCAGGTATTCTATAGGAACTCATAAAACTGGATCCATTGTTTCAAATATCATTAGGACTCTATTTTTTCTTTTCTGATGCTCTTGTATATGCCCTTCAAATTTTGTCTCTCGACAAGCCCACCTCCTCTGTTTTTCCACACTACATTTAAATAAATCTGGTCTCTTGTAGCTTCAAAATTTATAATTCAGCTAGAGAGACCGTTATATGTTCCAATTTCATCTGTACACTTCCCAGTAGGAACTAGCTAAGCCTGGGTCGTGTGTGCACCACTATACTCTTAATATATCAGTTTCAACAGTAACTATGTGGATGGTATCTGAGTGAAGAATGTTAGTTCCAGATGGATAGATGGATGAAACTTCTACACAGTTAGGGGCTTCCCTGGTGGCGCAGTTGTTGAGAGTCTGCCTGCCGATGCAGGGGACACGGGTTCATGCCCTGGTCCGGGAAGATCCCACATGCCGCGGAGCGGCTGGGCCCGTGAGCCATGGCCGCTAGGCCTGCACGTCTGGAGCCTGTGCTCCGCAACGGGAAAGGCCACAACAGTGAGAGGCCCGTGTACAGCAAAAAAAAAAAAAAAAAAAAAAAAAAAAAAAAAAAAATCTACACAATTAAAATAATAATATTTAATGGAATCATAGACTCATTGCCTATATATATATTTATATTTATATATATATATTTATTCACCTACATATATATGAATGACTTATGTGTGAGACACAGCCAATTACTGTGGCAACAAGAGCCCTGCAAGCAGCAAGCATCACAGTTATGGAACATAAGCATAACCTGTTCAGTTGTGTCCATTCTCAAATCTCTGCCATGCGTTCTACCATGGACAAACAATGGAAATGCACGATAACTGAATATCTATCTCATTAAATGCCAGACCCTAGAAAATACTGAATTCTTTCTGTTACCTTATACCAGTGGGTTTTTCATTTTTCTCCTAATCTAACTATAGAGAGATAAATTGTCTGTGACTTTCAAACTAACAAATACCTATTTCAGAATCTGAGGACAAAAGATGAAATATAACAAATGATACTCCCATAGCTCTTACCATTTAGGAAAATAGAAGCTCTGTGCCAGTAATGGGAAAAGGATCAAATATATATTTCTTATTATAAATCACAATATCACACATAAAAACTGACAAAGATTCAACAAAAATAGAAAATCATAGAAAATTAAATGTAAAGTTCTTAAGTAAAATAACAGGAAATAAAATTCAGCAATACCTTAATAAATAAATAAATATGCCACAACTTTATTCCAGAATAGATTCCAGAGTAGTCTCTGGAAGTTTATGAATGATGCAAAGTTGCCAAATAAATGTTCATTTTAAAAAATTATAATTCTAATAACTACTAAAAGTGACACATTTCAAACTATATGCTTAATTCAAAAACACTCAGGAAAATAGGAATAATTGGGATTTTTCTTGACATAATATAAAATAAAATGTCATTAACATTTACCACGGAAAAACTCAGAACATGTTCTGAATTATTAACAGAACATTCTGATTATTAACAGATTTATTATTTGCAAATATTTCTAGAATTTTATCAAAAGAAGTCATGTGTTATATAATTGACTTTTTCTTTCACTAAGCACAATGACTTTGAGAGTCATCCATTTGGTAACATGTATAATTAGTTCATTCCATTTTCTTGTCAAGTAATATTTCATTGTGTGGATAGATCACAATTTGTTCATTTTCACCAATTGGTGGACTTCTGGGCTGTTTTCAGTTTTTGTCTTTATTTAGCTTGTTAACATGGTAAATTACATTGATGGGTTTTTATACAGATTTTTTTTTAAGTTCAGACAAAATGAGTATACACTGTGTGACACTATTTTTATGAAACTCTGGAAAATGCAAATTAATTTACAGTACAAGAAAGTAGTTCAAGGGTTATAAAGAACTGTTGGTGGGAAGATGATGGAAGAAGGATTATTAAGGGACACAAATAAACTTTTGGGAACAATGGGTATGTTCATTATCTTTATCCTGACAATGGTTCCACAGATGTGTATCTTTGTCAAAATGTACAACTGTATGGTTTCAATACATGCAGTTTATTGTACAAGCTTATCTCTCAATAATGTTATTTGAAAAGAAAAGATAAAACCTATTTTTCAACCCAGGATTGATGACATCATCTGAAATTCTTCTAAAACACATTTACATTGATGAGAATGCCTAGGATCATCCTCATTTTATGTCTTCCCCATCAATAAGTACACCAAGTCCTTGGTGACATCTGCCAAAGTCTCTGAATTCTGTAATCTGTCAGAGCTAATGCCTGGGTCCTCTGAATCCTGAAGGTAGTGGTTAAATTATTGTCCATGGATTGGCAATAAATTGATTTTAACTTAATTCATTTTAAGAGGAAGACAATTTTATCTCATTGATTTTCAAATCTTTTTGCACTCACCTGTTTATTAAAGATTGCTTTGTCTCCCTTTGTTTCATTTTTTTCTGCAATAAATATTAATTGTTGATAACAAAGATTTGATGTATATCATGTTTTCTATTCAGAGGGATAGAATTTTTAATGCAGATTTTCACTTAATAAATATTATCTCCAATGTGTAAACACTGAACATTCATTTTATAGACAAAGAAAAGTATTGATAGCTACTAAGTGTTTTTTTAAAATCATAGTTACTGTAAAACTGGGATTCATGATAAACTATATGGATTTGGAAACATCTGTGTTCTATCACACCTCCTTCTGCATAAGAAAATTACCATCAGTATTCTTCAGTAGTGCCAAGATGATTTTATATATATATATGTATATATTTATATGTATATATATATATATGTTTAATTATATATATAATTAAACCAATGATCATTTCTCAGTTATATTATAGCTGTCTAAGAATTTACACCATTTTAAAGAATTTTTGTGATATAAATGTGTTTTCAGTCAATCCAGTGAAAAAGTAGGGCCTTTTCTTGTTGAAAAAGTTTGAATATATGTAGTTAAATGAAATAAACTATGTGTAAAATGATTATAAAATATAAAGGAGAGGAGGTGATTGATATAGTAAAGAGAGAGGTCAAGTCACAGGCAGAGCTAATATCTAGAAATCCCTGACATCTAGCTGATATTCTACACAAGTCCTGCTGTCATCCGGAGTGAAATCAGGGACCAAGGATGGATAACCTTTCTACACCCGGTCTTACATTTATTTGATTTTATTATCCACTCTACTCTTTCCTTCTATTTATGACCATACAGGAATCTAGTCATCAACCAGATTTCTTTAATCTCAAAAACGCTATATTCAGACATTTCAGTACTTAACCATATCCTATTATCCTTCTAGTTTTTTCATTTAACTACTCTTTGACCTCAACAAGATCTTGATTCCATCTTCAGCTTATATTCAAATCTTCTCTAAATGTCAACAATTTGTTCCATTACTTTTACAGTCTTATTTTCTCACATCTCCTCAACTTTGAAGAGATCCAAATTTCTGCCTTGTGTTGGCCTATACTCAGGGGTTGAAGCCTTGCTGGAGAAAATTGAAGATCCCCACACATCAGCATCTTCTCCAGTGCATGCTGGACCATCCCACAGGACCAACTATTATAGTCTTTAGTCTGCTCTCTCTTCCATCTGCTACAGCTGTTTCAGACACTTTCTCCATTTCTTAGATTCCTCTGCCTTACCTTCCCACCTTACTCTTGCTCTCAGTGAATGGTTTCAACAGCCACAGCACTGAAAAAATAATGACATACAGAGAAGCACATCTTAAAAATCCTATAAGTAATTCCACAGATTCAGTCATCTGCATTTGCATTCTGCCTTCTCTCGTTTATTTCCAGATGAAGTAGATAAATCTGTGTTCTCCTCAGCCTGACCTTGTTATCTGTACTCCAGTTGTGTTAGAACATGGATCTATTCTCTCTCTCTCTCCACCATACCTTCAACCTCTTCTTTTCTTCTGATAAAGTTTTATTATCCATATTACTTAAGACACTTTTCTTCATTACAGACAGATCCCTTCCTATTCTATCCTCATTCTGTGTATACTTATCTTCACTTTTTATTATCTTTTTTTTTTTTTTTTTTTTTGCTTCAGCCTACTATAATATCTCTTCTGTTTCCACTACTCCACAGAAACTCTTTTCACCTAGATTCTCACTGAGGACTACATCTTAATCAAATTTTAATATTTCAGGCCTGATCATACTTGAGCTCTAACAACACTAAACATTGTTCACCTGTTTCTCTTTTTGAAATTCTCTTTCTTTCACATCCAAAATATTAGACTTGTCTAAATTTTTCCTGCTACTCTAGCTGCCTCTTCTTGGTCACTCTTCTGCAGAGTTCTCTGCCTCTTCTTTCATATTTGTTGGTGTTCCTCTGGATTATAACCTCTCTTCTGTCTACACAATCCCCCAGATGGATGTAATCCAAGCCCTTGTATCTATTATCATCTATACGTTGATAATTAACCTCTAACTCAGAGGACTTACCTCTCTCCTGAACCACATATATAGCTATTGAACTGCTCCATAATCACAAAACAAAAATTACTATCTTCATTAACCATTCATCATTCCCTTCACTGTCATTTTCAATAATAAGAAAAAATAAAGGATAATATCACCATATACCCTGTACCCCAGCCTGAAACCAATTCAGTTATGAATTTTCCTATTCCCTCACCCTCATATTCATTTTTCACTTGCATGTTCTGATTTTTCTCTTAAATCCATCTGATGCTCTCATTCCCTGGATTCATATTCCCAATACCTCTCAATCTGCCCCAGCCCTAGACTGTTACACAGAATTACTATCTCATTTTGCCTGTCTCATTCTTTCTCAGGTTCAGCTCTTTAGTGGTAAGAGCACTAAATATGGAATCAGACTAGTCTTGGGATTGAATCCTGCCTACCCTACTTCAAAGCTTGTGTGACCCTGAATAAATAGGCTCAACTATTGTTGTCTTTTTTTAAATCTGTAAATGTGAATAGTTATATTCATTTTGCCATGGAATTATTGGAATATTATATGATATACCTGCTTTTTCAAAATACCCAAATTCTGAATCTTGAAATATAATCAATAACTGTTACTCCTTAGAAATATTATTGTTATATCAAAACAGAAATTTCTTTATGCTATCCCCCTGCTTACATTTAATCCCTGGTTTCCATTATCCTTATATAAAAATCCCAACTCTTTACCATACCTAATAATGTCCTGAATTAATGCTCTAGACTCACACTTGAGCCCTGGCCCATTCATGTTAGATGTGTAGGCACCACAGTGCACTTCTTTCTATCTGAAATGGGACAGGAGAAACTGTTCTAGGCAGCAATAATGACCAAAGCCCAGCAGGTAGGAAAAAGCATAGCAATATAGAGAACCAGAAAGGAGGCTTGTGTGGCTTAAGTGGGCTGAGTGAGCAGAACAGTAAAGACTCTGATTGATAGGAAGGCTCCAAGTCACTGGAGACTTTTTAGGCCAGAAGATCTCAACTTACCACTATAGTCATGTTGGACCAGATAATGATTTGTTGTGAGCTATGGCCTTGTGTATTTTAGGATGTTTAGCAGCATCCCTGGGCTTAACCCATTGGATAGATAGTGTCACTCTTCCAGTTGTGACAGTCAAAAATGTCTCCAGGTCTTGCTAAATATTCCCTGGGGGCAAAATTACCCAGTTGAGAATGAATGTTACAGACTACAGAGTATACAGGTTTTTTTGTGTTGTTTTTTTTTTTTCAGAGTATACAGTTTTTAATGTAGGAGGGAAAAATAAGGAGTAGTGTAATATGTTCTGATTTATGTTTGATAAAGATCACTTTGACCATGAGGTTGGAGAAACTGTTCATATAAACATTGGACCCCTCCAGATTGGTAATAAGATTTGATGATTTACTATGAAATATGTATCATATCCTCAATTAATAAGGATACCAACTGAAAAAAAATGTACAACATGAGAGTTGTGAGTTAAGTTTTATTTGGGGTAAAATGAGGACTATAGCCAGGAGACAGCATTTAAGAGAGCTCCCAGAAACTGCTCCAAAGAGGTGGAGGGAAGGTCAATGTTATACATGACTTTAGTGAAGTGGGGAGGTGCAGTCAAGCACACATTTTGGCAGAAGCTGGCTGTTAGTCATGAGGAGCAGATGTCATCGTTAATGATTTTAGTGCTTTTCTAGACATGAAGAGATGCAAGAATTGGACTAATAAAGTCTTTTCATGAAAATAGATAACTATCTAAAGGCCTGTTCTGCCAGTTTTTCCCAGAGCACAGAGTTCCTCATTCCTGATCTCCACCCTGAAGCCCTTTCAGGAGGTGTCAAAAGTTAGCAGCTTCAGCAGCTCATGATTTAATCCCTGTAGAGGTATGTGGCAAGTGCCAATTTTTAGTTGGCAAGGAAGATATCAACAATGTTGCTCTGAAATTAATAAACAGCAGCATGAAGATAAAGGGAAGAACACTGTGGAAGGCTGCAGGCTGCTCACAGGAAAAGAGAAGAGGGTTTTTAGCAGAGGGAAGAGGAGAAACAGCAGTGGGGAGGTTGGAGAATATCATCCCTGCTCCCTACACTGATACCGAGGGAAGGAAAAGCCTGCAGTAGAAAAGGCTAATAAGGAAACCTTGTCTAAGGGAAGGAGCTGGTGTCTAAACCCAAAGTTATGTGCAGGTTGCTGTGTGCATTTTTCTTTACAATAAAATGGAATTGCTGTGAGTACAGTGAAAAAACAGGGAGTTCAAAAGTGGGACAAATGTCAGTAGTTTAGAGTGATACAAACACAGATCTGATCATGCTGTTCTTCCCAAAGAACCCTTCTCTGGCTTCTATTATCCTTAAGAAAAGCTCTAACTCCCTCACAGGGTCTGGAAGGCCTGCATATGCTCCAGCCTCCTTACTTCTCCAGCTTCTGGTTATTTCACGGAGACCCTAGAACCACTGCACTTTTTCCAATTTCCCCAGGGATTCCTTCCCTCCCTCCCTTCCTTCCTTCCTTCTCTCGTTCCTTCCTTCCTTCCTTCTTTCCTTTCTTTTGTTCTTTCTTTCTTCCTCATTCTCTTTGTTTCCAATCATCATCCACTTTTTACTGAATATGTAGCAGAGAAGAGGTAAACATCAGAGGAAGAAAGTCAACAGGAATAAAGAGGAAAGGAAATTGATAAAAAGAGAAAAGGGAAAATATATGCAAGTTATATATTTTTTTCTTTTATTTTTCTTAGTCTTGTTACCATCTTTGGTTTTGGTTTACATTCATATCTAGTCTTTATTCAATGATTACAAAATATGTATTAAACACTTAGTAAGCTCTAGTATGATCCTAGTATGTGTCAGTACTTGGGAGAGGACAGCAAAATAAATAAATTAGAGAGAGAAAATCCTTGCGGAGCTTTCATTGTATTTGGGGGGAGGATATTAAAGAGTAAATTATGTTAAATGATAAAAAGGCAAAAAAGGAAGGACAGTGAGTTGCAAATACCACGATTTTCAAATGTCAAAAGTTTCAATATCAAGTGATACTTGAGAATGGGGACATGGACCATGTACCCTCAAGGCACCAGTGTCCCAGCCTTGTGGAGAAAAAAGATTGTGTGGGAGATTGAGGAGGTGACTATCATAAAAATGGATTATTCTATAAAGATCAAAGAGCCAGAACCTGTAAGAAAGCAGGTGACAGGAAAAGAAAGAGCATGACTTTAAAAACTAAACTCATATAAAGATTTTTCAGAGTCAACAGAATCTCAAATTTTATTTATTTATTTGAGTTGTTTATTCAATTGAGTTGTTGTTATCCTTGTTGCTGTAATTTTAAGTTTGACTCCACCACTAAGCCAAATCCCTATTAGCTTAAATCCTGATCTCTTTACCTAACTATTGCATTCCCAGTGCCCAGCAGAGTACTTGGAACTAAGCAGTTTCTTCACTAAAATTCATTACTGAACAGCAGTTTTTAAGACAATAGGAAGGTCTATGATTAATTTAAATGATTTATTTTTTACAAAACTACAATGATATAGTACTTATTATAATTTAGACAGTTTACATACAATACAGTAAGTTGGCTACATATGAACCTTCAAGTTGCAAACTTTCAAAGGTGGGAACGTGCTACTGTCCAGACATCACTGGATAGTTTTTTCAAGAAGGTAGATAGAATTGAATCCAGCAAGGAATCAGAACCTGTGCCATCAATGTCAGGAGTGAGTGAAATTGCAGCTTGCCCTCCATATCCTATTGCTGATGATCCTTCAGCTCTACCATCTCCCACCTCTCTCCCTCCTCCAGTCAGTAACTCTTCTTGCCTGTTCACTCGATGTCAGCCCCTGTATGCTAGCTGTTGTACTGTATTACTGTACTTTTCAAGGTACTATACTGTAAGATTAAAAATGTTTTCTTTATTTTTTGTGATCTTTTAATGTATTATTTGTGTAAAAAGTATTTTAAACCTATTACAGTACAGTACTACATAGCCAATTGTGTTAGTTGGGTACCTAGGCTAACTTTGTTGGACTTACAAAAAAATTGGACTTAAGAAAGTTCTCTAGGAATGGAACTCGTTCATATGTAGGGGACTTACTGTACTCACAAAAGTTGAGAAGAATGTATTACAACCCCTTTTATATGGATGACACACTGAAGATATAAAAATTAAGCAGATTGCAAATGGTTTTGTATCTAGAATATTAGAAGGGCCAAAATTTAACCAAGGTTTCATGGGTCCAATATGTACAAGCATAACTTTATATCCCAGTGTCCCTCAACAGAGATGGAGATGGTGAAATTTAATATTGTATGACACATATTGTTTTCACATATTTTCTCTCAAGAGCTCTCTACTTTGCTTAGAATCTTTAAAGTTCAATGGGGTACATAAGAATTAAAGCTAAAAGTATAAACGAAAAGTACTGGTTATAGTAAGACAGAAATATAGCACCACGCATCAAAAAAAAAAAAAAGAAAAATGAAATGACCCAAGAATATGTTACAGACGAAGGAGCAAGGTAGAAACCTACAAGACCAAATAAATGAAGACAAAATAGGCAGCTTGCCTTAAAAAGAATTCAGAGTAATGATAGCAAACGTGATCCTAAATCTCAGAAACAGAATGGAGAAAATATAAGAAACGTTTAACAACGATCTAGAAGAACTAAAGCACAAACAGTGATGAAAAACACAATTACTGAAATTAAAAATACTCTAGAAGGAATCAATAGCAGAATAACTGAGGCAGAAGAATGGATAAGTTAGTTGGAAGATAAAATGTGGAAATAACTCCCAGGCAGCAGAATAAAGAAAAAAGAATGAAAAGAAATGAGGAGAGTCTCCAAGACTTCTGGGAAAACATTAAACACACAAGCATTTGAATTATAGGAGTCCAGGAAGAAGAAGAAAAAAAGAAAGGTATTGAGAAAATATTTGAAGAGATTATGGTCAAAAACTTCCCTAATATGGGAAAGGAAATAGTCAATCAAGTCCAGGAAGCGCAGAGAGTACCATACAGGAAAAAACCCAAAGGGAAACAGGCTGGGACATATATTAATGGAACTATCAAAAATTAAATACAAAGAAAAATATTAAAACCAGCAAGGGAAAAGCAGCAAATAGCATACAATGGAATCCCCATAAGGTTAACAGCTGATCTTTCAGCAGAAACTCTGCAAGCCAGAAGGTACTGGCAGGACATATTCAAAGTGGTGAAAGGGAAAAAAAAACTACAACCAAGATTACTCTACCCAGCAAGGATTTCATTCAGATTTGACAGAGAAATTAAAAACTTTACAGAGAAGCAAAAGCTAAGAGAATTCAACACCACCAAACCAGCTTAACAACAAATGCTAAAGGAACTTCCCTAGGAAGGAGACACAAGAGAAGGAATAGACCTAAAATAACAAAGCCCCCAAAATTAAAAAAATGGTAATAGGAACATACTTATCTATAATTACCTTAGATGTAAATGGATTAACTGCTCCAACCACAAACAAATTAGACTTAAGAAAGCTCTCTAGGAATGGAACTCATTCCACAAGACATATACTGGCTGAATAGATACAAAAACAAGACCTGTATATATACTGTCTACAAGAGACATACTTCAGACTTAGAGACACATACAGACTGAAAGTGAGGGGATGGAAAAAGTTATTACATGCAAATGGAAATTAAAAGACAGCAGGAGTAGCAATTCTCATATCAGACAAAACAGACTTTAAAGTAAAGACTATTACAAGAGACAAAGAAGGACGCTACATAACGATCAAGGGAGCAATCCAAGGAGAAGATATAACAATTGTAAATATTTACACACTCAACATTGGAGAACCTCAATACAAAAGGCAAATTCTAACAGCCATAAAAGTGGAAATTGATGATAACACAATAATAGTAAGGGACTTTAACACCCCAATTTCACCAATGGGCAGATCCAAAATGAAAATAAATAAGGAAGCACAAGCTTTAAATGACACATTAAATAAGATGGACTTAATTTATATTTATAGGACATTGAATACAAAAACAAAAGAATACATTTTCTTCACAAGTGCTCATGGAACATTCTCCAGGACAGACCATATATTGGGTCACAAATCAAGCCTTGGTAGATTTAAGAAAATTGAAATCGTATCAAGTTTCTTTCCTGACCACAACACTATGAAGCTAGGTATCATTTACAGGAAAAAAAAAAAAAACTGTAAAAAATACAGACACATGGGGGCTAAACAATACACTACTAAATAACCCAGAGATCACTGAAGATATCAAAGAGGTAATCAAAAACTACCTAGAAACAAATGACAATGAAAACACAATGACCCAAAACCTATGGGATGCAGCAAGAGCAGTTCTAAGAGGAAAGTTTATAGCAATGCAATCCTACCTCAGGAAACTAGAAACATCTCAAATAAACAACCTAATATTACACCTAAAGCAACTATAGAAAGAAGAGCAAAAAAACCCAAAGTTAGCAGACGGAAAGAAATCATAAATATAAGATCAGAAATAAATGAAAAAAGAAATGAAGGAAACAATAGTAAAGATCAATACAAGTAAAATCTGGTTATTTGAGAAGTAAAGAAAATTGATAAACTTTTAATCAGACTCCTCAAGATAAAAAGGGAGAAGACTCAAATCAATAGAATTAGAAATGAAAAAGGAGAACAACAGACACTACAGAAATACAAAGGATCATGAGAGATTACTACAATCAACTATAGGCCAATAAAATGACAACCTGGAATAAATGCACAAATTCTTAGAAAAGCACAACCTTATGAGACTAAACTGGGAAGAAAGAGAAATAAAAAAGACCAATCAAAAGCACTAAAACTGAAACTGTGACTAAAAATTTTCCAGGAAATGGAAGGCCATGACCAGATGGCTTAGGCAAATTCTACCAAATATTTAGAGGAGAGTTAACACCTATCCTTCTCAAATTCTTCTAAAATGTATCAGAGGGAGGAACACTCCCAAACTCATTCTATGAGGCCACCATCACCCTGACACTAAAACCAGACAAAGATGCCACAAAAAAAGAAAACTACAGGCCAATATCTCTGATGAAAATAGATGCAAAAATCCTCAACAAAATGCTAGCAAACAGAATCCAACAGCACATTAAAAGGATCATACAACATGATCGAGTGAGGTTTATCCCAGGAATGCAAGGTTTTTCAGTATACGTAAATCAATGAATGGATATACCACATTAAGAAACTGAAGGATAAAACAAATATGATCATCTCAATAGTTGCAGAAGACACTTTCAACAAAATTCAACACTGATTTATGAAAAAACTCTCCAGAAAGTAGTCATAGAGGGAACCTACCTCAACATAACAAAGGCCATATATGACAAACCCACAGCCAACGTCATTCTCAATGGTGAAAAACTGAAACCATTTCCTCTAAGACCAAGAAAAAGACAAGGTTGCCCACCCTCACCACTATTATTCAACAGAATTTTGGAGGGTTTAGCGACAGCAATCAGAGAAGAAAAAGAAATAAAAGGGATCCAAATCAGAAAAGAAGTAAAACTGTCACTGTTTGCAGATGACATGATACTATACATAGAGAATCCTAAAGATCCTACCATAAAACTACTAGAGCTAATCAATGAATTGAGTAAAGTATCAGGATACAAAATTAATGCACAGAAATCTCTTGCATTCCTATACACTAATGATGAAAAATCTGAAAGAGAAATTAAGGAAACTATCTCTTTTACCATTGCAACAAAAAGAATAAGATGCTTAGGAAAAAACCTACCTAAGGAGAAAAAGACCTGTATGCAAAAAACTGTAAGACACTGATGAAAGAAATTAAAGATGATACAAACAAATGGAAAGATATACCATGTTCTTGGGTTGGACGAATCAACCTTGTGAAAATGACTATACTACCTAAAGCAATCTACAGATTCAATGCAATCCCTATGAAACTACCAATTGCATTTTTCACAGAAGTAGAACAAAAAAGTTCACAATTTGTATGGAAACAAAAAAGACCCCAAATAGCCAAAGCAATCTTGAGAAAGAAAAATGGAGGTGGAAGAATCAGGCACCCAGGCTTCAGACTATATGACAAGGCTACAGTAATCAAGATAGTATGGTACTGGCACACAAACAGAAATATAGACTAATGGAACAGGATAGAAATCCCAGAGATAAACCCATGCACCTAGGGTCACCTTATGTTTGATAAAGGAGGCAAGAGTATACAATAGGGAAAAAACAGCCTCTTCAGTAAGTGGTGCTGTGAAAACCGGACAGGTACATGTAAAAAATGAAATTAGAACACTCCCTAACACCATACACAAAAACAAACTAAAAATGAACCAAAGACCTAAGTGTAAGTCCAGATACTATAAAACTCTTCAAGGAAAACATAGGCAGAACACTCTATGACATAAATCACAGCAAGATCCTTTTTGAACCACCTGCTGGAGAAATGGAAATAAAAACAAAATTAAACACATGGGACCTAATGAAACTTAAAAGCTTTTACACAGCAAAGGAAACCATAAACAAGTTGAAAAGACCACCGTCAGAATGGGAGAAAATATTTGCAAATGAAGAATCTGACATAGGATTTATCTCCAAAATATACAAGCAGCTTATGCAGCTCAATATCAAAAAACAAACAACCCTATCTAAAAATGGGCAGAAAACCTAAATAGATAGTTCTCCAAAGAAGATATACAGATTGCCATCAAACACATGAAATGATGCTCAACATCACTAATCATTAGAGAAATGGAAATCAAAACTACGATGTGGTATCACCTCACACTAGTCAGAATGGCCATCATTAGAAAATCTACAAACAATAAATACTGGAGAGGTGTGGAGAAAAGGGAACCCTATTTCACTGTTGGTGGGAATGTAAATTGATACAGCCACTATGGAGAACAGTATGGAGGTTCCTTAAAAAACTAAAAATAGGGCTTCCCTCGTGGTGCAGTGGTTGAGAGTCCGCCTGCTGATGAAGGGGACACGGGTTCATGCCCCGGTCCGGGAAGATCCCACAGGCCGCGGAGCGGCTGGACCCGTGAGCATGGCCACTGAGCCTGCACGTCCAGAGCCTGTGCTCCACAACGGGAGAGCCCACCACAGTGAGAGGTGTGCGTACCACAAAAAAAAGAAACAAAAAAACTAAAAATAAAACTACCATATGACCCAGCAATCCCACTACTGGGCATATACCCTGAGAAAACCATAATTTAAAGAGTCATGTACCACAATGTTCATTGCAGCAGTATTTACAATAGCCAGGACATGGAAGCAGCCTAAGTGTCCCTCGACAGATGAATGGATAAAGAAGATATGGCATATATATACAGTGGAATAATACTCAACAATAAAAAGAAATGAAATTGAGTTATTTGTAGCGAGGTAAATGGACCTAGAGTCTGTCATACAGTGTGAAGTAAGTCAGAAAAGGAAAAACTAATTCTGTATGCTAACATATATATATGGAATCAAAAAGAAAATGTTCTGATGAACCTAGGGACAGGACAGGAATAAAGAGACACATGTAGAAAATGGACTTGAGGACACTGGGATGGGGAAGGGTAAGCTGGGATGAAGTGAGAGAGTAACATTGACGTATATACACTACCAAACGTAAAATAGATAGCTAGTGAGAAGCAGCTGCATAGCACAGGGAGATCAGCTCAGTGCTTTGCAATCAACTACAGGGGTGAGATAAGGAAGGTGAGAGGGAGACGCAAAGGGAGCGTGTATGGTGATATATGTATGCTTATAGCTAATTCACTTTGTTACACAGCAGAAACTAACACAACATTGCCAAGCAATTATACTCCAATAAAGATGTTTAAAAAACAAAAACAAAAAAAGGGACTCAGGTTTGATATCTGGCTGGGGAAGATCCTGAATGCCCCATGGTGTGACCAAAAAAAAAAAAAAAAAAAAAAAACCAAAACCCAACAAGCAAAAACCTGATGTTGCACACACACTACTTTCCTTACAGGGAGGTACACTTTTCACAAACTCTTGGAGATGAAAAAAAAAATGATGCTGCAAAATGGTTAACTTGATGAAACAAAGACTTTACATGAGCATGTTTAAAAACTGACTGGGTTTCCCTGGTGGCAAGTGGTTAAGAATCCACCTGCCAATGCAGGGGACACGGGTTTGAGCCCTCTTCCAGGAAGATTCCACATGCCGTGGAGCAACTAACCCCGTGCGCTACAACTACTGAGCCTGCACTCTAGAGCCTGTGAGCCACAGCAACTAGGCCCGCGTGCCACAACTACTGAAGCCTGTGCACCTAGAGCCCGTGCTCTGCAAAAAGAGTAGCCACCGCAATGAGAAAACTGTGCACCGCAACTAAGAGTAGCCCCCGCTTGCCACAACTAGAGAAAGCCCATGCACAGCAATGAAGACCCAACACAGCCCAAACCAATTTTTTTTTAATTTAAGAAAACAAAACAAAAAAGTGTGATTATGGGGAATTCCCTGGCAGTCCAATGGTTAAGCCTTCACACTATCCCTGCTGAGGGCGTGGGTTCAATCCCTGGTCAGGGTACTAAATCCTGCAAGCTATGTGGTGTGGTGTTGCAAGGCCAAAATGCCCCCACAAAACCAAAAACACCCTGTGATTATGATCCAGCAAGTCCACTTCTGGGTATGCACCAAAAGAATTGAAAGCAGGGACTCAAACAGGTATTCGTACACCTCTGTTTATAGCAGAATTATCCACAACAGCCAAGAGGTGGAAACAACCCAAATGTCCATGGACAGATGGAGAGATAAACAAAATGTGGTCCATAGGTAAAATGGAATATTATTCAGCCTTAAAAGGAAGGAACTACTGACAACATACTACAACATGGATGAACCCTGAAGACACTATGCTAAATGAAATAAGCCAGACACAGAAGAACAAATATCATAGGCTTCGACTTGTATGAGGTACCCAGAAGAGGCACATTTATAGATTCAGAAGGTTAAATAGTGGTTACCAGAGGATGTGGGAAGAGGATGATGGAAAGTTATTGTTTAACAGGTACAGAGTTTCAGTTTGGGATGATGAAAGATTCTGGAGAGGGACCGTAGTGAGGGTTACACAACACTGTGAGTGTTCTCAGTGCCCCTGAATTGTACATTAAAAATGGTTAAACTGGCAAATTTTATGTTAATGAATATTTTCCCACAATAAATGTTTTCTTAATAAAATAAAAGTACTGGTTAGTATAAGAATAAGTGTACTTGAATATGACTTTGAGAATACTTAATAAAATCATCAGTCTTTCTAGACCTCATTTATTAACAGAATTGTATGCACATACACAGTGTGTTTTCTTTCTTCTACTTGCTAGTTTTTTTCCAATTCTATTGGGAATTAATATTGATAACCTGTCATAATTTTCACCTGAAGAGTCATCTTTTTTATTGTTATTGATTTTATTGCCTCTGGACTTAACATTTCCTCTCTGAATGTCTGTTCCATTTTTTTTTATTAAGTATTGATGTCATTCTCTCAAGTTATTTGAGGTTACTCTTTCTAACTTTTAAAAATAATCAATATAACATTTGTTTCCCTCCAATGATCTTTGTCTCCCCAGATCCCAAGATTTTTAAAAAATATTTTTAAGTGGTTTAGTAAGAGGTTAGCTAATACTTTTAAAAACCTAGTACATCATCCATCCATCATTTATATTTGCTATGCATGACACCCTTCATGCAAATATCTTAAAATGCTTTCCTGTTTTTACTATATAACAGAAATACAATTAAATGTGAAGTTGCAATCAATAAGTCTAGACCTGATTTAAACTTAGCCAACTTTTTGTATCAATAAATATGAAACGGGAAATATAACAAAAAGTAAAAGCAAAGGTAAGCACATGACTATCATCCAAATCCAGAGAAGCCCAAGATTTGGATCCAGCAAAAAATTTGCTGTGTGTCTCTTTTTTCCTTCAACCATAGTTGGAAAAACCATGTGAGAGAAGTGATTATTTTCTTTCTTGCAGGATCCATTAGGAAAAATGAAAGATGTTTTATTCCATTGTTTTAATCAGATTACTGAAAATCTGAAATCCCTAAATTAATGTAGCTTCCAAGTCTTCTATCTTATCCAAAGGCTTAAAGGGCTTGCCTCTGTTGGATAGGGAAAGATAATCCCTAGACATTCTTTTAGAAATGGATTGGAAGTTTTCAGTGACCCTTCTGTGTACATTCATACAATTATATTATTCTCAAAGATCTTACAGATGAAAGGTTTCAGAGAAGTATGCAGGCATTTCAAAGACACTCACCAACTTCATACTAGTGAATTTTTATCCAAATGATTTATAAGGTAGAAAATGTGTAACTCTAGAATAGGCAGACTGTTTTGTTTTGGTTTTTCCTTTTTTTCTCCCTTCAAATTGATTAATCATTCTTTCTTACCTGTCAATAGTGAACAGGTCAAACATAAAGCATTACTTACTAAAAGATCCATAAAACATATTTAACTTTTCATATGTTTTTCTTTCTTGAAAGCTAATAATGCTGACTTAATTTGATTCCCTAAAGTATACTTTTAAAATAGGATTCATTATTTGTAGTAACACAGGCATCAACAAGGACAACAACTTTAAAGCAATTTGTTTTTGACCATAAATGTAAGTGGACTAGGGGACTGAAAAACTGGACTTTGACATGGTATCCAGCTTAGGGCACCAGAAATATTGAATATCTTATTATCTAATCTAACAGTAGTCAATGATAACATGACAAGATACACTGACAAGAAAGCTTGACATAAGTTCTTTGCTATTCTAAAATCCTCTCTTCTCAAGTCTCTCTGTTCTCTTAATCCCTCATATTTCTTTTTCTTTATAGATCTTTATCGTGAATTCATCTTTGTCCTTAGAGATGTTGATCATATTGCTATACTGTTTCTCAGTTCCCAAATTTGGCCAGTTTTCCCTCTAATATGATCTCATGACACTTACCACAAGTGTGAAATTAATCAATGTATGTCATATTTAGAATTACATTTCCATCAGAGGGAGGAGAAAGACCACATCTGTCTTACTCACCTCTGCAAATCCAGGGCCTAGAACAATGACCTGTATATAATAGTTCCTCAGTAAACATTGGTGGTATGGATAGCATTCAGTTTAGCCATCTGAAATACTCTCCAGATTCTCCTCATGAATAGACCACAGAAAATAGAATTTACTGGGGTTTTGTTCAATGTTCTGACCCAGTTATTTCTCCTGTTGTAATTAGGCCCTGATTGGGAATTCTCTGGTGGCGCAGTGGTTAAGAATCCACTTGCTGGGCTTCCCTGGTGGCGCAGTGGTTGGGAGTCTGCCTGCCGATGCAGGGGACACAGGTTTGTGCCCCGGTCTGAGAGGATCCTGCATGCCATGGAGTGGCTGGGCCCGTGAGTCATGGACGCTGAGCCTGTGCATCCGGAGCCTGTGCTCCGTAGCAGGAGAGGCCAAGGCAGTGAGAGGCCCACATAGCACAAAAAAAAAAAAAAAAAAAAAAAAGAATCCACTTGCCAATGCATGGGGCAGGGGACACAGGGTTCTATCCCTGGTCTGGGAAGGTCCCACATGCCGCAAAGCAGCTGAGCCTGTGCACCACAACTACTGAGCCTGCACTCTAGAGCCCACGAGCCACAACTACTGAGCCCACGTGCAACAACTACGGAAACCTGCGTGCCTAGAGTCCATGCTCTGCAACAAGAGAAACCACCGCAATAAGAAGCTCATGCACCTAAACGAAGAGTAGCCCCCGCTCACCGCAACTAGAGAAAAGCCCACGCACAGCAAGGAAGACCCAAATCAGCCTAAATAAATAAATAAATATTTTTTAAAAAGAAATAAGCCCTGATTGTTTTGGTTTGGTTCGTTAAATCAGATGCTTTTCCAACTCTTTCTTTATGTAAAAAATATATCAGACCAATAATTTGAAGTTGTAGAGAAAGTTAGAAAATAAGGGGTTGCTGCTATTATCTCCATCTCGAGTAGAACACCTCTTTTCTTCAATGTGTGTAGCGAAGTTGTAGACTAAAAAAATATACAACATTACCGTAGGAGAGATCACTGATGAAAATGAGATTTGGGCTAATATTCCAACCAGCTGGACATTGATAACAAAATTAAGACAGGGGAAATGTATCAACTATCTAACTCACAAAGATGTTTTCCCTTGAAAGCACATTGAGATTTGAAGGTATTTAGTTGTGCACATATTGTATTTAAAAATCATTGTTTCAGTTGGAAGTATAACTATCCATTTCTCTTTTGTACACACTCTATACATCCTGCTTTATTCTTCTACCCTTTCATATTAATTTTCTGTCATTTTCTCACTACCAAATTTTATTCTCATTTCTAATTACTTTTCCTTCTCTTTCCTTTAAATGTTATTTCTGCATGTGAAACTTTCATATAGAGATATTCTAATTAAATATGAACCTAGTGTCAATAATATTCATAGGGTATAAAACACAAAATAAAACTAGCTTCAAAATTTACAGGTGAAAATTTATTGTTTTCATATTATAGTCATGGTTTATGCATTATTTAATTATAACAAAAGAGAACAACAAAAGGGAATTGAATGAATTGTCAATGAAAAATAAATGATCTTTTCTCTTGAATGATATTGGTTTAGTAATTTGATAATATGATAAAGAATATGAGTTCTTAGATCTAGTTCCTATGGCATTATGACTTTTTTTTTTTTGAGGGGTATATTTTTCCCATTTTAAAATGACACAATTGGCTGATAATATTACTGAAGTCATACCCACAAGTAAAGGTCTATAAGCTTTCTATTTGTTCTCCATTTTTATTATAACATGGTCTGTTTTTATCGTTATTTGTTTCAGGTCATTTGGATAATATTTTGTCTGCATAATTTCAAAGATATATAACTTGCACTTAAGAAATAAAAATATGGTTTACACATATAATATGGTAATGCCATTAAACATGGATTTCATCTTACCGCCATTTTATTTCCAGAACTCAATTACTTGGTGTCAGATTTTGCTTTATTACTTGATTATATGCTTTCTATCACAAAGTTGGACTAATTATCTTTAAAATAGCACTATTGAAAAGATAAAACCATAATCAAAGCCTATTTTATCTTTTTTTCAAAACTGGTATATTACTTATTATTCAGAAAAACTATTTATATTTATTAGTAATTCCCTTATTCCATTTTTCTATGTCTCTGAAATTCATAGCAATGGCAATAAGGAATCACTGAAGTTGAAAGCTAACTAAACGGTAAGAGTATATGTACATTATGTTTTGAATTAATTTTATGTAATAGGGCATTGTGACATTTGTATAAAAGTTCAAAGAGAAATGTGAGCTATGGCTTCATTGAGAATTTATTTTTAAGACTCTTAGATAGTTCAGAAGAGAATTCAGACATGGAATTCAAAGGGCAGAACAAGACCTATTAAGTAATTCAGTCCATTCTATAAAGCTGAAGAGAAAGGGTATGAAGATGTCATCACTCATTTTCTGAAAGCTGAGATATAAGAATCAACTTAAGGATGTCTAGAATATTAGTGACAGACGGAAAGATTCAATGGCTGCTTTAAGTTGACAGCTATTGTCTGGCTTCTGCTATGAACGAAGTTTACTTAACAATGTTATGCTTACTCGGAGAAATCATAACCAACATCATTGAAACTGAAAACTACAATGCAATTTATTTTTTGCATTAAGGTAATAACACACAAAGAACTCTGTGATATATTATTTTTCTGTCATTAACTTCCATCTATAAGTTGATTTAGGCTGATTATGAACTCAATTATATCAGCATTTTTTCAACAGTACAAAAGGGACAAGACAAAGAGAAGATGATACTTAAGTTAATGGATACCCAAGGCTTGGTTTTATTTCAGCATATGAAGGCATACGATCCTATGAACATGGTTTCAATTTAAAAGTAGTTAATCATCCAAGAAATAAAGTTTCATAGGTAGGAGACAAAAATGGGAAAATATCCTAGATCATGGTCTCTAAAATGCAGAAATTAACTACATAATTTATGAAATTCTTCTGAAAGAGAAAAATTGAAAACAGTGATTTATATTTCCCCAACTGTTCATATTGTAAGTATGATATACCTTGAGGAGTATGACCTTGTCTTACATGTAAATTTATTAGCTGTTCTTTGATTATTATTAAACTATGGAAATATGATGAGCTATTAAAGAAGATTCTAATTTTCTTAAAAGGATTATTGGTTAATATTCATTTTTATATCCCATTATGTGCCCCTTCTGTGTGTGTATGTACGTATAAATCAAAAAGTGTTTATAAATTGAATGAATGAAAAAACACATGAGTTAAAACCTTGATAATGTGCTAAATTATAATTTGGAAGATTAATGAACAACTTCAATGGTCAGCCTATATTTATACTTCTTTGGGAACTTTTAAATGGCATGTATTTGACAAATATTTCTTTATATGTGGTATACATTAATAAATGTTAATATACATTAATTTCACAAATATATATCTTTGAGAACAGGAATTAATAATACACTCTATTGGTCTGTTAAAGTAACTAGCCTTATTTGGTTGAATTTAAAACCTTCTCTCAAAATGAATTTCATTCATTTTGTATTTTACAGTAAAACTTATGTTCTGATTCTATAACTCTCCATTTTCCCACACAAATAATTCTTACCATGCTTATCTTACTTAAGCTTACTTAAACTCAATTTGTTTAACCATATTCAGACATTAAGGAACAATCATAGAATTTATCTGCATCCAAAATAAGAAACCGAGACTCACATAACATGATTTTCAATAAGTTTTGCTACATATCAATTTGGGTCAAGTTAAGCTGGTTAAGAAATATTTCTAATATCCTATCAACTAAATTTTCATCAGTATATTCTGAAGTCATTTGGAAAATATAAATTAAGTTTGATTCCTACCCAGAACCATGAAAAAATAAATTTCAGATATATTAAAGTTTATGTCTTTAGAATATGAGAAGTTATACAGACTATTTTCATAATCTTGGATCATTAAAGGCTTTTCTTAGCATGATACTATATAGAGAAAATGTTTCTAATGATAAAACATAAATTTATAAAAACTTAGCAAAATTTGGAATACATAGAACCCTTACCCATGAATTTTTCTAATCATTTTTCATCTAGAAAAATAATCACACATGACAAATACATTTCTGTAAGAATATTAAATGCGGTATTATTTGTAATAACAAAATCCTAAAAATGAATTAGGTTGCCATTAGAGATTAAAAAATAACCTGTATATATTTTGGGTGAAATAAGAGCAGATTTTTTCATTTTTGTTTATCATGATTTGTACATGAAATTATGTCCACTTTCAAAGACCCTAGCAGCAAGTTGGCCAGGCAGGATGACGGAAAACAATATGATTGAACATTTAAATACTCAATTTGTTTTTCTATAAACAATGAACATAATTTAATTCTAAAACTCTGTACATTATTTTCATTCAGTTAACTTACTGATAATATATCCTAGCCATTAAAGTAAAAATATGATGATACAACTATATTTAAAAATATATTTTTAAGAATTTGAAAAAAATAGATACATGTATATGTAGAACTGAATCATTTTGCTGTACATCTGAAACTAACACAACATTGTTAATCAACTATACTCCAATATAAAATAAAAATTTAAATATATGTATATATTTAAAAAGTGTAGCTTTTCCTCAGAAAGTTAAACATAGAGTTCCCATGTAACTCAGCAATTCCACTTCTAGATATGTATCAAAAATAATTGAAATCTGGGAATTAAATGGATACTTGTACACCAATATTTAGAGCAGCCAATCCCATTACTCAAAAGGTACAAACAGCCTAAATGCCCGTCAACAGGCTAATAGATAAACAAAAGGCTGTATATAGATATAAGAAATATTATTCAGCTTTTAAAATGGAATGAAATTCTGATACATGCTACAACATGGATGACCTTTGAAACTGTTATGTTAAATGAAAAAGACCAGACACAAAAGTTAAAAATTATATGATTCTACACATAGAATATGCAAATTCATAGAGACAGAAAGTAAAACAGTAGTTCCCAGGGACTGAGGGACAGAGATAACGTGCAGTTATCATTCAATGGGCAGAGAGTTTCAGTTAGGGATGATGAAAAAGTTCTGGAGATGGATGATGATGGTTACATAATACAATGAATGCACTTAATCCCTCTGAACTGTACACTTAAAAATGGTTAAAATGGTAATTGCATGTTATGTGTATTTTATACAATAAAAAGTTTCAGAATATGTTATTTTACTTTTAATATTTTATTTTTAAAACAAAAGTGATTGTTAAAATTACACACAATTTGAAGTTTAAAAGACATTATAGTATTTTTAGTTAAAATTACTTTAGCTCAGGTTCATTTACAGAATTATGCTAAATATATGTATGTGTATATATATATATATATACATACACACACACACACACATATACATATATTTTTTTCTTTACAAATGCTGGCTTGATTTATTTTCAGTTGAACGAATGATTCTGGCAATGTTTTACCTGAGGCAATTGTATGGACTGTGCAACTTTAACATTTGTTTAGCCTATAATAAATGGTATGCAAATCAATCTTCTTGATATGGTATTATGAACAGTAATGCTCTTTTTTTTTTAACATCTTTATTGGACTATAATTGCTTTACAATGTTGTGTTAGTTACTGCTGTATAATGAAGAGAATCAACTATACATATACATATATCCTCATATATCCCCTCCTTCTTGTGGCTCCCTCCCAACTTCCCTATCCCACCGCTCTAGGTGGTCACAAAGCACTGAGCTGATCTCCCTGTGCTATCTTCCCTCTAGTCATCTATTTTATATTTGGCAGAGTATATATATCCAGGCCACTCTCTCACTTTGTCCCAGCTTACCCTTCCCCCTCCTCTCATCCTCAAGTCCATTCTCTACATCTGTGTCACTTTTACTGTTCTGCCCCTAGGTTCATCAAAATCATTTTTTGTTTTTTTAGATTCCATATATATGTGTTAGCATACAGTACTTGCTTTTCTCTTTCTGACTTACTTCACTCTGTATGACAGACTCTAGATCCACCCGCCTCACTACAAATAACTCAATTTCATTTCTTTTTATGGCTGAGCAATATTCCATTGTATATAAGTGCCACATCTTCTTTATCCATTCATCTGTTGATGGACACTTAGGTTGCTTCCATGTCCTGGCTATTGTAAATATTACTGCAATGAACATTGTGGTGCATGAGTCTTTTTGAATTATGGTTTTCTCAGTATATGCCCAGTAGTGGGATTGCTGTATCCTATGGTAATTCTATTTTTTAGATTTTTAAGGAACGCTCATACAGTTCTCATAGTGGCTCTATCAATTTATATTCCCACCAAAAGTGCAAGAGGTTTCCCTTTTCTCCACACTTTCTCTAGCATTGTTTGTAGATTTTTGATGATGCCCATTCTGACTGGTGTGAGGTGATACCTCATTGTACTTTTGATTTGCATTTCTCTAATGATTAGTGATGTTGAGCATCCTTTCATGAGTTTGTTGGCAATCTGTATATCTTCTTTGGAGAAATGTCTATTTCAGTTTTCTGCCCATTTGTGAATTGGGTTGTTTATTTTTTGATATTGAGCTGCATAAGCTGCTTGTATATTTTGGAGATTAATCCTTTGTCAGTTGCTTCATTTACAAATATTTTCTCCCATTCTGAGGGTGGCCTTTTGGTCTTGTTTATGGTTCCCTTTGCTGTACAAGACTTTTAAGTTTTGCTAGGTCCCATTTGTTTATTTTTGTTTTTATTTTCATTTCTCTAGGAGGTGGGTCAAAAAGGATCTTGCTGTGATTTATGTCATAGAGTGTTCTGCCTATGTTTTCCTTGAAGAGTCTTATAGTGTCTGGCCTTACATTTAGGTCTCTAATCAATTTTGAGTTTGTTTTTGTTTATGGTGTTAGGGAGGGTTCTAATTTCATTCTTTTACATGTAGCTGCCCAGTTTTCCCAGCACCACTTATTGAAGATACTGCTTTTTCTCCATTGTATACTCTTGCCTCCTTTATCAAAGATAAAGTGACCATATGTGCATGGGTTTATCTCTGGGCATTCTATCCTGTTCCATTGATGTGTATTTCTGTTTTTGTGGCAGTACCATACTGTCTTGATTACTGTAGCTTTGTAGTATAGTCTGAAGTCAGAAACCCTGATTCCTCCAGCTCCGTTTTTCATTCTCAAGATTGCTTTGGCTATTCGGGGCCTTTGGTGTTTCCCCACAAATTGTGAAAATTTTTGTTGTCCTTCTGTAAAAAATGCAGTTGGTAGATTAATACAGATTGGATTGAATCTGTAGATTGCTTTGGGTAATATAGTCATTTTCACAAAGTTGATTCTTTCCACCCAAAAACATGGTATATCTCTCCATCTATTTGTATCATCTTTCATTTCTTTCCTCAGTGTCTTATAGTTTTCTGCATACAGGTCGTTTGTTTCCTTAGGTAGGTTTTTTCCTAAGTATCTTATTCTTTTTGTTGCAATGGTAAAAGAGATAGTTTCCTTAATTTCTCTTTCAGATTTTTCATCATTAGTGTATAGGAATGCAAAAGATATCTTTGCATTAATTTTGTATCCTGTTACTCTACTAAATTCATTGATTAGCTCTAGTAGTTATCTCACAGAATCTTGAGGATTCTCTATGTATCATATCATGTCATCTGAAAACAGTGACAGTTTAATTTCTTTTCCAACTTGGATTCCTTTATTTCTTTTCCTTCTGTGAATGCTATGAGAAGGATAGATGTTAGCTCTTCTCTAAATGTTTAATAGAATTCGCCTGTGAAGCCATCTGGTCCTGGGCTTTTGTTTGTTAGAATATTTTTAATCACAGATTTATTTTCGGTGTTTGTGATTGGTCTGCTTATATTTTCTAGTTTTTCCTGGTTCAGTCTGAGAAGGTTGTGCTTTTCTAAGAATTTTTCCATTTCTTCCAGGTTGTCCATTTTATTGGCATAAAGTTGCTTGTAGTAATCTCTCATGATCCTTTCTATTTCTGCAGTGTCAATTGTTACTTCTCCTTTTTCATTTTTAATTCTGTTCATTTGTGCCTTCTCCATTTTTTCTGTTTCTTTTTTAACACCTTTATTGGAGTATAGTTGCCTTACAATGGTGTATTAATTTCTGCTTTATAACAAAGTGGATCAGCTATATATATGTGTGTGTATCCCCATATCTCCTCCCTCTTACGTCTGCCTCCCACCCTCCCTATGCCACCCCTCTAGGTAATTACAAAGCACCGAGCTGATCTCCCTGTGCAATGCAACTGCTTCCCACTAACTATCGATTTTACATTTTGTAGTGTATATATGTCCATGTCACTCCCTCACTTTGTCCCAAATTACCCTTCCCCCTCCCCGTGTCCCTTTTTTTTTTATAAGTCTGGCTAATGGTTTATCAATTTTGTTAATCTTCTCAAAGAACCAGCTTTTCGTTTTATTGATCTTTGCTATTGTTTCCTTTGTTTCTTTTTCATTTATTTCTGATCTGATTATTATGATTTCTTTCCTCCTGCTAACTTGTTTTTTTTTCTTCTTTTTCTTTCTCTAATTGCTCTATGTATAATATTAGGTTGTTTATTTGAGACTTTTCTTGTTTCTTGAGGTACCATTGTATTGCTATAAACTTCCCTCTTATAACTGCTTTTGCTGCACCTCATAGGTTGTGGGCCGCTGTGTTTCATTGTCATTTGTTTCTAGGTATTTTTTGATTTCTTCAGTGATCTCTTTGTGATTAAGTACTGTATTGTTTAGCCCCTATGTGTTTGTATTTTTTACAGACTTTTCCCCTGTAATTGATATCTATTCTCATAGCGTTGTGGTAGGAAATGATACTTGATAGGATTTCAATTTTCTTAAATTTACCAAGGCTTGATTTGTGACCCAAGATAGGATCTATCCTTCAGAATGTTCCATGAGCACTTGAGAAGAAAGTGTATTCTGTTGTTTTTGGATGGAATGTCCTATAAATATCAATTAAGTCCATCTTGTTATATGTCATTTAAAGCTTGTGTTTCCTTATTTATTTTCATTTGGGATGATCTGTCTATTGGTGAAAGTCAGGTGTTAAATCCCCCTACTATTATATTGTTGCTGTAGATTTCCCTATTTATGGCTGCTAGCATTTTCCTTATGCATTGAGGTGCTCCTGTGTTGGGTGCATAAATATTTATAATTGCTATATTTTCTTTTTGGATTGATCCCTTGATCTTTATGTAGTGTCCTTTTTTGTCTCTTGTAAGAGTCTTTATTTTAAAGTCTATTTTATCTGATATGAGAATTGATACTCCAGCTTTCTTTTGATTTCCATTTGCATGGAATATCTTTTTCCATTCCCTCACTTTCTGTATGTGTCCTTAGATCTGAAGTGGGTCTCTTGTAGACAGCATATATACAGGTCTTCTTTTTGTACCCATTCACTCATTCTATGTCTTTTGGTTGGAGCATTTAATCCATTTACATTTAAGGTAATTCTCAATATGTATGCTCCTATTACCATTTTCTTAATTGTTTTCAGTTTGTTATTGTAGGTATTTTCCTTCTCTTGTGTTTCCTACCTAGAGAAGTTCCTTTGGCATTTGTTTTAAAGCTGTTTTGGTGGTGCTGAATAATCTTAGCTTTTGCATGTCTGTAAAGTTTTTAATTTCTCTATCGTATCTGAATGAGACCCTTGCTGGGTAGAGTAATCTTGGTTTGATGTTTTACTTTCATCACTTTAAATGTCCTTCCACTCCCTTTTGACCTGCAGAGTTTTTGCTGAAAGATCAGCTGTTAACCTTATGGGGATTCTCTTCTATGTTATTTGTTGCTCTTCCCTTGCTGCTTTTAATACTTTTTCTTTGTATTCAATTTTTGATAGTTTGATTAAAATGTGTCTTAGCGTTTTTCTCCTTGGATTTATCCTGTATGGTACTCTGTGTGCTTCCTGGACTGATTGACTCTTTCCTTTCCCATATTAGGGAAGTTTTTGACCATAATCTCTTGAAATATTTTCTCAGTCCCTTTCATTTTCATTTCTTCTTCTGGGACCCCTATAATTCGAAAGTTGGTATATTTAAAGTTTCCCAAAGGTCTCTGAGACTGTCCTCAATTCTTTTCTTTTTTTTTCATTATTCTGCTTTGTGGTATTTATTTCCACTATTTTATCTTCCAGGTCACTTATCCATTCTTCTGCCTCAGTTATTCTGCTATTGATTCTTTCTAGAGAATTTTAGTTTCATTTGTTGTGTTGTTCATCATTGTTTGTTTGCTCTTTAGTTCTTCTAGGTCCATGGTAAATGTTTCTTGTATTTTCTCCATTGCATTTCCAAGATTTTGGATCATCTTTACTATCATTATTCTGAATTCTTTTTCAAGTAGACTGCCTATTTCCTTTTCATTTGTTTAATCTGGTGGGTTTTTACCTTGCTCCTTCATCTGCTGTGTATTTCTCTGTCTTTTCTTTTTGCTTAACTTACTCTATTAGGGATCTTCTTTTCTCAGTCTGCAGGTTCATAGTTCCTATTGTTTTTGGTGTCTCTTGCCAGTGTATAAGGTTTGTTCAGTGGATTGTGTAGGCTTCCTGGTGTGGGGGGGGACTGGTCCCTGTGTTCTGGTGGATGAGGCTGGATCTTATCTTTCTGGTATGCAGTATCATCTATGGTGCTGTGTTTTGGCGTGTCTGTGAACTTATTATGATTTTAGTCAGCCTTTCTGTTAATGGGTGGGGTTTTGTTCCTGTCTTGCTAGCTTTTGTTATGGGGTGTCCAACACAGGAGCTTGCTGGTTGTTCAGTGGAGCTTGGTCTTAGCATTGAAATGGAGATCTTTGGGAGCACTCTTGGTGATTGATAATATGTGGGGCTGGGAAGTCTCTGGTGTACAATGTCCTGAACTCGGCTCTCCCTCCTGAAGCTCAGGCCTAATACCTGGCCAGAACATCAAGACCCTGCCAGCCACATCGCTCAGAAGAAAAGCAAGAAAAAAATAAATAAAATAAAATAAAGTTATTAAAATAATAAATAAATAAATATTATTAAAATTAAAGAAAGTAATAAAAAGAAAGATAGCAACAAAACCAATAAACAAATGTGCCAATTATAACAAGTGCTAAAAACTAAACAAAGATGAAGATAAAAAACAGAAACTAGCCCATCACATACAGCAAACCCCAAGTGTACAGTTGCTCCCAAAGTCCACTCCCTCAATTTTGGGATGATTCATTGTCTATTCAGGGATTCCACAGATGCAGGGTACATCAAGTTGAATGCAGAGATTTAATCCGCTGCTATTGAGGCTGCATGGGGAAATTTCCCTTTCTCTTCTTTATTCACACATCTCTTGGGGTTCAGCTTTGGGTTTGGCCCTGTCTCTGCGTGTAGGTTGCCCTCTGACGTCTATTCTTCACTCAGACAGAAGGAGGTTAAAGCAGCAGCTGATTAGGGAGCTCTGGCTCATCAGTCCTGGGGGGAGGGAGGGATACGTATTGCAGGGCGAGCCTGTGGCAGCAGACGCTGACGTGATGTTGCAACAACCTGAGGCATGCCATGTGTTCTCCCTAGGAACTTGTTCCTTCATCACAGGATCCTGGCAGTGGCGGGCTGCACAGGCTCCCGGCAGGAGAGGTGTGGATAGTGACCTGTGGCTGCACACAGGATTCTTGGTGGCTGCAGCAGCAGCATTAGCATTTCATGTCCATATCTGGTGTCTTTGCTGATAGCCACCACTCACACCCATTTCTGAAGCTTGTTTAGGCAGTGCTCTGAATCTCCTGTCCTCGAGCACCCTGAAACAATGGTCTCTTGACTCTTAGGCAGTTCCAGACCTTTTCCTGGACTCCCTCCTGGCTGGTTGTGGTGCACTAGCTCCCTTCAGGCTGTGTTCATGCAGCCAACCCCAGTCCTCTCCCTGTGATATGAACTCTGAAACTCAGCTCCCAGCCTCCACCTGCCCTGGCAGGTGAGCAGAAAAGCCTCTCAGGCTGGTGAGTGCTAGTAGGCACCGAACCTCTGTTCAGGAATCTCTTCACTTTGCCATCTGCACCCCTGTTGCTGCGCTGTACTCCATGGCTCTGAAGCTCCCCCACGCTGATCCCCCGTCCCTGTCAGTGAAGGGGTGTCCTAGTGTGTGTAAACTTTTACTCTTTGACAGCTCCCTCCCAGAGGTGCAGATTCCATCCCTATTCTTTTGACTCTGTTTTTCCTTTTTTCTTTTTCCCTACCTTAGTACGTGGGGAGCTTCTTGCCTTTTGGGAAGTCTGAGGTCTTCTGCCAGCATTTAGTAGGTGTCTGTAGGAGTTGTTCCACATGTAGATATATTTCTGATGTATTTGTGGGAAGGAAGGTGATCTCCACATCTTGCTCCTCCACAATCTTGAAGGTCCCCCCAATGTTCTTTTTTAAAATGAATTTTCTTGCCAATTTGGCAAGAGTCCAAGGGAAAATTAGTTCTAAGTTACCGATCTGGGAAAAAAAAATCAGACAGCAAAAACTATAGTCTAAAATAATCTTAATTCATGTTGGGATAGAATTTTTTATTACTCTACTTTGTTAATTCTTTATTAAATATAAACTTTTGAGGTTTTGAACAATCTATTTTTTCAATTCAATAATCTTTCTTCTTCCATTCTATTTCATATTATGAATGCATAATATGTTGGAAATTAAAACTGAGAAATTATGTGCTACCTTTTTTTTCTGTAGTTAAGTGCTTACTATACACCCTCAAAGTTTGAATTTTGTTAGAAATATATGTGTGTGTATTTGTATTAAAATATTTTATATGTTAAAATAAGCATAATTTATTGCTCTCTTTTGAGATATTTATACTCTTAATATTTAAAGCATCATGCCTAGATAATTGTCTTAACTATATAATTGCTGTTTGCAACAATGAATAAATTATCTTACAATTTACTAACAAAAGTTGAGAAAGGAGGACATTATTATAGTCTACTTAGGTGTGCTATTAGATGAGCTGAAGCCAAAAGTGTATATACTAGCACATGTGTATGGTAGTTAATCCTGAAGGTGATTTCTGAGAACATCCTGCTAACAACCCCTTAAAAATAACTCTTCATACTACTATCACAGACCTAGATGAAAACACAGAATACATATTTACCTAAATCTAGCCTGATGAAGATTGCAGGCTAAATCATAGAAATATACATCCTCATAAGGGTAAAAAACAAAAACATGTAATTGCTACATTAAAAGTTACAAAGTTTGCAAAATCTTGTTTATTCTGTCACAGAATAATATTCACATTCTTGTTCTCACAAAATTAGGAAATAAAAAAACTACCTCTGACAATTCCAAAGTATCATAATTGGAAAATTATGAGCAAGGAGAAGAGATCATAGGTACCCACAAAGAAGCCATAGGAAGATGAGGCCTGAGACATTGAGGGCTACTATAATTCCCATTCAGGAGGAGAGAGAGTAAACTTAAGTAAAAACTGCTGAACACAGTATGCAAATGAGGCAAAGCAGCAACATTGGACCTAAAGTATAGAGATATTCAGATAATGAAGAAGGTGTGTCCACTGATGTCAGATCTTAGAATCTTATTTTCCAAATTGTAAACAATAAGCAGCAAATTACATAGGAGGGAAGACTTGAAGAGTTAAATTGGGAAGATTACAGGGGCCCAACCCAAAGGTATGTAGAAATGTTTACCTAAAAGTACAGAAAAAACAATCTCATTTCAAGTTGGGCACCTAAAAATACTATGATGAAACTTCATGCAAGGATATGTTAAGGAAATACATGTAAATGAACTGAGTCCTTAAATCAATAAATACATGAGAGAAAAATATAAAGCATGAGTCCATAATAAGTTAAAAGAAATTAAGAAAATTATTAAGCTACAAGAGAATTTTGATCAATCAAAAAGACAAAAGCTCAAAAAATAAGATGGATAAACAATGATAGGATATGTAAAAGACAGATTAATAACAAAATGAAAGTAAAATTATTCCATAAGGATTAAACTAGATAGAATACAAAAGTGAATAGACATTATGGCAAATATAAAGGCAACAAAACATAGAGAACAAGAATAAAAAAACAACAGAATAATAAATGAATAAATTAAGATGAACAATTTGAAAGAAAGAGCATAGAATTCATGTAAAGAAAGAAAATGTAAAGCAACTAAAAAGAAAAAAAAATAAAATGTGTGTGTGTGTCTGTTTGTGTATGTTAGTATATTTATCTGGAGGGGGAGGAGGAGAGGGAGGAGAAGGAGAGGGAGGAGGGGGGTGAACAGACCATTCAAATTGATAGGGCATACCGTGTACAGGAAAATTGTCCTAGAGCAGAACTTAAACTGCTTAGATTTTATATATCAACTAAGGCAAACATCTACATCTCATATAAAGAAAAAAAAAATCCTTATAACAACACTTCATTTCAAAACATAATGGAGTAACATATTCAAAGTAGTCAAGAAATGGAAATATGAGCTAAGACTTTTATTTTAGCCAAATAGACTTTAAGTATAAAGGCCAGAGACCAATAATTAGTAAGTTATGAACATGTCAAAACTAAAGGATTTTTCTCTTGAGTACTTCTTGAGCTACCCCCTAAAAATGAACTTCAGACAACCAAGAAAAAACCTAGAGCAAACTTCAACAAAATATCTGGCAGGATTGTTGAATTGTATGTAAGTCAAATTACAGGGATAAAAGTAGCAGAGTTTTGGAATTTTTAAATACACATTTTTTATTTGTCAATTATACTTCAGTAAAGCTGAAAAAAGACTGCCGATTGTCTCATAGGAATTAGCTTGGGAGTAAAATATTACTTTAAAATAAATGAGGAAAAAGAAAGTGAATGGGGAATAAATTGATAACAGGTTTAATTATTGTACATAGTGTGGATATACGAAATATTAAAAGCACTATCTACAATGCTAATTAGTAGAATTATAATTTTGAAAAAAAAAAAACTATAAATACAAATAGATACAATGACAACCAAAAAGAGGGACAGTTAATTCAAGCCAACAAATTGGTCTTATTAATGAATATAAATGGTCTTTTCTTACCAATAAAGAAAAAATATTTATAGGTTGCTAACAAAGCAAAATCCAACTCCATCTTATACTTCCTATTACATAATAAGACATACATAAAGTGAAAAAAATCACAAAATCCATGAGTAAAGAAATAAAAGGATGTGCAAGGATATTCAGGAAATGAAAATGAAAATAAAATAGGATAATGATCTTGACATAGGATAAAATACAACTCTCTCAAAAAATAAATAAGACAAAGAAAGATATTTTATAGTGGTAAAAGCTACAATGAAAACATACCAATATATTTTATGTAACAGAAAGTACCAGATAGGCAAGGAGAAATACACAAACACAATAATTATATGAGGTGTTAACTCACCTCTCACAGAACAAAATGGATTGAGTTGTCAACATATTAATAAGGATGTAAAGGACCTAACAGCATAATCAATATGGTAGATATCAATAGTGATACTTATCTAACTCTGAACCCAAGCTCTATTAAACATGTCTTTTCAATTGCACATAGAATATTCACAAAAACTGAAAGTATATTAAGTAACAGAGAAACTATAATCCCTTAGATATAAATTTTACAACCAGCACTATTTAATCACAATGTAATAAAAATTAAAATTCATTTCTAAAACTACTGATTGACAACCTCAACAACAAAAATCTCCTTTGAATTGGAAATTTAAAAAATAGTAGTAAAAAACTATTGTTACAAAAATGAAATTTGAAAATATCTAGAAAAAAATAATAATGATGCCATATGGGGGAGAATCTATGGGACATTGCTAAATCAATGCCTAGAAATTATTCGCAGTAATCTATACTTCTACAATTCAAAAGGAGAAAAAAATGGTTAAACAAAAAACAATTTATAAAAGATCAGTAGAGGAAAATAAAAGAAAGAAGAAATTATAAATTAATAAAAAATCAAAACTAATGATTTGAAAACAATGCTAACTAAAACAATTATAAAGCACTTTTGGAAAACTATTGAATAAACAGTCAAAATCCTAGCCAACTTCATTGAAAACTTCAAGGGAGAATGTGAAAACAGCAAAACAAAAATTTTAAATAACAAAGGAAAAATTGTCATCAAAAGATAAACATTTAAAAAATGATAATATTAAAGAACTCTATGCATATAAACTTGAAAGCCTTGAAAATATCCAAGAAAATATATTTTACCATAATACTACCTCAGTAATGTTAGAGTGTCTCAACAGAAAACTTCCAGAGAAGAACTGGAAATACATAAAATATTACCAAGCAGAAACAAAAACAAAAGCAGAAAAACCATAAAACAGGAAGTTTCCCAGGGTATTTTAATGATCTATAATAGATCAGGTAATTCCACTGCTACTTAAACTAATCAGGAGTATAAAAAAATAAAGAAAATTTACACATTTTATAAACAACAATAGCAATGATAACAAATCCTGAAAATTATGGCACAGCAAAAGAAAACTTGAGATATATATTCTAAAGGAAAAGCAAATTTAGTGAGAAGAATGATACTATTTTACTTTTTTTTTTTTTTTTTTTTTGCGGTACGTGGGCCTCTTGCTGTTGTGGCCTCTCCCGTTGCGGAGCAAGCCTCCGGATACACAGGATCAGCGGCCTTGGCTCACAAGGCCAGCCGCTCTGCGGTATGTGGGATCCTCCCAAACTGGGGCACGAATCCATGTCTCCTGCATCAGCAGGCAGACTCTCAACCACTGCGCCACCAGGGAAGCCCACTGTTTTAATTTTTGTTTCCCTCTCTCCCTTCCTTCCTTCCTTCCTTCTTTCCTTCCTTCCTTTCTTCTTCCTTTTCTTCCTTTCTCCTCTCTTTTCTTTTATTCTATCTTGTTAACTGTTTACCTATTAATGAACACTGAGATTCTTTTCATTTACTGGATTTTACAGTCAATCTAGCAATGAAGATCATTGCATATGTCTTTGGGCACATGTTCAACTTCTTGTGAGAAATATACATCTAGAAATAATGAATCAATAAATTATGTGCATTTTAAAACTTGATGGAAACTGCAGATTGGGTCTTTAAAGAAATTGCAAAAAAAAAAAAATTTCAACCACTAAGATGTGTGTCCATTTTTTCCACACTCTTTTCAACACTGTTATGTCTCCATTTTTTTCACTTTGTGATCTAGTCAGGTAAAAGCTGCATCTTTTTATTACATTGAAGCATACATCTCTAATATCTAGAAATAATGAGCATCATCTCATGTATTTATTGGGTCAAGTCTCAGCATGTTCTACTAAGAAAAGGAAGCATGTTCATAGAGGAGCTACAGAAATCTGGATAATGTGTACTGGCAGGAACTCAGAGTATGTTTTCAAATAGATCTTGAGATTGCTAGTCTGAAGGGCCAAAATTTAAACCTGGATGAAGGACAGTTTGTTGATATAAGAGCATGCTCCCATGGCTCAGGATTCAAGGGCACCTGGAGCTAGTCCTAATATATTCTTGGGTTGCGTCCTGAAAGTTTGGGAAAAATTATTGACCCACATTAATTGAAACAGAGATGTCATGCCTCCCTTGGTACAGGATTGAGGAAGGGACCAAAAAGCAGTGTTAAGTATGCATGTTAGAATGAATCTATTAAGACGCAGGAAAATAGCAGGTGTCTGTGTCCTTTGGGTGATCACAGGGCTTACTCCCCTCACTAAAGTGTTAAGAAATGTACTAGTGAGAGGACTCTAGCATTATCATTGAGCTCAGTAGTAGTTGTGCTCTACAGGATGAGGCTGAAAGCAGAGTATACTGTCTTGGAACTGGGTTTCCTACTGTTAACATAGAATTCTGGAATAGCAAAGGCTAGGTGGCAGCACCACTATCTTCAGAGTGAACTGGGTATAATCATCATAATGGCCTTAATGAACAAGGGCAAGGATGGAAAGGAGGGAGGTTGACTTGTAAGAATCTATTATGATGGCTAATAGTAAATGGAGTTCTTAAGGTTAAGATAGATGCCTACGTTAAGATAGTTAGCTGGAAAGGACTTTATATTTGTAATAAAAGATGTGAAGAGTGAGCAGGCAAATGACATGACTTCTGATCTTCAAGTACCAAAACTCGACCTCTCTTGTTTTGGGTCCTATTATTCCCATTGTTACTAATGAACTCAGTCCTATATCAGCATCTCTTCTGGTCAACCATAGCCTAGACAGGGAAGCCTTTACTGAGCTTCCTAGTGATAGTGTTGCCCTTCTCATCAATATGTTGCTTTTGCTTCAGTAAGCAGTATGTCCTGTAAGCACTCTCAGGGAACAAAGGCATTTCATGAGTTTCACAGACTTACATGAAATCCACTTTAACATAATAACTTCTCTCAGCCTTTTAATATCTTGTTCCACCATATTCCAAAGTGCAATGTCAACCTAGGTGTCCTCATCCTATTACTTAGCCCCATTCTTCCTAAGCAGGACCTGACTGGCATAACCAATCTGCCTAGGTCGAGATTTTAACTTTCTTTGGAATTTTTCTACACCAATGATTAATTCTCGGGCTTGGCCCTCAGCTTCCTCTTCCCCTGACTGAAGACAATAAGCATCTTTTTATTTACTACTAATGAGGCTCTCTGGCTATCATACTTGGCTTTTAATTGCCAATTAATCACTTACAACCTTTCTTAAAGTATTTTCCCAAAGCATCAATGGCCAACGCTATCCTATCCCATTGTCCTTATAATTACAATTCTTCCTTTGTTTAATGAAGACTTGATACATTGCCCTGATTAGCACAGTTCTTTCCACTGCTATACTACTCTACTTCACCATCAGTGAAGGTTCTACGGTACATTTGGAAATTGTCCTAGGGGATATCCATCTCCCTCCTATAACAAAGAATGAAGTCCTCATTAACAGGTGGCTGGGAGCTAATCAGTTGCAAAATCCCATCTCAGCATCTTCTCTCTCACACTACTCTTGTCTCCAAATTTAGAGAATGCCTGTTCTGGAAAGGAGGCCCTGAGTGGACATTGATATGCAGGAAATTTTAAAGAAAGAGTAATATTATCATTCTTTAGATTTTTCCTGACTTGAGGGTAAGGGAATGAGTCTTCAATGCCTATATTTTCTACTACTGGATACAGTTGCCACAAAGAAGGGATTAACATTGAGAGAAGCACCAGTCTTTATCCAAGGACAAATTCTCCAGATGGCTGACAACTGAGGATTTCCAGCTGACAAATGTCCAAGCGACTGGAGGAATAAGTTCTGTGTTCTTTTGTTTGTTTGTTTAATTATTTATTTATTATTCTTAGCTGTGTTGGGTCTTCATTGCTGCATGTGGGCTTTCTTTAGTTGTGGCAGTGGAGGCTACTCTTCCTTGTGGTTTTTGGGCTTCTCATTGCAGTGGCTTCTCTTGTTCCAGAGCATGGGCTCTGGGTGCATGGGCTTCATTAGTTGCAGCACGTGGGCTCAAGCTGCTCCGTGGCATGTGGGATGTTCCAGGTGCAGAGCTCGAACCTGTGTCCCCTGCATTGGTAGGTGGATTCTTAACCACTGTGCCACCAGGGAAGCCCCAGTCCTGTGTTCTTGAAAGGGACTCTTAGCTTAGAATACTGTTCATTATCAAGATGTTTATTATTGTAGCAAGCTAAAAAATAATCATACTGATGGACTCTGGGAGTCACTGTAGAATATATATTTGAGAGTTATTCCACTTAAGGTGCAAGAAAGCTGTGTATTTATAGAGCAAATCCCCTTAGTCATTGCATGAGGGCTGTTCTGGGGAAAGCCAAGAAGGGGAGTGGCACTGATGAATCTCTGGCCATTCACAGAGTGAAATCCAGATGGCAGAGAACACTTACAGGTATGGAAGTCTACTGTGTATTGTATAAATCTATAGATTTGTAGTAATGTATTGAAATTGGCAATTTGTACAAATTATGCATAGAGAATAGAACAAAAGCCATTAAAATTTATGATGGGATGTGGATTTTACCTTACATAATATCTCAAAACAAGAAATAACATTTCTCTTTCTCCTTAGGGAATGATATCCTCTTGAGAATGGATGGAAAATGAATTTATATAGTAACATAAACACATCAAAAACACATTCTAACTATACATATATTCAAACTATATAAATATGTATATAAGTATATACATATGTATATGCTAATATATTCCAATCTAACATTGGAAAAAATCTAAAATTGATTACATACATAGTTATTTACTTATTAATGTATTTATTTGAATCTTGGTCATGATTGTCCATAAGAATATAAAGTATTCTAGCTGCGATTTTGTGTCAGTAAAGGAGGAGCTATGAGACCTTCAAGATGGCAGAGGAGTAAGATGTGGAGATCACCTTCCTCCCACAAATATATCAGAAATACAACTACATGTGGAACAACTCCTACAGAACACCTACTGAATGCTGGCAGAAGATCTCAGACTTCCCAAAAGGCAAAAAACTCTGCATATACCTGGGTAGGGAAAAAAGAGAAAAGAAAACTCAGAGACAAAAGAGTAGGGATGGGGCCTGCACTTCTGGGAGAGAGCTGTGAAGGAGGAAAGTTTTCCACACAAGAGGAAGCTCCTTCAATGGTGAAGACTGAGGGTGGCAGGAGGGCAGCTTCAGAGTCACGGAGGAGAGTGCAGCAACAAGGGTGCAGAGGGCAAAGCAGAGAGATTCCCGCACAGAGGATCAGTGCCGACCAGTACTCACCAGCCTGAGAGGCTTGTCTGCTCACCCACTGGGGCGGGTGGGGCTGGGAGCTGAGGCTCGGGCTTCGGTTGGATCGCAGGGAGAGGACTGGGGTTGGCGGTGTGAACACAACCTGCAGGGGGTTAGTGCACCACAGCTAGCCAGGAGGAAGTCTGGGAAAAAGTCTGGACCTGCTTAAGAGGCAAGAGACCATTGTTTTGGGATGTGTGAGGAGAGAGCATTCAGAGCACCACCTAAATGAGTTCCAGAGATGGGCCACATCTTTCAGTGCAGACCCGAGACGGGCATGAAATGCTAAGCCTGCTACAGCAGCTGCCAGGAAGCCTGTGTACAAGCACAGGTCATTATCCACACTTCCTCTCTCAGGAGCCTGTGCAGACCATCATTGCCGTGATCCCAAGATCCAGGGACAACTTCCACAGGAGAACACACAGCATGCCTCAGGCTGTTGCAACATCACAAAGGCCTCTGCTGCTGCAGGCTCACCCCTCATTCCACACCCCTCACTCCCCTGGCTGGAGTGAGCCAGAGCCTCCTAATCAGCTGCTATTTTAAACCCTTCCTGACTGGGCAGGGAACAGACACCCTCAGGGGACCTACATGCAGAGGCAGGGCCAAATCCAAAGCTGAACCCCAGGAGCTGTGTGAACAAAGACAAGAAAGGGAAATCTCTCCCAACAGCCTCAGGAGCAGCAGATTAAATATCCATAATAAACTTGATGTACCCTGCATCTCTGGAATACCTAAATAGACAACAAATCATCCCAAAATTGAGGTGGTGGACTTTGGGAGCAACTGTAGACTTGGGGTTTGCTTTCTGCCTCTAATTTGTTTCTGGTTTTATTTTTATCTTAATTTAGTATTTAGAGTTTATTATCATTGGTAGATTTGTTTATTGATTTGGTTGCTCTCTGCCTTTTTTTAATATATAGATATATGTATATTTTTCCATTTCTCATTTTGTGAGTGTGTGTGTATGCTTCTTTGTGTGATTTTGTCTGTATAGCTTTGCTTTTATCATTTGTCCCAGGTTTCTCTGTCCTTTTTATTTTTATCTTTTCTTTTTTCACTAAATTACATATAATTTATTTTTATTTTTGATAATGTTTTTAATCTTTTATTTTAAAAACTTTTTAAATTTTATTCTTTCTTTCTTTCTTTCTTTCTTTCTTTCTTTCTTTCTTTCTTTCTTTTATTTTCTCCCTTTTCATCTGAGCCATGTGGCTGACAGGGTCTTGGTGCTCCATCTGGGTTTCAGGACTGTGCCTCTGAGGTCACAGAGCCAAGTTAAGGACATTGGTCCACCAGAGACCTCCTGGCTCTACGTAATACCAAATGGCAAAAGCTCTCCCAGATATCTCCATCTCAACACTAAGACCCAGCTCCACTCAATGATCAGCAAGGTACAGTGCTGGACACCCTATGCCAAACCTAGCAAGACAGGAACACAAACCCACCCATTAGCAGAGAGGCTGACTAAAATCATAAGAAGGTCACCAACACACCAAAACACACCACTGGATGCAGTCCTGCCTACCAGAAAGACAAGATTCAGCCTTATCCACCTGAACACAGGCACCATTCCCCTCCACCAGGAAGTCTACACAACACACTGAGCCAAACTTAGCCACTGGGGGCAGACACCAAAAACAAAGGTAACTATGAACTTGCAGCCTGTGAAAAGGAGACCCCCAAAACAGTAAGTTAAGCAAAATGAGAAGACAGAGAAACACACAACAAATGAAGGAGTAAGGTAAAAACCCACCAGACCAAACAAAAGAAGAGGAAATAGGCAGTCTACCTGAAAAAGAATTCAGAATAATGATAGTAAAGGTGATCCAAAATCTTGGAAATAGAATGGACAAAATGCAAGAAACATTTAACAAGGACCTAGAACTAAAGAGCAGAGAAACAAAGATGAACAACACAATAAATGAAGTTAAAAATTCTCTAGAAGGAAGCAATAGAAGAATAACTGAGGCAAAAGAATGGATAAGTGACTTGGAAGATAAAATAGTGGAAATAATTACTGCAGAGCAGATTAAAAATAAAAGAATGAAAAGAATTGAGGACAGTCTCAGAGACTTCTGAGACAACATTAAACGCAACAACATTCAAATTATAGTGGTTCCAGAAGAAGAAGAGAAAAAGAAAGGGACTGAGAAAATATTTCCAGAGATTATAGTTGAAAACTTTCCTAATATGGGTAAGGAAATCGTCAGTCAAGTCCAGGAAGCACAGGATACAGGATACAGGATACATCTACAGGATACATTTACCCATACAGGATAAATCTAAGGAGAAAAATGTCAAGAGACATATAAATCAAACTATCAAAAATTAAACACAAAGAAAAAATTTTAAAAGCAGCAAGGGAAAAGCAACAATTAACACACAAGGGAATTCCCATAAGGTTAAGAGCTGATCTTTCAGCAGAAACTCTGCAAGCCAGAAGGGAGTGACAGGACATAAAGTGATGAAAGGGAAAAACCTATAACCAAGATTACTCTACCCAGCAAGGATCTCATTCAGATATGACAGAGAAATTAAAACCTTTATAGACAAGCAAAAGCTAAGATTACTCAGCTCCATCAAACCAGCTTTATGAAAAATTCTAAAGGATCTTCTCCAGGCAGGAAATACAAGAGAAGGAAAAGACCTACAATAACAAACCCAAAACAGTTAAGAAAATGCTAATAGGAACATACGTATTGATAATTACCTTAAATGTAAATGGATTAAATGCTCCAACCAAAAGTCGTAAACTGGCTGAATGATTACAAAAACAAGACCTGTATATATGCTGTCTACAAGAGACCCACTTCTGACCTAGGAACACATACAGACTGAAAGTGAGGGGATGGAAAAAAGATATTCCATGAAAATGGAAACCAAAAGAAGGCTGGAGTAGCAATTATCATATCAGAAAAAAATAGACTTTAAAATGAAGACTATTACAAGAGACAAAGGACACTACATAATGATCAAGGGATCAATACAGGAACAAGATATAACAATGGTAAAAAATTATGTACCCAACATAGGAGTACCTCAATACATAAAGAAAGTACTAACAGCCATAAAAGGGGAAATTGACAGCAAACAATCATAGTAGGGGATTATAATACCTCACTTTTACCAATGGACAGATCATCCAAAATGAAAATAAGTAAGGAAACACAAGTTTTAAATGATACATTAACAAAGATGGGTTTAATTGATTTTTATAGGACATTTCTTCCAAAAAAATCAGAATACAATTTCTTCTCAAGTGCTCATGGAACACTCTCCAGAATAGATCATATCTTGGGTCACAAATCAAGTCTTGGTAAATTTAAGAAAATTGAAATCATATCAAGTATCTTTTCTGACAACAACAATATGAGATTAGATATCAATACAGGAAAGAATCTGGAAAAAAATACAAGCACATGGAAGCTAAACAAGACACTACTAAATAATCAAGAGATCACTGAGGAAATCAAAGAGGAAATTTAAAAAAATACCTAGAAACAAATGACAATGGAAACATGACCCAAAATCTATGGGATGCAGCAAAAGCAGTTGTCAGAAGGAAGTTTATAGCAATAGAATCCTACCTCAAGAAATAAGAAACATCTCAAATTAATAAGCTAACTTTACACCTAAAGTCACCTAATGTAATTAGAGAAAGAAGAACAAAAAACCCCAAAGTTAGCTGAAGGAAAGAAATCATAAAGATTAAATCAGAAATAAATGAAAAAGAAATGAAGGAAATGATAGCAAAGATAAATAGAACTAAAAGCTGTTGTTTGAGAAGATAAACAAAATTGATAAACCATTAGCCAGACTCATCAAGAAAAAAAAGGGAGAAGACTCAAATCAATAGAATTAGAAATGAAGAAGGAGAAGTAACAACTGACACTGCAGAAATACAAAGGATCATGAGAGATTACTACAAACAGCTATATGTCAATAAAATGGGCAACCTGGAAGAAATGGACAAATTCTTAGAAAAGCACAACCTTCCGAGACTGAACCAGGAAGAAATAGAAAATATAAACAGACCAATCACAAACACTGAAATTGAGACTGTGATTAAAAACCTTCCAACAAACAAAAGCCCAGGAACATATGGCTTCACAGGTGAATTCTATGAAACATTTAGAGAAGAGCCAACACCTATACATCTCAAGCTCTTCCAAAATATAGCAGAGGGAGGAACAACCCTACAGTCATTCTGTGAGTCCACCATCACCCTGATACCAAAACCAGACAAAGATGTCAGAAAAAAAAGAAAACTAAAATCCAATATCACAGATGAACATAGATGCAAAAATCCTCAACAAAATACTAGCAAACAGAATCCAGCAGCACATTAAAAGGATAATACTCCATGATCAAGTGAGGTTTATACAAGGAATGCAAGGATTCTTCAATATACGCAAATCAATAAATGTGATACACCATAGTAACAAATGGAAGGATAAAAAACATATGATAATCTCAACAGATGCAGAAAAAGCTTTCAACAAAATTCAACACCCATTTATGTTAAAAACTCTCCAGAAGGTGGGCATAGAGGGAACCTACCTCAGCATAATAAAGACCATATATGACAACCCCACAGCCAACATTGCTCTCAGCAGTGAAAAACTGAAACCATTTCCACTAATTTCAGGAACAAGAAAAGGTTGCCCACTCTCACCACTATTATTCAACATAGTTTTGGAAGTATTAGCCACAGCAATCAAAGAAAAAAAGAAACAAAAAGAATCCAAATCGGAAAGAAAAAGTAAAACTGTCACTGAAGATGACATGATAATATACATAGAGAATACTAAAGATGCTACCAGGAAACTACTGGAGCTAAACAATGAATTTGGTAAAGTAGCAGGACACAAAATTAATGCACAGAAATCTATTACATTCCTGTACATTAATGATGAAAAATCTGAAAGAGAATTTAAGGAAACACTCCCATTTACCATTGCAAAAACAACAACAAAATACATAGGGGGGCTTCCCTGGTGGCATAGTGATTGAGAGTCCGCCTCCTGATGCAGGGGACGCGGGTTCGTGCCCTGGTCCGGGAAGATCCCACATGCTGCGGAACGGCTGGGCTCGTGAGCCATGGCCGCTGAGCCTGCGCGTCCGGAGCCTGTGTTCCGCAACGGGAGAGGCCACAACAGTGAGAGGCCCGCATACAGCAAAAAAAACAAAAACAAAACGCATAGGAATAAACTTACCTAAAGAGACAAAAGACCTGTATGCAGAAAACTATAAGACACTGAAGAAAGAAATTAAAGAGGATACAAACAGATGGAGAGATATGCCATGTTCTTGGACTGGAAGAATTTCAACATTATGAAAATGACTATACTACCCAAAGCTATCCACAGGTTCAATGCAATCCCTATCAAACTACCAATGGCATTTTTCACAGAACTAGAACAAAAAATTTCACAATTTGTATGGAACACAAAACACCCCAAATAGCCAAAGCAATCTTGATAAACAAAAACGGAGCTGGAGGAATCAGGTTCCCAGACTTCAGACTACACTACAAGCTACAGTAATCAAGACAGTATGGTACTGGCACAAAAATAGAAATATAGATCAATGGAACAGGATAGAAAGCCCAGAGATAAACCCATGCACATATGGTCACCTTATATTTGATAATTGGGGCAAGAATTTAAAATGGAGAAAAGACAGTCTCTTCAATAAGTGGTGCTGGGAAAACTGGACAGCTCCATATAAAAGAATGAAATTAGAACACTCCTTAACACCACACACAAAAATAAACTCAAAATGCATTAAAGACCTAAATGTAAGATCAGACACTATAAAACTCTTCAAGGAAAACATAGGCAGAACACTCTATGACATAAATCACCACAAGGTATTTTATTGACCCACCTCCTAGAGAAATGGAAATAAAACAAAAATAAACAAATGGGACCTAATGAAACTTAAAAGCTTTTGCACAGCAAAAGAAACCATAAAAACGACGAAAAGACAGCCCTCAGGATGGGAGAAAATATTTGCAAACAGAGCACCTGACAAGAGATTAATCTCCAAAATACACAAGCAGCTCATGCAGCTTAATATCAAAAAAACAAACAAACAAATCCAAAAATGTGTAGAACACCATTGTACAGCAATTATATTCCAATAAAGATGTTAACAAAAAAAAATGGGTGGAAGACCTAAATAGACATTTCTCCAAAGAAGATATATAGATAGCTTCTTAGTCAAGGTATTCTACTATTCAGTGATCACCTTTCTGCCTGCCCAATCTATATTTTCTTTTCAGTAGAAGAGTCCTTTTCTTTCAAATGAATGGTTGAAATCTCTTACAGGTATGATTTTCTCTTGGACTATTTGTATTATCTTAGTCAATTCTGGACTATTTGTATTATATGACTCAATTAAATTTATGTGAATCTCTTCACTCCTGTGATTCAATTTCCCTATAGAGCTGTAGTATCTGACAATGATTTATTTTTTCTGTAACTAAGATTTAAGTGCCAAGTCTCACAATTCTTGGCATATAGAAAAATGCCATTTAACTGATCACTGTCCAGTTGTCTTATTGCGACTTCGCATTCTTAACAAAAGAAATTTGGTTGGGCCCAGAGTCATAATAACACCAGTGGTGAGTTTTGGTGTCAAAGTGAATAAAATGTGGTATCAGGAACAACAAAGAACAATTGGACATGATTGGATTGGCAGTGCTGCCACTTGACACTTTTTACTTTCTGTTTATAAAAAATAATCTAAATTTTCAAACTTCTTTCTAATTTCCAATATTCTATAAATTTTTTCTTTGATGTCATTAGTGTGATTTTCTTATCTTCCCATTTCAATTATATTCATTATTCTATCAATAAATAAAATATCATTGTATGCTTCCTCTGTAGAAAGCACTTTAAAAATCATATCCATTAAAGCAGAGGGCAATATATGAATACTTTATGACTTAATTGTGTTTATTGTACAACATAGGAAAAATAATATAATAATATTAAGGAAAGAATTTCAATTATTTAACTAGAAGTAAATTTAGTGTTAGTAGGGGGTCAAAGAATGATGAAAAAGCTTGGTTGAAGAGGGAAGGCAGCAATTATGCTGCCAGACAGTACTGATCAAGTTAATTATTTGAGTTCGATCTTAACAAAAATTTTATCCAAATAATCATTAAAATTCAAATGTTGAAATGAAAAGTTGAAGTTTACATTTGAATTTTAATTTCTGTTTGAAGATAATCTTGTAGATGGTATCTGCAATGTGGAGAAAATATGTAATGAAGCTATCATGTAGAAGATAACTACTATATGGCATAAACCAATAAAAGAGAAAATAGAAAAAGAATGCAGTAAATCAGTAAAATCAAGTTACTGAAAAAATCAAAATTGAAAAATCTTAATTTGACGAAGAAAAATAGAAGACACAAATTGTCAATATATCAAGTTAAAGGACATACATCACTACCAACCTGATGGAAATTAAAAAAGATTAAAAGATTATTATGCACTTCTTTATGCAAACAAATTTGATAAATGGCAAAATTCTTAGAAAGATACAAAAATTGACTCAAGAAATTAAAAAATGGGAATAAACCTATAAACAATGCAGATATTGAACAAAGACTCCAGACTCAGATGACTTCACTGGTGAATTCTGTCAAATATTTAAGAAAGAAATAATAACAGTGCTTTAAAAATATATTGAGACACTGTTTACCAATTTATTTTATGAGACCAGTAGTACCCTGATACCAAAGCCAGGAAAAAATATCACAATAAAAACTACATCAACCATAAAAAACAGAGCAATATCCCTTATGAATACAAACACAAAAATACTTAAAATATTAGCAGACTTTAATAAAAATTAGCAAGTGCCTTGGGAATGCAAGTTTGTTTTAACATCCAAAATTAATACAGTAAACCACATTGAGAGAATATAGGGAGAAAAAGCACCTGACCACCCCTATAGACACAAAAAGTTTTAGTAAAATTAAATATCTATTTATGATAAAGACTCTCAATAAACTAGGAAGGGAAAGGAACTTCATCATTCTGACATGATACTTATGAAAAAATTACACCTAAGTCATACTTGATCATGCAAATGAATGATTTCCTTCTAAGGTCGGGAACAAGGCAGTGACATGTGCCTTCTTCAAATGTGTCAGGATACAAGATTAATATACAAAAATCAATTTATCTATCTATCTACCTTTGAAAATGAGAAGACAAAACAAGCCACAGATTGGAAGGATACAATAGAAAATCATGTATCTGACAGAGGATTTGCATACAGAATATAGTTCTATCATTATGCTAATACATCAGTGTTTTGAATACTGTAGTTTTATAATCAGCTTTGAAATAGAATAATGTAAGTTTTATAACTTTATTCATCTGTTAGAAACTAATATTAGCTATTCTTGTTCCTGTGCACTTCCATACCAATTTTGGGATCATCTTGAAAAGTTCTACATAAATCCTGCTGGGACTTTGATAGATATTACATTGAGTCCCATAGATCAATTTGAGAGACAGCTGTCATCTTAGTAATACAGAGTTTTCCAACCCATGAACATTGTATGTTTCTCCATTTCTTTAGATTTTCTTTACCTTCTCTCAACAATGTTTTGCTGTTTCCAGGGTACATATCTTACACTTCTTTTGTTACATTTATTCCCAATATTTTATTTTTTGATGCTATTGTAAAATGAAAGCTTCCTTGATTTTATGTTTAAATTATTTGTTGATAATATATAGATATTTTTTCTATACATAAGTGAGTAGCTAATAAGCACATGGGAAATGTTCAACATCATTAGTCACTAGGGAAATTCAAATTACAACCACAGTGAGATACCATTACACATCTAATAAAATGGTTATAATCAAGAGCTGATGGTACCAGATGGTGGCAAAGATGTGGAGAAACAGGTGAGGATGTAAAATAGTACAACCGCCTTGAACAACAGTTTGGCCTTTTCTGAAAAAGTTAAAAATATTGTATAGTAGCATACAATCCAAGAATTCCTCCCTTCAAAAGAAAAGAAAACATTTGGCCACAAATTCTCGAATATGAATGAGTATGGCAGCATTATTTATAATAGTCAAAACCAGAAAAAAATCTAAATGTCCATCAACTGGTAATGGATAAACAAAATGTGATATAAAATCAGAAATGCTGAAACATGAAAGAATCTCAAAGATATTTTAAGTAAAATAGCCAGACACAAAAACTACAAAATGAATAATTCCATTCATATGAAATTTCTAGGGAAGGCAAATTTCCAGAAAATGAAAGCAGATTATTTGTCGAGGACAGGGAATGGGCAGGATGATTGACTGCAAAAGACAGAGTGAACTCTGTGGTGTGATGGAAGTGATCTATAACTAGATTGTGGTGATGGGTGTATAATTAAAAATTCACTAGACCTCATCAAAATATCCACTTAAAATGGAAGAAGTTTATGGTTTGTAAAAGCTGTTAAAACATATTTCTTTTAACAATTTAAATATGATCTCTAATGTTTCTTTGAAGATACTCATAATATATGCTTTGAAGTCTTTTCTAACTTCCATCATTCTGCTGGCTAAGCTAACTACCTAACCAAAGAGATGCAAACTAACAAGTCTCCCTGGGGCAGTTAGATTTTCCAGATATAGACTCCTCTCTCCTGACTGTGCTGTCCACACATGCTTAGTTTTGGGTTCAGTTTAGGAACTGGGCAGATTTTATACTTAGGGTTTTGATCCCATTCCCAGGGTTTTTTTCAGCAGCTCTGCTAATTCAGAACCCTCACCACCTAAATCTAGGAAATTGTGAGTTTCTCTGAAAGATCTGATGGAAGTGAAAGCACCTTCAGGTATAAAAAGCCACAAACTCACAATTTTTATGTGTCATAGTCTCATTCCTTCAAGAGGAAATACTCCACCACCTGCTTAAACACTTTCTGCTACTTTCAAGTAGTTTAATTTTTTGTTTTGTAAACATTTTGTATTCCTGGGTGATCACTTTTTATTTTCTTCTAAATTGATCAAGCTTGTTCGAGACCTACTATTTTGAAGCAATTAAATTGTTTTCTATTTTATACCATGGAAGCTTAAAGCACCCAAATATGACTATGGACTGGAGTGGAAATGTTTTGCTCATAAATTTATGATAAAACATAGTGAGAGGGCTTCCCTGGTGGCGCAGTGGTTGAGAGTCTGCCTGCCGATGCAGGGGACACAGGTTCATGCCCCGGTCCAGGAAGATCCCACATGCCGTGGAGCGGCTAGGCCCGTGAGCCATGGCCCCTGAGCCTGCATGTCTAGAGCCTGTGCTCTGCAACGGGAGAGGCCACAACAGTGAGAGGCCCGCGTACCACAACAAACAAACAAACAAAAAAACCATAGTGAGAAATATGATATTTCTAGTACAAGTGCTGGTAGGAACTGGAGAGGGAGACATTTTAAAGTCTTCACTCATTGGTAATAAGAAAGTCTGGAATATTTTAATTTTTCTATCTATTTTCTGTTCTCATTAGAAAAAAATGGAAATTTTGTGCTTCAATTACAAAAAGTAAAAAAAAAAAATTTGAGTTAACTTAAGCAAAACTGAATTTATTGGAAAGAAATAAGGAGCACACAAGATGGATAGAAAGGCTGGTTAAAGCAGCCCTCAATACGAGAAGGATCCAGAGGGCCTCCAGAGAGTTCAGATGGAGAGAGTAAAGAACAGCTCAGTCAAGGTGCAGGCATTGGGTGAATGAATCGCTGCTGCTTTGTCTTTCCCTTTGTTGTTCACTCAAGGTTTGAGTGCTAAGTACCCAACTGGCCAAGTTCAGGTCACATGCCCACTTTGACTTTACTGGGAGTTGATAGGGCAAGCTGCAACTAGATTGGTTTCAATACTCGAAGAAGGACATTTGTATTTAATTTTTCCCAGTCAACACAGAAGTTAGAAGAGAGCCCCCAAAGAAGGTTGTGATTCTATAAAGCAGTAGATACTCAGTCCATACATTTGTTGTTTTCTCTGTTTACCATTATAAGGAACTTATAAGCTCTATCTTGTTCAACTTCCTGATATGTAGGGAAGTGTCTGACACATTGTAAGTAAATATTTATTAACTGACTAACAGGCCATCCTATTTAAAAGAAGTTCCTAAAATTGATTGAGAAAAGTTTTATTCACAAATCCTAAAACTGATAGAATAACTTGTGATATTCTTGCTTACAGTTTTATTTTGGTATGATTAAACAAGCTAAATAATGAGTAAATTCTGTCAGTACAGAGTTTCTTCATTTAATTTTTAATGTTTAAAAAATCGAGAAGGAAAATAACATTAGAAATTGACTGTAAAAGCAGAAGATGAACTCAGGCACATTTATAACAGATGGTAAAAACAAACTCATCATTATTATAATTTTATCATTTCTCATCAAATTCATTATTGATTCTAACACTTGTATCTGTACATGTTTCCCAACATGCAAGAAAAAAATGCTTTATATATTACTCAAAGGAAGAGAGAAATGCCTTTGATGAACTTTACATGTAAAAGATGGAATTTGATTACTTATAGTTACAGACAATTGCTATTTACATAATATGTCTGGAGACAAACAGTGAATCAAATCCTGCAACAAGCTCTAGGAAAGACAGGGGAAGCACGGTGAAGACAATAGATGGAACTAGACAAATTTACCCTTTCCATGAAACAAGTAGAAGTATCTAGAAAAAGGCTCTACTCTGCTAATGGTATTTTACTTGGCTCAGAGCACCAGTAGAAAGTTTGCATCTTGCTTTATTAAAATCTTCTCTTGCTAATAGAAAAAAGGAACCTTGAAACATTCTAAAAGCAAGAGGATTTGTAATATATTAATCTCTTAAGGAAGCTGGTAACCTATTAATTTTTAAAGACCTGTGCCAAGAATTACCATATGCATATCAATGGCATTTAAAATTAGTCAATTTCCTCTCTGAGTTTTGTTATAACCTAATTTATTTTGTGCTTACACATCCTCCATGTTATTCTTTGCTAACGTGAATAAGAAATTCACATGTTAGTCATGTGAGCTATAACTCATCTAAAATGAGTTTCCCCATTCTAGACTGCCAGGGTGAAATCCTCAATAACAGCCATCCAACCCCATGTGAATCATGTAAATGACACACTGACACATCATTATGGAACAAACTTTATGACAGTGCTCGGATCCTTTGAAAATAGGTAATTTCTCTTATGAATACAAAAGTGTCCCAATTTCTGAAAATGTTGATATTATTCATTAAAGCAGAAGTGGAGAAAGAAAATAAAAGAACAAATATCAAAAAAAAAATAATTTTGGTCCTTTTGAGACACTGGGTATAATAGTTTTGGGGAGGATCTAGGGATGAGAAGAAGAAACTGATGAAGGACATATAAGGTATAAAAGGATTTAAGGAGAATTTCTTCCTTTTATTAAAAAATTTTTTTAACCTCTTTAAGAATTTTATAGAAATAAATTTTAACCTCTTTAAAAATTCTATAGAAATATTAGAATTAATAGATTTCCTTTTCTGCTCATCCAGGTTTCATCTCACAAATTTTGTTCCTTTTAGAAAGACAAACCTGATGGGAAATCTTATAAGCAGACAGGTAAGAAACATGCTTCAATATACTCAATCAAAGCAAGGTGAAAGGAGCTGATTGGTAAAAGATATACACAATTTTATCTTAGAAATACTTTAATTATTTTAGAGTTTATTCTTTTATTCTTTGTTTGCTAAAGCAAAGTAGAAAACAGCAATACTAGATGTTTAATGTTTCAAACACAAACATTTGATAAGATATCAAGTGAAAATGTACATTTATAGAACAGGAAACAGAAAATCTTCTTTACTTTTCCAATATAAACCACCAGCCAATGCTGGCCCCAGGGCTGCCTCAAGGCTTGGGAGCTGCTCTCTGGATGTGGTGTGTGATTTCAGGGACTTGCCTGCCCTCTGGTAGCAGGATCCCTGTTGCAGAAGCTGAGTAATAAAGAGAAGAAGGGCTAGGAGGGCTTTTACAAGGTTACCAGGGCTGGAGCCTGAAGCAGCAGGGCATGCTTTGCCCTCCCGGGGTCTACATCCTGGGCAGCATATGTAGAAAGGGCCTGACCTGGCTGGGAGTAGTCTAGATGGTCCCCTGGAGGGGTGGGGGGGCTTGTGGGCTGAGTTGGAGAGGTGGTGGCTTGTAGCCAGGCATAGCAGGTACAGTCAAGAAAAGAAAAGTGGCTCACTAGGGGGGTTAGTGATGAGAGGCAAGACCAGCAGGGTCAGACCCATCTGGGGCGGGTAGGGATGTGTGGGGTGGGGGGAACAGTTGGCCAGGCAGGAAGGTGTCTGGTCAGCCTTTCAAATGGTGAAGGCCATGGACTATGAAGATGAGGCCATGCAGGGGAGAGACTGACTCATGGTGCTGCCTCCCCTCCCCAGCAAGCAGCCCAAAGACATCTCCTGGAAGTCCGTTGGCAGCCCCATTGTGGTGGAAGCCACAGGGGTGTACCTGCCATTAGAGGAAACTACAGTAAGTGGGGGAGAGGTCCCCAGGGCTGCCCGGGGGGTGTGGCACTCGAAGCACCTCATGACACCTTGTGCACCTTCCCTAGACCCGCATCCAGGCAGGTGCCCTGCGTGCGGTCATCTGTGCACCCTCTCCAGAAACACCCATGTTTGTCATGGGGATGAACGAAAAGGACTATAACCTCAGCTCCATGCAAACTGTCATATAATGGGCAGCAACTTTCTGAAGTGTGTGTCTGGAGGACAAGCCAGCCTGCAGTAGGGAGGAATCCGACTCACCTCCCCACTCCCACTCAACCCCTGGTGCTCTTTTCACATCAATCCACTTCTCCTTCCCAAAGTCTTAAAAGCCATTTTGTAAATGTTACCCTAAAACCATCTGTTAGAAATGCACAACTTCTGGAGAACATGCTTTAAAAAATAATTTTTACGGAAACACCCACAATTCACAACTAATAGGCATCCTGAAAATACAAATATATAATAACACTTTCCATTTGTAAAGATATTGGTACATTACTTTCTTTTTCATGACTCATTGTCTCATTTGCTGTCTCACAACAATGTAAGTTAAGCAGAGCAACATTAATCCCAACTGCAGAAGAAGAAACAGTGATTCCAGAAACAGAATTAACTTGATTTATGTAACATAATTACATAGGGCAGAATCAGATATAGAACCCCCACTTCCTGATTCCTGGTCCAGGACATTTTATTCAGTATAATATTGTTTGAGTGGAGGTTAAGTAATATAGGAGCAAGAAGGCTAAATTCATTTATATTTTATTTCTTACAGTATGGAAAGCACACACAGATAAAAATATAGATCCACATCTGGTGGCCTGCAGCACCCTTGAACTTGGGGATTAATATTAAATTGCATCACTAAATATAACAGAATCTTATGTTAGAAATACTACTTTTTATAGTTGAGGCAAGTAATGAATGCTAAAGAAATCTGAGAGTTAATGGTATTAATTAAAATAATTATAGAAATAAAACAGAAACAGGTCCTAATTGGGTTTTAATGCTTTTCCAAATTTTAAATCCATAATGAAAAATAATCTTTGAGTTCCATTTAAGAGCCTGGCAGTTTACCAGGTGTTAAAGGGCGTAAAAAATAAATGATCTCTGCCCTGCAGGATATTTTATTCTTGCTTAATTCTTCAAAATCCATGTAAGAAATTACAAATTATCTATTAGTCTTTTAAGCTATTATTATTATAGTTTGGTGAGATAACTCTTGAGACTAGTGTTTCATTTGTTCCATAAATTATGGATAAATAATAAACTAATTTTTCCTGCAGTGCATTCAACAGATCTTTTTCTCCCACACAATGAACAATCTGATAGATGTTTTTAAAAAAACTGAAATTGTCAAATAATTTTGTATAAAGCGTAAACAAAATAAAACAAATGTGTTAACATAAAGTTAAACAGGTATTATAACTTTAGAACTTATCCAAGCTCTTAACAGTCTAATCCTTATGAATCTCCAAGCAGGCAATATAAAATGCAATATCTTTCTAATCACAAGGAATTGTTATTGTCCAGGAAGTGGCATGTTACCTGAAATTTTGCTTTGGCAAACCTTTGTAATCTTCCACCAGATCCTTAATCTTTGTAACTTTAGACAAGTTACTTAACTTTTCTGATTTTCATTAGTAGCAGTAGGTAAAATTTTATAATTTTGAGATGACCTTATAATATATTATGCTAAAAATAATTGCAGAAATGTTAGGAATGGCTTTAAATCTTTTAAAGATTGTCTTTATTCCTTTGGCTGTCATCTGGGTTATTGGATAACTACAAGAATCCTTGAGGTTTCTTATGATAATTGAATGTAATAAATTAGATGCATATGAAAATATATACAAATTTTACTTTGTGACAAGGCAGGTTTATTTTACAGCAAGATTTACTTTTTAATATGAAACTCAGAAGTTGAAGGACATACCATGATCATTTGTTTTAAGAATAGCTTACACGGGCTTCCCTGGTGGCACAGTGGTTGAGAGTCTGCCTGCCAATGCAGGGGACATGGGTTCGTGCCCCAGTCCGGGAAAATCCCACATGCCGCAGAGCAGCTAGGCCCGTGAGCCATGGCCGCTGAGCCTGCATGTCTGGAGCCTGTGCTCCGCAACAGGAGAGGCCACAACAGTGAGAGGCCCGCGTACCACACACACAAAAAAAAATTAAAATTAAAAAAGAATAGCTTACACATTTTTCATTAACGAAATTGATCTCTTGGCAAGTTATGTACTACCTTGGTGACTCTATAAGGGTGACAGAATATTTCCTCTCCTGGTTGCCACAGGCATGGAGCCAATTCTTCTAAATCCAAATATAATTTCATGTGAAGCTTCAAAGAAGCATGCTATGATATGAGGTGATGCTATTTTACTCATTGAAATAAGATTATTTTCATAAAATTGGAATTTTAAAGTGACACATAAATATTTAAAGTTAAAAATAAATGAAATCAAAATTCTCATTCAAAACATTAAATATAAATATTTTAAATATGTTAAATAAAATGAAAATATAATAATATAATAAAGTATAATACTATACTATATAAACTATATATTAGAATAGATACTATAATAAATATAATAGGTAGAATGACATCAAAAATGATAATGCATGGAAAAATTTTTCTGGTAAAAAGGTCCTTGACCCTTTCTATCTCTCAGTTATGTTGCAGCCAAAGATTATTGTTATTTTTTTAATTCAGATGTACTCAGGTTGCTTCTCTTCCCTTGTTAATAGTCTTCACATATCTTAATATAAAAATCAAAATATTTTACGTCCTTTACAAGGTTTCATATGATCTGGTTTCTGTCTATTTCTGCAGAATACTTGTTAGTCAGTCTCTCTTTCCCTCTTGGCTGACCACTCACATTGACCTTTTTTGTGCCATTCCTATGTCTTATTTTAAGGATTGCACAAAGTTGTTTATCTCTCCTCACTTTGCCAGATTACCTCTTACTTGCCCAATAAATTTTATCGGAGATATCATTTCCTCAGGGAAACTTTTCTAATTTCCAGACTTAGTCATTTGTCCCCTGATTTGTGCTCTCATGATTTTCTTTAAAGTTCTTATCAAAATTACTTAAGTAATTATTCAATCAATATGTGCTTACTGATGTAATCTCCATGAAAGCAGATGTCAGGACTAATTTGCTCTTCACTTTGTGTCTCGCATCTATACCAGGGCTGTTTCTGATATTTTTTGAATGGAAGAATCCTCAGTAAATATGTGATATGTCTGCCTTAACTAAGGAATCCTATATTTACAATTTTACAGAGACATTCTCAATAATGCAATGGAATAATACAAAAGAATTTCAAAAACACATATAGCAAATATTAACTAAATATCTAATTTTAACATTTAATATTATTACTTCCTGAACGTCTTGGAGCAAACATCCATATTTCAAAGACTAGTACAGTAAGAAGATTAAATAACTCACTATCAAATGCACAAACATGAATATTTAAATTTTTTTTTAACTTTTAATCTTGGTGTCTTCTTTTAATGAACTTTACATGTCTGATAAAGTTGGTTTTAAACAACAACTCTTTCACTTACTAAAAAGTGGCAGGAGTGATGCTGTGTCAATTCCAAATCTAGGATTGAAAAGGCAACATATCTTTAGAGATCCAAGGAGCCTAACAAACCTGAAGCAGAAGGATCATATAATTAAAGACATACCAAAGCACATGGCAAATTGCTAACAACACATTGATGAAGAGACAGATTTCAAAAGAGCCAGAACAAAAGGAAATGCCACACACAGAGAAACAAAAAAATTACAGCAAATGTTTTATCAGAAATTATACATATATAATGTATAATTTAATATATATAATATATTACATAAAATATAATGTATATATAAATGTATAATATATAAATGTATAATATAATATATATATGTATAATAAAATATAATATAAAATATAATATAATGTATAATATATAATAAGAGTCTTTGCAGTACTGAAAAACAAAACAAAGCATAACCTTGTCATTGTAAAATTAAATACCTCAGAGATATTGTAGTTTCAGTTCTAGACCAACATAATAAAGCAAATATCACAATTAAGTTAATCACACAGTTTTTTGGGTTTTCCAGTGCATGTAAAAGTTACATTTACACTACACTGTACTCTATAAAGTGTGCAATAGCATTATGTCTAAAAATGTACATAGCTTAATTAAAAATTCTTTATTGCTAAAAAATGTTAACCATCATCTGAGCCTTCAGCTAGTCTTAGTAGTAAGTTCAAAGATAACTGATCACATATCACCATAACAAATATAACAACAATGAAAAACGTTTGAAATACTGTGAGAATTAACAAAATGTGACACAGATACAGGAAGTGAGCAAATGTTATTGGGAAAATGGTGGTGATAGACTTGCTTGATGCAGGGTTGGCACAAACATTCAATTTGTGAAAAATGCAGTATCTGCAAAGTGAAATAAAGGGGACTGTAATAAAATGAGGTATGCCTGTATTCACTGGAAATATCTTACAAAAATGAAGATGACATAAAAATCATTCCAAACAAGCAAGAGGTGAGAGCATTAATTACTAGCAAACCTGCATTATAAGAAATTAAAAGTAAGTTCTTCAGACAGAAGGAAAATGAAGGTAAATAGAAATTTGAATATATGTAAAATGATAAAGTGTCAAAATGGTAAATATGTGAGAAACATAAAATATAATTCCTTATCTTTAACTCTCTTTTACAGATAATTGGCTGCTTAAGGTAAAATTAATAAAAGTGTACTGTAATGTTAATCACATATGTAGAAGGGACATATGTGACAGAAAAGCACAAGGATGGTGAGAAGGGAAAAATAAGAGTGTACTTTTTAATATTTTTAGACAATGATGATTTATTATTTGAAGGTAGACTGGGATAAATTAAAGACGTGTTTCACAAACCATATAATAACCACTTAAAAAAATAAAACAAGGTGTATAACTAAAAAGGTGATTTGAAAATAACATAAAACCATTTTAAAAAAAGATAAATTAATCAACAGGAATGCAGAAAAAGAAGACAAAGGAAACAAAAATAGATACAACAACAACAAAAAAGGGCAAGAATGTGTATTGAAACCCAACCATGAAATTGGTTCAAGATGGCAGAGTGGAAGGACATGCTCTCACTCGCTCTTGCAAGAGCACCAGAATCACAACTAACTGCTGAACAATTATCTACGGAGGACACTGGAACTCACCAAAAAAGATACCCCACACCCAAAGACAAAGGAGAAGCTGCAATGAGTTGATAGGAGGGGAAAATCACAATAAAATCAAATCCCATAACTGCTGAGTGGTTGACTCACAAACTGGAGAACACTTATACCACAGAAGCCCACCCACTAGAGTGAAGGTTCTGAGACCCATGTCAGGCTTCCCAACCTGGGGGTCCAGCAATGGGAAGACGAATTCCTAGAGAATCAGACTTTGAAGGCTAAGGGGATTTGATTGCAGGACTCTGACATGACAGGGGGAAACAGAGACTCCACTCTTGGAGGGCACACACAAAGTAGTATGTGTATAAGGACCCAAGGGGATGGAGCAATGACCCCATAGGAGACTGAACCAGACCTACCTGCTAGTGTTGTAGGATCTCCTGCAGAGGCAGGGGGTGGCTGTGGCTTACCACAGGGACAAGAACACTTGCAGTAGAAGTTCTGGGAAGTACCCCTTGGTGGGAGCACTCCCACAGTCCACCATTAGCTCCAACAAAGAGCTGGGTAGCCTCCAGTGAGTGTTCACCTGAGGTCAAACAATCAACAGGAAGGGAACACGGACCCACCCGTCAGCAGACAAGTGGATTAAGTTTTAAGGAGCTCTGCTCACCATAAAAACACCCAGGTCTACCCACCACCAGTCCCTCCCATCAGGAAATTTGCACAAGCCTCTTAGATAGCCTCATTCACCAGAGGGAATACAGTAGAAGCAAGAAGAACTACAATTCTGCAGCCTGTGGAATGAAACCACATTCACAGAAAGATAGACACAATGACAAGGCAGAGAACTATATACAGATGAAGGAACAAGATAAAACTCCAGAAAAACAGCTAAATGAAGTGGAAATAGGCAACCTTCTAGAAAAAGAATTCAGAATAATGATAGTGAAGATGATCTAGGACCACGGAAAAAGAATGGAGGCAAAGATCGAGAAGATGCAAGAAATGTTTAACAAAGACCTAGAAGAATTAAAGAAAAAACAAACAGAGATGAACAATACAATAACTGAAGTGAAAAATACATTAGACGGAACCAATAGCAGAATAACTGAGGCAGAAGAACAGATAAGTGACCTGGAAGACAGACTGGTGGAATTCACTGCCATGGAACAAACCAAGAAAAAAGAATGAAAAGAAATGAAGACAGCCTAAGAGACCTCTGGGACAACATCAAATGTAACAACATGTGCATTATAAGGCTTCCAGAAGGAGAAGAGAGAAATAAAGGACCTAAGAAAATATTTGAAGATATATAGTTGAAAACTTCCCTAACATGGGAAAGAAAATAACCACCCAAGTCCAGGAAGTGCAGAGAGTCCCAGGCGAGATAAACCCAAGGAGAAACACACCAAGACACATAGTAATCAAACTGACAAAAATTAAAGACAAAGAAAAATTATTGAAAGCCACAAGGGAAAAATGACACATAACATACAAGGGAACTCCCATAAGGTTAACAGCACATTTCTCAGCAGAAAATTTACAAGCCAGAAGGGAGTGGCACAATGTGTTTAAAGTGATGAAAGGGAAAAACCTACAACCAAGATTACCCACCAAGGATCTCATTCAGATTTGATGGAGAAATCAAAATCTTTACAGACCAGCAAAAGCTAAGAGAATTCATCACCACCAAACCAGCTCTACAACAAATGCTAAAGGAACTTCTCTAAGTGGGAAACACAAGAGAAGAAAAGGACCTACAAAAAAACTCACCAAAAACAGTTAAGAAAGTGGTAATAGGAACATACATATCGATAATTACCTTAAAAGTGAACAGATTAAATGCTTCAATCAAAAGAGACAGGCTCGCTGAATGGATACAAAAACAAAACCCATATATATACTATCTACATGAGACCCACTTCAGACCTAGGGACACATACAGACTGAAAGTGAGGGGATGGAAAAATATATACCCTACAAATGGAAATCAAAAGAAAGCTGGAGTAGCAATACTCATATCAGGTAAAGTAGACTTTAAAATAAAGAATATTACAAGAGACAAGGCAAGACACTACACAATAATCAAGGGATCAATCCAAGAAGAAGATATAACAATTATAAATATATATGCACCCAACATAGGAGCACATCAATACATAAGGCAAATGCTAACAGCTATAAAAGAGGAAATTGACAGTAACACAGAAATTGTGGGGGACTTTAACACCTCACTTACACCAGTGGACAGATCATCCACACAGTTAATTAATAAGGAAACACAAGCTTGAAATGACACAATAGACCAGATAGATTTAATTGATATTTATAGGACATACCATCCAAAAACAGCAGATTACACTTACTTCTCAAGTGCCCATGGAACATTCTCCAGGATGAATCACATCTTGTGTCACAAATCTAGCCTTGGTAAATTTAAGAAATTGAAATCATATCAAGCATCTTTTCTGAACACAACGCTATGAGATTAGAAATCAATTACAGGGAAAAAAACGTAAAAACCACAAACACATGGAGGCTAAACAATGCATTACTAAATAACCAAGAGGTCACTGAAGAAGTCAAAGAGGAAATCAAAAAATTCCTCAAGACAAATTACAACTAAAACATGATGATCCAAAACCTATGGGATGCAGCAAAACAATTCTAAGATGGAAGTTTATTGCACTACAATCCTTCTGCAAGAAACAAGACAAACCTCACATAAACAATCTAAATTTACACCTAAAGGAACTAGAGAAAGAACAAACAAAACCAAAGTTAGTAGAAGGAAAGAAATCATAAAGATAAGAGCAGAAGTAAATGCAATAGAAACAAAGAAATCAATAGCAAAGATCAATAAAAGTAAAAGCTGGTTCTTTGAGAAGATAAAGAAAATTGATAAACCTTTAGCCAGATTCATCAAGAAAAAGAGGGAGAGGACTCAAATCAAAAAAATTAGAAATGAAAATGGAGAAGTTACAATGGACATCACAGAAATACAAAACATCATAAGAGACTACTACAAGCAAATCCATGCCAATAAAATGGACAACTGGAATAAATGGGCAAATTCTTTGAAAGGTATAACCTTCCAAGACTGAACCAGGAAGAAATAGAAAATATGAACAGACCAATCACAAGTAATGAAATTGAAACTGTGATTAAAAATCTTCCAACAAACAAAAGCCCAAGACAGGTGGCTTCACAGGTGAATTGTATCAAACATTTAGAGAAGAGCTAACACCCATCCTTCTCAAACTCTTCCAAAAAATTGCAGAGGAAGGAACACTCCCAAACTCATTCTATGAGGCCACCATCACCTTGATACCAAAACCAAACAAAGATACTAAAAAACAAAAAGAAAATTACAGACCAATATCATTGATGAATATAGATGCAAAAATCCTCAACAAAATACTAACAAACAGAATCTAATAACACATTAAAAGGATCATACTCCATGACCAAGTGGGATTTATCCCAGGTATGCAAGGATTCTTTAATATATGCAAATCAATCAATGTGATGCACCATATTAACAAACTGAAGAACACAAACCATACGATCATCTCAATAGATGCAGAAAAAGCTTTTGAGAAATTCAACACCCATTTATGATAAAAACTCTCCAGAACGTGGGCATAAAGGGAACCTACCTCAAAATAATAAACAGCGTATATGACAAACCCACAGCAAATATCATTCTCAATGGTGAAAAAGTGAAAGCATTTCCTCTCAGATCAGAAACAAGACAAGGATGTCCACTCTCGCCACTATTATTCAACAGAGTTTTGGAAGTCCTAGCCATGACAATTAGAGAAGAAAAAGAAATAAAAGGAATCCAGATTGGAAAAGAAGAACTAAAACTGTCACTGTTTGTAGATGACATGATACTGTACATAGAGAATCCTAAAGATGACACCAGAAAATTACTAGAGCTAATCAATGAATGTGGTAAAGTAGCAGGTTACAAAATTAATACACAGAAATCTCTTGCATTCCTATACAATAATAATGAAAGATCAGAAAGAGAAATTAAGGAAACAATCCTATTCACCATTGCATCAAAAAGAATGAAATATCTCAGAATAAGCCTACCTAAGGATGTAAAAGACCTGTATTCAGAAAACTATAAGACACTGATGAATGAAATCAAAGATGACACAAACAGATGGAGAGATATACCATGTTCTTGCATCGGAATATTGTGAAAATTACTATACTACCCAAAGCAATCTACAGATTCAATGCAATCCCTATCAAATTATCAATGACATTTTTTACAGATCTAGAACCAAAAATCTTAAAATTTGTATGGAGACACAAAAGACCCTGAATCTCCAAAGCAGTCCTGAGGGAAAAAAATGGAGCTAGAGGAATCAGACTCCCTGACTTCAGACTATACTACAAAGCTACAGTAATCAAGACAACATGGCAATGGCACAAAAACAGAAATTTAGATCAATGGAACAGGATAGAAGGCCCAGAGCTAAACCCACACATATATGGTCAACTAATCTACGACAAAGGAGGCAAGGATATACAATGGAGAAAAGACAGTCTTCAATAAGTGGTGCTGGGACAACTGGACAGGTGCATGTAAAAGAATGAAATTAGAACACTCCCTAACACCATACACAAAAACAAACTCAAAATGGATTAAAGACTAAAATATAAGACCAGACACTGTAAAACTCTTAGAGGAAAACATAGGAAGAAAACTCTTTGACATAAATCACAGAAAGATCTTTTTTGACCCACCTCCTAGAGTAATGGAAATAAAAACCAAAATAAACAGGACATAATGAAACTTAAAAGCTTTTGCACGGCAAAGGAAACTACAAACAAGACGAAAAGACAACCCTCAGAAGGGGAGAAAATATTTGCAAACGAATCAATGGAGGAAGGATTAATCTCCAAAATATACAAATAGGTCATGCAGTTGAATGTTAAAAAAAAAAAAAAACCCAATCATAAAATGGGCAGAAGACCTAAATAGACATTCCTCCAAAGAAGACATACAGATGGCCAAGAAGCACATGAAAAGCTGCTCAACATTATTAATTATTAGAGAAAAGCAAATGAAAACTGCAGTGAGGTATCACCACACTGGTTAGAATGCGCATCATCAAAAAATCTACAAACAGTAAATGCTAGAGAGGGTGTGGAGAAAGGAGAACCCTCTTGCACTGTTGGTGGGAATGTAAATTGATATAGCCACTATGGAGAACAGTAGGGAGGTTCCTTAAAAAACTAAACATAGAATCACTATATGACCCAGCAATCCCACTACTGGGCATATACCCAGAGAAAACCATAATTCCAAAAGACACATGCACCCCCATGTTCATTGCAGCACCTTTACAATAGCCAGGTCATGGAAGCTACCTAAATGCCCACTGACAGACGAATGGATAAAGTTAGTAGAACTTAGTGTGCAATGAAATATTTCTCAGCCATAAAAAGGAACGAAATTGGGTAATTTGGAGAGAGTTGTATGGCTCTAGAGACTGTCATACAGAGTGAAGTAAGTCAGAAGAGAAAAACAGGTATCATATATTAACACATATGTGTGGAATCTAGAAAAATGGTAGAGATGACCTGCTTTGCAAGGCCGAAATAGAAACACAGATGTAGAGAACAAACATGTGGACACCTAGGGGGGAAAGTGGCAGTGGGGATAGGGGTTGTGGTGGGATGAATTGGGAGATTGGGATTGACATATATAGACTAATATGTATAAAATAGATAACTAATAAGAACTTGCTGTACAAAAAATAAATAATTAATATTAATTTAAAAAAAAAACAACCATATCAGCAATTCCAGAAGATGTAAATGGTCTAAATGCTGTAATTATAAGGCAATAAATATAAGATTGGATTGATACATAAGAACTAACTATGCAGTTTATGAGAAACTCACTTTAAACATAAAGATATACATTAAAAGTAAAAATGATGAAAAACTAACTACCATGAAAATAATAACTCAAAGAAATTTTGAATGGCGATATTAATATCAGGTAAAGTGGACTTCAGTTAATAAATATTATCTGGGATAAAGTGGGTTATTTCATAATGATAAGAGCACCAATTCATCAAGAGATGCAACAGTTCTAAATATGTACTCACCTAATAACAGCATTTCAGTGTAAAGTGATAGAGAATAAGAGAGAAATTTGTAGATATTAAGTGTTTATATTAAAAGTATTATAATTTAATGGTCATAACATCCACTTTAAGAAACTGAAACAAAAAGAAAGTTGCATTACACCCAATATAAACAGAATGAAGTAAATAAAAATATGAATATAAATAAAATAGAAAATAAACAATAGAGAAAAATCTATGAAATCAAAGCTGGTTCTTTAAAAGAATCAATAAAACTGATAAACCTATAGATATAAGAAAGGATATACACAAAAAATCAGATAGGGAAGTGGGGGGATACCAGTAAGTATCTTACTGATATTAAAAACAATAATTAGGGAATATTATGATATTATACCAATACATTTGACATGTTTAAATGCCTTGAAAGACATAAACTATCAAAGCTAACCCAGAAATAAATAGATAACCTAAATAGCATTACATTTATATGGTATTGTGCCTTCAAATTTTTCCACAGTGTATGCTTCTAATGATATACCCCTATGCACTCACAGTGTATTGGAAATAAACTTCTTTGCAGAAGAAAGTTTTCCACATAAATCCCTACTCCCAGATATATCTATTTAGCTTGTTTGAACTAAAATTTATACTTTAAAAATAAAACTGCATTTAATACATTCTTTTACATATCAATTTATTTTCTATCCTAACATTTTCTATAGTGCAGATTTAAAATAACATTATTAGTATGATAAAATATTTCTCAAACTAGAAGAAGTACTGTGATCTCAAATTTTCAAACCATAAATTTGTTTTTCAAATAATGTCCTTAAGTTTTATATTTTAAATGGTACAGGTCTAATTAGTATATACTGCAGATGGCCATTTGGCAGTACACCAAAGTTATAATTTAAATAAAGACTCTGTTTGAAAATCCTAGTTTGATCCTTTTATGTTTTCTGTGGTGTATGCTTCTTCAGATCAGAAGATCAGAATATGTGGAGAAGTGAAACATAAATAAGGACATATGGTATATATCTGTCCATTTTTAATGAAGTTCAAGAGTTTAATAATTGTGTTTAAATGCTTCAATTAATCCCAAACTTAGAAGTATGTTTTAGTATTCAATTTTTTGTCCTTTCATAATTATGAATTTATTTTAGTAAATGGTCTCTTCAATTAAGTTCCAGTAAAACTGCTTTACACATTCTGGGAGATGATGAAATATATTGCTTAATCTCAAAGCAATAAAGCCTGATAGCTTGGGTTCATAGACTGCAAGCGAGTTGCTAGCTGTCTGACCCTGTTATTTTTTAATGCCATTTAATAATAACTCCTGGGATTATGCAGATGATGAAATAAAAAAGTGTATGTTAAAGATTTAGCAGAGGGCATTTTGAAAATATTGTTTTACTATCATTATTGTTTCTATCATTATTCCATCAACATAATGATGTGAGTTGTTTTTCAGGTAATAGTTATAAATATATGTGGTGTCATTTATAGAGACAGCATGCTTTCATTCCATTCAATATACTGCAGAATTTTCATCTTGTTACACAGCTGTCCTAAGCTGGGGTGAAATCTTTGGCTTGTCAAGAGATCAACTAGTCCCTAAGCAGAAGTGACTAAGGAAGATGCTGGGTGGCTTTCCCAATCTTCCATGTATCCAGCCTGTAAAGAGATGACTTGACCAAATGTCCTAAGGTAGTTTATCACTTACACAGAGAGTATAAGCAAGATCAGCATGGTATCCATGACCTATGTTACCAAGGATGACACTGAACCAGAGGGACCAGACAGTTGGTACCATGAGACAGTGGTTTGCTCTGTCACCAAGAAGCTAATTCTAGACTACAGTGAAGTGGTTTTATAAGGGAGATATAAATTCCCATGCCTTAAAGTGTTTCATGGCAGTATTGTGTAAGAGAGGGAGTCTCGCACGAGATATAGAGGTAGATGTAAAATGTTCCTTGTGATATTTCTCAAAAAGCTGCCTATCTTGACAGGTTCCTGGGAGAATCAGAGGGCATCCACCAAGTCTTGGGTGAGATTGCTGTTGAGCTTTGCCTATATGGCCTATATGGAGACATCCAAGATCACCACTGTGCCATGGCAAACTACTCACCTACATGTCCATGAAAAAACCTTTTACCTTTTTGTATGAAATTGACAAGATATTTAGAATATTATTTTTTGTTGAAATCTTGTCTGTGTTTCAGGTTATTTTTATCCCTACTGCCATTACCACCACCACCACCACTGTCATCATCACCATCATCATTAGTAAAACCTCCATAGCATTTGCTACCTTCCAGGCACACCCATAGACTCCATTTAATCATCACCAGAGCCCTAGTGATGAGCAACATAGAGTAAGTTATGAAGTCTGAATGCCAATTGTGGTCTTTCTTTTCAGAAGAATATTTTTATCAAACTTCTCTACTTTTATGAACTATTAGTCCTATCTCCAGATGAGCTGACTTTAAAGCATATAGCTCTGTTATTAACCAGCCACATGAGGGCATAGTGGCTGATGAGGGCATAGATCACTTTTATTTAACTCTGTGGTTTATAAAAACACAGTATATAGAGATCAGCCTGATGGGCATTCAGTCTAGCCTTTAAATCGATGTGTACCATACGGTTGTTTTTCTCCACCTTGTTCAAGACCAGCAGAAACCTTACAACATAGACTTCATTATTTTGCTTCTCTTAATATTGCTTTTGATGACTTGCACTCAACCTTTATATTATTGACTATTTTGAAAGCTCTTATTAAAAGAGCTCTGTGAAACTCTTTGCTATAATTGCAAATACTGTGAGAATTACAGTATAACATCCCTTATAAAAACCACTTCACTGTACTCTAGAATTGGCTTCTTGAGAATTACAGTATAACGTCCCTTATAAAACCACTTCACGGTACTCTAGAATTGGCTTCTTGAGACTACCTTTAAGTACAGATCTTCCTTCAGTTAAGGTAGAGTTACAGCCCAATACACCCATAATCAGTTGAAAATATTGTGAGTTTAAAATGCATTAAATACACCTAAGCCACCTAATGTCATAGCTTAGCCTAGCCTACCTTAAACATGCTCAGAACATTAGCCCAGAGCTGGAAAAAAAAATCAGCTAACACAAATCCTATTTTAAAAGAGGCTGTTGAGTATCTCGTGTAACTTATTGAATAACCTACTGAAAGTGAAAAACAGAAAGGTTGCATGGGTACAAAATGGCTGTAAGTGTATTGGTTGTTTACCCTCACAATCGTGTGGCTGACGGAGGCGCTGTGACTTGCGGCCACTGCCCAGCATCAGGAGAGAGTATCATACTACATATCACCAGTCTGGGAAAAGATCAAAATTCAAAATGCAGAGCATGGTTTCTACTGAACGTGTATAGCGTTCCCACCATTTGTAAAGTCAAAAAAAATCGTAAGTTGAACCATTGTAAGTCAGGGTCTGTCTGTATGTTATTTTATCATCTTTATAAAAATACACACGAGAAATTTCTGCCTTTCACTGCAGATAATTTGTCCTTTTTTTGAGTAACTAGTTTGTTTCTCCTTCTGGTAATTGTGAATAATTTAATTCAGGCTTTCCAAATGCCCTTTGAGGAAAGTCTTTTCTGAATATTGTTAATAGGTGTTTTAGGGTAAAAAAAAAAAAAATCCCTTTCACTAAGAAGTCTGTTAACTTAAACAAGAAGTAAAGTTAATATAGGTCAGTTTTTTTCCAGGTTTTTCAAATCTTTACTATGTGAAATTTGAGCCTCCTAGAGAAGTGTATAATGTTTATTGAAAATAAAATTTTACCTGATTAAGGAATTCTCTCTTTTTCTCAGCATATCAATTTATATTGGTGAAACTGATTTCATTGATTATATTCCTCTTTAACCTAACTGCAAGAAAGTAGATAGCCTAAGTTATGGCCCCATATTAAGAAATGACTACATATGAATCCTGGCTCTGTATTTTTGTTGTTTCTTTGCTCAGAATTTCTCAAATATTTTCAACTTCATTTTCTTTATTTTATGTTATGTACTTAAATACTTTTGATATAGTTTTCAAATAAAAATTTAAAAATTAATAATACAATAAATGTGTTGTTCTAACCAAGTTTTTTTTTTTTTTTTTTTTTTTGCTGTACGCGGGCCTCTCACTGTTGTGGCCTCTCCCGTTGCGGAGCACAGGCTCCGGACGCGCAGGCTCAGCAGCCATGGCTCACAGGCCCAGCCGCTCCGCGGCATGTGGGATCCTCCCAGACCGGGGCACGAACCCATGTCCCCTGCATCGGCAGGCGGACTCTCAACCACAGCGCCACCAGGGAAGCCCTCTAACCAAGTTTTAATTATAGAACTTCTCTTATTTCTCATCACCTCTAGTCTTTGAGAATTCATGGCCATGTAGTAATAGTATATATAGATTTTGTTAAAGTGCAGTTTCATTGTTTGTAATATTGTGGAATTTGGTTTAATTTTTAGACTTTGCATAAACTGTGCCATTGAACCAAGTGGAGAAAAATTATATCTCTCTAAATTATTTTTTGTATTATAATAAGATTCTGTAACAAGCATGCATTATTAGGCCAACTGAATTCTCTTAAATATTTTCAGCTCATACAAGTTCACAAAATCAGCCTCAGGCACTAAAAAACTTAAAAGCCAGTCTGATAGTGTTTCTTACAAATATTCTTTGAATTTTATGACTTGCCTCCCACATGAGGCGTAGTAGTTTCAATGTTCTAATTAGTACTTGTGTATATTGTTATTACTTTGTCTCTTTAATCACATTATTAAGACTGTTATGGAGATTCCTTATAGAATCACACTTCATAATAGTGTTTCTAATTTGAATATGTCTTTTTTATGTTGTCTGATTCTGAAACATCATAAACTCTTTATGGGTCCTTTGATAGTAGTCACTTTCCTGCTTTATGTTTGATTAGAACATACAGTACTAAGTAATAAAGAAATTCCTGCAGCTTTAAAGTTTTAGTATCAGGGAAAAAAAAATTGAACTTCCTTTCCCTTGTGTTTTTATGCTGGGACAAAAAAAGCAGGTATTTTTAAACCAGTACCATTCATTGAATGTTTTATTGGGATGTACACAAGGGATTCTGCTGAGTTGATATTTAACAGTATTGTTTTTCAAATTTAAACCTAAATTTCTGAGCCCTGATAGCCTTAGGATCTCCTCTGTAAATATTAATCCTTAGTAAGCCAGCATATATTGTTTTAAAAAGAAATCCTTTATTTATGTGTTGATAGTCAAATAACACAATAGGGAGACGAAAAGCATGGTACCTTGCTAAAGATGCCTGAATGGGATTCCAGCATCATGACAAGAGTTGTCATTTCTAAAAATTCCCTTGAAGAGGGTAATAGTTTGAAGAACTGAAAATGAAAATAAATTGGTAAAAATATATTAGCTACTTTGACCCATATGGATTCCTTTTCCAATAGAGAGAGTTTTAGTCTCAGTTTTAAACTTTCAAATATATAACCAATCACTTGGAACAGGCCTCATACACAATGACATAGACCTAATAGATGCAGGAACATCTTTAAAGGTTAAGGTGCATTTTGTCTTAGTTTAATTTTGACTTTCCAGACATAATTACAAAAATCTCTTCTTTGCCAATTGCTTCTTGCCTTTCTCTACTTTAACCTTCCAAATCCCTTATATTAAAATAATTTTAGGAACAGCAATGTGCCTCCCATTAACCAGACACACATCTGAAAATTCCATCATCCATCATCACTATAATCAGAATAGACATGCAGATTGATTTTTCTGACCGTAGACCCTTCTAGAATAGAACTTATTTCTGTTTTCTCTCTGCTTCCTTGTATTGCTTTGTAATAGAGCTTGACATAGGGTTGCCAGATTTAGCAGATAAAAATATAAGGCACAATTAAAATTTCATTTCAGATAAACAACAAAAATATTTTAGTTATGTCCCACGAAATATTTGGGGCACAGATATTAAAATATATATTGGTTGTATATCTGAAATGCAAATTTAACTGGGCATCTAGTAAACCTTAGCTTGGCACAGAGAGAGCACAAAATAACTCTTAGCTACTTCTGTTCTCAAGGTGGAAATGTATGAAAGTGAGTATAAATCTGCTGTAGGGTGCTTTCTAGTTCGCCAAGTTAGTTGGATTATTCTTGCCTCTTTGTTTCCACTTCCCTTATGTGATTTAGAATATAGTCCAAAGTCGCTTTAGTCTTAAAACTTAAATATTAATATAGGACTTTTGACATCTAAGTCAATAACTTTCATTACATCTACTTATAGATCAGAGAATGATAGCCCTGGGCCATATCAAAAATATTCCTGAATCTCACCCAGAAACATGCTGAACTATAGGAAAATGGACTGTGAAGTAATACAAGTGGTTGAAGAATGAGCGGGGCAAGGGCCACCAGAGAGCACACAGCTGGAGAGGAGGGAAGACACAGATAATCACCAGGGAGCAACTTGGAAAAGTAAGACAACTAGTTAGCATCAGTGAGAGCACAGAAACCACCTAGATATGTGGTTTCTAAGTGTGGATTTATGTCCATTTACACAGGTGACAAAGTCTGTGAAAAAAGCAGGTTGGTGGTACAGTGGAGAAGTTAAGATGACAAATCACACATCCATGGCCCAACCCTAAGAGATTCAGTTTTAGTATATCTAGTAGGACAGGTATAATTTTTAGAAGCTCCAAAAGGAATTCAGTTGTGTAATTGTGGTTGAAATCTCTGGAAATATCTACTTTTGTTTAGTGTATTTTAATAGTATATTCTTTTCCCCAGTGTGTCATTTTTATTTAAGAATCCTTATTTAATGATTATATTATACATTTCATAGACATAGAATTTTAATTTATATGTACATACACACTATATATATACACACACATATATATACATATATATAATAAAGTTTTGTTATTTACAAAACTTTATTTTCCTCAATCTGTAGTTTCAGGAAGAATTTATTTGTGCCAGTAACTTTTTCCAAGTATTCTCCTTAGATAGGATGCACAAATGAAATATGCTTTGAGTTCTTGCATATAGCCTGGTAGGTTTTTTCACAATGACAGGTAAATATTATCTTGACTGTTAACTGACTGGTTGTACAGTTTAGATTTCTGACCCTTTCTCTCATTAGTTAGTAGATGCCACTCTATTCTCATTTAGCTCCCAGAGTCAGAGAGAGAGTACAAAATTTTAATGCAAATTTCCTTGTTAGCAAGTTTTTCTTTCTGCCTAAGGGGCTGTGGGAAAATCCCTTTATAGTTAGATTGCGGAATTGTGAAATGTTGCATTCTAACAAGGTTTTAAATGTTTTTTGTTGAATCGGGAGTACGTATCACTGTAGAAGTGGTCTATTAGGTAATATTTATATACCCAAACCATCAAAGAAAATTCTATTTGATCTATAATATACTGTAGAGTTTATAATAAATGTTCAATGAGAAGACTGACTTTCTTCCTAGAAGGCCAGCTGGCCATTGAGAATAGTCCACACATGGTTACACCTAACTTGGGGAATTTACCATTGTTCATAGTCTGAGTCTTGAGGCTGAGAAAATTGTTTCTGTTGCTGACCCAAAGTTGACCATGCACCAGACACTGCTTCAGTTTGAGAAGTTCATAAAACATGAAGTATATAAAACAGAATATAAAAGTATTAATTTAGGGGCTTCCCTGGTGGCGCAGTGGTTGAGAGTCCGCCTGCCAATGCAGGGGACATGGGTTCGTGCCCGGGTCCAGGAAGATCCCACATGCCGTGGAGCAGCTGGGCCCGTGAGCCATGGCCACTGAGCCTGCGCATCTGGAGCCTGTGCTCTGCAATGGGAGAGGCCACAACAGTGAGAGGCCCGCGTACCCCCCCAAAAAAAAAAAAGTATTAATTTATAATGAGTGGTAGAACGAATGGGAACACAAGACGCTGAAATGAGTTTAGCTATTATATTCTGCTCTCTGTAGCCAGACCACACTTAAAGCTACATTATCTAACAGTGATAGAATGAGCACTCATTCATTTAGGAATGAAAAATATTATTTACTGAAGGTCTACCACGTGCCAGCTACTGTACCAGGTATTGGAGATACAGCATTAAATGAGATAGACATAATTATTGACATCAGTAAGCTCATATTCTAGTTGAAAATACAGATATTTTATGAACAACAAATAAATAGTTGCATGTCATATGACTGGGACCAAGAGATTTATGGTTTTCAGAGAGCATAGAATATGGGGACATACTGTAGTTCAGAGTTGAAAGGAAGTATGTCCTGAGAAGATGATGTACAAGCTAAGATCTGAACATGGTTAATTAGGTGAAGAGGTTAGAGGAAGCACATTCAGGATAGAAGACTGCTTGTGTGCTCACCCCAAGGTAAGGAAGAACTTTATTTTCAAATCACTGAATGAAGGCCCCTATGCCTGGAAGGTAGAAAACAAGGGAGATAGTGGTGAGAGATGAGATAGAAATACAGAAAAAGGTGCAAATCATGCAGGTACTTCTAGGCAATATAGATGTTATTCTCAGGGCAATAGAAAGTTATCGAGCAGACTTTAGCTAAAGAATAATATAACCTGACTTGCATTTAAAAACAAAACCAGAAACATTTAGTGCTGGATGGAGAGTGAACAGGGCAGGGGCAAAAATGCAGTAAAAGAGAAAGTGAGTTAGGATATATATAGGCTCCAGGCTGAGCACCTGCAACTGGTCTCCTGTTGACCAGCAGGAGCACTGAGCCCTGATTAGGTGAAAACACAAGCAAGATGACTGGCCAGAGACAACCCAGAAAAGAAACTTCCCCTATATAAGCCGACCCTATTGTGTACAGCTCACTCCAAATTCACCTGTGTGCTCTTTGACATGTACTTTGCCTCTGATAAGTGCTGACCAAGATTTCACAATCTTGGTCTCCCTGCTGAATTCTTTCTTCAAAGGAGACAAGGGACCAAGGTCCTTCTTACAGCCATTCCACCTCCAGAATCAAAGGAAGACTGTATAAGTTGAAGTAGAGTTCTATCAAAAGAGATGAAGAGAAATGAAAACCCTTTAGATATGTTCGGAGACAGAAATCACAGAATTTGGTAATAGGTTGGATATGAGAACTAAATAAAAAATAAAGAAAATACAGAAGTTAGTAGTAATTAGTTTGAGCAAGTGGATATACCTTTGGTGAAGGGCAGATGAGAAGTTTGAATCCTATAGCTATTGGTTTTTCTCACCAGAATGTGAAGGTAGGTAAGAGTTGCGTGTGCAGAATAGGTACTTGGTTTGAAAGTGAAAAAGCAGAGAATGAAATATTTGATGTAGTGAGTGTGGGGGGGGGAAGCTTACAAGAGAATTTCATTACATTTCAGGAAAATATTGAATGCCCATTTGAGGATTGTAATCAAGAACATATAATAATTCCACAATTTACTATTTTCAGACTTTCTTCACCAGGCAAAGAAGAGGATCTTTTAGCTTAATCTGAGATGACTATTACAGGAAGATAGATGTGTGCTAAGTAGAGAGAAACAAGGGATTTGAAGCTATAGGTAAAGGGAATGATTAAGATAAATATCTGCATAAGTTATAATGCCATTTTAGCTGCTGTAAATAGTGGAATGAATTTCAATGACTTAATTAAGATAGAATATGTCACAAAAGAGTCTAACACAGTCAGTCAAGAGTTGATATAACTATTCTGTAGTGTTAGGGACCGATATTTTCTGTTTCTTTGCTATGCCAACCTCAATATCAATTTCTGTGTCATGTTCTGGCCTTCTAGCCAGAAGTAAGGGGAGAAAATAGGGGAAACCTTTCACTTTCAGTCAGAACTTGAGCTCAGTGCTCCTGTCCATATAGCACTGGACACATCGTATTTATACGGCCACATCTAGCTGCAAGAGAGCTTCGAATCTATAATCATTTTTCTGATTGTTTGTATATCTTAGTATTACTATTACTAGAAAGAAGGAGTATTACTATTACTAGCAGTTTCCGCCCCAAGTACGCTGGAGTTTACATTCTGAAAATGGAAGAAAGAAGAGGTTATGTAGTTAACAGCTCTTTCATGTATTCATCTCAGTTTCCTTAACAAAAAGTATTCAGCAAAACAACGTGAATTTCAAGTGTAAAGACTGTCAGTAAAGGGTTAGCTCAGTGGGCTTGGGATACTCAACACTGCACATTCCAAAGAAAGGAATTACTATTTATTAAAAAAATGTTTATTTTGAAACCAAAAAGAGTTTGGCAAATTCAAAGTAAATGTCAACATTGATATATTGTGATAAGTTTTTTAAATCAGATCTTTGTTTAGTTTTCTCCTGGAATATGTATTTATGTACCTTGCTTGACCTTATTAGTGTTTATACTTTATTTAACAATAAAACCATGGATTAGTCTCTAATAGAACTAAATTGTTACAGAATGATCTAGACTCAAAGGTTAATGAAAATATAAATAGTATTGTTTGTGTTACATGGAGATTAAAGGAATTGTAAATCCTATTAATCCTTCTTTGTTCAGAAATTATTGACCAGATAGACAATAATCTCTTAGCTTTATTTGTCAATTTAGATGAAGTGCTTGAATACTGTCTTGAGCTTAAAATTCTTCTTCATTATTTTAGAAATTTAAAGAAACAAAAATAATTTTTTAATGAAAAAGAACAGATAAACAGAGAAAATGTTATAAAATTATATGTATAAATCTATATGTAAACATAAATTTATGTACACACATATATATGACATAAAAAGCAAAATATTTGGACATAAAATATTTGAATCCAAAACTAAGAAGTTCTGTCAAAAATATGAATTTATGAACATAATAATAAATCAGAACACCCTAGTTTTTCATACACACAATAATAAGAGTTTAGTTATAAGAATCTGTATTAAGACTATTAAGCTTTGAAGCTTTCTTCAGCCTACTCTAGTCAAGTAAACAGAAAATAATATGTAGGTGACATGACATGTTGTCATGAAATTAATACAAACTTGAGGTGAAGGTCTTGGTTTGTATTCTAGGACTTTTCACTACCAGCTGTATAACTTTGGTTGTGTTTTAAAACCTCAACACATTTTTAATTTCTCATTTGTAAAATTGCGTTATAACAAGCACCATATATTCTTGTTGTAGGGACTGATTTATCATTGTATCAGATCCTCAATGAATACTAGTTGAATCTGAATCTGTTGAATAAGAACTGTCCTATATTTCATGAATGCCCACTTCATCTTTAGAGTGAAGCCCTGGTTTTACTACTTTTCATGCTTCTCAGCATGTATCATGATATGCTTCTCAATGTTATGTTAACTTGTTGGATTCTGTGCTTTAAATCTCATTCAGCTATTCATAAATTCACATATAATATAAAATGATTAACTTTCTTCAGATCCATTTCTATCACATACCCCTGAAAGTAAGATTTACTTAACTTCATCTGTCATTAGAAACTCTGTCCTGTTATTTAATTGAGACACAGCATAACACTTAGTAATTGAATTTGTAAGTAGAAATGAGCCCACATCTTATACTTTTAAAGACATTGAGCCATGTTGTAGACTATGATAATATTTATTTAACTTATGATGAAGGATGAAACTAAAAACATAGGTGAACACTAATATAGTCTATAATTTTATTGTGTCATATGGTAGACTTTTATTAGCTCTAACTGAGGGATGAATTAATCAGGAATATTTCATGTGCAAATAACAGAAATCCAACTTAGTCTTGCTTAAGCTTAAGAAGAAATTATTATGGTCATTAACTGGCAAGTTCACAAAAATATCATTACTAATAAGTGACAAATATTAGAGAGAATTCTAATTGGTCTAATCACTGTGTCTAAAAAAAATGGGTTGCTTGATTGGCCAGACTAGGTTATGTGCTATTCCTTTTGTGGCTCTATTTACTGAACAGAATATATAAAGAAGGGGAGAAAAAGCATACTCCCAATTGAATGCAGGATGAAAAATAAATGTTTTCTCTTTATGAGGAAATCACTTGTCCTGCAATATTTCATTGACATTGAATAAATAGCACATGGCATCATATTGGAAATATTATTCTTTGGAAATAGAGTAATAAGCTCTCATATTATTACTATATTACTTTTCTATTGCTGCCTCAACAAATTACAACACATGTAGTGTTTTAAACAACATAAAGGTATTTTCTGACGGTTTTTTAGTACAGAAGTCTGAAATGGCATGGCTGGTTTCTCAGTGCAGGTCCTCATCAGACGAAAATCAAAATTTTGGGGCTTCCCTGGTGGCGCGGTGGTTGAGAGTCCGCCTGCCGATGCAGGGGACACGGGTTCGTGCCCCGGTCCACAAAGATCCCACATGCCATGGAGCGGCTGGGCCCGTGAGCCATGGCCGCTGAGCCTGCACGTCCGGAGCCTGTGCTGCGCAACGGGAGAGGCCACAACAGTGAGAGGCCCGCGTACCCAAAAAAAAAAAATTTGCCAGGGCTGTAGTTCTCCCATGACATTCAGGGTATTCTTCCAAGCTCACAGTTTTATGCCAAATATGTTTATGTATTTTCTTCCCACACTTTCAATGTGTTTCCTTCTATTATACCCTCCTGTCAACCCACCGTTCAGAACGCATTCTAATGCAAATATAATTATATCATATCTTTGCCTCAAAGTAACCATTTGATGCCAATGGCCTTTAAGATAAAACTTATGCTGCCTGACTCAGTATACAAGATCATTAATAATCCAACTTTTGGTTATTTCTCCAGCATTGAATCCTGCTAATCTCACCAGTGATACCCTTTGCTCAGGTATCTGCTAGTGTCACTGCTTGCTGGTGCTGAAAGGCTCTCTTACTTTTCACTGTTTGTACATGGATTCTGGGACTGAATATAATTCCTTCCCTTCATATGAGTGATTTCCACATGGCCTTGAAAACTTACGTCAAAACATCATTTCGCCAGGACACTTTCTGGACTACCCGGTTGAATTTATAGACCTATCATCTATGCTCCTATTAAAGAATTAAATAATTACTTATTATCATAGATGTATCCACTCAATTACTAATAAAGATACATCTATCAGTCTCTCTCTCTCTTTTTTTTTTTTTTTTTTTTTTTTTTTTTTTTTTTTTTTTGCGGTACGCGGTCCTCTCACTGTTGCGGCCTCTCCCGCTGCGGAGTACAGGCTCCGGACGCGCAGGCTCAGCGGCCATGGCTCACGGGCCCAGCCGCTCCACGGCATGTGGGATCCTCCTGGACCGGGGCATGAACCCGTGTCCCCTGCATCGACAGGTGGACTCTCAACCACTGCGCCACCAGAGAAGACCTATCAGTCTCTCTTGTTGTCCCCTATGTTACCACTACATATGATACTTGTTTTCTCTAGTACTTAGTCCATAGTATGTATGTAATAAATATTGATTGAATTAATGTAAAAAAAAGTGAATTTATGCATCAGCATGCCCATTCCCTATAGACAAAATCTTGCAGAGCTGAATTAAATGTTTTTGGTAAGAAAGGTGTGACAGGATGAATAATGCTGTCAATCACTGCCCCCCCCCCACCAAAAGGTAGCTACATTCTAATCACCAAAATCTTAAATGGAAAAACGAACTTTGCAGGTGTTATTAAGTTATGGCACTTGAGGTGAAGAGATTCTCCTGGATTATCCAATTGGGCTTAATGTACTCAGAAGACTCTTATAAGAGGGAGATTCAAAGAAGAAAAATATGGGACAATGGAATTAGAGATTAGAGTGATGTACTTTGAAGATGACAGAAGGAACCACGAGGCGAGGAAATGGAGTCAGCCTCTAGCAGGTGGAAAAAGCATGAACTTCTAGGTTCATTCATTAGAACTGAACTTAGAACTTCTAGGTTCATTCATCAGAAAAAGATCAGTTCATTGAATTCTGAACACTTGGTTGAAGATCACAGTTACATGCAACCAATTTAGTTGTTTTGAGCCAAATCAAATTAAGTTAGAGCCTAAGAATGTAATATCCAAATTATATGTCAAGTCGTATACCCAGTTCTGTACTTGATAATTAAGCCTCTACCTTTACTATCTTAATTTCTACTGTCCTTAAAAGTGAAGCAACACTTTACCTGCCCCCTTTCTAATCTTCCCTTATGTGCCACACTGGGGCTGTTGCCTATGTTCCAGACATTCTCGTGGGTGATTTACATACACTCTACCATGTAATCTTCACGAAACTCTAGCCAGATATATATTGTTTTTTGTGTGTGTGTTAGTTTCTGCTTTATAACAAAGTGAATCAGTTATACATATACATATGTTCCCATATCTCTTCCCTCTTGAATCTCCCTCCCTCCCACCCTCCCTATCCCACCCCTCTAGATGGTCACAAAGCACCGAGCTGATCTCCCTGTGCTAGGCAACTGCTTCCCACTAGCTATCTATTTTAAGTTTGGTAGTGTATATATGTCCATGCCACTGTCTCGCTTTGTCACAGCTTATACTTCCCCCTCCCCATATCCTCAAGTCCATTCTCTAGTAGGTCTGTGTCTTTATTCCTGTCTTACACCTAGGTTCTTCATGACATTGTTTTTTCTTAAATTCCATATATATGTGTTAGCATATGGTATTTGTCTTTCTATTTCTGACTTACTTCACTCTGTATGACAGACTCTAGGTCCATCCACCTCATTCCAAATAGCTCAATTTCGTTTCTTTTTATGGCTGAGTAATATTCCATTGTATATATGTGCCACATCTTCTTTATCCATTCATCTCTCACTGGATACTTAGGTTGCTTCCATGTCCTGGCTATTGTAAATAGAGCTGCAATGAACATTTTGGTACATGACTCTTTTTGAATTATGGTTTTCTCAGGGTATATGCCCAGTAGTGGGATTGCTGCATCATTTGGTAATTTTATTTGTAGTATTTTAAGGAAGTTACATACTGTGCTCCATAGTAGCTGTAACAATTCACATTCCCACCAGCAGTGCAAGAGTGTTCCCTTTTCTCAACACCCTCTCCAGCATTTATTGTTTATAGATATTTTGATGATGGCCATTCTGACTGGTGTGAGATGATATCTCATTGGAGTTTTCATTTGCATTTCTCTAATGATTAATGATGTTGAGCATTCTTTCATGTGTTTGTTGGCAGTCTGCATATCTTCTTGGGAGAAATGTCTATTTAGGTCTTCTGCCCATTTTTGGATTGGGTTGTTTGTTTTTATGTTATTGAGCTACATGAGCTCTTATAAATTTTGGAGATTAATCCTTTGTCAGTTGTTTCATTTGCAAATATTTTCTCCCATTCTGAGGGTTGTCTTTTGGAATTGTTTGTGATTTCCTTTGCTGTGCAAAAGCTTTTAAGTTTCTTTAGGTCCCATTTGTTTATTTTTGTTTTTATTTCCATTTCTCTAGGAGGTGGTTCAAAAGGATCTTGCTGTGATTTATGTCATAGAGTGTTCTGCCTATATTTTCCTCTAAGACTTTGATAGTTTCTGGCCTTCCATTTAGGTCTTTAATCCATTTTGAGCTTATTTTTGTGTATGGTGTTAGGGAGTGATCTAATCTCATACTTTTACATGTACCTGTCCAATTTCCCAGCACCACTTATTGAAGAGGCTGTCCTTTCCCCACTGTACATTCCTTCCTCCTTTATCAAAGATAAGGTGACCATATGTGCATGGGTTTATCTCTGGGCTTTCTATCCTGTTCCATTGATCTATATTTCTGTTTTTGTGCCAGTACCATACTGTCTTGATTACTGTAGCTTTGTAGTATAGCCTGAAGCCAGGGAGCCTGATTCCTCCAGCTCCATTTTTCGTTCTCAAGATTGCTTTGGCTATTCGGGGTCTTTTGTGTTTCCATACAAACTGTGAAATTTTTTCTTCTAGTTCTGTAAAAAATGCCATTGTTAGTTTGATAAGGATTGCATTGAATCTGTAGATTGATTTGGGTAGTAGAGTCATTTTCACAATGTTGATTCTTCCAATCCAAGAACATGGTATATCTCTCCATCTATTTGTATCATCTTTAATTTCTTTCATCAGACTCTTATAATTTTCTGCATACAGGTCTTTTGTCTCCTTAGGTAGGTTTATTCCTAGATATTTTATTCTTTTTGTTGCAGTGGTAAATGGGAGTGTTTTCTTGATTTCACTTTCAGATTTTTCATCATTAGTATATAGGAATGCCAGAGACTTCTGTGCATTAATTTTGTATCCTGCTACTTTACCAAATTCATTGATTAGCTCTGGTAGTTTTCTGGTAGCATCTTTAGGATTCTCTATGTATAGTATCATGTCATCTGCAAACAGTGACAGCTTTATTTCTTCTTTTCTGATTTGGATTCCTTTTATTTCTTTTCTTCCCTGATTGCTGTGGCTAAAATTTCCAAAACTATGTTGAATAATAGTGGTGAGAGTGGGCAACCTTGTCTTTTTCCTGATCTTAGTGGAAATGCTTTCAATTTTTCACCATTGACAACGATGTTGGCTGTGGGTTTGTCATATATGGCCTTTATTATGTTGAGGAAAGTTCCCTTTATGCCTATTTTCTGGAGGGTTTTTATCATAAATGGGTGTTGAATTTTGTCGAAAGCTTTCTCTGCATCTATTGTGATGATCATATGGTTTTTCTCCTTCAATTTGCAAATATGACGTATCACATTAATTGATTTGCATATATTGAAGAATCCTTGCATTCCTGAAATAAACCCCACTTGATCATGGTGTATAATCTTTTTAATGTGCTGTTGGATTCTGTTTGCTAGTATTTTGTTGAAGATTTTTGCATCTATATTCATCAGTAATATTGGCCTGTAGTTTTCTTACTTTGGGACATCCTTGTCTGGTTTTGGTATTAGGATGATGGTGGCCTGGTAGAATGAGTCTGGGAGTGCTCCTCCCTCTGCTATATTTTGGAAGAGTTTGAGAAGGATAGGTGTTGGCTCTTCTCTAAATGTTTGATGGAATTCACCTGTGAAGCCATCTTGTCCTGGGCTTTTGTTTGTTGAAAGATTTTAATCATACTTTCAATTTCAGTGCTTGTGACTGGTCTGTTCATATTTTCTATTTCTTCCTGATTCAGTCTTGGCACGTTGTGCATTTCTAAGAATGTGTCCATTTCTTCCAGGTTGTCCATTTTATTGGTGTAGAGTTGCTTGTAGTAATTTCTCATGATCTTTTGTATTTCTCCAGTGTCAGTTGTTACTTCTCCTTTATCATTTCTAATTCTATTGATTTGAGTCTTCTCCCTTTTTTTCTTGATTAGTCTGGCTAATGGTTTATCAATTTTGTTTATCTTCTCAAAGAACAAGCTTTTAGTTTTATTGATCTTTGTTATCGTTTCCTTCATTTCTTTTTGATCTGATTTTTATGATTTCTTTCCTTCTGTTAACCTTGGGGTTTTTTTCTTCTTCTTTCTCTAATTGCTTTAGGTGCAAGGTTAGGTTGTTTATTCTAGATGTTTCCTGTTTCCTAAGGTGGGATTGTATTGCTATAAACTTCCCTCTTAGAACTGCTTTTGCTGCATCCCACAGATTTTGGGTCATCATGTCTCCATTGTCATCTGTTTCTAGGTATTTTTTTATTTCCTTTTTGATTTCTACAGTGGTCATTTCGTTATTAAGTAGTGTATTGTTTAGCTCCCGTGTCTTTGTATTTTCTACAGATCTTTTCCTGTAATTGATATCTAGTCTCATAGCATTGTGGTCGGAAAAGATACTTGATACAATTTCAGTTTTCTTAAACTTACCAAGGCTTGATTTGTGACCCAAGATATGATCTATCCTGGAGAATGTTCCATGAGCACTTGAGAAAAATATGTATTCTGTTGTTTTTGGATGGAATGTCCTATAAATATCAATTAAGTCCACCTTATTTAATGTATCATATAAAGCTTGTGTTTCCTTATTTATTTTCATTTTGGATGATCTGTCCATTGGTGAAAGTGGGGTGTTGAAGCTCCCTACTATGAATGTGTTACTGTCAATTTCCCCTTTTATGGTTGTTAGTATTTGCCTTATGTATTGAGGTGCTCCTATGTTGGGTGCATAAATATTTACAATTGTTATATCTTCTTCTTGGATCGATCCCTTGATCATTATGTAGTGTCCTTCTTTGTCTCTTCTAATAGTCTTTATTTTAAAGTCTATTTTGCCTGATATGAGAATTGCTACTCCAGCTTTCTTTTGGTTTCAATTTGCATGGAATATCTTTTCTACCAGATTACTTTCAGTCTGTATGTGTCTCTAGGTCTGAAGTGGGTCTGTTTTAGACAGCAAATATATGGGTCTTGTTTTTGTATCCATTCAGCCAATCTGTGTCTTTTGCTGGGAGCATTTAGTCCATTTACATTTAAGGTAATTATCGATATGTATGTTCCTATTCCCATTTTCTTAATTCTTTGGGTTCGTTATTGTAGGTCTTTTCCTTCTGTTGTGTTTCTTGCCTAGAGAAGTTCCTTTAGCATTTGTTGTAAAGCTAGTTTGGTGGTGCTGAACTCTCTCAGCCTTTGCTTGTCTGTAAAGATTTTAATTTCTCCAACAAATCTGAATGAGAATCTTGCTGGGTAAAGTAATCTTGCTTCTGGTTTTTCTCTTTCATCACTTTAAATATGTCCTGTCACTCCCTTTTGGCTTGCAGAGTTTCTGCTGAAAGATAAACTGTTAACCTTATGGGGATTCCCTTGTGTGTTATTTGTTGTCTTTCCCTTGCTGCTTTTAATATGTTTTCTTTGTATTTAATTTTTGACAGTTTGTTTAATATGTGTCTTGACATATTTCTCCTTGGATTTATCCTGTATGGGACTCTCTGTGCTTCCTGGATTTGATTAACTATTTCCTTTCCCATATTAGGGAAGTCTTCAACTATAATCTCTTCAAATATTTTCTCAGTCCCTTTCTTTTTCTCTTGTTCTTCTGGAACCCTTATAATTCAAATGTTGTTGCATTTGATATTGTCCCAGAGGTCTCTGAGACTGTCCTCAGTTCTTTTCATTCTTTTATCTTTATTCTGCTCTGCAGTAGTTTTTTCCACTATTTTTTATTCCAGGTCACTTATCCGTTTTTCTGCCTCAGTTATTCTGCTATTGATCCCATCTAGAGTATTTTAAATTTCATTTATTGTGTTGTTCATTGTTGCTTGTTTCAACTTCAGTTCTTCTAGGTCCTTGTTATATGTTTCTTGCATTTTCTCTATTCTATTTCCAAGATTTTGGAATATCTTTACTATCATTGTTCTGAATTCTTTTTCAGGTAGACTGCCTATTTCCTCTTTATTTGTTAGGTCTGGTGGGTTTTTATCTTGCTCCTTTAACTGCTGTGTGATTTTCTGTCTTCTCATTTTGCTTATCTCACTGTGTTTGGGGTCTCCTTTTTGCAGGCTGCAGGTTCGTAGTTCCCGTTGTTTTTGGTGTCTGTCCCCAGTGGCTAAAGTTGGTTCAGCGGGTTGTGTAGGCTTCCTGGTGGAGGAAACTAGTACCTGTATTCTGGTGGATGAGGCTGGATCTTGTCTTTCTGATGGGCAGGTCCAAGTCTGGTGGTGTGTTTTGGGGTGTCTGTTGACTTATTATGATTTTAGGCAGCCTCTCTGGTAATGGGTGGGGTTGTGTTCCTGTCTTGCTAGTTGTTTGGCATAGGGTATCCAGCACTGTAGCTTGCTGGTCATCGAGTGAAGCTGGGTGCTGGTGTTGAGATGGAGATCCCTGGGAGATTTTCGCCATTTTATATTATGTGGAGCAGGGAGGTCTCTTGTGGACCAGTGTCCTGAAGTTGGCTCTCCCACCTCAGAGGCACAGCACTGACTCCTTGCTGTAACACCTTTCATCCACACGGCTCATAATAAAAGGGAGAATAATTAAGAAGGAAAGAAAGAAAGAAAGAAAGAAAGAAAGAAAGAAAGAAAGAAAGAAAGAAAGAAAGAAAGAAAGAGAAAGAAAGAAGGAAGGAAGGAAAGAGAGAGAGAGAGAAAGAAAGAAAGAAAGAAAGAAAGGAGGGAGGGAGGGAGGAGGAAGGGAGGAAAGAAGGAAGGAGGGAAGGAAGGAAAGAAAGAAAGAAGATAAAATAAAATAAAGTAAAATAAAATAAAGTTATCAAAATAAAAAATAATTATTAAGAAAAAAAATTAAAGAAAAAATTTTTTAAAAATTTTAAAGAAAAAACAAACAAAAATGGATGGATAGAACCCTAGGACAAATGGTGGAAGTAAAGCTATACAGACAAAATCATACACACTCACAAAAAGAGGAAAAGGGGAAAAAATCATAAGTCTTGCTCTCAAAGTCCACCTCCTCAATTTGGGATGATTCGTTGTCTATTCATGTATTCCACAGATGCAGGGTACATCAAGTTGATTGTGGAGATTTAATCCACTGCTCCTGAGGCTGCTGGGAGAGATGTTCCTTTCTCTTTGTTCGCACAGCTCCCTGGGCTCAGCTTTGGATCTGGCCCTGCCTCTGCGTGTAGGTCGCCAGAGGGCATCTGTTCTTTGCTCAGACAGGACTGGGTTAAAGGAGCAGCTGACTCTGGGACACTAGCACACTCAGGCCGGGGGGGGGGGGGGGGGGGGGGTGGGGGAGGGAGGGGCATGGAGTGCAGGGCGGGCCTGCAGCGTCAGAGGCCAGAGTGACATTGCACCAGCCTGAGGCGCACCGTGCGTTCTCCCAGGGAAGTTGGCCCTGGGTCCTCGGACCCTGGAAGTGGCAGGCTGCACAGACTCCCCAGAAGGGGTGTGTGTGGAGAGTGACCTGTGCTTGCACACAGGCTTCTTGGTAGCGGCAGCAGTGGCCTTAGCGTCTCATGACCGTCTCTGGGATCTGCGCTTTTAGCCGTGGCTCGCACCCATCTCTGGAGCTCGTTTAAGCAGCGCTCTTAATCCCCTCTCCTCACACACCAGGAAACAAAGAGGGAAGAAAAAGTCTCTTGCCTCTTCGGCAGGTCCAGACTTTTCCCCGGACTCCCTCGTGGCTAGCCATGGTGCACTAACCCCCTGCAGGCTGTGTTCACGCCACCAACACCAGTCCTCTCCCTGCGCTCTGACCGAAGCCCGAGCCTCAGCCCGCAGCCCCACCCGCCACAGCGGGTGAGCAGACAAGCCTCTCGGGCTGGTGAGTGCTGTTCGGCACTGATCCTCTGTGCAGAAATCTCTCCACTTTGCCCTCTGCACCCCTGTTGCTGCACTCTCCTCCACGTCTCCGAAGATTCCCCGCCCCCCCCCCCCACCCCGCCACCAACAGTCTCCGCCAACGAAGGGGCTTCCTAGTGTGTGGAAACCTTTCCTCCTTCACGGCTCCCTCCCACTGGTGTAGGTCCTGTCCCCATTCTTTTGTCTCTGTTTATTCTTTTTTCTTTTGCCCTACCCAGGTACGTGGGGAGTTTCTTGCCTTTTGGGAGGTCTGAGGTCTTCTGCCAGTGTTCGGTAGGTGTTCTGTGGGAGTTGTTCCACGTGTAGATGTATTTCTGATGTATCTGTGGGGAGGAAGGTGATCTCCGCGTCTTACACTTCTGCCATCTTCCCCCTAGTCAGATACATATTGTTCCACCCTTTTCTAGATGAGAAAATCAGGCTCTAGTGAGATAGAGTAACTTATTCAAGACCCTGAAGTTAGTACCTGGTGAAGGTAGGATTCTTATTTCTTTCTATGTAATTCTAGAAGCATGATCTGGGCTATACAATACTGTGGCTGAGAGCCCTCAAAATTCTCCCAGTCCTCTGAGCACTCTGTTGGGAAAGGCAGTGTCCTGTACACAATCTTTTGATTCCCACTCGGTCACAAAAGAATGGGCCCTGGTCCTGAAACATTTTCTTACCAAGAGGTAAAGAGCCCACACAGCCAGTGCCAGGCTGATCACCTTGTGTGGAAATAATTTTCCTTGTTCAAGCTCAATGAGTCCTCTTTTGTGTTTGGTTAAGGTATGTGCATCATAGGTCACCTGACCAACACCACTGTCATGTCTGTTTTCTGTGGGGAGGGGACAGATTCCTTCCACTGTAGCCCAAGAGAGGTACATGTAGACCAATTGCCCTGTGGTGGCCGCAGGGAGCAACCCACTGGTCATGGGTTGCCAACTATTGCAACTGCTTTTTCTCTGTCTGTTCTCTGCATCAATAAAGTATTGTTCCACTGAGTGCTTGACTGAAATGTTTTCCTTGGCAACTTTGATACCAAGATGCAGTGGGCAGAAGGGTTTGGAGACTTCCCACAGGATTGGTGACCAGTGCACAGTACTCTGTTTGACACACCCTTAGTTTAATACAGAGGACATCTGAGGAGGCTTAATACAGTGGTGTGGGATTTAACATTGCTACCTCATTTCAACTGTCTCCTGAAGGACACAGTTCTAAGACTTCCTTGGTTGATTAAGCTTCTGCTCTTTTCCCTGGAGCTTTAATCCCAATCAGAGTAGTCTTTAGCAACCGAGCCCCTCTAGACCCTACCTATTCCCATATTTCGACCTTTCCTTCTCCCTTTTGTCACTGTCATCCTGCTTTCTGGACACCAAATGCCCATATACGGGCTATCTGAAAGTCAGAATATTCCCTGACTGAAAAGTGCAAGTCAGTTTTTTCATCTCTTCTCAGATACTTGTTAAGTTACCTTATTGCCTCACAGTAGATCTACTGACTCTTGACCTACATTATCTGCCTCTTTGCTCTTTGGATTCAATTTTTTGCCATAAGACTGAGCTTTCTTGTAGATTTTTTTTTTTTTTTTTTGTGGTACGCGGGCCTCTTACTGTTGTGGCCTCTCCCGTTGTGGAGCACAGGCTCCGGATGCACAGGCTCAGCGGCCATGGCTCACAGGCCCAGCCACTCCACAGCATGTGGGATCCTCCTGGACTGGGGCACGAACCCGTGTCCCCTGCATCGGCAGGCGGACTCTCAACCACTGCATCACCAGGGAAGCCCTCTTGTAGCTTTTAGTTGGCAAGACCTTCTGCAGGAGCCTGACAGACCTTTATATCTCTGTACTTTATTAGCAAAGGTACAAAATTATCTGGTGTGTTCAGCAAGGCTGGCCATTTGAAAGGTGTGACATACTTGTGAAAAGGTATTTCAGAAACTGATAGAATGGAATGGATCAGAAAAAGGTTTTGTTTGTTTGTTCATCTTAGCAGCAAGTATGAAACTTCTTCACAGGGCGAGGCCTAGCTTAGTTGAATCTTCTTTGCAAAGATTAACTGCAGTAGAATATCAGCTCTTAAGAGGGCCTAGAATTTCTGTGCATAAATCAAGGAAAGATTTATTTTGCTGTCTCAGAGAAAAGGGAGAGAGATGGAAAAATAGGACTTGGAGACACAAGATAGTGGAATGCTGCAAATGACATAGACTCCTTCCTAATAACATCTAAATCTTCAATAAATTCCAAAACTTATTAGATATTTCGTGGGAGAGGATTTTTTTTAGACATGACTGAAAGTGTTGATCTCTGAATTTAGGTCAGTGTGGAAAAGAAATGAAATGAGAATATAGAACAAGTAACTAGTTGACTGTGAGGAAACAGCTGTCATGAAATCACTGTGTCTGTACTCTCAAAAATTGTGAATTTGGAGATTGTCAAGTTTTTACAATTTCCACATGGCCAGGGAACCCAAGCTAACTCTGAATTACATGTAGAGGAGTAGGTCATTTTCAAATAGCAGCCACACTTAGGAAGGAGCATGATACCCCTGAAAAACAGTGTCTATAACACATGTTGTTCAACTATTTACAAGTATATAGATAATAAAATAGATCCTATAGTGCTAGGAATAGATTTATGCATGCATGCCACCATACAAAAACAGGCAAGTAAAATGTTTTTTTGTTTATACAAAAGGCAAGTATTTATATCATAAGGCATGATTTCAGAAAGGATGGGGAAGATATTTCAGAAAAACAAAACAGCACCACCTTATAAATAGAACACATAGAATTCTTTACTAACCCTTGTGTAATGTTTACTATGTATCGGTCACTTTTTAAACCACTTCTAAACTATTAACTCATTGAATCTAGAAGTAATTTGAATTAAGCATAATCTTACAGATAAGGAAAATAAGACACAAAGAGATGAAAATCTTGTTCACGTCTCACAGCTGGTAACTGACAGGATTTAAAGGCAGGATTTAAACCCAGGCCATCTGACTCAGAGTCACAGTTTAAATGCTGTGTATAGGCTTTGGAGAAGTAAATGAAGAGTTATTGGTTATGTATACAGATGGCAGTTTTGAAAGGATGTGGCATAGTAATAAGTATGTGTATGAGTTATTGCTGATTTAAAGGATGGGCTTGCCCTGGAAAATAAAAGCAAAAGGGATGACAGCTCCTTAAAATTTTACTCTTCTGTGTCTCTCTTTGTATATTTGCCAATCTCTGGCTCTGTTCAGAGAGATCACTGAAGAAACAAGCACATAAATATTTTTATTTCAGTGGGCATTTCTAGAAACAACTCCAAGCTACACTATACTATTAAAAGATTAGGTAAGAAATGAAGACCTGGGATCATGAAGAACCAACTAGTTGCACAGAAGCACTCTTAGGAACAGGAGTTATTGATGGCAATCTTACTGAAAAAAAAATAGAATCACAATATAATAAGCTTAGTTTTAAATAGTCCATGCTGTTTCTTTAAGTGTCCTGAATTTATATACTACATTAAAACATTTTATCATAATGAGCAATTCTGCTTTCTCTCTGATTCACTTGGGCAGTAAACGTTTTCTCCTTTATTTATAGCATGTTTAAGTTACTCTCTGATAACCTTTCCTAATTGGAGAAGTTATTTTAACAGTTGTTAGTAAAATAAACTCAACTGTTCATGTATAGTAACCAGTGAAACTAATTGACAATCTTTCTTTCACAGTTGGTTTCAAACATCTCTGTAATGAATCCTTTGGATAATTAAATGAATAAATCTTTAGTGAAATAAAAGTAACTGCATTTTTAAGACAAATATTAGGTAATTCAGTATAGATATATGCAGGAAGAGGCAGGGGGAGAATTACTTAACTAACTGTTGAAAATAAAAAATCTAGAAAAATAATTAAAAGCAAAAAATATATAAATAGAAATAAATATGAGTGTTCCAGTTTATTCCTGCTTGTAATATGCTTAAAATTCTAAATTAATGTTTTGCTATAAAGTAAAAATATATTATCAAATGGTTGAAATTCATGAAAATGAAAGATGGAAATATGAAAGAGGAAATATTTAACAAATATGAAATGATAAAATGTTTAAAATTTTAATGTGGGAGCCATATTTTATACATGCACAAATAGTTTTTACTGTATATAAGATAAACTAAGTATATTTTCTTACACTAATTTAATAACATTTGATAATAATTCACATATAGTTGTCCTTCAGTATCTGAGGGGAGTTAGTTCTAGGACCGCACCCCATGGATACCATAATCTACAGATGCTCAAGTCTTATATAAAATGGCATAGTACATTTGGACCTCAGTATTCATAGGTTGCACATCCATGTATTCAAATTCCATCTGTGGTTGGTTGAATCCAAGTATGCAGAGCCCCATGGCTAGGGAGGACCAACCATACTTGTTACTAAATAAGGAGAGATTTCAACAACAACAACAGTGAAAAGCAATTGAACATCATAACTGATGCTTTTATCAGGATAGACTATTATAATTTTACAAAATAGCAGCACTGATTGCAACTTGTAGAACATAGTACCAGCAATAACCTTACACAGTAAGACTCAACTAGGCAAGTAGACCACATGGGTAATTTCCACTCACCAAGGATAAATGCCCATCCAATTGTTTTTCACTTAAGAAAACTCTAGTCTCTTTATATCCATTCCCTGTTTCTAATAACTCAGATACTATTTTATTAATTACCAAAATGACTCTATTAGAACTATGTCAAGGTCTTAAGTTGATTCTAATATTTCAAAGTGTGTAAAAGTTAGACTTCTTTCTCACTTGACAAAATTGATGATAAAATTTTTGAAATTAACTTTCTTCCATTTACCTGTACCTTTTTTTTCATTTTAATGACAAATTTGATGTCTTGTTAGATGAATTAATAAATTTCCTCCTTTGCACTAATTAGATTTGTTTCTGACATTTCAACAATACTCCTTACTACTCTGTAGATCTTTCCTTTTCTTCTATGCTTTGAGTTATCATAGACCCTGTTTAATCTTAACTTCAACTTACTTACAATTTAGATACATTCAAAAGTTCGTAAGTTACCCATTATATTGTGTTCTCTATTTGTGCATCTTCTTAGCTCCTGATGCATGATATTAACTGTGGCTTTCTTTAAAATTTAAATTCTTTGGCAGAAGGAGTATTATTTGTGCAATTTAGACATCATCTTCCTGCTTGACCAAATCCCTCATGATAAGTCGACTCATGGATACATGGATAAATGGTATATAGGTTAACGTTAGGGCTGTTTAGCTCTTTCACAAGGATTCCTGAAATCTGTGCAGTTTATAAGGCAGCTAAGAGCAGAGCAGTTTCTCATGGACAGGGTGGATTCCATGATTGGCTTGTCAAGCACAAGCCATTTATAGGAACTATGCATGAGGTTCTGACTTTTCCACTCACTCTTAAATCTATTGCAATCTGACAGTCACTCCCAACACTCAACTTCTCTTTTGGAGGTCACCAAACATTGTCCATTGACAGATTTTCTCACTCTTGCCCATGTTCTCCTTGCCTTATCTTTGTACAACATTGATCTCATGGTTGAGAATTTCCTTCAAAGATTTTTCTCAGTATTTCTTGGTAAATGTTAAAGAACACAGAATTAGTATAAGATAATAAAATTTGTATTTTAAGATAACTAAGGCAGGAAATAGTTATAGTTGAACAAAGAACCATGGCAGCTTTCATACCTGTAGGCAGGTGTAGTATAATCTAGACATGAGCTGAAAAAGATAGACCTTGTCATGTGGAAAGTTTCTAGGAAGGAGAAGAATCTAGTCAAGGCTTAGTGATACTTTAGATTGGTAGGATGAATGTAACAGGGAAATGCCCCAATGAGAAACAATTTGCTTGCCTCACAATTGTCCTCTTCACATCATGCCCGATTTTGTCAAGAGAACAGATAGCAAGGAAAGAGTAATCACATAGTCACACATATTCTGACAGTGTTTATAATATGGGTCCCTGCTGTAGAATATGGGTCCCTGCTGAAATTTCATGTAAATGGGAATCAGTAAATTAAAAAAAAATCTAAATTGAAAGCCCAGGTCAAATACTGACATGACCAGAAATGTAGCGGCACCAGCAGTACAACAGATTGAGGTTGAAGTAGTCATAGTTGTACTCTAGTTAATTAAAGCCATAGCTCAACTCTAGTTCAACTTGAACTTAAGACCTTAAGAACCTGAATGATCAGTTTCTCATCCTAATGCCAAAAAGAGGAAACTGCTTGGACTCAATGTAGGAAACACAAAACATTCTCTACTGTGTTTTGAATATACTAATACATTCTGAGATATGAAAGAAGAAAAATGTAACTGATTAATACGAAAATTCAGTCAATAGAAGCAGACACACAGATAAATTAATTATTGAGCAGATATACTAGTCTGCTCAAGCTGCTATAACAAAATACCATAGCCTGGGTGACTTAAACAACTGAGATTAATTTTCTCACAGTTCTGGAGCTTGGAAAACCAAGATAAAGTTCCTAGTCAATTTAGTTTCTGGTGAAGTCTTTCCTCTTGGCTTGCAGACAGCCACTTTCTTGCTATGATCCTCACATTGCTTTTCCTCAGCATATTCATGTGGAGAGAGAAGGAGCTCTCTGGTATCCCTTTTTATAAGGACACTAATCCTATTGGATCAGGCCCCCTTCTTAAGACCTCAGTTAACCTTAATTACTTTCTTAGAGGTTCCATCTCCAAATACAGCCACTCTGGAGATTTAGGGCTTCAACATATGAATTTGAAGGAGGTGACACAAACATCCATTTCATAATAGCAAGCAAACAAATATTTCAAAACAGCTATAATTATGTTAAATAACTACAGGCTTAAAGGGTGAAGATATGGTCAGTAAGAAAGAAATTGAAATAGAGAAAAAAATTGAATAAAGTACATTTTCTGAAATCATGAATTCTTTGGTGGGAATTAATATTATATTGGGTCTGCAAAGGAAAGGGTCATAGAATTTGAAGGTAGCTCAATAGAAATTATTCAAAACAAAGCAAAGAGAGATGCATAAATGAACTGTGAGATAGTATCAACAGTAATTGAAATCTCAGAGGAAAGGAGAGAAATACAGGAGTAGGAAAAATATTTGAGGAAAAACTGGCAAAATTTTTCCAAATTTGATTAAAAACAACACCTAATAGTTGCAAGAAGTTAAAACAACAAAAACAACTATAAGAGGAGCAGCAGTGGCAACAATAACAGCATCATAAAAGATGAATACAGAGAAAACACATCCAGCCATATTTCAGTCAACTTTCTGAAAACAAAAGTTAATAAATTTTGAAAGCCAGCAGGCAGAAAAGAGAAATATCAGGGAACAAAAATAATATTGAAGACTGACTTCTCATCAGAAACAATGTAAGTCAGATGACAATGGGAATGATACATATTAGAATCAATAGAATGATAAAGAAGAATAAAAGTGAATAAGACTATGCCTAAGCAAATCAGAGTTAAGTGACTGAAAAATCAAAGATAAAAAATACATTTTTGAAAGTAGAAACAAAAATAACAACACATCATTCATAGATAGATAAAATTCAAATATGGTGGACATCTCATATGAAGCTATATAGTTGCTTAAAGAGTATGGAGATTGGAAGAAAATTTATAAATTGCTTAAAGAAAATATAATTCCAGTCTAAAATTGTATATCCAGTTTAAAATATATTCAGATAAAAGAAAGCAAATGTAATTCATTGCGAGCAGACTTGTGCTGTAAGAAAAGCTAAAGCATAGTCTTTATCTTGAAAAGAAATGAAAGCAAATGGAAATCTGGATTTTTAGGAGGAAAGAAAAAGCATTAGGAATGGTAAATATGTAGGCAAATATCAACAGCTATTTTCTTCTTAATTTCATTAAGATACATATGAGAATTTCAAGGAAAAATATAACTTTTATTTGTGTGGTTTATAATTTAAATAGATATGAGAGTTATAGCATAGAGGATGACTAGGGGAGTATACAAACATGAATTGTCTCTGTATTTACATAAATTATTATAATATGAAATCTAAATAACTGAAAAGTTAATGAACGGTACATATTTTAATACTTAGAACAAATACCAAGCCAAATAATACAAAGTGTATAATTTAAAACAATATAAAAATTAAAATATTATAGAATATATTTAGTAAACTAAAACATGTTAGGAAAAGACAAAATATAAAGGAGACAAAAAGAAAATATGTATTATAATGGTGGACCTATATTTTACCATTACATTAAATGATTATGGACAAAAGAGTCCAATTAAAAGGCAGAAACTAACAGAATGCATTATAAAGAATTGGTATGGTTTAACTATGTGCTTTCTACTAGAGACATATATTAAGTAAAAAGCTACAATAATGAAGATTAAGTTGATATTAACAGATATTCCATTTTTACAGTAGGCAAAATAAGCTTGGATTGCTATGTTAATAAGGGGCAACATATATGTCAAGACAAAGATTACTAACAGAGAAAAAGGACACTTCATGATGAGTCAATTAATCAAAAAGACATAGCAATCATATACATACATGTGACTATTTATAGAACTTCAATATGCCTGCAAAAATTGACAGAATTAAAGGAAAACATAGACAATGCCATAATGATTGTTAGACATTATAAACCCATCTGTCAGTAATTGATAGAACAAACTGAAAAAGTCACTAAACACATAGATGATTGAAAACCACTGTCAACCACATGGACCTACATTACAGCCAACCACTTAAGAATAATCCTGATTTTTACATGCACATGTTTGACCAAATGCTGGAATGTAAAGCAAATCTGGATATATTTAAAGCATGTATATCATTCAGATTATGGTAAGAGAAGAATATTAATTTAGAAATAAATATCAAAAAGATATCTAGGAAGATTCCAAAAAGCATTTTAAATTTAAAGAACCAGATTAAAAGTAAAAAGCTTGGAACCAAGATATACCAAGCAAATTCTAATCATAAGAAAGCTAATGGAGTTACACTTATATCAGTTGAAGTTTGAGAAAAAGAACATTACCAGAAATAATGGAACATTTTATAAAAATCAAAGGATTAATTAATTAAGGAGACATAACAATCATAAATGTGTGTGCAACTATTATTTTATGTTCAAAGTGCATGAAGCAAGAATTGATAGAACTTAAACAGAAGTGGATGAAGCCACAGTTCAATTGCAGATTATAATATTCTTTCGGTATTTAATACAAGTAATCAAAAAACCAGAAAGGATATAGAATATTTGAAGAACACTATAAGTGAACTAAAAGTAATTGACATTATAGATCAATATACTCAAAAATGACTAAATAAATATATTTTTAAACAATGAAAAATAGACCAAATGTTGTATTATAAATGTCTTAAAATTTTCTGAGAAATCACACAGATAAGGTGTCTTGATCATAATGGAATTAAATTATACATCTATAATAAAAAACATATATGAAAAATCCCCACATTCTTGGATATTAACTGTACACTTCTAAATAATCCCTGAATCAAGAAAGAAACTATAGACAAAAAAGGAAGTATGCTAACTGGATAATAATGAAAACATCATATAACAAAATTTGTGAGAAGCAGCTATAGCAATTATCAAATCTACATCCTTATATTGTGAAAAGAAAGATTTAAAATCAGTGATCTAAGTATGTAACTTAAGAAACTAAAAAAGAAGAATAAATTGAACACAATGTAAAGAGAATGAAGGAAATAATAAAAGTAAGATTGAAAATCAGTAACATAGAAAATAGACAAAAAATTTAAAAATTAAGTCATATATTGATACTTGAAATTGATAGTAAAATTGATAAACCACAGAAAGTCTAATTAAAGAAAAATAATGATTCAAATTACAAATATTAATAGTAACTGAGGGTATATTATTGCAGACCATATAGACATTGAAACTGTAATCAAAGAATTCTATCACAACTTGAACCAATAACTTAGCAGTGTAGATGGAGAGAATTAATTACATTGAGAAATATTTTTGAGATAAAGTAGACAATATTTATTTACTGTCAGTCCATATGGCCTTCTGGTTTGGGGAAATAAATAAATCAGATGAAGAAATCAGGTCAAGGATTACAGATTTAATTCCATCTCACAAGATGTCCCTTTTATCTTCCTTTCTTCTTTGCACTTTAGAGACTAATTTGCCTCACAAACAATAACTGGTTCCATTCAGAGAAATTTTGTTCAGAAAAGCCCTATAGTCTATTGGGTAAGCAACTGGTTTCTTTCATTATACTAATATTTATGGTATTCTTGTTGTGATATTTTATTTATCCTTTCATTTAAAAATTATCTAATTGTTTAAAATGCTTACTGGAATTGTCAAAGGCAGCCTTTGGTAACCTATGAGGCAATCAGAAAGTTTAATCTTACTGAACATTATTTTCGTATCCAGTGAATTTTGAATTGTGGGCCCCTCTTCAATCTAATTGCTGGTGATAGTAACCAGTAGATTAAAAAAAAATTGTATAGTACCTGAGATAAGATCTACTCCTTCCAGTGCTTTCTTTTCCTGAGTCAAAAAATGAAAATGAGATGTAGAAGTACAGTTTCTCCCTCATCTGAACATCCCATTAGGCATATACAGGACCAACATAGTGAATTACTACTATGGATATATATAAATACAAAGATGTTTCTGAATAGTCAAGAAAACAGAAGGGTCATAATGTGTATAAAGAGGTATACAACAGGGGGCACAAGACTGAAGTTCTAATTATCTTAGATATTATCTTGTATCAATAAAAAGAAAGCACTTTCCCCATGACCATGACCTCCATTCCCGACCTAGTTTCTCCTCTTCAACTCTGAGGCATTTCTTATACACAAATTACCTTCCTAATCTTTAAGTGTGGTACTTCAGACTTTTCCTATGGAAGACATTTCCCCTGCCTCCTTCCTTAAGAAATAAACTAGATTTTAACAAGGTGCTCAATATCACAATCTTTAACTACATTTGAACAAAAAGTAAGGAGTCTTCCAAGTTGATGTCCCTCTCCACACGCAAAGTAGTCTAGTTTCTTCATTTGATCAATAATTCACTGAAGGCTCTTCTTTGCAAAAAAAAAAAAAAGAAAAAATAGAAAAGAAATCAGCTCAGAAAAACTTATGTCAAATAAAACAATGAAAAAGTAAGAGGAGTTCTGGATAATGGTGTAGCTCACACTGTCGAAGCATGCCTAAAACAAAACAGTGCTGTGAAGGATAAGAATAATAGAAATTCTTGGATTTGGGACTTGAAAACTACAGCTTAAGAACATTCTATCTATATTTCACTCAACAGATGGGTCAAGTCCAACCACAATTCATCCTTTTGAGACTCACTCAGGAGCTACATTCCCCAAAGAGGACTGGTTCAACGAATCATATCTTACCTGTTGTTCAGGTGCGACATTTAACCAGAAAAAAAGAATAGAGAAGACAGCCCTTAAGATAGAGTCACAACATCTTGCATCTATGTTTAAACAAAACGAAACAGAATCCAATCTCATACCTATGAAAGAATATTTATTTCACTGGCACAATTTTGATGTTTCTCTTCAGGAAAATAGACTACCTTCCCCTCTCGACATAAATTGGGCTGAGAAGGACTTGGTTTTTCCTTCATGTATTCACATATCCTCTCTCTCATACACACACACACACACACTAAATACACAAACTATTTTTATCTTAAAAAAATACTAGCTGATTATAGTTTTATTTTATCCTATGCACGTAGACAGTTATATAGCAAGTATTCCCTGTCCCCTTTATTTATTGTCTTCCTTTACTATTGTGGCAACCATGAAGTGCAGATCTCCTGGTGCAGGGAACAGATAAATCATGGCCACAACTGTGTCCCCTCTGCATCCACCATCATATTAATTGAGCAGCCACACTCTAACCATGAAAACAAAAGTCATACAGTAAAAATGTAGAGCAGAAAGATAGTCTGGCTTCTTTATCTCACCCTTGCACAGATGTAGCCTGCCTAATTCCAGACTTTTTGTTACATGGGGAATAATTCAGGTTAGAAAAGATTTCTTATAATTTTACTCAACACCAAGTGCTAATACATGGTAGTGAATGGGACCAACTTCTAATGAAATTCTTGTAATCCACATTTTCCTGTGAGATAAGATGGTGTAATTCATTTGGCATATAATTTAACTTTCAAAAAATAAATTAAGTATAGAATCAACCAACATTGACCCAAAGTGGGGAAGAAATAAACCAAACACTAAATTAAAAATCTAAGTCAACAGACTCTCTGTTCAGAGAAACAACGAGTGATCCTTTAAAAACAGTTGTCAGATCATGTTCTTCCTCTTCTTAAAACCCTCTAATGGCTTCACATCTCACTCTCTGGAAAAGACAAAATCTTTCTTGTGGCTTAAAGGACCTACATGATGTATTTATTCCATTACTCCTCTGACTTCATAACTCCTTTCCGATTCAGAACTGTCCCTTTCACTTGTGGGACCCAGAGCAAGAGTAAAGATGGAAGCCAAGGTACAAATAAGACTAAAAATTTAATAGATGTAAATCAAGCTGAGAATATATTTTAGTTTCCGAACAATAGATATAATTTCATTATAACTTTTGTGTGCATATATATGTAAAGCTAAGTTGTTTGTATATATATATATATATATATATATATATATATATATATATATATATACACACACATATATAAGTATATAAGTATATATATATATATATATACTTAACTGAAATATATCAAGATATCAAAAATGATTGATTATTGTCTATGTGTGAATGTTTACTCATGGGCTGGGTTGGTAATATTTAGATGAGTAATCAAATAAAGAGGCACATAATTCTTACATTACTATATATTTATTCCATAATTGTTTACTTGCTTCTTTTTCAGCAAAAATACTAAATATGTTATTTTAATCAAGATGTTCACATAATTTTTATGTTCTATTGACAGAAATGCCAAATTTGATAAACTGATAAGTTCAATTTGGAGAGTTTTTCTCTGCTGAAGCAGTAGCAATGGAAATTGTCAAGAACATTTCTTAAAGTGATATTTACATTGAGGAATAAGCCATGAGTTTTACAAATTATGATCAAACATTGTACTTAGGTAGATTAAGATTAATTATTACTGATTAAAAATTTTAAAATATTTCAGTATTATATAAATGTGATATCTTTTTATCATGTCTTTAACACTACTTTAAAGCAAAATATAGATCCATAAAGAAAATCTTAAATGTGTACTTATTTCAAAATTTTAATGCTGGGATATTACAAATAAAACCAAAAATAATAACATATTGCTAAATTTGTTCAAATCTCTCACCAGTGGAGGTGATAACTTGAATTACAATGGCCAGTGCTGGAATCTACAGAAATTAATTTCAAGAATATTAGTGCATGTCTTCCTTATAGTCAGGCACATACTTTTGTTTCTTTATTTTTATTTTATTAATTTTTTATTGGAATGACATTTTGGTTACATATTTCATATACTGTTTCTTTGATTAGAAAAAGCAATTATCTCAAAAAAATGTTAATTCTTTTAAAAGTGCAATAGTAGACCTAGATCTGTTGGGTGCTTTATAAAATTTTTTCACACTTTTAATAGCAAACAACTGTTTATAACCATATAAATACAGATAATGCAGAGTCAATTTTAATTTTATTTATGAAAAAAGCACATTTTGCTGTTCATCTCAAGATCTTTCCTTGTTTTGCTTACAATTTCTATTTCATTATACCTCTTGTGTAAATGTAAATCAAACCTAATTGTCTTAACAGTGTCTAGTTAATATTCTTATTGTATATCTGGGAATGGTTTTCAGGTCAAATGTTATGTATGTTACATGTCTTACATTTTATATCACATATTCTTCCTTTTTTCTTTTAAAAGTATAAAATTAACAATATCACAAGGACACTAAGAGCTTGAACCACCCATTGGGAACTAGGAATTCCCTCTACAAAGATTGTTCAATATGACCATATCCATGCAAAGGTCTTTTTATATTTTCTTGCATATAAATTATTCTTTTCTGTTCTTTTTCTCAGTTACTTGAAATGTGTTAAGTGTGTTGACAAAGCATGTAATTGCATGTATGAATTTTTCTAAGGTCTAATTCTTTTTCCTTCTTTCCCTTCTTGCTTTATCCTTCCCTTTCCCCTTCCCTCCCACTCACTTTTTCTTTCCTTCCTTCCTTCCTTCCTTCCCTCCTTCCTTCCTTCCTTCCTTCCTAATTCCTCCCTCCCTCCATCCTCCCCTTCCTTCTTACCTTCCTCCCTAATTCATTTTCATGGGTACTATATCAATAGGGGGTTCAAATCAGCACCCTGAAATTTTTGTCATCCTGGAATAGTATTTTCTACATAAATCTGGTTTTTACTTAATACAACCAGTGAGATTTTAAGCCCTTTGTTTCAGTATATAAATGTGGAAGAGAAAATACATAGCAGTTAAAGTTATTATTTTATTCTCCATTTCTTCCAATAAAAATTATCTATTTCCATATACTTCATGTATATTCACAATGATTGGTATTATGGCTATGAATTCTATAGTCCCCCTGATTTGTGCACATAAATATATCCTAGATCAGACTATAGGTTTTTGCAGAAATATGGATTATAACATGAGAGTCAAGTCAAAGTAAACTATCCACTAATTGAGGCATTCATAGTAGTTGTGTCATTTAGTTTCTCCAAATTAACTAAGCAGAATTCATAAATCAACAGTAGTCTAATTCTTCTTTTCCCAAGAATAGCTCCAGCGTTTCTTCCCAGCATTGGTCATTAGTGAGTCCCTGATCCAAGAGGTGTTTCAAAGAATAGTAAATATTCTCATGCTCTGAGGTACTTTAATGGAAAGAGTAAAATAATGTTTCACTTTTTCCTAGAAAAGAGGAGAGGTGTTTAGATTGAGGCTCTTTTTTAAGTGAATTTGGTTTAAAAATTAGTTGATGTGTGTTTGACAAACTACCAAAAATTGTATTGGGATGAAATTTCTCTATATTCATACTATACTTCAGTGACCCTAATAACCAATCTCAAGGAGAAATAGAAATGGCAGAAACACAAAAGGCATGTACATATGCAATACTCTGGTTGTTGATGAGTTTATTCTTTAGCTGGTTACACCATCCATGAATGCATCCAACTTAAGATGTCAGGTAAGTCTGAATGATCAATATAAATAATCATTTTAATGGTTAATTACATTAAACATTAGAGGTACATACAAAATTTTAATTACTGAACATACTTTATATTATTAAGGTGATTTAAATCTGTATATTCAACACATTTTACCTTTTAATTGATGAAGCAAATGAATCTAAATAAAACACATAAGACATGTTTACATCTGTATTTAATTCCCTTGGTAACCCTTTATCAAAGATCAAAGTTATATCAGGGGCTTGCCTTGTGGCGCAGTGGTTGAGAGTCTGCCTGCCCATGCAGGGGACGTGGGTTCGTGACCCGGTCCGGTAAGACCCCACATGCTGTGGAGCGGCTGGGCCCGTGAGCCATGGCCGCTGAACCTGCACGTCCGGAGCCTGTGCTCCGCAACAGGAGAGGCCACAACAGTGAGAGGCCCGTGTACTGCAAAAAAAAAAAAAAAAAAAAGTTGATTAATTTCAGTTTTACAAGAAAAATACTTCTTAAACTTTTATATAATATACTTAGTTTCAAGAATCTAGAAATTTCTGAAATACAGAAATACCTTAACTATAGCCATATAGTTTTACTGAAAATAATAAAATTTACATTTTTCAATTCTATTTTAAGTTAACTCTTTGAATTTTCTAACAGGAAATTATTTTAATCTGAAAATGGACTGTAAAGGGCAAAGCCATCATTACATTAAAGTGGAATTTACAATAAAATAGACTTCTCAAATTTCAAAGATGTGCCTTAAAACTCTATCGGTAGAAAAAAAAAAGAATACTAAGAAAATTCAACGGTTATATGCATTCGAGTGAATTAAAAATTACTTTTCTGTTCAAAGATCACTTCAAATTGCCCAACCATGAGTGATGTAAATTCTAACTTGGAAAGTTAACTGAGCTACCACACAAAACATTAAAATCTCATTAAATGTTTAAATGAGATTTTATGTGTATTTTAAAATAATTGCTTCTTAGTTAAATTATATAAAATCCATAATTTCTGCTATTAACATAAAAATAACAATTATAAAATGGAAAATAAAGCAAAATCAAAAGAAGGGAGGTAAAAAGGCGCTCATACTCCCATTTTCAAATCATTAGCATGTGAACATCTTTGAGAAATGGTTACTTCCATACACTGATGATAAGAAGGTAAATTCTACCCTTTGGAAATTCAATGTGTATAACCATCCAGCTCTTATTTTTCTTTTAAATAACATACAATAATTTATGGATATAATTACATAAAATTATGTATTCAACATATTAGATCCCAAACGTTAACATTACTGTTTTGGTTTGAGACAAATGATTTACTTCTTTTGAGTATTTTGAAAGATTTCAACCAACATCTACACAATATTTAGATTTCTGTTTATGTGAGGAGTACAACCCACTAGAGCTCAAAATTGACTTACTTCTGACATTGTATTTATTTCTTAGACTTGGGTGACATCATATCCTGCATAAATTAATGAATACAATGATCTCATTAACTGTCACAAGGGTATGGGCAAGCAAAAATATGACAAACTCAGAATGAGCATGCAAAACATCCAAATTTGCATACTTAGCCCTCTGCTTAGTTCTCTAAACACTTGGCTTCAGAGAAAATTTCCAGAAGTCACTTTGAAAGAGTTTATATATGTCAATTATGGCTGGTAAGAATCAAAAGCATGGAAAAGGGGCTTACAGTTTATAGGCTATGCTGATTCCCAGTAAAATTTGCATTAAGTGGGGGAGAGGTAGTTTAAGCTGAGCTCTCTTTTACATGTTATTCTCCTAGAATTTCTGAAGCGATTAGCTTTCTTATCTTTTCTGTTTTCAATCTTTTCAGTGTGTAGTTTTGATATAAGGGTGAAGATTGGGGCTTCCCTGGTGGCGCAGAAGTTAAGAATCCTCCTGCCAATGCAGGGGACACATGTTTGAGCTCTGGTCCAGGAAGATCCCACATGTCACAGAACAACTAAGCCTGTGCACCACAACTACTGAGCCTGCGCTCTACAGCCCATAAACCACAACTACTGAAGCCCGCATGCCTAGAGCCCATGCTCCACAACAAGAGAAGCCACCACAATGAGAAGTCCATGTACCTCAAAGAAGAGTAGCCCCCGCTTGCCGTAACTAGAGAAAGCCGGAGAGCAGCAACGAAGACCCAATGCAACCATAAGTAAATAAATAAATAAATAAATTTAAAATTTAAAAAAAGGGCAAAGATTGATTGAACCTCTAGTCCATATTTATTTTATTTTCTAAGAGACACAGGGGCAACCTTGAAGATTTATATACCACTAACTCCTTAAGCCTAAATTCATTTATTTATACAATCATTCACAGTCAGTTTTGGAAACCTACTATGCTATGCCCACGTTCTAAATGGCCTAGTTATTTTGACAAACAATTTGACAAATTTCATTGCTGATTCATTTTAACTGGAAAATAAAAACCTGCCATTTCTAAAACTTCCAAAAATTACCCCTTTTGATTGTATGAGGTAGCTTGTAACTATTTTTTTTTCTCTCCCAGATTTATTCCATTTTGCTTAAGTCATGAGAGACAACTTTACTTTAGCATTTTTGTGAGGCCTCTCCTAAATGTGTTAACATTTCTGTCCTTCATTTTTTTTATTGGAATAAAGACTTAGGTTTTGGAAAACTTTAAATGTCTAACAACATCTAACAGAGATTTCACCCAGCATTTTTGAGCACAGATAAATGAGCATTCTAGAGGCAAATTTTCTGATTAAAATTATCCTTTTCTAGAATAAGGGTTTCACAGCACAAATGAATGAACTCTTATTTAATCAAATAGTTTAAACTGAGCCTTCTTTTTGTAACGATATTTCCCTTACATGTTAAAATAAAATGTAGAAAAATAAAATGTAAAGCAAAATTTAGCCAACATATTATTTCATATTGAGGATATGTCTAATAAAACATGGCCTATATGGCAAGCTCTGCCTACTGCAGCTCTGTTAGGATCATGTCATATCAAAGATCATTCCTCCTTATTTCTAGAACTTCCAGAAAACAGCAAAGTCAATTTCCAAATGATTGAATGCGAGGGATTAATAAGTGACATCCGTCCATTTGTAGCATTCCCACTAATGGGGCAATAGAGACAAGGGGGTGATATTCTGTCATAAGTAGGAAGTTAGTTCATGCTATAAGAATAAATGATAGAAGCAACAACTAAACACTTAAGTGAAATGAATACACTTTGGTCTAATTTCTATTTTTTTAACAATTGGCCTAATATATAAAATATTTTTGATAGATATGAGTCTCATACTTATGTTGATAACTTGGCTGGAGTTCTTAAGCTTCAGATAAAGGTGCCACTCAAGGGCAGGGAGCACAAACCTGTGGTTACATTTCCTTTCCTTGAGAATTCTGTATATGTTAATTTGAGCCACAGGATAAGATTTTTGCTCATAGAAGAGGCAATATTTTTGTCTTCACAGTTGAATTCCAAAAGTATTACTAAGATCTGAAATAATATTTGTCATTCTTATGTAATTTACTCTAGCATACAGTGTGAGCCATCCATATTTTAGAATACATTTTTTGTTTATAATTTTTGGTAAATATTTTGAATTATACCCTTAAGTTTTACTTTTGTCCATTTGTTTTAAATTTTCCTTTATTTCAATTGTCTTTCTGCAGTTTCTCAAAGTTGTGGCTTATTTCCTTGTGCTACCATTTTCTATCTCATTTATTTTTGTTATTTTTAATTGCACTTTTTGTCATTTATATCTTTTAGATCTCTTACCAAGTTTACCACAATCTAAATATTTGTTTATTTTTCTTTTTTTTGATGGATGCTTTTCATGCTTCAATATGTATTACCATGTTTTAGTTTTCTTCCACTACATCACTATTAATTATTTGAGTCTTGTATTTTTGCTTTGTGATATTGATAGGAATAATTTCATTTTTGAGGGGTTTTTATTGTTTGTTTTACTTTGGTAATGCATGATTTAAATTTGGTCATAAATTTCATTCACTCTGAGTAATTTTTCTTTCTTTATAATTATTATTTTTTTATCCTGGTTTCTTCCTTCACCCCTCATCCCTCACTTTTTTTATGTAGTAACTTATTATCTTGGGATATGTACTGTATTACTTCCTTTTTTTTTTTATTACTCACCATTGAAAGATGTAGATTTCTTCAGCTATATGCAGTAGTGTGTATTTGGTTCCGATTGTTGGTGGTAGTAAGGTTCTCCTCTAAATTGGGCTCTCCTCTAAATTAGCTGAGACTTTTCTTATGAAAGAAGATTTTGTATGTGTTCCTATAGTATTTGTTCTTCCCTAGCCATTGGAGATAGAGAATATGTTTTCTTCTTATTTAGACATTTTTATTTCCTCCATTGCCACAGACAGAATGCTTCCTGCACATCTAGCTTGTCAGTAATATTCTTTGCTCTCCCCAAAGTGATAATTTTACTTTGGAATCCCTAAGGAACCATCCATTTCATTACTCATGCTCTGCTGTAGTCCCCTCCTCTGGAATCTGGGCTAATTCTGCTTTGACCAGTGGAATGAGGCAGCAATAATGATGTGACAATTCCAGGTTCAAACACTAAGAAGCCCTGGCAGTTTCCACATTTGAGTTCTTGGGATCTAATCCCCATGTCAGAGATCTTGCTACCCTGAGGCCATCATCCTATGAGGGAGGCTAAAGAGCCATGTGAAGAGGCACACTGGAAGAAAGGCCAGGACACCATCAATTGCCAGGCATGAGAAAGAGACCATCTTGGTCTTCCAAATGGACTTCCCAACCATCTCAGCATCTGACACCACCTAATATATAAGAGAAGTTAATTCACCCCACATAATCATGAAAAATAATTAGGTATTATTTATTTGAGCCACTATTATTTTTTATAATTTATTTTCATTTATTTTATGTTTTTTGGCTGTGTGGGGTCTTCACTGCTGTATGCAGGCTTTCTCTAGTTGCAGTAAGCAGGGGCTACTCTTCATTGCAGCGTATGGGCTTCTCATTGCTGTGGCTTCTCTTGTTGCGGAGCATGGGGTCTAGGCACATGGGCTTCAGTAGTTGCGGAGCGTGGGCTCAGTAGTTGTGGCTCGCGGTTCTAGAGAGCAGGCTCAGTAGTTGTGGTGCATGGGCTTAGTTGTTCCACAGCATGTGGGATCTTCCCCGACCAGGGATCTAACCCATGTCCCCTGCATCGGCAAGCAGATTCTTAACCACTGCACCACCGGGGAAGTCCTGAGCCACTATGTTTTAGAGTGGATGTTTAGAGCACATTGTAAGAGAGAACCAGAATGACCAATTAGTTGAAGGGCACTACAATTATTCCTGCTACTGTAACCAATAAATATAGCTTTTAGACCTCAATATTGAGATTTACTTTTGAGAATAATAAATTTTATGTCCCATAGTTGCAACTGTTAGCTTCTTTCATTGCTTATTGCTCTTTTGGTTGTATTTTCATGCCATTTCTCCCTGCATGGCATCTTCCTATTCCTATTGCATCTCTGCTGATTTTAGCAGCCATTACATCTACTTTAGAGCCCAGGGGTTTTAAAGAAAAGTGGAAGTTATGATTTTACATACTGTTTTCTTGTTGCTTTTAGATGTTTTTTCAAGAAAGGGATGAAGTTTTGCCTTTATGATACCATGTTTAAACTGGAAATGAAGATCTGTCAACAGACAGGGTTCTTAGGATTAAGGTTCATTAAGCATTCTAGATTTTATCTTAGTGGACATTGTTGTTTTTGTTGGTACTGTTCATCTTGTTTTTATTCTGTGCTCACCTTTTAATTTACTTATTTTTTAAAACATACAGCAATTTATTCCAAACTCATTAGCTTCACTTCAAAACCAATTTGAGATTTTGTATATAATGGCAATTTGAGATTTTGTCCCATTGAGATAATAGAAATATCCCTGAGTCAGTGGGCAACTTTGTTCATATCCTTTCCTCAATAATATAACTTTCTCTTTCATTATCCCTAAAATTTTATTTCATTTTATGCAGTAACATAAGGAGGGTCATTACCAAATTTGTATTTTAGTTAACAAATCATTGTGACATGTTTTTTCCCTCAGACTTGCCTGCTCCAATTAAGATTGAATCTCAGAAATGTTATTTTATTTATTTCTATCTCAATCAAAAAGAAGATCTGGGAGTCTTGAGAACAAATATTCCAGATGCCATCATAGGAATTTTTAAATGAAGCCATGGAGAGGAAATTAACCAGCATTAGGTAACAATGTAAGAAGATGAAGGGAGACATGGCTAGAGCCCAGTATTAAAGGAGAAATTAGAGGAAAATGCTAAGATACTACTTCATCTCTACCAATTACCAAAACATTGGATAAAATACTTATTAAAATTTCAATTCCTCCCATTATTATTATTACAGAAGGCTAATGAATTGTAGCAGATGTATGTCTGACATATGTACCCTTTAGAAAACTTCTTAGTTCCTTTGTCTTGTCATCAGTGCTGTGAATAATAATGAATAGTACAATAGAACCATGGTAAACAGCATGTTCAAAGTTCATTCAACACTAAATATTTGGTAGAGAGTTTTTAGAATCTTTGGGTGAAAAGGTAATTAAACTAATACATTCATCAAAGTGCTTTATTTGATGCTCATAAAAACTCTGTTGGATGGGCACCAGCACCAGTATTCAAAACTAAGGTACCAGAAACTCAGAAAATAAGGTAGAAGAAATCACATGTTTAATAAATTGAGGAGTTCCTAATCCCTACACTGTCTTATATATAATCCAGCTTTAGCATATATTCATAAAATTTATCAGAGAATAATATACAAATATTCATAGTCTATAATTTTTTGACACAGAGCCTTAGAGGCAGATACATTTAGAGGCAGCAAATATACTAATAAAATAAAGTAAATCACAAAGGTAAAAGATAAATATACATACATGTGACCATTCTGGACCAATAACACCTTTTTTTATTTACTGGATCAAAGGACACTTTTATTTTATTTTATTTTATTTTTTATTAATTTTTATTAGAGTATAGTTGATTTGTAGTGTACTGTTAATTTCTGCTGCACAAAAAAGTGGATCAGTTATACATATATACATACCCACTCTTTTTTATATTCTTTTCTCATAAAGGTCATTACAGATTATTGAGTAGAGTTCCCTGTGCTATGCTGCTAATAGTAGGTCCTTAAGGATAATAATAATCCTTATTATCTTTTTTATATATAGTAGTGTGTATATGTCAATCCCAATCTCCCAATTTATCCCTCTCCTCCTACCCCCTTGGTAACTGTAAGTTTGTTTTCTACATCTGTGACTCTATTTCTGTTTTCTAAATAAGTTCATTTGTACCATTTTTTTAGATTTCACATATAAGCAATATCATATGATGCTTGTCTTTGTCTGACTTACTTCACTGAATATGGCAATCTCTAGTTTCATCCATGTCATTGCAAATGGCATTATTTTGTTCTTTTTTATAGCTGAGTAATATTCCATTGTATATATGTACCATATCTTCTTTATCCATTCATAAGTCAATGGACATTTAGGTTGCTTCCATGTCCTGGCTATTGTAAATAGTGCTGCAATGAACACTGGAGTGCATGTAACTTTTTGAATTATGGTTTTCTCTGGATAAATGCCCAAGAGTGGGATTGCTGGATTATATGGTAGCTCTATTTGTAGTTTTTTAAGGAACCTCCATACTGTTCTCCATAGTGGCTATACCAATTTACATTCCCACCAACAGTGTAGGAGGGTTGCTTTTCTCCACACCCTCTCCAGCATTTATTATTTATAGATTTTTTGATGGTGGCATTGTAATTCTGATTTACATTTCTCTAATAATTATCAATGTTGAACATCTTTTCATGTGTCTCTTGGCCATCTGTATGTCTTCTTTAGAGAAATGTCTATTTAGATCTTCCACCCATTTTTTGATTGGGTTGTTTGTTTTTTTGATGCTGAGCTGCATGAGCTGCTTGTATACTTTGGAAATTAATCCCTTGTCTGTCACTTCATATGCAAATATTTTCTCCCATTCTGTGGTGGTCTTTGCCTTTTGTTTATGGTTTCCTTTGCTGTGCAAAAGTTTTTAAGTTTAATTAGGTCTCATTTGTTTATTTTGGTTTTTATTTTCATTACCCTAGGAGGTGGATCATAAAAGATCGTGCTGCAATTTATGTCAGAGAGTGTTCTGCTTATAACACCTGTGTTTTTAGCATGTTATTTTGATTCATGCTTACAAGCTGTTCAATTTTATTGAAATATATGATAAGATGTTCTATAAGTGGAAAACTATGATAGTCAGAAATCTAATACATCATTTAAATTACACAGGCTGTTCCTTATATAGCAAACCTCAGTGTACCCTAATTATATCTTGTTGCGTGCCTGACTGAGCACGGACTGCATAGAATTTACCAAAACAATCGCTTGACCTGTTTGGTACCATTCAGCAGACCACAAAAGATGAAATGCTTTCCTGTCTAAAGCCATGGATAAAGACTAGACATCTCTGAAAGAATACAGTTGTATTATATAATATTTCTGATTTCCTTCTTCCAGGACAATAAGTCAAGACTGAGAGAAATATACACTTACAGTAATTATAAGTAATTAAGTAGATAACCATGATACATTTTAAAATCTAGCAGAGGCACATTAAATACTATGCATAGAATGGAATTAAAGGTATTAAGACAGTAATACCAACAGAACTGAAGGAAATAGAGAAAGGGAGATATTTCTACCAAACCTGAAAACATGTTTCCTGTAAGACACAATATCTGAAGTTACATAGAGAAAAAAATTGGGATACTTCTCTCACCTTAGCTTTACATTTTTAGAGACTGTTTTTATTTTATTTATTTATTTTTCTTTTTCGGTACGTGGGCCTCTCACTGCTGTGGCTGCTCCCGTTGTGGAGCACAGGCTCCAGACGTGCAGGCTCAGCGGCCATGGCTCATGGGCCTAGCTGCTCCGCGGCATGTGGGATCTTCCCGGACCAGGGCATGAACCCATGTCCCCTGCATCGACAGGCGGACTCTCAACCACTGTGCCACCAGGGAAGCCCTAGAGACTGTTTTTAAAGAGTAAATCAAATTATATAGTAATTTTAAAAACAGAGATACATACAAATTCCCAAGGATGCTAAGAGACATAATGGAAGTGATGGAAAGATTACATGAAATATACACTCATAAGTCAATTCATTTGAGTTTGGAACATTTGAAGACAAAAACAGTTTTAATTTTATTGGTTTAAACATGACAGATTTCTTCATTTCCCTAGAGATATTTATGCTTGATTAAAAAAAGAGTCTTTTTAACAAATCCCAAAACCCTTTACCTCACCCCAGCTGTTAGGTGACTAGGGAACCAGCAATGCAGATGTCTGTTTGTACACACTAGCATAATTGTATGGTAGCTTTATTTGTATGCATTACTGTAATAGTACAGTCCTAATGTATTTTACTTGATAATTTTTTATGCAGATCTTACAGCACATTTTTTCGACCACATGTTGGAACATTTGTGCACAAAAAATTCCCATCTTTATGTTTGAAATTTATGGGAACACAATTAAAATGAGAGGAGTCCAAAGGTATCAAGATAATTACATTTTTCTAATCTTACTAAACAAGATAAATTACCTGCAGGCCCTCTTATAAAAGATGAAATCTTCATAATAAGTGAATTAATCAAGCAGCAGCTTGCTACTGCACTTGCATTTATAACAGAAATGATTCAAAGACTTATTTTATGGGGAAATTAATGGAAACAGGCTTTTCATTCTTCTGCACCAATTGAAAACCTCAGCAACCAGCTGCCCACTTGTCAAGAAAACAGAAAGAAGCTGGAAACAAAGATAAATAAAAACACCTTTTTCCTGGCACTTTTGAAGAGAAAAAGGAGCTCTCATTTACAGCAGCCATCTGTTTGTTATTTAATATGGGTGAATTACATGCTGTAATGAGTTTGTTTCTGCATCACTCAGTGCAATGGAACACAAGTTCACTCTCATAATGTGCAGCAGTTTTTAAAAGCTAATCATTTAATTGGACACAATCGTCAATGACAAATGGAGATGTAAAAACTCAGCCAGCTGTAGAGTGAATATGTAATCATTGTGAAATCATATTATTTTACACGCTTGAAGACTTCTTAATAGTATCTGATGTTGGTCATCACCACAGACTGAGGAATTGAAGAAACACGGTGAAAAACAGCCTTTCAAAATGGCTTTATATAACTGGTCCATATTAATGCCGGTGTTAGAGCCACCATTTGACTTTGGTACCTAAAGTCTCTCTAAACTGTTTATTACTATCCTAATTTCATTTTTGAGTTTTATATATTTTTCAAATATTCCATGCTTTAGTAGGCAAGAGTTATTTAGGAGCAGCTTTTTTTTTTTTTAATCTGCTTTAGTATAGACATCCACTGATTTTGTGCTTTTGCATGTGACATCACATACAGATAAATATGGAGACCTGGGAGATTGTGTGCCAACAGATTTTTTTTTTAATCACATGCACACAAAAGCTCTACTTCAGGAAACCAAACCTGAGTGCCTACACCTGCATGCATTACAGTCAGAATTTATACAATGCTGCTATAGTCTTTAATAGAAGAATAAAAATCTCCATGAAAAAGAATTTTCCCTTTGGATTTTCTACAAAGACACTATGCTTATTAATAAATTTCCACAATAAGAGCCCTCTTCCAATTTCTAGGTATCACAAAGAAATAAAAACAAAACTCAAGTTATTGAATAGGTTATTTTTGTACTTAATTATATAATTTGTGCATGTTTTATATCTTATGTGATTGTTGAGGACACTATAACAATGTATATTTCCATCTTTATTGTCCTTCCAAGAACGTTAGACTTAGTGGAAAGTTCTTATGACTGAAAAAATGTGTTGGGTATATCAGTATTTAATCATTTTGGATTAAAATCTACTGGGTTATCTCTATGCTCCATTTAATTGTAAACTTTTAAAACTTATTTCAAAAGGGGGGCTAAGAGATATCTTTGTTTCAGAAATCCCCTGCTATCTTATCATCTCTACAAAAATATTTCAACCACTATTATTCAATTCCAACAAAACACAAAAGAGTTCATGTCTCACATAACAACTCCTATCTCAAAACATTACCTTTCATCTGTCATGTAATATTCTTTGCTCTAAATAAGCTTGTAATTATGTGTCCTTGTTTTATATTCAAAATCAAGGTTTGTTTTCTGCCAATGCAAGTCCCTAAAGAACAAATGCAATAATTTGGTTTGGTTTCTCTTTATAGCTCTTAGCAGCCTTTTAACACAGTGGTCCCTTAATAAATAGTGTTTAAACAAACTTGTAGTTTGTTAAAGAGTGAGCAAGCAAGCTTTGAACTCTCTTAAAGAATAAACACATGAAAAAGGGGTGTGTTTTAATGTTTTTCTCGTGTCACATGATTGTTTAAATATAGAAATTCTTGACATCAAAAATGAAACACAATACCAAAAGTGTAATCCCAAAACTAGAAAAGGACCACATTCACAAAAAGAAAGAAACACAGATATTTAAAGACAGAGCAGAAAAGCAACTTGAACATACTAATCACCCAGAAAATAAGATAAAGATAGATGTATTGTAAATTAAGCAAACAGCCCAAATATGCAGTGCAAGCATGATCTGAAAGAAACCAACCATCACATTCTTTCTAATGAATCATTAACAGATAGGAAAGCTGAATAAATCAAGATGAGAAATATAGTATCTATGAAGAAATCAGAAGTCAGCCCTAAATATAAGTTCATACAAGTACAATTAGCTAGATAATTATTCTTGGGAGAACCCATCTAGTCACAGCATTTAAGTTCCATTCACTTGGACCAACCTATTCTGATACGAAGAAATAATGACACACCAGAGAGAGAGATTCCTTGGAGCAGAGACCCATGGACTTAGACATTGGTTAGTATGATGATGTGTTAAATGTAAATTACTCACAGAAGACAATGCCTCATTTTTTATTTTGCCTTGATTTGCCCTCAAAACTACTACTAGAAATAGGGATCAAAGAAGAATCCTAAAGGAAATAGTAGTTGAAAAGGAGAAATGCCAGTTGATTGCTGAGTCCCCTTATAAGACAGGGAGAATGAGTATTCTAGGATTTATGCTCTAGAAAGGTACATGTAATCACCAGCAACCCACAGCTGAAAAGCTTTCCCTAACTCCCCATTGCCATGCAGGTTTCTTCAATTTGTAGTGACCTCTCACAATAAAACCTTTTAATATATTGCAAATTGCATGTTGACTGCTCTTTACAGAAATATTTTACTTCAGCTCAGTGGAATAGGAATACATTGTAAACATTTGTGATTCTAAGGTGTTAGACAAAATTGTCTTCCTTTTTCAAAATATTGGATTCTGTTTTTCCAAAGCCACATTAATATGTAATCTCTTCTGCTGAGATCTTTTTCAATGTCTTAGCTCATGATAATGTTGCCCTTACCCTAAATTTCTAAAGGACTTTCTGTCTGCACTACTTATGTGGACTAACTGAATTATCTGTTCACATATTTCATATTGCCTGTGCTTTTTATATGGCAAGTGTTCAGTAAATATTTAATTAGATGGTCACTGCAGGTTTTGGGAGGATGAAGTTAAACACTACTTACCTGATATCTTAAATATGTTTGCCCATTGGTATTAAAAGTGCCAACTAGGGGACAATGGTCAACTCAAACGTCACTTTTTCAAAAGCTTCACGGGCCTTTTCATGGCTAGTTACTCTCCGCATTGTGCCCCCATAGTGTGTTGTAAATACACAGTACTTATCCTATTATAATGTAGTTCTTTATGTCACCATTAGGGTTCTAGGGCTTGTCCTACTGACTTTTGAATTGTTAATGTCTTGCCTAGTCCCTAGCACACAGCAGTGATTAAATAATTATTCATTGAACTGAATCCCCTAAAGGCAGAAATTGGTTACTATCTTTTTATTTCTAGTGTGTATTGTACAGAGTCTAATATATAGCAGATACTCAATAATATTTGCTGACTAAGTGTTGAATGGCTAGTTGGATGGATGTTAAATGATATGTGAAAGTTACAAAGAGGCAGAAGAAACATATATGTAGTGTCTTCTTTTTTTACTTTTAAATATAATTTCAAATCTTGAAAACAAAAGGAGACACTCAAAATAGCTAATATTACACCTGAGGAAATTGAGGCCAACTTACTAAGATCAATTGTTCAAAGTCATCCAGCTAGATCATCCTGATTTCCAGGCAATATGCAGTCTATATCACATGATCTGAGATCTTAATTCCATAGATCTCATCAAATGGTATGTGTTTAACTGAGTTAAAGAAATTAAAACAAATAAGAAAAAGGGGATGGTCAAAAGTCCCTATCTAGAATAAAAGAGTCAATGTGGACATTGACTTAAAATTCTTAAGTCCAAGGCACCACTCTTACAAAAATAGCAAGATCATAAATATATCACCTCCTTTGTAATAATCAATGTTCTCAAAGTTAAGGTATGCAGATTAAAATTATGCCAAAATCTGTAAAATAATCACAATGAGAAGAATTAAGTATAGTGTTATTACCAATTGGTGACATTTCTTTCATATTGAATAGTTGAATTTCTAGTTGAATTGAATAATGGAAATAATGCATATTCATATTTTCCAAAAATCTTCTATCTAGAGTAAGTAAAATTTAAAGGAACTATCTTTTCAAACATTTATCAAATATTTACACTTTATTTTCTGCACTCCGGAAATAATCGAGTCCAATTTAATAATTCATCAATTGATAAGTGTGGATAAAACAGGCAAAAAGTAAAAGTAAAAAGAAAAAAAATTTTAAAACCACCACCAACAACAATTTTAAAAAAACATGCGAAACCAAGACACCACCAAATCCATGCATAAAAAGTCCTGAATTTTATTTTATATACCTTTCCAACAAAGTTGATTAGCTGGTTTCTTAACCCATAACAAATTACTAGTTATAAAATAATAATAACTAGTTACTTTAATTTCATAATCATAAAGTAACAATACACTGGGATAAAAAGATCTCTATGAAACACATTTTGTAAAAAATTTTTAAAGTTATATCAAAGGAGGAATTGGACACTACCATCAAAAAATGATCATGTCATTGGCGTGATTGCACCATGGCACATGGCACAAATAATTTTAAAATATGTAGTTTTTGATTGTGGATTTCATTCCCCTTAGGTTTTTTATATGGCATAATTTTTTTGGTGGCTTTCAGTTTTGCCCAAACTTTTTATATCATGGCTCACAAAATAGGTATGATTTTTACCGAACATTGAAGTTTTACAGAACACTGAACATAAGGACGCTGAGGTAAGTCGCACTCCAATAGTTCAAAGGTTTAATTATCTCAGAAGCACTGTTACCCATTTGAAACATCAACAACATATCCTGCATCAGGCAGTTCTGAAGTTATTTAGAAGAAACTATTGATATTCATTAACATCTTTATGAAGACAAAATTACCATGACTTTCTAGAGAGCCACCAATCATATATTTTTCCACCTTATTGCATAAAGAAATATAATGCATTTATTTATAGAGATTATTATAAACTTGGAAATAAGACTATGACTAATATTTTTGAATGAATATTGAATTTTTGAATGAATAAACATCTCTTTTAGGTATCAGAGATTGTTTTCATTCCAGTATATTAATATTGAAGAAGACTAATGATTTTGAATCTTGGATATATAAAATGACAAATAAGGACATTAAAGAATTAAGGATTTTCAAAACTGAATTATATCTCAAGCTATGATCAGAGTGAAGTTCTCTACAGAAGGAAGTCTCTCTGCTTCATTTGCCCCCCTATAAGCATACCTTCTGAGAGATCCAGGCATGTCTAAGGATGTGGTACTCATTATCATTGTAAATGTGATAAACTTAAAAAAAAATAGCAACCATATTCCAAGGATCTCCTAATGTGTAAAAGTAGCTTTATACGAGAAAGAATGAGGTGGTTAGATAAAGAATATTTTCTCTGCATTCACTCCTCAGGACACTGAATGGAACAAAGGAAAACATCTGTGTAAAAGCCCTGCTTCAACTTCTTTATATTTTATTCTATACATGAGTATAGTATTTATAGTATATAACTATTATTATATTTTCCTTGAAAGAACAAAAAATATTTTTCCCTATTGCCAAGGTAAAAATGTTCAGTTCATTCTTTATATTTTACATAGCTATAACAAGCACAAATAATATTTCTGATAGATGTACAGTTTCTTTCCACCTGCCCAATCATTGCATTAGACATGAAGTTCCAACAATTGCACACCATTTAACAGTCTTTTATTGTTTCATGTTTATAAAGAAATTTACATCCGTCAATCAGTGGCTGGAGGTCCATGGAAAGTAAGGTAATTGACCATAGTTCCCTCCTAAATTCAAGCAACCCCAGGGTAATAAGGATATTTTTCAGAGGGTAAATTATTTCCTTTAACTGAGGAATTATAAAAGCATTTATCATGATGTCCAGATATATTTCTTACTGCTATTGTAACTCATCCATTTAACTGTCATGGTAGCCCCTGCATCTATGCTCCTATTGTAAGTGGATAGGAAATAACTGGGTGACTACAATATCTGAGTTAAAACAAAAGAAAAAGCAAGATGAGGTGTTTGCTGCAGACAACAAATGTTAAATAATTTTAGGACTATACTGTTTAACTGGCATAACGCTTGTTTCTTTAAACGCCATTTTCAAAATTTTTTTTCTCTCTCTACATTGTTCTGGACACTGGAAAGATTTGTACACTCAAGTTGGAGGGTATAAAGAAGGACTATTTAAAAAAATTACTCTTTTCTTAGAAAATTACAGAACACATGAGTAAATTACTCTATATGTTTTCCTTTTTATCTAATTTCTTTAGCCATTTCTTGTTTTTTTTATCTTTCTAAGATTCAGGATTGATACTGGCAGTTACTATATGTTTTCCAAAGTTCTGTGTAGAATACAACAATAAACAAGAAAAAATATAAATGTATCTATTTCTGTCTTATGATAAGTTTAATTTTTCTTTTCTATTCTCAACAACTAATTACTGTTTTTTTCAAATTATCCCTTAACCGAATGACTTATATGTTAAGAAAGAGAGAATTCTGCCTGTTGCCAAATGACAGAGATTTAAAGTCTCCAAAACTGGAAATTATAAATAAGAAGAAATGCTACATACAGAAGGATTATTACAAATAAAATAAATAAAATGTCTACAAATAAAAGCAAAATAAATTCATGGGAGGGTGTGGAGATCCAAACTCTGCCATTTGAAATGTGTGACCTTGGGCAAGTCATTTTCATCTGTAAAATGGTGGCAATACTATACTTCAGGACATAAGTGTGAGGGGTAAACACCATAATATATACAAAGCATTTAGGCACTTAATAATTTGTAATCTAAACCTTTAGGATGAGTAGAGGTGAGTGGCTAAGAGCATAAGTTCACACTTGAGTTGATATACTGTAGATGTTATGCCCTACAGGATTTTTGTGAATACCAAATACATCAGCATTTATGCAACACACAGCATACATGTTAATTGTTCAGTCCTTCTCTGTATCAAAAGGTGAAGATAAATATATATATTTTTTTAATTTTTACATTAAAAATTAAGATTTTTTGGCTTTTTGCAAGTGGCATTTTTCTAACCTTCATTTTAATTATTTTTTAATTTTCTGCTTAGATTTTAAATCATGAAAAGCAAGATCTACACTGTGAATTACTTCACTAGATGGTAAACTTACAGACAGAAACTCAGCCTTGTTACAATAATTTCCTTAGGAACTGCCAGGATATTTTCTGGAACACAGTAGGTATCCAAACTATGATTCTGAGATGAATGGACAAATAAATCTCTTTAATTCTGTAACATTTCTAGCTATAATTTATTTATTTGTCAACTCAGTCATTAATGCATAACTATTAATTGAGATCTACCATGTACTTTGCTTTATGTTGAAAGATGGAGATACATGGATGGATGGCTTAGCCCCTTTCCTTAGAAACACTCTGTCTAGTGATGAGATAGAACCAGAAACATACACACACAATGTGGAAAGTTATTTCAACAAAGGTACAAAGGAAGATCTAGATGGGGAGGAAGATGGGAGATTGCTTGTGGAAACTGTTCTGAGGAGCTGACATTTGATTTGATATTGAAAAGAAAAAAAATACAGTTCTCTAGGTAAAGAAGAGTTGCAGGAAGGAAATACTTCCAGGCACAGGGATGATTTTTGAGAGAGCATGGCTAAAAGTAGCTCAGTGCAGCTAGTTTATCAGTAATGGCATAAGTTTTAAGTGCCTTGTAAACTATGTGATAGTCACTAGGTAGTCTGCATAATTCAAGTGAATGATGAATACCTTCGTCTCTATGGACTACTCTAACAAAATACCATAGGTCAGAGGGCTTATAAATACTTATTTCTCATAGTTCTGGAGGCTATGAAGTCCCAGATCATGGACCCAGCAGATTCAGTGTCCGGTGAGGGCCTGCTTCCTTGTAGATGGTGCCTTCTGACTGTGCCCTCACATGGTGAAATAGACAGGGATCTCTCCAGGGCCTCTTTTATGAGGGTATTAATCTCACTCGTGAGGGCTTTGCTCTCATGAACAAATCATCCCAAAGTCCCCAATGCCTAATATCATCACCTTGGAGGTTAAGATTTCAATATATGAATTTGGGGAGAACAAAAACATCCAGTCCATAGCAGGGAGCTAGTGCCAGCGTTTACATAAAAGAGTGATTTTTTTTTATGTTGCCAATAATTATACCATGCATATGGGGGGGAAAAAAACCTTAATAAATACTCTTATTAGTAATAATGAAAGCCTTGTAGAAATTAATCAAAAAATATATAACACAAAGCAAGAAACTAGACATGACATTCTTCTGTTTATTATTAAAATAAACAGAGCCCTTAAACCACCATCTTTTTCAGTGGTCTGTTATCAAAATAAAACAACCAATGAAAAACAGACATTATTTCAAATGTACTGGGCTACATGAAGATTATCTTATTATGTTCTGTGTAATCAAAATTCTTTGTCCTTTTATGTCTGATTTATGGTGTGTCAATATCCTATATTACTATAGTACATTATGTTGCATTGCCGAGAAGAAAAGCACGAAAGGATGGGTCCCATAACTTGCAAAGAGGCAGAGTAGATATTGTTATGAGATCTTACTTTATTTAGCTGCTGTTTTTATTAAATACCAGAATTTCAATTAGATAAACTTCTTCATTATCTTTGTAGCAATTCATAAACATTTCTAAGAACAGTGGCTGGATGAGTACAAACGATAAGATTAGGCTGCATCTCACCCTGAAAACTGCAATGCAGAGTTTTGCTATTTGATTAAGAATTGTAATGACTTCTCTTATTTTCACCTTTCTATTTCTAAATGTTTGTGACACTATCTTGATCCTGGTAAAACTAATGAAACATGACACAAATAACACTTTGTGCTGGATTATTTGACTGAAAATGAGGAAATATTAATTGATAGCCAAAGTACGTAAATTGGTGGAAAGTATTGATTGAAGGTAACTGGAGATCTTCAACGTCTGTCAGTTTAGTGTTTCTCAGGATCCACCAATTAATATGATCACATAGTTTATCATCTTAACTAGGACACTTTGGAAGTAAAAGGGGTGCAGTTAATCACTATGCCAAGGCAAGAGGTTTAAACTGAGACTTCCCCAGGCAAACTGGAGTATATGATCACCCTGCCAATAGTACTTGTTTCTGTACTATTATCCTTTAATATCTAAAGACTGACATAAATAAGAAAGAATCTTGCTGAAAAGAAATATATCAGTGGCATTTTAAACAATCATTGAGACAGAAAAAAGTATCCAATCTTCATCATAAATAATTATGAATACTTAATGTTTCACAAACACATCCTTGCAGTTTTGTTCATGTTAATAGCTAACCTCTACCTTAGAAATGATTTTTTTTCTTAGAAGGCCTCTGTTCAATATCAAAGTTTGTAGTCTTTTTTGAAAATAGAGACCTTGCTTAACTACAACAGAAAACAACTTAGAAGGAAATCCAAGGCCTGTCCTCTTAGAGTGGACTCACCTCCAACTGGAGCACTCAGTCCCTGAAAGCTGCCATAGTCACTAGCCGTCCTGAATTCCAATCCTACCTTCTAACCCATTAACCCTCTTCCCTATATCTAATCTTACCACACTAAGGACAAAATGTAGACAAGTGTGTTTATGTAGCCTAGTTTTGTTCTCTTAGGTAAGGGAGTCTTTTCTGCAGACATATGCTTTATGGCCTGTGGTCATGGGTGAGGATACTGCCTCAGTTTTCCTATCATCCTCTGTTAGAACATGGAAACCCTCTCTCACAAAGAGAGTCACAACCAAAAATTAGATTCCATAGTTCCTTGAACAGTATAGTGCAACTACTATAGAATGAGTTAGATGGGCTTTTATATGCCTATCAAGAAAGGAGTTTCCAGGAGAAAGAAAAAAAGTTGTTTTCAGGTTCAACCATCAAGGAGGACCACCTCATTTTAAGTTTAGGGCTATATTTTCTTTCTTTTTTTTTTTTTTATGTTTTCTTTATTTTACTCAGTTTAGCAATTCCTTTAATTCCATTTCAGTTTCTGTTTCCTATTCCTTTTTTTTTCGGTTTAGGTAGACTGCGGGTTTGGGAATGGCTTTTTGTTTGTTTGTTTGTTTGTTTTTTACACCTTTATTGGAGTATAATTGCTTTACAATGCTGTGTTAGTTTCTGCTGTATAACAAAGTGAATCAGCTCTATATATACATATATCCCCATATCCCCTCCCTCTTGAGCCTCCCTCCCACCCTCCCTATCCCACCCCTCCAAGTGGTCACAAGGCACCAAGCTGATCTCCCTGTGCTACGCAGCTGCTTCCCACTAGCTATCTATTTTACACTTGATAGTGTATATATATATGTCAATGCTACTCTCTCACTTCATCCCAGCTTCCCCTTACCCCCACCCCATGTCCTCAAGTCCATTCTCTACGTCTGCATATATACTCCTGTCCTTCTAAAGCTATTGCAACATCCTAAAGGACTCCATTCTATTTGCTCTAGATTCACTGAAATGATTTGTCATATTAAATGTTAATGCCTAAAACATACCCAAATTATGTACTTTTCCAAATGAAGAGCTGAGTTCATTGAAGCCTTAATTATATCTAAGAAGTAGTGGGGGTAGATGTAGTTTCTGTTTATGAAAGAATGGAAAGAAAAAAATTATATATATATATATGTATATATATACATATATATACATACATATGGCATCTTCAACTTTGGTCTTTCCTCATAGCTATGCTTCCATAGATGTATATTTCTCACAGATATCAATTGGAATCTACTTCAGTATTTTGACCCCCAAATCCTTGGCTGACTTTTAACTATAGTATGTTGGACTCCCTGGTCCATGACTTGGCTCACAATCTTTAAGCTCTGACAAGCTTCTGACTTTAAGCAGCTGCATTAACACCCTACCCCACCACCACACACAAACACCAGTTAGCCCGTGACAGCATCTGTGCCCAGACTTCTCATGACCTTTGCTCTCCACTAAACCTGTATACTTTTGCTACCCATGTTTCAATGCTGTTGAGTAATGTGTAAAGACTTGTTGAGAAAGGCAAATATTTGACTTTCATTTAGGGATAAAACTGAATGATGAAAGCTTGAATAATTTGCATTATCTCTTTGAATCATGCGTTTGTGATCTTTTCCTAATTTAAAAATTTGAATATCTTCTAAGCTATGTTTATGATTTTCACATTTTGCTATCTTTTGTTAGATTAACAAATTCTGTTAGAATAGAATTTGTTAATGTAAATTTTATTCAGACAGAAGTATCACTTATTTTGCCTTCTCCCAAGGTATGCAAATTCACATTGAATTCTATAAATACAGACTTTAAAGACATTCTATGATCATTTTGATTTTTTAAGGCCTGGGTACATGCAAATGTACATACTTCAGAAATGATCAATATAGGGTGCTTTCTTAAATGATTGATTTCTATTATTCCATTTCTTATTTATCAAAAACCCCTCAGCCTTTATATCTTTATTAAAATACACTGCATTATTTTCTCATACTTCTCTTTATTTGTCACCATACAGTATGATATGAGTATGGATTTTGAATTTGTCTCCACAGTTCATCCTTTGGAGTAAAGTGGCTAAGATTTGACCGACTAATATAATTACTCTTGAGAGGAGAGGAAAGCAGAAACCTAGTTTATTTTGATGTTTGCCAACATACCTAAAATGCCAACACAGAAGAAGCTCAGAAGAAAAATGATGGAATCTTTCAGATGTTAAAAGGAAGCAGGATAACAAAAAGCACAAAAAAGACAGCACAATCAATAGATGTGCTGATCTATTCACTTTTATTACTGAACTTCAGGGTTTTGAGCTGAATTTCAACTATTTCACATGTCCCTAGATATAATGAAGGGATGATATAGACTCCAATAAATTATGGGGTTTATCTCATACATGTTAGTGCCTCATAACTTATTAGTGCCTGAAGCTATAATGAGTTATGTTACAGTTCTCATACAGAGCCTCCAAAACTTGTAACTCACCAAAACCTTGGGCAATTTCATTTATTTAATGCCTTTTTAGTATTGGAGCTCTAATCCAGAATTTGTTAATTTTTTTTCATAGTTATTGGGTAGTGTCCCCTGTGGTATGTTAAACTCAAAATATCATAAGTCCCTCTATATTTTGCTGAAGTGAACATTCTCTGCCACAGCATCTAAAGAATAATATTTGGGGGTGGCACGCTAATACATCATATCAAGCTGACATTTATATCATGAAGTTTACCATTTTCTGGTGATATTGTTCATATAAGCCTTTGACTTGCTTGCAGTCACAGGTTGGTAGGATATAGTGTTCTGTTACGCATCTCTGGCGGTGGTTTGCAATGAATATGTGACTGGTCTACAAATTTTCAGAGATGTTTTGCCCTTTCATTTTGGTAGGAGTATAGAGAAGATGATAAAAAGCTCTATTCATCAAATGCTGTTTCGGTGGGAGTATCTCTACATTTTCCTGGATTCTCTTTTTTTAGGTGGCCAGATGTGTATACATGTGGTTCATCATTCTGAACAATAGCCCTGTAGAAAATTGCATTTGTTGGAACTGATTCCAAACACAAAGTTGTATTAAAAGCGTTTTTTTTTTTTTTTGAACATAATAAAACAAGATTGCTTTTGGTTGAATTTACCTCTCCACTGTATTACAGCTTTTAGGAAGCTTTGCCATAGAATGCAACAGACAAAAAATAATGGAGAAATTCATTAAGTGCTAAGATTCATCTCTCTTGAAAAAGAAGTTCAATTATTTTTATGAGAAAATGAAATTATTTAGCTTAATGAATAAAGGTGTTCTTGAAAGAATTCAACATTTATCACTTACAGCCCTACAAGATCTAACATTTTAAGACTTAAAAACAGTGACTCCTTAATTAAATATGGCTTTTTCTTATTCTTATCACTAATGGTTACCTGTCTGGAGGAGCCTACACATGAAATTCTAGATATAATATACACACTTACACATTTCACCATATATAAAACACGTTTCTGCCCACACTTACCCTGTTGTATATTCAACAAATGCAAACCAATTTTACATGCAACTGAAATAAAAGTATAATTAAAAAGAAAATTTTAAAGAATATATATAGATAGATAGATATACAACTGAATCACTTTGCTATGTATAGTAGAAATTAACTTTAATAAAATAAAAATTAACTTTAATAAATTAAAAATTACTTTAATAAAATAAATTTTAAAATGTCTTTCTGCCTGGGAACAATATAACATAGTCTATTTTAAAGTCAGAAGTAATTATTGTTGAATCTTCTCCTTTACTGGAATATCTATACAACTTCTCTCTATTCCTGTGAGTAATTGAGAGATGATGGAATTTATATCTTACTTTTTTAAAGCACTTACTTACATTGTTAATTCCAAAAGCAGAAATCCATTAAAAAAAAAAAAACCTAATTAAAATAAAGTAGTTGAAATCCCTGGAGAAAACTAGTTTTTCCCCTAAGAGCTCAGCTGCAATCAAGAAAAGCAGATAAACATCCATGTCAAAGAAACTGACAGAACTAAAATAGATTACTTTAAAAGTTAAAAAAAATTATAATGAGTAGTATATTTGTAAATAAGCAGATAAAAACATTATAGGTGCCTTCCCTCTCATCACAATTTTGTTACTTTGAATTTTATGTTTGTTTCTAAATTTTGGTCAATTTATATTGAGGAGTAATTTATTATATTATAAATGCAATATAAAACTAAACAATTTAATGAGATTCTGACAAACCCAAAAGAGAGATAAGGGAAACATTATAAAGGCAAATGAACAAGGACACACTTCAGTAAATGCAAAGAGCCCAACTACAAGAGAAATGAGTTGTTTTCACAATAAAGTGGAAAGTTGTTTGATTCTATTATCTCCATTGTCCCCTTACCAGTTTAATCCACCCAAGCAAACAAATAAACATAGAGGCTTGCTGAATACTGGCTTGAACCAACATTTTATTTTGTTTCTTGATTTTAAAAGAAAAGAAAGTTTTTTTTTTTTCAAGAAGTGAAGTTAAAGTGGAGTATGCCTTTACCTAGAAGTATATCTGAGTACAAATTATCACTTAAGTCATCTTCAAAGTCCTTGAAAATTCTCTAGGGAGATACAGTTTATTTGATTTTTTAAATTGAAGTAGAGTTGATTCAAAATATTATATTACTTTCAAGTGTACAGAACAATGATTCAGTATTTTTACAGATTGTACTTCATTAAAAGTTATTACAAGATAATGGCTATAGGGAAAGATGGTTTAAATGTAGATAAACTAAGAGTACTAGACACATTTAATCTTTAGGGAGCAAATCAGAGAAGTTAACAATAATCACTTATAAAATATCATACAGTTCTTAGATTATGTGGGCAATTGTGTAAACCTGCTAACCCCTTGTAACCACTAATTTTTTAAATTATCTCCATAGTTTTGCCTTTTCCAGAATGTCATACAGTTGAAACCATACAATATGTAGCCTTTTCATACTGGCATCTTTCAGTTAGTAATATTTATTTAAGTGTCCATAATGTCTTTGTGGCTTGATAGCTCATTTGATTTTAGTGTTCAATAATATTCCATTGTCTGGGAGCACCACAGTTTATTTGTCCATTCACCTATAATTTGGTTGCTTCCAAGTTTTAGCAATTATGAATAAAACTTTTATAAATATCCATGTGTAGGGTATTGTGTGGACATAAGTTTTCAGCTCCTTTGGGAGCACAATTGCTGGATCATGTGGTAAGAGTATGTTTAGTTTTGAAAGCAACTGTCAAACTGTCTTCCAAAGTGGATGTACCATATTGCACTCCCACCAGCAATGAATGAGTGTTCCTGTTACTTCACATCCTCTCCAAAATTTACTTTGGTTGGTGTTCCAGATTTTGGCCATTCAACTAAGGGTATAGTGGTATATCATTTTTTTTATTTTGCATTTCAAAAATGCCATATTAAGTGGAGCATCTTTCCATCTGTACATCTGCTTTAGTGAAGTGTCTATTAAGGTCCTTTGTCCATTTTTTAATCAGGTTTTTTTCTTATTATTGAGTTTCAAGAGTTCTTTGTATATTTTATATAATAATCCTTTATCAGATGTGTCTTGATCAGATGTGTCTTTATCAGCTGTGTTATTCCCTTGACAGTGTATTTCACAGAGCAGAACTTTTTAATTTTAATGAAGTTCAGCATATTTATTTCTTTTATGGATCATGCCTTTGGTGTTGTACTTTACAAAGTCATCACCAAACCCAAAGCCATCTGAATTTTCTCAGACATTATCTTCTAGGAGTTTTAGAGTTTTATATTTAGATTTTTAATCTATTTTGAGTTAATTTTTTGGAAGAGGCTGTGTCTAGATTCATTTTGTACACATCTATTTCTAGATCCTCCTTTTCTTTGTTGGATATACAATTCATTTTGTACACATCTATTTCTAGATCCTCCTTTTCTTTGTTGGATGTACAATTTTTACAGCACGATCTGAAAAGACTATCTTATATCTATCATATTGCCTTTGCTCCTTTGTCAAAAATCAGTTGACTGTATTTATGTGGGTCTAATCATGGGCTCTCTATTCTCTTCCATTGATCTATTGACCAATACCACACTGTCTTGATTACTGTAGCTTTACAGGAAGTCTTCAAGTTCAGTAGTATTAGTCATCCAAATTTATTTTTCTCCTTCAATAATTGTGTTGGCTATTCTGGGTCTTTTGTCTCTCTATATAAACTTTAGAATCAGTTCACTGATATGCACAAAATAATTTGCTGAAATTATGATGGAAATTTCTTTGAATCAATAGATCAGTTTGGGAAGACTGAACATCTTGATAATATTGAGTCTTCCTATCATGAGCATGTAACATTATCTCCACTTATTTCATTCTTTGGTTTCCTTCATCAGAGTATTGTAGTTTTCTTCGTATAGATCTTGTACATAGCTTTGTTAGATTTATAACTTTTATTTTTGAAGGTGCTAATGTAAATTATATTGTGTTTTTAATTTCAAATTCTACTTGTTCATTGTTGGTATATAGGAATGCAATGGACTTTTGTATATTAACCTTGTATCTTGTAACCTTGCTATACTTGCTAATTTGTCCCAGAAGTATTTTTGTTGTTGATTCTTTCAAATTTTCTGTATAAGCGATCATGTCATCTGTGAACAAAGACAGTTTTATGTCTTCTTTCTTAATCTGTATAAGTTTTCTTTTCTTTTTTTATTCCAGTCACTAGAACTTCAAGTATTATATTCAAGTGTTAGTGAGAGGGGGCATCCTTGCCTTGCTCCTCATCTTAGTGGGAAAGCTCTGCATTTATCACCAAGCAACATGTTAGCTATATAATCTATTCCTAACTAATTGAGAGTTTCTAATCATGAATGGGTGTTGATTTTTATCAAATGTTTTTCCTGCATCTATTGATATGATCATGTGATTTTTCTTCTTTAGCTTATTGATGAGATAGATTATATTAATTGATTTTTTAAATGGTGGACCAGCCTTGCATACCTGAGATAAATCTCACTTGGTTGTGATGTTGGTAGATGTTTTCAAAAGCAGATAATAGCTCATGAACATATTGTCTCATTTGTGTTACAAGTAGAGGAAAAAGCTATTGCTGAATGTGTATCAGTAACTTGCATGTATGCATGTGGGTGTGCATGCATAGAGAGAGAGACTGACTCAGAGACAGAGACACATGCAAAGAGATGCAGAGAGTTTGGAAATAGGATTCAAAAATCCTCATATGCAATAATCCATATTGACCTTGAATGCATTCTTGAGAAGATTGTATGTACAACAGTCAAAAATATGGTCTCCAAAGCCGAGTCACATTGTTTCACATCCCATTTCAAACAATCGCAAGCAATCTGACCTTTCTCAAGCTTCTGAGCCTCTTTGTGTCTTTGTTTCTCATCCATAAATAGGAATAATGATAAAAATGATCATTCATTCTTCCTAAATTTGCTGAAATAAAAGGGTTAATACAGATAAAAGACCTAAGAAAGCATCTGGCACTTTGTCACTCATGTTTAGTATCCATATTTACAGATAAAGTGATCAGTAAGAGGGCATTCTGTTCTCTCAAGATAGTTATGAGTTATGAATGAAATATGCACAAGAAGTGACAGGTTAAAAGGTGACAAACCTGTGTTCAAGGCCTAAATTTTCTCATTATTTGTAATTTACTAAAATTAAGTTCTCCAAGTCAAAGGGTTTCACAAATATCTTCCAATCTGGTATATTTACTCATATGTGTTTGATTTTTCCAAGGTATTTTCCAATCTTATTTGATTTGGGGTTAATCCAAAAACTCTCACTTTTAGATGGGTCCTTTCAATAACAAGCATACCTGATTGGCAAATAAATTAATTTCCAAATAATATGTATAATAACCAATTAGTACATGGATGCACACACTGGTCTTTTAAAATAGATTAAGCACAAATACTTAGAAGAAAATCTTTTTTCTTCTATAGATAATAGCAATAAAATTGTTTCATTAATATATCCAGCCTAGTAATGAAAAGTTTTTGCAGATGCTTTTTTGTAGAATTCACATGTTTTGTTAGGTTATTAATGAAATGGTGTCCTGGTGCAATAGAATTTAAATAAAGTAAATTGATTTCTACACGTCCTAATAATCCTCATATGGCAAATGTTAGATTTACCAGTGACTTTCTGTGGGAGATGAGCAGTGTGTGAATGATTTGTTTCATCCTTTCTATAGATCTGCATGTAAAGTAATTTGTAATCAAAGGGTTTTGGATAAACCATGACTCATTTTTTGGAGGGAAAGCCTGTATTTTGTTTCTTTCTGCACAATATATCTTTTTACTTATCTATTTTTTATGGTAGCTGTATGTAAATTATGCATGGTTCAACATATAAGTGCTTATAAATGAGTTTATGAATATATATCTGGCAAAATAATATTCTTCCATTATTACTGTCAGAGTTTTAAACAATTTTAAAAGTACTTTTGGTGCAAAAGGTGGTTATTTTGGTCTTTATTTCCCCCTCCCAATCATAAGATGAAAAAACTGCCCAAGACTCACCAATCAGTACATCAGAACTATTGAGACTATTGTAACATATTTAGCAATATCTTTTGTTCTCCTATTTGACACAAATGGGATGAGATATCTGTGAACTTACCTATTTTAAAAAGGCACTTCATATAATAATATTTCACTACAGTCATAGCTTAATGCATCAGCAAGTACTTAGATCTCCATTGTTTCAAATGTTTAAATTCAGCTACCTTTGGGGGGGACATTTATTCATTTAGGAAAAGTTTTTTCAGAGTCGTAATTTAATCATAAGGATTAAGTAAAGCAGAAATTTGGATGTCTTTCTTTGCTGATGGTTTTTTTTCATTCTTGTGTCTTGTATAGAGTGGTTCTTTGCTTTTTGAAGGTCAGGTGACAATTACACTAACTATAAAATTCATTTTATTTCACTGCTAAGTGATTTCTACTTTAAATTGCTTCTAAATCTTTTTCCACCCACCTTAAATCCAATATTTATTTTAACCTTGAGCTGCCTAAGACCTTTACTAGGAAGCTTCAAAGCATTTTAAAAATCGTATCCTTTTTAAATCTTTCTCATTAGAATGCAAGTGCCTTGAAAGCTCAAACAGTGTTGGTTGTTCTTATTGAAGTTTATAATGCTTTAGATATTCAAATCAGCTCTATGTCTTCCATTTGTTATGCAAATCTTTAAACTTTATATACTGCATGGTTTATCTACATTAATACAGCTTTCACTAACAGGTCTTACCAGAGCAGACATATACTCTAAAGGTGCACATTTCTAGTGTCTTGAATTAACATAAAATCATAAAAATAGTGTGTATTGCTTCACTCTAATCTGACTCAGTTTTATGTGGTTGTTGAAAGCCTTTTATGTTCCATTCTGTGTCTGGAGGTCTGTGTATAAAACTGATTCAGAGAAAGCAAAGTGAAGACACCTGCTGGCTTATAGCACAAATACTGAAATATCGTAGAGCCTGCTGAAAGGAGAATTGGAACAATATGTCATTACTGAAGGCTCACTAGCAAGTTCTAATGTATTATAATGAAAACAGTATGACAAACCTAATGAGACAGTGAAGATTTGGGTAATTGTTCCTACAATGTATGGTAACTTTTCCAGCCGTTATTGGCAAACATAAAACCTAATGAGATTTTATTAATTTAAATGCAGTACATCTGCAAAACATTTCCTTCCTAGCATTCTCCTCTGATAGTCTTCTTTTCCTCATGGACTTGAACCTTTTAAGTTAATTGTTCTGTATCATACACTCTCCAAACAAAACACTTGACATAAATCTGAATCAAACTTTTTTCCATTTATTTTCATATACCTTGTCCTGATGCATAATATCATATGCAAACTTGTGAAGATAATCAGTCCAACATTTAATAGGATCATAATATTTGCAATTATAATAAAAACTATTTTTGCTAGACTTTTTGAGTGTCCTTTTAAAGCTCTAGAAATGTCATTATTTTCCTGGCTCATGAAGGGAAGAAATTAATTTCCTGTTATTTTCAGCCATATGTTTAAAATTGTCGAAAGATGAAAAATGAACAAGCAGGAGCTTTCTGCCCATTGACTTCCTCTTATTCGACCAATCACTATTTGTTAATATTTAAAGTATTAGACATTATGGAGAGGCTCAGTCTACTTCCATGAAGACTAAATTTCAATTTTCTCCATGTCTTTACATATGCAGCACAAATATGTTTCCGTTTAAAAATGAAAATGTTTTCATCAGAAAGGATTTTAAAAATAGCACTGTTTTAGACATGAAAAAACATAAAGAGAATGCTAATTTGCTACTATGAACCTTTAATTCACGTCCATTTTCAGCTTAATTCACTTTGTTCTGTGTCTTTGTCAAGCTACCCTGTCATAAACATATGATAGGTGAAATCTTGACTTTGCAGTGTTATGTGAAAGAACATTTCTTGATAAAGGCACCAGTAACATTGCCAGCTCTTGGTAGAGAAAGCAATAGAGCTGTCAGGAAGTTCAAAAATTATACTGTCTCTGCTAGAATAACTGGAAAGAGATCATATTCACTTTCCCCCTGAGTTTTGCAGGTCATTTTGGATTTACAGTACAGCATTTTATTACAGTTTGAGAACATGATAAAAAACTTGGTTGTCTAGTTCATTGTTATCAAATGTTTTTCCATGCAAGCAGATACAGTTGGATCAAACTGCATTTAACTATTTCTGTGTGACTTTTCTAAGTTCTGATTATAACAAAAATTATTTAAACAAAGGGCTATTTTTCCTCTTTTAGATGTTAGATTTTAGGTGAATACATTTTTCATATTTTAAATGGGGTAGAATTTATATAATACCTTGGTCAGTAACTTTCCAATAACCTTTTGAAAGTTTGAGTAAAAAAAAATTTTAAATAGACTAGTGTTACACAAAATAACAGATATTTGAATAATGAGATTAGAGCAACATGTCCTTAAATTTACCATATATTCTATGAATATTGCTTGTTTTCTATCTCTTCCATAATATGTATATTGCTTGGAGGAAGCGTTTCCTGGAAGGAATTACAAAACAACTTGTACCATAGGAGAATGTAAACATATTCGTTTTCTCTCGTTGATTTCATGAGAGGTCATTAGGTACTTAACTAGTATACTGTTTTGGTAAATACATGATTTTATTAATGCAACTTAGAGTATTTTGATATACAGTGATCTGATGATTTTCTTTATCCTGTTACAGTATTTCAGAGAAGTATATGTTTCATTGTAAATCACAATGAAGAAAACTAAAGTTAAATGACCGAATATCTATGAATTTCTATTGCCAGCTGTATTTTTAATATTGAAATATTGAAATAATCTCCTGAATCATTACTAAAGGATGAGATCTCAGGTTCAGTCCTCTAAACTGTGTTATACTGTTATCTGTTGTGACTATTTCATTTACTCTGCAAACATTTTTTGAACATACCCTGTATATGTCAGACACTGTCACCCATTTAATCTTGGCTATTCTCCTCCAAGAGTGTAGGATATTGAGGGAACAGGCATGTAAAGTATGTAAACACAAAAGTATGAAACATGTGGGCTTCCCTGGTGGCGCAGTGGTTGAGAGTCCGCCTGCCGATGCAGGGGACAGGGGTTCGTGTCCCGGTCGGGGAAGATCCCACATGCCGTCGAGCAGCTAGGCCCGTGAGCGATGGCCACTGAGCCTGCGGGTCCGGAGCCTGTGCTCTGCAACGGGAGAGGCCACAACAGTGAGAAGCCTGCGTACGGCAAAAAAAAAAAGTATGAAACTTGTAATAAAATATGTGAATTCCTATGGTTTAACTGCTTTATAACAAAAAATAAGTGGGCTTAATTCTGACTTTGTATTACTGATTTATAAAGATTTTTGAAAGATTTTCTCTCCAGTTGTTCAATGTTAATCACACACACACATACAAAATGGATGAATCATTTGGTTCTTTGGTGATAAGAGTTAATAGAGATGAGTTGTGAAATAATTCCTGAGTTAATGATTTTTCCTACCTTACTTAATCAGAGGCTGTAATTCTACCACTATAAATTAAAATATAATGAATATATAGTAAGAGTTATGATTTTTTTGTATTGACTGAGTTTTCCCATAAAGATCTTTTTAGGAGCTCAGTCTCAACTTTCATATGTGTATTCCATCTAATCTTTGCATTTTTGGTGTAATTGAAAGATTTTGTCAGACTGATCTCGATACAAATCCTGTGTGCTACTTATTAACTATGGAAATTTTCGCAAGTTATTTAAATGTTCTGATCTCTAGTTTACTGACCTAAAAAATCGGAATAAAATGGAAATAGGATGAATACTTTGGAGAGTAACTGAGAACATTATGTGAAACCATGTATGTGACATGCTGACATCAAACCATGACACAAATAAGAGTCTAAATAAATGCTGCCCCTTTCTCTCATCTTAACCATCTTTTTGCTTAATTACAACTTTAATTTTAGGTTAATACAACTCCATTTCCAGCTTTCCATGAACACATAAATGGATACAGTGACCATATGCCATTTCCGTGCCAGTTTCAACAACCCATGCTCTCTATAAACTGAATAAAATGTATTTAAAAAATGTTACTTTCATTTAGAAAAGAACACTCATAACTTCAGTAAAAGTTCCTTTTTTTCATTCTTATCCTTCTACTCTCATGCAATTGTTGCTTTTGCTTTTCCTCCCAGAAACAAACTGCAATGCTAAATGCAGGGTAGAGAAGCATTGTCTTTGAAAATATAATAAAGTGGTAGAGAAGGAGGTTGCCAATGGACAAAGTAAATTTCCTCCTTAGCTGTGTTTTTAATGGAAATGATGTAGTTACCACATTTTTTTTTTAAGGAGAGAGTAAGATTTTTTGCTTTGGAAACTGATAAAAGATATTCATGGTAAGCAGTAGCATACTAAGGGTAGAGTAAGAGAGAGCAATAAGCTGGCTACAGGCAATGAGTGCCTGTATTGTCAGTAAAAAATTTAAAAACAATAATAACACTGACTGAATGTCATCTGTATTTTACCATAACCATACTTTAGTAATTTAGTAAAAGTTTCAGTGATAAACTCTTCAATCTGGGCAGACTGAACACACCATGCCAATTAATTAATGGTGGTTGCAATTCTACAATCTCAGAACATGGATGGGGAAAGTATTTTTCTGATCTGTATTTAGAACAATGAGAGTGGTCAGTGATCTATAGTGTTACTGTGGTACAAGTTAGGTGACCTTATCCACAGAACTTACTTAGGGCCATGCAGCATATTTTATAGTGAAAAATAGCAAATAATGTCTTTTGAAAGAATCATGTGGATCATACTAATACAATATAGGTAGATTAGTTTGCTCTGGTCACATATTTTAGCCTCAATTTTTGCTAACATTTATGTTCTTGATAGCATAGCAGGCACTACAGTTTTATGCTTAGTAAAAAAATCTACCTTCTTCAATAAGAGATGATCATGTGCTTCAAGGAAGACTTCAAAAAAAAAAAGGTTGGGAGAGAACTGGATTTTTTTGTCCATTTACCAGGTGACATCATTTCCAAGTCATATGTTATTTTATAGTAGTTGAAAAATGTGTAATAAATTCATGGATTAAACACCACTCCAACTAAGAATAATCAATCAAAAATGACAGCTGATTGATTTCTTTTGTAAATGAGAATACACTTATTGTTTAATTGATTTCAATATGCTCAAAAGGTGATTTGAAAGTCATATATTCAAAAGAATATTGCTGCTGTTTTAGGGAGAATTTGAGAAGTTCAAAAATGGGACTCATTGACTGACTTGAGATCTTTTTCTTTGTCAAGACAAGGAAATTTATAACCTAGTCACTCATTTGGAACTCACTGTGAATGCAGATATTAAGAAAAAAAAATTAACCTCAAGAAGTATCAGTTTTTAATTTTATCAGCAATTTATTCCCAGTTACTTTAGAATTTGAATCAAACTATTTCTTTTTAATGAAATGTAGAATGCTTCTTCTATCATGAAGAAAAATGATGACCTCCCTTGAGTACTATGATTACAGAACCTAGGTACCATAACAGGCAAGAAACAGATGGCTCTGCAATACAGGAACATTTTAAAATAAACATTAATACAAGTTAGAATAAAATTCTTATTAAGAATGCAGTTTTAATCATGTTAACTGCTGTTGATTTTGCTATTTGAAACTATTTCACAGATCCTGGAAAGCGAAAAAAACAATTAGTAGAGAATATGATGAATGCATGGTATTAACTATATTATTTACAATTAAGTCATCTCCCAGAAAGAAATAAAATAGAATTGTATTTTGGTTTCACAAGACATGGTATATAAATATTTTTAACTGTGTTCAAGATATTTGAGTAGGCTTATTACATATGTCTACTCATATTCTCATTCTAAAATATGCTTGTTTGTTTATATGGTAGCCTAACACATAAGGTCCACACTATGGACTTTTCTTTTCTCTGACTTGTTAATCTTAAATGTTTAATTGACCATTCAAAAACATAGGTCATTTCTCTAGTGAACTAAGTTAAAGCATAATGGTTAAAGATATATATTTTTAATAGCCAGCTTTCAATGTCTTCGAAGGCATATTTCCTTGAGAATAACATACTACACATGTAGACAAAAATTGTGATAAATTTATTACTTACTCTGATAGAGGTTTAACATTGGTGATGATGATGATGATGATGATGATGATGATTTACATATAGTTTCTTTTTACTGGGTTTGATTTTCACAAATGACTGGCTTTGGTTAAGTCTTTTTAGCACAGAATTACATGACAGAAATGCATACTCCTTCAAACCTGATCTTCCATCTTCAGCTTCAGTAGAAATACTAGACCAAATACTAGTATATTGAATAGTAGAAGGAAAATGGACTACAGAGTTAGATACAGTTTGAAAACGTAACTTCTACATTAACCTTTATATGTACTTTGGTCATTTGTTTCTTATCATCTCTATCCTTGTATCTTTAAGGGGGCTTAATTATGCATTTTGCATGCAATTTTGTGAACAGTAACTGAATTATAATGCATGGTTTATTTGATGTGTATTCAGCATTTCAAGTAATATCCATTCCTTCTTCCTTCCCTTGTTATCTAGCATAAAAATATATTGTGATTTTTAATTCTGCAAAATAAAGTTTTAATTTATAATCTTTTGAAACATCATGAATACTGTGTTTATTTTAACTTTTTAGAATACAGAGTTTCAATATAGAAGAGACTATATAAATTACATTTTTAGAGATTATTAATGATCATTTTTAGGGTGCCATCCAAAGAGATTCAACCCTTTGCTAGAGTTGATCTAAATTATGATTAAAATAATGAAATATTGTCTCTGTGAAATTTGAAAGACTTGTATCAATACATACTAGATTCACTGAAATCTTTTTTTTTCAAACTCTGCAATTTTCTTTATTTGGAAATAATGGAGAAAAACTGAACAAACATTTGGATTCTCATTCCTGACATTACTGCAAAAAAATAATACTATGAGTGAGAATCCCATCTCTCCTTATCCACAGAAAGTCAGGAAATTCTCTGAAAGGACATACTTAGGTGAATATGTGTTTGATTACTGTGTTGTTGTTGCTATTATTATTTTAAAGCTGTAATTGATTATGTACCTTATATATTGAATTTTTAGGCATGTATTATGAAAAACTCTAGGCCATTCTAATCTACACTCTCACAGAACTGAACAGTTAGTTTTAGTTGCCTTTACAAGTAATTTTTAGGCATTTGACTTATAGCTATAGCATAAATAAACAGCAAACAAAATGTACCCTGTGGTGTACAAAACCATTTCTCCAAATTGATAATTTCTGTCCTTAAGATTACGGCCAGGATTCCTCCTCACATATGCTAACTGATGGCTTGCCAACATTTCTCTTCAGTTGCATTAACAACATACCAGTAGATTTCCTAACAGAACACAGTAAGAAAGGTTAGTGATTGTATCTTTTAAAATCAAAATAGAAAGTAAAATGGCTAGTTTTAGTCTTATATATTGTTTCACTAAATTATTCAGTCTACTCCATACCTGTATTAAACTATCCAAATACATGTACTTTTGTCACTTGGAGGATTATTTTTTGTCTAAACTCATTTTTAGAGATACCTTTCCAAGTAAGCTATTATCAGTGATTCCTCAGAAGTATGTAGACTCTCAAATTCATAGAGAAATTGATAGATAAAAAACTTCAATGTTTGATCCCCCATCAGCTCTATAGTATTGCCATTTGTGTGAAAAATTAGCTACAGTTAGTTAAATGACACCTGAAAAGAATACATTTTGTATTGTGTCAAGTCAAATGATTGTAAAATTCTTTCATATGTAGAGCAAAATGCCTGCTTTTTAACCCTTTCTTATTTGCTCAGTTTTCTCTTTTAGTTAATACAGATGTAATTGCACTTTATTATTCAGAATCCACCTCTTCAAATCTAAGAAGACAACTTATTTTGTGAACTAAGAATTTGGTCCAGGCCAAGCTTTAGTCTTTGGTTTAAACATCCCCAATTCCTTCAGTAGTTTAGAAATGATAAGATTTTCAGGACATTTCTTATTCCATCTGGCTTTTTCTGTACTCAGTAAACCTTAATCATGTGGTATATTTTTGGTGACAGTTATTTTACTGAAATAGGGTTAACTAGGGCCCTCTTTCAGAAGTCTTTTGGAAATCATGTACCACCCTCAGAAGTACAGCATGATGGATTGCATAGCCAGGACAAAGGATAGATGTATTTAAAAAGAAGATACAAAACCTCTTTCCTTTTAAAATATTATTGTAATAGAATTTAGACTCTGCTTAAAATTACAAATTCTTCATTAAAAATATCAGTAAATCTTAACCAACATTCTCTATATCAGATATATATGTATAATAATAATAAATATGCAAAAATTACAAGAAAAATATCAGCTCTCTTAGTCACTTGTGACTATCTATAATTCCAAATAGATTAATCTTAGATTTTCTTACTTTGTCCCAAAGAGCTTGGATATCTAAAGTTGAAATTCTCTGGCATCAAACTCTTTGTGAAAACCATCTTTGCAACAGCTACCAGATTAAAAACATTTAATTCAATCACATAACTAATTAGACAAGGGTTTCAGGATTGCCTTTTGACTTGGTCAAATCTTTGGTACATTTTCTTTTATCAATGCTTTTTCTATCCAATGTCTATCCTTTCTGTAAAATATTAAAGAAAATGAATAAAGTACCTTGTAACTCTTATCTATGAGTGTACTTTTAGCTAGTCAGAAAAAAACCCTATGTTTTGACAAGACCCCCTATCTCTGTATGTATCATAACTCAATTATCCTATAGCCAAAGGTTTTATGAAAACTTTCCTGCCAATATTTTTTTTTTAAGATTTACTCTTCATCGCGGTGCACGGGCCTCTCACTATCGCGGCCTCTCTTGTTGCGGAGCACAGGCTCCAGACGCGCAGGCTCAGCAGCTGTGGCTTATGGGCCCAGTTGCTCCGCGGCACGTGGGATCTTCCCAGACCAGGGCTCAAACCCATGTCCCCTGCATTGGCAGGCAGACTCTCAACCACTGCGCCACCAGGGAAGCCCCCTGACAATAGTTTTGAAACTGAATTATTCCTCCCATCCCACCAGAAGAGTTACAGGGGAAAAGTGCACTGCAGTGAAGGAAGACGCCGGAAGGCTATTTGTGGAAACTGAGTAACAGATAGTATGTATAATTGCCAAGGTTCAGACACTAAAGCTAGTAAGTGGTAGAACTGAAACCCAGTCCCAAAGTCCATATTCTTTCCTTGAGACTTCGTTATGAAGATTTGGAGTCTTACGATAAGAAAAATAAATATTTTTTGTCCAAAAAATTATATCTAAATATGATGAAAAAAAGTCAGAGATCTAATTATGTCACTATCAATTTAGAGAAAATAATAGGGATAGTGGGAAATTGAAAATGATTCCACATTTGTGCAATGAGCAAAATTGATGACATACCAATGAACAGGCTACTTTAAAAAATAAGTTGCAAGGAACAGAAAGTGGAAGGAGGGGATAAATGTACACATTAAAAGAGACATAAGTGTGTCAACTGATTTATTGTATGATTTTTAGAAAATTTTTACTAGAGTATAGTTGATTTACAATGTTGTGTTAGTTTCAGGTGTATAGCAAAGTGAATCAGTTATACATATACATATATAGGAACAAGCAATTAAAAAAAGGCAGATAGGGATATATGGGAAAGGAACTCAGTCACTGATGATTTTATAGAAATCTTTGTTAATTTTGAAAAGTTTGATCATATTGAGTTTATGTTTTAAGAAATGATTCTATATCTTTTAGAGATACACATAAAATATTTTTTTAAGCAGATGTAATCACTCCATCTCCTGTCCTATAATTTTAACTTGTGAACTTTTATTTTACCTTGTAATTTTTATTGAAGTTCTCTCCCAACTGGTCTGGATTAGTAGAAAAGCATATGTGTTAAAATAAGCACAGAAGTTATCATAAAACAATATTAATGGCACTATAATCAAACAAAACATTGCAATGATTCAACAAAATTCTACTAGAAGATTATGAGGTATTTGATTTGAAAAGATGAACCAGAGCTCAGAAGAGGAAAGGGATTCAATTTATGGATGTATTATACTATATTTGAAAGTGAAAGGATACAAATATTTTAGGTTTCCTATCTTTGAAGGAAGTTTCATATGTATTTTTGTTGCTTCCACAATCTTTGCTGACAAGGGCTATTCTATTTTAATTTTTTTCAAATAGTGTTTTGTTTTGTTTTTTTCTCCTCTTAAAAAGTTTTCCTTAAATATGATTATGTTGAGCAGAAAAATCCAGCCGTGGAGCTTTATCCAGTGACAGTAATGATAGTGTTTGAGGACCTTTGCTCCCTTACGTATAGCTTATGGTGGGTAGAGTAATACACAGTCTCTGCCTTGATGAGGTTCATGTCAAGACATTCCGTTTCACTTTGGTCATAGACTCTTTCAGTATTAACTGCATACTCTTTAGCACTTTTGCAGAGCATATAGTTTTGAGATGTTTGACACACATTAAATATTTACTGATAAATTTGGAATTTTCTTTAAAACATTCTGCGTGCCTTGACAGATGGTTAGTTGTGTGGGATCTAGACGAAATAAGATTGGCAATAGGTGATGGGTGCATGAAAATCCTTTCTGTCATTCTTTCTATTTTATTATGTCCTAAAACTTTATTAATAAATTAATGACTTTTTAAAGTACCTTTATTTACAGAAACACTGAAAAGCTATTTATGTATTTATTTCTAAGAATATATCACTGTCATGATATAAAAGAGGATGCCATCATCTTACTAGGAAACATTTACATTTTTTTGAACAATACCAGTATTTCTTAAGTTACATTGTGTTTCTACCACATTCCTGATGTTTTGGTAACATAATCAAAAGTAAAAAAGCAGTTTCAAATCCATTTTTAATCAATGAGAATATTTCCATTAATAAGGATTTTATATGAGAGACATGAAGTCATAGTCTTTTTTGGTTTGGTGGAAGTGTCAGATATTCTGTCTACAGTGTCTATTATTAGAATGAATGTCAACACAGAGGGAAGGCTGTTCATGCTGTCACAGGGCGAATACTTAGACTACATCTGAACATTATTTTTCAGGAAGAATTGTTCAATGATTTGATCACTTGTCAGAAGTGTCTCACTGAAGGATCTTGCAAAGACTTCAGTTTTCTTTTCTTTTCCATCTGGAAAACAAAGAACAAAGACCCCATTCTTCAGTGTGGCATGTTGAAACTCATGCATTTTATAGAAATCCTTCTGAATATCCGGAACTATATTGAATTTGCTTTACTTTTTTACCACTTCCATCATTCTCATTACCAATTTTGTTATTGTTACTATCCATTTGTTCAAATTTGGGGGTGCTTAGAAGGAATTGTTATATAATTGTGTGCTGAGAAACTTTAAAAAAAGCTCTGCAACCAAGTTACATAGTAGACAATGCTGATGAATATGTTGTGGAGAATATTTTTACACGGATGGTACCCACAGTGGTATATCTACAGTTTCCCCTAAAGTCACCTTCTGTCATTGAATGAGCCATGCTGTAGCTGAAAGTGAAACTTCAAAATATACTACCTCTGAAAAAGATGTCACAGTATGATAAATGCTCCCACCTCACAGGAATGCTGGGTAAACAAATGAGATAATCTATGTGAAAATCCCTTGAGCATTTCAGGAGTAAGGTACAAAAAGAGTCCAACATATTATATTGTTATAATTTGGGAGGTGCATATGATTTTGTATGTCAATATATCTATATATATGATTAATTATAGAAAATGAAAGACAATTTATTTTCTATATTCTAAACCACTGCCATTCTATACTTCTCAAATTTTTCATATGAATAATGCACAAATACATTCTTGTGCTGGTTGTTTCATCTTTATACATGTTATTTTTTTATCTGATGGAGAAGAAGAAGCTATGTACAATTAATTAAACTTGAAAAATATCAGAGTATTTGGCAAGTAAGGATTGGAGATTCAGATCCAACTCCTTCCCTTTTAACTCATCATTACAAAGATCTAAGTATGTACGTTTTCTTAATAGGTAAATAATATTTGAATACAATTAGGTGTACACTATTAGCCCAAACACTTGAAACTTTACATGCAGAATTGGACTTCTTTTGAATAAAAGAAATAAAGAGTTTATCTGAATCATAAGTAATTTTATAAAATATCAGTTTTGGCTAATAGTTATACCTATAGCAAATTACACTACATTTACCAATTCAGAAATATAATGAAGATTTTTAAGAAGGCAAGTTTTTACCTTAGGCCAAATAGTAAAAGATGAAACATTTTACTTCTTCATAACTCTGTACTCCCTGTAGGCTGCCTTTAAAAAATATTTTTTTAACTTTTTGTAGAAACATCTCACTCCAATTTAGTTTCGTATTGTTATCATCTCCCTACACAAAATAACTTTAAAACACATATATGAAACTTTCTCACACCAACATATAAATTATTAATAAAAGCTTTCTTAGGGAGATTTTCAAATTAAAAGGGATCAAAAACTTAAGCTTGTTTCCCTGGATCAGTGGTTAGCATTTCCTACTGGATGATTACAATTTAATCACTACGTGGGGTGAAATAAATTGAAATAGGAACAAAAATTAGTACTTCTTGAGAGTATCATCTAGTCTCTTGAGAATTAATTCTTACAAAATGTTTCTGCATTTGCAGAATGCAAAGGTTTAGTGAGTTCCCATCAAAATGACTAGGGCACAAAACACAGCAAAACATATCTTGAAACGTCAAAATATATGTTTAGTGATGAGTTTATAAAAGCTTCCAGAGAGGGACAAAAACGTTTTTATTTTATTTTTTATTATTTACTTTATAAAGTATTTAGAATGGTGTTGGATTATTCAATAGCATCTAAGAAATTTGGAACAAATAATGCCTTAAAATTCAGAAGGAAAATTATTTCAAATTTCCATTTCCAGAAATCTAAGCAATTAAATAGATGGTAGAATTTTCCAACATATAAGGTAAAAAAAATTCCCTATAACCTTTCTTACTAAAATAGTATTTTGAGGCCTGTCAGGTATAGGACCCTAGTATTCTCACCAAGTTTAATGAGCGAAAAATTCAGGTAGGGGTAACTACAGAGCTCCCAGCTTCTTTCTCTGCTAACATTTTGCCTTGACTTTTATTCCCCAGTCAGTAAGACTAGTCTATAGTGTTTACACTTGTATCTGTCTCTGTCTATATGTAGGAGGGGAAAAGCTTCCTACCTGCCTTTGTCCCATTGTCATTTAAAAGACAGGAAAAAAAAGTTCCTTATAGGGCTTTCCTTGTGGCGCAGTGGTTGAACGTCCGCCTGCCGATGTAGGGGACATGGGTTCGTGCCCCGGTCCGGGAAGATCCCACATGCCGCGGAGTGGCTGGCCCCGTGGGCCATGGCCCCTGAGCCTGCGCATCCAGAGCCTGTGCTCCGCAACAGTGAGAGGCCCGCGTACCGCAAAAAAAAAAGAAAAAAAATTTCTTTAGAACTAAATTGGAAATAAAATGTCCACCATCCATAGAGTCTTCCTCACCTGCCTTTCAGATAATTGCCCTGTGTTTAAATCCAAGGACTTCAGACTTTTAATATACATACTTTAGTGGAAAGAGTGACTTTTGCCAGGGGTGGGGAACAGTAGGGAAATTCATAATAAATCTGGATAATTATGAGAAGCAAATTTGCAAAGACATGATCTAGACTTCCATAGGAAAAAACAAAGGCAGTTCTTTAGATCAGAGCTATTGGGTTTTTAATGAGCCAGTAAAATCAACCTACAAACCAAACAAAACAAATAAAATCATTTCAAAACCTGATGCCAGGCCTTAGGCACAGGGAACAGGACAATTGCCCTATTTACTGTGTCAGAGGAAAGTGTCCTATTTGACCTAACTTGTTCAATTTATGAAGGTAAGGAAATATGAAATTTTTCCCTTTCTTTCTTCTTTACAGATTGTATCTTCCATATTTTCTAGCAACAATAGTGCTTTCTTATTGTTGTGCAATCCATTGATATCCGTAGCTATTTTACACTAAGTTGGTTTGAAATACTATCATGTCATTACCTAATGCAATTAGCATTTTTATTTTGGCCATTTACTGATACAACCATTACCATTGCTTCATACCACTTCTGTATAATACAGGCACCTTCATGATTTTTAAAGTATAAAATCAACATTCAAATAGGATTCTCTTTATTTAAATAGACTTATTAGAAATTTAAAGCAGATGAAGACAGTTTCAATGAAATGAATAAATAATTAAGGCAAATCTGTATACTTGTCAGGAATTGCATATTAAGAATCAGGTAAGGGGAGACAGTCTTCTGACAGAGCTGTCATTTTTTTTAGTTAAAGGTAATGTTAATTTTTTTTTTAATCTTGATGTTCTTTTCAAGTTTACTTGATCAAACCAAAAGCCAAAAAAAAAAGCTGCCAGATAACTTACACAGGTAATAATCAGAACCTTTAATCACACATAAAAAGAGCCATTCAATTCTATGTATTGCAAAAATCATCAGCTGGTCGGGAAGGCAGGTTTTTGTACTTCAAGCAGTTTTAATCATTGATCAGGTTATGAAGTAAAATAACAGATTGCATTTTACAAACTGGTCACTAGCAATGCCTCGTCAGCAGACCTAGACAATAATCCCTGAGTGTTGTAGGGCCGCAGCCGTTAATAACCTGGCTTGTTAGTTGAAAGCTGGCAAAGTCTCAAGCATTTAAGAGGATTACTGCTATAAACCATATTAATTTTTTTTCCTAACATTCAATTCTATGGTGATGAAGAGCTTTTGTAATAGAAAGAATGAAGTCAAACACACAGCAGAACCCCATGCAATTTCTTTTTGTTTAGTGACTGATTTTACAAGAGGAAAATAAAAGTCAGGCTTCATTGTACTAATTTGGAATATTAGTTTTTGGTGAAATAATTTTGAATTGCAAATCCTGCAAAATAAAATAAGACATTATTGCAGAGAAGCTTGCCTAAAAGGATTTATTTCTAATAAGACTTGTTCAAACAGACTTTTTAAAATATTAGCTTCTCTCTCACTTACTATAGAAAGAGTTAGGCAAAAAGCCCAATAAAATCAAAGCTTCCAACTTTTGACCTCAAAGAAATGTATCAATCTTGTGTCACAGGCAGCAGAGCATGAGTTAAGAGTATAGACACTGAGCCAGACTGCCTAAGTTTGAATTCTGGTTTTATCACCTTAATCTACTTGCTAGGTCTTAAGTAAATTATATAGTCTCTCTGTGCCTCAGTTTCCTCACCTGGAAAGGAGATCATAGTAGCACCTAACTCTTAGGATTGTAATAATAAGTACATGATTTAATATTCGGGTAGTTCATTAAACTGTACCTGGCACATAAAAAAAGCTACATACAGTTTGTAAAAATTACTAATATAAATGGATGAATGTCAGAGATGTAATGAAATCAATAAGTTTTACTACATTTGGCCTTTGGTGGTAGAAGACAAAGTTTAAATTAGAAAATAGTTGTTCAGTCAAAAATACTAGAGCAGCTGGTATTTATAGATATAGCTTAAGATAAATTTGAATCTGTATACCTCTGAAAATTTTGTACTTGAAATTATTTCCATATAGTCACAGGTATTTTAAGTTCATCAGTCAGAATTTTTGAGCATGTGCTTTCAGCAAATAGGAAAATTCTGAAGGAGAATATTATATATTGTTCTCAGTATTAAGGCTAAGCTGAACAGAACATTATTTTGTGAAGACTCAAGCTCATGAAAGGTCAGAATGCCAGAGGTTCTTTCATTTAAAGATGCTTAAACACCTCAGGACCTTGCTAAAAAGGCAACAACCTAGGCGATTCTAACTCAGGTGACATGTCACTGAGTCTGTGAATCTGCATTTTAACAAGAGTCGAAGCATATTTTGGAAGTTCTCTTGAGAATACAGTTTTGAGAAACAATTTACTGTCGAGTACTGCTGCTAGAGAACATGTTAGTAATTTTGCTAATTTTTTAATCAAGCCTACAAATAGCATGTAATTTAAACAAACCCATAGTATCTTTTTGTCTACTTTTCAAAGAGAAGATTGAACAATGTTAGTTATTAAAGAAAAAAAAGACAGGAAACACTGCTTGTAAAAGTTTTCTGGTAATTTATATTTTAACCACATTACTATTAATCTTCTTGATGAAAAGAGAGCTAAGATATTAAGGGATTAAGTGTTTTACTAACTACATGCCTAGAGAAGACAATATAGTATTCTCAACCTAATGAAAGTCTTGGTTCACCTAAACCGTGCTACCTGGTCATTTGTCATTAATACTGTTGCATTTGAGTAAGATGATTATAATTGTGCCCTGAATAGTTATTGTTTTAATTATTAAATAAAATTAAGATCATGTTTATTTATTTGGAACTGGTATACTTTTATGCACAGTATTAAAAAGAGTTGAGGAAATGAAACTTGAAGTGTCTGGTTACCCTGCCACTCAATTGAATGAAATGGGTAAGGGGACAGAAGGTAGACAATGAAACAGATAAAATAGAGCAAGTGATATTATACTAGGTTTGTTCCTCTTAAAAATTATTCAAGAGTATATATAGCTACATACTTGTTATTTATACTTATATTTTTAACAAAACATTTGTTTAGAAGAGAATCTAACTATTAATTAACCAATCCAGTTATTATCAACACTTGAAAGACTGATTTGGTGTATCTCACAAAGAGATACCCAAGAGAGGGGACCTGGACTCTACATCTTTTGCACCAACTTACTCAATGACATTACTGAATTTATATTGGCTCTTTGAAGATATATCCTCAATGATACAAAAAGAAAGCTAATTTGTAAGGTTGTCATACTTAATCATACTTAGTGTCCTAATTATGTGTGGCAGCTACCTTCAGTCAAAGGCATTTTGTCACGATAGAGACAAACAGCTTCTGTGGACATGACCAGCCATGGTTCTTCATAGTTCAAATTCATAACATGCTCAATTTAATTAGTTTGACAGAATTTAAATAATACCTGTTGACACTTTTCAGTGTTTAACCTGTGGAATCTGATGCTATCTCCGGATACATTGAGTCAGAAATTAGTTGAATTGTAAGACACGCAGCTGGTGCCAGAGAACTGCTTGGTGTGGGGAAACCACCTCTGCACACTATAATTGGTGACCAGAACTTTAATAATAATACAATTTGATATACAATTTATAATTAAAAGCTTACAATTTTTAAGTAAGTTAACACCCTGAAATTTTCTTGATGTTGGCAGACTCTATAGCACCCACTCATTTTACTCTAGCTTATTTATTTAATTTACTTTTTTCAACTAGTTGATGAATACATATATACTGTTAGGGTCTATCATTGTTATCTAGCCTATTTTTTAGGCAATTCTATGACAAGTGTCTTACTAAATTTTGAGGCAACTAGTTCAATTATTTGTATATCTCTGTTAAAAATTTCTTCTTTGTGTTGACCAAGCTCTGTCACTTATACCAGTCCTACTTTTATAATGTAAATATGTGCATATAGTATTTATAAAAATGCCCATCGACAGATGAATGGATAAAGAAGATGTGGTACATGTATACAATATAAAAAGGAATGAAATTGGGTCATTTGTAGAGACATGGATGGACCTAGAGACTGTCATACAGAGTGAAGTAAGTCAGAAAGAGAAAAACAAATATCATATATTAACGTATATATGTGGAATCTAGAAAAATGGTACAGATGAATCGGTTTGCAAGGCAGAAATAGAGACACAGATGTAGAGAACAAATGTATGGACACCAAGGGGGAGAAGGGAGAGGGTGATAGTGGGATGAATAGGGAGATTGGGATTGATATATATACACTAATATGTATAAAATAGATAACTAATAAGAATCTGCTGTATAAAAATAAATAAAATTAATTAAAAAAATTTTGTTGTTCGAATTATGGTGATTTAAAGAGCATAACTCTTAACGTTAAAAAAAAAGGTGGTATAGACTGACTACAAACTTCAGAAAGTGCTTGCCTACAGTATGTGACATGTTTTCCAAAATTGGAATAATTATTAATATATTTCAATATTTTAAAATTATGCTGCCTATTTGCATAGTAGTTTAACTTTTTCAGATAATATTGTTTACCTTCTTTCTCTGTTTTGTCCTCCAATGTGCTGGTATTTTAATAAAGTATTTTTTTCTGTATAATTATTTCAACTATACCCTGCCAATAGATACTTATTTCTGGCAATGTAAGGTAGTAGTAGAAAGAGTCTGAACTTTGAAATAAGAAAAGTGAGATGAAAACTTTGATTCTGTCACTTATGAACTATGTGACTAGAGCAAGTTAATTCTATGAAACATTATTTCTTCACTTGTAAGTTATGGGTAATATCCAACTCAAAGCAACATTGCTTTGTGTATTTGTTCATAACATACAGTGATATGTTATATACAGTTATCTCAAACAATCAGTGTTCTTATATAGGTCTCATCCATTTATTGCATGGGGAATTCTGAAATCAAAATTCTATTATTTATTTACATTTCAGAGAGTCTGGGATTTACTGTATCTTACATTAGTTGCATCATTTAAAATTTCTTACATTAATTTGTTAAGTATCTTAGAAATTATGACACTTTCCACCTTCCCAGAAGTCCCAGTCACTTTATTTTGATCACTTTGATGGATATTGCTTCAATAATAAGAACTGTATGTATAATTGTTGAGACAAGGTGTGTGTGTGTGTGTGTGTGTGTGTGCATTTGTATTTATTTATCTGAAATGGAAGAACCTAATCAAAAGTATATTTTCAAATTTCTTAACAATTTAGTGTCCTACACTTTTTTTTTAGTGTCCTACACTTTGAGAGTCATTTATAAATATTTGTTGACAGCGATGACCAGGTATCTTTCCAATGTCCTCATTTTCAAAAACTATTTGACATTGCATATATTCAGAAATATGTAACACTTTTTAAACATTCTCATAATTCTTTTACATTTTTTTCATTGTTACAAAATGTTTTATAATGTTACATAAAAATAAACAATCTCACTGCTGTTTCTTTAACTTATTACTAATACTAACAATATTTATATCATGTATATTAATCTTTATTAATATTGATTCATGAATGTACTTTTCTCTTTCAACATCCAAAATCAAATCTATCACAGTATATTGATAAATATTCCATACATGCACATTGCAAATACAGTTGATATTCTTTTTATCCAGAATCTAATTTCAGAAATTGTTGAAAACTCTATTTAAAACAATATTAAATTCAACTGAAATCATAAGGGATAACAGTGAGTATTGGTAGGTATAGATTTATAATGTAACTTTTCACTTCTTATTTGGAGGTCAAATCTGATTCTATCAACTGAATATGATTATTGTACAGATACATTTTATCTAAAATTATAATTCTTTACTGATTTAAGTGCAGTTATATGTGTTTTCCTTTTTTCCAGAGAATCTGGCACATAAGACAGATTTAACTCTGTGTCAATAAAAATGTTTCTATGTAAATCAATCCATAAAAAAAATTCCATAAGCTAAATATCATGACAGATTAATAAGCAGTAGTTAAAAGTCAGATTACCTTGAACTCACAAATCTGGAAAATAATTAAGCAATATATAGAAACATTCTGTTGAGAAATTCTAAGACTCAGTTCGATCTATGCATTAATAATGACATCTTTACTACTAGTTTAAGTACAGGGAAACTAAATTCTCAGTCATCTGCTGTTTTGGATTTGTTTTCTAAGAATTGCTGACATGATAGCTAACAGATTTAGAAAATATATTCAGCTTGTAGTGACCTAGTATGTGACAGTATTGATATATCCCACTATGAAGTGGCTTTAAGAAAAAATCAGGATATTGTAATGTACAACAAATTACATCTGTGAGAAAAATTACTGAAATAATATTGCTTCAGATAGGTTTTTCATTATTTTTAAAATATATTTTCTCCAAACACAGATAAAGTAAATCCAAAGGTACTGTTAAAGAATAGTTTTTGATGTTTTTTTTGAAATGTGAAGAGTTGCAGTTGTTGTCTTATAGTTAATAGAGATCTAGATTTCTATAGTCCTACATTCTACAGGATGTGGTAGGTTTCATTCTACTTATCTCTTCCAGAGTAAATTTCAGTTAAAAGACTTGCGTCAATGTCTAGACCTATCGTCCATGAAAAATATTAAGAGGACGGTTTCTGGCTAAGTTTCACATGATTGATATTATGAAACAAAATCAGTCCTCTTTATTAAGTTAAATTAAATGTCCAACCATTAGTTATCTGAAGAAGATAATAAAATATGCTAATTCATAAGTGACAGTATTTTTGCTCAGTTAAATTGAATTAGGGAAAAAGATTAATGCGCACTTTGAATTAACCTGGCATCAAAGTAACTGACATATAACTGACATATATATATATATATATATATATATATATATATACAATATATATCTCAATAGAGACATGTAGATATATCGTTGTATATATCTATCTACATAGACATATATAGTTGTAAATGTATATAAATGTATAGGTAGATAGAGATTTAGATAGATCCCTACCATTCATATTTCTATATTTTCTGTTTAACAGTTAGAAGGCCTGACATAATTGAGCTCAATGAATATTTGGTGAATGAATTAGCAGCATTAGAAAGATTAATATCCATATATTTTGACCCATAACTAGTTCTCTTTTTCCCACTTTATTAAACTCTTATTGCTGTGTAAAATGATAGAATTTGTTTGCTGGTAGAAATGTATATATCTTTGCTTAAGCCTCTGAGGGCACTCTGTTGGTCAAGGGAGACAGAAAACATTCTTCTTACTACTTTTTTTAAAAAATCTTTATTGGAGTATAATTGTTTAAAATAGTGTGTTAGTTTCTGCTATAACAAAGTGTATAAACTATACATATACATATATCCCCATATCTCCTCCCTCTTGCATCTCCCTCCCATCCTCCTTATCCCACCCCTCTAGGTGGTCACAAAGCACTGAGTTGATCTCCCTGTACTATGCAGCTGCTTCCCACTAGCTATCTATTTTACATTTGATAGTATATATAAGTCCATGCCACTCTCTCACTTCATCCCAGCTTACCCCTCCCCCTCCCTGTGTCCTCAAGTCCATTCTCTACGTCTGTGTCTTTATTCCTGTCCTGCCCCTAGGTTCTTCATAACTTTTTTTTTTTTTTAGATTCCATATATATGTGTTAGCATATGGTATACGTTTTTCTCTTTCTGACTTACTTCACTCTGTATGACAGACTCTATGTTCATCCACCTCACTACAAATAACTCAATTTCATTTCTTTTTATGGCTGAGTAATATTCCATTGTATATATGTGCCATGTCTTCTTTAACCATTCATCTGTTGATAGACACTTAGGTTGCTTCCATATCCTGGCTAATGTAAATAGAGCTGCAATGACCCCAAATAGCCAAAGCAATCTTGAGAAAGAAAAATGGAACTGGAAGAATCAGGCTCCCTGACTTCAGGCTATACTACAAAGCTACAGTAATTAAGACAGTATGGTACTGGCACTACTTCTATTTGAAAAGAATATTAAGTAGAAATTAGAAGACATAGTCTTGGCTCTGCCACTAAAAGCCATTACTTATTCTTCTTGAAATTAAGATTATTCCTTTGTGCCTCTGTTTCTATGCCTATGAAATAGAGATAATCTTAGCAGCAACTAAGTAGAAATCTTATAAATATCAGATAGCATGTACAATGGGCCTTTCACAAAGTAAATGCTCACTGAATATTATCTCTTAACAGTATCTGCATTTAGAGATAAGAAAATTGAGACCTACAGACATAGAATACTGTTTTATATTCATTCATTTACTTTGAAAGTTTTATACACCTTTATCATAGTCATCATCTCATTCTGTCATTACAATCCTCTCTCCGGTGTCCTCTACATCCACTAGCTTCAGCTCACATATCAGTGGTCCCAGATTTTTAGACTCAGGAGAGCAGAATGGGAGTTCTCACAGCTGCTGCCTCCATATTTGTCTGTTCCTACCACCTCATAATCAGTAATATGTTTTACAGTTCTGCAACATTACAGCTTAAAAAGAAGACATATGTTTTGCTCACATGCTATTTTTTTTTTTTAATTTTTTTTTTTATTTTTGCAGTACGCGGGCCTCTCACTGTTGTGGCCTCTCCCACTGCGGAGCACAGGCTCCGGACGTGCAGGCTCAGCGGCCATGGCTCATGGGCCCAGCTGCTCCATGGCATGTGGGATCTTCCCGGACCGGGACATGAACCCATGTCCCCTGCATCGGCAGGCGGACTCTCAACCACTACGCCACCAGGGAAGCCCTCACATGCTATTTTTAATAGTTAGTAAATATATAAGTTTTGACCTAGAAGAAGCAAATGCGTATATTTAATAAAACAGTCAAATTTGCCTTTCCTATATGTAAATTTGTAGGCTGATCACTTACTACACACATAAAATTCAAATACCATTGGAGAATAAAAAAATCAGTTAAAATTCTGTGTCAGAGACATATCTATAGTCAAATTAATTATATGGAAGACAGTTAACAATTAATCTGAATAATGTAACATATTTATTTATGTTTAAGAATATTCTTTCTGAAATACATTGTGTCATCTTCTGAAAAATTCATCAAAATTATGGATCCAATCCAGTTTCCCTAAGAAAGTGTATGCTTATTGCTCATTTTTGAATATCACTGTCTTAAAAATCTAGTAAAAAGAGACTCCTGATCAAGACTGAGCAACAGAGACCAAATTTACCCTACTACTTACACAAGTAAAAAATTTTGATAAAATATATAACACTGTGCTCTTCAGACATGGGGAAACTGACAGTGTGAAACAATGATCTCTGAGAGAAGAGAAGCAAACAATGTGAGCCCCAACTTATTTCCTGGAGAAATTTTTAAACCACAATTAAGGGATGGAAAACAATTGGAGCATAATGATCTCCCTGAGTACAGAAATTACAGCTGGGAGACCTTAAGGACAAGGAGGATACAGTTCATAAGAAAAAATAACACAGAGGAGAGAGCTGTATAGAGAGAAAGCTCTAGAGTCCCTCTTCAGTCTTCAGCTAAATATTTTTATAGCATTGGAGTAAGAAAACAATGTAAGTGGGGAAAAAACCACGTGAATGGAACTGAGGAACAATCACTGAAGCTCACATGTGGTCAGTAATGAACTATGTTCCCCATCAGCCATGTTTTAAAACCTTGATTATTTGGGGATATCAAGTAGAATACTCCTAAGGGCATTACTTCATTTAGATGGATGGTGGCTCTATTGATATTTTAGGCCTGATAATTCTTCATTGTGGGGTTGCCTTGTGCTTTGTAGAATTTTTAGCAGCATCTCTGCCCTCTATCCACAAGATTCCAGTAGTAAGCAGCCTCCATCAGCTGTGGCAACCAAAAATGTTTCTAGAAATTGACTGGGGTACCTGAGGGGCAAAAGTATCTTTAGCTGAGAACCATTGCTCTAAATATTAGACTCTTTCCCCAAAACTAAACTGCATCCAAGAACATAGCTCAGGAATATTTATAGCAGTATAAAAATGTTTAGCATCTCATCAAGGTAAAATTCATTATGCCTGTGATCCATGTAAAAATTACCAGGCATGCAAAGAGCAGGAAAATACAATTCATAATAGGAAGAAAAATCAATTGAAAGAGGCACAAAAAAGAAACAGATTATAGAAATAATAGACTCAGGCATAAAATGATTGTTATAAATATGTTCCATACACTCAAGAAGACAGATCAAAGATTAAACATGGACTTCTCTGGTGGCGTGGTGGTTGAGAGTCCACCTGCCGATGCAGGGGACGTGGGTTCGTGCCCTGGTCTGGGAGGATCCCACATGCCGCGGAGTGGCTGGGCCTGTGAGCCATGGCCGCTGAGCCTGTGCGTCCAGAGCCTGTGCTCTGCAATAAGAGAGGCCACAACAGTGAGAGGCCCACGTACTGAAAAAAAAAAAGATTAAACATGTAAAGAAGAGGACATAAAAGATATTTAAAAAATCTAAATTTAATCTGTACCACAGCTGAAATAAAATATACATTGTGTGTTATTAACAGAATATTACCTACTGCAAAATAAAAATTACTGAACATGAAGAAATAACAATAGAAACATTCCAAAATTAAACACTGAGATGAAAATACTGAAAAAAATTGAAAGACCATCAGTAAGCTGTGGGCCGTTTTCAAGGAGTGTAATATACATGTAATTAGAATTCAGGAGGATTGAAGGAGCAGCAAAAATATTTGAAAGATAAGGGCTGAAATGTTTTCATATTTGTTAAGAACAGTAAACTTGTAGATAAAATAAGCTCAATAAACTCCAAGTATAACAAATATAATGAGGACTACACCAAAGATTAAAATCAAATATAAATAAAATGTTACAAAAATCAGAGAGAAGAAATTATGTACAGATGAGTGAAGATAAAAATGACAGCAGAATTCTTATACTAAAAGTGCAAGGTAGAAGATAATGGAGCAATATCTTTAAAGTGCTCAATGAAAAAAAGACAAAAACAACAATAAAAAATCTCATGCAACATAGAATTCTATACTCAGAAAATATATGTTTCAAAAACAAAAGTGAATTGAAAACTTTCTTCAGACATAGAAAAGCTGAATGAATTAATCTTCAGCCTATCTGAATTATAGTTTTAATAATTTATTTCTTGTAGAAGGGAATCCTATTTGGTAGAAATTTTAACTACACAAAGGAATGAAGAGCATTGGAAGATAAATATAAAAGATTCTTTGTTTATTTTAAGTTAACTGTTTAAAAAAAATAACAATACAGATTGAGATTTATACTGTTTGAAATGAAATGTTGACAAATATAGCATAAATGCATGGAAGGTGGAAATGCAACTATTATTGTAAGGCTGTTATTCTATATGTAAAGTGATATAAACTCATTTGTGATAATTCAAAGATGTATGCTATAAATCCTAAAGTAGTAATTAAAAATAGGCAAAGAATTACAGTTAAAAATCCAAAAGATTTGGGCTTCCCTGGTGGCGCAGTGGTTGAGAGTCCACCTGCCAATGCAGGGGACACGGGTTCGTGCCCCAGTCCGAGAAGATCCCACATGCCGTGGAGTGGCTGGGCCTGTGAGCCATGGCTGCTGAGCCTGCGCGTCCGGAGCCTGTGCTCCACAATGGGAGAAACCACAACAGTGAGAGGCCCGCATACCACCAAAAAAAAAAAAAAAAAATCCAATAAAGTTGATAAAATGGAATTTATTAAATTATAAAATTAATCCAAAAAAGGCATAAACAGTGGAAATAGAGAGTAATGTGTCAAATAAGAAACATATAGTGATATGGTAGATGTAAAGCCAATTATGTAAATAATAACATTAAATATAAGTGGTATAAGTACTATAATTAAAAGACACATCAGTAGATCAGATGAAACTGTAAGAACAAAATATATATTGCTTTTGAGAAACCCTCTTTAGTTGTAAAGATAAATAGTTTAAAAGCAACAAGATAGGGAAAAAATACACCATGCTAACCCACACATGCAAACAGACACATCTGGGGTGATTGTATCAATATCAGATGAAGAGTTGTCAGAGTAGAGCATATTACTATGGATAGGGTGTCATTTCAATTGATAAATGTATCAATTCATCAAGAGAACTAATAATTCTAAAAGACTTTGTTTCTAATACCCGAAATTCAAAAAACAGTGTTCTACATAACACAAAACTTTTAGGACTTTAAAGAGAAACACATAAACCACAATTATAGTTAGAGATCTAAACATCACTACTTCAATAATTGATAGAACAAGTAGAGAACAATTCAGTAAGGATAGAAAATGTATCTTCATACATACGGTATGATTCCATTTGTATACAATTCTAAAGAATGCTAGAAAATGAAAACTTTATAGTAATAAATAGCAGTTGTGTTTGTGTGAAGACTGAGAAAGGTTTGAGGACTGTGAAATCTTTAGATTATGGTAAACATTTTGGTGTGATCTCTGATTTCATAATCTTGATTGTGGTGTTGGTGCCATGAGTATATACAGATTTGCATACATAGATGTTTCATGGGTGTATATATATGTGAAAAAATATCAAAGTGCTCAGTATAAATGTGTGTAATTTACTGTAACCCAATCTGTCTTTAAAAATCATACAGAGTTTCAAAGATGTACATATATTATTAATGTTTCTAATAGAACTATTTTAATATAATAACATTACTAAGTATTATAAATATTGTTGTAAATATTATATAAATATCAATGTGACTTTTTTTATACAAGTATTTTTCATACTACTTAGGTTATTTTGGAAAATATAATACAAACAAACCCTCTATAACATTTAAAAATTATATTGGCATTTCTATATACTAACAATGAACTATTGGAAAGGGAAATTAAGGAAACAATCCCATCTATCATCACATCAAAAAGAATAAAATACCTAGGAATAAACCTACCTAAGGAGGTAAAAGACCCATACTTAAAAAACCATAAGACACTGATGAAAGAAATTGAAGACCACACAAACAGATGGAAAGATATACTGTTTTCTTGGATTGGGAGAATTAATATTGTTAAAATGAGCATACTACCCAAGGCAATCTATAGATTCAATGCAATCCCTATCAACATACCAATGACATTTTTTCACAAAACAAGAACAAATCATTTTAAAATTTGTGCAGAAACACAAAAGACCTGTAATTGCCAAAATGACCTTGAGAAAGAAGAATGGAGCTGGAGGAATCATGCTCCCTGACTTCAGACTGTATTACAAAGCTATAGGACTCAAAACAGTATGGTACTGGCACAAAAACAAACAAACAGATCAATGGAAAAGAATAGAGAGCCCAGAAATAAACCCATGCACTTATGGTCAACTAATCTATGACAAAGGAGGCAAGAATATATGAGAAGAGGCAGCACTGGGAAAACTGAACAGCTACAGGGAAAAGAATGAAATTAGAACATTTTCTAACACCATATAGAAAAATAAACTCAAAATGGATTAAAGACCCAAATGTAAGAGCAGATACTATAAAACTCCTAGAGGAAAACATAGGCAGAACACACTTTGACATAAATTGCAGCAACAGTTTTTGATCTTTCTCCTAGAGTAATGGAAATGAAAGCAAAACTAAACAAATGGGACTTAATTAAACTTAAAAGCTTTTGCACAGCAAAGGAAATCTTCGAACAAAAAAAAAGACAACCTACTGAATGGGAGAAAATATTTGCAAATCACAAGGCCGATAAGGAGTTAATATCCAAAATATACATATACAGTTCATACAACTCAACATCCAAAAAACAAACAACCTGATTTAAAAATGGGCAGAAGAACTGAATAGACATTTTTCCAAAGAGAAACTGCAGATGGCCAACAGGCACATGAAAAGATGCTCAACATTACTAAACATCAGGGAAATGCAAATCAAAACCACAATGAGATATCACAATGAAAAGTCAAAATGGCTATCATCAAAAAGAACAAAGATAACAAATGTTGGAGAGAATGTGGAGAAAGGAAACCCTCATACACTGTTGGTGGGAATGTAAATTGGTGCAGTCTCTGTGGAAAACAGTATGGAGGTTTCTCAAAAAACTAAAAATAGAATTAACCATTTGAACCAGGCATTCCACCCCTGAGGATATATCTGAAAAACACAAAAACACTAATTTGAAAAGATACATGCACCCCAGTGTTCATGGCAGCATTATTTACAATTGTCAAGACATGGAAACAATCTTAAGAGTCCATCAACAAATGAATGGATAAAGAAGTGGTATATGTATGTATATATATATATATATATATATATATATATACTATATATATATACACATATATATGTGTGTGTATATATATATAGTATATATATATATATATATATATATATATATATACACAATGGACTACTACTCAGCTGTAAAAAAGAACAAAATTTTGCCATTTGCAACAACATAGATGGATTGGAGGACATTATGCTAAGTGAAATAAGTCAAACACAGAAAGACAAATACTATATAATATCACTTATATGTGGAATCTAAAGAATACAAAAAACTAGTGAATAAAAACAAGAAGCAGACACCCAGATACAGAGAACAAACCATTGATTACCAGTTGGGAGAGGGAAGGGAGGGGGAGCAATTTAGAGTAAGGGATTAAGTTGTGTAAATTATTAGTTATAAAATAAACTGTAAAGATATATTGTACAACACACGGAATATAACAAATATTTTATAATAACTCTAAATGGAGTATAACCCTTGAAAATTGTGAAGCACTATACTGTACACCTATAATTTATATAATATTATCAATCAACTATATTTCAATAAAAAATTTTATTTGTACTGGAATCATAATTATAATTTTGTATATGAAAAAATGAAGATCATTGTCAGTAATATATTATGTAATCAAATGAATTTTGCTTTAAAAAAGAAACATAAATTATTCATCCTAATCAGAATAGTTGTAAATGTTCATTAATTCTGAAGGTTTTTGTTGTTGTTTAATTTTTTTTTAATATCATGTATCAGTAGAACATTTCATGGTTTCTTTCTTCAGTGGCTTTCCTAGAAATAATTTTCCAAACTCTCACCTCATTAAGTAATACTTATTATCAGTTATTTTCTTCAGTTTTCACTTCCTGTTCTAGGCCAACTTCTAGCAACACCAAAATCTACCAGATAGTATCATAACAGTTGCTGGCTGCCATAGACTGCTTTGACTTTTCTCACATTTCTTACATTGGTTTACTCAAATGTGGATAATAATTATATTACTGTACAAATAATTTTGCTGCTTAAATATGTTCCTTGAATATAATAAGTGCTGTATGTGTTTGCTATTATTATTTAAAAGTATATTTGTAATGGAGAATTTAAAAAGGAACTGAAAGAAAAAATTTGAACAAAGAAAATGTAGATTGAAAAAGAATTGGAGACCTGGCAAAACCTTTCCGTGGAACTTCGGAGCTTTCAGAAAATCTTTACCGTCTAAGTCATCTATCAGTCTAAACACATAGACTCAATATGTTCACAAATTTCTTTTATGTTTTTCTAGTTACACTGTTTGAATTTTCATATAATTCACTCAGTAAAACTGGCAAAAAAAGTAGAAATAGCACAAGTCATCCTAAGTACTTTGAAGTAAAACCCATTAGTAGATCAATGCATCTACTTTAAATAACACAAAGTAGCTCAGTGAAATGGCTGTGAATTTAGAGACTGAAATTCTAACTTTGGGGTTCACTCAACAAGTTATACATTTTTTTCAATCTTTTTTCCAAAGTTAACTTTGGTAGAAAGTGCACATGTGATCATGTTTTCAAGAGTAAATACATGTTGTTTATTTTTTTTTGAGACATTTATTGAATGGACAAGAAGGGAAAAGATGAACTATTCTCCAAAATTCTTAGCCTGACCTTAGTGAAAATACTGAAAAGTGATATCAAGAATTCTACATTTTTTTCTGGTTTAATATTTCCTTCAGTACTTATGCTTCTTTGACTTCAAGTAGATTTCATTTTAAAGAAAAATGTTCATAATTTTCAATTTCATCAGTGGCCTAATTTGATGAGAGAAGATGTACCAGTCTTCCATAGTATTTCAGAAAAATATCTTTGTTACCTGAGATTTTGCTGGCAAGTGAGAGTAAGTGTGTATTATTCTACGAAGAACACTGATCATTAGCTAACTGTAATTAATAGTTACAATCACATACAGCAAAGAGATATTGACTTTATGGACTATTAAATCTGTTTCCCTTTGTTTTGAAGTTAGCACAATGTATCTAAGCTGTGTTATGAATGGTTTTTTTGTGGTAATGGTATTTGTCCTATTCCATGTAGAGCTTCAATGCATTTATTTGAAAAGGGGGCAGGTAGGATAGTGTTTATGAGCTTAGATTCTACAAACTACAGCAAAGATATGACTAGAGCCTGGTTTCTAACAGATGTATGAACTTGAATACAATCATTTAACTTCCTTAAGCCTATTTCCACTTCTGTAAAATTAAAATAATGTCTACTCCTCAGAGTTATTATAAGAATTGAATAATATGTTGTCTTGGCTTAGACTCTACCAGAAGAACAATCTGAAACAAGCGTTCTAACACAATAAGTTTATTTGGGTATAATTGCAGGAAACTCTGGTACAAACAACAAGGGGATAAATGAAATGAGATAGAGAGGGAAAGGTAGCCAATTAAGTTTACATTATATAGAAAATAATACTGAGGGTGGGTGGAGCTTAATAACGCTGTCCCGAACAGGAATATTCTGAGTTATTCCATCTGAAGAGTGAGGGGCTGGGATGTTATCTGAGGCATGCTATAGTGTGTGGGTAGGTGTGTGGAGGAGGGAGGGATGTTAATTCTCAGAAAATTTCTTTCCAAGTGGGCTCTGGCCCCAGAAAAGGTTCAAGGCAAAGAGGAGATGCAGATGAAGTCTGGTTGGTGTTATCTCAGGCAGGGCAGGGTATCACTGAAAGCACCTGCTTTTATTGTATTGTACAATGTTTCACAGGACATACAAAAGTAATAAATAAATAAATGGTAGCTTTTAGTATGGTTTCACAGATTCCTTGGTATCCTCTGGGAAATGGAGGTAACAATAGGATTTCCCTCAGAGATCCTCTGTGAGATTTCAATGACAGAGTACATGTAGTATCTGACATAGTTATAGGCTAGTAAAGTATGCTATGCATATGTTATCACTATCAATCTATGAATTTAAAACTTTAGTCCTACACATAGCATGCCTTAAACAATTTAACCTAATTAAACAGAAAATAATTTAATGTATTCATATATTAGCATGAATACCAGAATTTTAAAGATTAAACGGCAGTGTTTTTTCACTATAACTCTTGAACAGTATTATTATGTTAACCAAGACTTTTGGATTTGACACTGAACATACAGCAACGGAAAAAAAATCACAAAGCTTTTTCAGCAAGAATTATACTGTCTAAAATTCCCCTGTAGGTGCTACCATTTCCAACACTCTCCAACAACTTTCAACTGCAAAGTTATTGAAGAAAATTCCTGAATATATTGGTACACATTATTTATTTTAATTAAAAAATTCAAATTATCTTCCATACTATGTAATCTTTTATACATATTTGAACTAAGTTTCTTTTAAACTCTTTATGGTTTTTAGAATATAATAATTGAATGCATGGTTGGTAATTTTGATCTTTTGGTATTTTATATTAAATATTTTATAGATTTTTTCCCTGAAACAAAATCAAATTGAAATGTTTTTTCTCAGAGTTTAATGATATCACATTAAATTCTTAATTTTATATCCATAAAACCATAGACCTGGGAAGAACCTTGAGAACTGTCTAGTATAGACACAACATTGCACAGATGAGGAAATGAAGGTCCAGAGGGGGAGCATGCCTTAGCCAAGGTTACATGGCTCATTGGCTTACTGTACCTCACTAAGTTGCACTTGCTGAGCCTTTCTTTTCACCTTGGAAGAATTTATATTTCAAAACTTAGTTTTCTTACCTATTATGTGATAATAATCTCATTAACATGTTTTGTTACGTACACGTACAGTTACTATGTGCCAGGCATTCTTCAAAATGCTTTACATGGAAGTGTATTTCTAGAGTAAGTGCTTTGCAAGTATTTACAAGTATTTGATGCTTGTGCCAACACGATGAAGTATTAACTATCATCATCATCATGTAAAGGATGTGATGACAAGGCCCAGAGACATTTTGTGACTTAGCCCAAAGTCACACAGTAGATCACAGAGCTAGGCTTGAAACCCAGGCATAATGTATATAAAACCAACAGAACCCAGTGTGATCTTTAATATTAAAGCATGGGAAAAAATCAAGGTATCTAAGATACAACTTCTTATGTATGAATATTGGTTCCATTTTTATTAGCTGTGAGACTCTAGTAAAGTCACACATTTTTAGATTTTCAGATTTTTAATTTAAATATGGAGAGCAATAGTTATCCACTTAATAAAATTATTAAAGGAAATATTAATACACATTATATTGCTATATGTATTATAGCAATACATAATATAATATATTAATGTACCACATTATATTAGGCTGGCCAAAAAGTTCGTTTGGGTTTTTCTGTAAGAAGTTACAGAAAAACCCAAACGAACTTTTTTTTTTTTTTTTTTTTTTTTTTTTGCGGTACGCGGGCCTCTCGCTGTTGTGGCCTCTCCCGTTGTGGAGCACAGGCTCCAGATGCGCAGGCTCAGCGGCCATGGCTCATGGGCCCAGCCGCTCTGCGGCATGTGGGATCTTCCCGGACCGGGGCACGAACCCGTGTCCCCTGCATCGGCGGCGGACTCTCAACCACTGCGCCACCAGGGAAGCCCCAAACGAACTTTTTGGCCAGCCCAATATTAATATATTACCTTATATTAAATTAGCATCCATGAAAGTTCTTTATAAACTTTGAAGACTCAGGTAATGGTTCACTGTGAGGAGAAATTGTACAGTGCATGATATCTGATCAGTACTAAATGAATGAATGGTGAATCCAAACACAACTTGAAGTTTTAACAGTTAAAAAAAAGTTCCTTCATAAAATCAAGAAGCTATAGAAAATGTGAACAAAAATAATGGAAAGATAATAGGAAAAAAGTAGACATCTATTGTGGGGGCCATGGAAGTAAGCCTCTCAGACCACTTTCAAGAAAAAGAAATTGCTGGGCTCCCTTGGTGGCGCAGTGGTTGAGAGTCCGCCTGCTGATGCAGGGGACACGGGTTCGTGCCCCGGTCCGCGTCCGCGAAGATCCCACATGCCGCGGAGCGGCTGGGCCCATGAACCATGGCCGCTGAGCCTGCGCGTCCGGAGCCTGTGCTCCGCAACGGGAGAGGCCCCAAGTGAGAGGCCCACGTACCGCAAAAAAAAAAAGTTGCATCAGAGGCCCTATGGCCTGCAAAGCATGAAATATTTACTGTCAGGCCCCTTTACGTTAAAAGTTTACTGACTCCTCCTGTAAAGACACAGAGACTGAGGTTATGAAAATTAGCAACTTTACAAACACACAACCAAACAGAATACAATGAAATCAGCTGAAATTTCTATGAACAAGAGTAAATTGTTAAAGTTAGCATATAAAAAGAGATGAACACTAGCTGAGTTTTGACAGGAAGAATTCAGATGGTTCACAACAGCAAACAATGTAACCTAATTACAATACTGCTTCTTTGGTAACTCTAATTCATAAGGACTTTGCATTTAAATCACTGGTAAACTCCACCAGTTTAACAAAACCTGAGATACTACTTAAGATCTAAAACTTCAAGCCCTTTTGTTTTCCCCCAAAGAAAGGTGACCTAAAATATTATTATGCTGGGATTTTAGAGAAAAGCCAAATGAAGAATTTGAGTAATTACGTGGAAGATTTTGGCAAAAGCCACACACTTGCCTCAATTACAAGCAATTTTCAAAATCACTTTGCATGGTATAATTTGGTAATTTCTGATATTAGAAGAGGAAAAGAAATTTCTGGAAACAATGTCATGCTTAAACTTGAGGGATCTGTGGTATAATGACTGAGGTAAATCTTGGTCTTTAATGAATATTAGTATTTTTAATGTGCTGTAATTAGGGATAAGAAGGTATCAAGTAGTAATGGTATCAAAATTGTAAATTATTTTATCCCTTTTCAATTTTTTCTGTTTTATTTTTATTTGACATCTGATTGTTAGTTAACTGGATCTTGTCTATCTCCAGCCAGAAACAAAGCAGCAAATACTGAGACAAGAACAAGGCCTTCTCTTCTGCCTTTGTTTTTTACCTTTGCAGTACAGATACAGAAAAAAAGAGGCTTGTCTTGAAAAACTCCCTGGAAGCAATCCTAGAAACCATATATCTCTATACAGTTTAGGTTTTCATCATAGTTTTAAGTTAATAAGTTAGGTTAACTCAAATGCTTTAATCTAGACTGTAGCATTGAGGAATGCACATTAGACATTTCTGTTTTAATTTCTACAGAGCTTGATATAAAAAAAAGGTTCTTTTCTTTTCTTTTACATTTGTTGAAGAGTATTGAGGACCTTAATGCATCATATTGAGAGAGTAATAAAAATAGCAAATTGCATTTCAGGCCTTGTGCCAACATCATTAAACTCGAAGTCATACCCAAAACAATAATGAGGGCAAAACAAAAGCTGTAACTCTCCTCCAGCTCAACTAGGATCTCAGTTGAACTGTAGTCAGTAACCCCTGACTTGGGTTCCTTTTACATTGAACCACTGAACAACAATTCTAGGACATTCTGACTTCAGTTTTACAAACAGTCTGCCCTTCTTTCTTCCCAGATTTTTTTTTTAAAGAAAAATTTCATTGACACCTGTTCTGTGAGTTAGCCACTTAAATGCTTACAGTTACAAAATGATCGAGGGTCCCTCTCCCCTACCCAGCTACCCTGCACTTCAGATTTACATGTGAAGAATTTAAATGTGCCAGAATTAATACCCCTTTGAGTTAAATCAGTGACCCCAAAATACCCATTCCACAATTTTAATACTGCATTTGTCCATGGCAAATTGAGCGATAGAAAGGGCTGTTTGACCCACTCTACCAAAATACAACCCCGTAAGTTATCAGACTAAATTATAAAGGAACTCTAATTTAAGTGGTTCACTTCATTTGAAATCAATCAGAAAAGGATAAGATTTTGTGTCTGCATTTAGAGATTACTAAAACTGTTATTCCAGGTGGCACAAAATAACAGTTAAAAGACAAAATTAAAATTTGAATTTTCAAGGAAGTAAGATGCTTTAAAAACATTTTGGTATTTAAAAATATGTAGATATGCATTATAGTGTTATACCCCTTAATTTAAACCCATTATATATCATCTACTATGTCAGCATTCATTTAGAAATAAGAAAAAAATTAAATGTTTCTTTTTTTCTCCTTTTATTTTCATTCCTTTAGAGAGGAAACATTCTACTTCTTAACTCCAGAATCATTTTTTTAAAAAATAAGTACCACTGCAGATATTGTTAAAAGAGCAAACCAGGGAAGTCATGCCATATATACTCAGGACAAAATTTTTATCTGTTACTTTTCTGAAAATTCTTTGTAATAGAGAGTGCTTGAGTATAACTGTTCAACATTATACTACGCCATCTTCAATTGCTTTATACAATATCTCAGGAAATGGTCCAGCAGGTTTGCAGTAGCTAAAATGAGATTCATTTCCAATATCGATTCATTTATCCCATGATAACATTCGCATCTTGAAAGTCTTCAGATGCTTTGAAATCCTTATTTTTGTTCAGTTGACTGTGAACTTAGCTTCTTGTTCTTTCAAAATTGCAATATGTGGGCAAGCTTTCACTAAATTTCTTCATGAACCATTTAAACCAACCTACATTTAAGGATTTCTGGAACTACAAACTCAAAATTTTCAGGTATTTTCCCCCTCCTGATTAAATAAAACTAATTGTGAAATAGTTCAAATATAAAGAAAAATACCCACAAAATGAGCAAATTGTCTTGCAGCTTCACCTCAGTACGGGCTTGTGTACCTAATACAAAACTAGATTTCTAGTTCAACATGACAGGACCATTGCATGCACCATGGTGTATGATCAGTCTGGGATGACAAATCAATCTTTACGCAATCTACAAGGAAAGACTGTTTCCATTGTCCTAGCCTAAGCAATGAGTCAAAAATGGGCTCAAGTTATCTTACTAAAGGGAGAATATAATTGCAAAAAAACAAAATATGAGTAAGGACAAAAGAAAACCTAGGTATAACTTTACCTAGCAATGGAAAAAAAAAAAAGAGTAAAAAGAAAATCTGAAGATTGAGGATTAAATGATAATTTGAGGAATCAGATGAGGTTATCATGGGTTTAGTTTGAGCAGAGAGTGGGAACTGGGGACTAAATAAGAACTTGGTCTTTCATTGAACTAGAATGGTTCATCTTGAGACATAGTTAAGGGCTTAGTGAACGTAAAGTTTGAGAATCACCTTTCCAGAAACCTCAGGAAAGGAGAATAAAATAATCAAGAAGAAAGGGGTAGTAGATGAGACAGAAAGCATTGGTTAAGAAGTTTAATTGAATATCTATAAGGAAACTTTTTTCTAAAAATTTTAGGAACCACCCTGAAAGTACTGTGCTAAAATTAAATTTCTCTGAATGAGGTGGTTGGAAAAATCCATAGATGTTGCCTGTGTGGGATGATAGTCTTAAGATACTGAATAAACCTCCTCCCTCACTGGCAGGTAAGAGTAAAATAGCACAGAGGTAGATTGCATCAGACAGGAGTGTACAAGTCTTGTGTATTGGACTACTGTTGACTTTCCTGGCATCTATTTCTCTTGTTCTAGTAATAGTTCCACTATTTTTCCTGAGTCCAGGTCATGTTGCTTACAAATATTGTATAGTAATAAAATATTATTGATACACAATAATTATATAATATTATAAGAAAATATTATATAATTAGAAGAATTAATAATTATTATAGTAAGACTAACACTTATATAGCTCTTATTATATACCAAGAACTGTGTCAAGAGTCTAATCCTCAGTATATTGGTGCTAGTATTATCTGCCTTTTACTAATGAGACAACTAAGCCACAGGAAATTTTATTATCTTGCACAAGGTCTCTTAGATAGTTAAGTGGTAGAACCAGGATAAACTCAGAAAGTTTAGCTCCAAATCAATATATAAATTCCTTCCATATTTCCTAGGTATCGTATCACAATTTCTTTTGCTAACTGCCTGACAATTTTCTGTTTTTAGAAAATTTTCCTTAAGAATACATAAAGTTTCCTCACTATAACAATTGCATAGTATTTGTGTGGATGTAGCATAATTCAATGAATTCATCCCTCATTGGTGATTTTCCAATCTTTTGCTGGTACAAACAATAATGTAATAAAAAATCTTTATGTATAACATTTTACAATTTTAAGAGTGAATCTTTGGAATAAAATGATTGTTGAATCAAAGAGAATATTTAAATGTAATCTTGACTGATACTATCAAATCACTTCCCCAAAACTATACATAGGACTACTTTTTTCCCCACAGCTAGCCAGAAGAGTGTTTTATCAAATGTGGCTTTTAATTTTTCAGACTTACAGATGAAAAATAGAATCTCAGTATGGCTTTACTTATAAATTTTGTCATTATTGAGTAAGGTTGAGCAAGTTTTTATAACTTGAAGAGATTGTATTTCCCTTCCTTCTCATTGTCTCTTGATGCTAATTTTCCATTTTTCTGTTATGCTGGTCAGTTGTTATTATTGTTGTTTTTTCTAAGAGCTATTTACACATAAAGAAAATTAGTCTTTGGTGATATATTTTCCACCTTTTCCCCCTAGATTTGCAACCTGTTTTCATCTGCCTTTTGAGTTTTCTACCTTTTTCAATGTGAGTTTATGAAACAATATCTCAGTGTTTCATCTAGTACTTTTATGATTTCATTTTACCTCAGAACATTTATTCAGTTTGGAATTTATCATTTAGTCTATTTTGGAGTTATCAAACATTTTATATTTTATGTGTGATAGCTTTGGCTAGGGTCAGTAGGGTATTGAATGCTTTCTTTTCATCTATTCAGTCTCTCATTCATTCACAAACTTGAGCTGAATTCTTGCTATATGTGTGTGCTATGGCCTTACAAATATGTTTAAAGCTCAGACCATAAGCATGTCAAAGGCAGTGAAATAGTAGTTTCTGCTTTTTGGTTTCTGTATTTCTATAAATCTTACCTCATATGCATACTCAAAAGTAAATTTTGACAACCGATTGCTAATGTCACCAAAATATCTAAGCAAAAGAAACCTTTTTTTTAAAAAAAATTGAACATTATTTAACTAGAAAGTTATCAAGCACTGAAGCAGTATTTCCCTAGACTAGTATCCAAGCATAATTGATGACAAGATCAAGGGAAAACCTTTTTAATGGCATAACGGAAGTTCCATTACTTGGTGTAGTTTCTCTTCAATGAACTATGGTTCTAATGAACCATTTTAACCCTCTTAATCATACTGAAATTAGTAATTTAAAACATTTCTACCTTCTGTAGGGATGGGCAATTGTACAAGATTAAAATATCACCTGAGGGACTGGTGAGATTTTGCATTGTAGATTTGATCTTTAAAATCTTAGGCATAAGATCCTTTATTTGTATAAAGGAATCAGAGTAAATGATCTCTAATTTCACTCTCAGTTCTAGAATGCTCTGATACTTGACTGTTTGAAACTTTCATCTGGAGTCACTGATTACTGGATAGCTGAGTACAAACAAACAGAATTTGACCTCAGCACAAATTTGGTTTGAAGGCTGGTTTTCCAAAAAATTGTAATGTAGTCTCATTTTTCTTTATTTTAACAAAATCTAAAATGAGAATAATTTGAAATTTTACTTCTCACATTGAGGTATAAGTTATTAACCCATTATTTTAAAAAGTAAATTGTGTGGAACATTGTATAAATAACAATGGAGAATCGCAGCATTAAAATATAATTGAGAAATTTCTTAGCCACAAAAACCTATAACCAACTATCAACTTGCCAAGGCTTCTGTCTCAGTTTTGAATCATTCAAAAGACTCAAAATAGCATATTCTAAGACATAAATTTAGTCTGTTCATAGGAGAGGAACCTTAGTGAACTTTGGCCCATCTAGCTACTAGCCATCTGCTTCCAAAGGAAAATGATGCTTTCTTCAATGAAAGACATAAAAACACTGAGTATATGCCTAATTGCGCAGGTGGCTGAGTTTAGAATAAAACACTGCAAAGCTGATTGGTGAATTGATTTTGCCATTTGCTGTGGTTTTCTGCAAGCATCTAATCAATTGGATAGTTTGTGCTGACCCATTTTTTGGGTTATTTTGTTCTCTCTGTAATATTTATCTTCAATACCATTTTAACTTTATGTATCTTATACATTTGTAAAATGAAAGTACTCTCCTTATGCTGATTCTAGAGCTTTTGTATGACAGGTACATAAAATGTACAAGTATACATAAATTTAAAAATCAAGTCAGTGTTCAGCATAATAAAAAGTTTCTACATCAAATATATCCAGTAAAGAGTTTTTAATTTAATTAAGCTGTAGGACAAAAATTTTGAGATGCAAGAATTTGAATATTACATCAATAACAAATTTCAGACTCATTTCCCTATGTATTTGACACATTAATTCATAGATTCCAGAATTTAGAAGTAACCTTAAATGTCCTCTATTCCAACAAGCCGTCTCATGCTGGAATTCCCTCTACAACATCTCCACCATGTGGTTATTTGGCCTAAATCACCACCAGTAACAGAAAAGACAGTATGTCCAGAAGAAATTAATTTTATTATTGTTCAGCTCTGACTGTTGCATAATCCCTCTTTATGTTAAAATCAAACTGATCTATCTGAAACTCCTAATAACTGATTTTAATTCTACTCATTAGTGCCTAATACACTATTAGTGAGTAATCACCCACAATAATGCTTCATTCCCATTGAAACAACTTCCAATATACAAAGAGGTATCAGTATCACCTGCATCCATGTACACTTCTAAATGGTCTCTTTCAAATATTTTATAGTGTGTTTACATCCCTATTAAAAGATGGAGCTTAGAACTGTACATTTTGCACTAGTTGGTAGCCAGTTCTCAGAGTAAAGGCAAATTACTGTTTTACCTGCCAAAATTCTTGACATCATGATACTTCTGTTAATGTGAACTGAAGGGATAGTTATAAAAACCACACACTACCGAATGGTTGTCAATAACCCCTAAGTTGCTAACAGATATATCCTTTTTCTGTAAGTATGCTGTTTGCTTTTGGGTTTCTACACAATGGAACACATTTGTTTGCTCAGGTTAACTGAGCTTTCAACTTTCAGTCTTTCATTCAAATTCAAAGCTTAATAAATTTGATTTAAAATCTTTAATTTAATACTTAATGCCTATAATTCGATTAGTTCAGCTACACATAATGAGAAGAAATAATAATTTTGGCTTAAACAAAATAAGAGTTTACTTCTGTTTCATGTGAAAAAATGTCAAGAGGTATGTAGTCCGAAGCTGCTCAGTTGCTCCATAGCTCCTCCAGTGGCCCAGGTTTCCACAAGCCCTTGCACTCACAGGCACGTGGTTTCCTTCATCCTGATCATCTCATGTCCCACATGGAGCACTGAAGCTCCAGTTATTACCTCCACATAATCTGTCAGAAGAAGAAAAAAAGGCTGAAGAACACTAAACCTTTTCAGCTGACTTGGTTGTGGGTTTTTTTAAATTATGATTTTTCTTCAGTCTGTGCTTATATATCAATGCAAGGAACACACCAAAAACATGTACCTTTTTTCTGGCTGGCAATTGTCTCAAAAAAATTGTAGGTCCTCTTACTAAAGAGGAAAAAGAGAATCACATTCTTTTCCAAGTATATATGGAATGTGAGCAAGAATTATTCATCTGCTAGGTCATAATCACAACAAATTTCAAAAGATTGAGAACCACAGAAAAAGATGATGTTCCACACTCACAAGAATTAAAATGCTTGCAATAACTGGCAAGGATGTATAGCAATGAAAACTCTCACACTCCTGGTGGAAGTATAAATTTGTTTAACTCTGAAAACCATATTGTTGTTATTTAATAACACTGAATATCTATAGCTTCTTACTCAATGATTCCGTTCCTAGTAAAACATCTTGCATATATTCACCAGGAGACACATGCCAAAAAGTTTGTGATAGCATAATACTGGAAAAACAGGATTTCAACAATAGTAGAAAATATGAATAAATTGTTTTACATAGCAGTCACATGTATAAGGGTAAACCTTAAAAACATTATGTATCATAATAATATAAAAATCACTAAAGAATATCAATATTATGAGACCTTTTATATAAAGAAAAACAGCAAGAATAAACAATTTATTACTCAGTAATACAAAAATATACTGCTTTAAAAAAGTGAAAGTAAATCATAACAAAAATCATGAAAAAGATTCTCTTTAGGGGAAGGGAGAAAAATAAAGACCACAAGGGTAGGAAATGGGGAACATAGGGAAATTACTAAGTGAGATTCCGTATGTCAGGTAGAGGGCCCTATATAATGTTAAAATTATGCATACATTATATATACTTCTGTATGTATAGCATGTTTCATTGAAAACATGTAAAGGCTAGGGAAAATGTAGATATGTTCTGATTAAAAGAAACAATGAAGCAATGTGATAAACAAAGGTTCAAAGTAAAAAGGCAAAAACATAAAGATAATGCAAACTAAACCTAAGTAGGTCATGATTATGAAACTGCCTGACATTTAATATTTAGAGGACTGAAGTCATTAAAAGGACACATTATATAATAACACAAGGCAAAATTGATGAATATGTGACAGTCCTAATTCTGCATGGAACAAATAACAAAGGCAATGGAGTAAAATCTATTAGAAAGCCATGGAGAGGTCTGTTTCAATATTTTGTGTGCTTATTGATGTCTCCACAATACCTAAAGCAGGACTTGTAAAACTAGGCATTTAAATTTGCTTTTTTAATGAATAGAATAAATAATTATAATGGAGCATTTATTAAAGCTGTTAAATGCAGAGGAGGTTATTATAAACTAATTAACAACATAAAGGAATCGAATAATTCCAGAATATACATATAAATACCTGTATATCCACATACATAAACACATTTGTACATATTTTATTTCTACATCTAATTACCTAAAAATAATGCTAAATTTTCAGAACCCTAAGATTTTAAAAGCTAAATATTCTGATCTTAATCTAATAAAATTAAAAACTAAAAAGGGTGATCAAAAACATGTTAACTGCTTAAAAACAAAAAAAATCACTATATAAACACTGGAATTAAAAAGAAAAAATCAAAACTGGTATTACAAATTATCTAGAAATCAATTAACCACATTTCATATGATTAGCAACATGGTATTCAAAGGAGAATGTGAACACTTAATTGTCTTCCTTATTAAATTAAAGAAAAAAGTAAAGAAACTAAGAAATTGCTTTGATTTTTTTTAAGGAAAATAGAAATGAAGCTTTTACAAAGAACTAAAGTTGAATAAATAGGAAAAGAAGAAAAGTAAACATAACCACTGGTTTGCTAAAGATGAGAATGTCATTTAGAAGCTTTGTGAGACAAGAAACAATAAAAAGGAAAAACATATAAATGTTAAGAAAATTAAAATAGGTATAACCACAGATAAAGATTAGAAAAAAATACAAAACCCTGCACCAAAAAAACTGAAAATTTATAATTGAATAATTTGTTGATGAACTAAGAATACCAATATTTACGCAAGAGTAATTGGAAAATATAAAATTGGAAAAGTTGATTTAAAATCTATCAGTAAGAAATACACTAGAATAATATGACTTCACAGCTGGAGCTCTATATGAAATATTTAAAATATATTATTTTGAATATGGAAAATGCTATAAAGCAACCTGATTTGTTTAATGGACCTGTGTAAATTACACCAAAATATAATAAAAGTGAAAAAATTAATTTACAGAACTGCAAGAATCATTCAAAAATAAAACTTCTGGGCTTCCCTGGTGGCGCAGTGGTTGAGAGTCCGCCTGCCGATGCAGGGGACACGGGTTCGTGCCCCGGTCCGGGAGGATCGCACATGACGAGGAGCGGCTGGGCCCGTGAGCCATGGCCACTGAGCCTGCGCGTCCGGAGCCTGTGCTCTGCAACGGGAGAGGCCACAACAGTGAGAGGCCTGCGTAAATAAATAAATAAATAAATAATAAAAAAAAAGAATAGATCAGAACCCTCACTATGGCCACAATTGTTTTTATAGCAATAAGAAAACAAATAAAAGATTGCATAATAAAATATAAATTTATATTAACATATAAGATTCAAAATATCCAATATTACTAAAGGCATTGTATATTTTAAAATAAAATAAGTAAAAACTATAGACAGTCTATTTCTGATGAATAACATTATACTTTAAGGAAGTCTAAAACAATCTGGGGGAATAAGAAACCTAACAAAATTTACTAAAGTGACTGAATATAGAGCAATACTAAAATATTAAGCTGTTATCTTAAGTAGTAAACACTAAAAATTGAAATGTGGAATGTATTCTATGTATAATAGCAACAACAAAAACAACAAAAGCTCCTTGGCAAAAGTTAACAAGAAAGATATAAAATCTATGCATGTAAAACTGTAGGGATTGAAAGACACACATCTAGATAAGAGCAAATAGAAATATATAACACATACTTGTTTAAAATCATATCATAAAAATATAAATTTTCCAAAATCCAAGTATATACTTTACTACACTAAAAAAGTTAGTATACTAATTTACTTTATTTAGTATCCCACCAGGGTTACACTAGATAATATACTTCGGTATATTTGAAAACAAGTTAAAGAAAAATATGACATTTGGTAGTAAGACTAGTTGCCTGGAACACAGAACCATGTGTGCCATAAACTTGACCTATGACACAGTAGCTATTCATCAAAAAGTATTTGAATGAATGGTTTTGAAAAATAATGCAATAGAAGTATTAGACTATTTTTAATATTTGAGCAGGGTTAGAAAGTATAAAATAGTTATTTTCAAAACAATATTATTGTTTCACATGTAATAATTGTCAGGTACTCTGTTCATTATTGTTATCATTCTCTCGGTGTCACTAAACAAGTTAATATCAGGTATGCAAGGTTATATATCAGGTATGCAAGTTAATATCAGGTATGCAAGAACCTTTCCAGAATACAGTACTGTTTCTATAGACTTATTTTTGTTCTCATGTAGAGAACAAAATCATTGGAATACAGAATCATTGGAATACAATATAAATTGATATGCACATATTTCGCTTTAAGTCAGCTAATAACATGCCAACTGCTTTGGTTCTTTCTTTAGAGCAGTATTCAGTGTTTATAAAAATGATCTGCCAGTATTTGAGTTCCGTAGGCTAAGGCATATCTTCATCACCAACTAATGTGGTATTTGCTCTCAGAAGGCAGGAGCAGAAACTGTGGAAGATGCTTCCACATCTCTCTTCTCCAGGTGGCAGTTGTGCTTCCTTCTCCACTGTTTTCTTCATTAATGCTCATTTAGCCTTTTAAGAATTGGCAATTGTTTTGTAAAATTTGAGCATTTTTTCCCTGAGAGGAATAGATCTGAGAATTTGCAGGACTGATTAAATTTTTAAAAAACAGTTATGGAGTAATCTTGTGGCTTCACATATATTGCTCTCTGTTTCTCAACCTGAAAGTAGTTTACTGGCATGATTATCAACACTGTAAACAAATCTTCATTCCAAGAAGTCTCATTCTGTGAGGAATTTGTATAAGAAGTCTAAAAATGAAATATTTATGTTCTTTTACAAAATGGATGAAATCTGAATCTTATCCTAAGATGAAACTCATTCTCTTCCCCCCAAATCTTTAGAACAGGTGATTGCCTGGCATACATTCACAGTGTATATATGCAGTTGGATGTAAGAGGAGTTAACAACTTCATAGTCTTCATGTTAAGAAATAAAAGTATTTTAAATGTTAAAAAAGAAGGGAAAAGGGATTTTCTATGTTGCTCCTTTTTTAAAAAATAGGAAAAAATTATTTCATTTCTATGTATTCATTCATTCACTCATTCAGTAAATAGTTGCTGAATGCCTTCTATGTTCATGGAATGGTGCTAGTTGCTCTGTGGATCAAGTATTGCCTGCAGGAAATTTGGATTTTAGTATGACAGACTGTATGTTTGTAATAATTCTAGTATAAAGTGTGCGATAATAAGATCTTTAAAAGGAATGATGACGGGAGAGTCAAGTGCTAAATGAGAAAATTCTCATAAGATGGGGTGACCTGTGGTAAGCAGCTTCTAAGATTTTTCCCTCTTGGAATGATGCAATGTTGTAATTGGGATTCCTTCTTGAAATGACCACTGTGTAATTCCTTCCCCTTGAGTGTGGGTTGGATCTAGTGACATGCTTCTAGCCAAAAGCATAGAGCAAAAGTGATGAGACATCACTTCCGAGAACTACATATAAAAGACTGACTTCCATGTTGCTGGAATGTCCTGAGGCTCTTCTCCCTTGCTCATACTGCTAAAGCAGATTGCAGTGTTATGAGGTACCATATGCATATGCCCATGTGGCAAAGAACTGAGGTCAGCTTCTGGCTAACAGCCAGCAACGAGCTTAGCACCTCAGTCGTGAGGAACCAAATGTGAACAAATATATCTATGAACTTGGGAAATGTGTTCTTTCACAGTGAAGACCTGAGATGCCTGCAGTCCTGGTGTATACTCTGACCACAGTTTCATGAGAGACTCTTGAGCCAGAGGTCAGAGGTGTGTTTGAATTCCTGACCTACAGAAACTATGAGATAATAAATGCTTCTTGTCTTAAGATACTACCTTTCAGGGTAATTTGTAAGCAGCAATTGATAACTAATAAGCTTCAGCAGCATTGAGAGGAAGGATTTACTAATTCAAGTAGTATTCTTTGGGAGACTCCTATATGTTAGGTACTCTGTACACAATAATGGACAGAACAAAGCCCTGTTCTCATCCACGTTATGGCCTGCTAATAAAGTATCCAACAATAATTATGCAATTTTTTAATAATTTAAGTTGTGCTAAGTTCAGTGAAGGAAAGGTGCAGTGTGCAGGGAGTGTGTCATACAAGGGTGCCCAGTCTAGGCTGGGGAGTAAGTAGTGACTTCCCTCAAGAAATTATATTTAATGCTTTGAAAAAAGTGGGTATGAGGGTGAAAACAGCATTTTAGATAAGGAGCGGAAAACTATCCTTATTGAGTGGAGGGGAAGCATGTGCAAAGGCCCTAAGGCTGGTGCCTAGAAAGGCAAAGACTTCGACATGTTGAGCCTTGTTCTATAGAGCATTAGGTACTTGGGATTGTTTCCTAAAAACAATAAGATTTTGAAGTTTGAGCAAGGCTAATAACAATTATATTTGACATTTTAGAGGGACCGCTGTTGTTACCTTGTGGAGAAAGCATGGATACTGAGAGGCCATTTAGGGAGCTGAGAGAAGATGATGATGATAGTCATCAGATGACTATGATGGGTATAGAGGTTGGAGAAGGAATAAAATACTCTATAGAAAGTAATCAGGTATAATGCAACATACCTGATTACTCTATCATCTTCTTCTGCTGGAATTTTTATTGAGAGGGTATTGATTCTATAGATCAATTGGGAAAGAACTGATATGAAAACAATATCTTCCAGTGCAGGAACATATTTTGTTCCATTTATTTAGGTCTCCTTCATTTCTCTCTGAAACATTGTATAGTTTTCACTGTTCAGGTGTTGTGTCTAATTTGCTAAATCTGTCCCTAAGCATTTTGAGGTTTGTGATCCTCCTGTAAATGGTACTGTTTATTGTCATTTCAATTACCAACTTCTCCTTCCTAGTTTAATAAATTGTTTTAACATGAAAAAAAGGAAAGAAAGTAATCAGGTGTGATGCTGCAACATAAAATTATAAAACCTCCAGATTTTACAGAGACACAAAATATTTACTGAATGTGAATATATTTTGTTTCATCAATCAGAAGTACTTAATGACAGCTTGTAATGTATAAAAATATTCTTCATATGTGAGGAACTAATGCATAAAGGCAAAAAGGCAAAAAGAGATTAATTCTATTTGCTATATATTTCACTAGTAAAATACTGTTTTTGTTCCTCTACAAAAACGCTCATAATAACTTATTAAAGGACTTCATTTCTGCCAAAGATTAGCTAATGATTTTTATATTTCTATGTTCATCCATTCAACTGTTTTCTTTTCTAACATGGCTACAAAGATTGACACAGATTGAGAAAAATATTTTTTTTCAAATCCATGTAAGGAAGAGATAAGTACACAGTACATAATAGCAGAATAATTTCTCTTTTATTTTCCAACATATTTTTCCCAGAAAGATCAAATTTCAGGTAATCTGTGGTGTAAAATGATATAATCCCAGACATCTATCAATGGATACTTGAATGAAAATTACCTTCTACTTTAATATGAGAGATTCCAAGAGGTAATTCAGTCTAATCACTTGAAGGAACACTTTCTTTCCAAAATAACTTTGTACAAAGAGAAATATTTCATGTTACTGAATATTCCATTTATTCTATTATGCAAAATATTGTATTCAGGTCAAACGATTTCTATACCGCATCTTTGATGATGAGTGCATATAGCAGCAGGATTTTTTTTAATCCTATTGTGCAATCATAAAGGTCACTTACAGGAAAATTAATAATAGCATATTTTACTCTGATATGGTCCTTTGCTTTTCATCTTCTACCCTACCTCAAGCATATAAATAACAATTATGACTTTCCTCTAGTTAGATCGTATGTTGTAAAGATCCACTTATGAAAAAGAATATACCATGAAATGCAGAGTCAATACTGTGCTTATAAAGTATTTTAAAAATAATATGCATTCACTCCGCTCCAGAGGACTATGAAATTATTAGCATTCCTAATGTACATACTTTTTCTGTAGCAAGTTTTATAAAAGTATCATAGTTAACCATTTCCTCTAAAATGATACAGGGCAGCACCTAGAAATTTGACTTTATTTTGAATTCTGTACTACTTTCAGCTCCAAATTCTATGATTCTCTTAATAAAAACACATCTTGTTTTGCCAAAGTCTCATGCTTTCCCAGGAGTCTAGTTCCCTGCCTCCATTTAATGATTATTGGGCATAATTGTTCAGGTTTCACTGATCAGCGTCTATCACCTTGACAGCCATTTTAACCTTATTCTGATAAAGGGTAAATACCTTCTCATCATCTTTGGGTTATTACACTTGGTTCATACTCAGTGATTATTGACTCCGTACCTCCAACTCAGATTTAAATAAAAGGCCACTTATACCATATTAGACACCCCATGCTTTAATTTTATGAAGGTCATGCTTATGTCAGGAGCTGTTAAGCCATCAACCTAGTCTCCAAACGTCTGCTCAGTGTTAGCATTAAATAGATTCCCAGAAAACCACAGTAGAAATACAATGAAGTTGTATATGGAAAAAAATAAAAAGATTAGAGTACACTTACCATTGTAATCAACATTGAAGAAAAGCTATTTAACAATTATATGTGGGGGATTGTTCTAGCCACTACAACTTAGGGTACATAGAAATTTGGTAAATACACATTTATTGATCATCCACTGAACAATTAAATACAGATTTCTGGAAACAAGAACAAAAGATGATGAATAATTTCATTCTTCTTTCTTCAGCACCTAAGGAGTTTTCTTAAAACAAAAGCAAAACTAAAACACTGTAATAGGAATATTTGTAAACATACTTTTTACAAATGTGTGATGTTGAACACCAAATTTTACTGGGTACCTTAAAGGAAACACTTATGCAATGTTTTTCATATGATAATATCATTTTGTAATACTGCCAAAAACAGTAAGGAAATCAGTCAAATAGTATCTTCTTCCTCAATGCCTAGCTGGAGATCGTGTCCTCTTCTTAAAGAGAAAAGCTACTATTGAGACATCTGTCTTTGTCATTTACAGATTGGTCTACTGTGAATTGTTTCACAGTGGAGCTCTTACACAAAGGATAACTAACAGAGGAAAGATAAAACAGACTGCTTGTCCTAGAACTGAGTTACCCCTAAATCACTGTTGCTAATTTTGACAAATTAATCAATTACACCTTCCACTCATTGTTGTCTTAACCCTCATATCAAAATTGAGCCATGGGCATTTTTATTTCCTTTGCACAGGAAGACAACTGAAGATAACAAAACCTCAGAAATTTACCCAGATAGTAAGAGTTGAAGCCAAAATTTGACACGGGTTTATCTAGTCACTGATTATGTAAATTTGGTGAAACTATTGATTTTAAAATTAAGCCTCTAATATGTTCTCTTTCTTAAGGAAAAAAAGCATATTATTAACCTTACTTGTAAAAACTGAATGGTGCAAATTCTTTTATACAAGTCCTCCAAGAGACAGACTTCTGACTCAGGTTATTTATCAGAGCATTTAAAAGACATGGGTTCCATGCTTTGTGACCACCTAGAGGGGTGGGATAGGGAGGGTGGGAGGGAGGGAGACGCAAGAAGGAAGAGTTTTGGGAACATATGTATATGTATAACTGATTCACTTTGTTATAAAGCAGAAATTAGCACACCATTGTAAAGCAATTATACTCCAATAAAGATGTTAAAAAATAAAATAAAATAAAGTTATTACTAAATAATGAAAAAAAAAAAGACATGGGTTAACTCAAACATTTTGACCTCTATAGAAGACATTGGTTGGGATTTTTTGGTCCTAATGGTGCTAGAAGTTTAAATCAATTTTATAGTATTTACACTTTTTTGTATAAAAGTTAAAAAAATTTTAGTTAATGTATAAGTAATTCCAATTATTATATTATGAAAAATAGTGGACAATTATACCTTACTAAGATCCATGTATTTATGGAGACATGTATATGATATAGGTGATACCACAAATCAGTGGGGAAAATAAGGGCTGCTTTTGGAAAAACTGATTTACTATCTGGAGACAAAAAATAAAGCTGGATTCCTACCTTATATTTTACAAAGATAAATTACTAAAAGATTAAAGACCAAACTATAAGGTGTCAAATTCTGAGGTTACTACAAAGAAATATAAGAGATCGGTGCTGGAAGGAACTGCTTAAACTTGACATAAACAGCACAGTCTATGATGTGAAAATTAGATAGACTTGATTACATTGAAATTAAGGACTTCTATTGAATAAAGAACACTATGAATAAACAAAAGAGTCAGATGGCAGGTTTGTAGATATTATATACAACAATGAAAACCCACAAGAAATTGATATCCTTTGGCTCTACCTTCAAATTATATCCGGAATCTCACCACTTCTCACCATCTCTTCTGCTAACATCAAGTTCAAGCCGTATCCTCTCTTGCCTGGATGTTACATGGCTTCTTGAATGGTCTCCCTGCTTCTACACTTGCCTGCCTACTGTCTCTACTCAACAGAGCAACCAGAATGACTTTTTAAAAATCATAAGCCAGAGCATGCCATTCTTTAACTAACAATTGCCACTGCTATCCCATCTCACTCAGAATAAAAGTTGTGTCACTTCTCTTACCAGACCTCCTACTATCATTTGTCTCTTCTCTAGCTTTCATGCTCTTCCTCAAACAGTTGGCATTATGAGCCCATCTTAAGTTTCTGGTTAGCTTCTCCCTGGAATGTTTCCTTCAGATATCTTGCCAGATAATAGCCATGACTTTTTCAAGTCCTTACTTAAATGTCACCTGCTGGAAGAGTTCTATGCTAATCACCCTTCTCCCGATATCTTTATCCTGTTCTACTTTTCTTCTTTTTTCTCTACTTATCACCTTCTAACATACTATTTAATTCTCTCATTCATTATTGCCTTCTTTATTGTTTTCTACTCACTACCATCCTCCTCTTCTGCCAACTAGAACATAAGCTTGAGGTTAGGTTATTTTTTTTTGTCATCAATCTGTTGCTCACTAGTATATTCTAAGTGTTTAAAATCAATGCCTGCAACATGGTGTCAGTAAAAATCTAATTAGTGAATGAATTAATGAATGAATATATGATAATAAGGAAATTATAAAATAGTTCTGAAAATCAACCAGGGAAAGATGAGAAATCCAATAGCAAAATGGACATGGGTGTGAACACGTTCTTCATGGAGAGTAAATTCAAATGGTTAACAAATGTAAGAAGAGATGTTCAAGTTCACTAGAGTAATACAAATTAAAACTATTATGAAATAAAACATTCCATGAAAGAGATTGGCAAAATTAGAAATTTGGATATCACCATCGTTTGATGATGTGGAGAGGGGGATCCTCCTGCACTATTAAGGAGTGAAGCTGTTATGGCTATTTGGGGATATATTCTGGCAGTTCTTTGTTAGGTTATTTATATTTATCATCCATGGCTCAGTGATCCCTTGGCTTGTTAGTCATCCCAGAGGAGGTGCCTATGCACATATTTGTTGCAGTATTTTTGGAGCCAGCAGGAGATTGGAAGAGACCTAGTTATATATGACTAAGGAGGTGGATAAATAAAATATACAAATGCACACCATGGAATCCTATGAATTAGTTACAAGTCAAGAACTAGCTATACATCAAGCAAAGAAGAGGGTCTATAGAAATAAATACTGAAAACTATGAAGTAAGAACATAAATGAAATACAACTTTAGTGCATGCAAATTAAAGACGCACAATGCTTATTTTACAAGGACATACATGTATTCAAGAATATAGATCAGCCACATTGTAGTGGTTGTCTATTAGGAAGAAAGGAAAGGTCATGGTGACCAAAACCAAATGTAACAGTATTTCCAACAGCACAAGAGCAGGATCTGGCTCCCAGGCTTCCCTCTAGGGGCATTAGCAACTTCCGTTGTTTCTCCAAGCCCTTTTGAACATTCATTTATCAAAGTCCTCCCAACAAATTTGCAACCAAACCCCTGTATTAAATCGCTCTGTAAAACATCTAGAATGGTTTCTCTTTTCTTGACTTTATGTTAACTGGTACAATACTTGATGACATTAGTCTGTAATGACTGAAGCTTATGATTAACTCAATCTCCAAAGCTGAGAGAAAAGAAAGTAAAATGGAAATGGTAGCAGGCTTAGTGCCTAAAAGAAAAAAAAATGTTGAATTAAATATATTCATAAGCTAGAACTTATTTAAATATTGATATTTCTTCACTTGATATTTGGGTTTTCCAATAATTTATTATTAGATGGTAACATCTGCGTGTGCGTGTGTGTGTGTGTGTGTGTGTGTGTGTGTGCATTTAGAGAAAGAGAGAGAGAAAGGGAGAGAGCATGAGAGTGAAAGAGATATAGAAGGTCAAGGAAATAAACATGGAATATTGTACCAGTAGGCAGGTTGCCCCCAAGAAAAGGGCATACTTTGGGGTGAAGCAGCTCTTTTATATGAGGGAAATTTCTGGAAAGAGAGTCAGCTGTCTGGTCTCAATTGCCAACACCTCTGGAAGCTGAAGAATAAGTGCCTTGATCCTGAGGGGGAATCTCAGCAACACATGACAGTGGACAATTAAGGTGCCACTTTTCTGTCACACTGTCCATTACAAGGGATGACAATCCGTATCCCCTCCTTTACCATCAATGCCCCACTGAGAATGGGTGTGCAGGTAGAGTGATAGTTGGAAGAGTGACCCTTTATCTTCCTATATCCCTCCCTCTCTCCTTCCCTCCCTCCCTTCCCTCCTTAATCACATTCTTCTAAAAATTTAAGGTGGAAATTGTGTTTCTTATTGACTTCAGATAAATTATTTCCCTTCCTACTTAAAAAGATTAGAACAACACTTTAATTCTTAAATTCATTTGTTTATCTATTTATTCAAAGAAATTTTATTGATTAACTGCTGTGTGTTTAGTAGTTAAAAAATAAACCTTAATTTTACTTTTAATTTTGAAGGCATTCTTATTCAGCTAAATAGTTCTCTGGTTTTCTTTATATAAACATGTATCTTGATATCAGGATGAAATAAGCACAATATGATGACAGCCTAATGACAGAATTCCAAGAGCTGCCAAGAGGAAATGAAATGTTAGATACAAAGCATCCAAATATTATTTTTTCTTCGCATCTATTTGTCTTGTGAGTGAAGAGTAGTTATCTTTCAAAAAGCAATTTGTAGGCAGAGAAGTTAAAACATTCCCGTCTTTTTCCAATAAATATGAATTATGATCTTATTCAGTGGACATCTTAAACTCATGAAAAAATGTAAATGCTTCTTATTAGAGAATCATAAAACAACGACTCAAACTTCAATTACACTAATATTGACAACCAACTCTACATATTAAAGTATTTGGAATGCGTATTAGTATCTCTTGACTTTTTTAATGTATGCAATAGTATAAGAAATTAATATTTCGGTGTGAGATAGTACTATTTTCCATCATAGTTAACTAATGTTGAGTAAGTAACTTAATCTTTTCAGTTCTGTTTTTTCCTCTGTAAAATGGAGGTAAGCATTCCCATCAGTATGTGTAAACTATTAGATTTATCAAGACAGATTTGTTCGATTTCTTAATCTAAAGAAACAGAATTTAAATGCCTCAAACAGTTATTTATGTATGCTTTTTAGATAAATATAGGAAGAATAAACAGTCATTGTTCTAGAATTAGAGAATTATCAACTCTTTTGTATTTAATTAAATACCAAAGGGGATGCCTTCCTTGACATCCCTAAATTGCAAAGCTGGAGGGGATGTGGATTAGAGGGGTCAATGACCTCAACTTTGTCATTCTAGGACAATGATGTGCCAGAGTGTTTCTTACCAATGAGCAGCTGCAAGCACAAACAAGTGAGCATGTGAAATTAATTTATCTTAAAGTAAATTTGTTCACTTAGATTCAGAAAAGGACCTAAAGACCCATGGACATGGACATAGACACACAAAAGTTCTGTCCAATACTGAAAATTCTCCCAAACCTCTATACCTAAGGTTTAAGCTTTGTGGAGCAATGGACAACCACTGCAGTATCAGTTGAAAAAAATCCCAAGTACCGACTCTCCTAATTGAGCTTGGATTTGAGGGACCTGTGTCCTTCCTCAAAGACCAGTGGCTCATTCAGGAGCTAGGCTTATGTTGCCATCATAGATCACACATCATTGGCTGGTCAGATAAGGAACAGATTTCATTTTGCATTCCTTTCTTTCTTCCTTCCTTCCTTTGTTCCTTCTTTCCTTTCTTCCTTTTCTTTCCTAATAACTGGTGACAAAAAGAAGCAGTGAAGGTAGTGCAGTTTTTTGGCTATCACTAGAAAAATAGACACTTGTAATTGTATTTACTCTCCATATATGGTTCAATAATTGCTCAAATGCTTAGTAAATTCATGTTACATCTATATATCATGAGACGAGATCATCAACCAAATACTCCAAAATTAATCATTTCTCCAAATTTTACTTGGTTACCACTATGATTTTAAAATTACCTGTATTCAGTAAGATGTAAATTCTGTACTTTTAAGAAAATCTACCTAAAATATAGTTTGTATTTTAATTGTACCAGAATATGTGGGTGGAGAGAGGGGCAGGAGAGACAGAGAAAAGAAAATTAAAAGCATGGTTCCTGCTACCATGGCAAGGGAGACCACATTAAGGCAATTACACCTGACATTGGTTTATTTGTGTTTATGAAGCATTTTATTTTTTATTTATTTACTTTTTTAACATCTTTATTGGCATATAATTGCTATACAATGGCATGTTAGTTTCTGCTTTATAACAAAGTGAATCAGCTATACGTATACATATATCCCCATATCTCTTCCCTCTTGCATCTCCTTCCCTCCCACCCTCCCTATCCCACCTCTCTAGGTGGTCACAAAGCACCAAGCTGATCTCCCTGTGCTATGCAACTGCTTCCCACTAGCTATCGTTTTTACATTTGATAGTGTATATATGTCCATGCCACTCTCTCACTTTATCCCAGCTTACCCTTCCCCCTCCCTGTGTCCTCAAGTCCATTCTCAAGTAGGTCTGCATCTTTATTCCTGTCCTGCCCCTAGGTTCTTCATGACCATTTTTTTCTCTTTTAAGATTCCACATAAATGTGTTAGCATATGGTATTTGTTTTTTACTTTCTGACTTACTTCACTCTGTATGACAGACTCTATGTCCATCCACCTTACCCAAATAACTCAATTTCATTTCTTTTTATGGCTCAGTAATATTCCATTGTATATATGTGCCACATCTAATTTATCAGTTCATCTGTCAATGGACACTTAGGTTGCTTCCAAGTACTGGCTATTGTAAACAGAACTGCAATGAACATTGTGGTACCTGACTCTTTTTGAATTATGGTTTTCTCAGGGTATATGTCTAGTAGTGGGATTGCTGGGTCGTATGACAGTTCTACTATTAGAATTTAAGGATCATTCATATTGTTCTCCATAATGGCTGTATCAATTTACATTCCCACCAACAGTGAAAAAAGGTTCCCTTTTCTCCACACCCTCTCCAGCATTTATTGTTTGTAGATTTTTTGATGATGGCCATTCTGACCAGTATGAGATGATATCTCATTGTAGTTTTGATTTGCATTTCTCTAATGATTAAAGATGTTGAGCATTTTTTCATGTGTTTACTGGCAATCTGTATATCTTCTTTGGAGAAATGTCTATTTAGGTCTTCTGCCCATTTCTGAAATGCGTGTTTTGTTTTTTTGATATTGAGCTTCATGAGCTGCTTGTAAATTTTGGAGATTAATCCTTTGTCAGTTGCTTCATTTGCAGATATTTCCTCCCATTCTGAGGGTTGTCTTTTCGTCTCATTTATGGTTTCCTTTGCTGTGCAAAAGCTTTTATGTTTCATTGGGTCCCATTTGCTTATTTTTGTTTTTATTTCCATTTCTCTAGGAGGTGGGTCAAAAAGGATCTTGCTGTGATATATGTCATAGAGTGTTCTGCCTATGTTTTCCTCTAAGAGTTGGATAGTGTCTGGCCTTCCATTTAGGTCTTTAATCCATTTTGAGCTTATTTTTGCCTATGTTTTCCTCTAAGAGTTGGATAGTGTCTGGCCTTCCATTTAGGTCTTTAATCCATTTTGAGCTTATTTTTGTGTATGGTGTTAGGGAGTGTTCTAAATTCATTCTTTTACATATAGCTGTCCAGTTTTCCTAGCAACACTTATTGAAGAGACAGTCTTTTCTCCATTGCATATTCTTCCTTCCTTTATCAAAACTAAGGTGACCATATGTGCATGGGTTTATCTCTGGGCTTTCTATCTTGTTCCATTGATCTATGTTTCTGGTTTTGTTCCAGTACCATACTGTCTTGATTACTGTAGCTTGGTTGTATAGTCTGAAGTCAGGGAGCCTGATTCCTCCAGCTCCGTTTTTCTTTCTCAAGATTGCTTAGGCTATTCGGGGTCTTTTGTGCTTCCGTACAAATTGTGAAGTATTTTGTTTTAGTTCTGTGAAAAATGCCATTGGTAGTTTGATAGTGACTGCATTGAAACTATAGATTCCTTGGGTAGCATAGTCATTTTCACGATATTGAATCTTCCAATCCAAGAGTATTGTATATCTCTCCAGCTGTTTGTATCATCTTTCATTTATTTCATCAGTGTCTTATACATTTTTGCATGCAGGTCTTTTCTCTCCTTAGGTAGGTTTATTCCTAGGTATTTTATTCTTTTTGTGCAATGGTAAATGGGAGTGTTTCCTTAATTACTCTTTCAGATTTTTCATCATTAGTATATAGAAATGAAAGAGATTTCTGTGCATTACTTTTGTATCCTGCAATTTTACTAAATTCATTGATTAGCTCTAGTAGTTTTCTGGTAGCATCTTTAGGATTCTCTATGTATAGTTTCATGTCATCTGCAGACAATGAGAGCATTACTTCTTTTTTTCCGATTTGGATTCCTCTTATTTCTTTTTCATTTTTGATTGCTGTGGCTAAAACTTCCAAAACTGTGTTGAATAATAGTTGTGAGAGTGGAAAACTTTGTCTTGTTCCAGATCTTAGAGGTAATGTTTTCTGGTTTACAGCATTGAGAACAATGTTGGCTGTGGGTTTTTCATATATGGTCTATGCCTACTTTCTGGAGGATTTTTATCATAAATAAATGTTGAATTTTATCAAAAGCTTCGTCTGCATCTCTTGAGATGCTCATATGTTCTTTTCTCTTTCAGTTTGTTAATATGGTTTATCACATTGATTGATATGCATATACTGAAGAGTCCTTGCATTCCTGGGGGAAACCCCACTTGATCATGGTGTATAATCCTTTTAATGTGCTGTTGGATTCCGTTTGCTAGTATTATGTTGAGGATTTTTGCATCTATGTTTATCAGTGGTATTGGCCTGTTGTTTTCTTTCTTTGTGACATCTTTGTCTGGTTTTGGTATCAGGGTGATGGTGGCCTCATAGAATGAGTTTGGGAGTGTTCCTCCCTCTGATATACTTTAGAAGAATTTGAAGAGGATAGGTGTTAGCTCTTCTCTAAATATTTGATAGAATTTGACTGTGAAGCCATTGGTCCTGGGCTTTTGTTTCTTGGTAGGTTTTTAATCACAGACTCAATTTCAGTTCTTGTGATTGGTCAGTTTATATTTTCTTTATCTTCCTCATTCAGTCTCGGAAGGTTGTACTTTTCTAAGAATTTGTCCATTCCTTCTAGGGTTTCCATTTTCTTGACATATATTTGCTTGTTGTACTGTCTCATGATCCTTTGAGTTTCTTCAGTGTCAGTTGTTACTTCTCCTTTTTTATTTCTAATGCTATTGATTTGAGTCTTCTCCCTTTTTTTCCTGATGAGTCTGGGTAATGGTTTATCAATTTTATTTACCTTCTCAAAGAACCATCTTTTAGTTTTATTGATCTTTGCTATTGTTTCCTTCATTTCTTTTGCATTTATTTCTGATCTGATCTTTATGATTTCTTTCCTTCTGCTAACTTTGGTTTTTTTGTTCTTCTTTCTCTAATTGCTTTAGATGTAATATTAGGTTGTTTATTTATGATTTTTCTTATTTATGGAGCTGGAATTATATTGCTATAAACTTCCCTCTTAGAAGAGTTTTTGCTGCATGCCATAGGTTTTGGGTCGCCTTGTTTTCATTGTCCTTTGTTTCTATGTATTTTTTGATTTCCTCTTTGATTTCTTCAGTGATTTCTTGGTTATTTAGTAGTGTATTATTTAGTCTCCATGTGTTTGTATTACTTACAGATTTTTTCCTGTAATTGATATTTAATCTCATAGCTTTGTGGTTGGAAAGGATACTTGATATGATTTCAATTTTCTGAAATTTGCCAAGGCTTGTTTTGTGACCCAAGATATTATCTATCCTGGAGAATGTTCCATGAGCACTTGAGAAGAAAGTGTATTATCTTGTTTTGGGATGGAGTGTCCTATAAACATAAATTAAGTCCATGTTGTTTAATGTATCATTAAAGCTTGGTTTCCTTATTTATTTTCATTTTGTATGATCTGTCCATTGGTGAAACTGGGGTGTTAAAGTCCCCTCCTATGATTGTGTTACTTTCAATTTCCCCTTTTATGGCTGTTACCTTTTGCCTTATGTTTTGTGGTGCTCCTATGTTGGGTGCATAAACATTTACAACTGTTATATCTTCTTCTTGGATTGATCCCTTGATAATTTTGCAGTGTTCTTTGTGTCTTGTAATAGTCTTTATTTTGAAGTCTATTTTCTCTGATATGAGTACTGCTACTCCAGCTTTATTTTGATTTCCATTTGCATGGAATATTTCTTTCTATCCCCTCAGTTTCAGTCTGTATGTGTCCCTAGGCCTGAATTAGTCTCTTGTAGACAGCATATATACAGGTCTTAGTTTTGTATCCATTCACCAAGTCTATGTCTTTTGGTTGGAGCATTTAACCCATTTACATTTAAGGTAGTTATAGATGTGTATGTTCCTATTACCTTTTCTTAATTGTTTTATGTTTGTTACTGTAGGTCATTTCCTTCTCTTGCTATTCCTGCCTAGGTAAGTTCCTTTAGCATTTGTTGTAAAGCTGGTTTGGTGGTGCTGAATTCTCTTAGCTTCTGCTTGTCTGTAAAGTTTTTAATTACTTCTTTGAAGCTGAGTCAGATCCTTGCTGGGTTGAGTAACCTTGGCTGTAAGTTTTTCCCTTTCATCACTTTAAAGATGTAATGCCAGTCCCTTTTGGCTTGCAGAGTTTCTGCTGAAACATCAGTTGTTAACCTTATGGGTATTGCCTTGTATGTTATTTGTTGTTTTGCACTTGCTGCTTTTTGTATTTTTTCTTTGTATTTCATTTTGAATAGCTTGATTAATATGTGTCTTGGCATGTTTCTCCTTGGATTTATCCTATATGGGACTCTCTGCCCTTCCTCGACTTGACTATTTCCTTCCCCATATTAGGGAAATTTTCACCTATAATCCCTTCAAATTTTTCTCAGTCACTTTCTTTTTCTCTTCTTCTTCTTGGACCTCTATAATTTGAATGTTGTTGTGTTTAATGCTGTCCCAGAGGTCTCTGACATTGTGTTCAATTGTTTTCATTCTTTTCTCTTTAATCTGCTCTGCAGTAGTTATTTCCACTATTTTATCTTCCAGGTCACTTATCCGTTCTTCTGCCTCAGTTATTCTGCTATTGATTCCTTCAAGAGAATTTTTAATTTCGTTTATTTTGTTGTTCATCATTGTTTGTTTGCTCTTTAGTACTTCTAGGTTCTTGTTAATGGTTTCTTGTATTTTCTCCATTCTATTTTCAAGATTTTGAATCATCTTTAATATCATTCCTCTGAATTCTTTTTCAGTTTGACTGCTATTTACTCTTCATTTCTTTGGTGGGTTTTTACCGTGCTGCTTCATCTGCTGTGTGCTTCTCTGTCTTCTTATTTTGCTTAGCTTACTGTTTTTGTGGTTTCCTTTCACAGGCTGCCCGTTCATAGTTCCTGTTGTTTTTGTTGTCTGCTCCCAGTGGCTAAGGTTGGTTTAGTGGGTTGTGTAGGCATCCTGGTGGAGGAGACTTGTAACTGTGTTCTGGTGGATGAGGCTAGATTTTGTCTTTTGGTGGGCAGGAACACATCCAGTGGTGTGTTTTGGTATGTCTGTTACATTATTATGATTTTAGGAAGTCTCTCTGCTAATGGGTGGGGTTGTGTTCCTGTCTTGCTAGTTGTTTGGCATAGTGGTCGAGCACTGGAGCTTGCTGCTCATTGAGTGGAGCTGGGTGTTAGTTTTGAAATGGAGTTCTCTGCAAGAGCTTTTGCCCCTTGATATTACGTGAAGCTGGGAGGTCTCTGGTGAACCAGTGTCCTGAACTCAGCTCCCTCATCTCAGAGGCATATGCCTGACACCCAGCCAGAGCACGAAGACCCTGTCAGCCACATGGCTCAGAAGATAAGGGAGAAAAAGAGGAAGAAAGAAAGAAAATATATAACAAAGTTATTAAAATAAAGAAATTAAAAGTAAAACATTAAAAACTAAAAAGAAAAAGGAAAAAATAAAAGAAGAAGAAGAAAGAAGAGAGCAACTAAACTAAAAGACATATCCACCAATGATAACAAGCACTAAAACTATACTAAAAAAAAAAAAAAAAAACAGACAGGCAGGATCCTCAGCCAAATAGTAAAAGCAAAGCTATACAGACAAAATCACTCAAAGAAGCATGCACAGAAATACTCAAAAAAAAGAGAAAAAGGGAAAAAATTATATATATATATACATTAAAAAAAAGAAAACAGCAACCAAAGCAATAAACATATCTACCAGTGATAATAAACTCTAAATGCTAAACTAAGATAATCATAAAACCTGAAACAAATTAGATGCAGAAAGCAAACTCCAAGTCTACAGTTGCTCCCAAAGTCCATTGCCTCAATTTTTGGATAATTCGTTGTCTATTCAAGTATTCCAAAGATACTGGGTACATCAAGTTGATTGTGGAGATTTACTCTGAGGCTTCTGAGGCTGCTGGGAGAAATTTTCCTTTCTTTTCTTTGTTTGCACAGCTCCTGGGGTTCAGCTTTGGTTTTGGCCTCGCCTCTGCGTGTAGGTCACCTGAGGGTGTCTATTCCCTGCCCAGACAGGACAGGGTTAAAGTAGCAGCTGCTTAGGTGTCTCTGGCTCACTCAGGCTGTGGCAAGGGAGGGGTATGGAATGTGGGGTGAGCCTGCAGCAGCAGAGGCTGGTGTGACGTTACACCAGCCTGAGCCATGCTGTGCGTTCTTGTGGGGAAGTTGTCCCTGGATCAAGGGACCTTGGCAGTGGTGGGCTGTACAGGCTCCCGGGAGGGGACGTGTAGATAGTGACACATGCTTGCACACAGGTTTCTTGGTGGCTGCAGCAGCCTTAGTGTCACAGGCCTGTCTCTGGTCTCCGCACTGATGGCCAGGGCTTGTGCCAGTATTTGAAGCTCATTTAGGCAGTGCTCTGAATCCCCTCTCCTCGCACATCCTGAAACAATGGTCTCTTGCCTCTTTGGCAGGTCCAGACATTTTCCTGGACTCCCTTCCTGTTAACTGTAACACACTAGTCCCTTCAGGCTGTTTTCATGCAGCGAACCCCAGTCCTCTCCCTGAGATCTGACCTCCGAAGCCCGAGACCCAGCTCCCAGTCCCTGCCCACCCCAGCAGGTGAGCAGACAAGCCTCGCAGGCTGGTGAGTGCTGGTTGGCACAGATCCTCTGTGTGGGAATCTCTCCTCTTGGCCCTCTGCAGCCCTATTGCTGCACTCTCCTGCATGCCTCCAAAGCGTCCCCCATGCCAACCCCCGTTTCTGCCAGTGAAGGGGCGTCATAACGTGTGGAAACTTTTCCTCCTTCACAGCTCCCTCCCACTAGTACAGGTCTGGTCCCTATTCCTTTGTCTCCATTTTTTCTTTTTTCTTTTGCCTTACCCAGGTAAGTGTAGAGTTTCTTTTCTTTGGGGAGGTCTGAGGTCTTCTGCCAGCATTCAGTATGTATACCGTAGGAGTTGTTTATGTATTTCTGATGTATTTGTGTGGAGGAAGGTGATCTCCACGTCTTACTCCTCATTCATCTTGCAGGTCTCCCCTCGCCTAGTGTAATTGATACAATTACCTAACGGTAGCCTAGTTTGTACGCTAATGAAAGAATCTTTATAACATTTTTATGGGGGAATAAGACGTGGAGATCACCTTCCTCCCCACTAATACATCAGAAATACATCAACAACTCCTACCGTATACCTACTGAATGCTGGCAGAAGACCTCAGACCTCCCAAAAGGCAAGAAACTCCCCACATACCTGGGTAGGGCTAAAGAAAAAAACAGAGACAAAGGAATAGGGACGGGAACTACACCAGTGGGAGGGAACTGTGAAGGAGGAAAGGTTTCCACACATTAGGAAGGCCATTCTCGGGTGGAGACTGTGGGTGGTGGAGAGGGAAGCTTCGGAGCCGTGAAGGAGAACGCAGCAACAGAGGTGCAGAGGGCAAAGCAGAGAGATTCCCACGGAGAGAATCGGTGCCAACCAGCGCTCACCAACCCGAGAGACTTGTCTGCTCACCCGTCAGGATGGATGGGGGCTGGGATGTGAGGCTCAGGTTTCATAGATTGGATCCCAGGAAGAGGACGGGGTTGGCTGTGTGAACACAGCCTGCAGGGGATTTGCACAACACAGCTAGCCAGGAGGGAGTCCGGGAAAAAGTCTGAAACGGCCGAAGAGGCAAGAGAAATTTTCTTGCCTTTTTGTTTCCTGCTGGGCGAGGAGAGGGTATTAAGAGCACCACTTAGAGGAGCTCCAGAGAAGGGCGCAAGCTGCGGCTATCAGTGCGAACCCCAGAGACCGGCATGAGACGCTAAGGCTGCTGCTGCAGCCACCAAGAAACCTGTGTGGGAGCACAGGTCACTATCCACACCTCCCCTGCTGGGATCCTCTGCAGCCCGCCACTGCCGGTGTCCCATGATTCAGGGACAACTTCCCCAGAAAAGCACATGGAGCACCTCAGGTTGTTGCAACGTCACTCCAAGCTCTGCCACTGCAGGCTCACCCCTCATTCTGTGCCCTTCCCTCACCCCGGCCTGAGTGAGCCAGAGTCCCTGAATAAGTTGCTCCCTTAACTCTGTCCTGTCTGAGCAAAGAACAGATGCCCTCAGGTGACATACACACAGAGGCAGGGTCAAATCCAAAACTGAACCCCAGGAGCTGTGCAAACAAAGAAGAGAAAGGGGAAATTTCTCCAGCAGCCTCAGGAGCAGCGGATTAAATCTCCAAAATCAACTTGATGTATCCCGCATCTGTGGAATACCTGAATAGACAACGAATCATCCCAAATTTAGGAGGTGGAATTTTGGAACCATGATATATATATATTTTTTTACCCTTTTTGTGAGTGTGTATGTGTATGCTTCTGTGTGTGATTTTTCTCTGTATAGCTGTGCTTTTACCATCTGTCCTAGATTTCGGTCTGTCCATTTTTTGTTTCTTGGGGGATTTCTTAGTATAGTTTTAGTGCTTTTTATCAATGGTGGATTTGTTTTTTGGTTTGGTTGCTTTTTTCTTTCCTTCTTTCTTTTTTTTATTACTTTAAAATTTATTTTTAATAATTATTTTGTATTTAATAATCTTTTTAAAATGTATCTGGTTTTTTCTTTCTTTCTTTTTATATTCCCTTTTATTCTGAGCCATGTGGATAACAGGACTTTGGTGCTGTTATCAGGGCAGGCATCAGGGCTGTGGCTCTCAGTTAGGAGAGAAAAGTTCAGGACATTTGTCCACAAGAGACCTCCCAGATCCATGCAATATCAAATGGTGAAAATCTCCCAGAGACATCCATCTCAATGCAAAGACCCAGCTCCACTCAACGACTGGCAAACTACAGTGCTGGACACACATGACAAACAGCTAGCAAGACAGGAACACAATCCCACCCATTAGCAGAGAGTCTGTCTAAAATCATAATAAGGCCACAGATACCCCAAAGCACACCACCAGATGAGGACCTGCCCACAGAACGAAAAGATCCAGTCTCAGCCACCAGAACACAGGCACTAGTCCTCTCCACCAGGAAACCTACACAACCCACTGAACCAATCTAAGCCACTGAGGCCTGACATGAAAAACATCAGGAACTACGAATCTGCAGCCTGCAAAAAGGAGACCCCAAACACAGTAAGTTAAGCAAAATGAGAAGACAGAATAACACACAGCAGATGAAGCAGCAAATAAGCCCCACCTCCAGACCTAACAAATGAAGAGGAAATAGGCAGTCTACCTGAAAAGAATTCAGATTAATGATAGTAAAGACAATCCAAAATCTTGGAAATAGAATAGAGAAAATACAAGAAATTTTTAACAAGGGCCTAGAAGAACTAGAGAGCAAACAAACAGTGATGAAAAACACAATAAATGAAATTAAAAATCCTTTAGAAGGGATCAATAGCAGAATAACTAACTGAAGCATAAGAATGGATAAGTGCCCTGGAAGATAAAATAGTGGAAATAACTACTGCAGAACAGAATAAAGAAAAAAGAATGAAAAGAATTGAGGACAGTCTCAGAGACTTTTGGGACAACATTAAACGCATCAACATTTGAATTATATGGGTCTCAGAAGAAGAAGAGAAAAAGAAAGGGACTAAAAAAATATTTGAAGAGATTATAATTGTAAAATTCCCTAATATGGGGAACAAAATAGTTAATCAAGTCCAGGAAGCAGAGAGTCCTAAGGATAAATCCAAGGAGAAACATGCCAAGACATATATTAACCAAACTATCAAAAATTAAATACAATGAAAAAATATTAAAAGCAGCAAGGGAAAAACAACAAATAACACATAAGGGAATCCCCATAAGGTTAACAGCTTATCTTTCAGCAGAAACTCTGCAAGCCAGAAGAGAGTGCAAGACATATTTAAAGTGATGAAGGGGAAAAACCTACAACCAAGATTACTCTACCCAGCAAGGATCTCATTCAGATTTGACAAAGAAATTCAAACCTTTACAGAGAAGCAAAAGCTAAGAGAATTCAGCACCATCAAACCAGCTTTACAACAAATGCTAAAGGAAATTCTCTACACAGGAAACGCAAAAGAAGGAAAAGACCTACAATAACAAACTCAAAACAATTACAAAATGGTAATAGGAACATACATATAGATAATTACCTTAAATGTAAATGGATTAAATGCTTCAACCAAAAGATGTAGACTGGCTGAATGGATACAAAAACAAGACCCGTATATATACTGTCTACAAGAGATCCACTTCTAACCTAGAGACACATACAGACTGAAAGTGATGGGATGGAAAAAGATATTCCATGCAAATGGAAATCAAAAGAAAGCTGGAGTAGCAATTCTCATAGACAAAAGAGACTTTAAAACAAAGACTATTACAAGAGACAAAGAAGGACACTACGTAATGATCAAGGGATCAATCCAAGAATAAGATATAACAATTGTAAATATTTATGCACCCAATATAGGAATATCTCAATACTGTAAGGCAAATACTAACAGCCATAAAAAGGGAAATCAACAGTAACACAATCATAGTAAGGGACTTTAACACCCCACTTTCACCAATGGTCAGATAATTCAAAATGAAAATAAGTAAGGAAACACAAGCTTTAAATGATACATTAAACAAGATGGACTTGATATTTATAGGACATTCCATCCAAAAACAACAGAATACACTTTCTTCTAAAGTGTTCATGGAACATTCTCCAGGATAGATCATATTTTGGGTCACAAATCAAGACTTGGTAAATTTAAGAAAATGGAAATTGTATCCCATCTTTTCCAACCACAAAGCTATGAGACAAGATATAAGTTAGAGGGAAAAAATCTGTAAAAACTACAAACACATGGAGGTCAAACAATACACTACTTAATAACCAAGAGATCACTGGGAAATCAAAGAGGAAATCACAAAATACCTAGAAACGAATGACAATGAAAACATGACAACCCAAAACCTATGGGTTGCAGCAAAAGCAGTTCTAAGAGGAAAGTTATAGCAATACAATCCTACCAAAAAAACAAGAAACATCACAAATAAACAACCTAAACTTACACCTAAAGCAATTAGAGAAAGAAGAATAAAAAAAAACCAAAGTTAGCAAAAGGAAAGAAATCATAAAGATCTTATCTCTAATAAGTCAAAAAGAAATGAAGGAAATGATAGCAAAGATCAATAAAACTAAAAGCTGGTTCTTTGAGAAGATAAACAAAATAGATAAACCATTAGCCAGACTCATCAAGAAAAAAAGGGGGAAGACTCAAATCAATAGAATCAGAAATCAAAAAGGAGAAGTAACAACTGACACTGAAGAAACTCAAAGGATCATGAGACAGTACAACAAGCAACTATATGTCATGAAAATGGAAAACCTGGAAGAAATGGGCAAATTCCTAGAAATGCACACCTTCTAAGACTGAACCAGGAAGAAATAGAAAATATGAACAGACCAATCACAAGCACTGAAATTGAAACTGTGATTAAAAACCTTCCAACAAACAAAAGCCCAGGACCAGATGGCTTCACAGGCGAATTCTATCAAACATTAGGGAAGAGCTAACACCTATCCTTCTGAAACTCTCCAAACTATAGCAGAGAGAGGACCACTCCCAAACTCATTCTACGAGGCCACCATCACCCTGATACCAAAACCAGACAAAGATGTCACAAAGAAAGAAAACTACAGGCCAATATCACTGATGAACATAGATGCAAAACTCCTCAACAAAATATTAACAAGCAGAATCCAACAGCATATTAAAAGGATCATACACCATGATCAAATTGGGTTTATCCCAAGAATGCAAAGATTCTTCAATATATGCAAACCAATCAATGTGATACAACACAATAACAAATTGAAAGAGAAAAACAGTATGATCATCTCAATAGATGCAGAGACAGATTTTGACAAAATTCAACACCCATTTATGATAAAAACCTTCCAAAAGGAGGCATAGACAGAACTTACCTCAACATAATAAAGGCCATATATGACAAACCCACAGGCAACATCATCCTCAATTGTGGAAAACTGAAACCATTTCCACTAAGATCAGGAACAAGGTAAGGTTGCCCACTCTCACCACTATTATTCAACATAGTTTTAGATGGTTTAGCCACAGCAATCAAAGATGAAAAATAAATAAAAGGAATCCAAACAGGAAAAGAAGAAGTAAACCTTCACTGTTTTCAGATGACATGATACTATACATAGAGAATCCTAAAGATGCTACCAGAAAACTACTAGAGCTAATCAATGAATCTGGTAAAGTAGCAGGATACAAAATTAATGCACAGAAATCTCTGGCATTCCTATACTCTAATGATGAAAAATCTGAAAGTGAAATCAAGAAAGCACTCCCATTTACTACTGAAGCAAAAAGAATAAAATATCTAGGAATAAACCTAACTAAGGAGACAAAAGACTTGTACGCAGAAAATTATAAGACACTGGTTAAAGCAATTAAAGGTGATACAAAGAGATGGAGAGACATACCATGCTCTTGGATGGGAAGAATCAACATTATGAAAATGACTCTACTACACAAAGCAATCTACAGATTCAAAGCAACCCCTATCAAAGTACCAGTGGCATTTTTTACATAACTAGAAAAAAAAATTCACAATTTGTCTGGAAACACAAAAGACAATGCATAGCCAAAGCAATCTTGAGAAAGAAAAATGGAGCTGGAGGAATCAGGCTCCTGGACTTCAGACTATACTACAAAGCTACAGTAATCAAGACAGTATGATACTGGCACAAAAACAGAAATATATGTCAATGGAACAGGATAGAAAACCAGAGATAATCCCACACACATATCGTCACCTTATCTCTGCTAAAGGAAGCAAGAATATACAGTGGAGAAAAGACAGCCTCTTCCATAATTTGTGCTGAGAAAAGTGGACAACTATATGTAAAAGAATGAAATTAGAACAGTCCCTAACACCATACACAAAAATAAGCTCAAAATGGATTAAAGATCTAAATGTAAGGCCAGACACTATAAAACTCTTAGAGGAAAACATAGGCAGAACACTCTATGACATAAATCACAGCAAGATCCTTTTTGACCCACCTCCTAGAGAAATGGAAATAAAAACTAAAATAAACAAATGGGACCTAATCAAACTTAAAAGCTTTTGCACAGGAAAGGAAACCATAAACAAGACAAAAAGACAACCCTCAAAATGCGAGAAAATATTTGCAAATGAAGGAACTGGCAAAAGATTAGTCTCCAAAATTTACAAGCAAAACATGCAGCTCAATATCAAAGAAACAAACAACCCAATCCCAAAATGGGCAGAAGATGTAAATGGACATTTCTCCAAGGAAGAGTTACAGATTGCCAACAAACACATGAAAGAATGCTCAACATCATTAATCATTAGAGAATTGCAAATCAAATCTACAATGAGTTATCATCTAACACTGGTCAGAAGGGCCCTCATCAAAAAATCTACAAACAATAAATGCTGGAGATGGTGTAGGGAAAAGGGAACCCTCTTGCACTGTTAGTGGGAATGTAATTTGATACAGCCACTATGGATAACAGTTTGGGGTTTTCTTAAATAACTAAAAACAGAATTAGCATATGACCCAGCAATCCCATTATTGGGTATATACCATGAAAAAATCATAATTCAAAAAGAGTCATGTACTACAATGTTCATTGCAGCTCTATTTACAATAGCCAGGACATGGAAGCAACCTAAGTGTCCATCAGCAGATGAATGGATAAAGAAGATGTGGCACATATATGCAATGGAATATTACTCAGCCATAAAAGAAACGAAATAGAGTTATTTGTAGTGAGATGGATGGACCTAGAGTCTGTCATACAGAGTGAAGTAAGTCAGAAAGAGAAAAACAAATACCATATGCTAACACACATATATAGAATCTAAGAAAGAAAAAAAAATGTCATGAAGTGCCTAGGAGCAAGATGGGAATAATGACACAGACCTACTGGAGAATGGACTTGAGGATACAGGGAGGGGGGAAGGGTAAGCTGGGACAAATGAGAGTGGCATGGACATATATACACTACCAAATATAAAATAGATAGCTAGTGGGAAGGAGCTGCATAGCACAGGGAGATCAGCTCGGTGCTTTTTGACCACCTATAGGGGTGGGATAGTGAGGGTGGGAGGGAAGGAGATGCAAGAAGGGAGAGATATGGGGATGTATGTATATGTATAGCTGATTCACTTTGTTATAAAGCAGAAACTAACACACTCTTGTAAAGCAATTATACTCCAATAAAGATGTTAAAAAAAAAAACCTAAAGTCAAAAAAATAATTAATTAATTAATTAAAATAAATATATAATCTTATAAAAATAAGTGCTCAAGTACTGAATAGTTTTCAGTTATTGAAAGAGCATTAGAAAATTCTGGGGAAATTGTTTATGCTAGAATTTTTAATACATGAAGAATAACAGGTGAAAATATTGGTCTTTTTATAGATCATTGTTTATTTTAAGACTTTTCTTGCTGAATTTTATTGATAAATTATCTTGGAATGAATGTACTTATCCAAACCAGATAGTTTATATAAATTTTAAAATGTCACTCAAATATCAATTCCAAAATAAGTAAATAATAAATACCATAAACCTAAAAATAATAATAAAAAAAAATTTTAAATTAAATACTGCTGATTATTGAACAACCTTATGAATAATAATACAACCATTAAGTTGAATGGTTAAAAGAGTAACTTATATGTGAATTTTATCTCAATAATGGTGTTATTTTAAAAAATAACTGCAAAAAATAGATTGAATCTTGGTAGAAATTTAAATTCACTCCATGAAATAAATATATTTCAATGTGGACAGTCATTTTCCTTCTGACTGTGTAGCACAGTGCTGTTTTGATAGTTTACTACATGGTAGTTAAGAGAACAATATCTCCTAATCCTCACTGAAGATTCTGGAAAAATCCCAAATGCATCAGCTACTTACATAGCTTGTTATCATTTACTCATTCAGAGCCTAGTGGACCTGTCTTATAATAGAGGAAAAGAAGCAGTAGGTCTGTGGATATAATCTTTTTCCTGGCAGCTACTGAGCCTTGCATAATCAACTTCTGATGCAACACAGCTAAGGCATGGGTTATTAATATCTACTGGTGTCTTTTCCTCTAAAAGCAATCAATCCTGGTGTTGCCTGTCTTAAACACACTGTAAAATCAATTTATTGGAATGCCATCCATATATAATTGTTGTAGAAATCTATCTATATTATGCTATTTAAAAATCCCTTGCTTTAATATATCCAAAATTTCCATCCCCCTGATAATGCAATTTTCAACATTAGAATTTCATTTTTTAATGTCAAAGTCTATAAAAATACAACTGTCTTTTCAGTGGTGCCAATATCTTTTAAGTTTTCCTATGAACGTAACAACAATATCCAAATCATTGTTTCTCTCTTCTTGCTATGCCTTTTTTGTTGTTAAAATATTTCTCATATATGTATTTTCTGTCTTTATCATCAATATTAACAAGTCCATACCTACATTTACTAAAACCTGTTACTGTTAGAGTCATTTATTTGATCTCCTGACTTCCAGTCTTCTGTTCTTCACCTTAACCAACATTCCACTGTTGTAATAATCCGATCATGAAAGGACGAGGACCACTATATTGCTTACTTGTGCAAATCCAACTTCCTCTTCCAGATTTTATAACCCTAAAGCCAGTTCCAATAGTACATATTAAGTATATCTCCCATTAATCTCCAACACAAATTATTTCATTCAATTGTCAATGATAATATATTCATTCCTTTGGACTTACATTCTTTCATTGAATCATGCCTATGCTATCATTAACAAAAGTAATACTGGTTAAGAGAACATGGTAGATTCTGGTGTGTTGCCCAGATCCCCTTTCAGGAATGAAGTTATTTGTCCTCAACTGCTATTAGTATAATAGAAAATGTCTCTCAGATTCAGCCTGCTTTGAGGACTGCCTCACCTAAATACATCTTCCTTATCCAAAGTCATACCTGTTTTCATGGGACAGTGGTATCCAGTGCCTGATCAACATAGATGACTCCCTTCTTTCCCCAAACTTAGGAAAACTCTGAAGGGCCATGCCAAGTTCAAGCTGCCTATAAGGTTGAAATCAACATATAAGGTTGGCTAACTCATCATTGGGAATACATCAAGCTCAGTTTACTTCTCTGCCAAATCCCACTTCCTTCCTGGCTTATCCATAGGTGGTGATTCCAAAAGCACTCCCTGAGTGCATTCTAATCTCTATCTTAGAGACTGTTTCTAGGGGAAAAAAACCTACAACAGAACTCTTAAGCAGTATGTACAGTTGACCCTTGAACAACATAGATTTGAACTGCATAGGTCCATTTATACATGGATTTTTTTCAATAAATATACAAAAATGTATGCGTAGAATATTGTGTGCAAGAATGCCATTGAAGTGGGTAGCCTATCCTTACATAGACAAAAGGGGAGCTATATTTAACATAAAATTAATAATGGGTTAGTTTTATTACTTTGTTTTCAAACACTTACGTTACCTTGTAGAATGCCTCTCTCTCTTTTATTTGGAGAAATTGTGTATGAGCCTATGATCACAGGTGTTTTTTAAAAAAAAATAACGTTTCCATTTTTAAAAAATATAACAATGTTTTCAATACTGTATTATTGACTGTAATATTGTATGCCATAAAAATTATTTTTTTCACAAAATTTCAATTGTTCATTATTCTTATTTGGATTTTCAATACACGAGTCTATTTTTAGCTATAACCAGACCTCATCCGAAATGCCATAATCCCAGCCTAGAGTTGTCACAACAAATTGTTTATGGTTGGATTTAAGAAATAACAAGAGATGTAGATATTGCTAATTTCACCCATCTTTTTTTTTTTTTAACATCTTTATTGGAGTATAACTGCTTTACAGTGGTGTGTTAGTTTCTGCTCTATGACATAGTGAATCAGCTATAGATTTACTTATATCCCAATATCTCCTCCCTCTTGCGTCTCCCTTGCACACTCCCTATGCCACCCCTCTAGGTGGTCAAAATACACCGAACTGACCTCCCTATGCTATACGGCTGCTTCTCACTAGCTATCTATTTTACATTTACATTTTACATTACATATGCCACTCTCTCACTTCGTCCCATCTTACATGTCCCCCTCCCCATGTCCTCAAGTCCATTCTCTACGTCAGCATCTTTATTCCTGTCCAGCACCTAGATTCTTCATAACCATATTTTCTTTTAGATTCCATATATATATGTTAGCATACGGTATTTGTTTTTCCCTTTCTGACTTATTTCACTCCGTATGACAGACTCTAGGTCCATCCACCTCACTACAAACAACTCAGTTTCGTTTCTTTTTATGGCTGAGTGATATCCCATTGTATATATGTGCCATATCTTCTTTATCCATTCATCTGTCGAAGGACACTTAGGTTGCTTCCATGTCCTGGCTATTGTAAATAGAGCTGCAATGAACATTGTGGTACACTAGGTTTTTTTGAATTATGGTTTTCTGAGGGTATATACCCAGTAGTGAGATTTCTGGGTCGTATGGTAGTTCTATTTTTAGTTTTTTAAGGAACCTCCATACTGTTCTCCATAGTGGCTGTATCAATTTACATTTCCACCAACAGTGCAAGAGGGTCCCCTTTTCTCCACATCGTCTCCAGCATTTATTGTTTGTAGATTTTTTGATGATGGCCATTCTGACTGGTGTGAGGTGATACCTCATTGTAGTTTTGATTTGAACTTCTCTAATGATTAGTGATGTTGAGTATCCTTTCATGTGTTTATTGGCAATCTGTATATTTTCTTTGGAGAAATGTCTATTTAGGTCTTTGACCCATTTTTGGATTGGGTTTTTGTTTCTTTATATTGAGCTGCATGAGCTGCTTGTAAATTTTGAGATTAATCCTTTGTCAGTTGCTTCTTTTGCAAATATTTTCTCCCATTCTGAGGGTTGTCTTATTGTCTTGTTTATGTTTTCCTTTGCTGTGCAAAAGCTTTTAAGTTTCATTAGGTCCCATTTGTTTATTTTTGTTTTTAATTCCATTTTTTTAAGAGGTGGGTCGAAAAGGACCTGGCTGTGGTTTATATCATAGAGTGTTCTGCCTATGTTTTCCTCTAAGAGTTTGATAGTGTCTGGCCTTACATTTAGGTCTTTAATCCAATTTGAGTTTATGTTTGTTCATGGTGTTAGGGAGTGTTCTAATTTCATTATTTTACTTGGAGCTGTCCAGTTCTCCCAGCACCACTTATTGAAGAGGCTGTCTTTTCCCCATTGTACATTCTTCCCTCCTTTAATAAAAATAAGGTGAACGTAAGTGTGTGGGTTTACCTCTGGGTTTTCTTTCTTTTTTTTTTTTTTTTTTTGCAGTACGTGGGCCTCTCACTGTTCTGGCCTCTCCCGTTGCAGAGCACAGGATCTGGACATGCAGGCTCAGTGGCCATGGCTCACGGGACCAGCCACTCCATGGCAAGTGAGATCTTCCTGGACCAGGGCACGAACCCATGTTCCCTGCATCGGCAGGCGGACTCTCAAACACTGTGCCACCAAGGAAGCCCTACCTATGGGCTTTCTATCCTGTTCCATAGATCTATATTTCTGTTTCTGTGCCAGTACCATACTGTCTTGATTTCTGTAGCCTTGCCGTATAGTCTGAAGTCAGGGAGCCTGAAGCCTCCAACTCCGTTTTTCTTTCTCAAGATTGCTGTGGCTATTTGGGGTCTATTGTGTTTCCATACAAAGTGTGAATTTTTTTGTTCTAGTTCTGTGCAAAATGACATTGGTAGTTTGTTAGGGATTGCATTGTATCTGTAGATTTCTTTGGGTAGTACAGTCATTTTCACAAGGTTGATTCTTCCAATCCAAGAACATGCTACATCTCTCCATCTGCTTGTATTATCTTTAATTTCTTTCATCAGTGTTTTATTGTTTTCTGAATACAGGCCTTTTGTCTCCTTAGGTAGGGTTTAGCTTAGGTATTCTATTCTTTTTGTTGCAGTGGTAAATGGGAGTGTTTCTTTAATTTCTCTTTCAGATTTTTCATCATTAGTGTATAGGAATGCAAGAGATTTCTGTGCATTAATTAGGTTTCCTGCTACTTTACCACATTCATTGATTAGCTCTAATAATTTTCTGGTAGCATCTTTAGGATTCTCTGTGTTTAGTATCATGTCATCTGCAAACAGTGACAGTTTTATTTCTTCTTTTCCGATTGGGATTCCTTTTATTTCTTTTTCTTCTCTGATTTCTGTGGCTAAAACTTCCAAAACTATGTTCAATAATACCATTGAGAGAGGACATCCTTGTCTTGTTCCTGATCTTAGAGGAGATGGTTTCAGTTTTTCACCATTGAGATCGATGTTGGTTGTGGGTTTGTCATATATGGCCTTTAATATGTTGAGGTAAGTTCCCTCTATGCCTAATTTCTGGAGGGTTTTTATCATAAATTGGTGGTGAGTTTTGTCAACAGCTTTTTCTGCATCTATTGAGATGATCATATGTTTTTTCTCCTTCAATTTGTTAATAAGGTTTCTCACATAGTTTGATTTGCATATATTGAAGACTCTTGAGTTCCTGGGATAAACCCCACTAGATCATGGTGTAAATCCTTTTAATGTGCTGTTGGATTCTGTTTGCTAGTATTTTGTTGAGGGTTTTTGCATCTATATTCATCAGGGTTATTGGTCTGTAGTTCTGTTTCTTTGTGACATCTTTGTCTGGATTCAGTATCAGGGTGATGGTGGCCTCATAGAATGAGTGTGGGAGTGTTCCCCTTCTGCTATATTTTGGAAGAGTTTGAGAAAGACAGGTGTTAGCTCTTCTTTAAATGTTTGATAGAATTTGCCTGTGAAGCCATTACGTCCTGCACTTGTATTTTTTAGAATATATTTAATCACAGTTGCAATTTCAGTGCTTGGAATTGGTCTGTTTATATTTTCTATTTCTTCCTGGTTCAATCACAGAAGATTGTGCTTTTTAAAAATTTGTCCATTTCTTCCATCTTGTCCATTTTATTGGCATATAGTTGCTTGTAGTATTCTCTCATGATCCTTTGTATTTCTGCAGTGTCAGTTGTTACTTCTCCTTTTTCATTTCTAATTCTATTGATTTTTTTCTTCTCCCTTTTTTTCTTGACGAGTCTGGCTAATGGGTTATCAATTTTGTGTATCTTCTCAAAGAACCAGATTTTAGTTTTATTGATCTTTGCTATTGTTTCCTTCATTTGTTTTTCGTTTATTTCTGATCTGATCTTTATTATTTCATTCCTTCTGCTAACTTTGGGGTTTTTTTGTTCTTCTTTCTCTAATTGCTTTAACTGTAATGTTAGGTTGTTTATTTGAGATGTTTCTTGTTTATGGAGATAGGACTGTATTGCTATAAAGTTCCCTCTTAGAACTGCTTTTGCTGCATCCCAAAGGTTTGGGGTCATTGAGTTTTCATTGTCATTTACTTCTAGGTATTTTTTAAATTTCCTCTTAGATTTCTTCAGTGATGCCCTGGTTATTAGGTAGCGTATTTTTTAACCTCCATGTGTTTTTGTTTTTCACAGATTTTTTCCTGTAATTGATATCTAGTCTCAGAGCAATGTGGTCAGAAAACATACTTGATAGGCTTTCAGCTTTGTTGAATTTACCAAGGCTTGATTTGTGACCCAATGTATGATTTATCCTGGAGAATGTTCCATGAGCACTTGAGAGGATAGTGTATTCTGTTGTTTCTGGATGGAATTTCCTATAAATATCAATTAAGTCCATCTTGTTTAATGTATCATTTAAAGCTTGTATTTCCGTATTTATTTTCAATATGGATGATCTGTCCATTGGTGAAAGTCAGGTGTTAAAGTCCCCTCCTATGATTGTGTTACTGTCAATTTCCATTTTATGGCTGTTAGCGTTTGTCTTATGTATTGCGGTCCTCCTATGTTGGGTGCATGAGTCTTATGTATTGAGGTCCTCCTATGTTGGGTGCATGAGTATTTACAATTGTTATACCTTCTTGAATTGATCCCTTGATCATTATGTAGTGTCGTTTGTCTCTTTTAATAGTATTTATTTTGAAATCTACTTTGTCTGATTTAAGAACTGTTATTCCATGTTTCCTTTGATTTCCATTTGCAGGCAATATTTTTTTCCATACCCTCACTTTCAGTCTGTATGTGTCCATAGGCCAGAATTAGTCTCTTGTAGACAGCATATATATGGGTCTTTCTTTGGTATCTATTCAGCCAGTGTATGTCTTGTGCTTGGAACATTGAATCCATTTACATTTAAGAGAATTATCGATAGGTATGTTCCTATATCCATTTTCTTAATTTTTGGGGTTTTGTATTGTAGGTCTTTTCCTTTTCTTGTGTTTCCTGCCTAGAGAAGTTCCTTTAGTATTTGTTGTAAAGCTGGTTTGGTGGTGCTGAATTTCTTTGCTTTTGTTTCTCTGTAAAGTTTTTAATTTCTCTGTCAAATATGAATGAGATCATTGCTGGGTAGAGCAATCTTGTTTGTAGGTTTCTCCCTTCCATCACTTTGAATATGTCCTGACAGTCCCTTCTGGCTTGCTGAGTTGTTGCTGAAAGTTCAGCTGTTAACCTTATGGGGATTCCCTTCTTTCTTATTTGTTGTTTTTCCTTTTTAATATTTTTTCTTTGTGTTTAATTTTTGATAGTTTGTTTAATATGTGCCTTGGAGTGCTTCTCCTTGGATTTATCCTATATGGGACTCTCTGCACTTCCTGGACTTGATTAACTATTTCCTTTCCCATATTAGGGAAGTTTTCAAATATAATCCCTTCAAATATTTTCTCAGTCAGTTTCTTTTTTTCTTCTTCTTCTGGCACCCCTATAATTTGAATGTTGGTGCATTTAATGTTGTCCCAGTGGTCTCTGAGATTGTCCTCAATTCTTTTCATTCTTTTTCCTTCATTCTCCTCTGCAATAGCTATTTCCACTATTTTACCTTCCACATCACTTATCCTTTCTTTTGCCTCAGTTATTCTGCTATTGATTTCTTCTAGAGAATTTTTAATTTCATTTATTTTGTTGTTCATCATTGCTTGTTTTCTTTTTAGTTCTTATAGGTCCTTGTTAAACATTTCTTGTATTTTCTCCATTCTATTTCCAAGATTTTGGATCACCTTTACTATCATTAGTCTGAATTATTTTTCAGGTAGACTGCCTATTTCCTCTTCATTTATTAGGTCTGGTGGGTTTTTACCTTGCTCCATCTGCTGTGTGTTTCTCTGTCTTCTCATTTTGCTTAACTTACTGTGTTTGGGGTCTCCTTTTCACAGGCTGCATGTTCGTAGTTTGTGTTGCTTTTGGTGTCTGCCCCTAGGGAGTAAGGTTGTTTCACTGGGTTGTGTAGGCTTCCTGGTTGAGGGACTGGTGCCTGTGTTCTGGTGGATGATGCTGGATCTTGGCTTTTTGGTGGGAAGGACAGCATCCAGTGGTGTGTTTTGGTGTGTCTGTGTCCTTATTATGATTTTAGTCAGCCTCTCTGCTAATGGGTGGGGTTGTGTTCCTGTCTTGCTAGTTGTTTGGCATTGTGGTCCAGCACTGTAGCTTTTTGGACGTTGAGTGGTGCTGGGAGTTAGCATTGAAATGGAGATCTCAGGGAGAGCTTTTGTCATTTGATACTACATGGAGCTGGGAGGGCTCTCGTGGACCAGTGTCCTGAACTCGGCTCTCCCAGCTCACAGGCACAGGCCTGAAACCCGGCTGGAGCACCAAGACACTGCCAGCCACACAGCTCAGAATAAAATGGAGAAAAGATAAAGATAGAAAAAAATAAATAAATAAAATAAAGTTATTAAAATAAAACATAAAAAATAATTTTAAAAAATAAAAAATTAAAAAGTAATAAAAAAGAAAAAAAATAGAAAGAAAGAAGAGAGCAACCAAACCAAAAAACAAACCCACCAATGATAGCAAGTGCTAAAATCTATACTAAGAAAAAAACAAACAAACGTGCAGACAGAACCCTAAGACAAATGGTAAAAGCAAAGCTATACAGACAAAATTACACAAGGAAGCATGCACATACACACTCACAAAAATGAAAATGGAAAAAAAAAAATACATATCTTTGCTCCCAAAGTCAACCTCCTCAATTTTGGGATGACTCATTGTCTAAAGAGATATTCCACAGATGCGGGGTACATCAAGTTGATTGTGGAGATTTAATCCACTGCTCCTGCAGCTGCTGAGAGAGATTGCCCTTTCTCTTCTTTGTTCACACAGCTTCTGGGGTTCATCTTTGGATTTGGACGTGGCTCTGCATTTAGGTCATCTGTGGGTGTCTGTTTATCACTCAGACAGAATGGTGTTAAAGGAGCAGCTACTTAGGGCACTCTTGCTCACTCTTGCCAGAGGGAGTGAGGGGTACAGAATGCGGGGCCAGCCTGTAGTGGCAGAAGCCAGCATGATGCTGCAACAGCCTGAGGCACACCAGGTGTTATCCTGGGGAAGTTGTCCCTGGATCAAGGGACCTTGGCAGTGGCGGGCTGCACAGGCTCCCAGGAGGGGAGGTGTGGATAGTGACCCGTGCTTGCACACAGGATTCTTGGTGGCTGCAGTAGCAGCCTTAGCATCTCATGCCCTTCTCTGGTGTCTGCACTGATAGCCATAGTCACTCCCATCTCTGGAGTTTGTTTAGGTGATACTCTGAATCCCCTCTCCTCGTGCTCTCTGAACAATGGTCTCTTGCCTCTTAGGCAGTTCCAGACTTTTTCCTGGACTCTCTCCCAGCTAGCTGTGGTGCACTATACCTTGCAGGATTTTTTCACACAGCCAACCCCAGTCCTTGCCCTGGGATCTGAACTCCAAAGCCCAAGCCTCAGTTCCCAGCCCCCACATGTCTTTTGTCTACTTAGGTAGGTTTATTCCTAGATATTTTACTCTTTTTGTTTCAATGGTAAATGGGAGTGTTTTCTTAATTTCACTTTCAGATTTTTCATCATTAGTGTATAGGAATGCCAGAGATTTCTGTGCATTAATTTTGTATCCTGTTACTTTACCAGATTCATTGATTAGCTCTAGTAATTTTCTGGTAGCATCTTTAGGATTCTCTATGTATAGTATCATGTCATCTGAAAGCAGGGACATGTTTACTTCTTCTTTTCCAGTTTGTATTCCTTTTATTTATTTTTCATCTTTGATTGCTGTGGCTAAAACGTCTAAAACTATGTTGAATAATAGTGGTGAGAGTGGGCAACCTTGTCTTGTTCCTGATCTTAGTAGAAATGGTTTCAGTTTTCCACCATTGAGGATGATGTTGCCTGTGGGTTTGTCATATATGGCCTTTATTATGTTGAGGTAAGTTCCATCTATGCCTATTTTCTGGAGGGTTTTTTATCATAAATCGGTGTTGAATTTTGTTGAAAGCTTTCTCTGCATCTATTGAGATGATTATATGGTTTTTCTCTTTCAATTTGTTATCATGGTGTATCACTTTGATTGATCTGTGTATATTGAAGAATCCTTGCATTCCTGGGATAAACTCCACTTGATCATGGTGTATGATCCTTTTAATATGCTGTTGAATTCTGCTTGCTAATATTTTATTGAGGATTTTTGCATCTCTGTTCATCAGTGATATTGGCCTGTAGTTTTCTTTCTTTGTGACATCTTTGTCTGGTTTTGGTATCAGGGTGATGGATGTCCTGAACTTGGCTCTCCCACCTCACAGGCACAGCCCTGATGCCTGGCTGGAGCACTAAGATCCTGTCATCCACAAGGCTCAGAATAAAAGGGAAAATGAAAAGAATGAAAGAGGGCTTCCCTGGTGGTGCAGTGGTTGAGAGTCTGCCTGCTGATGCAGTGGACACGGGTTTGTGTCCCTGTCCGGGAGAATCTCACATGCTGCAGAGCAGCTGGGTCCATGAGCCATGGCCACTGGGCCTGCGTATCTGGAGCCTGTGCTCTCTGATGGGAGAGGCCACAGCAGTGAGAGGCCCGCATACCACAAAAAAAAAAAGAAAGAAAGAATCAGATAAAATTTAAGAAAATTATTAAATAAAAATTAATTATTAAAATTTTTTTAAAGTAAAAAAAAGAAAGAAAGAAGGAAAGAAGAGAGCAATCAAACCAAAAAACAGATCCACCAATGATAACAAGCACTAAAAACTATACTAAAAAAATCCCTAAAAAACAAAAATGGATAGACCAAACACTAGGACAAATGGTAAAAGCAAAGCTATACAGAGAAAATCACACACAGAAGCATACACATACACACTCACAAAAAGAGAAAAAGGGCAAAAAATATATATATCATTGTTCCAAAAGTCCACCTCCTCAATTTGAGGTGATTCATTGTCTGTTCAGGTATTCCACAGATGTGGGGTACATCAAGTTGATTTTGGAGATTTAATCCACTGCTCCTGAGGCCGCTGGAGAAATTTCCCTTTCTCTTCTTTGTTTGCACAGCTCCTGGGGTTCAGTTTTGGATTTGACCCCACCTCTGCATGTAGGTCGCCTGAGGGCATCTGTTCTTTGCTCAGACAGGACGGAGTTAAAGGAGCAGCTGATTCGGGGGCTCTGGCTCACTCAGGCCATGGGGAAGGAGGGGTATGGAGTGAGGGGCGAGCCTACAGTGGCAGAGCCTGGAGTGACGTTGCAACAACCTGAGGTGCCCCATGTGCTCTTCTGGGGAAGTTGTCCCTCAACCACGGGACACTGGCAGTGGCAGGCTGCACAGGCTCCCAGCATGGGAGGTGTGGATAGTGACCTGTGCTTGCACACAGGCTTCTTGGTGGCTGCAGAAACAGCCTTAGAATCTCATGCCAGTCTCTGGGGTTCACGCTGATAGCTGTGGTTTGCGCCCATCTCTGGGGCTCCTTTAAGTGGTGCTCTTAATACCCTCTCCTCGCCCACCAGGAAACGAAGAGGCAAGAAAAATTCTCTTGCCTCTTCGGCTGTTTCAGACTTTTTCCTGGACTCCCTCCTGGCTAGCTGTGGCTCACTAGCCTCCTTCATGCTGTGCTCATGCTGCCAACACCAGTCCTCTTCCTGGGATCTGATCTATGAAGCCAGAGCCTCAGCTCCCAGCCCCCAGCCATCCCGATGGGTGAGCAGACAATCCTCTCAGGCTGGTGAGTGCTGGTTGGCACCGATCCTCCATGCGGGAACCTCTCCACTTTGCCCTCTGCAAGCTCTCCTCCGTGGCTCTGAAGCTTCCCCTCTCCACCACCCGCAGTCTCTACCCAGGAAAGGGCTTCCTAGTGTGTGGAAACCTTTCCTCCTTCACAGCTCCCTCCCACTGGAGCTGTTCCCATCCCTATTCCTTTGTCTCTGTTTTTTCTTTAGCTCTACTCAGGTACGTGGGGAGTTTCTTGCCTTTTGGGAGGTCTGAGGTCTTCTGCCAGCATTCAGTCGGTGTTCTGTAGTTGTTCCACATGTAGATGTATTTCTGTGGAGGAAGGTCATCTCCAAGTCTTGCTCTTCCACTATCTTGAAGCTCCATCCTATTTAACTTTAGAATGTCTCATCTCCCTTCAAAGCTCCGTAAACATTAGTGGTCACTCCCCTTTCTCTCCTAGCAACCTCTGATGTTCTTTCTGTGTATATGAATTTCCTTATCTGGACTTCTCAGGTTTTTCATCCTTTTATACAGAATTTATGAGGTGTAAGGAAAACATTTGAACTCAAATCCATTTCATGCTAGGATGACTTTTTTCCCCCTTTATATCATCTTGACACAATTTGGAGTAGTTGAATTACTACAAACAATAAAATAGACTTTGTGGCAGCTCTCCCCTAATGTTCATCTAAATACGTGTATAAATGGAGGGGAGTTGACTGTCTAAATATTTTCGTGTTATAGATCATGTTACAAAGTTATCTATCAAAGGGGATCTTGACACCTCCTTTCTCTCTCCTTTATCAATAGTTTCTGGTCACAGTCACTCCCCTTTGCTTCTCCTTATGGTGTGGTACAATCTGCCCTTTGTAGTGTAGACCCATGGGGAAAAGTCTGTACCTGCCCTTGAAATGGGCTCGGAGGTGCTTGGAGTGGAGCAGATGGGATTGAGTTGTAGCTGATTCCTGCCCTGGACATGGGCTCGGAGACATTTGGTAGGAAATTCTGGAGTACTAGGTGCTTGGAATGGTGCAGATGGGGTTGGGTTGCTACTAAGTAGACACAACCCATTGGCTCCTCTAAATTATTGCTTCTATAGTGAATGGCAAAGCCAGAGAAAGGTCAGAGCAAGGTCCTCTAACGCATGGATCCCCGATGCTGTAACCTCTTGCTCAGCTCTGAGAGCAATACAGCAAATAACCCAAGTCTAAGGCAGGTGTTTGGGAAAAATATCACCTTTCTAAGGGCCCCAAAGTCCCTTAACTCAATGCGTACATAAGCTTACCTTAATTTAAGCAATGCATTCATAAGAATTTCCTCCATCATTAAAATAACAAAGTGCATTCATGTTGTAATGAATGCATTTTTCTCATGTTCTATTTCTTGAAAGAATGATGAAACGCAAATTATGGAAAGTTGTTCCCATAGTTAAGGAAGCTTAAGATAGCTAAACAATGCATTGAATTTAGGTAACTGTAAGTGATGAATTGGAATTTTATAAAGAACCAGGAAAACTTAGTTTATTTTCTAATTCTCTTTATGGTTAACAAAAGGAATATTAAAGAAAGAAAGGAAGAAAGAAAAGAAAACCAAAACTAAACCAATGCAAACAAACCCCTCCTGATTCCTTGATTTTTAGAGTAAGTAGAAATCAATGAAGAGAAATAAGTGATGAATTCTTAAAATGAGATGCTAATATTACATTCACCTCCAGTATAAAAGGTGAGAGCGAGACACCTCTAACACATATGCCAACGAGACACCTCTAACACATATGCCAACAGTGAAGCAGTTCAGATTTTTCTATTCCTACAGCAGTGCTGAGACAATGATATATGAAAATGTATTGACTTGAAAGTAGAAATTAATTAAAAATAGAAATGTTGGGGTTTTCCCTGGTGGCGCAGTTGTTGAGGGTCCCCCGGCTGATGCAGGGGACACGGGTTTGTGCCCCAGTCCAGGAAGATCCCACGTGCCGTGGAGCAGCTGGGCCTGTGAGCCATGGCCACTGAACCTGCATGTCCGGAGCCTGTGCTCCGCAAAGGGAGAGGCCAAACAGTGAGAGACCTGCATACTGCCAAAAAAAAAAAAAAAGAAAAGAAAAGGAAAGAAATGTATAAACGTGCAGTTTGAAGAATTCTCTTGGGTCACTCCCTTCCTGCAAGTAAAGTTTCTTCAGGCTCTCTCTGAGTGAGACTCCCTCTCTGCCACTTAGTGTGACTGAAATGGTTGTTCCAGCCAGCATTGTGGCTTGCCTTTTTTTTCACTACCTGTTCAGGTAATCAATCAGAGAACAATGTGAATGCTGTTGCCTCTGTCAATTAAATTAGGTCAAAAGTGTAACAGCAGTGGAAAAAAAAAAAAAAGATCTGACAGTAAAGCAAAAGCCCAAGACACTGGAGCACCTTATGGTATGAGCAGACAATTCACTACCCAATTTCTAGAGAGAAGAAGTTCACAAACTCTTAAATACTGTTTTCCTTTGGGTAAAATTTTAATTAAAAAAGCAGCATGGATGCAGATTTCAGATCCTCACTATTCAAATAGCTGAGAAAGCTGTTTGAATTTTAAAACCTCATAGTATGTCATTTAAAAGATTTTTTACATGTATTTAAATATGATTTGATCAACGTTTATAAGGTCACAGTAGAAACAGAAAAAATCAGAATAAGGTTGATCTTTGTATGTTACATTGTGGAGAGCTGTAAGAGGTTGGTTCACTTAGGTTTTGGTGAGATTGGTTGTTTCCTGAGAAAACTATATTGGTAAGTAAGTATTCTTAAAATTGCTGTAAGTAACCCAGTCAAATATCTTTTTTCTTTGTAAATCAGTTATTGAATGAAAAGAAATTGGTAAGAAATCAAATAACCTCAAGGAGATCTTAGGAATGAACTATGTAAATAACTGATACTGAGGAAGAAGAAACAAAAACAAGAAACAAAGCAAAATAAATAGAAATTGTCTAAATGAACTGTTTCTTTATTGCTGAAATTATATGCTGTGGCATTATTTATAAATCTGGGAGTTTGAAAGTGGCTCTTGTTGAATGATATGTAAGTTTCCAAGTAATTTTTTTAAAAAGCACCTTCAATAGTTAGAATTGCATTTACAGAACTCTACTTTGTTTTATTTTTATATAGTTCTTTTGAAAATACTATATCTAGAAATAAACTGTAGGATCAGCCAACAAACATAGGCTTTATTCTTCACTTTCAAAACATTTCACTATTATGCCCCAAGCAATATTTATCATTTCAAAAAATGTAGTACATAAGCATTTAATTTAGTGTATATATTATAGAGCTTTCCTTGTTATTCCTTTGATATCATTGCTAACAAAAGCATTTTCCACAATGGAAACTGTAGGTAGTCAAAATTTTATTTATATGAATTATACACAAACATAAACTAGGCATACAGATTTATGTTTTGTGTGACCCTTTTAACTCTCTGTGCTTGCTGTTAAGTTGTATATTTTTCCATGGGAGCACATAACTCATGAGAAAATGACTAACATTGAAAACTCAGTTAAGTCTCAAAAATAGGCATTAGTTCTCAGACATGACTCTCCTTTTGGGAAATCAAAGTTTTTATAGCTGGATAAATTAATGTTTCAAATGTATGAATACAGATGCTGTTTGCAAATTTGTCACAATCTGTCTTCCAGCAGAAGAATTTATACTGTATACAGTAATAGAAAACAGAAAACTGCATATTTTACTAAATTGCAGCTGTGTGTGGAAGATTTATGTGATTATTTTTTGTCAGTGAAACATGTCATGAAACACCCATGTATTTCACTGGAGTATTGTAAACGAACCATGTATATTTATTTTAAAACTTATTCTATATTTATTTCACAAAATATATAATGCCCTTACATTAAAAAGAACAAGTGTATTAAATCTGTTCAGAGTAATTTCATTACTTCAAAAGCCAGTTTATATTTTAAACATTGAACAGGATTTTAACTTTCAACCTTAGGAGAGTAATCCATATGTTTTTCCATCCAAACATTTTCTTAGATCTTGAAAAGTTGTCAACACTCAACAAAATGAATTGTAAATGTGTAAAATATGTCATGAATTGGATTTTTATTGGTAAATAAACCTGAACATTGCAGGTCCAAAGGCAAGCATTATATAAAGAATTATTTAATTGTCCATATCATTGTGCATGTACATGTAAAACCCACAAAGTCATTTTTACATAAAATGGTTACATCCTGTGTTATTATTGTGTGGGAAAAGCTTAATATTATAAGGTATGTCTCAAGGTGCTAGGATAACAGAAAAAATCTGCTTTGGGGTTATATTCCAATCTAGAGGAGAAGAGTAGTCTCTTTACAAAGACGTTTGGAAATTAGCCCTTCTCCAGTCTCCCATAATATTTACCTATAGATGTAATTGATGACACTAGACCATCAACTCAACAATGACATAAAGTCCAAGAGTCATGGAGCATTCTGACTGGAGAGACAATAACTAAGTCTTTTCTACAGTTAAAAAAAAAGAGATGGTCAGAATTTATGCTTTAAATAAATTGAAGTTAAGCTTTCAAAAATTAATTATTAATTTGAAGTTTGAGAGGAAAATTTCTATAAAAGCTATAATAAAATAGGCCATAAATATTTCTTGCTCCAACATCTAATAGAAATTAAAAATAGCACTAATGGAAAAAGAAAAAGCAGAAGCAGCATCCAAGAGAGGAATGGGGCAACATCATGCCATAACATTTCAAGGGCAACAGCAAAAGAAAACAGAATATTCTAGTTTCCAGAGACAAGGCTCAGTTCCCAACCCAAACTCCACTCTCCAGAACAGAGAATAGAGAGTCAACAAAAACCTGAAAGCTTTCATTAAGGCCCCTAATATGGAAAATGATGAGCCATCAATATTCTTTATTGTTTTCTTTCTGTAACCTTGGGGCAGAAAGGAAGGACCAGATGGGAGAAGAGACTGATAAAACAGGGGATGAGACAACCTAAATTTACTTTCACTGATGGAAGCACAGGATACAGTGTATCACAATGAAGGGAAAAAATTCATAATTCTATGAAATTTTATCTTTTGTCTTATAAATATGAGATACAGGCCATACTAGAAGAATACACCAAACAAGACATTTAACATAATATCAGAAAAGAAAGAAGAACCTTAGGCCTCCAAGAAAGTTTGGGTTTGGGCTGTAGAAAAGTGACATAGGTAAAGAAATTGGTCTCAGAAAGATTTAAGGGAACCAAATAGATTCTGGTTGGTGTATCTTCTCAGTTTAACCACAAGCAAGATACAGGATATGATATGACAATTATATAAATCAAGCAAAGAAAAAGACCAAGCAAATGTAGCAAGAATAAGATGAATCTGGAGAAAAGAGGGGAGGGAAAAGGAGGAGAAAGAAAGAGAAAGAAGAAAAGGATGGAGGAAAATACATAACATAAAAAAATTCACAAAATAACTAATTTTCAAAGAAAATATGACCCAAAGTAAGAAGAAATTTTTTGATGAGTGTTTTGTAATATAATTGGAAACATTAAGATAATTCAATGTAACAATAACTTAAAAATCACATTACAAACAAACCAAAAAGCTGGAGTAAAAGGGAAGATTGTGAAGCAAAATAAGCTAAAGGAAATTGATATCAGCATAATAAAATTAACATATACATTGGAAAAATCTAGAGGAACTACAATTCAAATTACTGACATAAAATGTTTGTGGTAATAAAAGGGAATACCCATGAATATTATTGAGAAATTAATGTAATGAGGAGACAATATAGATATGAAGCATAAATAGAGATAAAATTTGGAGAATGAAACAAAAGTTGTTCAAAATTCAAATAGAAGAAAATTTAACTGCAATGTAAAAAGTTAGTATAGTATGAATAATAGTGTGAAAGAGCAACAGTAGTCCCAAGCAGGTGAGGGGGAAGCACAGAAACTACTGGTTTAGCCACAATCATTAAGGGTAATTTTGCAACTTTCTTGAAATGTTCTGATAATGAGAAAAAAAATTTTTTAAAAGCTCATGGAGAATGGAGAAGCAGTGTTGGTAAATACCAAATCCCTTTGTGAGTGAAATAACTGTGGCAATTGTGGTTTCAGGACATACTGTGAATGTTTAAACCTTGTCAGTAAATAATAAAATCATATGTAACCAAAAATTTGTGGGTCAGTAAGTGGAAGATGTGAAGAATTCTAATATTCTCCTCTTTTCGAACATAAATCAACCAATATTATCTGAAATTGAAATAATTTTTTTAAAACTTCAACTTCTGAACATTTTTTGCAATTTCGTTTCCTATCCTTGTAAATTTTAGGAAATATTTCTTATATACAGAAACTTTTTTTAATTTGGGGAATTTATTCAATTTAATTCACCTTTTTTTGACTTTGATAAAGTGGAAAAATATTACATTTAAATATTTTATTAAAATATACTATACAAAAAGTTACCCTGTTTCTAGTATTATTTCTTTCCTTCTTTTCTTTCTTTCCTTCTTTTCCTTCTCTCTTTCTTTTTCTTTCTCTCTTTCTTTCTCTCTCTCTTTTTTTCTTATTTTTAAAATATGTTAGCATACCTACTTATTCCAATGGTTCTCAAACATTTTGTTCTCAGGAACGCTTTCCACTAAAAAATTATTGAGAACACCAAAAATCTTTTGTTTATGTGACTTTTATCTATAGTTATTTATCATATTGGAAAACAAATGTGAGCATTCAAAAATATATTTTTTAATATATGTAATCTATTTAACCTATGTAAAATTAAAACCTCAAATGTTAACATATTTTTAATGAAAAATAACTATATTTTCCAAAACAAAAATATTTAGTAAGAAGAGTGGCATTTTCTTATATTTTTATAATTTTCCATAATGTCTGATTTAAAAAAAAGCTTCTGCAATGAATTTGTTGCAACCTTTGTGTGTATCTGAAGTAGATAAAGAAACTCCAACCTCATAGAGATATGTAGTTGAAAAAATGAGAAAAATAATTACATCTGATACTACACTAAAACTCAACAAGAGGAAGTTTCTCAAAGACTAGTTGCAATGTGAAATGATATCAATGAACTTTTCATAATCTGTCACATTAAAATCCACTTGTCTGTCTTATACTTTGAATAACTCTAAAATGCAAAATTTTGTAATACCATGTGTTGATCATTTTGAAAATATTGATGTTATATAGTTCTTAATATTAACATTTCCTGAACAAAATAAAAATAAATCACATTAATTTTGCCTTCATCCTCATCAGATATATCTACAAGGACAAGAATGCTGTAAGTTTCACAGAGGCAGATTTCCACATATTTTGTCTGTCAGTCATTCTTTTAGATAAAAAAAAAAAAAAAAACATTCCATGGAAAATGGGGCTAGGGTAGTGCAAAACTCATATAAGTACACAAAAGCTTTACTTCGAGATAATGAGGATATTCAATATGCTCCTTTTTCAAGAACATTTTTAAGTGAAGCTGGATTTGTTTTTAACTACTAGTGCATTGTGGTGAAGAATACAATGACTGCAAATGCTGTTTGGCAACACTGCTTAATTTGTGAAAAGGAGGCAACAGTTTCATTGATCCCTGTTTTAGCATCATCAGTTCAAAGACCATACAATAAAAAAGGCACATATTGTCTCAGTGTTATAATAAAAATGGTTTGGGCTTTTTTATTCCCTAAAATGATCCCTGAAGATACACATGACATTGCAAAGTAAACTTTAAGAACTACTAATCTATTTTATTTATCCATCCATCAATTTATTAGGCATTAAGACATATCTGTCTTATGTCTTAATTTTAAAATGGTTTAAAGATTTAATAATGGTTATTTCTGTTTGGTGGGATCGGGGGTGCCCTTTATTTTCTTCTTTGTACTTTGCTATACTTCTTGAATTATATATAATAAGTAACATTTTTTAAAAAAGATGATCTCATGCTCTTAAAAGCAAGGAGAAATTGTGAGAGATTCATTGCTTACAAATTTATTTAAATGAGGGAAACAATAAAAACAAAGAAATAATAAGAAAGGTGAGGCAGGAGGAAATGATTATTCTAGAAAAGACAAGATTAAACAGGACAAGAGCAATATGAATATGCAGAAGAGATACCAAACCAGAGAGAAAGTAAAGGACTGTCCTGCACACACTGGGACTGGTCCCTGCTCTCTTATGGAAGGAACCAGAATCTGCTATCAGAACCACCTGTGTATCACCTACAATTTCGTACACAGGAACCAGCATACATTTCTCCTTACAGAATATGTGTTCAGTCATTTTAAACAAAAGTTTTTATTCCCTTCACAAAGATTCTGGCAAAAAAAAAAAAAAAGACATTCTAAATGTCAAATATTGGTGCACACAGTGAGCAAAATCAAGGTAAGTCTTTCTTTCACACAAGTACCCACACAGACAGTACAGAATTATGTTTAAATCAGGCTGTTTGTTAGGATATGAAACATACAGCACAAAGATCAACATTAGATTCCTTATTCTGGGCCTAAAAATGTCTTGTTACTTTATTGACAGAAAATTAAATAGAAAAAGTACAGCATTCATTTTATTTATACCAAACAAAAAAGTACTGTTGCAAATGGTTTTGAGTTGTCCCTTACACATAGCCAGACACAATTTACAAACTGAGTAGACAATTTCTACACTTTATTTCAACAACTGTATCTTCTAGAGTACTTACAGCACTCTTGTTTTCTAGTGTCATCTTTTTAGTAACAAAGATTAAAATTGGAAGCCAACAGTTTTCAATTCTGAAGTACTGGATCCAATTACTCACAGCAACTAAAAGCGGAGTTTATTTTAATAGGATTTGCAGTAAAACAAGGCATATAAAAATCAGATGCATAGGCGAAGACTTTTTCATCTTTAATCATTAAGCTACAAGTACAAATTGAGCCCTGAAGTTCTTTCATTCCCAAAGGAGATCAGAGATTTAAAGAATTCAGGGGGATTAAACATTTGTGTTTGAATGAACATGCTAAGTGTTTTTGTGCTTGCTATCATTAAAATAGTATTTTCAATATTTTAGTTTCATATACCACATTTTTTCTTCTCTCTTAAATGATAGCTTGTAACTACTTCTAGGAAGTGGCATTAAGAGCTGGTACAATTAATACTTTATTATTAAATTTCCCAAATACTACTTATATATAAAATTTTGTTTTGTTTTTGTTTTTATTCAGGACATCCTTCTTCCTTAGACATTTCTGAGTATCTAATTGTCCTGTTTAACCTTGATCTTAAATTAAAGAAGGAAAGTTAACAATGGTAGAATAACCTCTCATTAAGCTATGGCTTCGGAAGATAAGTTTTAGTGTGTGACTATATCAGAATTGAAGAACCAACTTGTACAAAGATTCAAAGTTTGTATGATAAAATATTAGCTTTTAAAAGATTTTGTATCAGTAAATATATAATTAATTGTCCATTTCTTTTATTTCCAATATAGGATACTATGTATAAATAAAATATTTCCATGGAGGAGGCTTAGTAAGCTAGATGTAGGCAAATAAGACCATTCCTTTAAAAATATATATTGAATGCTTTCTTTGTGTCCAGTACTATTTCAGCTACTGAATTACAAAATACAAGCTAACTGCATGTCAATAATAGTGTTTATAAAACATAATATGTATAGTGACAGTTAAAACTGAGGAAGAAGGCAAAGGTTATATGAAGAACAGGCTAAGTGATAGAAGCTACTTACCTAAAATTCAGAAGAAATGTGCTGACAAAGGAGGGTTAAAGGCCAACCTGTTCTAGCTAAAAAGGAGCTGAGCACATTGCTGGGTGCATTTGAAATTTTTTCTCATTTATTTTTTCAGTTCAATATATGAGATAGTGTATCAGTTATTGTGTTCTTCTGCAAGTAACAGAAAACACTAAGTCAATTGGTTTAAATATTAAAGAAATTTAATATCTCACCATAATTGGAATTTCAGAGATAAGGCAGACTTTGGGTGCAGTTCTGTCTGGGGCTTACTTATATCATCAAAAACTCACAATCTTTCTGCCCCTCTGCTCTGCTTTGTTAACCCTTCATCTTACTTCAGTCTAGTTTCTTTCATGGTAGAAGGTGATCACCAATGGAAATTGAAGGCAAATGGCTCCATGTAGGAAGGAAAGGAGGAAGTCAAGTGTATATGGTTGACTCTTGAACAACATGGGTTCGAACTGCACAAGTTCACTTATACATGGATTTTTTCAATAGTAAATACTGCAGTACTACACGGTCCATTGTTGTTTGAACTGCCGATATGGAACCGTGGATATGAAGGAACTGCAGTACATGGAGGGCTGATTATAAGTTACATATGGATTTTCCACTGTTTGGAGGATCTGCACCCCTGTTCAAGGGTCAATGAAGTATAATGTTTTCCTTCAGTATGATTTGGTCTGCTTAGGCTATAGGCTCACTATGGTTGAATAACAGGGCCTAGAGAAATACTATAGCTTGACTTAGAATAACCAGTTTTTATACCAGGGGCTGGGAGTGGGCTTACTTTTCTCTGATTTGGGGAGTGAGTGGATTTTTGCATAAAACTGGAAACAAAGAAGGTGGTTAAAGTCAGGGATGGAGATTGACCAGGAGCTTATCCAAGGAAGAAAGACACTTTGACCGTTGTTACCATTTTAAAACAATGTGAGATGGGCCATAAAACTGTTAAGTAACTGGCCAAGGGATACATAGCTAAGAAAAGGAAGGCTTGGGTTTCTAATCCACGTGGTCTTGTTTCAGAGCCTATTACCTGGAGCAGCATGACAATTGCTAGAGGACAGCCATTTAGTCATGATCTTATCCTCAGATGGCTCTGGATACCAAGACTATAGCAGCCAAAGCAAAGGGACCTTAATTTCTCAAGAGAGGAACAGAATTCTTTGGGTGCAGAAAAGTCTGGTTTGCTCCGATTACCACATCACACCACACTAAAAGGATTAAATCTGTTTTATATCTTATGCTGTCAAGTGTGGTGATTTCAAATCTCCACCTACAAATTGATACCTAGCTTTTTCTTTACAATGAAATATTTCAGTAAACAACAAAATATATATAAAATGCCCAGCTTTTATTTTTACTTCTAAACATGCAACTTCTTTTGATTTGCTTCTAATATTTTAAAAATATTAGGAATTTAATGAGAAGCTTTACTTACCCCAAATCAATTTCATTCATCTTTCTCCATCTCTAAATATAACCACTTCCCTAAGTTTGATATTAATCACTTTTATGGATATTACATATTTTACCATGCATGCAAGCATTTATAAATAATAATTATTATTTTGTATGCTCTAAAGTCTTATATTTTTCCATATGTTTCTATTTCCCTCATCATTATGCTTTTGACATTTGCCCATGTTAGCATATGTAACATTTATTTATTTTGACTGCTCTATGGTATTAGGCTTTTTGAATATTTTTAGTATAGTTTTAAATTTTCCTTCTGGTGAACATTCCTCCACCTTCTCTTACCATCACCTGATATTTTCACAAATTTTAAAAATTTGCCAAACTTAAAAATATAAAATAGTATTTCATAAAGGTTTACCTTTCAATTCCCTAAATACTATTGAGTTTAGTAAACATTGTATATTTATTGGCCATTGCGGTTTCTATTTCTTATTTTGTATTCATCTTTTTCACTCCTGATTTATATGTATTTATCATATGGTTATATGGTTTCTTATTGATTTTTAGAAGTTCTTTATTTATCGTGGTTATTAATCCTTTACAAATATTTTTGTACAGCCTGTGTTTTTCTTTCACTTTATTTGTCTTGAAAGACAGCTAGTCATCTGTCAATGCCCAAGTTACTCTATCCAACCAGAAAAACAAATGAATAAGCAATCAATCTATCAATAAATACATAAAAGAATCATGAATCCTTTACTGGAAAAATGAAGGCTGTTTGTATCTCATATTCACCTAATACACTCACTTATTAAATCTAATACTAAAAATCACAATAAAACTGGGGGCTGCTCACTTTGAAACAGGGGGTAGCAGTCCATTTGTTCAGGGTGCTCTGATCCACACATTCCTAACTTTCCCCAAATTCCTCCTTAACAGCACAGTCAAACTTGTAGAAATAACTCAGAAATAACACCACTAAATGCAAATAACTCAAATCAATTATGTGACTAAGGACAAATTACACAACTCTCATTAACATTTCCTTATCCTTGCTGGAGTTAAAATTTTAGCCTATGTATTGGTAGTGCTATTTTAGGTTCAAATAATGTATGCATATTGAAAATCTTCGAAAAAAGAAAGGCACAAACAAATGGCAAACATCTTCACCATCATTAGTATCATTATTATTATTAGCCTTCTCCATATTATTATCCTTCTTCATCTCTATCACCTAAGAGCGGTTAAAATGTGGAATCTCAACCATGAGCACATAACCCAAGGTGAGCTAAACAAAGTACATACCCAGGACTTTCCTTCAAACTATCAAAAAAGAGATGTTTCTTTTTTCTGGGGATACTAGTTGGAAGAAAAACATAAATTTAGATCTGCAGGTGGTCATATTAGCCACTGCAACAAGAGAGCTTGCTTAAGAATAAAGCTATCACAGAAGAAAGCAGAGAAAACAGAGGTAGAGAGAGAGAGAGCATCACAGATCCTGGAAGACATACTTGAAGTACTTTCTGAAGCCAGATCCTTCTTTTGAACATCTAGATATATTAATAAATCAATAAATTTACTTTAGTTGCTGCTATTTAACTAAAGTTGAATTTAAAAAAAAATTATTTTCCCATGAAAGTTGAGTTAAAGATCAGATTCCTTTATAAAATCTTCTTAAGAATAAATATCCTCATTCCTAGAAGGAGACATCAAAGCTCCCTAGAAGTTATGATGATTTAGTCAGGTATTTTCACACAGATTTAGAAGCTACCACCTACTCTCCCATGTTCTAAAGTGACACAAAATTAGGGCATGGCTTTGAGAATCTTATTCTTGCATATTACTGAAAAAAGAATGTTAGTAAAAGAATGTATTTTTTGAGAAACATGTACTCTAGTTAGAGGAATAAGCAGTATTTCTCCTGCTTATTATTTATTCTGGAGTAAATGCATTGGCAATATCTGGAGACAGAGAAATGGAAGATCACTGCAGATGGAAGGCCCTAGAAAACCCTTCTGTGTCCTTGATGTGTTTTATGCTTCAGTGATTGTGTTTGAGTATGCTGACTATCTAGGAAGTATGCATATCAGTTCTTTGGGCATTTAGCAGAAGGCTAAAATAATATGTTTACATCTGGTTTGGTGTTTGACAATGTCTGGAGAAGACATTCTCTTGTTCAAGGATCCTTACATCCAGAAGTTGTGGGTAGGGCCTGCTTAGAGCATATGGGAACTGAATCTACTCTTGGTAGACATTTGTCCTAATCTCACAATGACTATCTCAGCATCTGAGTTTATCTTAGGAAGGAGAAAGGAGCAAGGGAAGTACAGCAGGGAAGAAACATGGTGATGTCATTGATCAAGACATGGGTGAGTAATGTGGATACAGATCAACATAAGAAGTTCAAAGTTTTGCAAGTAATTTTAGAGGGCTTTGGGAAATTGGCTAGGAACATTTTCTTGTAGACCCTTGCAGAGGAGCATGCTGACAAGTGTGTATCCCACTCTCACATCTCTTTTAACATTTATTTATTTTTAAAATATAAAGAATTTTCTAAAACTTTTCATTTTACCTTGTACAGGGACACTATTAATCTCTGCACCCACTCATGTTTTAGTTTGTCCTGAAGAGCTGATGTCTCTATTCCTCATTTCATAGATAATGAGACTGAAATTTGGTGAAATCTGGTAAATTCTGAGATTTCAAATAGCTAGTAAGGATAATACAAACACACGATAATACATACGCCAAAATACCTTGAAAAATTGTAAAAACCATGGGTCAACTGCAAGTCTGTCCTTAGTTCAAATTTTCATTCTAGAATTTCTTTTGTATTAGTTCCATATTGCTTAAATATGGCTCAAGTCATGGGTAATATGGGTCTCTGATCTATTATCCTAAGATAGCAAGAATTTTGAGGAGGAAAGTTAGAAAACTCAACAATTTCTACACAGGAATCATAGTGGATCTAGATCTAATATGAAGCAAATGGAGTAATTTGAAATCATCAGTGTTATCTTATGTTTAAAAACTGCTTTAGATCAATCTTCTGTATCCGGGGGTAAAAGATCCCAACTCCTATGAATTATATATGTGAACAACCAAACTGAGGTAATAGGAACCATAATAATACTGCACAGTTAGCATTCTTCTGGCATTTTGCCCTAATGTATAACAATGTGTCCTTGCCTACAATACTCTAAAAAAATAATCTGTCAGGCAAAAGGAAAAAATTAATTAAACCAAAAATCAGTTACAATTGTTATTTAGAATTAAGATTAAAAGTTGTAATTTTAGGGATATCTTCAACATTCTACAAGAAAGATCCAAGACCAGTGAGTAGAGGACATATGAAAGATTATTTTAAACACAGCTGTTTTCTTTAACATTTAAAATTGTCCTGTAATGACATGAACAAAAAGCACATGAAAAGATGCTCAACATCACCAATTATCAGAGAAATGCAAATCAAAACTACAATGTGGTATCACCTCACACAGGTCAGAAGAGCCATCATCAAAAACTCTAGAAAAAGGGGCGGAGGGGAAGTTGATGGAAGAGTAAGACACAGAGATCACCTTCCTCCCCACAGATACATCATAAATACATCTACACGTGGAACAACTCCGACAGAACACCTACTGAAGGCTGGCAGAAGACCTCAGACCTCCCAAAAGGCAAGAAACTCCCCACGTACATGGGTAGAGCAAAAGAAAAAAAGAAAAAACAGAGACAAAAGAATACGGACGGCACCTGCACCAGTAGGAGGGAGCTGTGAAGGAGGAAAGGTTTCCTCACACTAGGAAGCCCCTACGCGGGCAGAGCTTCAGAGCTGCAGAGGAGAGCGCAGCAACAGGGGTGCGGAGGGCAAAGCGGGGAGATCCCCGCACAGAGGATCGGTGCTGACCGGCACTCACCAGCCCGAGAGGCTTGTCTGCTCACCCGCCAGGGCAGGCGGGACTGGGAGCTGAGGCTTGGGCTTTGGTCGGAGCGCAGGGCGAGGACTGGGGTTGGCTCTGTGAACACATCCTGAAGGGGTTAGTGCACCACGGCTAGCCGGGAGGGAGTCCGGGAAAAGGTCTGGAGCTGCCAAAGAGGCAAGAGACTTTTTCTTGTCTCTTTGTTTCCTGGTGTGCAAGGAGAGGGGTTTAAGACTGCTGCTTAAAGGAACTCCAGAGACGGGCGTGAGCTGCGGCTAAAAACGCGGACCCCAGAGACGGGCGCGAGCCGCAGCTAAAAGCGCGGACCCCAGGGACGGGCGGAAGATGCTAAGGCTGCTGCTGCTGCCACCAAGGGGCCTCTGTGTGAGCATAGGTCACTATCTACACCCCTCTTCCGGGGAGCCTGTGCAGCCCACCACTGCCAGGTTCCCGGGATCCAGGGAAAACTTCCCAAGGAGAACACACGGCGAACCTCAGGCAGGTGCAACGTCACGCCGGCCTCTGCCACCGCAGGCTTGCCCCGCACTCCGCGGCCCTCCCTCCCCACAGCCTGAGTGAGCCAGAGCCCCCAAATCAGTGGCTCCTTTAACCCCGTCCTGTCTGAGGGAAGAACAGATGCCCTCCAGTGACCTACACACAGAGGCGGGGCCAAATCCAAAGCTGAGCCCCTGTGAGCTGTGAGAACAAAGAAGAGAAAGGGAAATCTCTCCTAGCAGCCTCAGAAGGAGCAGATTAAATCTCCACAATCAACTTGATGTACCCTGCATCTGTAGAATACATGAATAGACAACGAATCATCCCAAATTGAGGAGGTGGACTTTCAGAGCATGATTTATGATTTTTTCCCCTTTTCCTCTTTTTGTGAGTGTGTATGTGTGTGCTTCTGTGAGAGATTTTGTCTGTATAGCTTTGCTTCCACCATTTGTCCTAGGGTTCTATCGGTCCATTTTTTTAAAAATTTTTTTCTTAATAATTAATTTTAATAACTTTATTATACTTTACATTCTTTCTTTCCTTCTTTCTTTCTTTCTTTCTTCCTTCCTTCCTTCCTTCCTTCCTTCCTTCTTCTTTCTTTCTTTCTTTCTTTCTTTCTTTCTTTCTTTCTTTCTTTCTTTCTTTCTTTCTTTCTTTCCTCCCTTCACTCCTTTAGACAACGAATCATCCCAAATTGAGTACGTGAATTTTGAGAGCAAGATTTATGATTTTTTCCTCTTTACTGCTTTTTGTGAGGGTGTATGTGTATGCTTCTGTGTAAGATTTTGTTTGTATAGCTTTGCTTCCACCATTTGTCCTAAGGTTCTATCCGACCTTTTTTTTTTCTAAATAATTATGTTTTAACTTAATAACTTTTATTATACTTTATTTTATTGTATTTTCATTCTTTTTTCCTTCCTTCCCTCCTTCCTTCCTTCCTCGCTCCTCCCTCCCTACCTCCATTCTTTCCTTCTTTCCTTCTTTTCTTCTTTCTTTCTTTCTTCCTTCCTTCCTCCCTGCCTTCTCTCCTATCTTTCTTTCTTTCTTTCTTTCTTCCTACTTCTGCTAAATCTTTCTCTCTACTTTTTCTCCCTTTTATTCTGAGTCGTGTGAATGAAAGGCTCTTGGTGCTGTAGCTAGGAGTCAGTGCTGTGCCTCGGAGGTGGGAGAGCCAAATTCAGGACACTGGTCAACAACAGACCTCCCAGCTCCACGTAATATCAAATGGCGAAAATCTCCCAGAGATCTCCATCTCAACACTAGCACCCAGCTTCACTCAATGATCAGAAAGCTACAGTGCTGGACAACCTATGTCAAACAACTAGCAAAACAGGAACACAACCCCACCCATTAACACAGAGACTACTTAAATCATACTAAGTCCACAGACACCCCAAAACACACCACCAGACGTGGAACTGCTCACTAGAGAGACAAGATCCAGCCTCATCCACCAGAAAACAGGCACTAGTCCCCTCCACCAGGAAGCCTACACAACTGACTGAAACAACCTTAGCCACTGGGGAAAGACATCAAAAACAATGGGAACTACGAACCTGCAGCCTGCAAAAAGGAGACCCCAAACACAGTAAGATAAGCAAAATGAGAAGACAGAAAAACACACGGCAGATGAAGGAGCAAGATAAAAACGCACCAGACCTAATAAATGAAGAGGAAATAGGCAGTCTACTTGAAAAAGAATTCTGAATTATGATAGTAAAGATGATCCAAAGTCTTGGAAATAGAATGGACAACATGAAAGAAACATTTAACAAGGACATAGAAGAACTAAAGATGAAACAAACAATGATGAACAACACAATAAATGAAATGAAAAAGACTCTAGATGGGATCAATAGCAGAATAACTGAGGCAGAAGAATGGATAAGTGACCTGGAAGATAAAATAGTGGAAATAACTACTGCAGAGCAGAATAAAGTAAAAAGAATGAAAAGAACTGAGGACAGTCTCAGAGACTTCTGGGATAACATAAACGCACCAACATTTGAATTATATGTGTTCCAGAAGAAGAAGAGAAAAAAAAGGGACTGAGAAAATATTTGAAGAGATTATAGTTGAAACCTTCCCTAATATGGGAAAGGAAATAGTCATTCAAGTTCAGGAAGCACAGAGAGTCCCATACAGGATAAATCCAAGGAGAAATATGCCAAGACACATATTAATCAAACTGTCAAAAATTAAATACAAAGAAAACATATTAAACGCAGCAAGGGGAAAATAACATGCAAGGGAATCCCCATAACGTTAACAGCTGATCTCTCAGCAGAAACTCTGGAAGCCAGAAAGGAGTGGCAGGACATACTGAAAGTGATGAAGGAGAAAAACCTGCAACAAAGATTACTCTACCCAGCAAGGATCTCATTCAGATTTGATGCAGAAATTAAAACCTTTACATACAAGCAAAAGATGAGAGAGTTCAGCACCACCAAGCCAGCTTTACAACAAATGCTAAAGGAACTTCTCTAGACAAGAAACACAAGAGAAGGAAAACACCTATAATAAGAAACCCAAAACAATATAGAAAATGGGAATAGGAACATACATATCCATAACTACCTTAAAAGTAAATGGACTACATGCTCCCACCAAAAGACACAGATTGGCTGAATGGATACAAAAACAAGACCGCTATATATGCTGTCTACAAGAGACCCACTTCAGACCTAGAGACACATATAGACTGAAAGTAAGGGGGTGGAAAAATATATTCCGTGCAAATGGAAACCAAAAGAAACCTGGAGTAGCAGTCCTCATATCAGACAAAATAGACTTTGAACTAAAGACTATTACAAGAGACAAAGTAGGACTACATAATGATCAAGGGATCGATCCAAAAAGAAGACATAACAATTGTAAATATTTATGCACCCAACATAGAAGCACCTCAATATATAAGGCAAATGCTAAAAGCCATAAAACAGGAAATTGACAGTAACACATTCATAGTAGGGGACTTTAACACCTCACTTTCACCAATGGACAGATCATCCAAAATGAAAATAAATAAGGAAACACAAGCTTTAAATGATACATTAAACAAGATGGACTTAATTGATATTTATAGGACACTCCAACCAAAAACAACAGAATACACATTTTCTCAAGTGCTCATGGAACATTCTCCAGGATAGATCATATCTTAGGTCACAAATCAAGCCTTGGTAAACTTAAGAAAATTGGAATTGTATCAAGTATCTTTTCCGACCACAATGCCATGAGACTAGATATCAATTACAGGAAAAGATCTGTAAAAAATACAAACACATGGAGGCTAAACAATACACTACTTAATAACGAAGTGATCACTGAAGAAATCAAAGCGGAAATAAAAAAAATACCTAGAAACAAATGAAATGCAGACACAAGGACCCAAAACCTCTGGTATGCAGCAAAAGCAGTTCTAAGAGGGAAGTTTATAGCAATACAAGCCCACCTTAAGAAGCAGGAAACATCTCGAATAAACAACCTAACTTTGCACCTAAAGCAATTAGAGAAAGAAGAACCAAAAAACCCCAAAGTTAGCAGAAGGAAAGAAATCATAAAAATCAGATCAGAAATAAATGAAAAAGAAATGAAGGAAATGATAGCAAAGATAAATAAAAGTAAAAGCTAGTTCTTTGAAAAGATAAACAAAATAGATAAACCATTAGCCAGACTCATCAAGAAAAAAAGGGAGAAGACTCAAATCAATAGAAATAGAAATGAAAAAGGAGAAGTAACAGCTGACACTGCAGAAATACAAAAGATCATGGGAGATTACTACAAGCAACTCTATTCTAATAGAATGGACAACTTGGAAGAAATGGACAAATTCTTAGAAATGCACAACCTGCCAAGACTGAATCAGGAAGAAATAGATAATAGGAACAGACCAATCTCAAGCACTGAAATTGAAACTGTGATTAAAAATCTTCCAACAAAAAAATAGCCCAGGACCAGATGGCTTCACAGGTGAGTTCTATGAAACATTTAGAGAAGAGCTAACACCTATCCTTCTCAAACTCTTCCAAAATATAGCAGAGGGAGGAACACTCCCAAATTCCTTCTACGAGGCCACCATCACCTTGATACCAAAACCAGAAAAGGATGTCACAAAGAAAGAAAACTACAGGCCAATATCACTGATGAACATAGATGCAAAAATCCTCAACAAAATACTAGCAAACAGAATCTAACAGCACATTAAAAGGATCATACACCATGATCAAGTGGGGTTTATTCCAGGAATGCAAGGATTCTTCAATATACGCAAATCTATCAATGTGATAAACCATATTAACAAATTGAAGGAGAAAAACCATATGATCATCACAATAGGTGCAGAAAAAGCTTTTGACAAATTTCAACACCCATTTATGATTAAAAGAACCCTGCAGAATGTAGGAATAGAGGGAACTTTCCTCAACATAATAAAGGCCATATATGACAAGCCCGCAGCCAACATCATCCTCAATGGTGAAAAACTGAAAGCATTTCCACTAAGATCAGGAACAAGACAAGGTTGCCCAGTCTCACCACTCATATTTAACATAGTTTTGGAAGTTTTAGCCACAGCAATCAGAGAAGAAAAGGAAATAAAAGGAATCCAAGTCAGAAAAGAAGAAGTAATGTTGTCACTGTTTGCAGATGACATGATACTATACATAGAGAATCCTAAAGATGCTACCAGAAAACTACTAAAGCTAATCAATGAATTTGGTAAAGTAGCAGGATACAAAATTAATGCACGGAAATCTCTGGCATTCCTATACACTAATGATGAAAAATCTGAAAGTGAAATCAAGAAAACACTCCCATTTACCATTGCAACAAAAAGAATAAAATATCTAAGAATAAACCTACCTAAGGAGACAAAAGACCTGTATGCAGAAAATTATGAGTCTGATGAAAGAAATTAAAGATGATACAAATAGATGGAGAGATATACCATGGTCTTGGATTGGAAGAATCAACACTGTGAAAATGACTCTACTAAGCAAAGCAATCTATAGATTCAATGCAATCCCTATCAAACTACCACTGGCATTGTTCACAGAACTAGAACAAAACATTTCACAATTTGTATGGAAACACAAAAGACCCCGAATAGCCAAATCAATCTTGAGAATGAAAGACGGAGCTGGAGGAATCAGGCTCCCTGACTTCAGACTATACTACAAAGCTACAGTAATCAAGACAGTATGGTACTGGCACAAAAACAGAAAGATAGATCAATGGAACAGGACAGAAAGCCCAGAGATAAACCCACACACATATGGTCACCTTATCTTTGATAAAGGTGGCAGGAATGTACAGTAGAGAAAGGACAGCCTGTTCAATAAGTGGTGCTGGGAAAACTGAACAGGTATATGTAAAAGTATGAGATTAGATCACTCCCTAACACCATACACAAAAATAAGCTCAAAATGGATTAAAGACCTAAATGGAAGGCCAGAAACTATCAAACTCTTAGAGGAAAACATAGGCAGAACACTCTATGACATAAATCACAGCAAGATCCTTTTTGACCCACCTCCTAGAGAAATGGAAATAAAACCAAAAATAAACAAATTGGACCTAATGAAACTTCAAAGCTTTTGCACAGCAAAGGAAACCATACACAAGACCAAAAGACAACCCTCAGAATGGGAGAAAATATTTGCAAATGAAGCAACTGACAAAGGATTAATCTCCAAAATTTACAAGCAGCTCATGCAGCTCAATAACAAAAAAACAAACAACCCAATCCAAAAAATGGGCAGAAGACCTAAGTAGACATTTCTCCAAAGAAGATATACAGACTGCCAACAAACATATGAAAGAATGTTCAACATCATTAATCATTAGAGAAATGCAAATCAAAACTCCAATGAGATATCATCTCATAACAGTCAGAATGGTCATCATCAAAAACTCTAGAAACAATAAATGCTGGAGAGGGTGTGGAGAAAAGGGAACACTCTTGCATTGCTGGTGGGAATGTGAATTGGTTCAGCCACTATGGAGAAGAGTATGGAGGTTCCTTAAAAAACTAAAAATAGAACTACCATATGACCTAGCAATCCCACTACTGGGCATATATCCTGAGAAAACCAAAATTCAAAAAGAGTCATGTACCAAAATGTTCACTGCAGCTCTATTTACAATAGCCCAGAGGTGGAAACAACCTAAATGCCCATAATCAGATGAATGGATAAAGAAGATGTGGCACATATATACAATGGAATATTACTCAGCCATAAAAAGAAACAAAATTGAGCTATTTGTAATGAGGTGGATAGACCTAGAGTCTGTCATACAGAGTGAGGTAAGTCAGAAAGAGAAAGACAAATACCGTATGCTAACACATATATATGGAATTTAAGAAAAAAAATGTCATGAAGAACCTAAGGGTAAGACAGGAATAAAGACACAGACCTACTGGAGAACGGACTTGAGGATATGAGGAGGGGGAAGGGTGAGCTGTGACAAAGCGAGAGAGGCATGGACATATATGCACTAACAAATGTAAGGTAGATAGCTAGTGGGAAGCAGCCGCATAGCACAGGGATATCAGCTTGGTGCTTTGTGATGGCCTGGAGGGTTGGGATAGGGAGGGTGGGAGGGAGGGAGAGCAAGAGGGAAGAGATATGGGAACATATGTATATGTTTAACTGATTCACTTTGTTATAAAGCAGAAACTAATACACTATTGTAAAGCAATTATACTCCAATAAAGATGTTAAAAAAATAAAACTCAGAAAATCTACTAACAGTAAATAATGGTGAGGGTGTGGAGAAAAGGGTACCGTCCTACACTGTTGGTGGGAATGCAAATTGGTGTAACCACTATGGAAAACAGTATGGAGGTTCCTTAAAAAGCTAAAACTAGAACTACTATATAATCCAGCAATCCCATTCCAGAGCACATATCCAGAGAAAACCATTTTCCAAAAGGATACATGCACACCAATGTCCAGTGCAGCACTATTTACAATAGCCAAGACATGGAAGCAACCTAAGTGTCCATCAACAGAGGAATGGATAACGAAGATGTGGTACATATATACAATGAGCTACTACTCAGCCATTAAAAAAGAATGAAATAATGCCATTTGTAGCAACATGGATGGACCTAGAGGTTATTTATCATACTAAGTGAAGTCAGACAGAGAAAGGCAAAGGTCATATGATATCACTCATATGTGGAATCTAATCTTAAAAAATAAAGATACAAATGAACTTATTAACAAAACAGAAACAGACTTACAGATATTGAGAACAAGCTTATGGTTACTGAAGGGGAAACGTGGAGGAGGGGAGATAAATCAGGAGCTTGGGATGAATGCACACACGATACTATGTAGTATGTATAAGATAGATAACCAGCAAGGACCTACTGTATAGCACAGGGAACTCTACTCAATATTCTGTGATAACCTATATGAGAAAAGAATCTAAAAAATAATGAATATATGTATACATATAACTGAATCACTTTGCTGTACATCTGTAACTAACACACATTGTAAATCAACTGTGCTCCAATGAAATTAAATTTTTAAAATATTGTCCAGTTATGTAAGAAATTGCTTTGCCATCTCTGAATTTCAGAATGTTGGAAATAAGATTTTTACCTTAAATGGGAGATTGCATAAAATGTCTCCAAGATCTTTAAAAATTCAAGATTATTTTGGCATGTTCATTTTTTTTTTTCTCAGAAAGAGTGCTACCTATAGAACTAATTTTTGTAATTTTGTAACCAGGTATAGGTGCAACTGAAATCACCTGTCTATGCTGAAAGCTCATTCCGGAAAATAACAGTTTCCAGAATAAATGGAACTAAATATTCTGGTTGACTGGAAGAGCTGGTGGCCATTCAATGAGTGAAACTTAATCAGTTAAGGTTATTAAACTCAATATCTGATTCTAAGTAAAATGAGAAGTACATTAAGAAAACTCTTTTGTTAGGAATATTGAGCTTTTCAAATTTTCTTAAAACATTTTTTTGTTTGTTTGCTTTTGACTGTGAGAGAATTTTCAGAAACAATGGCAAAGCCAGTCACTCACTTTGATAGTTTGCATAGTATTATCATTAGGGAAAGATCAAGACTAATTACTAAAATTTATTGGAATAAGGTTTAAATCCTGAATAGTTTTATTCATCATAAGTTATGTACATATTTATTCTTTACAATGCTTCATAAATAATTTAACATTTAAACAGCTTGCTTTGGGAATTCTTTGGGAATTCAGCTTGACATTTCATTCAAAAGCAATCTTGGCCAATGTTTCTAATTACATTTTTCAAAATTCTTGCTTGTTCTGTTTTCCACTTCTAAAATTATTTCTGAAATTTAATTGACATCTTAATGAATACATTTTTATACCCTTTGAACATAAGCCAATTATAGAAACTTTCATTAAAATATTGAGGCACAAAAAATGATTATAATTTTTTAAAATTTGAGGGAATAATAGTAACTTTCTCATAGAATAATACTATTTAGAATTACTCATGTGATTTTCTGTTTAAGAGAGGAAAACTGCAAATTATCGCTAAAATGTTGCTTTTTGAAAATAAAAAAATTGGAAAATTAATTGAAAGATAATGCTACAGAGATACATGATCAAATATATTAAAATCTTTAAAAATGATTATCTACTTCACAGGAAATATATAAGATTAGAGCTAAGAGTCCTAATAGTTGCAATTTATGATTACAACTCTGGTTTCCACATTAGTTTGAGCTGAAAACCATTTGAAATTAGTATTCATCAGTTGATGGTTCATATTTGTCTTTTATACCTGATGGGAATATAGTACAAAAAAAATTATTTCTTGTAAGAGATATATCACAGAAACTCGTTATTAGTAGCCAAGTAAACAGTAGTTAAGCTAGAAAATTCTGTTTAGATATTTTCTCATAGCCTAATTCAAATTTCCTAACTAAATAACAACAGGTCGTTTTAATACTTACAATTGCCAATTCCATTCCTTGTACACCCATACATACACATGTGCAGACACACACACACATTTTAAGACCATTTGAGTGTTTCTACTGATGAAGCTAATATTTTAGGTAGCCTGAGGATCTGAAACCTTTTCTTCTGACCTAACACATATAGAAACTGGTTGATTTTTTTTGGTTCCATAACAAACTGTCCAGGAAGAGACATTGGTAGTTACATTGTAATAACTGCTTTGTTTTGTAGAGCACCTTACACTTTTCAAAGCCTTATCATGTTATCAAAAAATAGTACATCCATGAACTCATGGACTTGGGTAACAATTTGTTTACAGGATTCTTTCTTTTTCATTCTTTCATTTCATTCTTTCTGCATCTTTAAGTCACATTCATTCTTTTTTATTTGTCTCATGTATGAATGTGAGCAATGAATATTTACTAGCTAACAAGTTTGGGGAGGCAAAAATAAATAAGAAAATATGTGTTCACTTGAGAAACTTGTAATCTTGTATAGGGTACAGTTAAATAAATAAGTGAAATAAGAGAAAGCAAAAAATTTACATTGGAAGCCCAGAGCCTGGACTCTTCATTTGTCATTGAAAGCCCAGGAAGGGCTTCACAGAACTTATATTTAGGGTGCATATTAAAAAATGGGTAGTTGTTGTCCAGGCAGATGAAGATGGATTAGAACAGTGATTCACAACAAGCTGAAAATCCAACATTTCAAAAGATATTTGGCATTGTCTGGGGACATTATTGATTGCCAAGAGTGAATAGTTGTGTGTGCTACTCTCATCTACTGGGTAGAGGCCAGGGATGCTGCTAAACATCCTACCACCCTAAAAGCAGATCCACCTATCTCCCCCCCAATAAAAACAATTACCTGTTTCAAAATGTCAGTAGTGTCAAGGTTGAGAGTCTATAGGTTAGAGGCATTATAAGCAAAAGGAATAAATACATGGAGGAAAATATTCTACTGACTTATGAAAATATAAACTGCTAGATGGGTATAGATGGATTGGGCACAGAAAGAGCAAGAGTGCCCACTGAATTATAGAGAGGAAAAAAGAGCCTGTGTTTTAGGGCAGCATAGATTTTAATAGACACATCTTTGTTTCTGTACAGTACAGCACTTTTTGTAAAGTAGTAGAATGTTAAAATAAGAATGGGTCTTTAAGTCCTCTAAAGAAACAAAAATTAACAGATATATAGGTAGTTCAGTAAAACGATACCATGATCTTAAAATATAAAGAAACTAAATGAGGAGTATCACTAATAATATGTAGTCTATTATTTTTGGTCAAAAGTCAATAGAGGGGTGTGTGTGTGTGTTTGTGTGCACTTATTCAAATTTTATTTTATTTTATCAGAAATAGATCATGGGCTCCCACATCACATGATAACATCTACTCCTGCTTCACAATATGCAATCTTAGAAGAAGCTGATCTGATGAACTGCTTATTAGGCCCCAGATAAAGAGGTGGAAGGAAAAGCACTTCTCTTTTAGCCCATAAAATTTAAAAAAAAGTGATTCTATATGTGGCACATATACTTAAAACACTACTAGTTACCTTCAATGGTGCTATATTTTAAGTTAGTGTCTTACACAGTGCCTGGTAAATACTTACTGAATGACTGTTTGTATAAATAAATAAATGATCAGTAAAAAAAAGAGAAAGGAGAGGAAAGGAAATTTAAGGAAAAGAGGAAGAAAAGAAGGAAGGAAGGAAGGAAGGGAGGGAGGGAGGAAGGAAATGGAGAAGTTATATCTGTTAAAAGCTCAGAATTAAGCTCTATGAGGGCAAGCTTTTCACTCCTTTGAGCACTGCTGAATTCCCAGTAACTAGAAGTATGTCTGATACATGTTAGTGTTCAATAACTATTCATTAATTGAATGAATAACCCAGCCTCACCCAGCTTCCCATACTTTAGTGAGCATACAAAAAATTTGCCAGGGGTAGGAAGGGGCAACAAAATAATCAGTAATTACATCACTGATGACTACCTATTTGGGTAACAAATGTATCAACTATACAATAAGTTACATTATGTAGAAGTGATTCAAAAAGAATATGAACATAACAATTTAGTCATGCTTGGATCTTTGGGAATAAATTACCTCAGCTAAACTATGACTGTGATTTTCAGGATCATGAGTGTGTGTGTGTGTGTGTGTGTGTGTGTGTGTGTGTGTGTGTGTGTTGGGGGAAGGGAGGGGAAGAGAGAGAGAGAGATAGACATAAAGACATTCTCTGATAAGAGAAATAGAGAAAAAAGAAGATATAAAAGCAATAGGAAATATCTTCTTTCTTTCTGCTAAGTACACTCTATAGGCATATTATTGTGTATTGTATTAGGGACTTGCAAAATATATACATTGGGTATACATATTGAAGAGATCTTATCACAGCAATGCTATCATACTTTAACTTACTCTTTATTTAATTCCTCAGTCTTGTCTTAAAGAAAATCTTTCTAAGAAATTTTTCCTCTTATAATACTATTTGTAAACTTATCCTACTTTTTTATTGAAAAGTATGGTACACTTTGATATTTTATATAGCAAATTAAATATTTGATTTTTGTGTATTAATTTTGGCTTTTTATCAAAAAAAAGTGTGTATTTTTGGCTTGTTACCAAAACAACAACAACAACAAAAAAAGCAAAGAGCTATGTTCCAGGAGCCAGAACAATTTTTTTCTGGCATAAAGATACAAACAACAATCTACTTTGCAGATCAGGTATTTAACAATTCTTATAGAGTGTCCATTTAGAGATTCTAATTCTTAAAGTTTAAGGTGAAACTCTTGGCAGTGTGTCCCCTGAAAGGAGTATTAAAGAGAAGGTCAGAAGTGTGTCAGCACAGAACCTTAACATGACTCTGTGACCTTTCTTTCTTTCTCCCTCAATGTCTTCATCTGCTGAATGGGTATAAAAATCTGTCTCTATTAACACAAAGACTGACTGGATTACTGGATTCAAAAATAACTTTTAAAAATAGATGTTGGGCTTCCCTGGTGGCGCAGTGGTTGAGAGTCTGCCTACCAATGCAGGGGACACGGGTTCAAGCCCTGGTCTGGGAAGATCCCACGTGCCACGGAGCAGCTGGGCCCGTGAGCTACAAATACTGAGCTCTGTGCGTCTGGAGCCTGTGCTCCGCAGCAAGAGAGGCCGCGACAGTGAGAGGCCCGCGCACCGCGATGAAGAGTGGCCCCCGCTTGCCACAACTAGAGAAAGCCCTCGCACAGAAACGAAGACCCAACACAGCCAAAAATAAATAAATGAATAAATAAATTTATAAAAAAAAAAAATAGATGTTTATATTTTGAATGCTTTATAGTTAAGTTTATGAGCATACAGTTATACTGTATATTAAACCCATTTTCTGTGTTAGAGTTAATTTTCACTTTTCTGGGAGACAGCAGTTAATTTACCTGAAAATGCTATATACAATTTTGTGATTTTTGGATTGTTTAGCACTTTAAATGATTTTATAATTGGGAAGCTTTTTGCCTTTGGCTATAACTGCCCTTTCAGGTAGAATCTTTAGTATTGTTAAAGGAAGAATTCTGAAAGTTAGAAACTCATTTAGCAAAAAAAGAATATAAACTATTAATATATTTCTTCAAAGCTCTTAAAATCTGAGAGGTCACTCCTGGTAGCATTTAGTATTTTTCTCATAGTTTGATATATCTGAATTATTCCAAGAGTAAATTATTAACATGAGACCTAATGTGAAATTCCATAGTATTTAAAATTACTGGTCTGGGATGATAGTTTTACCTTGGTGTCCCTTTTTTTCCAGCATGGAATTTGCTAATGGAGAAATAACAATTTGTTTACTATTTCCTTTTGTTTTAGTTGTCACTACAATATCTATTGTGAATAAGTGTTTAGGAGTAATTTTGCCTTTTAAGTATCAAAAACATTAACAAATGTTGTTTGATTCACTTACAAATTATATGAGAAGAGGCATGAAATTTTCCTAACCTTTTCTGTAGCTCAATAAATCACATACAGACAAGAAAGTTAAGCACTACTTCAGTGGAAAATCAGCAGACAGATGTAGCACATATTCCCCTCAAAATAATTCAGAACCTGTTTCAATTTATCAAATGCCTACTTTATCTGTCAAAACAATGTCCTTTCTCAAATAAAGGGCATTGTTTCTGTTGCAAGAAAAAGGTTCTGATGTATTGTTATCTGCAAATGGATGGGGGAATAATGGAACAACAGGCAGTGTTTCAAACTAAGAGATCAAAGGCCAGAATGCATTACAAATCTTGTTAAAATAAATGAGGGTAAGAGCATAATTCCAATAAAGATATTTATAGTCTTAAACAATCTCTCTCTCTTTTTAAAAGAGATCTTTAAAAATGAACCTAAATCCCCTCATAAACACAAAAAGATTTTTGCTCCTTCTCTCAAAGAAGTTCAGCATTCAAAGAAATATAGATTTGTAGAATTTTCATGCAAGCTGGATATGAGGACCTTTCTAATGTGCTGACATTGTAGAATTTTACTGACACTGCTAATCTTTCTATTTGTTGCCTTTATCCTCACACATAGTATTTGAGGAGGAAAACACTTGTTCATAAAATATCCAAATCTAAAACACATTTTATTATGAAAATGCTTAACTAAATAAATATTTATTTGGCAAAATTAAGCGAGAAAGACAATCTCTCTTATAGTAAGCAATGTTTCTTCTAAAATAATCTCATTACTTGAATATCTAACATCTAATGTAAATCTTTTAACTCCAATTTAAAATGTAATATTTCCTTCTTTAAGAGTATCAAGACAATTCTAATATAATTATGACAATACTGAGCATTAAAGTTGTACTGTACATGTACACAGTCAGCTGTTATTTCCTAGCCATTTTCATGTGCAAACGTTTGCTTTAACCTAAACATGTCAGATATTTATAATGATTCCTGCAGCCTAGTTGATCTGGAGCTGAAATCTGACAATGCAGCCTGATGGATCTGTCTTCTGTTTGTAGGTTGCTCTCCTTTACATTATTCTATCTCTTTGTTTTGTTTAGTTTTGCTTTTAAATGCAACCATGACCTTTGTCAGATGCCAGAGTATCTTTTTAAAACAAATCTGTAACTATCTTATCTTGAAAAGAGGTTCTATATTCAGTAATAAACTTTGGAATTGATGATTATAAAATACATTAATTCATAATCATCAAAAGATAAAATAGGCATTTGTGACCATATATCCACACAATTCTATCATTGAATAGTTTTTAAAAACTACTGGAGAGTTATTAAAGTCTATTGAAAAAACTACTGGAGAGTTATTAAAGTCTCAGTTATCTGAGAACTATCCCTGGAAATGAAAAGCCTTTTGTTTTACATAATGTAATATGGATTGTGATGTTTACTACCTGACACTAAGATTTGAAGATACTGTGATTAAACATAGTTTTGTCATCTAAAACTTAGTTTTCTCACTTATACCGATAAGTATTGGAATTAAATAATAAATATGTAAAACAAATGTGAATTAAGCAGGCAGGAAAAGACCGGCATTATGTAAACGTTATTACTTTTCTTACAAAAATGCTTCTGTACCCACCAAATAGAGGATCCCATGAACTCAATTTCTGCTCACATTTTTATATAGTCTATAAAAGGATAATATTAATTGGAGTCCCTTTGGAATATTCAATTCAAAATTACTAGCTAGCCTGTAGAATCTGTTCCAAAGTGTTTCAATAGACAATATAATCACCAGTCTATGGGGGTCCAAATATCCTTTAATTTCCTGTTATATGTCATTGACTATGCTGGACATTAGAGGCAGAAGGAATGCTAAGACATTATCCTGTGTTCAGGGAGGTCACAAGCTTATATTATAAAAACAGCTTAAACACTTCAATTATTTTGTTCACATTTTCTCTACCATCTCATACCCTCTAAATCATAGACTTAAGTAATAATAATTGAAATTAAAAACCAGGCTTCAAATATGTTTAAATATAACTTGTTCAAAAAGTATTTATTGTTCATTGTATTACTTTATTCTGAAAATACATAAATATGCTATATATCCATAAGCCCATTTATAGATCTATATATTGCAGGAGTATGTATCTGTGGATGTATACAGATATACACAAACCTATAGTCATCTGTTTATCCATCAGCCTATTCCATTTATCTATCCATCCAAATCAGAAATTAAGACTATTAAAGCCTGAGTCAAACACATTTGAATTCAATTTCTGTCTTACTAGCTATAAGGCTGAAGAAGTCAGTAAACTTCTCTATTCACTTTTGCTCAGGACACTCTTCTGTGACATGAGGCACTGAGTGGTTAGAGCAACAGGCCCTGCTTTCTGCTTCAGTAAGCCAAATTTGGGTGCAGAGAGATTGTTCATAGGAACATTATAAAATGTACTAATTTATTGCAATATGTGAAATTTGTCATCTTGGAGATCTGTGTACACAGATCATCACATGATGTTTTCAATCTCTTTTGTTTCCTATTGTACTGTGAATGTTAGAAAACTTTACACTTATGAGGGTGATTTTGACCAAGGATATCCAAGATTATGCCTCTAGTTAACAGAATATGTTTGAAAGAAACACTGGGTTTTCTTATTCATTATCATAAACACTGAAGATCCAGGTCTTTTTTAATGCTTTACACAGCATCTATCTATATTTAATACATGTTATTTAAAGAAGAAATACATGTGAGAGGAGAGAGCAGTTAATAAGACAGGACGTGCGTGAGTCTTGATCATGGTGAAGTTTCTGTCTTGAGGGACCTCCCATAGAGCATGCTGACTTCTGTCTTAAAACTCTCCCAGACACTAGGGTTGCCTAACAGCAGTACCAATATCTCTAAGTACCTGAGTATGGGGTATGGGGTAGAGCAAGGAAGGAGTCTCCAGTCTCCAAATACTTCTCCTTACAGTTTACCTTGATTCTATCCAAGGACTAGGAATAAGTTAGATACAAATATAAGTTAGAGCAAATATGTTACTGCTTCAAATGATATAGTAATCCATTATAAACATTAACATTTAGAAACACATAGGAAAATTAATCATATTTTAAAAATAAGTTCAAAATAAAATAAATTCCAGTAGAATTCTCTACCAATTCAAGGTTAGAAAAAAATTAGAGAAAAAATTAAATCCCCCCTACAGAAGACTAGCACTGGAGGAGACCTTAAATAAAGTGCAACATAATGACACTGAAGAGAAAGATGAGGAGAAAAGATCATTCAGGGGACAACGTTTGTCTAGGGAAATGCTTATGCATAATACGTGTCTACAAACCAAAGAGACAATATTTGGGTTGAATCTGAACCTACGTAGTTTAAATAAACGGTAGTTTCCTTGGTTGATTGGATCATTTGGTTAATACAGAGAACCCAAAGGAGGGAGAAAAATTAATCATAAAAGTTTGAAGTATTTTGCAGTGCAAATTATTCATTGTTTCTTCAAATTTCTCATTTTTAATAATAGTTACTGTAGCAGTTTAAAATATTATTTTATTTAAAAGAAGACATTTATTTACAAAAAAATGAGTTATTTAAAACAATTAGTGTGGGATGTTGTTTAAACTGATACATTTTGTGTTATGAACCGAAAATGTATAATAGTATAAAGACTATTAAAGATATTGCTTATTTTTCCCAGTACTATACATCTTTTAAAAAGCCATCATCTTTTTGATCTCTTTATCACTTATCTTTGTTTTTAAATTTCTGCAAAAAATTGAAATATTTTCAAATTTTAAAAGTCATAACCTTGAGAAATATTTCCTAATAAACTGTAGAATAATATTATCTTATTAACTATAAGGGAATTTGATAGTAAACATATTTAATATGCAAGCTTCTGATTAATATAAAGAAAACATTAACAGACTATAGCAACAGTGATAATACAATGATTTGAAATGAAAAAAGTGCCTCTATGAATATTAAGTCAATAACTTTCTTCTGAAATATAAAATGTTCATGGCACTGAAAATTAATGATTGCTTGCATGTAAATTACCATATTTTAAAAGAGATATCTTCAAGAACCATTTTAATCTTTGCTATATTTTCCATATAGTACTTCTAAATTCATATTTCAGTGTTGATATTTCAAATAAAGAAAATGGACTATTGTAATCCTTTGTATGGTGTTTTCATTCAATTAGCTCTATCTTTCTTTTTCTAAGCAAACAAGATGGCAATTTACTCAAAGTCAACCCGTAATAACATATATCAGCCAGAGTCAAACACACACTGTACTGCTCATGGTACACCTTTTAAAATCAAACAATTTTAAATAAAAGCAAACATGAACATAAATAGCATTTCCCTTTGGGATTTGACTGTTGACAGAAAAATGATAAAAACATAAAAATGGTTTGAATTTGTAAGGAAGTTAAATAATTCAGGAAATGTTTTATTAACTGATAGTAGAGAGAACAGGATTTTGGTCTGTATATTATGCAGTAATGAAAGAATAAAATATATGATATGTGGCTTTTTTTAAAAACTATTCCTAACCGTATTAAAATTTCACAAGGTAGTTGAAAACCACATTCTTATCAAGCACTCACAAAAATATAATTATGTTTAAATATTTTTTTTTCTTAGATGTCAGTTGCAACATTTTCAAAGGTGAAAGAAAAAGCCTTGTGGTTTACATTTTCAACATATTATAACAGAAATTCAAAAGAAGCAGAATCTGAAACCACAAATAGATACTTTTATCCCTTTTAATATTTTATCTTTGCAATCTTGGACTGTTAGCTGCATAAAAATATTACTCACATAATGAAAATAAAAGGTTATCATCTTTAAAATATTATTGCCAAAGCATTTGTTTTCCCTTAATTTAGAAAAAATATAACAAAATATAAAGGAAGATGTCATTTGCGAATGGAAAGTTTATAAAGGTTCATAATTGTATATTCATACTAAATTCATTAATTTAACAACAGCATTTCTTAATATTTAATGATTATTTGATATAATCATGTACCAAATCATGTAGACTTAGCAAATGAATTAAAAATGAAAAGTTATATTGGTTTCCCACCTACTTTCAAATAATTGAAATTACATATTTGTGTAGAAGTGTGGAATTATGTATTCCTGAGCTTGGATTCTAGATCTTCTATTGACTAGTTATGTGACATTTGGCATTTTGCTTATTCTTTATTCCAAGTTTCTTTATTAAAAAAGAACAGACATAATACAATAGCTATGGTGAGATTGAGATAGTGAAATGGATTTAGGAGATTTAGCATAAGAGAAGCTTGATTAGCTGGTCAGCCTTTATTACTCATTTTAGTTTTTCCTGCATACTGCACAGTTCCTATTCATGATGGCACCAAATGCCCAGTCTCTGAAAAAACTAAGTAAAACCAAAAAAAAAGTTAACTTTACAACAATTTAAGTAAAGTGTATATCTTTTCTTCAGTGACCTAGGTGTTTTCATTGAAAATATGATCTGAATTGTTCATATATTAATAGAACTTTATTTTTTTGCGGTACGCGGGCCTCTCACTGTTGTGGCCTCTCCCGTTGCAGAGCACAGGCTCCGGACGCGCAGACTCAGCGGCCATGGTTCACGAGCCCAGCCGCTCCGCAGCATGTGGGATCTTCCCGGACCGGGGCACGAACCCGTGTTCTCTGCATCGGCAGGCGGACTCTCAACCACTGCACCAGCAGGGAAGCCCTATAGAACTTTACTTTTGAACTTGTGAAACATTTGGAATAAAAAGTAGTAAAGCGACTCCATTCTGAAGGAGAAGCTGCGAGGCCTCTTCACGCAGCTCCCTATGAGCAAGTGAAACTGGAGTAACTACAAAGGAATAAAAGGACATCAGATAGTCCAGGAGTCTACGTGACCTGGTGGGACCCCTCGCCCAGGATCTCCCTTGCCTTGCTTATGCCTGACATGTGGGATCTAGTCCCCTGACCAGAGATCTAAGCCAGGCCCCCTGCACTGGGAGTGTGGAGTCTTAACCACTGGACCACCAGGGAAGTCCCGAAATTGCTACTCTTAAGAAACATACAGTCTACTGAAGGAGTCAGAGTGAGAAAATACACAAAGACATAAATAAATTAAAAATGCAATAACTGGTATGAAGGGAAATAGAGGGCTGAATTAGACCTACCTTCCATAACATTCTTCAAAAAGCATCTTTGAGGAGCCCAGCCTCGCCGCCCCACCCCACCACGTCCTGGCACTCAGCCGCCGTGCCAGAGGCGAGCGCTGTGCTCAGGGAGCTGCAATCCCGAGGACACGGCCTATCTGACACCTCCGGCCCAGGGAAATTGGCAGAATCCATGGCACGAGCAGCCGTAGCTGCCTTGGCTCCTCACTCGGGTCCTTCCCATAGCCTCGCTGACAGCCTGACCCAGCCATGGGGACACCTCTTTCGTCCTCCCTCCAAGGCTCGCAGGTCATAAGGACAGCAGCGGCGACCGAAGCCTGGACTGCAGGCAGCAGCAAGATACTGTCAAAATGGCAGAAGAGTAAGATGTGGAGATGACCTTCCTCCTCACAAATATATCAGAAATACATCAACATGTGGGACAACTCCTGCAGAACCCCTACTGAATGCTGGCGGAAGAGCTCAGACTTCCCAAAAGATATACATATATTTCTTTTTCTCTTTTTGTGAGTGTGTAGGTGTATGCTTCTTTGTGGGATTTTGTCTGTAGAGCTTTCCTTTTTTTTTTTTTTTGTTTTTTTTTGCGGTACACCGGCCTCTACTGCTGTGGCCTCTCCCGCTGCAGAGCACAGGCTCCGGATGCACAGGCTCAGCAGCCATGGCTCATGGGCCCAGCCACTCCGCGGCATGTGGGATTTCCTGGACCAGGGCATGAACCCGTGCCCCCTGCATTGGCAGGCGGACTCAACCACTGTGCCACCAGGGAAGCCCTTTTTTTAACATCTTTATTGGAGTATAATTGCTTTACAATGGTGTGTTAGTTTCTGCTTTATAACAAAGTGAATCAGTTATACATATACATATGTCCCCATATCTCTTCCCTCTTGCATCTCCCTCCCTCCCACCCTCCCTATCCCACCCCTCTAGGTGTCACAAAGCACCGAGCTGATCTCCCTGTACTATGCGGTGGCTTCCCACTAGCTATCTATTTTATGTTTGGTCATGTATATATGTCCATGCCACTCTCTCACTTTGTCCCAGCTTACCTTTCCGCCTCCCTGTATGCTCAAGTCCATTCTCTAGTAGGTCTGCATCTTTATTCCCATCTTGACCCTAGGTCCTTCATGACCTTTATTTGTTTTCTTTTTTTTAGATTCCATATATATGTGTTAGCATATGGTATTTGTTTTTCTCTTTCTGACTTACTTCACTCTGCATGACAGACTCCATGTCCATCCACCTCACTACAAATAACTCAATTTCGTTTCTTTTTATGGCTGAGTAATATTCCACTGTATATATGTGCCACAACTTCTTTATCCATTCATCTGTTGATGGACACATAGGTTGCTTCCATGTCCTGGCTATTTTAAACAGAGCTGCAATGAACGTTTTGGTACATGACTCTTTCTGAATTACGGTTTTCTCAGGGAATATGTCCAGTAGTGGGATTGCTAGGTCGTATGGTAGTTCTATTTTCAGTTTTTTAAGGAACCTCCATACTGTTCTCCATTATGGCTGTAGCAATTTACATTCCCACCAGCAGTGCAAGAGTGTTCCCTTTTCTCCACACCTTCTCCAGCATTTATTGTTTCTAGATTTTTTGATGATGGCCATTCTGACTGGTGTGAGATGATATCTCATTGGAGTTTTGATTTGCATTTCTCTAATGATTAATGATGTTCAGCATTCTTACATATGTTTCTTGGCAATCTTTATGTCTTTTTTGGAGAAATGTCTATTTAGATCTTCTGCCCATTTTTGGATTGGGTTGTTTGTTTTTTTGTTATTGAGCTGCATGATCGGCTTATAAATCTTGGACATTAATCCTTTGTCAGTTGCTTCATTTGCAAATAATTTCTCCCATTCTGAGAGTTGTCTTTTGGTCTTGTGTATGGTTTCCTTTGCTGTGCAAAAGCTTTGAAGTTTCATTAGGTCCAATTTGTTTATTTTTGGTTTTATTTCCATTTCTCTAGGAGGTGGGTCAAAAAGGATCTTGCTGTGATTTATGTCATAGAGTGTTCTGCCTATGTTTTCCTCTAAGAGTTTGTCTGGCCTTACATTTAGATCTTTAATCCATTTTGAGCTTAGTTTTGTGTATGGTATTGAGGAGTGTTCTACTTTCATACTTTTACATGCACAGATACATTTTTACATGTATCTGTCCAGTTTTCCCAGCACCACCTATTGAAGAGGCTGTTATTTCTCCACTGTATATTATTGCTCCCTTTATCAAAGACAAGGTGACCATATGTGTGTGGGTTTATCTCTGGGCTTTCTATCCTGTTCCATTGATCTATCTTTCTGTTTTTGTGCCAGTACCATACTGTCTTGATTACTGTAGCTTTGTAGTATAGTCTGAAGTCAGGGAGCCTGATTCCTCCAGCTCCATTTTTCATTCTCAAGATTGCTTTGGATATTTGGGGTCTTTTGTGTTTCCATATAAATTGTGAAATTTTTTCTTCTAGTTCTGTAAAAAATACCAGTGGTAGATTGATAGGGATTGCACTGAATCTGTAGATTGTTTTGGGTAGTAGAGTTATTTTCACAATGTTGATTCTTCCAATCCAAGAACATGGTATATCTCTCCATCTATTTGTATCATCTTTAATTTCTTTCATCAGTGCCTTATAATTTTCTGCATACAGGTCTTTTGTCTCCTTAGGTAGGTTTATTCTTAGACATTTTATTCTTTTTGTTGCAGTGGTAAATGGGAGTGTTTTCTTGATTTCACTTTCAGATTTTTCATCATTACTGTATAGGAATGCCAGAGATTCTGTGCATTAATTTTGTATCCTGCTACTTTACCAAATTCATTGGTTATCTCAAGTAGTTTTCTGGTAGCATCTTTAGGATTCTCTATGTATAGTATCATGTCATCTGCAAACAGTGACAACATTACTTCTTCTTTTCCAATTTGGTTTCCTTTTATTTCCTTTTCTTCTCTGATTGCTGTGGCTAAAACTTCCAAAACTATGTTGAATAAGAGTTGTTACAGTGGGCAACTTTGTCTTGTTTCTGATCTTAGTGGAAATGGTTTCAGTTTTTCACCTTTGAGGATGATGTTGGCTGTGAGTTTGTCATATATGGCCTTTATTATGTTGAGGAAAGTTCCCTCTATGCCTACTTTCTGCAGGGTTTTTATCATAAATGGGTGTTGAAATCTGTTGAGAGCTTTCTCTGCATCTATTGAGATTATGATATGGTTTTTCTCCTTCAATTTGTAAATATGGTGTATCACGTTGATTGATTTACATATATTGAAGAATCCTTGTATTCCTGGAATAAACCCCACTTGATCATGGTGCATGATCCTTTAAATGTGCTGTTGGATTTTGTTTGCTAGTATTTTGTTGAGGATTTTTGCATCTATGTTCATCAGTGATATTGGCCTGTAGTTTTCTTTCTTTCTGAAATCTTTTTCTGGTTTTGGTATCAGGGTGTTGTTGGCCTCATAGAATGAGTTTGGGAGTCTCCTTCCCCTGCTGTATTTCAGAAGATTTTGAGAAAGATAGGTGTTAGCTCTTCTTTAAATGTTTGATAGAATTCGTCTGTGAAGCCATCTGGTCCTGGGCTTTTGTTTGTTGGAAGATTTTTAATCACAGTTTCAATTTCAGTGTTTGTGATTGGTCCGTTTTTACTTTCTATTTCTTCCTGGTTAAGTCTCAGCAGGTTGTGCTTTTCTAAGAAAACGTCCGTTTCTGCCAGGTTGTCCATTTTATTGGCATAGAGTTGCTTGTAGTAATCTCTCATGATCTTTTGTATTTCTGCAGTGTCAGTTGTTACTTCTTTTTCATTTCATTTTTTTAAATTTATTTATTTAATTTTTTTTTTGTGGTATGTGGGCCTCTCACTGTTGTGTCCTCTCCCATTGTGGAGCACAGGCTCCGGATGCACAGGCTTAGTGGCCATGGCTCACGGGCCCAGCCACTCCATGGCATGTGGGATCTTCCCGGACTGGGGCATGAACCCATGTCCCCTGCATTGGCAGGCGGACTCTCAACTGCTGCACCACCAGGGAAGGCCCTCCTTTTTCATTTCTAATTCTATTGATTTGAGTCTTCTCCATTTTTTTCTAGATGTGTCTGGCTAATGGTTTTTCAATTTTGTTTATCTTCTCAAAGAAGCAGCTTTTAGTTTTATTGATCTTTGCTATCATTTCCTTCATTTCTTTTTCATTTCTTTCTGATCTGATCTTTATGATTTCTTTCCTTCTGCTAAATTTGGGGGTTTTTGTTCTTCTTTCTCTAATTGCTCTGGGTGCAATGTTAGGTTGTTTATTTGAAATGTTTCCTCTTTCTTAAGGTAGGATTGTACTGCTATAAACTTCCCTCTTAGAACTGCTTTTGATGCATCCCATAGGTTTTGGGTCGTCGTGTCTCCATTTTCATTTGTTTCTAGGAATTTTTTAATTTCCTCTTTGATTTCTTCAGTGATCACTTCATTATTAAGTAGTGTATTGGGGCTTCCCTGGTGGCGCAGTGGCTGAAAGTCTGCCTGCTGATGCTTGCGACACAGATTCGTGCCCCGAACCAGGAAGACCCCACATGCTGCAGAGCAGCTAGGCCCATGAGCCATGGCCACTGAACCTGTGCATCCGGAGCCTGTGCTCTACAATGGGAGAGGCCACAACAGTGAGAGAGCCTCGCGTACCACAAAAAAAGAAAAAAAAATGTAATGTATTGTTTAGCCTCCATGTGTTTGTATTTTTTACACATCTTTTCCTGTAATTGATATCTAGTCTCATAGCATTGTGGTCGGAAAAGATACTTGATATGATTTCAATTTTTTTTAATTTACCAAGGCTAGATTTCTGAACCAAGTTATGATCTATCCTGGAGAATGTTCCATGAGCACTTGAGAAAAATGTGTGTTCTGTTGTTTTTGGATGGAATGTCCTATAAATATCAATTAAGTCCATCTTGTTTAATGTATCATTTAAAGCTTGTGTTTCCTTATTTATTTTGATTTTGGATGATCTGTCCATGGGTGAAAGTGGGGTATTAAAGACCCCTACTATGAATGTGTTACTGTCGATTTCCCCTTTTATGGCTATTAGTATTTGCCTTATGTATTGAGGTGCTCCTATGTTGGGTGCATAAATATTTACAATTATTATATCTTCTCCTTGGATCGATCCCTTGATAATTATGTAGTGTCCTTCTTTGTTTCTTGTAATAGTCTCTACTTAAAAGTCTATTTTTTCTGATATGAGAATTGCTACTACAGCTTTCTTCTGATTTCCATTTGCATGGAATTTCCTTTCCAGCCCCTCACTTTCAGTCTGTATGTGTCTCTAGGTCTGAAGTGGGTCTCTTGTAGACAGCATATATACGGGTCTTATTTTTGTATCCATTCAGGCAGTCTGTGTCTTTAAGTGGGAGCATTTAGTCCATTTACGTTTAAGGTAATTAATGATATGTATGTTCCTATTCCCATTTACTTAATTGTTTTGGGTTTCTTATTGTAGGTCTTTTCCTTCTCTTATGTTTCTTGCCTAGAGAAGTTCCTTTAGCATTTGTTGTAAAGCTGGTTGGGTGGTGTTGAACTCTCTCAGCTTTTGTTCATCTGTAAAGATTTTAATTTCTCCATCAAATCTGAATAAGATCCTTGTTGGGTAGAGTAATCTTGGCTGCAGGTTTTTCCCCTTCATCACTTTAAATATGTCTTGCCACACCCTTCTGGCTTGCAGAGTTTCTGCTGAAAGATCAGCTGTTAACCTTATGGGGATTCCCTTGTGTGTTATTTATTGTTTTTCCCTTGCTGCTTTTAGTATGATTTCTTAGTATTTAATTTATGATAGTTTGAGTAATATGTGTCTTGGCATGTTTCTCCTTGGATTTATCCTGAATGGGACTCTCTGTGCTTCCTGGACTTGATTAACTATTTCCTTTCCCATATTAGGGAAGTTTTCAACTATAATCTCTTCAAATATTTTCTCAGTCCCTTTCTTTTTCTCTTCTTCTTCTGGGACCCATATAATTCGATAATTGTTGCATTTAATATTGTCCCAGAGGTTTCTGAGACTGTCCTCAGTTCTTTTCATTCTTTTTTCTTTATTTTGCTCTGCAGTAGTTATTTCCACTATTTTATCTTCCAGGTCACTTGTCCATTCTTCTGCCTCAGTTATTCTGCTATTGATACTTTCTAGAGTATTTTTAATTTCATTTATTGTGTTGTTCCTCATTGCTTGTTTCCTCTTTAGTTCTTCTAGGTCCTTGTTAAATGTTTCTTGCATTTTCTTTACTCCATTTCCAAGGTTTTGGATCATCTTTGCTATCATTATTCTGAATTATTTTTCTGGTAGACTGCCTATTTCCTCTTCTTTGTTGGGTCCTGTGGGTTTTTACCTTGCTCCTTCATCTGCTGTGTGTTATTCTGTCTTCTCATTTTGCTTATCTTACTGTGTTTGGGGTCTCCTTTTTGCAGGCTGCAGGTTCGTAGTTCCCGTTGTTTTTGGTGTCTGTCCCTAGTGGTTAAGGTTGGTTCCATGTGTTGTGTAGGTTTTCTGATTGAGGGGATTAGTGCCTGTGTTCTGGTGGATGAGGCTGGATCTTTTCTTTCTGGTGGGCAGGTCCACGTCTGGTGGTGTGTTTTGGGGTGTCTGTAGCATTTTTATGATTTTAGGCAGCCTCTCTGATAATGGATGGGGCTGTGTTCCTGTCTTGCTAGTTGTTTGGCATTGGGTGACCAGCACTGTAGCTTGCTGGTTGTTGAGTGAAGCTGGGTCTTGGCGTTGAGATGGAGATCTCTGGGAGAATTTTGCCATTTGATATTACGTGGAGCTGGGAGGTCTCTTGTGGACCAGTGTCATGAAGTTGGCTCTTCCACCTCAGAGGCACAGCACTGACTCCTGGCTAGAGCACCAAGAGCCTTTCATCCACATGGCTCAGAATAAAAGGAGAAAAAAAGAAAGAAGAAAGAAAGAAAGAAAGAAAGAAAGAAGGAAAGAAAGAAAGAAAGAAAGAAAGAAAAAGAAAGAAAAAAGATAAAATAAATTAGGATAAAATAAAATAAAGTTATTAAAATAAAAACTAAAAAAGGATTATTAAGAAAAAAGATTTTTAATTAAAAAAAAAAACTGTACTGTTAGAACCCTAGGACAAATGGTGAAAGCAAAGCTATACAGACAAAAATCACACACATAAGCATACACATACACACTCAGAAAAGGAGGAAAAGGGGACAAAATAGTATATGTTGCTCCCAAAGTCCACCTCCTCAATTTGGGATGATTCTTTTTCTATTCAGGTATTCCACAGATGCAGGGTACATTAAGTTGATTGTGGAGATTTAATCTACTGCTCCTGAGGCTGCTGGGAGAAATTTCCCTTTCTCTTCTTTGTTCACACAGTTCCCGGGGTTCAGCTTTGGATTTGGCCCCACCTCTGCGTGTAGGTCACTGGAGGGCGTCTCTTCTTTGCTCAGACAGGATGGGGTTAAAGGAGAAGCTGATTCGGGGGCTCTGGCTCACTCAGGCCCGGGGGAGGGAGGGGTACGGATGCAGGGCGAGCCTGCAGCGGCAGAGGCCAGCATGACATTGCACCAGCCTGGGGTGCACAGTGCATTCTCCCGGGGAAGTTGTCTCTGGATCCCGGGACCCTGGCAGTGGCGGGCTGCACAGGCTCCCGGGAGGGGCAGTGTGGATAATGACCTGTACCTGCACACAGGCCTCTTGGTGGCTGCAGTAGCCTTAGCGTCTCAGGCCCATCTCTGGTGTCTGTCCTGATAGCCGTGGCTTATGCCCGTCTCAGGGGCTCCTTTAAGCGGCACGCTTAATCTCCTCTCCTTGTGCACCAGGAAACAAAGAGGAAAGAAAAAGTCTTTTGCCTCTTCGGCAGGTCCAGACTTTTCCCCGGACTCCCTCCTGGCTAACCGTGGTACACTAACCTCTTCAGGCTGTGTTCACACCACCAGTCCTCTCCCCGCATCCGACCAAGCCTCAGCTCCCAGCCACAGCCCACCCCAGCGGGTGAGCAGACAAGCCTCTCAGGCTGGTGAGTACTGGTCGGCACTGATCCTCTGTGTGGGAATCTCTCCGCTTTGCCATTCGCACCCCTGTTGCTGTGGTTTCCTCTGCGGCTCTGAAGCTTCCCCCCTCCGCCACCTGCTGTCTCTGCCCGCAAAGGGCCTTCCTACTTGTGGAAAATTTTCCTCCTTCACAGCTCCCTCCCACTGGTGCTGGTCTCATCCCTATTCTTTGTCTCTGTTTTTTCTTTTGCCCTACCCTCGTACGTGGGGAGTTTCTTGCCTTTTGGGAGGTCTGAGGTCTTCTGCCAGCATTCAGTGGGTGTTCTATGGGAGCAGTTCCCCATGTAGATGTATCTCTGATGTATACAATGTAGCCACTGAGGAGGGAAGGATGGAAGCAGGTCCAGAAATGGCTGGGTAGACCTTCCCGCAGGAGCCAAAGGAGAGGGCACCTGGTGTCCCATATCAGCCGCCCAGATGTGGGACAGAAGGGGAAGAGTGGTGGGACCTGGAAGCTTCTCCAGCCACCCCTGCAGTGCCCGGAATTCTCTCTTCTTCTCCCCACCCTGCCAGCCGCAGGGTTCGCGTGGAGGCAGGAGGAGCGGCCGGGCCGCCTCTCACTCCTGCTCAGGGCAGCTCTGGCAATGCCTGGCCAACCCCCAGGGGGACACCTGCCCTGGGAAGAGGACACTGGCGCCGGTCAGAGCTCACCCAGTCCCTTAGGTACTGTCGTCTCCACAGCCCAATCCACGGCCTCAGCGGGATGCCAGTTTCCCGGGTTCCTCCTTAACCCCAACTGAGCCACTCCACCTGGGGTGAGCAGGGGATCCCACCAGCAACGGGAGAAGGTGGGAGGGGAAGTTGAGACCCGGCCAAGAAAGCTCATGGAAAAGGTGCCAGTGTCCTGCAGGACAGCCCTCCCCCCAGGAGACTCTCCTATAGCTTTGCTTTTACCATTTGTCCTAGGGTTCTGTCTGTCAGTGGTCTTTTTTTTTTTTGCAGTATGCAGGTCTCTCACCATTGTGGCCTCTCCTGCTGCAGAGTCATGGCTCACGGGCCCAGCTGCTCTGTGACACGTGGGATCCTTCCTGACCTGGGGCATGAACCTGTGACCCCTGCATCAGCAGGCAGACTCTCAACCACTGTGCCACCAGGGAAGCCCCCGTCAGTGGTCTCTTTTTTATCTTTTAGTATAGTTTTTAGTGATTGTTATCATTGGTGGATTTGTTTTTTGATTTGGTTGGTATCTTCTTTCTTTCCTTTTTTTTCTTTTTTTATTACTTTTTAATGTTTTAATTTTTAATAATTTTTTGTATTTTATTTTAATAACTTATTTTATTATTTTCTTTCTTTCTTTCTTTCCTTCCTTTTTTCCCTTTCTGAGCCATGTGGCTGACAGTGTCTTGGTGCTCCAGCTGGGTGTCAGGCCTATACCTCTGAGGTGGGAGAGTTGAGTTCAGGACATTGGTCCACCAGAGACCTCCAGCTCTACATAATATCAAACAGCGAAAGGGCTACCAGAGGTTTGCATCTAAATGCTAAGGCCCAGCTCCACTCAATGACCAGCACGATACAGTGCTGGAAAACCTATGCCAAGTGACTAGCAAGATAGGAACACAATTCTACTCATTAGCAGAGAGGCCGCCTAAAATCAAAATAAGGTCACAGACACCACAAAACACACCACTGGAAATGGTCTTGCCCAACAAAAAGACAACATCCAGCCTCATACACTAGAACACAGGCTCCAGTCCCCTCCAACGGGAAACTTACCTTAGACCCCCTGAAACAACCTTAGACACTGGGGTCAGACACCAAAAACAATGGGAAATACGAACGTGCAGCCTGCAGAAAGGAGACACCAAACACAGTAAGTTAAGCAAAATGAGAAGACAGAGAAACACACAGCAGATGAAGGAGCAAGGTAAAAAACCACCAGACAAAACAAATGAAGAGGAAATAGGCAGTATGCCTGAAAAATAATTCAGAGTAATGAGTGTAAAGGTGATCCAAAATCTTGGAAATAGAATGGAGAAAATACAAAAAAATATTTAACAAGGACCTAGAACAACTAAAGAGAATAAAAACAATGATGAGCAACACAATAAATGAAATTAAAAATTCTCTAGAAGGAATGAATAGCAGAATAACTGAGTCAGAAGAACAGATAAATGACCTGGAAGATAAAATAGTGGAAATAGCTATCACAGAACAGAGTAAAGAAAAAAGAATGAAAAGAATTGAGGACAGTTGCAGAGACCTCTGGAACAACGATAAGCACTCCAAGATTCGAATTATAAGGGTCCCAGAAGAAGAAGAGACAAAGAAAGGGACTGAGAATATATTTCAAATATTATAGTTGAAAGCTTCCCTAATATGGGAAAGGAAATAGCCAATCAAGTCCAGGAAATGCAGAGCGTCCCACACAGAAAAACCCGAGGAGAAACATGCCAAGACACATATTAATCAAACTATCAAAAATTAAATACAAATATAAAATAGTAAAAGCAGCAAGGGAAAAACAACAAATAATACAGAAGGGAATCCCCATAAGGTTAACAGCTGATTTTTCAGCAAAAACTCAGTAAGCAAGAAGGGAGTGGCAGGACATATTTAAAAAGATGAAAAGGAAAAACCTACACCCAGATTACTCTACCCAAAAGGATCTCATTCAGATTTGATGGAGAAATTCAAATTATACAGACAAGCAAAAGCTAAGAGAATTCAGCACCACCAAACCAGCTTTACAAAAAATGTTACAGGAACTTCTCTAGGCAGGAAACACAAGAGAAGGAAAAGACCTACAATAACAAACCCAAATTAATTAAGAAAATGGTAATAGGAACATATGTATCGATAACTCCCTTAAATGTAAATGGATTAGATGTTCCACCAGAAGACATAGATTGGCTGAACGGATACAAAAACAACACCTGTATATATGCTGTCTAGAAGAGACCCAGTTCAGACCTAGGCACATATACAGACTGAAAGTGACGGGATGGAAAAAGATATTCCATGCAAATGAAAATCAAAGAAAAGCTGGAGTAGCATTTCTCATATCAAACAAAATAGACTTTAAAATAAAGACTATTACAAGAGACAAAGAAGGACATTACATAATGATCAAGGGATTAATCCAGGAAGAAGATATAAAAGTTTTAAATATTTATGCACCCAACATAGGAGCACCTCAATACATAAGGCAAATGCTAACAGCCATAAAAAGGGAAATCAACAGTAACACAGTCATAGTAGGGGACTTTAACACCCCACTTTCACCAATGGATAAATCATTCAAAGTGAAAATACATAAGGAAATACAAGCTTCAAATGATACATTAAACAAGATGGACTTAATTGATATTTATGGCACATTCCACCCAGAAACAGCAAATTACACTTTCTTCTCAAGTGCTCATGAAACATTCTCCAGGATAGATCATATCTTGGGAAGTAAATCAAGCTCTGGTAAATTTCAATCATATCAAGTGTCTTTTGATCACAATGTTATGAGACTAGATATCAATTACAGAAAAAAATATGTAAAAAATAAATATACATGAAGCCTAAACAATACACTTCTAAAGAACCAAGAGGTCACTGAAAAAATCAAAGAGGAAATTAAAAAATACCTAGAAACAAGTGACAATTAAAACACGAAGAACCAAAGCCTATGAGATGCAGCAAAAGCAGTTCTAAGAGGGAAGTTTATACCAATACAATCCTACCTCAATATACAAGAAAAATCTCAAACAACCTAACCTTATACCTAAAGCAATTAGAGAAAAAAGGACAAAAAACCCTCCAAAGTTAGCAGAAAAAAAAGAAATCAAAAAGATCAGATCAGAAATAAATGAAAAATAAATGAAGGGAACAATAGCAAAGAGCAATAAAACTAAAAGCTGGTTCATTGAGAAGATAAAGAAAATTGATTAACCATTAGCCAGACGTACCAAGAAAAAAAGGGAGAATACTCAAATAAATAGAATTAGAAATGAGAAAGAAGTAACAACTGACACTGCAGAAATACAAAGAATCATGAGACATTACTAAAAGAAACTATATGCCAATAAAATGGACAACATGGAAGAAATAGAGAAATTCTTAGAAAAGCACAACCTTCTGAGAGTGTACCAGGAAAAAGTAGAAAATATAAACAGACCAGTCACAAGCCCTGAAAGTGAAACTGTGATTAATAATCTTCCAACAAACAAAAGCCCAGGAACATATGGCTTCACAGGTGATTTCTATCAAGCATTTAGAGAAGACCTAACACTTATCCTTCTCAAACTCTTCCAATATACAGCAGAGGGAGGAACACACTTAAACTTATTCTATTAGGCCACCATCACCCTGATACCAAAGCCAGAGAAAGAGCCACAAAAAAAGAAAACTACAGGCCAATATCATTGATGAACATAGATGCAAAAATCCTCAACAAAATACTAGCAAACAAAATCCAACAGCACACGAAAAGGATCATACACCATGATCAAATGGGGTTTATCCCAGGAATCCAAGGATTCTTCAATATACACAAATCATTCAATGTGATACACCATGACAACAAATTGAAGGAGAAAACCATATGATCATCTCAATAGATGCAGAAAAAGCTTTCAACAATATTCAACACCCATTTATGATAAAAACCCTCCAGAAAGTAGGCACAGAGGGAACTTACCTTAACAAAATAAAGGCTATATATGAAAAAACCCACAGCCAAGATCATTCTCAATAGTGAAAAACTGAAACCATTTCCACCAAAATCAGGAACAAGAGAAGGTTGGCCACACTCACCACTATTATTCAGCATAGTTTTGGAAGTTTTAGCCACAGCAATCAGAGAAGTAAAAGAAATAAAAAGAATCTAAATCAGAAAAGAAGAAATAAAACTGTCACTGTTTTCAGATGACATGGTACTATACATAGACAATCCTAAAGATGCTACCAGAAGACTACTAGAGCTAGTCAATGAATTTGGTAAAGTAGCAACATTAAAAATTAATGCACAGAAATCTCTTGCATTCCTATACACTAATGATGAAAAATATGAAAGATAAATTAAGGAAACACTCCCATTTACCTTTTGCAAAAAAGAATAAAATACTGAGGAATAAACCTATCTAAGGAGACAAAAGACCTGCATGCAGAAAACTATACAACACTGATGAAAGAAATTAAAGGTGATACAAACAGATGGAGAGGTAGATATACCATGTTCTTGGATTGGAAGAATCAACATTGTGAAAATGAGTATACTACCCAAAGCTATCTATAGATTCAATGCAATCCCTCGCAAACTACCAATTGCATTTTTCACAGAACTAGAACAAAAACTTTCACAATTTGTATGGAAACACAAAAGACCCTGTTTAGCCAAAGCAACATTGAGAAAGAAAAATGGAGCTGGAAGAATCAGGCTCCCTGACTTCAGGCTATACTACAAAGCTACAGTAATCAAGACAGTATGGTACTGCCACAGGAACAGAAATATAGAACAGGATAGAAAGCCTAAAGATATACCCACACACATAATACCACCATATTTTTGATAAAGAAGGCAAGAATATACAATGGAAAAAAGACATCCTCTTCCATAAGTGGTGCTGGGAAAACTGAACAGCTACATTTAAAAGAATGAAATTAGAGCATTCCCTAACACCATACACAAAAATAAACTCAAAATGGAATAAAGATCTAAATGTAAGGCCAGACACTATATAACTCTTGGAGGAAAACATAGGCAGAACACACTATGACATAAATCACAGAAAGATCCTTTTTGACCCACCTCCTAGAGAAATGGATATAAAAACAAAAATAAATAAATGGGACCTAATGAAACTTAAAAGCTTTTGCACAGCAAAGGAAAATACAAACAAGACATAAAGACACCCCTCAGAATGGGAGAAAATATTTACAAATGAAGCAACTGACAAAGTATTAAACTCCGAAATTTATAATCAGCTCATGCAGCTCAATATCAAAAAAGCAAACAACCCGGGCTTCCCTGGTGGCGCAGTGGTTGAGAGTCCGCCTGCCGATGCAGGGGACACGGGTTCGTGCCCTGGTCTGGGAAGATCCCACATGTCGCGGAGCAGCTGCACCCGTGAGCCATGGCCGCTGAGCCTGCACGTCCGGTGCCTGTGCTCCACAACGGGAGAGGCTACAACAGTGAGAGGCCCGCATACCACATAAAAAAAAAAAAAAAAAACAAAAGCAAACAAAAAAAGCAAACAACCCCATTCAAAAACGGGCAGAATACTTAAATAGACATTTCTCCAAAGAAGATATACAGATTGCCAACAAACGTGAAAAAATACTCAACATCACTAATCATTAGAGAACTTCCAGTCAAAATCACAATGAGGTATCACTTCACACTGGTCATAATGGCCATCATCAAAAAATCTACAAAGAATAAATGCTGGAGAGGGTGTGGAGAAGAGGGAACCCTCTTGCACTGTCGGTTGGAATGTAAATTGATACAGCCACTATGGAGAACAGTATGGAGGTTCCTTAAAAAACTAAAAATAGAACTACCATATGACCCAGCAAACTCATTACTGGGCATATACCCTGAGAAAACCATAATTCAAAAAGAGTTGTGTACCACAGTGTTCATTGCAGCACTATTTAGAGTAGCCAGAAATGGAAGCAACCTAAGTGTCAATTGACAGATGAATGGATAAAGAAGATGTCGCACATATATACAATGGAATATTACTGAGCCATAGAAAGGAACGAAATTGAGTTATTTGTAGTGAGGTGGATAGACCTAGAGCCTGTTATACAGAGTGAAGTAAGTCAGAAAGAGAAAGACAAATACCGTATGCTAACACATGTATATGGTATCTAAAAAAAAACAAATGGTTCTGAAGAGCCTAAGGCCAGGACAGGAATAAAGACGCAGAGGTAGAGAATTGACTTGAGGACACGGGGAGTGGGAAGGGTATGCTGGGACATCGTGAGAGAGTGCCATTGACATATATACACTACCAAATGTAAAATAGATAACTAGTGGGAAGCAGCTGCATAGCACACGGAGATCAGCTCAGTGCTCTGGGACCACCTAGAGTGGTGGGATAGGGACAGTGGGAGGGAGACACCAGAGGGAGGGGATATGGGGATATATGTGTGCGTATAGCTGATTCACTTTGTTATACAACACAAACTAACACAACATTGTAAAACAATTATACTCCAATAAAGATGTTAACATTTTTCTTTAAAAAAAAATGGAAGAATTAAGAATTGATTAAATATCCATTATTTTCAAACATTTCAGACTAGTTTTATCTGTGAAACCTACAAAAGACAAATTGAGGCTATGTAAGCACAAAACACATAGCCATTAAGTAAAATAGTTTTTTTTAAAAAATAAATTTAGAGTCCATTTTTTTTTTTTTTTTGGTACGCAGGCCTCTCACTGTTGTGGCCTCTCCCGTTGCGGAGCACAGGCTCTGGACGCGCAGGCTCAGCAGCCATGGCTCACGGGCCCAGCCGCTCTGCGGCATGTGGGATCTTCCCGGAGCGGGGCACGAACCTGTGTCCCCTGCATCGGCAGGCGGATTCTCAACCACTGCGCCACCAGGGAAGCCCCATATTTTGTTTTTGAACCCAGATTTTTACCCTTAAGTTCAGAAAATAGAGTCTATGATCCTTAGAAAAACATGTACTGGCAGCCATATATCTTTCAAGGCAATACTAACCATGACACTAAGTACTGTAGTATTTGGCAAGATATACAGTAAAAGTGATTGCTTAATGACAACTTTAAAGTGAAAGATTTCTTGCCTAATTAAAAGCGTGATAATTAATGGTATCCATATTGAACTCTCTGGAGTTCTTATCCACTTTGAGTTACAAATCAAAATCTAAGAATGTGCTATGCTTGTGTGTGTGTCTTCAAGACTAGAGCCAGTTAGTGATATATGATTTATTCAACTATATCTTACCTAAATTTATGAAATTATTTTGGGATTCTGTGACACATGGAGTTGTATATGTGATACCTAAAGCTACCTTCAGATATGGTCCTTAGCCGAGGCCCAAGAACTGAATGATGTTCTTGCTACCTTCATGATTGAATATTGACTAGTGACTTGGTAAGGCCATTAGTGTTGTTAAGAGAGGTAATTCTGACAATTTATGCTAAAGTGAAATTAATATACAGATAAAAACTCCTGGCCTCATACACATGAATACACATAGCCTACATGTGCTATCATGGGATAAGGCATTCCAATTCCACACAGACTTCTGAATATTTATTGCCTTAATATGACTGATATTCTTTTTCAAGATTTCCTTTAGTTTTACTTTAACTTAGTTGTATCTGTAAAAAGTCATCATGAAGTATCAGTTCAAGTTATTGGAAGCAAAATGGTAGATAATGTCAGTAGTGACTGGAGGAAGTCATATCACAATAGTGGCATCATTCTACAGATATGGAAAATTGTGCTAACATACAGGATGAGTCCAAGGAAATCAGCTGCAGCAGAGAGGAAAACATGGTCTCCAGGTATTTAAAGAGTTTAGAATATTGGCAGTCTAAGTATTCACATTGGAACTTGGATAATCCTGCTGCCCAGGGAGAGAGTTTTTCATCCTCTGACTTGCTTTATATTACCTGCTAGTTGTGGGTATCTGTGAGCATGAAACTGTTGACCATAAGCAGATGAAAATGTGGGTTAATCCTATCCTAAACAAGGCAGAGGTAAGTTGACAAGATTACAATCTAGGGTCAGGGTGGGATCAGTACCTTACCACTGTAGTTCTCAGTCATGCCCAGTTAATAGGCTTCCCCAAATTGACAATCTAATGTGCATTTTAAATTGAGGGGCTTATGTCATCTCATGATTCCATATCAAAGGAAGAAATTTTGAGTGAAAATGTATCTACATATTAATAATAATTATGGAGATTAAAGCTGAGTCTTCTGAAATATGTAACAGTGAATAACAACACAAAGTATGTACTTATTAGAGCAAATGTATTTAGCAAAAGAAAAGACAGGTTTAATGTTGGTAAGAGCACATATACTTTTTGTTATAAAATGTGTCTAAGACTATGGAAAGAAAACTATTGTTTTTGTGTTGTTAAGAAAACCATGTTTAGAGTGGAATAGGGAAAGAAAAAATACCAGATACTTTTATGTGCCCCAAAGAGTTTCTGTTTTCTAGAATCCTCAGGGATCATAATGATCCATAGCACCTCAAATATGTTTCAAAATACTTTCATTTGTTTTTTCACTAGTGTCCATTAATATAAGACACCTCTGCTTTATGTTTACTCTAGAAGCTTATATAGATGATGAGTTTGGGTCTTAAAGGCCAGAGATATAAGCACTTGAAGCAGATTTTACTTTGTTTTAAACTCCTTATATATAGCAGGCAGGTAAGAAGTTTTGCAAGATTAATAGACAAAGTTTCTGTGATTTTTTTACTATCATCAATGACATTGTTATCTCTAAAACTACGCTAAATCTCCTAATTTTAAGATTTGATACCAATGTCATTCCAACTTGCCATCGTAAACTTACTTTATTGCCTACTCAAATTAATCTACCTCTTTTCTCTCAAAACATGGTTGCATTTTTCTTGTTAGTGTGATTTTATTTCATCTACATCTCAAAAACCATATATGAAACACATGCTTGTAATTATTATACACCATACCTTATCTTCTTTTTGTCCAAAATGAGAGTTGTCTTTTTTACCTTTGCATTTCTAGCCTTGCAAGGGAAATTTTAAAAGAAAGTGTAGACTCTCAATTAATATACTTTTACCTAAATTGCAAAATACATTCCTAAAATTTAATTAGAAAAACAGTATATTTGATTTAAAATTAATTAACTAAATCTAAACTATTTTGTTTAAATTTTGAAAAGTGTATCATATATAATATATGAAGATCACCCTTTTTCCCCTAAGTATTGGACAAAACAGTTGAAATTGTATTGTTGTATTGGTTGGTTTACCAATAAAACAACAATGGTAGCTCATGAGTTTGAATACAAATTTTAAAAAATAGAGTGCAAAAGTGGTTCCAGAATTAGTTCCCGACAAAAAAGATTTAAAAATAGATTTATATATTTTAAAGTGTATAATGAAATAAAAAATCTTGACAGTAATCTAAGGAGCAATAATAAATGACCATTAAACAGCTTACCATGCTGCATAAACCTGATAGTTATTTACCTATTTAATGCTTAAAATTATATAAGTCCTCTTACATATCATAAGAAGAGGGTATCACTTTACTTGTTTTTCCTCCCACTTTGAGGGATCAGCCAGATTTCAGAAAAAAACAGAAGGGGACACTGACAACTTTTTGAACCAGCCATTGCTCGAGAATACTATTCAAACACTTAACATTCAAAACTCTGAAATTAAACTTTTATCCCATCAATTATGGTCAGTGAATGGAGAGAAATAATTATTTTATTTTTTTCAGCGTAAGTATTAAGTTTAAATCCCTACTTTCCTTCATCTTGTACTGATAGAGAATATAAACTTACATATGTGAGGTTTTTTAGGATTATGGGATTTAAGGGTAAAACTGACAGCAGTCCATATACTTAATTATACTATCACCTTACTGTGGACCAGTTTCCATGCATTCCACCCATTATACTTGAAGAACTATTTCCAACTTTCTTACACACTTTAACTGGCTTAAAATTGACATTTTGCTAGTATGTTCTAGTGGTTAAAAACATAAATTTCTGTCAAACTGATCTTTATTAAGATCTTAGTCCTTCCACTTACTAAATACCCCTTGGATGGATATGTAACCATTCTAAGCTCTGGTTTCCTCAGTTGTAAGATGGGGAACAATAATTTCATTTACGTAAGAAGAATTTTGTGAGGATATAAACAGAACTTGGTTGTAAATCAGTTTGAAAATTCCAGATATTAACTCATGGATACTTACATTAAATTGTAGAAAAGAGGAATTGGCTTAGAAGTGTAATGCACCAGAAAAGCCTGGAAGCTCTATAAATGTGGAAGCACTTTTTATAGAGTCATATCTGATAAAAGATAGCAAAAATTGAAATATATAGACAAATGGGAAGAATACCGTCATACTGATGAAAAAATCTTTTACTGTCAGAGTCTAAGGAGAGCAATTACAAACACGTTGGTGGCTTTTCCCAAGACTTGCAGAAACAATTATTTATAGTTGAAACTGAATAAGAACTCATCTACCTATTTTTAAGGAGAGACTTGGCTGTTTCCAAAGCAGCCATATCCAGGTGGGTGCAGATGTGTGTTCTGATTATTGATGCTGGTACTTTATCAGTTGTTAGGTGTTTTGAATATCAGTGCTTGGTAGATAGGGGGAATTAAGATCATTATTTCATTTTGTTTTAAGTTTGAAAAGTGGAAATATACATGTCATAAGCATTTTAGGATAAATATCCTAACATAATCAGATACCCAAATATGAATATATGTGAAGAAAACAAAACAATAGAACAAGAGAACATGTCATATATGTTTTAGGATTGAAAAATGTAAGACATTTTTAAACATGCAAGCATTTATCTCTTTGCAATTAATGGAGAGACTTAAATTTTTTAAAAAAAGAATAAAATTCAAACTTGGTTATTTTTTCCATGTTCTTCAGTAATTACCACATGGAAATTTATTGAAAAATCTAATCTGGACTTTAAAACCTTAATTCAACCTAGTCTTATTGGAAATTATGCCAATTAATACCTGTTCTATTTACTACTGCTGCATTCAAATTGCCTAAATGTCTAAACTGGAACTTTTAATTTTAGTAACATTTAGCTAATATGGATTTTCCTTTACTTCCATTTGCTAATATACAGACTTCTATAAATCATAGGATTTTGGAGCTGAAATAAATTTTATAGGTGGATCCTCTAGTCCAGTCTACTTACTATATAAATGAATAAACTGGTAGCAAGGATATTTTAATGACTTGGTCAAAATTACAGTATAGTTGGAAGACAAAATAAAGTTATAGTTTTTATCCTTTCACTAGTAAAGCAGAGAAGGATTTAAAAAATCTAAAGGTGTCTACAAAATTTCTATGTGTGAGTTGTTTCCTTTGTTATTTGTGTTTACTCAGTTGATAGAGATGGCTTTACTATGCCAGACATAATAACTGGATGAAAGAAGAAAGACTGATTATCTGTATTCAGATTCATGACTAGAGAAAGGAGAGAACTTAGAGATAAATTACTTATCAACAGTATGCAGATAGACTTCCTGTCCTCTCTATCTTAACACCATTTGCTAGTGCCTTTTAGACAGTACATTCCCATACCTCTGAATATACCTTATGAAGATTTGTCCATACTGAAGTGCTCCTTTCACCCAAAGTACACAAATTGTAAGATTAAGTAGGTCCATTCCAGACCTGGAGATTCAGGAAGGCCAGTGTATTAGCAAATATCGTTTGGCTGCTTTCAGCAGAGACTTCAAATAATAGCAAATTAAACAAGGCAGAACTCTATTTATCTCATGTTTCAGTGAAAAGGAAAGGAGATAAATGTAAAACCAAAATTTCTGTGTAGACAAGAAGGGAAGAGATTCTTCAAACAAATGAGAGGATTTGTCTTTAAAGAAATAGACTCTTGAACCATCATAGCAGGAGAAAAGGTAGAACATGTAGGTAAAGAGGCAAATAGACTGGTAATTCTGGCAGTGGGACCATAAGGCAGGGAGTTCACAGATTATTCCTTTGTTAATTTGAAAATAAGCTGGGGATGGGGTCATTAGAAGAGCAGAGGCTCAGTTATGTATACATAGGGGAGCTTGTGGTTTAGAGCAGATGCTTCATTACAACATAGAAAGTACATTAGGTACAGAAGCCAATAAATAGTGGACACAGTGTAAGTTTCTGATATGTGGGTGCATCTTGGAAGATTGTCAGAATCTGCAGAAGCTAAAGTTGTGTGAATAAAATGGTGGTTGTGGTTATGTGTTCATCCATACCATGACTGTTTGTTTCTTTCCCTTATCAGACTGTGAACTCATCAGAAGAGCTTATCTCAATTCTGTATCCTTAGCATTTCATGTAGATGATATTGATTAAAAATTTTTGAGTGGATGAATAAAGTACATTATTAAAAATGTGAGATAATCATGTTTTCTCATGTATATGTATTGTGTCCAAAAATAACACTGCTAAATATAGCTTTCTGTGTCTTATCTACTAACATACTCTACACCCATGGTCTTTGAAACTCATAGGAAAAAAAAACCTTTTATACAGAGCCTCTATTTTGGTTTAGATTCAGCACTAAGTCATTGCTCTAAAAGAAGAATCAAATTTCTGACTGCCCCAAGCCACTGTGATTTCTACATAATAGTAGCTTTCTGAGATTTTTAAAACATTGCTGGTAATAGGCCACTCTGTTTCATTCTAACCTGAACCCTAAATATAGAGTTATTTTTTTTTTCTTCTCTGCATGCTGTATCATTCAGTTCTATGTGGTATCCCTGAAAGAAAAAAAAAAATCTAAAAACAAGGCCTAGGAACTCTACTATATGACCATAAAATCCTTCACAAAATGGAAAAGAGAATAGTTATATTGATTAATTTAGTGCCAGAGATGTTCCATGGTTGCAGGTTTGGCACCTTTTGAAGTTGCATTTACCCTTTTAGGCTGCTAAAGCACTATTTAATGAATCAATTCAGTCATTTAGTCAATAAGAGTATCCTTGTCTCTTAAAAGAGTTAATATACATTTTCAGTGGTACTTCACTTATAAAAAAGGAATAGTTAAAACACTCGACAAATCAGACTTAATATCACTTAAAATGCACATTTTTCAAAAGGATGGATTTCCTCCTACCCCAATTATATACATGCCATTTGTGAACAAATTCATAGACCCACATAGAAAGAAGTATTCCCTGTTTAGAAATGTCAGCAGAATGAAACACTGTCATAGAATAATGATCTCTTGTTCCCACATAAATACCTAGGGAAAACTAAGATGTTCATTTTCAAAGCAAGAAACATTGATCCACTGTGTATGCCCTATTAAAATGACTTTATTTTATTCCATCAAATAGCTGATGTAAATTCAGTTATTTAGCCTGATAGATATGGGTTCCAGAGAATGACACTTGTGTGCTACAGTACTACTAAATAGATGAAAATCATTGCATTTTGCTTTGCTTTATTTGTCAGAAAAGCAGAATTAAGTTTGTTCATGAACTCTCTAGGGTTTAATATGGGCAATTTAGAAATGGTATACACTGATTTTATTTTTCTTTGATTTCTTATTTTTTTATTGGAGTATAATTGCTTAACAATGATGTGTTAGTTTCTGCTTTATAACAAAGTGAATCAGTTATACATATACATATGTTCCCATATCTCTTCCCTCTGGCGTCTCCCTCCCTCCCACCCTCCCTATCCCACCCCTCTAGGTGGTCATAAAGCACAGAGCTGATCTCCCTGTGCTATGCGGCTGCTTCTCACTAGCTATCTATTTTACGTTTGGTAGTGTAAATATGTCCATGCCACTCTCTCACTTTGTCACATCTTACCCTTCCCCTCTCCATATCCTCAAGTCCATTCTCTAGTAGGTCTGTGTCTTTATTCCTGTCTTACCCCTAGGTTCTTCATGACATTTTTATTTTTTCTTAAATTCAATACATATGTGTTAGCATACGGTTTTTGTCTTTCTCCTTCTGACTTACTTCACTCTGTATGACAGACTCTACGTCCATCCACCTCATTACAAATAGCTCAATTTCATTTCTTTATATGGCTGAGTAATATTCCATTGTATATATGTGCCATATCGTCTTTATCCATTCATCTGATGATGGACACTTAGGGTGTTTCCATCTCCTGGCTATTGTAATTAAAGCTGCAATAAACATTTGGGTACATGACTCTTCGTTAATTATGGTTTTCTCAGGGTATATACCCAGTAGAGGGATTGCTGGGTCATATGATAGTTCTATTTGTAGTTTTTTAAGGAACCTCCATACTGTTCTCCATAGTGACTGTACCAATTCACATTCCCACAAGCAGTGCAAGAGTGTTCCCATTTCTCCACACCCTCTGCAGCACTTATTGTTTCTATATTTGTTGATGATGGCCATTCTGACTGGTGTGAGATGATATCTCATTGGAGTTTTGATTTGCATTTCACTAATGATTAATAATGTTGAGCATTCTTTCATGTGTTTTTTGGCAGTCTATATATCTTTTTTAGAGAAATGTCTGTTTAGATTTTCTGCCCATTTTTGGATTGGGTTGTTTGTTTTTTTGTTATTAAGCTGCATGAGTTGATTGCAAATTTTGGAGATTAATCCTTGGACAGTTGTTTCATTTGCAAATATTTTCTCCCATTCTGAGGGTTGTCTTTTGGTCTTGTTTATGGTTTCCTTTGCTGTGCAAAAGCTTTGAAGTTTCATTAGGTCCCATTTGTTTATTTTGTTTTTATTTCCATTTCTCTAGGAGGTGGGTCAAAAAAATCTTGCTGTGATTTATGTCATAGAGTGTTCTGCCTATGTTTTCCTCTAAGAGTTTGATAGTTTCTGGCCTTCCATTTAAGTCTTTAATCCATTTTGAGCTTATTTTTGTGTATGGTGTTAGGGAGTGATCTAATCTCATACTTTTACATATACCTGTTCAGTTTTCCCAGCACCACTTATTGAAGAGGCTGTCATTTCTCCACTGTACATTCCTGCCTCCTTTATCAAAGATAAGGTGACCATATGTGTGTGGATTTATCTCGGGGCTTTCTATTCTGTTCCATTAACCAATATTTCTGTTTCTGTGCCAGTACCATACTGTCTTGATTACTGTAGCTTTGTAGTATAGTCTGAAGTCAGGGAGCCTGATTCCTCCAGCTCCATTTTTCATCCTCAAGATTGCTTTGGCGATTCAGGGTCTTTTGTGTTTCCAAATTGTGAAATATTTTGTCTAGTTCTGTGAAAAATGCCAGTGGTAGTTTGACAGGGATTGCATTGAATCTGTACATTACTTTGGGTACTATATTCATTTCACAATGTCGATTCTTCCAATCCAAGACCAAGGTATATCTCTCCATCTATTTGTATCATGTTTAATTTCATCAGTGTCTTATAATTTTCTGCATACAGGTCTTTTGTCTCTTTAGGTACGTTTATTCTTAGATATTTTATTCTTTTTGTTGCAATGGTAAATGGGAGTGTTTTTTGATTTTTGAGTCTTCTCCCTTTTTTTTCTTGATGAGTCTGGCTAATGGTTTATCAATTTTGTTTATCTTCTCAAAGAACCAGCTTTTAGTTTTATTGATCTTTGCTATCATTTTCTTCATTTATTTTTCATTCATTTCTGATCTGATCTTTATGATTTCTTTCATTCTGCTAACTTTGGGCATTTTTGTTCTTCCTTCTCTAATTACTTTAGGTGCAAGGTTAGGTTGCTTATTCCAGATGTTTCCTGTTTCTTAAGGTAGGATTGTACTGCTATAAACTTCCCTCTTAGAACTGCTTTTGCTGTATCCCATAGGTTTTGGGTCATCCTGTCTCCATTGTCATTTTTTTCTAGGTATTTTTTAATTTCCTCTTTGATTTCTTCAGTGATCACTTCGTTATTAAGTAGTGTGTTGTTTAGGGGGTGCTGGGAAGATGGCGGAAGAGTAAGATGCAGAGATCACCTCCATCCCCACAGATACACCAGAAATACATCTACACGTGGAACAACTCCTACAGAACACCTACTGAATGCTGGCAGAAGATGTCAGACCTCCCAAAAGGCAAGAAACTCCCCACATGCCTTTTTAGGGCAAAAGAAAAAAAAGAAAAAACAGAGACAAAAGAATAGGAATGGCACCCACACCAATGGGTGGGAGCTGTGAAGGAGGAAAGGTCTCCACACACTAGGAAGCCCCTTCATGGGTGGAGACTGTGGGAGGCGGAGGGGGGAGCTTCGGAGCCGCAGAGGAGAGCACAGTAACAGGGGTGCAGACAGCAAAGTGGAGAGATTCCTGCATAGGGGATCGGTGCCGACCGGCAGTACCAGCCCGAAGGCTTGTCTGCTCACCCTCCGGGGCAGGCGGGGCTAGGAGCTGAGGCTCGGGCTTTGGTTGGAGCGCAGGGAGAGGACTGGGGTTGGTGGCTCGAACACAGTCTGAAGAGGTTAGTGCACCACAGCTAGCCTGGAGGGAGTCTGGGGAAAAGTCTGCACCTGCCGAACAGGCAAGAGACTTTTTCTTCCCTCTTTGTTTCCTGGTGTGCGAGGAGAGGGGTTTAAGACCGCTGCTTAAAGGAACTCCAGAGACGGGCGTGAGCTGCGGCTAAAAGCACAGACCCCAGAGACGGGCGGGAGATGCTAAGGCTGCTGCTGCTGCCACCAAGGGGCCTCTGTATGAGCACAGGTCACTATCCACACCCCTCTTCTGGGGAGGCTGTGCAGCCTGCCACTGCCAGGTTCCCGGGATCCAGGGACAACTTCCCAGGGAGAACGCACGGCAGGCCTCAGGCTGGTGCAACGTCATGCCTGACTCTGCCACCGCAGGCCCACCCCGCACGCTGTGCCCCTCCTTCCCCCGGCCTGAGTGCGCCAGAGCCCCCGAATCAGCAGCTCCTTTAACCCCGTCCTGTCTGAGCAAAAAACAGACGCCCTCCAGCGACCTACATGCAGAGGCAGGGCCAAATCCAAAGCTGAGCCCCTGTGAGCTGTGAGAACAAAGAAGAGAAAGGGAAATCTCTCCCAGCAGCCTCTGAAACAGCGGATTAAAGCTCCACAATCAACTTGATGTACCCTGCATCTGTGGAATACATGAATAGACAACGAATCATTTCAATTTGAGGAGGTGGACTTCGAGAGCAAGATCTATGATTTTTTTCCCCCTTTTCGTCTTTTGGTGAATGTGTATGTGTATGCTTCTGTGTGAGATCTTGTCTGTATAGCTTTGCTTCCACCATTTGTCCTAGGGTTCTATCCATCCATTGTATTTTTTTAAAATGTTTTTCTTAATAATTAATTTTAATTTTAATAACTCTATTATACTTTACCTTCTTTCTTTCCTTCTTTCCTTCTTTCTTTCTTTCCTTCATTCCCTCCTTAAGACAATGAATCATCCCAAATTGAGGAGGTGGACTTTGAGAGCAAGATTTATGATTTTTTCCCCTTTACCTCTTTTTGTGAGGGTGTATGTGTATGCTTCTGTGTAAGACTTTGTCTGTATAGATTTGTTTCCAACATTTGTCCTAAGGTTCTATCCGTCCATTTTTTTTTCTAAATAAATTTTTAATTCAATAACTTTATTATACTTTATTTTATTTTACTGTATCTTCTTTCTTTCTTTTTTCCTTCCTTCCTTCCTTCCTTCCTTCCTTCCTCCCTCCCTCCCACCCTCTCTCCTTTCTTTCCTTCTTGCCTTCTATTCTTCTTTCTTTCTTTCTTTCTTTCTTTATGCCTTCCCTCCTTCCTTCCTTTCTTCCTAACTTCCTTCCCTCCTTTCCTAATTTCTTTCTTTCTTTCTTCCTACTTCTACTAATTCTATTTTCTCTCCCTTTTATTCTGAGCCGTGTGGATGAAACGCTCTTGCTGCTCCAGCCAGGAGTCAGGGCTCTGCCTCTGAGTTGGGAAAGCCAACATCAGGACACTGGTCAACAAGAGACCTCCCTGCTCCACATAATATCAAACTGCGAAAATCTCCCAGAGACCTCCATCTTAACACCAGTACCCAGCTTCACTCAATGACCAGCAAGCTACAGTGCTGGACAACCTATGCCAAACAGCTAGCAAAACAGGAACACAAACCCACCCATTAGCACAGAGGCTGCCTAAAATCATAATAAGTCCACAGACACCCCAAAACCCATCACCAGAAGGGAATCTGTCCACTAGAGAGACAAGATTTGGTCTCATCCACCAGAACACAGGCACTAGTCCCCTCCACCAGGAAGCATACACAACCCATTGAACCAACCTTAGCCATTGGAGACAGACATCAAAATCAATGGGAACTACGAACCTACAGACTGCAAAAAGGAGACCCTAAACACAGTAAGATAAGCAAAATGAGAAGACAGAAAAACACAAAACAGATGAAGGAGCAAGATAAAAATCCACCACACTTAACAAATGAAGAGAAATAGGCAGTCTACTGAAAAAGAATTCAGAATAATCATAGTAAAGATGATCCAAAATCTTGGAAATAGAATGGACAAAATTCAAGAAACATTTAACAAGGACGTAGAAGAACTAAAGATGAAGCAAACAATGATGAACAACACGATAAATGAAATGAAAAAGACTCTAGATGGGATCAATAGCAGAATAACTGAGGCAGAAGAACGGATAAGTGACCTGGAAGATAAAATAGTGGAAGTAACTACTGCAGAGCAGAATAAAGTGAAAAGAATAAAAAGAACTGAGGACAGTCTCAGAGCTCTCTGGGAAAACATTAAATGCACCAACATTCGAATTATAGAGGTTCCAGAAGAAGAAGACAAAAAGAAAGGGACTGAGAAAATATTTGAAGAGATTATAGTTGAAAACTTCCCTAATATGGGAAAGGAAATAGTTAATCAAGTCCAGGAAGCACAGAGAGTCCCATACAGGATATATCTAAGGAGACATACACCAAGACACATATTAATCAAAGTGTCAAAAATTAAATACAAAGAAAACATATTAAAAGCAGAAAGGGAAAAACAACAAATAACACACAAAGGAATCCCCATAAGGTTAACAGCTGATCTCTCAGCAGAAACTCTGCAAGCCAGAAGGGAGTGGCAGGACATACTGAAAGTGATGAAGGAGAAAAACCTGCAACCAAGATTACTCTACCCAGCAAGGATCTCATTCAGATTTGATGCAGAAATTAAAACCTTTACATACAAGCAAAAGCTGAGAGAGTTCAGCACCACCAAACCAGCTTTAAAACAAATGCTAAAGGAACTTCTCTACACAAAAAACACAAGAGAAGGAAAACACCTATAATAACGAACCCAAAGCAATTAAGAAAATGGGAATAGGAACATACATATCCATAATTACCTTAAATGTAAATGGACTAAGTGCTCCCACCAAAAGACACAGATTGACTGAATGGATACAAAAAGAAGACACGTATATATGCTGTCTACAAGAGACCCACTTCAGACCTAGAGACACATACAGACTGAAAGTAAGGGGATGCAAAAAGATATTCCATGCAAATAGAAACCAAAAGAAAGCTGGAGTAGCAGTTCTCATATCAGACAAAATAGACTTTGAACTAAAGACCATTAGAAGAGACAAAGTAGGACACTACATAATGATCAAGGGATCGAGCCAAGAGAAGATATAACAATTGTAAATATTTATGCATCCAACATAGGAGCACCTCAATACATAAGGCAAAAACTAACACCAATAAAAGGGGAAATCGACAGTAACACATTCATAGTAGGAGACTTCAACACTCCAATTTCACCAACGGACAGATCATCCAAAATGAAAATAAATAAGGAAACACAAGCTTTAAATGATACATTAAACAAGATGGACTTAATTGATATTTATAGGACACTCCAACCAAAAAAAAATAATACACATTTTTCTCAAGTGCTCATGGAACATTCTCCAGGATAGATCATATCTTGGGTCACAAATCAAGACTTGGTAAATTTAAGAAAATGGAAATTGTATCAAGTATATTTTCTGACCACAATGCCATGAGACTAGATATCAATTACAGGAAAAGATCTGTAAAAAATACAAACACATGGAGGCTAAACAATACACTACTTAATAACGAAGTGATCACTGAAGAAATCAAAGAGGAGATATAAAAATACCTAGAAACAAATGACAATGCAGACACAACGACCCAAAACCTGTAGGATACAGCAAAAGCAGTTCTAAGAGGGAAGTTTATAGCAATACAAGCCCACCTTAAGAAGCAGGAAACATCTCGAATAAACAACCTAACCTTGCACCTCAAGCAATTAGAGAAAGAAGAACAAAAAAACCCCAAAGTTAGCAGAAGGAAAGAATTCATAAAAGGCAGATCAGAAATAAATGAAAAAGAAATTTAGGAAACAATAGCAAAGATCAATAAAACTAAAAGCTGGTTCTTTGAGAAGATAAACGAAATAGATAAACCACTAGCCAGACTCATCAAAAAAAAAGGGAGAAGACTCAAATCAATAGAATTAGAAATGAAAAAGGAGAAGTAACTGACACTGCAGAAATAAAAAACATCATGAGGGATTACTACAAGCAACTCTATGCCAATAAAATGGACAATCTGGAAGAAATAGAGAAATTCTTAGAAATGCATAAACTGCCAAGACTGAATCAGGAAGGAATAGAAAATATGAACAGACCAATCACAAACACTGAAATTGAAACTGTGATTAAAAATCTTCCAACAAACAAAAGCCCAGGACCAGATGGCTTCACAGGCGAATTCTATCAAACATTTAGAGAAGAGCTAACACCTATCCTTCTCAAACTCTTCCAAAATATAGCAGAGGGAGGAACACTCCCAAATTCCTTCTACGAGGCCACCATCACCTTGATACCAAAACCAGACAAGGATGTCACAAAGAAAGAAAACTACAGGTCAATATCACTGATGAACATAGATGCAAAAATCCTCAGGAAAATAGTAGCAAACAGAATCCAACAGCACATTAAAAGGATCATACACCATGATCAAGTGGGGTTTATTCCAGGAATGCAAGGATTCTTCAATATACGGAAATCAACTAATGTGATACACCATATTTACAAATTGAAGGAGAAAAACCATATGATCATCTCAATAGATGCAGAGAAAGCTTTTGACAAAATTCAACACCCATTTATGATAAAAACCCTGCAGAAAGTAGGCACAGAGGGAACTTTCCTCAACATAATGAAGGCCATATATGACAAGCCCACAGCCAATTTCATCCTCAATGGTGAAAAACTGAAAACATTTCCACTAAGATCAGGAACAAGACAAGGTTGCCCACTCTCACCACTCTTATTCAACATAGTTTTGGAAGTTTTAGTCACAGCAATCAGAAAAGAAAAGGAAATAAAAGGAATCTAATTTGGAAAAGAAGAACTAAAGCTGTCACTGTTTGCAGATGACATGATACTATACATAGAGAATCCTACAGATGCTACCAGAAAATTACTAGAGCTAATCAATGAATTTGGTAAAGTAGCAAGATACAAAGTTAATGCACAGAAATCTCTGGCATTCCTATATACTAGTGATGAAAAATCTGAAAGTGAAATCAAGAAAACACTCCCATTTACCATTGCATCAAAAAGAATAACATATCTAGGAATAAACCGACCTAAGGAGACAAAAGACCTGTATGCAGAAAAGTATAAGACACTGATCAAAGAAATTGAAGATGATACAAATAGATGGAGAGATATACCATATTCTTGGGTTGGAAGAATCAACATTGTGAAAATGACTCTATTACCTAAAGCAATCTATAGATTCAATGCAATCCCTGTCAAACTACCACTGGCATTTTTCACAGAACTAGAACAAAACATTTCACAATTTGTAAGGAAACATAAAAGACCCCTAATAGCCAAAGCAATCTTGAGAATGAAAGACGGAGCTGGAGGAATCAGGCTCCCTGACTTCAGACTATACTACAAAGCTATAGTAATCAAGACAGTGTGGTACTGGCACAAAAACAGAAAGATAGATCAATGGAACAAGATAGAAAGCCCTGAGAAAAACCCACACACATATGGACACTTTACCTTTGATAAAGGTGGCAGGAATGTACAGTGGAGAAATGACAGCCTCTTCAATAACTGGTGCTGGGAAAACTGGACAGGTACATGTAAAAGTATGAGATTAGATCACTCCCTAACACCATACACAAAAATAAGCTCAAAATGGATTAAAGACCTAAATGGAAGGCCAGAAACTATCAAACTCTCAGAGGAAAACAGGCAGAACACTCTATGACATAAATCACAGCAAGATCCTGTTTGATCCACCTCCTAGAGAAATGGAAATAAAAGCAAAAATAAACAAATGGGACCTAATGAAACTTCAAAGCTTTTGCACAGCAAAGGAAACCATACACAAGACCAAAAGACAACCCTCAGAATGGGAGAAAATATTTGCAAATGAAGCAACTGACAAAGGTTTAATCTCCAAAATTTACAAGCAGCTCATGCAGCTCAATAACAAAAAAACAAACAACCCAATCCAAAAAATGGGCAGAAGACCTAAGTAGACATTTCTCCAAAGAAGATATACAGACTGCCAACAAACACATGAAAGAATACTCAACATCATTAATCATTAGAGAAATGCAAATCAAAACTCCAGTGAGATATCATCTCACAGCAGCCAGAATGGCCATCATCAAAAAATCTAGAAACAATAAATGCTGGAGAGGGTGTGAAGAAAAGGGAACACTCTTGCACTGCTTGTGGGAATGTGAATTGGTTCAGCCACTATGGAGAACAGTATGGAGGTTCCTTAAAAAACTACAAATAGAACTACCATATGACCCAGAAATCCCACTACTGGGCATATACCCTGAGAAAACCATAATTCAAAAAGAGTCAGGTACCAAAATGTTCATTGCAGCTCTATTTACAATAGCCCAGAGATGGAAACAACCTAAGTGCCCATCGTTGGATGAATGGATAAAGAAGATGTGGCACATATATACAATGGAATATTACTCAGCTATAAAAAGAAATGAAATTGAGCTATTTGTAATGAGGTTGATAGACCTAGAGTCTGTCATACAGAGTGCAGTAAGTCAGAAAGAAAAAGACAAATACCGTATGCTAACACATATATATGGAATTTAATTTTTTAAAATGTCATGAAGAACCTAGAGGTAAGACAGGAATAAAGACACAGACCTACTGGAGAACGGACTTGAGGATATGGGGAGGGAGAAGGGTGAGCTGTGACAGGGCGAGAGGGAGGCATGGACATATATACACTAACAAACTTAAGGTAGATAGCTAGTGGGAAGCAGCCACATGGCACAGGGATATCAGCTCAGTGCTTTGTGACCACCTGGAGGGGTGGGATGGGGAGGGTGGGAGGGATGGAGATGCAAGAGGGAAGAGATGTGGGAATGTGTGTATATTTATAACTGATTGACTTTGTTATAAAGAAAAAACTAACACACCATTGTAAAGCAATTATACCCCAATAAATATGTTTAAAAAAATAAAATAAATTTTTTTATAAAAAAGTAGTGTATTGTTTAGCCTCCAGGTGTTTGTATTTTTACACTTTTTCCTGTAATTGATATCTAGTCTCATTGCGTTCTGGTCAGAAGAGATACTTGATACAATTTCAATTTTCTTAAATTTACCAAGGCTTGATTTGTGATCCAAATATGATCTACCCTGGAGAATGTTCCATGAGCACTTGAGAAAAATGTGTATTCTGTTGTTTTTGGATGGAGTGTCCTTTAAATATCAATTAAGTCCATCCTGTTTAATGTATCATTTAAAGCTTGTGTTTCCTTATTTATTTTCATTTGGATGATCTGTCCATTGGTGAAAGTGGGGTGTTAAAGTCCCCTACTATGAATGTGTTACTGTCGATTTCCCCTTTTATGGTTGTTAGTATTTGCCTTATGTATTGAGGTGCTCCTCTGTTGGGTGCATAAATAGTTACAATTGTTATATCTTCTTCTTGGATCAATCCCTTGATCATTAACTAGTGTCCTTCTTTGTCTCTTCTAATAGTCTTTATTTTCAAGTCTATTTTGTCTGATATGAGAACTGCTACTCCGGGTTTCTTTTTGTTTCCATTTGCATGGAATATCTTTTTCCATTCCCTCACTTTCAGTCTGTATGTGTCTCTAGGTCTGTAGTGGGTCTCTTGTACACAGCATATATATGGGTCTTGTTTTTGTAACCATTCAGCCAGTCTGTGTCTTTTGGTGCGAGCATTTAATCCATTTACATTTAAGGTAATTATCGATATGTATGTTCCCATTCCCATTTTCTTAATTGTTTTGGGTTTGTTATTGTAGGTCTTTTCCTTCTCTTGTGTTTCTTGCCTAGAGAAGACCCTTTCACATTTGTTGTAAAGCTGGTTGGGTGGTGCTGAACTCTCTCAGCTTTTGCTTGTTTGAAAAGGTTTTAATTTCTGCATCAAATCTGAATGAGATCCTTGCTGGATAGAGTACGCTTGGTTGTAGGTGTTTCTCCTTCATCACTTTCAGTATGTCCTGCCACTCCTTTCTGGCTTCCAGAGTTTCTGCTGAAAGATCAGTTGTTAACCTTATGGGGATTCCCTTGTGTGCTATTTTTTGTTTTTCCCTTGCTGCTTTTAGTATGTTTTCTTTGTATTTAATTTTTGACAGTTTGATTAATATGTGTCTTGGCATATTTCTCCTTGGATTTATCCTGTATGGGACTCTCTGTGCTTTCTGGACTTGATTAACTATTTCCTTTCCCATATTAGGGAAGTTTTCAACTATAATCTCTTCAAATATTTTCTCAGTCCCTTTCTTTTTCTCTTCTTCTTCTGGAACACATATAATTCAAATGTTTGTGCATTTAATGTTATCCCAGAGGTCTCTGAAACTGTCCTCAGTTCTTTTTATTCTTTTTACTTTATTCTGCTCTGCAGTAGTTATTTCCACTATTTTATCTTCCAGGTCACTTATCCGTTCTTCTGCCTCAGTTATTCTGCTATTGATTCCTTCTAGAGTATTTTTAATTTCATTTATCGTGTTGTTCATCGTTGCTCATTTCTTCTTTAGTTCTTCTAGGCCCTTGTTAAATGTTTCTTGCATTTTCTCTATTCTATTTCCAAGATTTTGGATCATCTTTACTATGATTATTCTGAATTCTTTTTCAGGTAGACTGCCTATTTCCTCTTCATTTGTTAGGTGTGGTGGGTTTTTATCTTGCTCCTTCATCTGTTTTGTGTTTTTCTGTCTTCTCATTTTGCTTATCTTACTGTGTTTGGGGTCTCCTTTTTGCAGGCTGCAGGTTTGTAGTTCCCATTGTTTTTGGTGTCTGTCCCCAGTGGCTAAGGTTGGTTCAGTGGGTTGTGTATGCTTCCTGGTGGAGGGGACTAGTGCCTGTGTTCTGGTGGATAAGGCTGGATCTTGTCTTTCTGGTGGGCATGTCCCCTTCTGGTGGTGTGTTTTGGGGTGTCTGTGGACTTATTATGATTTTAGGCAGCCTCTGTGCTAATGGGTGGGGTTGTGTTCCTGACTTGTTAGTTGTTTGGCATAGGGTGTCCAACACTGTTGCTTGTTGGTCCTTGAGTGAAGCTGGGTGTTGGTGTTGAGATGGAGATCTCCGGGATATTTTTGCAATTTGATAATACGTGGAGCTGGGAGGTCTCTTGTGGACCAGTGTCCTGCAGTTGGCTTCCCACCTCAGAGGCACAGCACTGACTCTTGGCTGCAGCACCAAGAGCCTTTCATCCTCATGGCTCAGAATAAAAGGGAGAAAAAGTAGAAAGGAAAGAAAGAAAGAAAGAAAGAAAGAAAGATAGAAAGAAAGAAAGAAAGAAAGAAAAAAACAAAGAAAGAAAGAAAGAAGGAAAGAAGATAAAAGAAAATAAAATAAAGGTAAAATAAAATAATATTATTAAAAAAATAATTATTAAGAAAAACATTTTTTTAAAGTAAAAAACAAACAAACAAACAAAAAAAACCAAACAAAACGGATGGATAGAACCCTAGGACAAATGGTGAAAGCAAAGCTATATAGACAAAATCTCACACAGAAGCATACACACTCAGAAAAGAGGAAAAGGGGAAAAAATAATAAATCTTGCTCTCAAAGTCCACCTCCTCAATTTGGGATGATTCGTTGTCTATTCAGATATTCCACAGATGCAGGGTACATCAAGTTGATTGTGGAGACTTAATCCACTGCTTCTGTGGCTGCTGGGAGAGTTTTCCCTTTCTCTTCTTTGTTCACATAGCTCCTGAGGTTCAGCTTTAGACTTGGCCCTGTCTCTGCATGTAGGTCGCTGTAGGGCGTCTGTTCTTCGCTCAGACAGGACGGTGTTAAAGGAGCCACTGATTCAGGGGCTCCAGCTCACTCAGGCCAGGGGGAGGGAGGGGTACGGAGTGTGAAGCGAACCTGTGGCAGCAGAGGCCAGCGTGACGTTGCACCAGCCTGAGGCGTGCTGTGTGTTCTCCCGGGGAAGTTGTCCCTGGATCCCAGGACCCTGGCAGGGGCGGGCTGCACAGGCTCCCTGCAAGGGAGGTGTGGAGAGTGACCTGTGCTCGCACACAGGCTTCTTGGTGGCGGCAGCAGCAGCCTTAGCATCTCATGCCCGTCTCTGGGGTCTGCCCTGTTAGCCGCGGCTCGCGCCCGTCTCTGATGCTCCTTTAAGCAGCGTTCTTAATCCCCTCTCCTCGCGCATCAGGAAACAAAGAGGGAAGAAAAAGTCTCTTGCCTCTTCGTCAGGTCCAGACATTTTCCCAGACTCCCTCGCAGCTAGCCGTGGTGCACTAACCCCTTCAGGCAGTGTTCATGCCTCCAGTCGTCTCCCTGCGCTCTGAAGCCCGAGCCTCAGCTCCCAGCACCACCTGCCCCGGCGGGTGAGCAGACAAGCCTCTCGGGCTGGTGAGCGCTGGTCGGCACCAATCCTTTGTGTGGAAATCTCTCCGCTTTGTCCTCCGCACCCCTGTTGCTGCGTTCTCCTCCGTGGCTCCAAAGATTCCCCCCTCCACCACCCACAGTCTCCGCCCGCGAAGGGGCTTCTAGTGTGTGGAAACCTTTCGTCCTTCACGGCTCCCTCCCACTGGTACAGGTCCCGTCCCTATTCTTTTGTCTCTGTTTCTTCTTTTTTCTTTTGCCCTACCCAGGTACGTGGGGAGTTTCTTGCCTTTTAGGAGGTCTGAGGTCTTCTGCCAGCATTTGGTAGGTGTTCTGTAGGAGTTGTTCCACGTGTAGATGTATTTCTGATGTATCTGTGGGGAGGAAGGTGATCTCTGCGTCTTACTCTTCCCCCATCTTCCCCTGTATCCACTGTCTCCCAGGAAGCACCTTTGATGTTCCGAAGCATCCACTCGATGGCGGCCGGAAGCGGGTAACAACGGAGCTGCTCCTTTCAGGGTACCACCCAAGTACAGGTGGGAAGGTGGAAGGGAGATGCTCAAAGGCAAAGGCAGGGATTCTGAGGGACAGCAATGCACCCGGGAGGGAGGCTGCACAGGGTCTGGGTAAGGAACGAAGGCAGGAATCTACCCTTTACTTGCTAAGGGCTCCGGCCAAGTCACTCTCTGGGCCTTGTCTTCCTCACCTTCTTCCTCTTTGACTTCTTTTAAGCAAAATGTACAGATCTAATGATCATTTCAGTTACATAATTCTGAATTATATGCATTCTATTGAGAATTCTATATATTGTTATATATCAGAAAGTAGGCACTGTAACACAACATCTGAAGGTTTGTTGGCTAATGACTGTTCAAATGAAGGTAAATGTTACCATAATAAAATAAATGATGGCTAATCATGCCTGGTTTGATAGTATTTTAATCTGAATGGTTAAAAGAAAAGATGGCTAGAGCTCCAGGGGGAAAGACAGAAAAGGACAGAGATTTATATGTTCAAATAATATGCATGTACATACCTATAAGTCTGGGCATAGATGATCTGTAGGTGGACACACATTGCATGATGAATAATTGCATAATCCCTTAAAGCAAGTTTCATACTTACCCTTATGTTGAACACTGTGTATATGCTGTGTCTTCTGGACAGTTCACCATACAGATTGTGATACAAGTTAATGTGCTCAGGAAAAGTCTTTATATCATTATTGCCTTTCTTCAGGATTTAAATTTCATGTTAGCACAGTCTATGGTTGGGGGGAAGCAGTGAAATTTTTTGACATCAAAGCATATGAAATTATGGAAATAAAAGCTAAAGTAAATAAAAAAGTACTTTCTTAAAAATGTTTATTTTATATTGGATCATAGTTAATTAACAATGTTGTGTTAGTTTCAGGTGTACAGCAAAGTGATTCAGTTATACATATGCATGTATCTATTCTTTTTCAAATTATTTTTCCATTTAGGTTATTACAGAATATTGAGCAAAATTCCCTGTGCTATACAGTAGGTCCTTGTTGGTTATCTAGTTTAAATATAGTAACATGTACAACAGTGCTTTTTATTGAAACAGGTATACTTCCTTTCAAAATGGGGTCATTGCATAACACTTCTGAAATATAGGATAGTGATTATCAATAAGATAAAAGCTGCATAAAATGAGAAATGTAGATTTAGCTCAGAGTTTAATATATTATTTAAAGGAAATAAGTTTCCCATTTCTTGCTAATATCTTTTTAAGAAAAGATGGAGTCTTGTCACATGTCTCAGGTAGTATTCCTCACTCTAGCCACTCATTCTAAACTTATTTTCTCCATTTTGAAACTATAACAATAAACCCCACTTATGTTCTAATTCTCCTTTATCTTCCCTGCATAGCTTTTGCTTTCTGTTCAGATAGTGTCGTTCATATAGTAATAGTCTCAGTGGAGGCATAATGCTATTTAACTTAAAAATATGCATCCAGGCCCGCCAAGTGAGGAAGGTCTTGTCAGAATGAACCTGAAGGATTACACAGATACAAGACACAGCAAGCAGTAAGTAGAAAGGGCAGAAATGAAGACTTGCCATAGGAAAAGCAAATCAAGAACTTGGTTATTGTAGTTGGGGTCGAATTTTTTTAAGCCTTACTGTGTATTGATTTAGAGTTCGAGTGGCCTCAGACTGAAGGCTCTTCCTGCCTAAGGAAAGAGTTCCAATGAGAACAGAGTTCCAGTAAGTATGTTGAGAGGATAATGTGCAAAATAAATTGCCCTTTCTTCACAAAGGAGATCATTGCTGGGGCAGGTAGTCATATGCATCAGAATAGGTTGTTTTCACATGCTCCTATACCGAGAAGGCACTGTTAGTGATGTAACCATCTCCCAACTCCCTCCTTTACAGTACACACAGTACACACATACCCAGCATTGGATGAAAGAGTCACTCTAAGACACGGCACAAGCACATGTTGAAAAGAGCTACAAAGGATCAAGACATCTCCCTTGTTTCACCCTGCCTTGACACAGTGACTGCTTATTCTTTTGTTTTTTCACCTCTTCTGACTTTTTAGATTTTGACATGCTACACCTTTTCCCCAGTGCATTTTGACTCAAAATAAAATAAAATAAGCAAACAACAGAAGCTCTTTTTGTCTCTCTCCATCAGGTCCCACATTCCATCTCCACCTCCATCTTCTGTATTTCTACCACCTTTCAGTTGCCTCAAAAATTTGAAATCCAGAGATTTCTTCATCATGAAATACATTATTTTACAGAATTTTTCCAATTATATGAAATAACTGATTAACTGGAGCTTTACTTAGAATTTCTTTTAAAGCCATAAATCAGAAGATGCATTTTATACACAACTCAAGAATTAGTCATGAAAGAGTTTTTATTTCTCTACCCTCCTGTGTTTTTGCACATTTCACCAAGTGCTATATTTTTCCAAATTATTCTACCACCTTAGATACATAAGGGCAGACACTTTTCCTTTCAAATACATTTTTAGTGACTTTTTCTTCATGGACAAAAATCAGTTAGGATCTACTTAAATATTCTAATTTAATATCAAAAATTACAATCATTAGAACTAACATTTTCCTGGTTATATCTCTAAATGAAAAGTGAAAGGGAATATATATTGGCACATTTAACTGAAGAAATCAATACAATTCCAAATCATTCTGCTTTATTTTAAAGTGCCTTTGTTAAAAAAAATATCTATAGTGATTAATTTATGAACTCTTAGAGCCATTTAATAACTTTGTTTAACCTTTGAAACGTTTCATAACTTTAAAAAGTCCAATGAATGCTATAATCTCAGAATTACTAACTTCCTTTCAAGTAGTGGAATATTCGTGAAAGGGCCTAGATCCTTCTTAATTTCACTGAAAACACTTCCTCAGGTGACCCTTTCCACATGTCCATTATTTCTGCTATCATAAGTCGAATTGCCTATTATGTTTATAAATGTTGAGAATGGAAGTGAATTTTAACAAATTCACTTGTAGCTTGCATACTTGGAGTAGATAAAAAAATGTAGGAAAAAATTTAAGATAATTTATACAGGTAGGACTTTGTTTGTTATGTGTCATTCACCAAATGTGAATTTGTTTCCTACTACACACCAGAAACTATATGATCATAGAATATTGAAAGTACTTTGTAAATTGCCACATCCGAGGTAAATTTGTTTATAGTTCTTTTACTAAGATACTTGGTTCTCTCTCCCCTTTATGGTGTCTGTGTGTGTGTGTGTGTTTGTGTGTGTTTAACTCTTGGAAACACCTAACACTTATTAAGTGAGCATTTAAACTTTGTTGATCACACACAGAAAACGCACTTTGTAAAGACATATTTCCTGGTCACAAGTATACGGTCTCCGTGGAGAAAAAGTCAACAAACATAAATCAATGGAAAATAATATAAAGCAATACATCATTTAATGCCTTGTCTTGTGACCTAATAGTTTCCCTAGGAACTAAGAAGAAAATAAGATAATTGAACAAAAATCAGAAACTGAGTAAATGGCAGTAGTAGTACTTTACTTTGTACCGGCAGACAAACAGAAAGTTACAGCTAGAGATACAGGAAGGGACTCCCAGATTAAAAACAACAAAATGAGCATGAATACAGAAGCTCTTCACATTGTCTAAATTCTTGTTTTTACACAGGGCAAGAACAATGAGACATTTAGCTATGTCTGGAGACTCTTTTTTTGGAGACATTTTTGGTTGTCACAACTGAGCTGAAGTTGTGGGCTAAAGGAAAACTGCGATGGGGAATAGGGGGTTTGACTTGCATCTAGTAGATAAAGGCCAGGAGTGGACTGAACATTCTACAACGAACAGGCTAGTTTCCTCACAAGAGAAAAAATCATGTTGTTCAAAATGTTATTAGTGTCAGGGTTAAAAACCCCTGGCCTAAATATGAGTCTGGCAAGTGTTTCTCTCAAGTTACATCCTATATCAAGTTGTAGGGGGGCTGAAACAGGGACTTCACCGCATTTTCCCAGCATTTACCATACAAATGGTTATAACAGGATCTTTAGAAACCAATGAAAAGAAATAATAAGAAAAAGTTTATTCTGAGCCCTTTGATTTTCATCACTAAAACATGGGGTATGCCAATAAGCACTTCAGAGTATCTACTACAGTAGGTACCATTTGAACAAGGAGGTGTCTTTCTATTTCTGTAGGTCTTCTTTAATTTCTCTTGACAATGTTTTATAGTTTTCAGTGCCTGAGGCTTGCACTTAAAATTATTCTTAATTATTTTATTTTCATAATGATATTGTAAATTGAATGGTTTTCTTAGTTTCAATTTTGGATTCTTCATTATATAAATGTATAGTATATATATATATATATATATATACAACTGATGAATAAAAATGCTTTATTGAAGTATGAATGGCATACTAAAACTATACATGTTTAATATATACATTTCATGAGTTTGGAGACATGTATATACCCTTGAAGCCATCACCACAATCTATGCCATAAACATATTAATTACTTCCAAAAGTTTCCTCCTGCTTTATTTATTTATTTTTTGTGTTGATAAGAACACTTAGAAAAGGTATCCTCTTAGAAAACTTTTAATTATACAATACAGTATTTACTATGGACTATACAATAGAGTAGATCTTTAGGACTTATTGATATTGTATAACTGAAACTGTACCTTTTGACCATGGCTTCTACGTTTCTCTGCCCCCCAAGTCCCTGTTAATTATCATTCTAATCTTTTCTTCATCAATTTGAATAGTTTAAATTTCTCATATGGGTAGGATCACATAGTATTTGTTCTTCTGTGACTGGCTTATTTTTACTTAGCATAATGTTCTTTAGCATAATATTCATCCACTTTGTCACAAATTACAAGATATTTCTTTTTAAGGCTGAATAATATTCCATTTTATATAAATCCAATATTTTCCCAATTTATCCATCAGTGGACATTTACCTTGTTTCCATATCATGGCTATTGTGAAGGCAGGGTTGCAGATATCCCTTGGAGATCCTATTTTCAATTCCTTTGGATAAATACCCAGAAGGGGGATTGTTGGATCATATGTTAGTTCTATTTTTAATTATTCAAGGACCATACTGTTTTCTATACTGGCTGTACCAATTTACATTCCCACCAACAGTGTGTGAGAGTTCTCTTTTCTCCATATTCTCTTTAATACTTTATATCTTTTGGTTTTTTGGTTTGTTTGTTTGCTTGATTATAGCCATTCTAACAGGTGTGTGGTGACATTTCATTGCAGTTGGTTTAAGTTTTTATTTCCCTGATGTTGTTGAGTACCTTTGCATTAACCTGTTGGTCATTTGTTTATCTTCTTTGGAGAGATGTCATTTCAGGACTTTTGCCTATTTTTTAATAAGATTACTTGTTTTTGTTTTTGCTATAGAGGTGTAGGAATTCCTTATAAAGTTTGGATATTAACCCTTTTGCAGATATATGGTTTATAAATATTTTCTCCTATTCCACTGGCTGCCTTTTAAATTTGTTGACTATTTCTTTTCCTGTGAAGAAATCTTTAATTTAATATAACTCCATTTGTCTAGTTTTTGCTTTTGTTGTCTGTGCTTTTGGTATCACATCCAAGAAATAATTGCTAAGGCAATGTCAAAGAGCTTTTTCCCTTTGTTTTCTTCTAGAAATTTTACAGTTTCACATCTGACATTTAAGTCTTTAATCCATTTTAAATTGATTTTGGGGTATGGTATAAGGGTCCAGTTACATTCTTTGCATATGGATATACAATTTTTTCAACACAATTTGTTGAACAGATAATGTTTTCCCATTTTGTATTCTTGGTACCCTGCTCAAAGGTTAGTTAATCACATACATATGGAAGGGTTTAATTCTGGCCTCTTTATTCTGTTCCATTGGTCTATATGTCTGCTTTTATGCCAGTATCACATTGTTTTGATTACTGTATATTTGTAATACATTTTGAAATCTGGAAGCATGATTGCTTGCAGCTTTTTTCTTGCTCAAAATTGTTTTGGTTATTTTAGATCTTTTACAGTTCCATATAATTATTTTTTTATTATTTATGTAAAATATGCCATTAGGATTTTGATAGAAATTGCACCAAATCTGTAGATTGCTTTGGGTAGTAAGGATATTTTAACAATATTATTTCTTCCAGTCCATGAACATGTAATGTCTTTCTACTTATCTGAGTGTTTTAAACTTTCTTTCATCAATGTTTTATAGTTTTCTTAGTGATTTAATTTATTCTCTAAAGCTTACAGTATTCTCAATGTGTCAAAAACTATTTTATACTAACTTACTTCCAGTAAAGTATAGAAACTTTACTCCTATATAGCTCCTTTGGCTCCACCCTTGTACCGTGATAATTAAACATATTATGTCTATACATATTGCAAACCCAAGAATACATTCTTATAATTATGTCTTTATATTATCTCTTTTAAAGAGGCTGAAAGAATAGAGGAAAAGCAAGTGTGTGTTAATAGAGTTTGTTATATCAAGCTTCCTAATAACCATTTTTAAATTTTTTCCACTGAATTCCAGTTACCTTTTGGTATAGGTTTTCTCAAATCTGTATATTTTGTGCTCTAATTGTTAAATATATTACATATATATGCTAAAATACCAATAAAACAATCATATATTATATTATTTTATGAAATTGTTTCTTAAGAGAAAAAAAAGTATAAATAATACATAATTATTCTGTCTTTTATAATATCATATATACATATATATATCAGCATAATTACCTTTATCAGTGTTCTTTATTTTTCTGTATATTCAAACTACTATCTGGTGTCATTAAGTGTTGTCCTAGAGAACTTCCTTTAGTATTTCAGGTAGGCCAGGCCTGCTGGAAACACATTGCATAACCTTTTTTTTTGTTTTGAAATGTCTTTCTTTTCCCTTCATTTTGGAAAAGTAGTTTTACTGGATATAGAATTCTTGACTGACAGTGTTTCACTTTTGACACTTTGAATATATTTCATACTGATTCTTTAGGTTTTCATTGCTTCTTATGGTAAGTCAGCTTATAATCTTATTGGGCTTTGCTTGTAGGTAATGAGTTGTTTTTCGCTTACCACTTTCAAGATTTTTTTGGTTTGTCTTTTCACATTTTGAATTTGATGTGTTTGGATGTGTATCTCTTCGTGTTTATTTTACTTGGAAGTTTTTTAGTTTCTTTGCTATATAGGTAAGTGTTTTTCATTAAATTTGACAAGTTTTCAGCTATTATTTCTTCAAATATTTTCCTGCATTTTTCTCTCTTCTCTGCTTCTATTACTCACATTATAAATATGTGGGTGTGCTTAATGGTGTCACATATTTCATTGAGGCTCTTTCTTTTTTTCCTTTTTTTAATCTCTGCTTTTCAGACTATATAATATCTATCAATCTATCTTTGTTGATTCTTCTTTCTGTCAGTTCAAACTACTGTTAAGCTCTTCTAGTGAATTTTTCAGTGCAGCTATTGTACTTTTCAACTCCAGAATTTCCATTTCATTCTTTTCTAACATTTGTATATTTTAATGATATTCTTTATTTGATAAGATATTTTCATTACATCTTCCTTAATTCTTTGGGCATGATCTCATTTTTTTGAACATATTTATGAAAATACAATAGTATAATAATTGCTTTGGGGACTTTCTTCTCTGAGATGTCTAACATCTGGACTCCTTCAAAAGAAATTTCTATTGAATTTTTTTTCTTTTTCTTTACTTTGCCTTTTAAAAAATATTATGTGTCATAACTTTTGTTCAAAACTGGATATTTTAGGTAATATATTAGCTACTCTGGATGCTGATCTCCTCACCAAGGTATTGATGTTATTTGTTTACTTAGTCACTTACTATATTTAGTGACATGGCTGAAATAATTCTGTGAAGTCAATTTCCCCTGAAATGTGTAGTTTTGCAGTCTCCACTCATATATTTTTGTTTGTTTGTTCTCATCTTTTAGACTGGCTACCTACACATCACTCCTGGGTCAGTATAAGCCACATAATGGACAAAAGTTGTGCTTAAACCTTGATGGTCAGTTAGGTTATTGCGCTTTACCACTAGATGTGTGTGTGCGGTTGTTTGGTGGGTGTTGGGTGTTTCTATCACAGTTTGAATTTACATTTTTGCCACTTATTTAACCAAATACTAGTAGCTTGAATTTTTTCTCTCTCATCACTCTCAAAAAGGTGCAGCTCTAGGCTTTCTCATAAGCTTACAGACATCCAAGAATTCATGTGATTTTTTTTTTAAGCCTGGCTTCTATGGAATCACTCCTGGTCAGTGTCACTTCTTTTCTTTTTTTTTTTTTTTTTTGCAGTACACGGGCCTCTCACCGTTGTGGCCTCTCCCGTTGCAGAGCACAGGCTCCGGACGAGCAGGCTCAGCGGCCATGGCTCACGGGCCCAGCTGCTCCGCGGCATGGGGGATCTTCCCGGACCGGGGCATGAACCTGCATCCCCTGCATCGGCAGGCGGACTCTCAACCACTGTGCCACCAGGGAAGCCCAGTGTCACTTATTTTCAGTCAGTGTTTGATCAGAAGTTATGCATGAGCCCTTATCTCCAGTGAGGATTCCACTCTTTATTGATTGATCTGTATGCAGTTTGTGGAATGTTTTCAAGTATTTTGCACGTTATACATTGGATGATACTGAATTCATGTTACCCTAGCATTATATACTATTTTCCTAATCCCAGTGACTGTGATCTCAGGATGATTCTTCTTGGCTGTCTTTATCCTTGGTTCTCTTCGTTAGACTTCTTATTGTTCTGCCTTTTCACTTGCATCTATAGTATCAAGGAGCTAAAACTGCTCTCATTATTTCTCTCCATTATTTTGAAAAATACCTCAAGGCATGGAACTCTTCATGCTCTGTTCCAAATGAAATCATTACCCTCAAGCAGAGCTGTGAAGGTTTGATCCTATGGTTTCTCTCTCTGGCAGAATCTCTGGACTACTTCACAAGAGTGAGGATTGCATCCCCCTTACCCTGGAGTGACATACCTGCTCTATGAACAAGGTTGGTTGGATATGTCCTAGATTTCTTGGCTTGCCCCTCCTGCTTGGCACATCCATCATAAGTGCTAGCTGGTTTCTGAGTGTTCAGGGTCAAATGCTCCTGCCTACTACACTGTGAGCAGAACTTATGCCCAACAATTCAGGCCTGGGTTGAAGAAAGTTATTCTAGGCATTTCAGCTGTGTCTGACCAGAATATAGCTTCTGCAACAGGGGACTGAGATAGGTGAAAAACACCAGCAACCTGCCCAATCTGTGGTGAAAATGTAGCCCAAGACTGGGACATGGAAAGAAAGAGATCCCCATCTTCTTGATTGGAGAAGGAGGGCCAAGGATAGTTGTTATAAATGGAAGAATTTATGTAGGGGAGCTAGTCATGGTTCCAATACCACAATCTTGCTTCTCTTACTTAGATTTAGTACATTTTCTTGAATGAATGTTTTCCCATTTGCTGTATATCCCTAGGCAATTTCTAGAAACTTTAAATGCTTGCATTTTAGTATAATTTTCTCCAGTAAAATGTTGGTGGAAAGTCATCTGTGTTCCTCACTCTGTTATTCCAGAGTCAGTCATGTAATATATTTACCTGCGTGTGTGACTGCTGACTGCCTCTCAAACTCTAGTGATAGTAAAGTCTTCTGTGGGTCCAAGGACAACTGATCCTAGAGAATGTGAATAGGTTCTGTAAAAACAAAAAAATGCATCACAACTAGCTCCATAACAACTGAAAATCTGTGTGTGGGGCAGAAAGGGGACAGGAGTGGAAAAGAGGGTGAGGAATATGTTGGGCAAAACCAAGCAATATTACAAAGTCTACTGCTGTAAGAGACCAAAAGAAAAAAAAAAAAAAGGAAAGTGAAAGAAAGATGTTTCTAATTACTTTTTTAAAATACCTATTTCATTTACAGTATTACAAAATATTTTTAAAATTATGTATAAATATTTAATATAAACATGCCTATTAAACAATTACCCATATCTCTTGTGTGCTATTAAACTATTTATTAAATTCATGGGAATCATGGCTTAAGTATCGAATTACCTTGAGATTTTAAAATTTACTTCTCATAGCTTCAGAGAAATGTAAACTTCCTCTGGCCTTTCTTTTTGTGCATATTAAACACTCTTTTAGAATATTCCTCAGTTGATAGTTTGTTCTTAAAATATTGCCTCTAGAGAAATTCCTAATGACAAGCACTCCTCTAAGCACATTATTACAACAGCTTATCAATTAATTAATGAACAGAGGGATATCTTTAATGAAGCTTCTCACCTTTTGGGGAAGGCTAAATTAAAATCAGAAATCCCCTCTAGTGTGAAATAACAATTTTCCACTTTAAGCTAAATGATGTTATCAAAACCAAACTACCAACTGGTATGTTTCCATTTACTCAACACTTTTTCCAGTGTCCACTATTTCCTAAAATAACAGCACCATGTTTATACCATTAGTCTAAATGCTCTCCATAAAACTCACTAGAGTTAAATCACAAACCATAGACAACATGGTGCCATGTCTGTCATTGTTGGATAGAAATAAAATAAAGTAACTCTCACTATAAAGAAATTCAACTCACAGCTGCATAACCGCTTAAATTTTTTGACAGGTAAGGAACAATCAAGATGACATAAAGAGTGGGAAATGATCTTGAGAAGTTTCTGTTCTAATATAAAATAATCTTTCTAATAGAATGTGTCTTCTTCTGGCTTTCCATGAAAAATGATTACTTGTCTGATTATTATATCTTTATTTACCCAGGATATTAATCAGTCAATGAATTTAATCAATATAAATGTTGGATAATTTAGCGTTCAAAAGCACTCTTCAGTCATGTGCCAGGGGCAAAATACAGAATCAACTTCCCAGTATCTTACTTGAATAGATAAAGTAATATTATTCTCGTCAGTATGGTTTTTAACATCCATTCCAATGTAATTTATTTTTAGTTAAAGATAAATCCAGTTTTAAGGGATTTTTCTGTTTCCCTAAATTAGGTATAACATGCTTCAAAAATATATTTAGAAGTCACTTATATAGTGCTTACTACGTGGAAAGCACTGTTCTAAGTGGTTCTTTAAAAAAATCAATTAATGTAATAATGATATGAAATAGGTATAATCATTATTCCTCTTTCATAGAGAAATTCACATGAATTAACTGTGGCTACAGAGGGTAGTTTCCCACCAGGAGTCACAATAAAGATAAATGGCAAAACTAGAGTTTTGACATTAATCCAGAGTACACGCTCCTATGCACCATGCTACACTGACTATTTTTGAAAAAACAAAGCTTTTCATCTGATTTATTTTTTAGCAGCATGTTTTATTATCATTATCATCAAAGCATTAAACTACTTGGTGATGCCATATGATCTGTTTGGGGCAAAACTAGTCACATAGGAAGTTCCAGCTAAGTATGTCCACATAATGTAACATGTTTTATAACAACCCTAATGGCATTATTTTTGAAAGATTTTGTTAGTTTGCTGATAATTTCCTTTCCCACTTTACAGTACATTTGTGTCCTTAAGAATACTCTCTTAGAGGCTTTTTGGTGGGGCTAATGGAGGACTCCTGGAGGGCTCATGCCAAGGAATACTTCCTAGAAATTCTGCTGCCAGTGTCCTTCTCTCTGGGGTGAGTGAGAGCAGCCCCCCGTCTCTGCAGGAGAACCTCCAGCACTAGCAGGAAATATTGACATATGGTAACTCCACAGCATGTGACCCCAAGAACAGCCCTAAAAACATGTGGGTGATAAGGTATTGGTGCTCCAGCTGGGATTCAGGCCTGTGCCTCTGAGGTGGGAGAGCTGAGTTCAGGACATTGGTCCACCAGAGAACTCCCAGCTCCGTGTGAGCTCCCAGCTCAAACAATGAAAACTCTACCAGAGATCTCCATTTCAACACTAAGACCCAGCTCCACTCAATGACCAGCAAGCTACAGTGCTGGACACCCTATGCTAAACAACAAATAAGAGAGGAACACAACCCCACCCATTAGCAGAGAGGCTGCCTAAAATTATAATAAGGTCACAGACACCCCAAAAACACACCACTGGACATGGTCTTTACCACCAGAAAACAAGATCCAGCCTCATTCACCAGAGCACAGACACCAGTCCGCTCCACCAGGAAACCAACACAACCCACTGAAATAAACTTAGCTACTTGGGGGCAGACAGTGAAGACAGTGAGAACTATGAACCTGCAGCATGCGAAAAGGAGACCCCAAACACAGTAAGTTAAGCAAAATGAGAAGACAGAGAAACACATAGCAGATGAAAGAGCAAGGTAAAAACTCACTGGACAAAACAAATGAAGAGGAAATAGGCAGTCTACCTGAACAACAATTCAGAGTAATCCAAAGGTGATAGTAGTAGTAAAGGTGATCCAAAATCTTGGAAATAGAACAGTGAAAATACAAGAAACGTTTAACAAGGTCCTAGAAGAACTACAGCACACACACACAAAAAAAAAACCTGTGATGAACAACACAATAAATGAAATTTAAAATTTTCTAAATTGAATCAATACCAGAATAACTGAGGCAGAAGAACAGATAAGTGAACTGAAAGATAAAATAGTGGAAATAACTACCACAAAGCAGAATAAAGAAAAAAATGAAAAGAGGACACTCTCAGAGACCTCTGGGACAACATTAAATGCACCAACATTGGAATTATAGGGGTCCCAGAAGAAGAAGAGTGAAAGAAAGGGACTCAGAAAATATTTAAAGAGATTATAGTTGAAAGTTTCCCTAATATGGGAAAGGAAACAGTCAATCAAGCCCAGGAAGCACAGAGAGTCCCATACAGGATAAATCCAAAGAGAAACAGGACAAGACACATATTAATCAAACTGTCAAAAATTAAAACAAACAAAAAATACTAAAAGCAACAAGGGAAAAACAACAAATAACATACAAGGGAATCCCCATAAGGTTAACAGCTGCTCTTTCAGCAGAAACTCTGCAAGCCAGAAAGGAGTGGCAGGACATATATAAAGTGATAAAAGAGAAAAAGCTACAACCAAGATTACTCTACCCAGCAAGGATCGCATTCAGATTTGATGGAGAAATTAAAACCTTTACATACAAGCAAAAGCTAAGAGAATTCAGCACCACCAAACCAGCTTTACAATAAATGTTAAAGGAAATCTCTAGGCAGGAAACACAAAAGAAGGAAAATACCTACAATAACAAACCCAAAACAATTAAGAAAATGGAAAGAGAAACATACATATCGATAATTACCTTAAATGTAAATGGATTAAATGCTCCAACCAAAAGAAATAGACTAGCTGAATGGATACAAAAACAACACCCATATATATGCTGTCTACAAGAGACCCACTTCAGACCTAGGGACACATACAGACTGAAAGTGAGGGGTTGGAAAAAGATATTCCATGTAAATAGAAATCAAAAGACAGTTGGATTAGCAATTCTCATATCAGATAAAATAGACTTTAAAACAAAGGCTATTATTACAAGAGACAAAGAAGGACATTACATAATGATCAAGGGATCAATCCAAGAAGAAGATATAACAATTGTAAATATTGTAAATATTTATGCACCCAACATAGAAACACCTCAATACATAAGGAAAATGCTAACACTCATAAAAGAGGAAATCAACAGTAATACAGTCATAGCAGGAGACTTTAACACCCCACTTTCACAAATGGACAGATCATCCAAAATGAAAATAAATAAGGAAACACAGACTTCAAATGGTACATTAAACATGATGGAGTTAATTCATATTTATAGTACATTCCATCCACAAACAGCAGAATACACATTCTTCTCAAGTGCTCATGGAACATTCTCCAGGATAGATCATATCTTGGTTCACAAATCAAGCCTTGGTAAATTCAAGAAAATTGAAAACCTATCAAGTATATTTTCTGATCACAAAGCAATGGAGCTGGATATCAATTACAGGAAAATATCTGTAAAAAATACAAACACATGGAGGCTAAACAATACACTATTAAAGAACCAAGAGATCACTGAAGAAATCAAAGAAGAAATCAAAAAATACCTAGAAAAAAATGACAATGAAAACACGATGACCCAAAACCTATGGGATGCAGCAAAAGCTAAGAGGGAAGTTTATAGCAATACAATCATATCTCAAGAAATAAGAAACAACTCAAATAGATGATTTAACCTTACATTCAAAGAAATTAGAGGAAGAAGAACAAAAAAGCCCCAACGTTAGCAGAAGGAAAGAAATCAAACATCAGATCAGAAATAAATGAAAAAGAAATGAAGGAAACAGTAGCAAAGATCAATAAAACTAAAAGCTGATTCTTCGAGAAGATAAACAAAATTGATAAACCATTGGCCAGACTCACCAAGAAAAAATTGGAGAAGACTCAAATCAATAGAATTAGAAATGAAAAAGGAGAGGTAAAAACACACTGCAGAAATACAAAGGGTCATGAGAGATTACTACAAGCAACACTGTGCAACAAAATAGATAACGTGGAAGAAATGGACAAATTCCTCAAAAAGCACAACTTTCCAATACTGAACCAGGAAGAAACAGAAAATATAAACAGACCAATCATAAGCACTGAAACTGAGCCTGGGATTAACAATCTTCCAATAAACAAAAAGCCAGGACCAGATGGCTTCAAAGGTGAATTCTATCAAACATTTAGGGAAGAACTAACACCTATTCTTTTCAAACACTTCCAAAGTATAGCAGAGGGAGAAACACTCCCAAACTCATTCTATGAAGCAACCATCACCCTGATACCAAAACCAAGCAAAGATGTCACAAAGAAAGAAAACGGTAGGCCAGTATCATTGATGAACATAGATGCAAAACTCCTCAACAAAACACTAGCAAACAGAATCCAATAGCACATTAAAAGATCATACTACATGATCAGGTGTAGGTTTATCCCAGGAATGTAAGGATTCTTCAATATATGCAAAACAATCAATGTGATAAACCATATTAACAAATTGAAGGAGAAAAGCCATATGATCATCTCAATAGATGCAGAGAAAGCTTTCAACAAAATTCAACACCAATTTATGATAAACACCTTCCAGAAGGTAAACACAGAGGGAATTTACCTCAACACAATAAAGGCCATATATGATAAACTCACAACCAAGATAGTTCTCAATGGTGAAAAACTGAAGCCATTCCCACTATGACCAGCAACAAGACAAGGTTGTCCACTCTCACCACTATTATTCAATGTAGTTTTGGAAGTCTTAGCTACTGGAATCAGTGAAGAAAAAGAAGTAAAAGAAATCCAAATCAGAAAAGAAGTAAAGTTGTCACAGTTTTCAGCTGACATGGTACTATATATAGAGAATCCTAAAGATGCTACCAGAAAACTCCTAGAGCTAATCAACGAATTTGTTAAAGTAGCAGGGTACAAAGTTAATTCACAGAAATCTCTTGCATTCCTATACACTAATGATGAAAAATCTGAAAAAGAAATTAAGGAAACGCTCCCAGTTTCTATTGAAGAAAAATAAGAAAATACCTAGGAATAAACCTACCTAAGGAGACAAAAGACCTGTATGAAGAAATTTATAAGACACTGATGAAGAAATCAAAGATGATACAAACAGGGTTTCCCTGGTGGCAAAATGTTGGGAGTCTGCCTACCCATGCAGGGGACATGGGTTTGTGCCGCAGTCCGGGAAGATCCCACATGCCATGGAGCGGCTAGGCCCATGAGCCATGGCCACTGAACCTGTGCGTCCGGAGCCTGTGCTCCGCAACAGGAGAGGCCACAGCAGTAAGAGGCTCACATACCACAAAAAAAAAAAAAAAAAAAAAAAAGATGATACAAACAAATGGAGACATATACCATGTTCTTGGATTGGAAGAATCAACATTGTGAAAATGACTATACTACCCAAAGCAATATACAGATTCAATGCAAGCCCTATCAAACTACCAAAGGCATTTTTCACAGATGTAGAACAAAAATTTTCACAAGTTGTATGGAAATACAAAAGACCCTGTATGGCCAAAGCAATGTTGAGATAAAAAACGGAGCTGGAGGAATCAGGCTCCTGGACTTCAGACTATACTACAAAGCTACAGTATTCAAGAGAGTATGGTACTGGCACAAAAACAGAAATATGGATCAATGGAACAAGATAGAAAGCCTAGAGATAAACCCATGCACATATGGTCACCTTATTTTTGATAAAGGAGGCAAGAATATACAATGGAGAAAAGACAGCCTCTTCAATACGTGGTGTTGGGAAAACTGGACTACTACATGTAAAGAATGAAATTTGAACATTCCCTAACACCATACACAAAAATAAACTCAAAATGGATTAAAGGCCTAAATCTAAGGCCAGACACTATAAAACCCTTAGAGGAAAACATAGGCAGAACACTCTATGACATAAGTCACAGCAAGGTCCTTTTTGACCCACCTCCTAGAGAAATAGAAAAAAAAATAAACAAATGGGACCGAATGAAACTTAAAAGCTTTTACACAGCAAAGGAAGCCATAAACAAGATGAAAAGACAACCCTCAGAATGCAACTGACAAAGGATTAACCTTCAAAATTTACAAGCAGCTCATGCAGCTCAATATAAAAAAATCAGACAACCCAATCCAAAAATGGGCAGAGGACCTGAACAGACATTTCTCCAAAGAAGATATACAGATTGGCAACAAACACATGAAAGGATGCTCATCATCTCTAATCATTAGAGAAATGCAAATCAAAACTACAGTGAGGTATCACCTCACACCGGTCAGAATGGTCATCATCAAAAATCTAGAAACAGGGCTTCCCTGGTAGCACGGTGGTTGGGAGTCCGCCTGCCAATGCAGGGGACACGGGTTCATGCCCTGGTCCCGGGGGATCCCACATGCCACAGAGCGGCTGCGCCCGTGGGCCATGGCCGCTGAGCCTGCGCCTCCAGAGCCTGTTGCTCCGCAACGGGAGAGGCCACAGCAGTGAGAGGCCTGCGTACCACAAAACACACACACACACACACACACACACACACACAAAATCTAGAAACAATAAATGCTGGAGAAGGTGTGGAGAAAAGGGAACACTCCCACTGTTGGTGGGAATGTAAATTGATACAGCCAATATGGAGAACAGTATGGAAGTTACTTATAAAAGTAATAATAGAACTATCATACAATGCAGCAATCCCACTACTGAGATATACCCTGAGAAAGCCATAATTCAAAAAGTATCATGTACCACAATGTTCATTGCAGTGCTATTTACAATAGCCAGGACATGGAAGCAACCTAAGTGTCCATCGAGAGATGAATGGATAAAGAAGATGTGGCACGTATATACAATGGAGTATTGCCCAGCCATAAAAAGAAACGAAGTTGAGTTATTTGTAGTGAGGTGGATGGACGAAGAGTCTGTCAAACAGAGTGAAGTAAGTCAGAAAGAAAAAGACAAATACCGTATGCTAACACATATATATGGAATTTAAGAAGAAAAGAAGAACCTAGGGGTAAGACAGGAATAAAGATACAGACCTACTGGAGAACGGACTTGAGGATATGGGGAGGGGAAGAGTGAGCTGTGACAGGGCGAGAGAGAGACATGGACATATACACACTAACAAACGTAAGGTAGAAAACAGCCTCATGGCACAGGGATATCGGCTCGGTGCTTTGTGACCGCCTGGAGGGGTGGGATAGGGAGGGTGGGAAGGAGGGAGATGCAAGAGGGAAGAGATATGGGAACATATGTATATGTATAACTGATTCACTTTGTTATAAAGCAGAAACCAACACAACATTGTAAAGCAATTATACTCCAGTAAAGTTGATTAAAAAAAAAGAATACTCTCATACAAATGAACAAACATAACCAAACAGAATCCATCATAGATACAGAGAACAAACAGGTTGTAACAGGAGGGAGGGGGGTGGAAGGAGGTAAAGAATAAGTAAGAGAGATTAAGCGATACAAACTCTCAGTTATGACATAAATAAGTCACTGGTATAAAAAGTACAGTGTGGGGGGCTTCCCTGGTGGCGCAGTGGTTGAGAGACTGCCTGCCGATGCAGGGGACACGTGTTCGTGCCCCTGTCAGGGAAGATCCCACATGCCACGTAGCGGCTGGGCCCGTGAGCCATGGCCGCTGAGCCTGCGCATGTGCTCCGCACGGGAGAGGCCACAACAGTGAGAGGCCCGTGTACCGCAAAAAAAAAAAAAAAAAAAAAAAAAAAAGTACAGTGTGGGGAATATGGTCAATAATTATGTAATATCTTTTATGCTGACAGATGACAGTTAGATGTATCATAGTGATTATTTTGAAATGTATACAAATATCAAATCACTGTTATGTAACAGGAACTAACATAGTGTTATAGGTCAATTATACTTCAAAAACAAACAGAATCATAGAAAAAGAGAGATTTCTGGTTACCAGAGGTGGGAGGTAGGGGGAGAGGAATTAGATGAAGGTTGTCAAAAGTTACAAACTTCCATTTATAAGGAAAACTAAGTAGTAGCAGTGTAATGTACAGCATGATAATGATAATTACGACTGCTCTTCATTATAAATGAAAATTGTTGAGAATAAATACTAATCCTATCACAAGGGAAAACAATTGTTTGTTGTTTATTTTGGTTATCATTTATCATATCACTAACTTTATTTTGGTTATCATTCATGATGTCTGTAAGTCAAATCATTATGGTGTACACCTTAAAGTTGTACAGTGCTGCATGTCAATCATATCTCAGTTAAGCAGGAAAAAATATATTTAAACTTCTAAAATAATGTGGGAAAAATGTAGTATTAGGTGGAAAACAAGAAATTTGGGCCTGAGTTTCAAAAGGCTAAAGTAAATTGAGGATGCAATAAGTGAAAAAAGTTTCTGATAGAGATCTTTCTTACTCCAGAAAGCTGTAAGTAATTATAATACCATGATTATTTCTGGACACAAATGTCTTATATTAGGTCTGTTTATTTTATTTTAAAAAATCTTCATAAATCATTTGAAAGCTATGTTTGTGAATATTGTCTCAGATTTAAAAAATTCTTTTATGGGCCACACATTAAAAGATATCTTGTTATGTTCAATTTCTGTTAAAAAAAATACTTTCTTATATATTACTTCCCTGTACTTGTAAAGGAATTTCCATCTTTATTTTCTTTACTCTTTCTTGTTTCTGAATATTCAATGACTTTTTCTGCAGCTAATGAAAATTGAAGGTCTTCATATGTAATGTTTGAGAGTACAGATAGTATTCAGTGGAAATTGGGAATCATCAAGCATGTTTTTTATCACAGGAACATAAAACAATCTGTACATATATTTTTTTGTAAATCTTATATATAGGAAAATATAATTTAAAATCACCTACCATAAAATCAATGGTAAAACTATTTGGGGATTTGTTTTTTTAAATCAGTGCAAAGTATAGTGAATATGCCAAAGATATTTATAAACTCTGACTTATTTTAATATACTTGAAATTTTGTTTCTGGTAAGAGCTATTGCTTTCTTGTGTGACTTCCTGATTACATTTCAGTAAAATGTGCATATAATAACAATAAACTGTATTCTGTGTGAAATATTTCCTATGCATGGCATCCTTTTTTACTGGCCAGTGTTTGCTTGTGCATTAATAACATAGAAGTATTATTGAAGTTATATTTTTTTGAAATAATTTAAATCCTACCAGGAAATCATTAAGAAAGAAGGAGAGGGGCTTCCCTGGTGGCGCAGTGGTTGAGAGTCCGCCTGCCGATGCAAGGGACACGGGTTCATGTCCCGGTCCGGGAAGATCCCACATGCCGCGGAGCAGCTGGGCCTGTGAGCCATGGCTGCTGAGCCTGCACGTCCGGAGCCTGTGCTCCACAATGGGAGAGGCCACAACAGTGAGAGGCCTGCGTACCACAAAAAAAAAAAAAAAAGAAGAAGAAAGAAGGAGAAATTAGAGAAAAATAAGGATTGGATTTCTTAAATTTTCAGGAAGCTATCTAAAGAATCACTTTCAAACTCTATCTTTTCTTTCAAGATTCTGATGAGACAATTTTATTGAACCTTCTCATAATTTCCATGTCTATGTTTGCATTTTTGTGAGGGCAATGGTGGAAGATTAGTCTTTAGCTAAACTGAATATCACTACTGTATTTTTACTCATATCATTTAAGTAATACTTTTTATGCTTTTCAATTAGCCACACTCCTTCTGTATTTTTATCTTGTAAATTTGAAATACTTGAAACCAGTGCTTAAAATAGGTTTTATTATAAGGCTTTTTTTACTCATTTTATTTAAATATTCATTTTTAGTACTGTATATTTTCCCCAATTTGTAACCGTTTATATTCTCAAATTTATTAAAGACATTCCTACAGGAGAACTTTGCATGTTAAGTGAGGAAGGCATAGTGTAAGGAATAATCCAGTGTCTTTCTTATTTAGAATATCTGGGTTTTGGCCATAACTTGTTGGCCATAGGATCTTTTATTCATTCTATTTTGGGCTCAGTTTACTCATTTTTAAAATCTCAACATTCATTTCAGGGAGTAGTTATGAAAAGTAAATAAAGATTATACACACACATGAATATATGCATAAATATCATATTTATCCCTGTAAGTATATTACTGTTTAATGCTCAATACATTTTTTCTTCCCTGACATCTTGTAATCATTCAAGTATTAATTTACTTATCTATTTATCTCTACATTTACCTATTCAACCAATTCATCAAGTCTTTACTATGTTCTCATGCTGTACAATTTTGGAATGCACAGGTATATAAAACAGTCTTGGACCCCCCAAACACACAAACAAATGGGAAAAAAATAAATATAATTAAGTAAATGTGATAAATGCTCCAAAAGAGGTTTGTTCATGGTGGATTGTTATTATATTTGATAATCATGTACTTTGTTTTCAAAATTCTATTTTCCACATTTTATTTCCACAAGTTCAAATGTAAGTTATACATTTATTAATAAATTATATTCCTTTTTAATGTATTTAAATAGTTATTTGAATTTAGTAATATGTAACAAAAAGCGTGCATTACTAAATCAATTTTATATATGCAAATATGCTTTTGACTTTTTCCTGGAAAAGTGGCATCTAAATACATTACTTGGATGGTTCTATTTTTAGTAGCTAAAAATTCTCCATTTAAATTAATAGAGTCTTATTGACATCAAATGCTTCATTGAAATGAATGGGTTTTAGTAGTGAGTCATCCCTACTGGAATGAATGGCATGTGTAATTTATAGATCATATAGTTACAGAAGGAAGGGACCTAATAGATCAGTAAGTCTGAGTTGTCTGCTTGGCTGGGATATAGTCCCCAAATAGAGGACAGAATGTTTGGTCTTAGCCAAAAGGCCATGAACAAAAGCTATTTTAATTTATTGCAATTAAAATGAATGGGATTCAATCTAACACATTTATGAGGATGCGATAACTATCGAATCACATTCATTTCAGTGGGGTGTGTTAGTCATCCAATTCTATTTATTTCCATGGGGATCTATTATTTATTGAATCACATTTATTTAAATGGGGATTCATTAACTAAAAAATCTAATTAGTTTCCATGTGCATGCATTAGCTATCATGTCATCCTTCCTTTCAAAGACAATTCTCTAGTTATCAAATCCCACGCATTTATGTTTGGATTGGATTCTAGAGTTTGAAAAAGCTGTTACTCTTAATTAAATGGTTGCAATAAACTGTTATCATTATTATACTGTTGCATTTTTAAGACTATTTTCTAAATATCCAAAGACTTAGTCACCTCAGTTTTCAATAGCTAAATGAAATGATCTCTCAAATACTAAAACATTTAAGTTAGCAAATGACCAAAGGTCTAATATGTTTTTTAAAATGTGAGGATTGTATTACCTTTCTAAGTCAGGCTGTATCATTTTTTCCCTGAAACCTAGCCATTTGGTGATGTTTTCATGTTCAGCAAGATTTTGAAGATGAGGGGAAATAATGTCAACCTTACAAGGCCATATGATTAAGTGCTTTGATTTATGAGTTATGTACACTAAGCTAATGTAACAGTATATGTGTCATTAGAATCATAATTGGATGGATTTCATTTTTACTTCTTGGCCACAATTCCAACTCTTCAATTATTAAAAATAATCCATGTTTTGGAGAAATCAGAATTTTCTTGTGCCAGACTTACATAGTACCAAGTTCAACAGATAGCTAGAAATTATTACTATTGAGGTAGATTAAGCAACAAACATAGTTACTCTAGACACACACCTTTCTCAAACTATCTTGGTACATCCTAGATTTATGCAGGTAACATAGCTTTTCCTAGCCTTAAATAAATGATCTTTTAAATAATACAGTGATTTAAGTCACTTTAGTTTATAAAAAGTTCAGGGACACAGAATAATGTGAATATATTATATCAGTAATAGCTTAAGGCTGTGTTGAACTAAGAGACCTTTTAAATTACTGTGAGCTTAATACTTCGAGGTAGCTATTGAATTATTTAGCTCTTTTTCAACCTGTTAGATGATCATAAACACCTTATTTGATTTACTCTAAATTTAGCAATGCCATGTTTTTATCTAAATGAATTCATCTGAGAAAAATACACAGAAAAAGTAGAAATTACATAGACAAATAAACATGAATAGCATGAATAAAATGTGTACTAGCTAATGTGCTAGACAAATAGAATGAATAAAATGTGTGCTGGTTAATAATAATTTTAGATTGCTTTTCAAATTTCATCTTTTAAGAATTAAGAATAATATGCTAATCCTATGTTAGCATTTCTGTAATATTTGAATCTTGTATCAACCATTATATTTTAAAAATCCACAAGAAAACAAGCATAAATATAAATTTATATTGATGTGTTGCAAAGTCAAAATGCCTAAGATTGAATCCCACTAATATTTGGTATCACTGAGACTTTGATAAACTTATTTAAATTTCTGGTGCTTGTATTTCTTCATCTATAATATGAAGGATAAAATCAAAGCTACCTAATCGATCGTTGTGAGAATTATATCATATAATCCTTGTAAACTTCTTACTGTGGTACCAGTATGCATACTCACACTAAGACCCATATAAATCTGTAGTACTTCTATACTATAGTTTCCACTCAGTGTTTTATAAACTAGCTATCTTGTCATTACTAAATTTTTTAAAAGACAAGAGAAACAATTTTAATAAGCTGTCATGTAAGAATATTTCCCCTTATAAAATAACTAAGATCAATTATATTTAAAAATGTAATGCCATTATAACTCAGAAAAAACATTCATTTTTTTTCTATACTATCAGTATTTTAAATATATAATTATTTATATAAAATTTTTATTTATGATTAAAGGCAAATAAAGATAGTCCTATATTTGGTAAATTGCATTCCCCAATTATTTTAGAACTTAAAATTTGTTTTTCCATAGATATAAAAGTCAACTTGGTAGTTGTAACCTTCATCTAAGTCAAACATGGCATTGTTATGAGAGTGCTGAGGGGCTATGAGTAGTAGATAGACACATGGGCATGTGAATGGTGTCCAAGGGATCCTGGGTTTTCTCCTGCCTTGTGAGGGAACGTGGAAGTGAATTAAAAGGGTCAATAAACTAACAAAAGCACTGAGTTGAAATGAAATGACTACTTATACAGGAATTTCAACAGTAGAGTGAATGGCCAGTGTTATGGTCTAAGGCAGTGGATATAAGCATGTTTCCTGATGGGCTAGTTGTTACACATCCGTGGTCAACTAGTGGCTTTAAGGGACAATCCATGTCATGTCTCATATGCCATGCTTATCATCACCATCCATCTATCTAATCTGTACCCACATAATACGTCAGATTGAAACAGAAAGAAGGTATGGGATTCTGAAAGATCAAGTCTTCCAAGCAACTGAATATCCAAAGGGATGTTTAGATTTTTGGACACAATGGAGATTATCAGCTTCAACTCTCTGATCTCCCCTGCACCCCACCCCCTGCCATGCTTGTGAAGTATAAGATCAATCTGTTACAGAAAAATACAGAAGCTTCATTTTCTCTGCATATCTTAGAATTTTATAATTAATTTGGTAACCCTATCACACTTATTTGACCCGTTATCTGCCTTAAACATTATTCTGGTAAACATGCAACCCAGATTTAGCCAGATTTTTATGTCACACACCCTTTAAACCCACATTCCGCTTAAGTGGTAGGAGTTGGATATTTTATTAGATTTCCTTCCCCAGATGTTTCTGGAAGTCTCCAATTGGGAGATTTTGGAATTCACAAATTCAACTCAATGTAGCTTATCTCCTCACAACTCCCCTTTTAAATACTCATGTGTTTTCATATTGCAATCACCTCCCTTAAAAGAAAGACCTTTTATCTCTTTCATACTGCTTTTTCCTATTGATATTATTTCAAATTGGCATATTAAATATTGACATTAATCTCTTCTATCACTTCCCCACACGCTAACTACAACCAGATTATAACTAAATGCCTTAGGATAACAGACAGGAATTTAAAATGTGGGTACTGGAAACAGAAAGTCATATATAGCTGTTCTCAAATTTCACAGAACTTGGCCAGCCCTTAGGTATCTCCTACTAAATAGTATTCTTAACTTTCTACTTCCCTTTAGGTAGTGGCAGAAAACTTTCTCTCTGTATTAGGAGGACCCTTGGACATTTCTCCTTTACCTGGAGGCTACGTGTCAGGTTTCTTTTTCTTTTTTGGCTGTGTCGGGTCTTAGTTGTGGCATGCGAGGTCTTCCTTGAGGCATGAGGGATCTTCGTTGTGGTGTGCGGGCTCTCGGTTGTGGCACACGGGCTTCTCTCTAGTTGTGACGTGCAGGTTTTTCTCTCTCTAGTTGTGACGCACGGGGTCCAGGGCACGTGGGCTCTGTAGTTTGCGGCACGCGGGCTCTCTAGTTAAGGCCCGCGAGCTCAGTAGTTGTGGCGTGTGGGCTTAGTTGCCCTGTGGCGTGTGAGATCTTAGTTCCTCGGCCAGGGATCAAACCCGCGTCCCCTGCATTGAAAGGCAGATTCTTTACCACTGGACCACAGGGAAGTCCCAAAACCTGTCAGCTTTTAAGACACAAATTAAAAACAACAACAACAACCAGGTTCCTCCTGCCTTCCTACCTCAGGAGGTGAACCTCCAAAGTCCTCATTTTCTGCTCTGATGTGGGCCACTTGCCAGACCATTTTCTAAGGATCACTGACAATAGTTATCATTCCATTTTATCTCCAGGAATTGGCTTTGCCATAGAGCTCCTACCACGCATCCATGGGAGTTTTAGAGTAAGTAGCAAGATGAATACAGAGTATTTGGCATTTCTTTTTGGGCAAATTGAAATATTATAATTCTAGAATAGACCTTAGTTATTTTCATCTATATCTGCAGGTGTAATATGTCAAAGACCATGTTCATATTTATATGCTAACACATATTTCAGCATATGTCAAAAAGCAGCAAGAATACATAGCATGATGGAGAAGTTATGGAGTTATAAGATCTGGATTTTAGACCATGTTCCTTCAAAAGTAACTTTAAGACATTGAGAAAATACATTACTTTTATGAATCTCTCAATATTCTCAGTTATGAATTGAGAGTGTAAAATGGTCTAAAATACTTGACTATGTGCTACTCCTCCAAGAGGAAGATAAACAAAATGTCCTACTCTATAGCACAGGGAACTATATTTAATACCCAGTGATAAAACTTAATGGAAAAGAATATGAAAAAGAATATATATATATATATATATATATATATATATATATCTGAATCACTTTGCTATACAGCAGAAATTAACACAACATTGTAAATCAACTATACTTCAATATAATATTTAAAAATTAAAATAAAATAAAATATTTGACTATGTGCTACTCCCAGAGGAAGAAAATTGATGGATGGAAAATATTTAATCATATAGCTGGTGACTATGTTTTTGTTTATATATTAGTAATTTTCTTTAATATTAATTATTTGGCCATCCTATCCCTGGGCAATAAGGCTCTTTCAGTTCTAGTTCCAACCTATCTCTCTAGCTTCACTTCTATCAACAGGCTTCTCCTATTCCCTGAGATCCATTCATGCTGAAGTTTTCATGAGTGTCTCACATACCAGAGCCTTTCCTATCCTTACGATGGAATTCTCTGACCATCTTTTTTGCCTGACAAAGCATCTCTACTTCTTGACACAACTCAACTACTCTCTCCTCATTAACCATCCGTGACCAAAATGCTCCAGGTAAATGCCACTGGCTGAGTCTTTTGTCTACTTCCCATGTATCTGGTTCATCTCTCTACAAAAACACTGTATAAAACAAAGTGAGTATGTGACAGCATGAAAAGAGCTAAATATTGTAGTCAGAGAAACCCAATTCCCAAATCTCAGCCTTGTCCCTTTGAGTTATATCTCTGAGGGCAATTAATCTCTCTAAATCTTAGTTTTTTAATATTTAAAAAGGGATATAAATTCCTGTTTTAGATTGTTGTGATCATTAAATGACAGTATATACAGTGGTTCTAACACACAGTAAATGTCCCCAAAATGATTGTTTCCTTCCTCTTATATCTCATATTACCATATTCAAAATGTCTGTCAATAGTTGGAAAAATACTTCTCTTATGACCTATGACCTAGATAAACAAAACTCTCTTGTGTACCTTCTAAGCCACAGAAACTACTTTTGTGTTTTCATCCTTTCAGACTAACATGAGTTTTTAATGTCACACCCCATCTTGTCAGAAATATTGCAATTATAATCTCTCAGGGAGTTTACCATTTAGCTTATGCTGATGTCTATTGTGAGCAAAAATAAAACCTTCTACCTCATGCTCTCCATTCCAAACCTTGGGCTTCAGGTGTCCTTTATACCATTTGTTTTTCCAAAAGTGACAGCCTTCACTCTACCCTGGGGTTTTCTTTATCACTAGAATTGGCTCATTAGGCAGAATTAGAATGTATGGTTGTAATAACAAGGAATCTCCAGCAATTACCATGAAAAAACTCCAGTGGTGAGGAATCCATTGTATTAAATGTCTTTTAACTAAAAGAATCACTAGCTAAACAGTTTATGTAAATATTTTACTATGGAATAAAAAATTAGGAGCAATGATGAGAAAAAAGTGAAAGACTGAGACCCCAAATTCAAATTATTTGTAGGAAAAAGTCTGAGACACCAAGTAGTTGCAGAAGTAATTTGTCATTGGCAAGATAAGTATGCCCAACCTATTTTGTAAGAGATTGTGAAAAAGAATAGAACTACTGATCTGTTGATGTAATTTTGTTATGAACCCAATAGCAGATTTAACTGGTTTGTTATAGTAGAAGAGGATATGGATGCTAGAATTAGGAAGGAAGGGTCTCTAATATACCTCTTGACCATGTAGTGCTGGCTGGGGAGTCTTTCATTTTTAGGAAGAAATTATACAATTCACTTATTGATAAATGTTTATGAATTACCCATTAAATTTAATATAAAAAATAACCTTGGCATGGGCAAGAAACAATGAAAGTATTTGTAATACAGGATTATTTCTTGTAGACAATGTTAAAGTATATATATTACTATAAAAATCAACAGAAATGATGTTATAACTTTATTATATATGCATTTTATGTAAGAATATTTTTCATGATAGGATTGTAACACTAATGAACACAGCAACAAATGAGAATGCAAAAATAGATCTTAATTTCAGGGTCAGAATATTCCTGGATTCTATTGGTAACTCTTAGGAATTTTCTATAGAACTATAGTCTACATCTAAATTCTCAAAGACAGAACCATATGAACTATAATTTTATATGTTTTTTAATTAACAGTTTTTAATACCTCATACTGCTGTGATGACTTTTTAATGCTAGAATTCCCCCTCCTTCTTTCCCTCCTGTAAAGGTAGACCACATATCACATGGCTGATTCTTGGCACTTTAATTTCAACCACACTGGCTTCCGAAAAGCACACTGTACACTTCACCGTTTCTGTTTTGCAATCACTGTAACAGCTTTCTGAGATATGCAGCAGTATACACTATGCATTTTAGATTAGAATCTGCCCTCCCCCCCCCAACTTTTAAACATTTAGCTTTCTGGGGGCTTCATCATTTCTGTTAATGGAAAGAAGACGTTTAAACATTTGTGCAATCATTTTATTTGCAGTCTGATGAATACACTAGCTCTAGTACAAGGATATTTGGTCATATATACTGTGCCACTTTCACTTCAGTATCCCTTCCCATTTGTTAAAGGAGAGAGATTATTTTTTCATTTAATAGGGTGATAAAATAAAACACATATTTGGGGGGTGAATTACCTGGACACAGTCATCTCAGAAATAAGTTCCATTAGATAGTTGTGCTGTTGAGTGTCTAGTGATTAACAGTGCACTCAGAAAGTACATTTTGTCATTTGATTTTATTTGTACCAGAAGTTAACACTAGAAGATTATGGAACTGGGTGTAAGAATTGTCTTGAAAGAATTTTATATTTTCCTAATAGGAGTAGATCTTCACCTTTCTAATTATTTTTAAAGTGACAAAGAGTAATCAAAAAAATTCCACTAGTATTTTTATATCAGTGATTTCAGTAAGAAGTTTGATCATGTTTCTAGCTCAAAATAACAACAGGACTCAAAATTGCAATAAATGCCCTTAAAATTCTTTTCTAAAAATATTTTTAGAATTTTCTCCCCCAAAAATATTTCAATGTAGGTATAACATCTATCAGTTATTTTTCCCCTTAGGTAGTTTAGGGAAACACTGTTTAAAGATACATGTTACACAATATTCAATTTGAATCTTATTTTTTATTCAACTGAGTAATCAATTTCAAAGAATAAACAACATTTTTTTAAGGTTTTGCTTTTCAGAATATTATTTATCAAAAATAAAATAGTTTCCAAAAAGAATCACTGCTATCATCTCCTCTTCATGCAGTAGCAATTAAGATATTTTTGGTACATTTTAACCTGCAGATTTACTTAAAGAAAATATAAATTTAAAAACTCAAATTTATGACTAATAGACAATTTGAAATTTGTGCCAAAGCTTAGTAGTTTTCAAATGCTCTGTATGCTTCCCTGTATCTGTTATATTTACCTCTTATTTTAGGATAATGCTAAAACCTGATTTTTGTTGTTGTTGTTGATTTAGTTTTCTATGAGTTAACAGAATTATAAACATGTGGGACTGATAGCATGAAATTCATATTTTGTTGTACTAGAAAAGACATTTACCATATGGGGAAAAGAAACAACAACAAGAAAAAGGGGCAGTTCCTGTCTGTACTGCTGGATTTGTGACAATGCATTCATTTAGGAAAATACATGATTGTTGTTGGTTGTGAAATAATGAGATGGAAAATTAAGGTCCAAATTAAGAACTATAGTAAAAGGAAAGCAACATTTTAAAATTTATTTCCAACAGAGCAGAACCTAGTCTTCAAAGACTCCAAAGTCCAGCTATTAAGTAATAAGGTAGTTTTTATTGAGGAGACATGCAGGATATCCAATATAATTAGATAGTAGGCCCTAGAGGATTTACAGGACTTAGAAATTTTTAGAGTCAAAGAGCTAATTAAGCCAGTATTAAAAGACCTACCCCTGATATGGATAAATCCCACATCTGTAAGTTGTTTTGGAGTTTTGCTTTGAACCTTAACTCAACAGTCCTTTCTCTTCGATGGGCTGCATCCATGTTTAGCTGTACATTGGGCAGCTTGAGGTGTCTCTGTTGTCTCTCTCTGCCTGTCTTAAAAGTTCTTTCTCCCTATTTTCTTCTTTTTTTTTTTTCTTTAGGTGCATGCTTCTCTCCAAATCATTTAAATTAAGTGCTAAAATATTTTCATTACCAGAATATTATTTTCAGATTTTAAATGTTGCATAATAGAGGAATTTCACACTGCTCTTTTAATTCTCATGATTTAACATGGAAATATATTTCTTCCACACAACTGGATTCTCAACACTGGTATAATTTCCAAAGTATTCATAATGAACTGTTAATTTAGAAAGGGAAAAAAATGAGCTGATGTGATTCAACATGTGACAGAGAATTTTATAGACAGAAAATTCAATAGCTGACCGAAATATGTTTTGTGCTCTGATAGGCAGTCTGAGGCATTGTTTAGATTTATTATATTTCTCTCCAGTTCAATCTCGTCTTGTAGCTTTTCTTCTCTCCCATGGGCCCATTTCTCTTCGTTTGCTTTGTCCTCAGTGTCTAAATCTGGAAATCTCCTTTCTTTACTTTCCCCCATTTTTTCCTTATAAAAGGTTTCTGGATGTAAGCACTTTCCAGTCATTTTAATTTTTTAAACAAATAAAAGAGAGCTGCATGCATGTATTAATCCATTTTTAATAGCCACTACTGAAAGACAGGGCATTTTCCTAGTATTGTTTTGAATTGCTATTATCTTAAAAGAGTTTTATTTTTATCAATATCTATTGTGACATTCATTTAAAATGACAAAGACTCCCATGCTGGGCAAACTGAAGAAACGCTTTAGTTCACTGAATAAAGGACTGAGGTTGGCTGTGGAGGATTTAAAAAATATTTTTGTTCATATTCTATTGATGCTATAGTTCTTCTTAAATAATTTTCATGTACTATTAAGAGAACATGGTATTTAGCATACAGATAACTTTTTCACCAGGTCGACTATCATTACGTGAGATTTGGTACATTGCTGCCATCTATCGACAGAAAATGAATACATCTTTTAACACTAAATGTGTGACAGATAAAACTCTAGCGGATAAGCATATATTCATTTATACTTATAAAGACAGTCTACTTATTAACATCTACTAAAACTGAAAAGAATGAATCTAAGAGACACGGGTATAGCGAGCACATGTGCCAATATCATAGCACTGGACAGCACAGTCTCTTATATAGGTTGAAAAATAATTTTCGCATACTTAACCTACAAGATTATGGGTAGAAAAAATACAGTTATATTGTCGGCCCCATTCTACAAATGAGGAGACTGAGGCTGAGAGAGTATTACTGAATTGCTCAAGTCGTGGAGCTGATCGGGGAAGAATTGGCTTGAATGGAAATCTACTGGTCCTACTCTCTGGAATATCTTTCCAATACTTTGCAGGGCTTGAACTTTCAGAACACTTGTTCCTTAACCCTTGCTCAAAATAACCATTATGTACACACAGCTACTACCTAACCAGAACCCTGCCCCTTCATTCTTTCAACAAATATTTAAGGGCCTGTTCTTGGCCAAGAACTCTTCTATGAATTGAGAAACTGCTGGGATCAAGAAAGACAAGATCCCTGCACTGTTTTAGCTCACATTCTAGTGTGGATAGAGGCAACAAAAGCATTTACACACATGGATGGACAAGATGAGTTCAGAGAGTGGTAAGACCCATAGAAAAAAAGTTAGTAGTATGAAAGTGAGAATCAGGGCACTGCTAATCCTTACGGAAATGTAAAAGAAGTAAAAGTTACAATCAAAGCTTTTAGGAAAATAAAGTTTAGTTGAGAAGACAGAACCAATGAGACTATAAATAATTATACAAAATAATAGCAGAAATATCGGAAAATAGTAAAAAAAAAAAATACCGTGTAGCTCACACTCGACTCCCTGGGCCTCAGGGGTACAGAATTAGTAATGTTTGATGCTAATCAGAATAATAAAGGATCACCTCACAAGGGATGGAATCTCAGCCAAGTATCAAAGAGAAGATTCCATTTTTACAGAGACAGTACTGAGGCAGAGGGAACATTTTTGCAAAGGAGTGAATGTAGGGATAATGAAGGGATGCAGTTTGTAACACCAAGGTATAGGAAAAACATTCTTTTTTTTCTAACACAGACACTTAGCACCACCTCAGGTTTTGGTAGATATTGCATTTCTAATACCTCTTCTTTTTTTTTGGCCTTGGCTCTGTGTCCAGAACAACGTTCTTAAAATAATGCTTTTATCGCATAGGGTTTCCTTTCAAAAACTTGCCATATTTACTATTCTTAAGCATTTATTCTGATTTACATTCTAAAATATTTCAGAAGTATATACTGAAAAAAACTTAGCAAATAAAATAACAAGTAAACGTAGGAAAATATTACAAGTAAAATTTGCTAATAAATGGTATTCTCTCTATAAAGTGAGAATTTCTTATTGGAATATTTTTATTCTCAACAAATCTTCTAATTAAATCTAACTTTCTATTACATATGATGAAATACCCATTTTCATCAATGAATTCAACTTAAATTCTAACAAGAATAATTAGAAAAAATGTGCAGTGGCTCTGTGTTCTTACTTAGAACAAAAATACAGTGGCTATGTGCTCTAGGAAGCAATAAAGCATTATGAGAAATCAGATATTTTTTGCAAATAAAAGCTACATCTCCCTTTCCTTGTTGTAAAGGGCTCTTCATTTCAGCTCTAAAGGGCATCCTCTAGGAATCTAGCACCTACCTAAATTTCAATATCTTAGATAAAGTATCCATAAGCAAAGATATACGGTAACTGTCTTTCTTTTTGTTTTGTTAGTTGTGAAGTTAAGAACATAGAAGTTTGAGCCAGCAACAAATTTTAAATGATTCGTAGGTATATATTCATTTCCAAGTTATGTCTTCAGAGTTGGAGATTTATCTCTGAACCAGTTAATTCAATCAGTGTAAATAATCTGCCCTGAATCTAAAACCCAAAGTGGTTCTTTGGGTGTGTAATTGAGCCAATGAATTGACGAATTGTCAGTTCACCTCTCTATGCAATTTGGCCGCACTTGACTCTCTATATAAAGACAATGATACTAATTGAAAACACAAGTACATTTTAGCCGTTATTCAGACAAGACACACAGTAATAAAGCAAATTCTTTAGCTTTATTCATCTATCATGAATAATGTTATTACTATGAAATGCATTATGCAAGCTATATTTTATTTTCTTCATGGATTACATGAAATCTGAGCTTCACATTTTTACAGCACATGTTATAATAAGAATTCTGGGCTCAAGTCTTTTCAACGTATTTTGTTCTGCTCTTGAAACTTCACTTTTTTTTTTTTTTACACCATTACTAGTTTCAAATGATTTACATTGTTAAGAAAAGGACTGTAATATACTGCATCTGACCTTTTTCATTTAAGTGTTCTGGTAAATAATCCTGGGCATGCCAGTGAAGCATGATAAAACCTCCCTCAATTCTGTTTCTCATTTTAAGAGCAAGGATCAGGAGATGCTCTGCATTTGTTCCTCCATGTATTTATGATTTCCAATATTTGTAGATTGTGAATCTTCTTGCCTTTCTGAGTATGCCTAATTTCCTGTAACACTTGTTTGATTAGAGCTTTTAAAGAGATAGAGAGATGATTGATAGATAGATAGACAGGCAGATGGAAATCTATAGTGTTCACTTAAATCAATTTAAGAGTAGGGTGTAGTCAGAGAATCTTTTCCCACTGAAGGTGTATTTCTACTTGGAGGATTATTTTGTGTAATATACTGAGGACAAGCATGTGGGTGGAGGTAAAGGAGAGGGATATAATTCCAGGAAAAGAAATTAAAAATAGAAATGTGCAAAAATACCAAAGCATGGGCAAGCTTGCCGTCTCACAGAAGTATTGAGACTGCAAGATCATTTCTGGAGCATAACATGAGTGAAGGAATGTGAAGAGTCTAGAGAGGGAGGTGGAAGCTGGATCCTGAAGATCATTGTATACCATGCTAAGGACTCTAGAGTTTATATTTGGTGATGGGGGTAGAGGGAAGAGAGGGTAGGAAGTGCTTCGGAATTGTGGCATGATTAGATTCTATTTTTTAAAAAAATTACTTGATTGGAATGTGGACAAAGGATTGGGCAAGTCAGAGAGACTAATACCAGGTTATTGATGACCTAAAGGAATGACTTTAGGTATGAAAAAGAGGAGATGGAAATGCCACTTTAGTGGCACAATCATTAGGGCCTGCTCACCAAATAAAAATAGGGGATTTTCAACTTAAAGAAAAATGCACAGCATGAGAATTGTGAGTTTAAGTTTTATTCAGGGAACTTACTGTGGACTATAGCCTGGGAGATGATAGCCTCTCAGTAACTCAGTATTTTGTAGAAAAGGTAGTTTATATATGAATTTTCTGGCTAAGAGAAACATACAGTCAAGCATACATCTTGTTAAGGATGACTGCTAATCCCAAAGAACAAGCATCTCAAGTTAATGATTTTAGTGCTTTTCTATGTATGGGAAAATGTGAAAATTTGGGATTATTGAAATTTTCCTGAGATATGTATCTAACTATTTATCTGCTTGTTTATCCAAAGCACAGACTGACGGTTTTTCACCCTGAATTCTTCTCAGGGTGCAGGTAGGTGGACAATTGCAGTGGGTTGTGACTTAAACCTTGTAGAACTGGGTGGTGAACAATGTTGTTCATTTCTCTTTGTTCACAAGCTGAAAAACAAAGAAGGGTTTAGGATGACTTCATTTTTTCTGTTTTGAGTAATGACATGAATATTGCTATCCTAAACTACAGTAAAGAATAAGGAAAAGGAACAGGTTTGGAGGGAACAAAAAGTATTAATTAAATTTTAAGTCTGTTGAATATCCTGAATGGAGTGAACAAACACTATTTTTTTACTTGGAAAAAATAATAACTACGTGTGTGCACAAATTTTGTTCTGAGGTGCAAAATATGTGGGTATTAGGAGAGAAATCCAAAGGAAAAAAAAAAAGCAAGTGACATGACAAAGAGGGTTTCTAGAGTTTCTGACATATTTGAATTGCCTAATAGAGATTTGCCAAATGAGTAAAAAAATTATGTGCCAGGTTCTAGCCTAATGCAAAGAACACAAGGTGGCAGACACAGTACTTGCTTTCAAAGAGCTTGCAGTACACTGCGTGAGATAGAATAATAAAAATACCATTAGTAGCAGATGCCTTCAAAGTTTTCATAGAAGAGGTATAATGGATTCAGGAAAACTTCTAATGGCTGTTTCACCAAAGAATTAAAGAAATTGCTGCAGTGTGAGGAATGGATTGGAAGTGACCAAGACAGCCTGAACATTTCCCTCAGCTGAGCTAAATTTTAGATGTGTTTTTTCCTGATATAGGCCCCTGACCTCCCTTTTCTTAAGGGTATTTCTTTGTAAATTGTAAATTCTTTGAGATGCCTCTTTGAGATGTAAAACTTCTACAGCCCAGGAATGTCCTTCTCAAGGACCTGAGATCCATCCCTTTGAAATGTAATCTTTAAAGTAGTGACATATATCCAGGTCTCCGTAGGAGAACAGAAGCCTAACTTCAATGAGCACCAATTAGCAAACACAGATGGCCTCATCATCATGATCAACCTCCCCACTAACTTCCAGTAATGTTTTCTCACTAGCATGCCCCAGAGCTTAAAACCTCTCCTGCCCTTTGTTTCAATCTCTCTCCTCTATTTCAGTAGTCTCTCCCTTCACACCAACATTCTTCAAATTTTCCCAGATCTACTTGTACTTGTGTGTGTGTGATTAGTTCTGTGCAATTTTATCACGTTTAGATTCATTCACCCATCACACAGTGAAAATAAAGAATAGTTCCATAACCACAAGGATCCCTTGTATTGCCTTTTTCTAATACGATTTTTTCTTTTCTTCCTGCCAGCTCCTTAACCTTTGGTAACCGCTGACCTGTTCTTTAGTTCTATAATTTTGTCATTTCAATGCTGTTATTGAAATGGATTCATAAAGTATATAACATTTTGAGATTGACGTGAATCAGCATGATTCTCTGGAGACTAATCTGGGTTATTACATGTATTAGTAGTTTGTTGCATTTTTTTGTCAAGCAGTATTCCATGGCATGGCTGTATCACAGTTTGTTTAAGCATATACCTGTTTAAAGACATCCAGGTCGTCTCTAGGTTTCAGCCATTATGATTAAAGCTGCTATAAACATTCATGTATGTACAGGTCTGTGTGTAAACATAAGTCTTACATGTTGCATGTTTAGTTTTATAATAAACTGCCAAAGTGTTTTCAAAGAAGTTGCATCACTTTACATACCTATCAGCAAAGCATGAGGGACTCTGTGTCTCTGCATCCTCCTTAGCATTTGATGTTTCCACAGTTTTTTTTATTTTAGTCATTTTGATAGATATTTAGTGAAATCCCATGGTGGTTTTTACTTTTCCCTGATGATGAATGATGTTGAACAACTTTACATGTGCTTATTTGCCATCTGGCTATCCTCTTCAGTAAAATGTCGGTTCATGTCTGGAAGTTTTCAACAGTGCAGACAAATTAGGTTACTACAGTAAACCACAAGAAAGAAAATGGGAAACCACACTAGCAAAGTGTTAGGGGTACGAAGAAAAGAAATCAATATTTAGTGATCTTTAAGGGATGGTTATTTGGAAGTAAGGATGTGGAAAATAGTAAATTCATGGATGACACACAGGTTTCGGACAAACTCATTGTAAATAGAATGGCCAGTTCAGCTGGTTGAAGATAAACAAAGAAAAGTATAAACTCCTTAAGAGATATTTATGAAGTTTGAGGTAGTTGTAGATATATATGAGTTTCTTTCATTTTATTCAAGAGATCTAAACAGCATTTGAGTATGTGATAAAATTTGTTCATTGTGTTTGCTCATTTCATCTTGTCAGGAAACTGGTACAGCCTAAGAATTGGTTGATATTTTCTGGAAAGATGATTTAAAATAGAAAAATAAATGACCAGAAATAAAGCACAAAAACAATTCATATAGAAACATTTGAAAATATATCGCACAAAAAAAACCTCTTCCACCCCTTATGGTCAAGAAGTAGCGCTTTCTAACTATTCTGCTGATCACTGCAGACTTTCCTTGTTTATTACATGGACTAACACATAATTCTATAACCCTTCCTCAAACACACACATGTGCACATACAAAACATGAATTGTTCCCACAGGTAAAATAATAAAGAAAATGAAGAGGATTTCTTTAGAATCTTATCTGCATAATTCAAATAAGTATAGACTTTGGAACTACATTGTCCAGGAATTTGAAACAATTCTATGCAACCACTGGGGAAATCAGTGTCTTCTGTAAAAGAAAAGTGGAACATCAAAAATTTTTGTTCAGCTTTACTGTATAAGAAGACGTAATTTTGAGTTCTTGAACCACAGGAAAATAAGCCGCAGGTGAAGAGACAATAGACTGTAAATGCCAAATAATACTTTCACAGGTCTGTAAGATGATAAGAGCTCAGTTGATGTTAACTTGATACCCCCAAGTAAATGATTGTGCTCAGGAAGAGCTGGATACAGCTTAAAGGTTAATGGCTACTTGCATAATTGTGCACACTGTATTCACATAGGCATCAACTCCTTTTATAAAGCACTGTTCCAATGAGACCAGCAATTTTTAGTTTCCAAGAACCAAGCTTTGTCTTCGGATCAAAAAGGAAGGCAGAGTATCATAAAGAACCTTCACACTGCATTGTCTGTGTTGATGTTGGTGACTTTTTACTTTATGTTGTAAAGTTACCTCAGAATAAAAACAAATTTGATGGAACTCTCAAAAATTTGGAAATTTTAAATCCTCAAAGGGTTGGCTGAAACCTGGGGTGGGACAGGAGGTGGAGAGTTGAAAAAAGATGGTACAGTGAAAAATAGCTAGGCTTTAAGGATGAGTGTGTTTCCTATAGTTGAAGATAAATTAAATATGTTAATTACTTTGAGAATAGGACTTACTATTTTTTGTGAAAATAATGAACATGATTATTGAAATATGCTAAGGAAAGCAAAATGACAAAAATTAGAAAAAAAGAGACAAAGAATGAAATCCAAGTACTATCATCTGTTAATAATAACCATCATTTATATTTTCTGAACATTTAACTTTTAAAAGTTTTCATGTAGATATCATTCTTATTATGATGCACTACTCTTGTGCATATGTTATAAAATAAAAAGGTTTGAGGGCTTCCCTGGTGGCACAGTGGTTGAGAGTCCGCCTGCCGATGCAGGGGACACGGGTTCGTGGCCTGGTCCAGGAAGATCCCACATGCCGCGAAACGGCTGGGCCCGTGAGCCATGACCGCTAAGCCTACGTGTCTGGAGCCTGTGCTCCGCAACGGGAGAGGCCACAACAGTGAGAGGCCAGCATACCGCAAACAAAAACAAAAAAACAAAAACAAAAAAAAGGCTTGAAAGATTTTATGTTTCATAAAACAATTCATGAGTGAAATAATTCAAAAATTTTTATTGATAGTTGTTTTACATTTACTTTATATTGTTTTACATTTACTTTATATTGTTTTCACATATAGCTTCTCTGATCTGTGGATTTTTGTGGAAATGTTAAGCACTACGGCACTCCTGATTTTAGTTATTCAGGCCCACCCCCAACCAAAAGCTCAGCTGATGATTTTAGGATGGCTGTCCTTATTTTCATGAAGGTAATGATATGCCAGGTATTACTCAGATACTGATCTGTCAGTCAAACCCTTTATCATGAATATAATATCTAACTTCCACTGTATAGAAAGCTGTCCATTTATCTAAGACAGTCCCAGGCCGACAGGGATATGCTGTCTGGAACTACATTCTTTCCTTAATATATAACCCATGTCTCTTGAATTGTCAGGTAATTTGAAAGGAAAAGTATCACAGCACATCTTTCTCATTCAAATTACATTGTCCATCTTCCTTCTCCTACCCCTTACCCTGCCTGTATCTCTGGGAACTCTCTCAGCATGTAAAATTAACTAGGCAAAAAATAGGAAATTTACCTATACCAGTTATTAAAATATGAACATAAATTCTCAGCCCAATTTCTTTTCATAGCCTGGTGTTTTATAAAAGTACATAAGCAATTTGACTATCCATTATTTTACATCCAGGGAATTGGAGATTTGTAAGAGAAATGCTTAGATTTCTACCTCAGTGAAGCAGAGAGTAGAGCAGAAGAAAAGTTTTTACTTTGATCACTAAAGAAGAGTCTCAATTAGTTGAGGGTGGAGGTAGGTGGGCTTGAAACATAAGGCTTGCATCTGAATTGAGGTGGGACAAACCCTTGCAAGAACCAGATTAAAGTACTCTGTTCTTCAGGTTTGTGGTTACCAAGGGGAAAGGGGAGCTGGGGAAGAATGGATTGGGAGTTTGGGGTTAGCAGATATAAACTATTATATGTAGAATGGATAAACAACAAGGTCCTATAGCACAGGGAACTATATTCAATATCCTGTGATAAAGCATAATGGAAAGGAATATGAAAAAGTATGTATATATATGTATAACTGAATCACTTTGCTGTACAGCAGAAATTAACACAACTTTGTAAATCAACTATACTTCAATAACATAAATTTAAAAAGAGTACTCTTCTTTTATGAAGTATGCTTTCATAAATGCATGTGGGCAAACTTGAGAGGGGTGTGTGTATGTCTGTGTGTATATGTAACATGCACACACACATTTTAAAATTATGTTTTGCATCAAAGGTTTATTGGGAAAAATTGAAAGAGGGCATGAGTTGGAAATCCATCTCCCAGCTAGTTAGGGAAGTTTTAGATTGGGATTTTGACTTGCTTTGGGTTATTGTGTTTCCTGGAAATTTCCAAGTGGGAGTTTTCCTAGGGAAAGAGTATCTATAGTTTAATAGGTATGTGTGACCATGATAACTTTACAATCACTAAATTAGTATAAACAGCAATAATTTTATTAATTGGATATTTTCTTTGGCCTTCTGTTATCTAACAGTACCTGGGAAAGTCTTACACACATTCAGTGAGTTTTGCTCAACGATAAAGAAGATCATTTTCTATTTGACTGAATTTGGAGTTCGACTTAGACAGTTTCCAAGTTATTAGGAGAGCAGAAGAGCATGTGCTAATTTGACATGTATGGGAGAGCAAGGATAAAGCAGAATGTGGAAGGAACTTATGTTTATCTCTGTATATATTCTCCTCATATAGTTCTAAATATTTTTATTTGTTTTCAGATAAAACAGAGACTTGAAGATGACAAATTCTCAATTTGAAATGGGAGAGGCTTCTTTTGATGTAAAATGAATTCTAAAGCTCTTTAAGAGCTATTGGTCTAGGTAATGGTTTTTAGAAATAAGACATTTAAACAATATTGGAATATAAATGAAAGGGTTAGGTTTTAAGAAATTGCAATAGAAATGACTTTTAAGTTGTCCAAATTATATATGGCAGAATTCTCTAGAATATGTTATTAAATTGATCAAGCTTGGAGAATACTTGCAAAGGAACAATTTAACATGTTTTATAAACATGGTGTAATATGTTTCCTTGAAAGACATTTGTTTACCAGGCTGATATTCATACAAATTATTCTGTAAGATATTATATTATCAGAAACCCTCAGACTTCCCTCGTAGTTCAGTGGTTAAGACTCTGGTGCTTTCACTGCAGAGGGCATGGGTTTAATCACTGGTGGGGGGTGAACTAAGATGTCACATGCCATGCAGTGTGGCCAAAAAATAAAAATTTAAAAAAATATATTAAAAAAAGAAATCCTCATAATTTGGATATCTTATACTTTTAGAAGGCGATTCTGGATCTTGGGATATTTTCCTGCTTAAATATCAATATATTTTTAGAATGCAACATTTTTCAGAGGGTACTATACCAGCTTGCATAATGATTAAGGAAAAAGAAAATAAAGAAAGAAAGAAAGATGAAAGGAAAGTAGAAAGGCAGGCAGGCTGGAAGGAAGAAGGGAAGGAAGGAAGAAAATTTAAAAAAGAAAGGAACGAAGGAAGAAAGAAAGAAAGAAAGAAAGGAAAGAAAGAAAAAAAAAGAAAGAAAGAAAGAAAGAAAGAAAGAAAGAAAGAAAGAAAGAAAGAAAGAAAGAAAGAAAGAAAGGAAGAAAGAAAGAAGAAGGAAGGAAGGAAGGAAGGAAGAAAGGGAAAGGAAAATTGAATCTTGGAATCTATATAAAGAGCAACAGTGAGCTCTAGTGGCAAAATGTTATAATGTCAAGCGTGGGTGAAATTCAGCAAAGATAGTCTTCCTTTTATATATTCAGTAAAGATTTCTCAGTCCTCAAGATGAAGATTAATTTGTGGAAATAGCATTCCTCTAAATCAGAATCTCATTAACTTCCACATACTATTAACTACCTGGGTAGTATATCTATAATTTATATATTTCAGTTAAATTATCTACTATAGTTTAAAAAAAAAAAAAAACACCAAAACGATTATTCTAGTAACTGCATATTTTATGTTGGAGATGACATAACTTTTACACTGGATCTGATCAAGTCATTCTTAAGTTAAACTTGGGTTTTAAGAGTGTTGATTTATATGCTGTGTAGTTGATAATATATGTGAACCATCTCGCCCCTCTGCTCCACCATCTGCTTCCTTCATACACACGGACACAATTGTAAAACAGAAAAAATGCTTTTTTTCTCTAAAAATGATGAAACTATATTTTAATTCTTCAGTTCAGGGCAGTGATAATGTATAAATATAATTTAATAAACATATACCAGACATCGGTTCAGAGAAAGCTTTAATTTTTATCTGTTCTCACAACTCTCGACAGAAATAGGTTTGATTTTTTTAATTGCTGTACAATTTTATGAGATTATTTTAATTCCAGGTACTTAATCAGAAGAGCAATAATGGCAATTATTTTAATTCCATGTATTTAATAATTACAATTACAAATGTAATCTCCTGTAGAATTTTTTTAAACTCCTTATTTTTTGAATATTTATTGAATAATGAAATGTGCCACAAACTGCACTAGGTTTTAGGTGACTTTTATTGAATTTTTTCCAAACAGCAATGATCATTGAATTATGCACATTTTCCTGAATAGAGTGTTAAAGCTTAGAAAGTTTAGGTGAAACACAAAGCTAAGACGTTCAGATCCAGGATTTAAACTTAGATAAACTGCCAACAAATCCTAAGCTTTTTCTACCACACTTCACTGCTGCTGCCTTGGTACCTTCATAAGGGAATTCATCACAAAAGATATAAAAATACAACTACTGAAAAAAAAACTAAAAATAATCAAGGCTCTTGCTATATATTAAAGAATTGCTTCTAAAAAACTATGACTTCTACAAATAATACCAAGTACGCTTGATTTATATCAAACTTTAATATTTATAAACTGTTCTCACATATTTAATATAGTTAATCCTCTTAGAATACACCTGGATGTTAAGTAGGAATTTTTATTCCACTCAGAACGTTTTCATTGTGAAATGTCCACTACTCTTAAAGGAAGTTTATTAAAATAATGTTTTATCTGATCTCAACTAATACATGAAGGAAAATTATCATGACCTTAATCCTCAAATAAAACATGGCTACATATGCTTTATCTAAGCTATCGAAAGGTAGAGGGGAAAACCTTAACTTTGGAATGCTATTTTGTTCGTATTTCTTTACAACACTTCCAACTGCAAATCTAAATTAGTCAGGGATTTTGATCGGATCCAAATGGAAGGAATTTCCAATGTAGGCATTTCTGCCATATGGGATAACAGCATGGGGCACATGACAACCACCTCTTACTGGACATGAATGTAGAGAGCTCTTTAATACCTGCTAAATACATCAATTAAAAATCCTTACTACTTGTTTAAAAAATGCCATTTAAGAATCACGTTATTTATCAGCTGTTACATTGTTTTCCCTGTAGAATTATAGAACTACAAATCCCATTTCAGTCAATTATAGACAGAGTTACCTGTCATGTTTTAACTAACAGACATATTGTATCTCAAAAATCTTCTGGGCCAAATTTGTATCTTAGCCTCAAATTAGCTTCTAAATCAACATATTTATACAATTTTGAATAATCAAATTTTGTATACAGTAAAATAAACACATAAAGGGTTATAATAGTTTCATCTAGGGATCTGTTTGGTGGTGTTTGATCATTTTAATTCTCACACAACCCTCTGAATTATTTTTTTTATTTGATATATGTATATTTTGTGAAAGATTACCACGACAAAATTAGTTAACACATCCACCACCTCACATGGTTACCTGTGTGTGTGTGTGTGTGTGTGTGTGTGTGTTTGTGTGGTGAGAACATTAAAATCTACTCTCTAAGCAAACTTCAAGTATACAATATAGTACTGTTAACTATAGTCACTATGGTGAATATTAGATTTCCAGAGTTTATTCATCTTATAACTAAAAGTTTGTACCCCTTGACCAATATCTTATTTCTCCCACTCCCTAGACCTTGAAAATCACAATTTTACTCTAATTATAGGAGTTTGACTCTTTTAGATTCCACATATAAGAGAGATCATACCGTATTTTTCTCCATCCGCTTTATTTCACTTAGCAAAATGTCCTCAAGGTTTATCCATGTTGTCATAATTGACAGTTTCCTTCCTATTTACGGATGAATAATATTCCATTACATAGATACATGTGTTCACATTATATTTATCTTTTCATCCATTGATGGCCACTTAGGTTTTATCTAGGTCTTGGCTATTGTGAATAATGCTGCAATAACATGGGAGTGCAAATGTCTCTTTGATTCTGCTTTTATTTCCTTTGGGTATATATCCAGAAGTAAGATTTCTATCAATTACTATCATACACCACATTAACAGAGTGAAGGATAAAAATCATATGATGATCTCATTAGATGCAGAAAACACATTTGAAAAAATTCAAAATTCTTTCATGATAAAGATTCTTAAAAAACTGGGTATAGAAGGAATGTACCTCAACATAATAAAGGAATATATGATGAGCCCACAGCTAACATAATACTCAATGCTGGAAAGTGGAAAGCATTTCCTTTAAGATCTGGAGCAAGACAAGAGTGCCCACTCTTGACACTTCTATTCAACACAGTGTTGGAAGGATTAAACAGAGTAATTAGGGAAGAAAAAGAAACAAAAGTCATCCAACTTGTAAAGGAAAAAGTAAAGCTATCTCTCTTTTTAGATGACATATATAAAAAACCTGAAGGACTTTACCAAAAAAATGTAAAACTTTAAAAATCAGTAATGTTACAGGTTATAAAATCGACAAAAATTTTACATGCTTTTATATATTGAAATTAACCATCTGAGAAAGAAAGAAATAATCTCATTCACAATATCATCAAAAATAATAGAATACTATAGAATTGATTTAACAAAACTGGTCAAAGATCTGTACACTGAGAACTATCAATACAACATTTTGAGGAAATAAATTGAAGATACACACAAATGGAAAGAAATATATTCTGGGTTTATCGATCCCAAGAATTGATATTGTTAAAATATCCATGCCACCCAAAGCTATCTACAGATTCAATGCAGTCTATCAAATGGAGATATCAAAATATCAATGTATTCTTCACATAAATAGGAAACACAATTCTAAAATTCATGTGGAAACACAAAAGACTCCAAACAGTCAAAGAACCTTCAGTACACTCTGAATTCTTACTTAATGTTTTTATTTAAAAGTAAGTGTGACACTGCACTAACAAAATACGGCAGTGACATCCTGAGCTCAGCAAGGAAACATTCTTTATATAGAATTTACTCCTAATCACCAGCTTTCCTTTCCTTGATCACCATTAAACACATTTAAACAACCACTATGTGCAAAGAACTGTGCTGAATGAAAAAGATATCCCAATGCTCTTTCCCTCACTGGGAAAGAAAGAATTCAGTTGGGAGAATGGCCAAGCTGAAATGTTGAAGACATGTTTGCATGGCAAAATTTAAATTTTTCCCCGTTAAATATTCTAAATAAACTTAAATGAATTATTTATCCCTTTGCAATTCTGTAAATCCAAGATTTGTTTAGAGGTAATTTACATTAACTTATTTGTGCATTTTCAATGTGAAAACACCTTAGTCATAATTGCTGTTTAATATCAACATTATTTCTTTTTTTATATGTAGTAAATTTGTTTTATGATTTTCAAATACAAAATGTTTTTGAAATGTAGTTTTTCAACATAACACAAATTAGTCAGAATAGTATAAAACATTATTCAAGAGAATCCATTAGTTTTTTTTTTTTTTTTCTTTTTGTTGTATGTGAGCCTCTCACTGTTGTGGCCTCTCCCGTTGCAGAGCACAGGCTCCAGATGTGCAGGCTCAGCGGTCATGGCTCACGGGCCCAGCCGCTCCGTGGCATGTGGGATCCTCCCGGACTGGGGCACGAACCCGTGTCCCCTGCATCGGCAGGTGGACTCTCAACCACTGCGCCACTAGGGAAGCTCTCCATTAGTTTTTTAAAATTTTTATTTCATATTGGACTATAGTTGACTTACAATGTTGTGGTAGTTTCAAGTGTACAGCAAAGTGATTCAATTATACATATGCATATATCTATTCTTTTTTGGATTCTTTTCCCATATAGGTTTTTACAGAGTATTGAGTAGAATTCCCTGTGTTATACAGTAGGTCCTTGTTGGTTTTCTATTTTATATACAGTAGTGTGTGTATGTTAATTCCAACCTCCTAACTTATCCCTCTCCCCTACCTTTCCCTTTTGGTAACCGTAAGTTTGTTTACAAAGTCTATGAATTTGTTTCTGCTTTGTAAATAAGTTCATTTGTAGCATTTATTAGATTCCACATATAAGTGATATGATATTTTCTTTCTCTGTGTGACTTACTTCTCTAGTATGATAATCTCTAGGTCTACCCATGTTCCTTCAGATGGCATTATTTCATTCTTTTTTATGGCTGAGTAATATTCCATTGTATATATGTACCACATCTTCTTTATCCATTCATCTGTCAAGGGACATTTAGGTCACTTCCATGCCTTAGCTATTGTAAATAGTGCTGCAATGAACATTAGCATGCATGTGTCTTTTCGAATTATGTCCAGAAGTGGGATTGTGGATCACACAGTAGCTCTACTTTTAGTTTTTTAAGGAAGCTCCACACTGTTCTCCATAGTGGCTCTTCCAATTTACATTACCACCAACAGTGTAGGAAGGTTCCCTTTTCTCCACACCATCTTCAGCATTTATTGTTGTAGACTTTTTGATAATGGCCATTCTGACAAGTGTGATGTGATACCTCATTGTAGTTTTGATTTGCAGTTCTCTGATAATTAGTGATGTTGAACATCTTTTCATGTGCTTTTTGGCTATATGTATGTCTTCTTTGGAGAAATGTCTACTTAGATCTTCTGCCCATTTTTGATTGGGTTGTTTGTTTTTTTGATATTGAGCTACATGACTTGTTTGTATATTTTGGAGATTAATCCCTTGTTGGTCACATCCTTTGCAAATATTTTCTCCCATTATGTATGTCGTATTTTTGTTTTGTTTATGGTATCCTTTGCTATGCAAAAGATTTCAAGTTTAATTACGTCCCATTTCTTTATTTTTGTTTTTATTTTCATTACTCTAGGAGGTGGATCCAAAAAGATATTGCGGCAATTTATGTCAAAGTGTATTCTGTCTATGTTTTCCTCTAAGAGTTTTACAGTATCCTGTCTTAGCTTTAGGTCTTTAATACATTTTGAGTTTATTTTTGTAGTTGGTGTAGAGAATGTTCTAACACTAAATCAATAAAATTAGAAATAAAAAAGGAGAAGTTACAGTTGGCACCACAGAAATACAAAGGATCATAAAAGATTTCTACAGGCAACTATATGCCAATAAAATGGAAAACTTAGGGCTTCCGTGGTGGTGCAGTGGTTGAGGGTCTGCCTGCCGATGCAGGGGACATGGGTTCATGCCCCAGTCCAGGAAGATCCCACATGCCGCGGAGCGGCTGGGCCCATGAGCCATGGCTGCTGAGCCTGTATGTCCGAAGCCTGTGCTCCGCAATGGGAGAGACCACAACAGTGAGAGGCCCGCGTACCACAAAAAAAAGGAAAACTTAGAAGAAATGGACAAATTCTTAGAAAGGTACAATCTCTCAAGACTGAACCAGTAAGAAATAGAAAATATGAACAGACAAATCACAAGTACTGGAATTGAAACTATGGTTACAGAACTCCAAACAAACAAAAGTCTAGGAACAGATGGCTTCACAGGAAAACTCTATCAAATATTTAGAGAATAGGTAACACCTATCCTTCTGAAACTATTCCAAAAATTTACAGAGGAAAGAACACTCCCAAACTTATTCTATGAGGCCACCATCACCATGATACTAAAACAAGACAAAACAACAACACAAAAGAAGAAAATTATAGGCAAAATCACTGATGAACATAGAAGCAAAAAATCTCAACAAAATGCTAGAAAACCAATCCAAAAATATATTAAAAGGATCATACAACATAATCAGGTGGAATTTATCCCAGGGATGCAAGGATTCTTCAATATCCACAAATCTATCAGTGTGATATACCACATTAACAAATTGAAGAGTAAAAACCATATGATCATCTCAATAGATGCAGAAAAAGCTTTTGACAAAATTCAACACCCATTATGGTAAAAGCTCTCCAGAAAGTGGGCATAGAGTGACCATACCTCATCATAATTAGAGCATATATGAAAAACACACAGCAAACATCATATTCAATGGTAAAAAGATGAAAGCATTTCCTCTAAGATAAGGAAAAAGACAAGGTTGCCCACTGTTGCTACTTTTAGTCAACATGGTTTTGGAAGTCCTAACCACAGCAATCAGAGAAGAAAAAGAAATAAAAGGAATCCAAATTGGAAAAGAAGAAGTAAAGCAGCCACTGTTTGCAGATAACATCATACTATACACAGGAAATCCTAAAGATGCTATCAGAAAATTACTAGGATTCATGAATGAATTTGGTAAAGTTTCAGGATACAAAATTAATATATGGAAATCTGTTGCATTTCTATACACTAACAATGAAAAATCAGAAAGAGAAATTAAGGAAGCAATCATATTTATCATTGCAACAAAAAGAATTAAATACCTAAGAACAAACTTACCTAAGGAGGTAAAAGGCCTGTACTCTGAAAACTATAAGACACTGATGGAAGTAATCTAAGATGATACAAACAGATGGAAAGATATACCATGTTCTTGGATTGGAAGAATCAACATTGTCAAAATGATATACTATCCAAGGCAATCTATAGGTTCAATGCAATCCCTATCAAATTACCAATGGCATTTTCTGAATATTTAGAGCAAAAAAATCTTAAAATTTGTATGGAAACACAAAAGATCCCAAATAGCCAAGGCAATCTTTTTTTTTTTTTTTAACATCTTGATTGGAGTATAATTGCTTTACAATGGTGTGTTAGTTTCTGCTGTATAACAAAGTGAATCAGCTATACATATATACGTACATCCCCATATTGCCTCCCTCTTGCATCTCCCTCCCACCCTCCCTATCCCACCCCTCTAGGTGGACATAAACAACTGAGGTGATCTTCTAGTGCTATGTGGCTGCTTCCCACTAGCTATTTTACATTTGGTAGTGTATATATGTCCATGCCACTCTCTCACTTCATCCCAGATTACCCTTCCCCCTCCCTGTATCCACAAGTCCACTCTCTATGGCTGCGTCTTTATTCCTGCCCTGCCCCTAGGTTCTTCATAACCATTTTTTCTTTTTTTTAATTCCATATATATGTGTTAGCATATTGTATTTGTTTTTCCCTTTCTGACTTACTTCACTCTGTATGACAGTCTCTAGCTCAATCCACCTCACTACAAATAACTCAATTTCATTTCTTTATATTCCCTTGTATCTACATGCCACATCTTCTTTATCCATTCATCTTTCAATGGACACTTAGGTTGCTTCCATGTCCTGGCTATTGTAAATAGAGCTGCAATAAACATTGTGGTACAAGACTCTTTTTGATTTATGGTGTTTTCAGGGTATATGTCCAGTAGTGGGATTGCAGGGTCGTATGGAAGTTCTCTTTTTAGTTTTTTGAGGAACCTCTATACTGTTCTCCATAGTGGTCATATCAATTTACTTTCCCACCAACAGTGCAAGAGGGTTCCTTTTCTCCACACTCTCTCCAGCATTTATTGTTTGTACATTTTTTGATGATGACCATTCTGACTTGTGTGAGGAGATACCTCACTGTAGCTTTGATTTGTATTTCTCTAATGATTAGTGATATTGAGGATCCTTTCATGTGCTTGTTGGCAATCTCTATATGCTCTTTGGAGAAATGTCTATTTAGGTCTTCTGCCCTTTTTTGGCATTGGGTTGTTTGTGTTTTTCATATTGAGCTGCATTTGGTGCTTGTATATTTTGGAGATTAATCCTTTGTCAGATGCTTCATTTGCAAATGTTTTCTACCATTCTGTGGTTATCTTTTCACCTTGATTATGGTTTCCATTGCTGTACAAAAGCTTTTAAATTTCATTATGTCCCATTTGTTTATTTTTGTTTTTACTTCCATTTCTCTAGGAAGTGGGTCAAAAAAATCTTGCTGTGATTTATATCATGGAGTGTTTTCCTCTAAGAGCTGGATAGTTTCTGGCCTTATATTTAGGTCTTTAAACCATTTTGAGTTTATTTTTGTGCATGGGGTTAAGAGTGTTCATTTTCATTCTTTTACATGTAGCTCTCCAGTTTTCCCAGCACCACGTATTGAAGAGGCTATCTTTTTTCCATTGTATATTCTTGCTTCCTTTATCAAAGATAACATGACCATATCTGTGTAGACTTACCTCTGGGCTTTCTATCCTTTTCCATCTATATTTCTGGTTTTCTACCAGTACCATACTGTCTTGATTACTGTAGCTTTGTAGTACAGTCTGAAATCAGGGAGCTTGATTCCTCCAGCTCCATTTTTCTTTCTCAAGATTGCTTTGGCTATTTGGGCTCTTTTGTGTTTCCATACAAATAGTGAAATTGTCAGTTCTAGTTCTGTGAAAAATCCCATTGGTAGTTTGATAGTGATTACATTGAATCTGTAGATTGCTTTGGGTAGTATAGTCATTTTCAGAATGTTGAGTCTTCCAATCCAAGAACATGGTATATCTCTCCATCTGTTTGTATCATCTTTCATTTCTTTCATTGGTGTCTTATAGTTTTCTACATACAGGTCTTTTGTCTCCTTAAGTAGGTTTATTCCTAGGTATTTTATTCGTTTTGTTGCAATGGTAAATGGGAGTGTTTCCTTAATTTCTCCTTCAGATTATTCATCATTAGTGTATAGAAATGCAAGATATTTCGTATATTAATTTTGTATCCTGCTACTTTAACAAATTCATTGATTTGCTCTAGTAGTATTCTGGTGGCATCTTCAGGATTCTCTATGTAGAGTATCATGTCATCTGCAAAGAGTGACAGTTTTATTTCTTCTTTTTGGATTTGGATTCCTTTTATTTGTTTTTCTTTTCTGATTGCTGTGGCTAAACCTTCCAAAACTATGTTGGATGATAGCGGTCAGAGTGGACAACCTTGTCTTATTCCAGAACTTAGTGGAAATGGTTTCAGTTTTTCACCATTGAGAATGATGTTGGCTGTGGGTTTGTCATATATGACTTTTATTATGTTAAGATAAGTTCCATCTCTGCCTACTTTCTGTAGGGTTTTTATCATAAATGGGTATTGAATTTTGTTGAAAACCTTTTCTGCATCTATTGAGATGATCATATGGTTTTTCTCCTTCAATTTGTTAATATGGTGTATCACATTGAATGATTTGCTTATAGTGAAGAATTCTTGCATTCCTGTAATAAACCCCATTTGGTCATAATGTATGATCCTTTTAATGTGCTGTTGGATTTTATTTGCTAGTAGTTAGTTGAGGATTTTTTGCATCTATGTTCATCAGTGGTATTTCCCTGTAGTTTTCTTTCTTTCTTTCTTTTTTTTTTTTTTTTTTTTTGTGGCTCTCTGGTTTTGGTATCAGGGCGATGGTGGCCTCATAGAATGAGTTTGGGAGTGTTCCTCCCTCTGCTATATTTTGCAAGAGTTTGAGAAGGATAAGTATTAGCTCTTCTCTAAATTCTTGATAGAATTAGCCTGTAAAGCCATATGGTCCTGGGCTTCTGTTTGTTGGAAGATTTTTTAACACAGTTTCAATTTCGGGGCTTGTGATTGGTCCGTTTATATTTTCTATTTCTTCCTGATTCAGTCACGGAAGTTTGTGTTTTTCTAAGAATTTGTCCATTTCTTCAAGGTTGTCCATTTCATTGGCATAGAGTTGCTTGTAGTAATGTCTCATGATCCTTTGTATTTCTACAGTGTCATTGTTTCTTCTCCTTTTTCATTTCTAATTCTGTTGATTTGAATCTTCTCCCTTTTTTTTCTTGATGAGTCTGGCTAATGGTTTTCCAATTTTGTTTATCTTCTCAAAGAACCAGCTTTTACTTTTATTTATCTTTGCTATCATTTCCTTCATTTCTTTTTCATTTATTTCTGATCTGATCTTTATGATTTCTTTCCTTCTGCTAACTTTGGGGTTTCTTTTGTTTTTCTTTCTCTAATTGCTTTAGGTGTAAGGTTAGGTTGTTTATTTGAGATGTTTCTAGTTTCTTGAGGTAGAAATGTATTGTTATAAACTTCCCTCTTAGAACATCTTTTGCTACATCACATAGGTTTTGGGTCATCCTGTTTTCATTGTCGCTTGTTTTTGGTATGTTTTGATTTCCTCTTTGATTTCTTCAGTGATCTTTTGGTTCTTCAGTAGTGTATTGTTTATGATCGATGTGATTGTATTTTTTAAAATTTTTCCTGTAATTGATATGTAGTCTCATAGCATTGTGGTCAAAAGATACATGATACAATTTCAATTTTCTTAAATTTACCAAAGCTTGATTTGTGACCCAAGATATGTGATATCCTGAAGAATGTTCCATGACCACTGGAGAAGAAAGTGTAATCTGCTGTTTTTCGGTGGAATGTCCTATAAATATCAACTAAGTCCATGTTGTTTAATGTATCATTTGAAGCTTGTGTTTCCTTATTTTTTTCATTTTTGAATGATCTGTCCATTGGTGAACATGGAGTATTAAAGTCCCCCATTGTGATTGTATTACTGTTGATTTTCCCTTTAATGGCTGTTAGCATTTGCCTTATGTATTGTGGTGCTCTTATGTTGGGTGCATAAATATTTGTAATTCTTATATCTTCTTCTTGGATTGATCTATTGATCATTATGTAGTGTCCTTCATTGTCTCTTGTAATAATTTTTATCTTAAAGTCTATTTTGTCTGATATAAATATTGCTACTCCAGCTTTCTTTTGATTACCACTTGCATGGAATATCTTTTTCCATCCCCTCACTTTCAGTCTGTATGTGTCCCTAGGTCTGAAGTTGGTCTCTTGTAGACAACATATGTATGGGTCCTGTTTTTGTATCCATTCAGCCAGTCTATGTCTTTTGGTTGGAGCACTTAATCCATTTACATTTAAGGTAGTTATTGATATGTATATTCCTATTACCATTTTCTTAACTGTTTTGGGTTTTTTATTGTAAGTCCTTTCCTTCTCTTGTGTTTCCTGCCTAAAGAGGTTCCTTTAGCATTTTTGTAGAGCTGGTTTGGTGGTGCTGAATTCTCTTAACTTCTGCTTGTCTGTGAAGATTTTAATTTCTATGTTGAATCTGAATGAGATCCTTGCTGGGTAGCGTCACCTTGATTGTAAGTTTTTCCCTTTCATCACTTTAAATATATCCTGCCAGTCCCTTCTTGCTTGCAGAGTTTCTGCTGAAAGATAAGCTGTTAACCTTATGGGGATTCCCTTGTATGTTAGTTGTTGCTTTTCCCTTGTTGCTTTTAATACTTTTTCTTTGTATTTAATTTTTGGTAGTTTGATTAATGTGTGTCTTGGCATGTTTCCCCTTGGATTTATCCTGTATGGGACTCTCTGCACTTCCTGGACTTGATTGACTACTTCCTTTCCCATATTAGGGAAGTTTTCAACTATAATCTTTTCAAATATTTTCTCAATCCCTTTCTTTTTCTCTTCTCCTACTTGGACCCCTGTAATTCGAATGTTGGTGTGTTTAAGTTGTCCCAGAGGTCTATGAAGTTCCCCTCAATTCATTTTTTTTTTATTCTGCTCTGCAGTAGTTATTTCCACTTTTTTATCTTGCAGGTCACTTACCATTCTTCTACCTCAGTTATTCTGCTTGATTCCTTCTAGAAAATTTTTAGTTTCTTTAATTGTGTTGTTCATCATGGCTTGTTTGCTCTTTAGTTCTTCCAGGTCTTTGTTAAACATTTCTTGTATTTTCTCCATTCTATTTCTAAGATTTTGGATCATCTTTATTATCATTACTCTGAATTCTTTTTCAGGTTGACTGCCTATTTCCTCATCATTTGTTTTGTCTGGAAGATTTTTACCTTGCTACTTCATCTGCTGTGTATTTCTGTCTTCTCATTTTGCTTAACTTACTGTGTTTGGCGTCTCCGTTTTGCAGGATGCAGGTTTGTCGTTCCCGTTGCTTTTGAGGTCTGCTCCCAGTGGCTCAGGTTGGTTCAGTGGGTTGTGTAGGCTTCTGGGTGGAGGGGACTCGTTCCTGTGTTCTGGTGGATGAGGCTGGATCTTGTCTTTCTGGTGGGCAGAACCGTATCTGATGATGTTTCTTGGTGTGTCTGCCAACTTATTATGTTAATGGGTGTGGTTGTGTTCTTATGTTGCTATTTGTTTGACATAGGGTGTCCAGCACTTAGCCTGTAGGTCGTTGAGTGGAGCTGGGTCTTAGCATTGAGATGGAGATCTCTTGGATAGCTTTTTCTGTTTGATATCATGTGGGGCTGGGAGGTCTCTGGTGAACCAATGTCTTGAACTTGGCTCTCCCACCTCAGAGGCTCAGGCCTGACATGCAGCCAGAGCACCAAGGCCATGTCAGCCACACAGCTCAGAAGAAAATGGAGAAAGAGAAAGAAAGAAAGGAAGAAAGAAAGAAAGAAAGAAAGAAGAAAGAAAGAGAGAAAGAATAAAATAAAATAAAGTTTTAAAATCAAAAAGAAATTATTAAAAATAAAAAAGTAATAAAAAAAGAAAAAGAGAGTGAAAGAAAAGAGCAACAAAATGAAAAAACAAATCCACCAATGATAGGAAGCAATAAAATCTATACAAAAAAAAAAAAAAAGAAAGGACAGTCAAAACCCTAGGACAAATGGCAAAAGGAAAGCTATACAGAAAATATCACACAAAGTAGTATACACACTCAAAAAAATAGAAAAATGAAAAAAATATATATATATAAATTAAAAAAGGAAGAGAGCAACCAAATCAATAAACAAATCTACCAATGATAATAAGCTCTAAATACTAAACTAAGATAAACACAAAACCAGAAACAAATTAGATGCAGAAAGCAAACCCCAAGTTTACAGTTACTTCCAAAGTCCACCACCTCAGTTTTGGGATTTGTTGTCTATTCAGGAATTCCACAGGTGCAGGGTACATCAAGTTGATTGTGGAGATTTAATCCACTGCTCCTGAGGCTGTTGGGAGAGATTTCCCTTTCTCTTCTTTGTTCGCACAGCTCCCGGGGTTCAACTTTGGATTTGGCCCCACCTCTGTGTGTAGGTCACCTGAGGGCATCTGTTTCCTCCCCCCCAAACAGGATGGGGTTAAAGGAGCGGTTGATTAGGGGGTCTGGCTCACTCAGGCCAGGGGGATGGAGGGGTATGCAATGCGAGGCAAGCCCATGGTGACAGAGGCCAGCGTGACATTGCAATAGCCTGAGGTGCACAATGTGTTCTCCTGGGGAAGTTGTTGCTGGATCACGAGACCCTGGCAGTGGCTGGCTGCATGGGCTCCTGGGAGGGGAGGTGTGGATAGTGACCTGTGCTTGCACACAGGCTTCTTGGCTGTAGCAGCAGCCTTATCATTTCATGACAGTCTCTGGTGCCCGCACTTATAGCCGTGGCTTGTGTCCATCTCTGGTGCTCCTTTAGGTGGTGCTCTGAATCCCATCTCCTCACGCACCCTGAAACAATAGTCTCTTGCCTCTTTGGCACATCCAGACTTTTTCCAGGACTCCCTCCCAGCTAGCTGTGGTGCACTAGCCCCCTTCAGGCTGTGTTCATGCAGCCAACACCGCTCCTCTCCCTGGGATCTGACCTTTGAAACTTGAGCTTCAGCTCCCAGCCCCCACCCACCCCAGCGGGTGAGCAGACAACCCTCTTAGGCTGGTGAGTGCTGGTTGGCACTGATCCTCTATGTGGGAATCTCTCTGCTTTGCCCTCTGCACCCCAGTAGCTACACTGTCCTCTGTGGCTACAAAGATTCCCCCTGGCCCACCCCCCGTCTCCACCAGTGAAGGGGCTTCCTAGTGTGTGGAAACTTTTCCTCCTTTACAGCTCCCTCCCAGCAGTGCAGGTCCTGTCCCTCTTCTTTTGTCTCTTTTTTTCCTTTTTGTCTTTTGCCCTACCAGGGTATGTGGGGAGTTTCTTGCCTTTTGGGAAGCCTAAGGTCTTCTGGCAGTGTTCAGTAGGTGTTCTGTAGGAGTTGTTCCACATGTAGATGTAGTTTTGATGTATTTGTGTTGAGGAAGGTGATCTCCACCTCTTACTCCTCTGCCATCTTGAAGGCGTGGCTCCAAGGCAATCTTGAGAAAGAAAAAGTGAGCTAGAGGAATCAGGCTCCCTGACTTCAGAATACACTATAAAGCTACAGTAATCAAAATAGTATGGTGCTAGCACAAAGACAGACTTACAGATCAATGGAATGGTATAGAAAGCCCAGAAATTAACCCACACAGCTATGATCAATTAATCTCTGACAAAGGAGGCAAGAATATACAATGGAGAAAAGACAGTTTCTTAAATAAGTGGTGCTGGGAAAACTGGACAGCCACATGTAAAAGAATGAAATTAGAACACTCTCAATATTATTTCTTAACATGCAGTCCTTTTATGCTCTGAAGGATCACTTAATTGTCAATATGTTTACATTTCAGAACAAAAAATAGTTAGGGTATATTTGGTTGTTTGTGACTGAACCACAAATGAATGGTATTTCATTATGTAAGTTCTTCTCTTTCACTTCTCTTTCTCTCACTCTTTCTTTCATTTCTATCACATTCTAACTCTCTCATATTAGGACTTTGGTGAGTATCTGTAACTCCATATACTTTTTTTTTTTTTGTGGTACACGGGCCTCTCACTGTTGTGGCCTCTCCCATTGTGGAGCACAGGTTCCAGATGCACAGGCTCAGCGGCCATGGCTCATGGGCCTAGGCGCTCCATGGCATGTGGGATCTTCCCAGACCAGGGTATGAACCTGTGTCCCTACATCGGCAGGTGGACTCTCAACAACTGCACCACCAGGGGAGCGCTCCATATACTTTTTTATAGCTAATTATTTTGTTTAACCAGATCTTAATTTAAATGGTTTTACATTCTAGTTATTTCAGAGATAATTAATATTAGAGATGATCAAGTATGATGTCTTCTAACATGTGACTGTACTGGCTTCCCCATTAGGTTCTACAGTGGTACTTAGTCATTTAAAAATATCTACTCCTGTTGAGATAGACAGGGTATACGTTTCTAAGGCTTGTCAAAATCTTTTTTCCTAAATTTTTAAGCACTAAACTGCTGAGCTTATCATGAGTATCTCTCAAAAATGCCTTTGCTTGTCAAATGCTGAAATATATTGACATTTCAAAGACCAAAATTTTATATAGTGAAAATGAATTATTTTTTATGATACATTGAAAATGTGTTACTGAGAATATTTTAAAAGTAGACATTAGAGTCCTACTGTTTTACTACATAATCATTAAAATTGTATAAAACACAGCAAGAAATCATCACAAAGAGACAATACACATAGTTCTATTTAGACAGTATATAGGTGAGGTCATTAAATATTCAACAACTTATCCTTCCCTTGCACTCACCCTACCATAAATCAATTTATTCTCACAAAATCAATGTTAACAAACCAGTTACTATGCACTGACCTCAGTGTTCCTATCTCCTTGGCACAATTTTTTAATCAGAAAAGTGGTAAGTCTAATGAACCTGGAACATCGATTGATTTTGGAATACTAAGTTGCATCTCTTTCTATAGCAAGGAATGAACTGCTCTTCCTTTTTTTTTTTTTTTTCTTCTGGAACTCTAAGAAGTCCTTCAAGTAGGTATATCCATAGGCAAGTTGATTTTAGAGGAGATATTTCTGGAAATTTTATTCTGAATTATCTACTCTGAGAGAGAAGTTATTGCAGTTGAGTACAAAATACAATTACAGTAGCTCATGGACCCATGATCTCTAATATCAAATAAAGAACTTAGGTATCACCTTATAATTTCTAGCTAAAGGTAGAATCTTGAAACAGAGACAAAAATTCTAGCTGTCCTGGCCTATGTTCTCATATGCCTTAAAACTTTTCTTTAAGTCTGGGTGGAAATCATTGAGGCAAGTCCCAGAATGCTGTACTATTAATAATTCAATAGTACTGATTGTGCAAGAAGTGACATATTGAGCAATAGAAATCTGGCCATTTGTATTAATTGATATCTTCTAACATGCTGCTCTGGGGCATCTTTAATAGTTTGTACCAACTTTCAGGCAGACAACTTGCTTGAGGGCATTGGGATTTAATAGGGAAAGTCTGAATATGTTTTTCCTTTTGATCTCAAACGAGTCCAATGAAGATTCACTCTCAGAAAGAATAGATACTATTAATTCATTTAATGCTAATCACAGGTACAGAGCTGTAATTAGAAAAGTTGAATTTTAGATTAAACTGGGAGCACATTTTTTTAAAGAGCTTGTTTCCTAAGATCAAAAAGGTCTTTCTTTGAAAGTGTTCCACTAACTTAGTGAATTTCAAAGACAAATAGGGTGCCTACTGTTAGGTTACCCCAAGTGTCTCTACTCCTTTTAAATCTCTTGGAATTTACACAATTAATTTAAGATAAAGAGACAACGTTTCCTTCCAAAGAGCGAAGATGAAGAGTTCCTGGACTTGGTGCATCAAGATAACATGAGATGGTCATCTGAAGGAAAAATGTGCTTTCACGAAAGCACAGAAACTCTACAGCAAGTTTTTTTTATATTAAAATTGTAAAATTGTTTTGCTTCCTCTAATCCCTTATACATCAGTCACCAGGTTCACGCAATTTGACATTTCCATTTTGAGAAGTGGTCCACCCTGAAATCACATGCAGTGATTTGTGATCTGATAGGCTTGAAGGTGTGGGTCACAGAAGACTTCTAAAACATCAATCCGAGGAAATTAGACCCAGCATAGCCTGAGAAGGTCAGCGGCAGATGCCTCATGGAGTCGGCCTGAGCTATTGCCCCCTAAGGCTTTAAGACAGGTGTCTGGTCATAAGCACTGAACAACAAAAATATCCACACTGCCTATGCAGTACCACAATTAAGGGTTTGGACTTAGAATAGAATCCTCAGACAGCATTGTGATCAGTTTATGCTAAAGGTCACTGTAAATATTTGCTGCCTTTTAAAGAAAGAGACAAAGATAAGTAGTCCTAAATTTTGTGACTCTTGCTAACGTCAATATTTTCACCCTTAAAAAGTAAACACATCTCTTGTAATTGTCCTTAGGTTTTAGTGGAATGCACCATGTCTCAGTGATGGCTCTAGGGAATATCTGAAAAAAAAACCTGAATTTTGAAGCATAAGTGTAGGACTTAATGATTCAATTTTATCACTCACAGATTTCTTCTCTTAAGGTCATTTAATTAACCTGTATGTTTTTCTTGGCTTTCTTATCTGAAAGTTAGACAAACAATATGTCTTCCTGAGAGATGATATTAGAGGTTTTTTTAAATTTAATCGAAATATTTAGAAGAACACATTACATAAAAGGTAACCAATAAATATTAGTTGGGTTAGCTTCAAAACTATTGTTGTTGTTTCATATTTCCAAAAATTTTGAAGTGGTCATTCAGTGTTAGGATAGAAAGTTTTATTCACTTTTTTATTCTACATAATATTTAAGGTCATTATAATATTATAAATATATAAGATGTATTTATAAAATTATTGTGAAAGTTGGATAAGTGGAATTCAAAGGAAGAAAAATTAAGACAGATAAAAATGGCATGTAGATATTTACATCTCATGACCCTACATGTCACTGGAGTAATGTCATAAGTTTGATTTGAAATCCTTAGTAACTAAAGGAAAGAGAACAATACTTTCACAAGAATGATAGAGTGCATAAGAAACAGAACAAACAAATGTTTAAAACAAATACTAGTTTTCTTAATGTTGATAGACTTTTCATTAAGACCACAAAGTAATTAGTGAAAAACCCTTGAAAACATTTCTACAATAAATACTGTAAATGGATGCTTGTGACTTTTCTTGTAGCATCTCTAGTGCATGCAGATATGATAGTAAAGGCAACTCTTTCAGGATCTAAAAATTACAATTTTTTATTGTCTGTGTCTTCCAAATCATTATTCATGGACAATATGTCATGTGCCAGGCACTATTGTGGTCTATTATGGTAACAGTGGTGAATAGAAAAAGCATTATTTCTATCCATACAGCATTCAAAATTTCTGCAGAGTGAGATGGAAGTTAAAGTACAAAGTGAGTCATATAATTCCAGATTGAATTATCTATTAAACTGGGGGTAGGGCTTCCCTGGTGGCACAGTGGTTGAGAGTCCACCTGCCGATGCATGGGACACGGGTTTGTGCCTCGGTCCGGGAAGATCCCACATGCTGCGGAGCGGCTGTGCCCGTGAACCATAGCCGCTGAGCCTGCGCGTCCGGAGCCTGTGCTCCGCAACGGGAGAGGCCACAACAGTGAGAGGCCCGCGTACCGCAAAATCAAAAAAAAACAAGAACAAAAATAAACTGGGGGTAATATGAATGAAATTTGAAAAGAGTCATGAGATAGAGTAGAACTAGAATGATCTGTGTGGAAGGTGTTTGGGTGGTTAAAATAGTTCTCACAGTTAGGTGAAATTTAACATGAGAACCATGTAATTAGTATAAGCAGTAATGGTAAGTCCAGAGACAGTAGCTTTCAGGGAAAAAGAAATGAATGTTCCCAGGCCCAGAGACAGAAATGAGATTGATGTGTTCAAGGGAGAGAGGAGACCAGTGTAAGTAGAGTATAGCAGTTGGAGGAAGACAGGCAGAGTGAAATGAGTTTGGAGAAATAAATGGAAATCAGGCTATGCACAGTCTTTCAGGCCAGTTAACATATTTAAATCCTATTCTAATTTGCAGTGAGGTCTTACTGGAGGGCTTTAAGAAGAATAGTGATAGAACATGAGTTTAGTTTGATAAAAAGTTTTAAATTAATAATATAAAATTTAAGGGAATTACGTTCACTATTTAACGTATTTCTTCTTACATGTTTTTTTTTTTTTAACTTGATTCTAGGTAAGGATTAGAATGTACATTCTTAAATTTATAAGATGGTAAATATTTGGAGAGTAAGAATATATTTATCCCTGTCTAAAATGTATTTTCAATTCACAAACTGCAATTTGTTGCAAGGTACAAGTTGTAAATCATGGAGTCTATCGCTGTATGAATAATACCCTGTTGGTGCTGTATTATAGGGATACCATAATCTTCAAAGCAAGACAGCGTTTGGGAAAGAAATATTTATATTGCATAGTAGTAGCAGGATAATGATGTCAATAAGCCCAAAATATTCTAGGAAGTATACTTATATTAGCTAAGTGCAATGTGATATCTTGTCTACTTCTAGTAAGCAACAAAGAAGCTAAGAAATCACCGCTTTTATTCAGATATGATAGATATCAGATGTCGCATTAAGTCTTACAGAGCATACCGAATTGTTTTCTGAATTAGGCTGTGCTTTCATGTATATGTATTTTCTTCTGGAAGGTGGTAACTATATTATTAATAGAGGAGGCCAATAAAAATTATGTTGAAAATATATCTGCTCGCATTTCTCTTTCTCTTATTTTTTTAACATACTGGTTGCATCAAGATGACACAAGTTTATTCATGGATATGTGTATCATCAGAACATCATCAAAGAAATATCACTCTTATACAATTGCCAGATGTCTATTTATACAACTATTCTTATGGTATTCTAACATTGTTGCACAGTTATCCAGATTTTGAACAGCATTCATATTTAAACCTTACCTCTAATTTCTGTGACATTCTGTGACACAGTCTGAGTGTTTTCCCCCATGGCTGTCTCGTATAATGACAGTACTTTAGTAGGATACATTTTAAATTCTGCATAAGAGAAAATCCTGCTAAAGCTCCATCAGCTGAAGTCCTTAACCAAGAAAAAATATCCAACTACTTAGTTGTGATAATTAGAAACTTCACCCAATTTATGTAGAGACGTATGTTCTCTTGATGAGCAAACACCAATCTGTGATATCTCCAGATTTTCAGTGTTAAGATCTGTGGCACCACTCAGAGAAGTATGTCCTAATGAAGCTGATGCATGTGTGCAAGTGTGTATGTATTTGTGTGTAAAATGTAAATCTCTTGATAGCATCTGCCCCCTGCCTGAATACTCTCGGAATTTATCTCAATTCACTCTCTTACATTTTCCATACAATTCAGAAATACAGGACTTTTTTCTGTTTGGTTGTTGCCATTTGTTTGTTGTTAAAAGCCAAATTCTACCTTTGTTTGCAACTGTCTGTCCCTTTTGTCCTTAGCTTTGTGTTACCTGCTCATACAGACACTCCTTCAGCCCTATTATTCTACATTGCAGCTCCCACTTTGTTTTTATTATATAATGTCACTTCATTATTTTTTTCATATACATTTTTCTCATCTATTGTCTGTCTCCTTCTTCATTCCCCACCTGCAAATGTAAGCACATGAGACCACAAAGAAAACTATATCTCAGGTTCCAGACCAGTGCCTAGATCTGGGTATTGCTCAGTAAATATTGCATAATGAAATGTGTTATAGATGGAAAAGGAGTTTTAATAATCCAAGTTCATAATTCTTTAAATTTTCTTGTCTTAGGTAAAGAAAAGGCCATGAGTGACCTTACTAGGATATATTTAGTTCCTATAAACTAATGAGTCCTTATTGCCTTAATAGAGAATGAAAATTACTTAGCCTATTAACCCAGGAAGAAAATTGACTAATGTCCTAAACTGTAACAAAGCCCAATGTAACCATTTTAAGCACTGAGTCGATTCAAATACTAGATTAGAGCTCATAAGCCTTGCTCACCATTGATAGATGGTGATATATATATATAATTATACGGCATCATTCTCTTTTATAAGTGCCTCATCCTTTTTGACAGCAGATTATGTTTTGGGAAACAGCGAAAGAATACAGAATGAACAGACCATTAAACAGCTCTTGCTGACCTAAAAAAAAATCTAAATGATACTTAATAAAAACATAGCATAAGGATACTTAGCTATACATTACAGTTCATTGTGATTGTTACAATCAACTTCATTCACAAGTCAAATTCCAACTAAATTCAGAGGAAATCATTCACACTAGAAAAGGTCCTGGGTCTGAATCCCAGTTTTGTCACTTACTAGTGTGCAACCTTAGAAAAGTTATTTAAACTCCCAGAGACCCTTTTCTCATCTGTGAATTGAATGTATTGTGGTTTTTGCCTAGAGGTCACTGTGAGGATTAACAAAAATCACGCATGTACAGTGTCTGGTGTGTTGTTTGGTTCATAATAAATATTCAATAAGCTGTAGTTGGTTTTTTTTTTTTGGTCATCATTATCATGAGTTAGAGAAATTTTAACAATTTCAACTTTTCAGTGGAATCATTACAAGAGAAGATTTAAAAAAGAGATGGAAACATTCACTGTAATAAGTAAAAGTATTATATAAATATTAATAAGTAAAAGTACTATTAAAATTATTATAAAAACTCTTATTCCATTAAGAATAAAGTTTTCAGACTCTAAATTTAAAAAACTGTGCTAGGTAATAGTACTCAGAATAATTCCACTCTAGCACATACATTGTCAGTATCACAGACTTTTCTACTTAGAGAAAATGTTACCCTAAAAAAAAAGTCTTCTCTAAATCACATGCCACCAAATGACACCTTCTTATATTCCTTACAGGAAACACAGTTTGAAAGCTTGAATATCAATATCAATTTATTTAATAATACATCATATGATAATCACTTCCTACACAATTTTTTGAGATAAAAGCATCACTACAAAAGAAAGATGGAGTTTAAGATTTTTAAGAAAGCATATTTTAAAATTAATATTCCGTAGAATATCTAAAAACTTAGTCCATTATTTTGTTGTCAAAAGAAAATTTAGAAATAAACTTCAGTCCTTACTCTTCAAATTTTACTTCCTAATCTGTTCTATTTTCATCTTTTTTAAGCCTTTTTAAACTTAAGAAAAATACACCACAAAAATATAAAGATTAAGAATCCAAAATTTAACAAATAAAACTTAATCTATGTATCACTCTCCATAAGTATTTAATAATATAACTGATGGAGATAAATATCATTCAAAGAATTATAGTTCAATGAAGTCAGTATTTTCTCTTGAATTGTGTAATTTTGTTTACTTCATACTTGATCCAATCTTTTCTACAGAGATGTGAAAAGGCTGTTAGAAATATTGTAGTTCAACTATTGATATTCAGAAGTATCTACAATTTAACCTCTAGTTTGAACCCCTTATACTGGAATGAGCAGATTGGCACCCAAAAATATTGTTCAGTTGAAATGTTTCATGAATGGTAACAAGATTGATACTGCATTTTCAATATCCTTCCTTGCAATATCAAAACACTTCATAGTAATTTTCAAAGTTACCTTAATTGACAATATCCTTGGAAGGAAATAGTGTAGCACTGTTTTATTTTGCTGTGTAAATATAATCGTAAATTGGGCAGTAGCTTATTTGTGCATCCTTTTGACTCATATAAATAGCAAATTGGCCTTTTCCTTTGCTCAGTTTATTAATTTTAGACCACGTGAGTCTTCAGGGTTTTCACCTCTATACAACTGAAATAAGCATTAAACAATTGGCTACACTGGTGGCTCCATTAAGACTGAGAAAAACATGCTCTAGTTTCAGGAACTACTTTTAAACTCGGGCTGCAAACACTTTGTCATTTTTATAATGATCATCTTAGCAGAAAAATAAAATATAGCTTTCTAGGCAGAAATTCTCTTATAAAGTGCATAGACCTTGTGTACCCAGTGACAACATAGATGATAAATATGGAACAGCCCAGGAGAAAAATCCTCCAACTTCCCTTCACCTGTGTATCCATTATGCTGGCATATAAAAAAGGCCATGTGCTCTGTAAAATGAAATCTAAATGATCCATTCTTCATCTTACTCTCCATCTTTCATAGGTCATATGAACATTATTCTACCAGGAAAATGGGGAATTCTGAATGTTCATTTAAAAATTCATTTTGATCAGCATTTATTGTGTGCACTATATGGAAAGCACTACGTTTGGCACAGAGGGCTATGGAGACAAAGACTCTGTGGTCTTTAGAGACATGTTCCAAAAATTATCAGACTATAAGATAAAATATTATATTTTTGATTAATCAGAAAATATACAAACCTCAGGCTTAGTTTGACCAAAACCCTTGAAATTGGAAAACCACATTTGTACTATCCAGGTTCCTTACTGTAAAGAAATTATATATATATATATATATATATATATATATATATATATATATATATATATATATATATAATATATACACATACATACATATATTGGTTTTCCTAAGGAAATATTTTCATTCTTATAACTTTTAAAATCCTTAAGCATTTGATTAATTTTATTGAAGCATACATAGGAAAATAGGAAAAACTCTTTGGAAATAACCATGTTAATACTTTACTTTTTAATTATTGTGTTTGCCACAGTACTGTACAACTCAAAATTGCAGTCCTTTCATAATTAATTTATCATGTTGCCAAAAAAAGCAAAATTTTTTTTCTTATATTTTTAGCTGATCTAAATAGAAAAAGGCATTGGATTTTCACAGATAGCCATAAATGATTGATAATGTATAGCACTAGGAAAAAAATAAAATTTATTCTTTCAGTGTGTACTATTCTGCTATGCCAAAAACATGTAACTTAGAAATTCTTTTTACATATGATGTGATTTTTTATTGAGAGTAATTAATGTAGTTTCACCTTTTAATTGCATCATATTTTCTTCACCTTGCTGTCTCAAATTTGTTATGAAGTGGTGATTTCTTATAATTTCAAGACTGTTACTCCTAAATCTTAAAGATTTCTGTCAAATGTTTGTTTGTCAGAAATTGGAAATAGTTTAGAAAGAATCAATGCCTTGACAAATTTTATTTTACAAGGTTAAATTAAGAGGGAATAGTACAGGAGAGAAAAGCTAAGGCTGACCTAAAGACACAATTTTTGTTTTATCATTAGTGTTTTTGTGACTTAATGCAAACCATTTAATTTTGATAAAGTTTCTTTATTTTAGTTTGAATGTTCTCTAGGAACATTTTACAAGTTGTCAATAGAAATTCTTAAATAACTATAGTTTTCAAAATAAAATATTTTAGGGAAGATCCAATCTGCTCAAATTCTGCTCTAAGAAAACAATTCATTAAAAGTGCTCCATAAAATCCCTGAGGTTCCCAAGCCACTTTCAGAGGGTCCTTGTGGTCAAAACTTTTCTCATAATATGCCAAAACACTATTTTCCGTCTCCACTAAATTGATATTTTCACTCATTGTGCAAAAGTAATCATGGGCAAAACTGTTAGTGCCTTAGCATGAGTTAAGGTGGTGAAACCAAGCCTCACTAGCTTTCATTGTATTCTTTACCAATGCATAATAATAATAATAACATTAAAAAAGAAAAAAAATCATTTAAGAATGCTGTGATGAATCAGTAAAGGACATTCACTTTTAAAAATCTCAGCTTTTGAATACAAGTCTTTTTAATGTGCTGTATGAAGAAATGATATGAGCTAACAAAGCACTTGTGCTGCATACCCAACTTTAAGTAACTTCCTTGAGCAAAAAGTAGTTGTGTGATTAAGTTTAGAGTTGAACTATTTTTTTTTCCATGAGAAGTCATTTTTACTTTAAAAACAATGATAAACTATAGTTATTTAGACATAGGGATTTGGCAGATATTGCTCAAAAATGAATGTCACCTTAGGGAAAAGAAGAGACAATGTTTTTACCAATGATAAAATTCAAACTTTCAAGTGAATATTAGAATTCTGGAAAAATAGTATCCTCCCACGTAAGCTTGAAATCTTTCCAACACTAAAGAGTTTTCTCTTGAGACTGGTGATGATATAAACAAATATTTTTTTAAAAAAAATATTGTATATTGAAATGTGTCAACATTGATAAGTATGTATAACTCAATGAACCAGTTTTATGCAAAATTGCATAATATTTTGAAACCCATGTATAAAGAAAAGATGCATTCAAATATTGGATTAGATGCATTAGAATATTGGATTAATATAGCAGAATACAAAAAGACCTTTAATATAATTTTAGATTCCACATTGCAACTCATATTTTAGGAAATAATACCTGTCTGCTTAGTGGAGTTTCAAAGAATAATATTCATAATTATCCCAAAAGGCTTTTAAAGTTTTCTTCCATTTCCAAAAACATACTTGTATTATGATTTACAGATTTACTTCACATATTTTAACTGAAACATATATTACTGCAGATATAATGCAGAAGCAAATATGAAAATCCAGTTGCCTTCTAATAAGACAAATATTAAATAAATTTGCAAAAAGGATGCCATTCTCAACATTTTTTGCTACAAAATGCGGTTATTTGTCATAAAATACTTTACTTTTGTTAACGTAATTAATATATTAATGTCCTTGGTAAATGAACTAAACCAAATATTTTCTAAAACTTCTCATTTTTAATTTCTAATTCAGTAAATAGTAATAGGTAACACCCAAATAAACAAAAGTTGTTTGGGGTCCTCAGTGATTTTGAAGAGTGTAAAAAGCCAAAATGTTTAAGATATGCTGCTTGTAAGGAATAAAATTTTCCCTTTAATCTTGTTTACTTTCACATGTGACCTCTACATGATGCAAGGATTACTAAATAATCTCTGTAGCAGGACGATTAAAGAGAAAGAGAAATGGACAAGGATGGTCAGAAGCTTTGCTGTACACCAGAAACTAGCACAGCATTGTAAGTCAACTATACTTCAATAAAAAAAATTTTTTTTAGATTCAAAAAATTTTTTAAACACGGTTGTCTTGAGTCTATGAGTTACCATTGTTTGGAGCATGCTACTACTACTAATACTAGAACTACTAATATAAAATATGAATAATTACTCTGTCCTAGGTACTACTTATTTTGCATATACTATTTCGTTCAGTCCTTCCTCCAATATATTGGGCTAGGAACCATAATTTCCCCTATTTTACAAAGAGTAAATTGAAGCACACGTATCTAGATTAAGTAGCTTTCCCTGGGTCACAGAACAAATAAATGATGGAGTCAGAATTTGTCATCTGTTTGACTCCAGAAACCATGCTATTATTCATCACATCCTGCACACAAAAGAGATACATTGTCTCAGACAGGAAGATTTCATCAGGCTTGAGAGTGACCCACTTAAAACTTGCCTCAATAATAAATATCTTTGCTTGGATTCAATAACCATCTTATAATCAATCACTTGATTTTTTTTAATTGCTTATCATAATTCAGTTCATGAAACAATCATCTATATGTAGTTGATTAGACCTGGTCTTCAGTGAACTCGCCTGCGGGCTATTCTGTGGAGATCTTGAGTGGCAGGATGACTTCCCTGTTCCCTTGATGCAGAACCTCTGCTCTGCCACCCAACGGCCATGTGTTGCATAGCAGGACATTTAAAACTTCAATTGTATATAGCTCTTTGGCATTTTACAGAAATCTTATGAGAAATACACTGGTATCTCAAAAGAAATGTGAAATAATATTAATATCTCATATGAAGGAACTAGAATATACAGAAGTGGCCGCAAGGTGAGAATGAAATTCTACTCTTCTAATTATTAAAGACCGTGCTTTCCTCCTTCCTGCGATGCTGCTGTTAACTGCTCCAAGCTTGTTAGTTATCTACCTAAAAGAGCATGGACAAATTAGATATTAGATGAGTTCATAAAAGCTTGAATTTTAAAGAATATTCACAAAAATACATTTTCTGTGAGAATTCTAAATGAATTAAGGAGAAGAAGATTGTTTGATTTCTATATGAATTTCCTCTCATCCAAATGATTTCCCTAGCAAGTATTAACTATTTCTGTACAGAACCATATATAGACTCTCATGTGCTTTCTAAATTCTCATTATTCCAAGACTCATTCTTAAAATAGTCCTTGTTGGTATTACAATGTCTTTGATATACTTCTTGACTTGCAAAAAGCACCGTCATGTCCCTTTCACTGTATTGTAGTGAGATATATTACAGTGTGGCTTAACGAGAGTAGAATTTCTTGGAGTAGTCTATGAATCACTGGCTTGAAGACATAAAACATGTATTTTAAATTGATTTTGCCGTGTCATGCTGACCAAGTTATATAATATTTCGGACATTCATCTGTAAAAATAAAATTGAAAAAACATGAGGAAAAAATTGATCATAAGGCAATCAGCACAGTGTCTGGCAAATAGCAAGGTTGAATTCATGTTAACCATAATAATAGTAACATTAAACCTATTAAGGAACAGTTTCCTCTACTTATTCAGCCATTAGTGTTTTTATGCCCCATGAAATGTGCAACTTCAAGCAGTCAAAAGCAAATTCAAGTATCTTGCTTTTGGAAGATGGCTCTAACCTCTGAGGTGGAGGTTAGAATGCTGAAATGGAAAGGGAAAATTCAGATTTCTTGAATTTTTTTATTGTGATATTCTGAGAAAATGTTCATATATTCCAAACTAGTAGGAAGTTATCTTACTAATATTGATGTTTCACGATTTTTCTAGTGTAGTACTCCTAAGAAATATACAATTATTTTTAGGAAACTTGGAAATGAGCTATTTATAGCTTCATCAATTAAGAGCAATATTTAGAAAAAAATAAATTGGATATTATTCTATAGAATGCAGAAATAGGTGACATTACTGGTGAACTTAGTTTTGAAAAGTAAAACATACTATTAACATCAAATATATTAAAGACCTTAAATTTTAGGCTGGAAAATTCCCCCCTAATATTTTCACATAATAGATATTAGAAAAACATGAAATTAGGACAATCACAGTCAATTAATATATGTGTTTGTATATAGGTATAGAGATATTGTCTGACCGTGATATATATATATATATATATATATATATATATATATATATATCCTATACATATATATATATATTCAAAAAGGAATTATCTCTGGAAAAGAATATAATTTTCAATGGATAAATATACATCTATAATTTTGAAAATGATAAATTAAGAGTGGTAAAACATGTTATCACTAACATTTACATACATACATTATGCAATGCTGTGTAGGGCAGAATTTTAATTTCTACTTCATGAACTTTATAGAAATTATAATTTATGTTGGTATCAATATTCACTCAGAAGAATGCCATTAATTTTGATTTGTTTCTTTTGAAGCCTTTACCTATGGGTTTCTGCACTTTCACCAAGAATAATACTAATTTATCATGTTTATATTCTCTATACATCCATTTTCACATTTTTAAATACTCTGCAATATTGTGAGATGGATATAAATAGTATTATAGGCTCAATCAATTAACTCTGATATCCCCATACCTCTTCTGACATGTTTCTATCCCTTCTTTGCTGAATATTTAGATTTGTCCTATCAAGAAGGATTTAATTTCCTCAAAGAAAAGACCTACGTGTTACCCAGTGATTTTTCTATTGCCACATGTTATACACCTACACTGTCATCATAAATAAGTTGTGAACTTTTCTCAGGCATCAACCACAATTTATAGTTCTCATGTATTCCACCCAGGCCCTGGCACAGAGCTTGTTTATTCAGGTGGTTCATGCTCTGTGGGGTCCTCTGGTAGGCTTTATATTAAGTATGGAGTAAACAGAGATTAAAGACAAAAATCCCTGTCCTTAGAAATTCATAGCCTAGTATGTAGTAAAAATTAACGTACAATTAAAATGAAGCATGAACAATGCTCTGATAAAAGTACAATACAGTGATTTGAAAAAAACAGGCAATCCCTTCACAATACAATTTTTTTTCTTTCAAGTCGTTAAAAAATATTTTACAAGTAAGGAAAATACTGAAAAAGAGCTTTGCTCTAGTTTCTGATAAAGGCCAGTGACAGAAATAGGGGAATCTGGCCCATGAAAGAGATTTAGAGTTATTAGTTGGGGTGGTAGATAGTATATTTGAAACTGAGAGGATCATATCATTAGCAAGTTCAAAAAATCAAAACTGATTTATTCAGAGCTGAGATTTCTAGGGAATATCTGAAGTATTGATAAGGTCAAATAACCAAGTAAGTTAAGAGGAAGATTTAGTAGCTCTTTTAGGCAAGATAAGATTCAAGTTTGGGTCAGCGCACTTTTACTGAACTTTTACTATACCCTCAATGTATATGTGGCACTAGAAGGCCCTTGTGGTAGGGGTAATGCAGAAGGAGGGGAGTCATCAAAATGGCCCCTGACTTCTTGTATGGAACCAAGACAAATGAATTGATAAGGACCAAATAGATCAAAATAAATACTGCAAAATTAGTATACGCGAGCTATAGATATTTAAAGAAAAGCTACTTTATTTTTGTCTCGATAATTAGGGAAAGCTTGCTGGATAGAATGTTATTCTGGAATAAATGCAAAAATAATGGAATTAACATCACAGTAAAAAACAGGATTTTAAAACTTGGGCATCTTGAGAGGTTTTTGAGTCCAAGCTTCTTGATTATGACAGATGAGGAAACTGAGATCCAAAAAAACTTAGTGACTAACCTAAGGAAACCCAGTGAATACATAGGAGTCGTAAGACCATAACTCACATTCCCAATTGCCAATCTTGAGCTTTTTCTGTTATTTTCTCTTTTTACTTTACTCTGTTGATGAATTCACCAATATGCAATTTTTTTATGAACAACTATTTAATATTATGTATCTCTAAGGTCTTTTCATAGGTTATGAAAACTCATTACTTACAACTTATAAAATAAAATATTCATAAAATATTAAGACTGCAGACTCAGTCTTTAAAAATATACTGTACTCTAGAGTCATGTAACATGGTCCTAACGATTTTGAACTACACTACATGGTGACCACTATTAGCTCCAATTTATAAAAAGGATTTGATTCTTCCCAAGGCAATGAGAGTAAATCCCCACACAATTTCTTAATCTATCTCATTCCAAGAAATTTCAAGTTGTGGATTAGTAAATAAATTACAGCATTTTTTTTGACATCATGCAATGTAAATTTAAACCAGTTGAAAGAAATAGACTTAATTTGCCATGGAACACAAGTCATTCAGTGAGACTTGTTTTATCTTCTACCACAGAAAAGATAGGTAAGGAAAATAAGCACTTAGGGCAAATAATTCAAACATCATGATGTATTTTTGCTTTCCTCTTAAGTATAATAGTTTTCAGTTGATTTATTTGTGCTTCCAGATAGATTGCCAATATCATTTATGGATATTGATCACAGTGATACAGGTGAACATTAAAATATAAGTGATTAATTTCTAATATATTGTTTCTAATGTACAGATGTTTTTGGTTAGACTGACACATCTGTGGACAAACAATGTTGTCTGATATTTCAGTAAATGAAAAAGTATTTCTGCCCTCAAGCCCTCAGCCACTGCAGCTGCCCCCAATGTTGCACCCTGAGGGGAATTCAGGATGAAGAAAAACAGGATACTGGCCCTAGATAGTTAACATGCCTATCAAAGGAATAATTTCAAGGAGGCTTGAAGGATTCTTGCAACTTCCCCTACATAGAAAAGCACTAAAATCATTAACTAGAGGTGTCTTTTGTGTGTGTGATTAGCAGTAATCTTTTGATGTCTGACTACCTGATTTTTTTTTTTTTTTTTGGTTTTTGGTTTTGCTTTGTTTTTCCAGTGAAAACTCCTATATACCCTGACTCTTCCTTACCTCTTCGGAACAGTTCCTCAGAGCTATCTGAGAGGCTGTCTCTGAGGCTATAGTCCTCAGTAAAGTCCTGGAATAAAGCATAACTCACAGCTTTTAGGTTGCGTGTTTTTTTTGTCAACACATCTTAAGCACAAAATGGCAACAATAGTCCTTGTGGACCCCTGGATTTATCTAAATTTATCTAAACTATTTAAATAACTGCATACAAAGATGCTTTCAGTAACAGTTCAAAATTAAAAGTCTATTTTTAAATAGTAAGGGTATAGTCAATGAAGTTACTTTAAAAATTGTGTATGAATTTGCCAGCACATGAAAAGGACATTTTGTGACACAGTAGTGTGCTATTTTAATCATCAGAGACTAATGAAAAAAGAAGTAAGGTAGAGGTACTACATCAATAATGATTTAAAACTATTTTTGGTCTATAAAAGGTGCAGAATAATGAATTATTCAGACTTCCCTGGTGGCACAGTGGTTAAGAATCCGCCTGACAATGCAGGGGACACAGGTTGGAGCCCTGTTCCGAGAAGATCCCACATGCTGTGGAGCAACTAAGCCCTTGCACTATAACTACTGAGCCTGCTCTCTAGAGCCGGGATGCCACAACTACGGAACCCCTTGCACCTAGAGCCCATGTTCCACAAAAGAGAAGCCTTCATAATGAGAAGCCCACGCAGCACAACGAAGAGTAGCCCCTGCTCGCTGCAACTAGAGGAAGCCCGCGTGTAGCAATGAAGACCCAATGCAACCAAAAATAAATAAATAAAATAATTAAATAATTTTAAAAATAATGAATTATTCAGATAACTTTGGCATGTGTTTGTATAGAAATGCTGAATTTTTAGGAACCTTTGTCAGTAGTGATTACTGTCATAGCTGTGTTGAAAGAAGACATTTTGTTTCATCAAATAATATTGTCTTTCACATAAAATTGATGGCAGTATTTTACATTTAATTAATTGTATTTGATTTACTTGGATTTTGCATTTCTAAAAAAGTCAGAATAGGTTTACAAGTACTTGTAAATTTTCTACATGTTTAAGTAATAGTATAATGAAAATAATTTATTTAAAATATACATGAGAATATTTTATTAGTTATATACAGTCCTCACATTTTAAGAAACAAATATATATTTATCTTAAATATATTGAATATATGTTAATTATGTTGTAAATTGTGATACATTTTCAGATTCTAATAGAAATGCATTTAATGGTATGAATGATGTGTCAATTAGATACTAGTTATACTAATAAACAGTATTTTTCATTTCTTATTTATAAAATATTTTGGGGGGAATAAAAGTTGAATTGTACTGACTTATATTTCAACTGCGATCAAAATTAATTGTATTAATTATTCATTATTTCATTAATTATTTTTATTGAATTATTATTATAGTTAATTATACCAACTGGTTTTGTAACTATCCTACAATAAACTTTATTTGATTTTGCTAAACTATTATTTAGTACACTGTTGGATTAAATTACTAGTGGCTTTTTTTCTAAAGTTATTTGTCTCTAGTGCTCACATGTGAGTTAAATCTCTAATATTAGTTATTGTGTTACATTATCAGTTATAATATTACATATTATATTATATTACATTACCTTACTTATCAGGTACTTTGTCTTTTAAGATCTATAATCATAAAATTAATTGCAAAGTATTTCACCTTATTTATGTTGGACTAGATTATTTGATGTGGAAATGATCAGCATTTTGAAAATATGAGAGAATTTGCATTATGCCATTTTGGATGGAGTTATTTAACGGAATTTATTTAATAATGCAATATTTATTGCATGCATACACTTTGATTACTTTATTTCTTCTTGATTAATTAGCTAATATTTCAAAAAATCTGTTGTCAAGTTTTCAAAAAAACCCAGTATCATTAAGTTTTATTTGTTTTTTGTAGTATGCGGGCCTCTCACTGTTGTGGCCTCTCCCATTGTGGAGCACAGGCTCCGGACGCGCAGCCTCAGCGGCCATGGATCACGGGCCCAGCTGCTCCATAGCATGTGGGATCCTCCCAGACCAGGACACGAACCCGTGTCCCCTGCATTGGCAGGCAGACGCTCAACCACTGCGCCACCAGGGAAGCTCTATCATTAAGTTTTAAATAAGAATATGTTTCTATTTCTGCTTTAATTTTTATAATTATTTTGTTTCTTGATTGAAATTGATTAAACTGTTTTCTGTTGTATTGCTTACTGTTTTTATCAATCCATGCCTTTTTAATGCTAAAATTATATTGAATTATTATTTATTATTTCTAGCTTTTATTAAAATTGTTCTATTGGATTTTCTCATTAAATTCCTCAATTGAATCTTTTGTTTAAAATATATACGATATCAATATGTTTCAAAGACGTGCAAACAAAAAAAAAAACCCATAGATTTACAAGTTTTTTTTAATTCAGTTTTTATTTTCTATTTCATTAACAGTTGGTTTGAGACAATGTACTATTTTCATATGGAGTCATTATTTTCTTTATTAATATATTTTTACTTCTATTACTATTATCTAAATTTACTGTGATATTTACAGAAAGTATAGACTGAGTAATTTCCAATTTGGGAAATTTATTGAAGTTTTCTTTATGATTATCATATGTGTGTGTGTATACATGCAATTTTTAAGCCATTTTAGTAGTTAAGGAAAGCAAGTAAAGAAAGCATATTATCTGCTTATAACACAGATCGGAAGAACTCTAGCTATTAAAATATATATCTATGATTTTATTTTTAAAATCATCTGTGCTCTTGCTTTTGGTCTATCTTTTCCTCCAATTCTAAGAGTTGTTAATGTTCCACTATCACTTGAATTTATTTATTTGGTGCTATAATGCTATTTATGGTGTTACCTTATCAAGTATGGATGTTTGAAAGAAGTAATTTCCCAAAAATGAATTGAAAACATTGACAATATTGTATTCATTTTGGAATATTTTATATAGCATGAATATTTAATGCATGCTTATGTATTTATTGCAAAAGTTGTCTTCTAAACATATAAGAGGTTCATTTCTGCTTAAACTTTGCTTTGAATTCTAAGATATATGGTTTGTTTCTTATACTTACACCAAAGGAGAATTAATTTCAAGATACCCTAATTGAAGTGGGGGGTTATGGAGAGAAAAAACACTGTGTGATTGAATGAGAAATATTCTCATATCTTTATAGTGAATTTTATAGGACTGTGTTTTTAGATGCCTTCAATATAACCTGATGGCTTCATATCAAATTGCAACTCAGTAAAAGCAGTTTTATGGGAAGCCAATATAATATAATCAAATGTGGGTATGAGGGTCCAACAAAGTGTTCTGTTCAGAAAAGCTGCCTGAGATTTACAAAAAAAAAAATCTAATCTGTGCTTTTGCAGAAGGGAGAGCTGTCAGAATCATGAGCAGTGTTTCCTTAGTCTTCTAAAGATTCATTATGGTCAGCTGTTTGGGGTTCAGATTTACATGAACATGGTTATTGGACTGGAGTGGTCCGAAGTGTTTTTTTTCCAATAATTTCTGCATTCTATAAATCTTTGAAATTCATAGATTGAATTGTTGAATACTAGAAATCATTCACTCTTATTTTTGCTTTGACTGCTTTTATTATGTACATAACCTTGCACATTTCTCTTAGTGCACATTTATACCAATTTCTGTGTGACTGTTTCTAAGAGTGGAATTTCAGGCTCAAATATTATTATCTTACCTTCAATGTATGATACATAAATAATTTCCAAAAGATGTACCAATTATATTCCCACCAGCAGGATATGAAAGTTTCTATTGCTTTATATCCTCAGCAAAACTTGATATTGTCAAGTTTTAGTTATAGCAATTCTGGTGGGTGTGTAGTATTATCTCAATATATATGTGTGTGTGTGTGTTTTCCAGAAATATAATCGAACATGCTTTATTGTGTAAGAATACTATATAAAATACTATTGAAAGTACCATTATTGAATTCTTCAGAAGTTTATAATTTTATTCAATTTTTGAACCCAGAAATCTTATATTTTTTTCTTATGAACAAAGATATCAATCTGTATTTGTGTTTATTGTTTAATGGTATGCATTAGAAAACTCATTTACTCCTTTAACTGGGGAAAAATGTATATTAAGATTTCTAAACACAGAATGGTTTGCATAATTTTTTTTTTTTGCTGTACGCGGGCCTCTCACTGCTGTGGTCTCTCCATTGCGGAGCACAGGCTCCGGACGCACAGGCTCAGCGGCCATGGCTCATGGGTCCAGCTGCTCCGCGGCATGTGGGATCTTCCCGGACCGGGACACGAACCCGTGTCCCCTGCATCGGCAGGCGGACTCTCAACCACTGCGCCACCAGGGAAGCCCCATAATTTTTAATATAGTATGATAACCAGTTTCTATACGTTATAAAATTCTGGCATTTCAACATTATCATATTTAGCTTCCTACTACAGCACTATTTAAATCAATTCCATATATAGCTCTTAATTAATATAATATTAATGGAGAAAGCATGTTTAACACTATTAAATCATTTTTATAAGGTTTTAAATGAGAGGAGTTTGTATTTCACTCTGAAACTCTAAATTTATCAGAATATAGTTCAGGCCATCAGTTTTATTTTCAGAAGCTAATTTCAAAGTAGGATATTAGTCTAAAGTGTTTCCAAAGATACAATTTTCCTGGGACTGAACAAATCAAGTCAAACCTTTCTATGACTAGTTGTGGAAGCCCTTTCAGAGAAAGGTTGTAAAGTCAACCAAAAAAGGGATTTTTACCTTGGAATTTCTTTCAATAGTTCAAAACACCAACATAGTATCATGCCACATACCATGATACTCAGTCCTCCTGTAGTACATCCAACTCTCATGTTGAGACAGGCTGAGACCTGAAACCCTTAGTTGCAGTGCTGCAATGCTTGCACCTGGACAAATGTCTCCTCAAGCTACAAATTACAAAGAAATTCTGTGGGACTAAAAATAACTGTGTGCATGCACAGTTGAGGCAAATTATGGACAAAAGACAAAAAATAAGAACCAAAAAACAAAAGAAACCCCAACTGCTACTTCTGAAGAGCTGGGAGCAAAAACAGGGTGTCGGGAGCAAAAGGCACTCCCCTTGGGGAGTGAGCAAGGGAACATGTTATTTGTTCTTGCTCCCCCCTGCTGCAGCAGGGGCTCCAATAAAACGTTGCCTGAATTTCTTGACTGGCCTCTTATCAATTTCTATTGATTGGGGAAAGCCAAGGACCCTGGGCGGTAGCAATGTCATGCATACATTTGGTAAAAGACAGCATTAAACTTCCAGTGGTTCAATACTTTAAGTGAAAAATACCTGCCCAGCCATTTTCACCTACAATAGTAATGTGGTGTGCTGCCCAGATGTCTCCCTTCAGGAAGGAAGAACTGACTGCTTGGAATGTCGATGGCTGAAGGCTGTCTGCTTAGTTCTAAGTTCTCTCCCTGCAGTTGACCTTATCTGAAGAGAGCTGCCTTGCCCATAATTATGCTCACACCCTGGAGTGACCTGAATCCAATGACTGTCCAGTGTGGAGTAACAATATCCATGTCCCTTGCCCTAACTACAAGGAACTCTGTATGACCATCCCAGCTCCAGGACTCCCTGTGGGACTGACTGAAACTTTTATTATGACTTCATTCGAATTCAACTTCTCTCTTTTCCAAATCTTGTTTTCTTCATTTTTATAGGTAATCTCCAGTAACTTCCTACATGAATCTCCTTCTGAGTCTCCTTCTCATGGTTGGACCTAACCACTAAGTTAGCTGTGGGAGAGGTCCAAGAAAGACTCTAAACTAGGATTCTGAAGTTAGATCTTTGTCGGTCAGCTGACAATGAGGGCCCCATCACACTAGTCCTAGCTGTCATGTTCAGACTCCCTGGTATGTGGGAGCAGAACAATTATTCAAATAAATGGTCACTGAACTAAGCTGCCATAATGGTAGAAGGAAATGTGCTGGTTGAGGCAACATATTGGGCATTTGAGTTGTATTAGGGGCACCAGAAATCTTAGTTAAAATAACAGTGGAATTAGATAGCTGTCGCATAAAACTTTTGGAGAAAGACAACTGGAGGGTGAAAGCCAGAAGGCTTCCTTGAAATCTACAAGAAGACTCATTTCCTGCACCCACAGAGCAGAAAAAAGTGAAGTCTGGGCCTAGGCCTCGGTCATAGGAGTCAGCAGGAATCCACAGAAGCTTGAATCCTCTGTCCTGACAGGCCAGGGACTTGACTGAGAAGTAGAAGACTAACACATGTGATAGGAATATTTTCGTTGGTTTGAATTTCCAGATTTTCCTGGGAATCAAATTTCTCTACAGGTATGACCCACATCTCACTGTTAAAACCTCCCCCTTTTTGGAAGGCAAGACCAAGACCTCTTCCTTGCGAGATATAAACTATTCCCTATTCTCAGAAACTATTTTCAATATTTAAATCAATAAATAGGATTAAGTAAAAAATAGCCTTCCCAGCATAGTGAAAGGCCTCCCAAGGAAGGAATGAATCTGTATCCCAAAAAAGGTACAGGAACTAGCCAAGATGCACCCATAGGAGTCAGAAAAAAATACATATGGGACTGGACTGTGCAAGTGCTGAATCAAGAAAAGATGTGCAGAAAACAAAGTTAAGGGAGATTATCAATACGGAATTGAATATCCCAGCAAAGACACTTAGAGACGATGCTCTTAGTATGGCTACTAGAAGCATGAAGAAATAGATGGGCACATTAAATAAAGTGAAAATACCAGAACTGCTATGAGAGATGGTGGAAGAAAGAATCTAAAGGCCCAGATAATTGGGTATGTTAGTGTGGACTTACGATGTAAGGTTAAAAAACTCACATTATGACTATGTTCTGTGAAAGGGTCTGGAGAACATTGGATTTGTAAAATCAATAAGAGATTGTTTATTAAGAGGGGCACCAACATCACTAAGAAAATCAGAGGTGGCAGTTCTCTCTAGGTCAGGGCTGATGGTAAGAGCTGCAGTAACTGGGTTCCCTTACTAGTCATGAGGATGATAGGAATTGGAAGTAATAGAGGCATTTTATTTATTTTTATTTTTATTTATTTATTTATTTTTTTGCAGTTCGTGGTCTCTCACTGTTGTGGCCTCTCCCATTGCAGAACACAGGCTATGGACGCTCAGGTTCAGCGGCCATAGCTCACGGGCCCACGGCATGTGGGATCTTCCCGGACTGGGGCACGAACCCGTGTCCCCTGTATCAGCAGGTGGACTCTCAACCACTGCGCTACCAGGGAAACCCAAGGCATTTTATTTTTTTAATTTTTACTTATTTATTTTTTAACATCTTTATTGGAGTATAATTGCTTTAAAATGGTGTGTTAGTTTCTGCTTGATAACAAAGTGAATCAGCTATACGTATACATATATCCGAAATCTCTTCCCCCTTGGGTCTCCCTCCCTCCCACAGTCCCTATCCCACCTCTCTAGGTGGTCACAAAGCACCAAGCTGATCTCCCTGTGCTATGTGACTGCTTCCCACTAGCTATCTATTTTACATTTGGTAGTGTATACATGTCCATGCCACTCTCTCACTGCGTTCCAGCTTACCCTTTCCCCTCCGGATGTCCTCAAGTCCATTCTCTAGTAGGTCTGTATCTTTATTCCAGTCCTGCCCATATGTCATTTATGACCTTTTTTTTTTTTTATATTCCATATATATGTGTTAGCATACAGTATTTGTTTTACTCTTTCTGAGGTATTTCACTCTGTGTGACACACACTAAGTCCATCCACCTCCACCTCACTATGAATAAATCAATTTCATTTCTTTTTATGGCTCAGTAATATTCCATTGTATATATGTGCCACATCTTCTTTATCCATTCATCTGTAGATGGACACTTAGTTGCTTCCATGTCCTGGCTATCATAAATACAGCTGCAATGAACATTGTGGTACATGACTCTTTTTGAATTATGGTTTTCTCAGGATATATGCCCAGCAGTGGGATTGCTGGGTTGTATGGTAGTTCTATTTTTAGTTTTTTAAGGAACCTCCATACTGTTCTCCATAGTGGCTGTATCAATTTACATTTCCACCAACAGTGCAAGAGTGTTCCTTTTTCTCCACATCATCTCCAGCATTTATTGTTTCTAGATTTTTTATCATGGCCATTCTGACTGGTGTGAGATGATATCTCATTCTAGTTTTCATTTGCTTTCCCTAATGACTAATGATGTTGGGCATCCTTTCATGTGCTTGTTGGCAATCTATATACCTTCTTCGGAGAAATGTCTATTTAGGTCTTCTGCCCATTGGTGGATTGGGTTTTTTGTTTTTTAGATATTGAGCTACATGAGCTGCTTGTAAATTTTGGGGATTAATCCTTTGTCAGTTACTTCACTTGCAAATATTTTCTCCCATTCTCAGGGGTGTCTTTTCGTCTTGTTTATGGTTTCTTTGCTGTGCGAAAGCTTTTAAGTTTCATTAGGTCTCATTTGTTTATTTTTGTTTTTATTTCCATTTCTCTAGGAGGTGAGTCAAAAAGGGTCTTGCTGTGATTTATGTCATAGAGTGTTCTGCCTATGTTTTCCTCTAAGAGTTTGATAGTGTCTGGGCTTACATTTAGGTCTTTAATCCATTTTGAGTTTATTTTTCTGTATGGTGTTAAGGAGTGTCATAATTTCATTCTTTTACATGAGGCTGTCCAGTTTTCTGAGCACCACTTACTGAAGAGGCTGTCTCTTCTCCATTGTATATTCTTGCCTCCTTTATCAAAGATATGATGACCATATATGAGTGGGTTTACCTCTGTGCCTTTTATCTTGTTCCATTGATCTATATTTCTGTTTTTGTGCCAGTTCCATGCTGTCTTGAATACTGTAGCTTTGTATTATAGTCTGAAGTCAGAGAGCCTGATTCCTCCAGCTCCATTTTTCATTCTCAAGGTTGCCTTGGCTATACGGGGTCTTTTGTGTTTCCATACAAATTGTGAAATATTTTTTTCTAGTTCTGTAAAAATGCAATTGGTAGTTTGATACGGACTGCATTGAATCTGTAGATTCCTTTGGGTAGTAGAGTCATTTTCACAATACTCATTCTTCCAATCCAAGACCATGGTATATCTCTCCATCTGTTTGTATCATCTTTCATTTCTTTTATCAGTGTCTTATACAGTTTTGCATACAGGTCGTTTGTCTCCTTAGGTAGGTTTATTCCTAGGTATTTTATTATTTTGGTTGCAATTGTAAATGGGAGGGTTTCCTTAATTACTCTTTCAGATTTTTCATCATTAATATATAGGAATGCAAGAGATTTCTGTGCATTAATTTTGTATCCTACTACTTTACCAAATTCATTGATTAGCTTTTGTAGATTTCTGGTAACATATTTAGGATTATCTATGTATAGATATATCATGTCATCTACAAACAGTGACAGTTATACTTCTTCCTTTCTGATTTGGAGTCCTTTTAATTCTTTTTCTTCTCTGATTGCTGTGGCTAAAACTTCCAAAACAATGTTGAATAATAGTGCTAAGAGTGGGCAACCTTTTCTTTTTCCTGATCTTAGTGGAAATGGTTTCAGTTTTTCAACATTGAGGATGATGATAGCTGTGGGTTTGTCATAAATGGCCTTTATTAAGTTGAGGTAAGTTCCCTCTATGCCTACTTTCCAGAGGGTTTTTATCATAAATTGATGTTGAATTTTGTTAAAAGTTTTTCTGCATCTATCGAGATGATCATGTGATTTTTATTCTTCAATTTGTTACTATGGTGTATCACATTGATTGATTTGTGTAAAATGAAGAATCCTTGCATTCCTGGGATAAATCCCATTTGGTCATGGTGTATGATCCTTTTAATGTACTGTTGGATTCTGTTTGCTAGTATTTTGTTGAGGATTTTTGCATCTATGTTCATCAGTGATATTGGCCTGTAGTTTTCTTTCTTTGTGAAATCTTTGTCTGGTTCTTGTATCAGGGTGATGGTGGCCTCATAGAATGAATTTGGGAGTCTTCTTCCCTCTGCTATATTTTGGAAGAGTTTGAGAAGGACAGGTGCTAGCTTTTCTCTAAATGTTTGATAGAATTTCCCTGTGAATCCATCTGGTCCTGGGCTTTTGATTGTTGGAAGATTTTAATCGCAGTTTCAATTTCAGTGCTTGTGATTGGTCTGTTTATATTTTCTATTTCTTCCTGGTTTAGTCTTGGAAAAGTTGTGCTTTTCTAGGAGTTTTTCCATTTCTTCCAGGTTGTCCATTTTATTGGCATATTGCTGCTTGTGGTAATCGCTCATGATCCTTTGTATTTCTGCAGTGCCAGTTGTTACTTCGCCTTTTTCATTTCTAATTCTATTGATTTGAGTCTTCTCCCTTTTTTTCTTGATGAGTCTGGCTAATGGTTTATCAATTTTGTTTATCTTCTCAAAAAAACAGCTTTTAATTTTATTGATCTTTGCTATCATTTCCTTCATTTCTTTTTCATTTATTTGTGATCTGATCTTTATGATTTCTTCCCTTGTGCTAACTTTGGGGTTTTCTTTGTTCTTCTTTCTCGAATTGCTTTAGCTGTAAGTTTACATTGTTTGAGATGTCTCTTGTTTCTTAAGGTAGGATTGTATTGCTATAAACTTCCCTCTTAGAACTGCTTTTGCTGCATCCCATAGGTTTTGGGTCATCTTGGGTTCATTGTAATTTCTTTCTAGGTACTTTTTGATTTCCTCTGATTTCCTTTATTTTTTTAAAAATAAATTTATTTATTTATTTTTGGCTGCATTGGGTCCTTGTTGCTGGGTGCGGGCTTTCTCTAATTGCAGCGAGCGGGGGCTACTCTTCGTCATGGTGATTGGGCCTCTCATTGCAGTGGTTTCTCTTGTTGTGATACATGGGCTCCAGGCACACGGGCTTCAGTAGTTGTGGCTCACGGGCTTAGTTGCTCCACGGCATGTGGGATCTTCCCAGACCAGGGCTCGAACCTGTGTTCCCCTCATTGTCAGGCAGATTCTTAACCACTGTGACAACAGGGAAGTCCCTCCTCTGATTTCTTCAGTGATCTCTTGGTTATTGAGTAGTGTATTGTTTAGCCTCCATGTGTTTGTATTTTTTCCTGTAATTGATATCTAGTCTCATAGCATTACGGTCAGAAAAGATACTTGCTACGATTTCAATTTTCTTATATTTACCAAGGCTTGATTTGTGACCCAAGATATGATCTATCCTGGAGAATGTTCCATGAGCACTTGAGAGGAAAGTGTATTCTGTTGTTTTTGGATGGAGTGTCCTATAAATATCAATGAAGTCCATCTTGTTTAATGTATCATTTAAAGCCTGTGTTTCCTTATTTATTTTCATATTGGATGATCTGTCCATTGGTGAAAGTGGGGTGTTAAATTCCCCTACTATGATTGCGTTTCTGTCAATTTCCTTTTTTAAACCTGTTAGTATTTGCTTTATTTATTGAGGTGCTCCTATGTTGGGTGCATAAAAATTTACAATTGTATATCTTCTTCTTGGATCGATCCCTTGATCATTATGTAGTGTCATTCTTTGTCTCTTGTAATAGTCATTGTTTTAAAGTCTATTTTGTCTGATATGAGAATTCCTACTCCAGCCTTCTTTTGATTTTCATTTGCATGGAATAGCTTTTCCATCCCCTCACTTTCAGTCTGTATGTGTCCGTAGGTCTGAAGTGGGTCTCTTGTAGACATCATATATATGGGTCTAGTTTTTGTATCCATTCAACCCGTCTAGTTCTTTTGGTTGGAGCATTTAATCCATTTACATTTAAGGTAATTATCAATATGTATGTTTCTATTACCGTTTTTTAAATTGATTTGGGTTTGTTATTGTAGGTCTTTTCCTTCTCTTGTGCTTCCTGCCTAGAGTAGTTCCTTTAGCATTTGTTATAAAACTGGTTTGGTGGTGCTGAATTCTTTTGGTTTTTGCTTATCTGTAAAGGTTTTACTTTCTTCATCAAATCTGAATGAGATCCTTGCTGTGTAGAGTAATCTTGGTTATAGGTTTTTCCCTTTCATTACTTTAAATATGTCCTGCCAGTCCCTTCTGGCTCGCAGAGTTTCTGCTGAAAGATCAGCTGTTAACCCTATGGGGACTCCCTTGTAGGTTATTTGTTGTTTTCCCTTGCTGCTTGTAATATTTTTCTTTGTATTTAATTTTTGATTGTTTGATTAATATATCTTGAAGTGCTTCTCCTTGGATTTATCTTGTATGGGACTCTCTGTGCTTCCTGGACTGGATTAACTATTTCCTTTCCCATATTAGGGAAGTTTTCATCTATAATCTCTTCAAATATTTTCCCAGTCCCTTTCATTTTCTCTTCTTCTTCTGGGACCTCTATAATTCGAATGTTGGTACATTTAATGTTGTCCTAGAGGTCTCTGAAACTCTCCTTAATTCTTTTTATTCATTTTTCTTTATTCTCCTGTACATTAGTTATTTCCACTATTTTATCTTCCTGGTCACTTATCCATCCTTCTGCCTCAGTTATTTTGCTATTGATGCCTTCTAGAGAATTTTTAATTTCAAATATTGTGTTGTTCATCATCGTTTGTTTGCTCTTTAGTTTTTCTAGGTCCCTGCTAAACGTTTCTTTTATTTTCTCCACTCTATTTCCAAGACTTTGGGTCATCTTTACTATCAGTATTCTGAAATCTTTTTCAGGTAGACTTTCTATTTCCTCTTCATTTGTTAGGTCTGGTGGGTTTTTACCTTGCTTCTTCATCTGCTGTGTGTTTCTCTGTCTTCTCATTTTGCTTAACTTACTGTGCTTGGGGTGTCCTTTTTGCAGGCTGCAGGCCTCTAGTTCCTGTTGTTTTTGTTGTCTGCCCCCAGTGGATACAATTGGTTCAGTCGGTTCTGTAGGCTTCCTGTTGGAGCGGACTGGTGCCTGTGTTCTGGTGGATGAGGCTAGATCTTGTCTTTCTGGTGGGCAGGTCCACACCTGGTGGTGTGTTTTGGGGTGTCTGTGACCTTATTATGATTTTAGACAGCCTCTCTGCTAATGGGTGGGGTTGTGTTCCTGTGTTGCTAGTTGTTTGGCAAAGGGTGTCCAGCACCGTAGCTTGCTGGTCATTGAGTGGAGCTGGGTCTTGGCGTTCAGCTGGAGATCTCTGGGAGATTTTCCCTGTTTGATATTATGTGTAGCTGGGAGGTCCCCGGTGACCGATGTCCTGAACTTGGCTCTCCCACCTCAGAGGCACAGCCCTAATGCCTGGCTGAACACCAAGACCCTGTCATCCACATGGCTCAGAACAAAAGGGAGAAAAAAAGAAAGAAAACAATAAATAAAATTAAAAGTTATTAAAATAAAAAATAATTATTAGAAATTTTAAAAAATTTAAAAAGTCATTAAAAAAAAAGAAAGAATGAAGAGAGCAACCATACCAAAAAGCAAATCCACCAATGATAACAAGCACTAAAATCTATACTAAAAAAAAAAGAAAAAGAGACCAGAGAGACGGAAGCCTAGGACAAATGGTAAAAGCAAAGCTATACAGACAAAGTCGCACACAGAAGCATACACTTAACACACTCACACAAAGAGAAAGAGGGAAAAGAAAAAATATATATCGTTGCTCCAAAAGTCCACTGCCTCAATTTGGGATTATTCATTATCTATTCAGGTATTCCACAGATGCAGGGTACATTGAGTTGATTGTGGAGATTTAATTCACTGCTCCTTAGGCTGCTGGGAGAGATTTCCCTTTCTCTTCTTTGTTAGCACAGCTCCTGGGTTCAGCTTTGGATTTCGCCCCGTCTCTGTTTGTAGGTCGCCTGAGGGCGTCTGTTCCTGCTCAGACAGGACGGGGTTAAAGGAGCAACTGATTGGGGGCTCTGGCTCATTCAGGCCGTGGGTAGGGAGGGGTACAGATGTGGTGTGAGCCTGCGGTGGCAGAGACCAGCATGACATTGCAACAGCCTTAGGCACTGTGTGTTCTCCCAGGTAAGTTGTCCCTGGATCACAGGACCCTGGCAGAGGTGGACTGCACAGGCTCCCAGGAGGGGAGGTGTGGAGAGTGACCTGGGCTTGCACACAGGCTTCCTGGTGACTGCAGCAGCAGCCTTAGCATCTCATGCCCATCTCTGGTGTCCGCACTGATAGCCGCGGCTTGCGCCCATCTCTGGCTCATTTAGGCGGTGCTCTGAATCCCCTTTCTTCCCGCACCAGGAAACAGAGGGAAGAAAAAGTCTCTTGCCTCTTCGGCAGCTCCAGACTTTTCCCCGGACTCCCTCCCAGCTAACCGTGGCTCACTAACCCCTTCAGGCTGTATTCACGCAGTCAACCCCAGTCCTCTCCCTGGGATCCGACCTCCGAAGCCCAAGCCTCAGCTTCCAGGCCCCACCCCTCCCCTGTGGGTGAGCAGACAAGCCTCTCGGGCTGGTGAGTGCCGGTCAGCACCGATCCTCTGTGCGGGAATCTCTCCGCTATGCCCTCCACACCCCTGTTGCTGTGCTCTCCTTCGCGGCTCCGAAGCTTCCCCGCTCTGCACCCACAGTCTCCACCTGTGAAGGAGCTTCCTAGTGTGTGGAAACCTTTCCTTCTTCACAGTTCCCTTCCACTGGTGCAGGTCCCATCCCTATTCTTTTGTCTCTGTTTTTTCTTTTTCCCTACCCAGGTTTGTGGGGAGTTTTTCTTGCCTTTTGGGAGGTCTGAGGTTTTCTGCCGGCGTTCAGTAGGTGTTCTGTAGGAGTTGTTCCACATGTAGATGTATTTCTGGTGTATCTTTGGGGAGCCAGGTGATCTCCATGTCTTACTCTTCCGCCACCTTGAAGCTCCTCCTAGAGGCCTTTTAAAATCTGCTCTATGTTATTTAGATGAGGTTCCATCTTTCTTTCAGCACTTTATTTTCTGGTGCACATTTTCCAGGTCCATCTTATATTTTTTTTCCCTAACCTAGGAATCAGTCATTTCTCTCAGAAGTGCTGTTTACTTTTAGTATGTCAAATCAAATTTAGAAACCAATATCTGGATGCTAGTTGTGGGACTATCAGTTCTCCTCTGTCCTCTTAGTGGGCAGAGCAAGGGAATATATATATATATATATATATATATATATATATATATACATCTACATTAACATCTGTGCTTATTTCTATATTGATATATATTGATCTACATGAGTTCTAACTGATTAACTCTAATGCAACATGACAGAAATTGTTCTTGTTTTTTTTCTTTTCTATATATGGAACTCCAGTAGTAAAATACCTGGCTCCCATTATCCTTAATATATTTACTTATTCATCAATCCAGCTCTATTTATTCAATCTCCCCTTGCTGAAGTTGTCCCTTCTCCTTACCACCCAGAGTTACTTTTTTCAGCCCATTTACACTCTGACAACTCACAACAGACCACCACCTCAACCTTTCTACATGACCCATGCATGTTCAGATGGATGTTCAGTTACTATGATGCAATAGTTACCTATTACAGTCTTGAAAGGGTGATCTTTCATCAGTACATACTTATACAGACTTTGTGTGGTGTAACTAATGTCTTTGGTTGGAGAACTAGATTTGATTTTGATGTGGATGAAGTCATGTCCTTCCTGAGAGTGTACGGGTAGCTACCACCTTCATAGGAGGTGGGGCTGGAGATTCAGGGCCTAGAGATGGATCCCAGTGTGAAGTAGGACTTTCTTCTCCTTAGTGGCCATCACTGCCCTATCAGGGGTGGGGTCTGATACCAAGTTGTTGGAGCAGAAACCATGAAGTCTGGGCCTGAGCTGGCTCTGTTCCCTTTAAGTGTGTGTTTTCCCCTCTCCCTTCACTGAGACCTTTGCCTCAGAGAGGTGGGAATCCTGAAGCAAGTGAGGTCTGTGTAAGCTCTCGGCTCATGGTGGCAACAGACAGAGGTCCAAAGCAGTGCCTGTTCAGCACAGTGCCTGTGTTCAAACACAGCCTCAGGTCCAAGTCCCCTTTGTTCCTCACAACCAATCACTATCACCAGCCTCTGCTGCCCTGTTGTGGAATCACTCAACAGGTCAGGCAGGAGGGCCTGTGTGGTCTCTCATCATGTATGGAGGGATGGTGAGCTATGGTGGAGGAACCACCCACAGTCAGAGTTCTGGGCTGCTTCTGAGACACTGCTTGAATAAGGGCCAACAATGACTGCTGAAGTCCCACCCGGATTCATCCCTGGTAGATTCTTTTCCCAAGAAGAAGAATCTTAGCTTCCCCAGATCCAGTGCTGCTCTGTGCTGCTCTGTGGTGTGGAGTGAGTTGGGGCCTGAGTGTTCACTCGGCTCAGACAGGGGTTTGCAGTGAGGCTAGCCTGAGAAACCTGGCAGCATCTAGAGCAGGTCTTTCTCCACTGTACTTTGGGGCCAAGCCAATGCACACATGCTCCTCACAGGTGGAGTCCAGGCTCCCCACAGCCCTATTAGTTCCAGCTGTCCTCCAACCAGCCAAGGGGTTTTGTCTACCCCACTTAGGACCCCAGGACTGGGGTGTCTAAACTGTGGTTCAAACCACTCACTCCCCAAGGAAGGTGTCCCCACCACAGCCTTCCTTTTCCTCAGAGTCCCGTCCCAGGGCACATGTGCCAATCTGATCCCTTTTCTTCCCATCCAACCAGATTACGTGCATATATTTCTTACAGCCTTGGTCGTACAAGAATCCTTCTGTGACTTTCTAGTTAGTTTTTAGTGAGAATTGTTCCACATGTAGATGTAATTTTTTTTTAATGTTATGAAAGCTTGCCTTATTGGTCCAGATTTTCTGTAATTAATTAATTAGTTTATTTATTTATTTATTTTTGGCTGCATTGGGTCTTCGTTGCCGTGCATGGGCTTTCTCTAGTTGCGGCAAGTGGGGGCTACTCCTTTTTTTTTTTTTTTTTTGCAGTACGCGGGCCTCTCACTGTTGTGGCCTCTCCCGTTGCGGAGCACAGGCTCCGGACGCGCAGGCTCAGCGGCCATGGCTCACGGGCCCAGCCGCTCCGTGGCATGTGGGATCCCCCCGGACTGGGGCACGAATCCATGTCCCCTGCATCGGCAGGAGGACTCAAAACCACTGCGCCACCAGGGAAGCCCCTGTAGATGTAATTTTGATGTGTTCTTGGTGGGTGGGTGGGGTGAGGTCCATGTCCTTTTACTCTGCCATCTTTTTTTTTTTTTTTTTTGCAGTACACGAGCCTCTCACTGTTGTGGCCTCTCCCACTGTGGAGCACAGGCTCCGGACGTGCAGGCTCAATGGCCATGGCTCATGGGCCCAGCTGCTCTGCAGCATGTGGGATCTTCCTAGACCGGGGCATGAACCCGCGTCCCCTGCATAAGCAGGCAGACTCTCAACCACTGCGCCACAAGGGAAGCCCTTACTCTGCCATCTTGATCTGAACTCCCCTATTCTCTGGATTTAGAAATCTAAATTGAAAGTCATTCTCTTTTATCATTTATATGTATATGTATATATATATATATATATATATATGCAGATATTCAGCCCTGATTTTTTCATTGGTAGCTTTCTTGCTTATTACCAATTCAACATGTTTTTAAAACTTCAGAATGTACCTTTCCCATAATCTAGTGTTTGTGAAATATACCTAATACTAAGGAAGATGTTTACTCTTTTATTGGGCTACTGATTAAAATGTTAAATACAGGGTCTAGGATCATCCCTGCTGGATTTTTAGGTTTTTCTATTTTTCTTCATTTGACCCTGATTAAGAGCTATGTAAAAAGAGACAAAATCTTGTGGTGTGAGGGAAAGGGTGAAAAATTATGGTATTGATTTTGTTCTAATCACAAATATTCTTTATGGAATGAGAGATTTACTTACTATAACCACCAAAAGTAGTGTATTCAAATAAAGTGATTTATTTACATTAGCATTGCTTCTTCACACTGTAATTACTCAAAGTGTAATCCATATATAAATCAAATTAATTAATACCTTAAAACGATAGCCTAACAATTCCAATTTTTCTAGCAGTCTCAATCAATAATATGAAAATGAGGAAACAAATGAAAGTATAAAACCAGCATCTGTCAAAAGAAAGTAAGCACAAAAATACAGAAAAATCAATTACCGTATAAACTTGATTTATTCATTAGGTGACATTTCACTATTATATTTGCTTAACTACATAAAATTAATAACTGTAAGCAGAGTAACTTAAAATAATAATGAAAATATATAAATAAAATGTTACATTATTGTCCAAGCTCTTAACTGTTTTTAGAAAGAGAAAGAAAGAAAAAAACAAGAGTTAAAGACACTGAGAGAAACTGAGGCAGAGGGGAGGGAGGAAGAAAAGGAGGAAGAGAAGAAAGAAGGAAGGAAGAAAGGAAGGAAGGGAGGGAGGGAGGGAGGGAGGGAGAGAGGGAGGGAGGGAGGGGGAAGGGAGGGAGGAAGGAAAGGAGGAAGGGAGGAAGGAAGGGAAGAAATTCACCTAAGACTTTAATTTCTGAACATTTCAAGTTTAAATATTGTATAGCTGATATTTTTTGAACTTTCTTTAGAATTCTCAAAATATCTGCTTTATTAAATAATATTAACTATTTATCAGTGTGGACCATTTTATATAAGAGCTTGTGTATTACATAAAGAAATAATTCCCCAAATTAAGAACCTATGTGAAATCTTATTAAGTAGATCTGTCTAGCTTTTAATCATACTCCTATTTGCTAGGTATGCAAGGGTGAATCTTTATGGAGTTACTTTGATTTTAAATTTAGTTCCTAACAAGTTCTTTCCTGAATCATAAACATTTCATTACTCTAAGCTGTTGTTAACAAGTAATTATCAATTATCCTCTTTCTCATAAATGTTAACTTTCTTTATCCAACTGAGTAGTTCCTATTCAAATCCAATTTGAGGCACTTTTAACGGCCTAAGTGTGGTCTTATCCTAATAAAATTGCTTAATATGCATAAGTTAACTCTCTTACTGTATCGTTTATTTAGTTTTATCTATATTATTATTTTTATTTTTATATATGGAAAATATCCCTGAAATGAAAAGGCCCTAACTTTGAATAATTGTTTTATTAAAAATGAAAAAACTGGAACTATATTACTGGTGTTAAGAGATAAAGTTCTATATTTGAAACTGTGTTTTACATCTCAGTAAGTGTTCAGAATGGGCTGGATTTGTCAAAAAATATGCTAGAAGAAATACAAGCACATGATTGGTGGTGTTTGTGAGGAACTGATCTAAGATGGATTTAAGTTATCTCTGATAACTATTTGTAAATAATCAAATATTTGCTCTGATGTCTATGAAAAGTACTATGAAAGATAAAATGAAACAAGATTTGATCTCAAGTATCATATAGTTCAGAGGTTACATGGAAAGATAAGATATATGTTTTTTTATAAATTTATATAAATAAAATCCTGATTTCAAACAGGTTAAAGATGTATCCAATGAAAGCTATAAAATGTATTATAGATTTTTTTTTTTTTTTTTTTTGCTGTACGCGGCCTCTCACTGTTTTGACCTCTCCCATTGCGGAGCACAGGCTCCGGACGCGCAGGCTCAGCGGCCATGGCTCATGGGCCCAGCCGCTCCGCGGCATGTGGGATCTCCCCAGACCAGGGCACGAACCCGTGTTCCCTGCATCAGCAGGCGGACTCTCAACCACTGCACCACCAGGGAAGCCCTGTTATAGATTTTTGAATGAAAGATCTTCTTTCCAAGTGGGCTATTCAGTGTAAGCTTCTTGGAGGGGGAGAAACCTGAGTTTCTTAGGGAGTACTTGGCTCAGGTCTGTCTTAGTTTGCAGATGTTTGATATTAGAACTGAATCCCAGGAATCAGATCTTGGTTAAGATGTGTAATGGTAAAATGGTAAAGTGAACTTTGTCACACAGCTGAAGTGTTTTTGTAGAAAGTAATGATGGCATAAGTAAAGATATTAAAATTTTGTTGCACACCAAAATGTTCACAGGAAGAAATGATGACAGAAACAAAGGGACTAGAAAGGGTAATAATACAAGAAGTCTCACCCCTTATGTAAAAATTAGCTCAAAATGAATCATGCTCACAGGTACAAACAGTAAAACTATAAAATGTAAATGTAAATTTTAAAACTATAAGTTTTTTATAAAAAGCATAGAAAAAAAATCTTTGGAATTTAGTTCTAGGCAAAAAGTTCTTAGACTTAACACTAAAGCATAATTAATTAAAAAAGAAAAAAGAAAAAGTTGATGGTTTTGACTTAATTAAAATTAGAAACTTTTGCTCTCCGAAGGACTCTGTAAAGAGCCTGGAAGAAAATATACACAATCACATATTTAACAAAAGGATAGTATCTGGAATATATAAACAACTCTCAAAATTCACCAATAAAAAACCAAAAGATCCAATTACAAAGTGGGCAAAATACATGAAGAGACATTTCACTAAAAAATTATACATATGGCAAATAAGCACATGATAAAATCCTCAGTATCACTGGCTGTTAGGGAAATGCAAATTAAAGCCACACACCTATGAGATATCACCACACACCTATGAAAAGAGATAGAATAAAAACTAGTGATAACACTAAATACTGGTGAAAATGTAGAGCAAATGGATTTTTGCTTATGGGAATATAAAATTGTATAGTTATTCCTGAAAACTGATAGTTTCTTATACAACTTAACATGCAACTACCATGTGATCCAGTAATTGCACTCTTGGATATTTATCCTGAGACATCAAAATTTATGTTTACATAAAATCTGCTCGTGAATGTGTTTAGCAATTTTATTCATAATAGTAAAAATATTAGAAGAAATGAACAGGATGTTCTTATATGTGTGAATGTTTAAACAAACTGTGGTACATCTATATTAAGCATTACCACTCAATAGTATAAAGCAATCTGGAACAGAAACATAATGTATGATTTTAATTATATAATATTATTAAAGGACAAAATTACAGATATGGATAAAAGTGTAGTGGCTGTTGTGGTTAAGGAAGGAATAGGGGTAGGAAGGAAATTGATAAGGCTTATAAGGGCAACATGAGGGACCTTTGTCCTGATGGAAATGTTCTCTAGCTTACTGTATCACTGTCAATGTCCTAGTTGTGGTGTTGTCTTATAGTTTTACCACATGTTACCACTGGGGGAAACTGAATAATGGGGGCTACAGGAGTTCATGTTACCAAGGGAATTTAAATTGCTTACTTGATAATTCAACATTCACACTAATACTCACATACTGTTCTAGATGTATTTCAGCCTATGTCTGACATAGACATTTGCTATGGATTTGATTTCTCAGATACTTGACAAAGTTTTAGGCAAAACTTGGCATCCATTTATATAGGATGGTTGGACATAGAGATTATCACACTAAGTGAAATAAGGCAGACAGAGAAATACAAATATATGATATCACTTATATGTGGAATTTTAAAAAGTAATACAACTGAACTTATTTAGAAAACAGAAATAGACTCACAGACATAGAAAAAAAAATATGGTTATCAAAGGGGAAAGCAGGGGCAGGGATAAATTGGGAATTTGGGATTAATAGATACACACCACTAGAAAAATAGATAAGCAATAAGGACTTACTATATAGCACAGGGAACTATATTCAATATCTTGTAATAACTTATAAGGGAAAAGAATCTGAAAAAAATTTTATATATATATATATATATCACTTTGCTGTACACCTGAAACATTGTAAATCAATAAATTTTTTTTAATTTAAAAAAATGTTTTAAATTTCAATAAAAATTTTTTCAATACTTCAATAAATTATTTTTTTAAAAAAGAGCAATAGGGGGACCTTGAAGATGGCGGAAGAGTAAGACACGGAGATCGCCTTCCTCCCCACGGATACACCAGAAATACATCCACACGTGGAACAACTCCTACAGAACACCTACTGAAGGCTGGCAGAAGACCACAGACCTCCCAAAAGGCAAGAAACTCCCCACGTACCTGGGTAGGGCAAAAGAAAAAACAGAGACAAAAGAATAAGGACGGCACCTGCACCAGTGGGAGGAAGCTGTGAAGGAGGAAAAGTTTCCACACACTAGGAAGCCCCTCCGCGGGCGGAGACTGCGGGAGTCGGAGGGGGGAGTTTCGGGACCGCGGAGTAGTGCACAGCGACGGGTGCGGAGGGCAAATCGGGGAGATTCCTGCACAGACGATCGGTGCCGACCGGCACTCACCAACCCGAGAGGCTTGTCTGCTCACCCACCGGGGCGGGTGGGGCTGCGAGCTGAGGCTCGGGTTTCGGTTTTGGACGGAGCTCAGGGAGAGGACTGGGGTTGGCGGCGTGAACATAGCCTGAAGGGGTTAGTGCACCACGACTAGCCGGGAGGGAGTTCGGGGAAAAGCCTGCACCTGCCGAAGAGGCAAGAGACTTTTTCTTCCTTCTTTGTTTCCTGGTGCGCGAGGAGAGGGGTTTAAGAGCGCTGCTTAAAGTATCTCCAGAGACGGGCGCGAGCCGCGGCTAAAAGCGCGAACCCCAGAGACGGGCGCGAGCCGCGGCTAAAAGCGCGAACCCCAGAGATGGGCGCGAGCCGCAGCTAAAACCGTGGACCCCAGAGACGGGCGGGAGACGCTAAGGCTGCTGCTGCTGCCACCAAGGGGCCTGTGTGCGAGCACAGGTCACTCTCCACACCCCTCTTCCGCGGAGCCTGTGCAGCCCTCCACTGCCAGGTTCCCGGGATCCAGGGACAACTTCCCCGGGACAACGCACGGCGGGCCTCAGGCTGGTGCTACGTCACGCCGGCCTCTGCCGCAACGTCACGCCGCCTCTGCCACCGCAGGCCCGCCCCGCACGCAGTGCCCCTCCTTCCCCCATCCCTCAACCCCCGGCCTGAGTGAGCCGGAGCCCCCGAATCAGCGGCTCCTTTAACCCCGTCCTGTCTGAGCAAAAAACAGACGCCCTCCAGCGACCTACACGCAGAGGCAGGGCCAAATCCAAAGCTGAGCTCCTGTGAGCTATGAGAACAAAGAAGAGAAAGGGAAATCTCTCCCAGCAGCCACAGAAGCAGCGGATTAAAGCTCCACAATCAACTTGATATACCCTGCATCTGTGGAATACCTGAATAGACAAGGAATGATCCCAAATTGAAGAGGGGGAATTTAGGAGCAAGATCTATGATTTTTTTCCCTTTTCCTCTTTTTGTGAATGTGTACGTGTATGCTTCTGTGTGAGATCTTGTCTGTATACTCTTGCTTCCACCATTTGTCCTAGGGCTCTATCCGTCCATGGTTTTTAAAAAAATTTTTTTTTCTTAATAATTAATTTCAATTGTAATAAATTTATTATACTTTACCTTCGTTCTTTCTTTCTTTCTTTCCTTCCTTCCTTCCCTCCTTTAGACAACAAATCACCCCAAATTGAGGAGGTGGTCTCTGAGAGCAAGATTTATGATTTTTTCCCCCTTTACCTCTTTTTGTGAAGGTGTATGCTTCTGTGTAAGATTTTGTCTGTATAGCTTTGCTTCCAACATTTGTCCTAAGGTTCTATACGTCCCTTTTTTTTTTTTCTAAATATTTTTTAATTCAATAACTATATTATACTTTATTTTATTTTTACTGTATCTTCTTTCTTTCTGTCTTTTTTCCTTCTTTCCCTCCTTCCTTCCTCCCTCCCTCCCTCCCTCCCTCCTTTCTTTCCTTCTTTGCTTCTTCCTTCCTTCCTTCCTTTCCTCCTTTCCCTCTTTCTTTCCTCATACTTCTACCAATTCTCTCTACTTTTTCTCCCTTTTATTCTGAGCCGTGTGGATGAAAGGCTCTTGGTGCTCCAGCCCAGGAGTCAGGGCTCTGCCTCTGAGGTAGGAGAGCCAACTTCAGGACACTGGTCAACAAGAGACCTCCCAGCTCCACATAATATTAAATGGTGGAAATCTCCCAGAGACCTCCATCTTAACACCAGCACCCAGCTTCACTCAACGACCAGAAAGCCACAGTGCTGGACAACCTATGCCAAACAACTAGCAAAACAGGAACACAACCCCACCCATTAGCAGAGAGGCTGCCTAAAATCATAATAAGGCCACAGACACCCCAAAACACAACACCAGACCTGAACCTGCCCACTAGAGAGACAAGATCCAGCCTCATCCAGCACAACACAGGCACTAGTCCCCTCCACCAGGAAGCCTACACAACCCACTGAAACAACATTAGCCACTGGAGACAGACATCAAAAACAACGGGAACTACGAACGTGCAGCCTACAAAAAGGAGACCCCAAACACAGTAAATTAAGCAAAATGAGAAGACAGAAAAACACACAGCAGATGAAGAAGCAAGATAAAAACCCACCAGACCTAACAAATGAAGAGGAAATAGGCAATGTACCTGAAAAAGAATTCAGAATACTGATAGTAAGGATAATCCGAAATCTTGGAAGTAGAATGGACAAAATGCAAGAAACAGTTAACAAGGACCTAAAAGAACTAAAGATGAAACAAGCAACGATGAACAATGCAATAAATGAAATAAAAAGTACTCTAGATAGGATCAATAGCAGAATAACTGAGGCAGAAGAACGGATAAGTGACCTGGAAGATAAAGTAGTGGAAATAACTACTGCAGAGCAGAATAAAGAAAAAAGAATGAAAAGAACTGAGGACAGTCTCAGAGACCTCTGGGACAACATTAAATGCACCAACATTCGAATTATAGGGGTTCCAGAAGAAGAAGAAAGAAACAAAGGGACTGAGAAAATATTTGAAGACATTATAGTTGAAAACTTCCCTAATATGGGAAAGGAAATAGTTAATCAAGTCCAGGAAGCACAGAGAGTCCCATACAGGATAAATCCAAGGAGAAATACACCAAGATGCATATTAATCAAACTGTCAAAAATTAAATACAAAGAAAGCATATTAAAAGCAGCAAGGGAAAAACAACAAATAACACACAAGGGAATCCCCATAAGGTTAACAGCTGATCTCTCAGCAGAAACCCTACAAGCCAGAAGGGAGTGGCAGGACATACTGAAAGTGATGAAGGAGAAAAACCTGCAACCAAGACTACTCTACCCAGCAAGGATCTCATTCAGATTTGATGGAGAAGTTAAAACCTTTACAGACAAGCAAAAGCTGAGAGAGTTCAGCACCACCAAACCAGCTTTACAACAAATGCTAAAGGAACTTCTCTAGACAAGAAACACAAGAGAAGGAAAAGATCTATAATAACAAACCCAAAATAATATAGAAAATGGGAATAGGAACATACATATCGATAATTACCTTAAATGTAAATGGACTAAATGCTCCCACCAAAAGACACAGATTGGCTGAATGGATACAAAAGCAAGACCCTTATATATGCTGTCTACAAGAGACCCACTTCAGACCTAGAGACACATACAGACTGAAAGTAAGGGGATGGAAAAAGATATTCCATGCAAATGGAAACCAAAAGAAAGGTGGAGTAGCAATTCTCATATCAGACAAAATAGACTTTAAAATAAGGACTATTAAAAGGGATAAAGAAGGACACTACATAATGATCAAGGGATCGATCCAAGAAGAAGATATAACAATTGTAAATATTTATGCACCCAACATAGGAGCACCTCAATACGTAAGGCAAATACTAACAGCCATAAAAGGGGAAATTGACAGTAACACATTCATAGTAGGGGACTTTAACACCCCACTTTCACCCATGGACAGATCATCCAAAATGAAAATAAATAAGGAAACACAAGCTTTAAATGATACATTAAACAAGATGGACTTAATTGATATTTATAGGACACTCCATCCAAAAACAACAGAATACACATTTTTCTCAAGTGCTCATGGAACATTCTCCAGGATAGATCATATCTTGGGTCACAAATCAAGCCTTGGTAAATTTAAGAAAACTGAAATTGTATCAAGTATCTCTTCTGACCACAACGCAATGAGACTAGATATCAATTACAGGAAAAGATCTGTAAAAAATACAAACACATGGAGGCTAAACAATACACTACTTAATAATGAAGTGATCACTGAAGAAATCAAAGAGGAAATAAAAAAATACCTAGAAACAAATGACAATGGAGACACAGCTACCCAAAACCTATGGGATGCAGCAAAAGCAGTTCTAAGGGGGAAGTTTATAGCAATACAAGCCCACCTTAAGAAGCAGGAAACACCTCGAGTAAACATCCTAACCTTGCACCTCAAGCAATTAGAGAAAGAAGAACAAAAAAACCCCAAAGCTAGCAGAAGGAAAGAAATCATAAAAATCAGATCAGAAAAAAATGAAAAAGAAATGAAGGAAACGATAGCAAAGATCAATAAAACTAAAAGCTGGTTCTTTGAGAAGATAAACAAAATAGATAAACCACTAGCCAGACTCATCAAGAAAAAAAGGGAGAAGACTCAAATCAATAGAATTAGAAATGAAAAAGGAGAAGTAACAACTGACACTGCAGAAATAAAAAAAATCATGAGAGATTACTACAAGCAACTCTATGCCAATAAAATGGACAATCTGGAAGAAATGGACAAATTCTTAGAAATGCACAACCTACCAAGACTGAATCAGGAAGAAATAGAAAATATGAGCAGACCAATCACAAGCACTGAAATTGAAACTGTGATTAAAAATCTTCCAAAAAACAAAAGCCCAGGACCAGATGGCTTCACAGGTGAATTCTATCAAACGTTTAGAGAAGAGTTAACACCTATCCTTCTCAAACTCTTCCAAAATATAGCAGAGGGAGGAACACTCCCAAATTCCTTCTACGAGGCCACCATCACCTTGATACCAAAACCAGACAAGGATGTCACAAAGAAAGAAAACTACAGGCCAATATCACTGATGAACATAGTTGCAAAAATCCTCAACAAAATACTAGCAAACAGAATCCAACAGCACGTTAAAAGGATCATACACCATTCAAGTGGGGTTTATTCCAGGAATGCAAGGATTCTTCAATATATGTAAATCTATCAATGTGATAAACCATATTAACAAATTGAAGGAGAAAAACCATATGATCATCTCAATAGATGCAGAGAAAGCTTTCGACAAAATTCAACACCCATTTATGATAAAAACCCTGCAGAAAGTAGGCATAGAGGGAACTTTCCTCAACATAATAAGGGCCATATATGAGAAGTCCACAGCAAACATCATCCTCAATGGTGAAAAACTGAAAGCATTTCCACTAAGATCAGGAACAAGACAAGGTTGCCCACTCTCACCACTCTTATTCAACATAGTTTTGGAAGTTTTAGCCACAGCAATCAGAGAAGAAAAGGAAATAAAAGGAATCCAAATCAGAAAAGAAGAAGTAAAGCTGTCACTGTTTGCAGATGATATGATACTATACATAGAGAATCCTAAAGATGCTACCAGAAAACTACTAGAGCTAATCTATGAATTTGGTAAAGTAGCAGGATACAAAATTAATGCACAGAAATCTCTGGCATTCCTATATACTAATGATGAAAAATCTGAAAGTGAAATCAGGAAAGCACTCCCATTTACCATTGCAACAAAAAGAATAAAATATCTAGGAATAAACCTACCTAAGGAGACGAAAGACCTGTATGCAGAAAATTATAAGACACTGATCAAAGAAATTAAAGATGATACAAATAGATGGAGAGATATACCATGTTCTTGGATTGGAAGAATCAACATTGTGAAAATGACTCTACTACCCAAAGCAATCTACAGATTCAATGCAATCCCTATCAAACTACCACTGGCATTTTTCACAGAACTAGAACAAAACATTTCACAATTTGTATGGAAACACAAAAGACCCCAAATAGCCAAAGCAATCTTGAGAACGAAAAAAGGAGCTGGAGGAATCAGGCTCCCTGACTTCAGACTATATTACAAAGCAACAGTAATCAAGACAGTATGGTACTGGCACAAAAACAGAAAGATAGATCAGTGGAACAGGATAGAAAGCCCAGAGATAAACCCACGCACATATGGACACTTTATCTTTGATAAAGGAGGCAGGAATGTACAGTGGAGAAAGGACAGCCTCTTCAATAAATGGTGCTGGGAAAACTGGACAGGTACATGTAAAAGTATGAGATTAGATCACTCCCTAACACCATACACAAAAATAAGCTCAAAATGGATTAAAGACCTAAATGTAAGGCCAGAAACTATCAAACGCTTAGAGGAAAACATAGGAAGAACACTCTATGATATAAATCACAGCAAGATCCTTTCTGACCCACCTCCTAGAGTAATGGAAATAAAAACAAAAATAAACAAATGGGACCTAATGAAACTTCAAAGCTTTTGCACAGCAAAGGAAACTATAACCAAGACCAAAACACAACCCTCAGAATGGGAGAAAATATTTGCAAATGAAGCAACTGACAAAGGATTAATCTCCAAAATTTACAAGCAGCTCATGCAGCTCAATAACAAAAAAACAAACAACCCCATCCAAAAATGGGCAGAAGACCTAAATAGACATTTCTCCAAAGAAGATATACAGAATGCCAACAAACACATGAAAGAATGTTCAACATCATTAATCATTAGAGAAATGCAAATCAAAACTACAATGAGATATCATCTCACACCAGTCAGAATGGCCATCATCAAAAAATCTAGAAACAATAAATGCTGGAGAGGGTGTGGAGAAAAGGGGACACTCTTGCACGGCTGGTGGGAATGTGAATTGGTTCAGCCACTATGGAGAACAGTATGGAGGTTCCTTAAAAAACTACAAATAGAATTACCATATGACCCAGCACTCCCACTACTGGGCATATACCCTGAGAAAACCAAAATTCAAAAAGAGTCATGTACCAAAATGTTCATTGCAGCTCTATTTACAATAGCCCAGAGATGGAAACAACCTAAGCGCCCATCATCGGATGAATGGATAAAGAAAATGTGGCACATATACACAATGGAATATTACTCAGCCTTAAAAAGAAATGAAATTGAGCTATTTGTAATGAGATGGATAGACCTAGAGTCTGTCATACAGAGTGAAGTAAGTCAGAAAGAAAAAGACAAATACCATATGCTAACACATATATATGGAATTTAAGGGAAAAAAAAATGTCATGAAGAACCTAGGGGTAAGACAGGAATAAAGACGCAGACCTACTGGAGAACGGACTTGAGGATATGGGGAGGGGGAAGGGTGAGTTTTGACAGGGTGAGAGAGAGTCATGGACATATACACACTAACAAACGTAGTAAGGTAGATAGCTGGGGGGAAGCAGCCGCAAGGCACAGGGATATTAGCTCGGTGCTTTGCGACAGCCTGGAGGGGTGGGATGGGGAGAGTGGGAGGGAGGGAGACGCAAGAGAGAAGACATATGGGAACATATGTATATGTATAGCTGAATCACTTTGTTATAAAGCAGAAACTAACACACCATTGTAAAGCAATTATACCCCAATAAAAATGTTTAAAAAAAATAAAAATAAAAAAGAACAATAGTTCATGTGTCAAAAAATGAAAATTTAAAAAAAAATAGAATGGTTCTTTTGCCTTTCTATGTCAAGCTTAGAATAATCTTTTCTATACTTACAACAGTCTTTGCTGGGATTTTGACATGAATTGCATTAAACTGTATGTCAACTTCAAGAAATTGACATCCATTTTTATGTTGACTCTTCTAATTCATGCACACTGTATGTCTCTCTATTTGTTTAGATCATCTTTGGTTTCTTTCACTGGTGTTGTACAGTGCTCAGCCTACAAGTCTTGCATATGTTTTTTTAGATTCACCTCTATGTATTTGATTTATTGAATGATTGCATGTTCACATCTACATGTTCACTGGTAGAATATAGAAATACAATTTGTTTTTAATGTTTCATATATATTATAATTATTTTATTATATATTATAAAATTTGCCATTTTATTCTTTTAAACAATACAATTCAGTAGCATTAATTCAATTTGCTGCTTTCTATATAAGCTACAAGTGAAGGAATTTCCAAAGGAAATTATAAAATATTTTTAACTAACTTAAAAGAAAGACATTAAATATCAAAATCTGTGAGACATAGATAAAGCAGTACTTCAAGAAAATTTATAGGAATAAGTGCTTTTGTTAGAAAAAGCAATGGTCTAATATCAATAACCTAAAATTGCAACTTAAGAACCTGGGAAAAGTAAAATAAATGAACATGAAACTTAAGAACACAAATCATTAAGATAATAAATTAATGAAGTTGAAAACAGAAAATCAGTTTAGAAAATCAATGAAACCAAAAGTGGATTCTTTAAAAAATTCAATAAAATTGATAAGACCTCTAGCAAGACTGATAGAAGAAAAGACATAAATTCCCAATACCAAGACTGAGAAAATTCTCTACAGACCCAGAGACATCAAACGAATGATAAAGGAATACTGTGAAAAACTCTACACACATAAATTCAACAACTTGGATAAAATAGAGAGCAATAATTTAAAAAGTACAAATATACATAATCTGAATAACCCTAAACTGTTAAAGAAATTTAATTCATAGGTAAAGATCTGGGAAAAAAATCTCCGAGTATAGAGGATTTCATTGGTAAATTTTACCAAATCTTTAGGGAAAAAATAGTATCAGTTATATGCAATTTATTCCAGAAAGTAGAAGAGGAAAGAACATTTCCAAAAACATTTTATGAAGCCAGATTTACCCTGATATCAAAATTTTAAAACAGTACAAAAAATAAAAGTATAGGCCAATATCTTTGAATAATATAGATACCAATATCTTCTACAAAGTCTTAACAAATAAAATCCAGAAATATATAAAAAGAATGCACCTCAGCAAATTGAAATCCTTGCAGTTATGTACAACTGGTTCAGTTTTCACAAATCAATCAATATGATACACAATGTTAGCAAATTAAAGAAGAAAAAGCACATATCATATCAACAGATGCAGAAAAACATTTGATGAAGATTCAACATCAATTCATGATAAAAACTCTTAGCATCCAGATTTAGAAAGAAACTTCTTTAACCCAATAAAGGGTATTGACAACATTCTTACAGCAAATATCATACTTAACGGTGAAAGACGAAATAAATGCTTTCCCCCTGAAATTGGGAGTAAGACAAGAATATTCATTCTCACCACTCCTATCTAACACAGCAATGTATGCCTTAACCAGGCTAATAGACAAGGAAAAGGATTTAAAAGCATAGGGAATGGAAAGGTAAAAATAAAACTGCTCCTATTCACAAATGACATGATTTTCCATGTAGAAATTTCAGGAATTACAAAAACCCTCCTAGAAATAATGAGTGAGTTCAATAAGGGTATGAAATACAATGTGAACACTCAAAAATTAATATTTCTAATAGTCATATTTCTATAATCAAGCAATCAACAATTGGAAATCAGAATTTTAAAATATATATTCCCTTCACAATAACTAAACAATACAAGACAAAATATTTCAGAAATCACAGAGCCTATATAAATGGAGAAGGATTCCATGAGAGACTCAACATAACAAAGATGTCAGCTTTTCCCCAAGTGATAGACTTAACGCAGTACATATCCAAATCTCAGGATGATTTTTTTAATAGATATATAGAAATAGAATCTAAAATTTATATGGAAAACAAAGGAACTTGACTAGCAACAATAATTTGAAATAGAACAACCTTTGAAGAAACACAAAACCCAATTTTAAGAATATTTAAGAATAAAGGTACTGACTAAAAAAAATAGTGTGGTATTAACACATGGATAGGCATATAGGTGAAGGGAACAGAAGAGTCCAGAAATAGACCAACACAATTATGGTTATTTGGTCTTCAACAAAAGCGCAAATTTAGGGGCTTCCCTGGTGGTGCAGTGGTTGAGAGTCCTCCTGCCGATGCAAGGGACACGGGTTCGTGCCCCAGTCCGGGAAGATCCCACATGCCGCGGAGCGGCTGCGCCCGTGAGCCATGGCCGCTGAGTCTGCATGTCCAGAGTCTGTGCTCCGCAACGGGAGAGGCCACAACAGTGAGAGGCCCGCGTAACGCCAAAAAAAAAAAAGTGCATATTTAGGGAAATTTTAGAAGACGTGGCAAAGCTCTCCATTTGCTCACCTGTCACTGGGATATGAGGCATGTCTCCAGGATTGTCCAAATTATCACCGGGCAGGACATCATCATTGGAGTGTTCTAGAGGATGTCTCTAGAGAGTGTCCTGAGCAGTAATTCTATATTCTTACTTTTTTTTTTTGGCCACACTCTGAGACATGTGCGATCTTAGTTCCCCAACCAGGGTTTGAACCCGTGCCGCCTGCATTGGGAGAACGGAGTCTTAACCACTGGACCACCAGGGAAGTCCCAGTAATTCTATATTCTTAACAGTCTAAGATCAACAATGCAACTGATCCAGAAGTTCCTATGTGCCATGTAGAGGGAACTCAGAAATGCAGAGAAAATCTTCATTGGAATAAGCCTGGAATTGAGATAAGATGGATCAAATTTGGGAAATTTCTTGAATAAAGACTCCACAGGGCTTTCAGATTTCAGTAACAGCTGCCATCACAATGCCCCCATATTAGGCAGGATCTGCTACACTGTTGTAATCCAGCACCAGAAACACTGATAGAGTGGCCTGAGGCATATTTTAGCAGAGGCTCAAAACAGCAATACAATAAGTGGATGATCCATGCCTCTCCCTTGTCCCTCTATGAACCTACATAAACTTTCTTCTGAATCTATATGTTACTTTGGGAAGCTGGGCAGGGGAAAGAAGAGGGCAAACCTTTCCAATGGAAAAAATAACACTGATAGGTTTGAAATTTGTATCAATATCCTGGCAACATTTGTTTGAATCTGTTTCCTTACAGTGTGGAGGAATCAAATAGTAAGATGATAATATAATTTGTGCACTAAATAATACGCGTCATACAGTTATTATTAAAAGTCACCCACCAGAGTAGGTTAGTAAGTTAAAAGCAATATTTTCTTAGGGTTAAATTTGATTGTAATCATATACATTGCTAAGAGTCTATTTTATTGATTTCCACAGCTATTACAATGAAAGCAAATGAAAGCAAAAAACTTTTTTTTAAGCTTAAGCTTTTGTTCTGATAGACAATTTATCAAAGTATACAACATTTTAAAACTTAAACATGAATTAAATCACTTAAAGCAACAGTTTTTGGACAATGTGAATGCCAATTTATCCAAATTATATTTCAAATAAGTTAAAAGAAAGGAATTTTTAAGTATATTTTTGTTTCAGTTACTGGAACTTGAAAAAAATGAAAAAATATTTGAGGGGGAAACTTTACCTTTTCAAAAATAATCAAATTAAATAATCCATTTAAAATGTGCTTATATATTGAAATATTAGTAACGATATCAGGTGTCTCAACTGTGTAATACCACATACTACCACCAGATGGAGGTAGACAATCAACTAATATTAAATATCATTCATATAGTTGTGTTCCTGGCAGTTTTAAGTTTTTGCTCTTTTCAGTCTTTTTCATACCCAAATATTATGAATAATTTCCAACTTCTGTATAAATATCAACTTCTAAATATAGGACTGAAGTTACTGGGACCTTAAGTTTCCTAGACATAAAGCAGTAAATAATAGAAGGAATAGTTCTCAGCTTTTAAATTTTTAAAAAGCATGAACAAGAACACTTAGGAAAGAGGATTAAACAGCTAAGCAATCATTTGCTAAGTTTTCTCTTATTAAAAATATTCGGGAAAATATACTATATACTGTATTTACATGTGCTATATATATTATTTGTATTATGTATAATGTTCATAAAAAGAATGAAAGGATTTATTATGTGGAAGTGACTTATGAATGTACAAAAAGTTTGAAATGATTTTAATGTTATATCAATAATTTTATATGCAGCATTGCATAAGTAATTGTTTCAAAGCATAGAAGGGCTTTGTAACATTTTCATATTGGGTACAATATGCACCCGTGACCCTGCTGGGAAGAAATGTGAGTGAAATGGAGAAAGTGTCAGGCTACACTTCCAGGGCAGGCCTTTGTCTCAAGTAAATATGAATTTCATATTTTCTGACTCTTCCACTCTTTTTAAATTATTCCTCATTTTGACACATATCTATAATTCATGATTAACTTACTCCATTTAATTGTCTTCACAGGTCTGTTCATATAAAATTTTAGATGTTTAAAATTTTTACAGTGTACAATCTGAGGTTCTTGAGAGGATTTTTTTTTCATTTGCCAATTAAATTTCTTTAATATGTTCATTGATATTATCCTCAAGAATAAAAGAAAAATTATTGCAAGAGGTTTTTTTTTTTATGAGAACTATCCAATGCATTCTAGAGCAAGTTTTTTTTAGTTCTTTTTTTTATTGTATACTCTCATAAAACAGGATGTTTTAAATTTTCAAGAAGTTTCTTTTTTATATTTTTATGTTCTCTATGGACAAGAATATTCACAAATTGATCAGCTTTGGTCAATGTTCTGACAAAGAAGTTTGGGCAAAAATAGGTAGTAAAAAATAGGGTATATTTCAGAGTTTACACTCTATGATATAACAGATGAGACTCATTTACATACTTATGATACTTTCCTGATAAGTTTACATTTAATTTCAATAAGAAGGTGTTTAATTTTATTTTAGTTCAATTGAGCATGTGAAAATGATATTTGTATCATTAATATACTGATAGAGGTATGTATATTGCCCTATATTTCTGATAAAACCTTCAAGTAAACAATAAGTATTAAAATATAATATTCCATTTCAAATGTTTATATTTAATTAGCCAACAAACTAGGGCTTAACGGAAGTATTACAAACAACGGCCTATTAAAAATGAGGTGGGTCTAGATTTAAACTAGGTTTTATCCCATAAATGTAGAATAAAAAGCACTGAAATTTATTTGTCTTTGGCAATACCCGCCTTTATACCTAACTCTCCTCTTACTTTTTTATCTTTATTTTATTTTGTCTTTCTCCCATCACTATTTCCAGATACCTCCAAGCCAGCACTATATTCTCACCCCATATTTCTGTTCTGCAGCAATGTCCCATCCTGTTGACAATTTCAAACTTTGAATCAGTGGCTCATAATGCAGACCATTAACCACTGGGCATATTTCAGTCCATCTTGTAAATGCTGCAGATAAAAATAATGTAATAATCCTCGTTTATCGTTTTTAATTAAAAAATTATCTATAAAAATGCCAAGTCTGATTTCTGCACAGCAGCTATCAGCTTAGAGCTGAGTAGTTGCTGCCCTATTTAGATTAAGTATGTCTGACTAGTTCCTCAAACTTCTTATAACTGCTTTTTGGATTTCTGAAAATGGTCCTATATGTCAGTTATCACATTATCACATTAGTGGTGTTACTCTTCCCTAGAGAAGTGAATTCTTTCTCTGTCCTTGTGTCTCTCTCAAAAATGAATGATCAAGAAAACACAGTAGCAGAAAAATGAGAAACAGCTTATGAATTTGTGTCAGTGAACAATATTTCTGTGCACTTAATATCAAGGTAACTTCTAGGCCCCCTTAGGAACAGAAATCTGTGACTCTTATTTAAAATCTATCCAACATGATACACTTCTTCAAAATTTTTTTGTTCCAGGAAAAGTGATGTGCCTACATTTTCACTTTAAAAAGTATAATTTGACAAATAGTTCCTAAATTGTTACTTGAAAATTCAGGGGTTACAAAAATACTTCTGTGTACCTCTAGGAATTCTTGGATTCTCAATTAACGAATATCTTTTCTCCTTCATATAACAGGTAACATACATGCATTTAAACAGTTGCTTTCTGAGTAGATTTTGGTTCCCGTTCTAAAAGCATAACTATAATAGAAGATTTCAGGTACACTGTCAGGCCCATGAGATGTCTTGTAAAAAAAATAATCATAGATTTTCATTGTATATAAGACGTTCCAATCAACTTGGAATAATATATAGGATTATTTATTCCTTAGTGCCAGTCTAACTCTTTGAATTTTCAAGAGCTCCTGACCTTTAAAATGCATTCTGAGCTCTAGCCAAACTACTAAATAATCCCCAGTCATGGCATATACAATCATATCTTCAAGAATTGTCTTCTAGTTCTTGAAATCAGAAACCCTCTTGAATTTCTACTAACCCTTCAAGATCTAGTTCAAAGATTGTTTTCTCAAAAGTTGTTCATGTTTCGATTCCAAAAATTAGTTGTTCTCTATATATTCATAAATGTTTTATCTAATTCTAATTATTATAACCTTTTGCTATATATTTACTTATTTAAATGTCCAGCTCACATTTCACATTACAGTTTCCCAGCACTGAACATAATCTTGGGCACATGATAGTGTTTAATAAACTTCTGATATAGGACAAGGATATAATAGTACAGTAATTTATGCATCAAAATAGATTTGAGACAGAGAGGAGAAGAGGCTGTATAATGTAAAATCTGCATCCTCAGGCTTTCTGCTTGTGTAGGAGGTACAGGCTCCAGGGCCTGACGGCCTCGGTGAAAATACTGACCACTCGTCTCTAGGTGGTCAATTTTCCTAACATTTCTGTGTTGCTTCTTATTGATAAAAAGATGATAATGATAGTCTTTATCTTTTAGAATTGTAATCAGACTTAAAATATTAATTTATTTAAAGAGCTTAGACAACACCGAGCAGTAATACATGCCATAGAAGTATTTCCTATTATCATTAACATGGAAAAAGCTGCTCTATAAAGCAGTAAGGATTTTTCTCCCCAATTTAAAATATTAATATAAAAATAAAATATTCTGAGAATCCTCATGCCCCCCAAAAAGTGTTATTTTAAAAGTAACTAAGATACCATGGATTACAACTCAGGGATAAAAAGGAAAAATCTACTGATGTGTGGAACAACTTGGATGAATTACCAGAGAATGATGTTAAGTGAAAAAAGCCAATCTCAAAAGGTTAACTACAGTATGATTCCATTTATATAGCATTCATATAATTATAAAATTATACACATGGAGAACAGATCTGTGACTTCTAGGTTTAAGGAATGGGTTAGAATGAGGTGTGTTTCATGGTGATGGGACAGTTCTCTATCTTAACTGTGGTGGTGGATATACATACATGGACCAAACATGTGACAAATATGCATAGAATTAAGTATACACACACACACACACACACACACACACATACACCACATACCATGAGTACAGATAAAGCTGGGAAATCTAAACAAGATTGGTATCTGTCAACTGTATCAATGTCAATATCCTGGTTATGAAATTGTACTGGTTTTCAAGATGTCATCATCAATGGAAACTGGGTAAAGGGTATACAAGATCTCTATAAACTTTAAAAGTACATGTGTATCCACAGTGATCTCAAAATTAAAGCTGAAATTAAATTATTTAAGGTTGGACTTACGTTTGGATCCAAAAGTAGTTATGGCTAAATATCTATTTCCATCTAGTGATTAACTTTCAGGAAGTTCTATGTATAAACAGGTAGGATCAAAACTCTCATCTCATTACCATCTCGCTTATTTTGGTTGCATTTTCATGAACAATAAAGACTAGAAAAGATAAATTTAATCACATTTATATACTTCATTAAATTATGTTATTTTAAAATAACAACCCATATTTATTAGACTTAATTTAAATACAAAGTAATCTTCTTTCCTGCACTTGTCTAGCTGATTAATTCCTTTCACATTGTACTTTTATATGAGACATCTTCATCTTTGCAGTGTGATATTTTCTCTTCTACATTTGAAGTGGGAAATGACGGAAGGAAAGCTAATCCCAGACAATGGCTGGGTAGCACACAGCAGGCAACTGTTTAGAACTTAAACCAACAAAAGATTATTCTGGAGGAGGAGTATTTTATTACTGACATTGTTTTAAACTACCAGGTCAAGGTGAAAAGCAGACCAGCTTTTCCCTGATTTTATTGTTGTTGTTCAATTCTGTACAGATGACAAATGGTGCCTCCACACCCCACGCCTGGCCCCCATCCTCTCCCAGACGTAGACCACTGAGTCTTGCTCCCACTCCCTTCCCTGACCTCAGTGTGCAAATGGTCCTAGATCAAAACAGGAATCCTATCTGTCCTAGAGTCAAGGCAATCGTATTGTGGGAGACAGAAAAAGAGTAGCAGATGCCTGGGCAGGAGTAGCAGATGCCTGGGCTACCGTGAGTAAAGAATGTGGCAATAAAAAGAAAAGAGAAGAATTTAAGTAATTAATTAAAAAGATTTAAAATATTACCTGAAAGTGTTTTAAGATCATGGGGCATTTTTAGCTCTACCAATCAGGTTATAGTCATTATGCTTTCGAGTGTTGCCTCATTCTTTGAGTCATAGACTGGGGAGATTAATGACAAATTCAGAGTTAACGAATGCAAACTCCAAACTTGGACTCAGGTCCTTTACTGTCACTGGTTCGTACCCTCTCTTTGTGCTTAGAACATGGACCTCATAAATAAATGCCATCCTATGTTTTCATATTGTTTATTCATGACACAACAGAATCAGAAAAAAAATATGCTTATTAATTAACTTATTTTACTGTTGTTTTGATTACATTTGCAAACAAATGCTATCACTAACTGGAGAAAGAAAAGCTCACCTACCCCTTCTGTCCTTCATCACCTGTTTATTTATTATACAGCCCCCAAGGGAAGTCTCCTTTCCCTCCTCAGTGTTCAAAACACTGACTTGCTTCAGAGCCACTTACACTTAGTTTTTTTATCATTTGTCCCCCTGTACCTCGTTGATCTAAGTTCCGAACTAAAGTCTCCCCAATAAAACAAATTAAAGGGTTTTAAGATCCAGAAAGACATAAATTAAATGTGTGTTGCCTCCATGGGGCAATAAAACAAGAGCCATTTGACTCTATACATTTGCTGACCTTTTGATCTGCATTTGCAAAGGAAGTGCCTCTTAGTTAGGATTTGGTCTTAGAATTTGCCTTTGAAAGGGGCCCACTGAACCTTTAATATTTCATTAGAACTTTCTGCTACTTATTGTATGTATACATCTCTCAAGTGGTTAGAATAATTCTATGCGTGAATTTTATTTAAGTGCTCATAAAAATGCTTTTTTGCCTTTAGTTTTCTTCAAAGTGTTCTTATTTTTTTCTTAGGGTTGATGATAACCTGCAAGACAGAAGGGGTTTATATGCTTGAATGGAGACGATATTTCTGTGGTAAAATAGAAGTTCAAGAAAGAGCTAACCATCATTTATTGATATAAAATATTTAAGGCCTTATTTTTAAGCATTAAAATTGAAACAGGTTCACTGCAGGATTCCAGATAAGTTCACTTGAGGTTGATCTGTTTTAGAGAAAAATGTGGTAAAGAAATGCATCCTGAGATCACCTACCTCCTTTATCAATTTTTTAATCATTAAAAACCAGTGTTTTCAGAGGCTTCTCTTGACATTTTTATAAGAACGTGGCCATAATTGACAAACAGAATAAAGGCTAAAAGTAAAATTCCCCGTGGATTAACATTTTTAGAAAAAGTGGGTATTACCAATGTGTTAAAATAATTTTTAACATTAAATTGCCAACACCATGGAAGCAACTTAAACTTATAAGGTCATTTGGTGTCATTCTCTATCATGATTGAATGGTCATACCCTCAGTGCAGACCAACAAGCTGAAAATAAAACTGGACAAAAGGTCTATGTTTCTGCAAGACAGTTCCAGAGATTTTACTGTTTTTTTAATCCTAGATATATTATAAATTATACATATATTAGAATTATACATATTACACAATGCATAATTATACTATTAATTTTCAAGTGAACAATGCAAATTACAGTAGATATACAGCTCCCTGTCCCAAAATAAATTATTAACATAGTTAAATTCAAGAAGGCTTGTGTGATTCATAGATGGATCCGGGAGAAAGTATTGCAAAAGCTTTTTTTTTTTCTCTTCTAAATTGGCTTCTCTGCTATTCTTCAAACATCTAATATAGTCCAATATTAAAGAATGCAGATATTTTTCAAAACGAATTTGGAAGGTTTTCCTGATTTTTCTTATTGTGTCATGCCTTTTTTGAGTCATTGAATTGAAATCAAATGTTTATCTTTGATATAATTCAATGCAATGAACATAAGTAGCATAAACACTATCATTTCCTACGGTGGTATTCATTCATTCTTCCACTTAGTCTTCCATTAATTTATTCAAGCACCTATATCTTGGGTGGCCACTCTGTGTCAGGAATTGTGCCAAACACGAAGGAGACAAAAAATTAGGCTGTCAAGTTCTCTTTTTTTTCATGCAGCTTCTGATATAAAAGTGTAAGCAAACTCAACAAGCAGGTAGTTTGCAGTATACGTAATAATGAAATTCAAGGGTGCTATAGAAGCAAATATGCAAAATGACTGTTGGAAATCACAAAAGGCTGACCAAAGAAAGAGGAGTCTAAGTTGGCAACTGAAGGATTACTAGGATTCTAGATAGTCAATGCTTGGGAAGAGTGTTTCAGGTAGAAAAAACAAAAACTCAAAATAAAACAATAAGCGGGAAGACACAAAGAAAGATAACTATGGTTTAAATCTGGATTTTTATGGAGGAAATGGTGAAGGCAAAGAGCAAGGGCCAGATCACAATTGTTTTGTATGGACTTTAAGGCAGGAACGATTAATTAAATACACAGGAACTTAGGAGACTATGACCTTTCATTCAGCTAACAGGTACACACATTGGGCCACTTGTGTCTGTGATACATGTACTACACATGATATTTAAATATCACATTGGCATTGAGAAAACACACATCTATCCAGCATTCTACATTGCTAAGTGGGAAAAAAAATATCCCTTCAGGAGCTTAGGTCAGTCTTTGAAAGCTGAAAGTTATATTTAGAGGTACCAAAGGAGAAAGATGGAAACAATAGAAGAAAATTCTTAGAAAAAAGCTAGGCATGCTAGTACCCAGATCAACACATTTTTCTTTCACATTTTTTTATATTATTTTTTTCTTCTGCAAATAAAAAGGCAATTAGAAAAAAGATATTTTTTATCTCCTGGATTCTATTTATTTCCTCCACGAACCCTCCACTATTCTTGTTTTTATAGTTATATGCATAATTCATTTATATATAATGTATATTATTTATATAAAATCATATAGAGAGATGTATGCAACATTTCATAGATATATGCAGACTTCAGGAAGGGAAAACTGTCATTTGAATTAGCTGATAAGAAAAAAAACTTATCTATTCACTATGTTTTGGGGAATAAAATATTACAATTTTAAACTTTTATTAATTTAGGAATTGTAAAGTACAATTTTTTTGAAACTGATTTACAGTGATATGTCCAGCATTAGTGACAATTCAGTGTGTAAATTCAGAAAGCTCACTTTATAAATTGTCTAGAGTTTTTTCATTTTGTAACTTAAAGCTATCTATTAGGGCTATTGTCAGGCTTTTTTGGTTTTATCTAAGGCTACTTCTAACCTCTATTTTCAAGACTCCTGGAATTAGACAAGTAACAGCATTAGTATAGTTGATGGTCTTGTCTGCAGAAATGGTAATAGGCTTCAGAAGATTAATAGCATGAGTAAGGTTTTACAATGGAACATCTGCAGAATAACCATTAAGCATATTTGTCATGGTAATTTTATTTGTGGCTCCTATAGCAGAGTTATCAGTAACCAGCTAATACTTTGTACTGACCAAATATGTATTTGAAAACCTGGTTTTCCCATGGATATGTGCTACAGAATGAGGCATTGGTATTTGGGTTATGAATAATTCAAGCAGAACATAATTGACCATTATAGTAGTAACATTACAATTTCAATTCACCTGTATTGTGCCTTGAATTGAATATTTAACAGAACCCAATAAACTTAACTAGCTAATTAATACTAATCAGTAAGAAAATTATATTAACACATTAATTCATTATAAATATGAACTGAACCAATATTTTAATGTTTTCTGATCATTTTAACAAGGGAAATATACTTTCAAGGTGAATTACATTTTCATTTCGTTAGGAATATAGATAGTAGCCACATTAATTATAAAGATACATGCACCTTATATGATCCTTTCAAGCTCAGTAGGGTACAGTTATGCATGGTACCAGACAACACAAAGTAGCAAAGCCTCCATTTCTGAGCATCCCAAGTAATCACTGATGAATCCATTTCACATGTCCACCTGCAGATGAAAGGTCTGCCTTCACTTGAGTCCATTTTTTCTGTTTCAGTTCAATAGTAGAAGCTGATGTTAAATCAGCAGAGAAAATGACTGTGATAGTACAGGAAGCCTCATACATGAACACAAATTCTAATCCTTGACTCTCATTTTGTCTTGGATCCATATTTGTGGCTTCCCAATAAGAGATATGTACCATTTTCCAACACCTTCTTAGTTTCCTTGTGAAGTCACAAAATGTATTATCTGGGAGGAGATATTTGAGCTGAGTCAGGCTTTGCAGTGGTAAATCCAGATTCATGAAGTACTGGGTAGGTTTGTGAGGGTGATGAGAAGTTCAGTAGGGTGGGGTGACTCTGTGAGTGGCAAGTTGAAGAGAGGATGATGGCATGGTAAAGAGTTTATGATAAAGAGGTGGGCTGAATGTAGAATATGAATAGTTCTCTTTGCTGCATTAATGGGATTTGATATTAACTTGGAGGTGATCAGCATGATTATAAGGTAGGGTATTAACCATTCTGGTGGCTATATGAAAAATGACCTGAGAAAAGATTAGTAACCAAGAAAAATTTTAGGAAACTGCTGACCTCAACAAGATTGTAAATTGGAGAGATTGAGGGCCTAGGAAGGCAATAAATAGGGATTAAGAGATTCTAAGGCTCCTAGTGAGGTAGACTAGATAGGATTTGATGATGTAGGAAGTAGAAATGAGGAATGGAGAATCTAAGATGCAGCCAGTTTTTCCAGCATAGGAGAGAGTGGAATGATCACTTTACTAGTATAACTGAAATTATAAACTGAAGAAAATGCTTCAGTGAGAGAAAAATAAGTTTGGTTTTTGATTTCAGTTTGAGGTCCCTATATAGAACATTTAAGTAAATAGGGACAGTTAATCCTATGTGACAATGAAATTTGGGATAAAGATTGGATACTGAGATATAATCACAGCCATGGGAGTGGATGACATCTTCCAAGAAGAACCAAGAGTAAAAACAGAGGAGTGGGAGATTTCACCTTAAATTTCACCTTGAAAGGGTGGGCAGAGGTAGAGGAACAGAAGGGGAGACCATGGTAGAATAGTCAGAGGTATTGAAGTAAAGGAGAAAAAAACTACTTTGAAAACAAAGAGTAGAAAAAAGACTTTTAGGAATAGCGTGAGTCAATACTGTTAGAGACACTTAAGACCTTTAGGATAATTAAATAAAACACAATTTTAGCCTTTGGCTATAGTAGTTAGCAGAAAATAACATTAACAAAAACATTTTCTGTAAGTGGTGATGGCAGTCAGTCAGTTTTTATCTGACTTATGGCTTCTAGCTTCTTTTATCAAAGAAAATTGAGAAATTTCTTTTTCAAATTAGACACATTGTTTTCAAAGCAGACACATGGCTCAAATAAACAACTATTTGGAATAGTTTAGATAGACATGTGAATAATTCTTACACTTACCAAGGACTTTTTTTGTTTAAATTTACCTGTTTGACAGTCTAGGGCAATACAAATGATTTAAATAATAATTCAACCTTTTGTGTATTAGAGCTGACTTGATATTTATAGAACAAGAATGCCAGAAAGTATAAATAGGCCATTCCCTATGTCCCTATAATATGGCACAGCTAAGCAATTTGTATGCACATTACATTGACTTTTAACCTTGCAAAATTTATTCAGCACATTTATCAAACTAGTAGATGAATATACTACCTGAACTACAAGAAAGACTTTAGAATTAAAAACACAGACTGTTAAGGAATAAAAAGAAACTGAAAAAAATCAACTTCCCAAAATATCAGATGTAGAAGGTTTAATTTACTAGATTAAGGGAACATATTTATTTATGGGAGAGTCAGACCTGGAACCTTCATTGCTACCCTTCATATGTTCTTATTTCTTCTAAAGAAAAGATACAGGGCTTCCCTGGTGGTGTAGTGGTTGAGAGTCCGTCTGCCGATGCAGGGGACACGGGTTCGTGCCCCGGTCCGGGAAGATCCCACATGCCATGGAGCAGCTAGGCCCGTGAGCCATGGCCGCTGAGCCTGTGCGTCCGTAGCCTGTGCTCCGCAACGGGAGAGGCCACAACAGTGAGAGGCCCGCGTACCGCAAAAAAAAAGATACAAATCTTGATGTCCCAATCAAGTTATTTAATTTAATACAAATGATTTTCTTCCACTCATTTGCACAAATGTGTATCGTTTGTCTTAAAAATGCTTAAAAGTTAACACTCACTTTCTCAATGTACTTCCATTTTTTAAAAGGTGTTTTAATAGCAAAGTACTGCGATTTTTAAAACAAATTTAGATCAAAGTATTGACCAGTAATGAAAGATTACCTTTGCATAAAATTTACCAAACTAGAAATAGAGGTATAGTGTTAATTCTGTTGTGCTAAGCCTTCAAACATACAGAGCTGGAGAATATATCCAAAAAGTTTAAGGTGCAAATAACAGAGTATGAGATTTCCCTAGAGTGCAATGCTTGAGTCACCTGCTTCCAAAAATATCAAGAAGACCCACTGTCTCTATTTACCCACTGTCTCTGTTTACCCCTTTCCTATTATGAACTCAGGGTTCCCATAATACTTATAAATGTCTTGAAGGGAAAATTAATTCAGCTCAATTCTATCTTAATACATGTTCTGGTGAAATAGAATTGGCTACTAAAGAAAGAGGCAGGCCATGGTCAATCATGTCTAAAATCACAAATTTCCTTATGCCGTCCCTGTTCCAGTAGAACCATGGATTGTCTCCTTGTGATCATGAATCTTAGAGGGTAGAATTCCTACTCACCAGTGTTATATTTACTGGATGAGATCTGAGTCTGACCAGCCACAGTACCATAAACAAAAGAGGAAAGGAGGCCAGCATCATTTAAATTCCAGCTCTGTCAGTTCCCTTTATTACAGGAATGAGAGGGCAGGGACTGGGTTTTGCCAAGCCTGTTGCTCTGTGTCAACACGGTAGATGATATCCAAAGTGGCTCAGGAATGTGAGTTTGACTGTTGCTAGGAGAATTCCAGATCCTTGAGCAGTTAGGGCATCAATGAATTTAGAGCAAGTGGCTGAGGCCCAATGTTTCAAAGCTACCAGGAGGCATGGGGAATGTTGTTGACCAGGGTTCCTGGCCTCCTTAATGAATAGAAATTGATAAGAGACCAGGCAAAATATTCAGGCAAGGCTTTATTGGGACTCCTGCTGCAGCAGGAGGGAAGGAGAACAAGCAACATGTTAACAGGTTCCCTTGCTCGCTTGCTCCCTGAGGTGGGTTGATCTGCCTCCTTATATGGGGTGATGGTAGGGGTGGGTCTGGGAGTCGAGCTGGAGGTCTACTTAGGTAGTTTGCCCAAACCATTGGTGATACTGTGTGCAGGGTGCTTGTACAGTGCCCTGCTTTTGCTCCCGGCTCCTCAGAAGTGGTAGAGTTTTTGATCTTTTTGTATCTTGTTGTTCATAATTTGCCCCAACTGAGCATGCACACAGTTATTTTTAAGCCCTTATAGTTTCTTTGTAGTTTGTTGCTCAAGAAAATGTTTGTCCCGGTGCCAGCACTGCAGCAAATGGTCCCAGGTCCCAGCCTGCCTCAGGAACACTCTTCAGAGCCCTGTTCATGTTGAAGCTCCTATGTCCTCATGAACATGAGCCTAAAGTGTTTCTATCAGTTTTAATAATCACCTCCTTCAGTTTACATAGAGAAACATTGGTGCAAGATTGTCCCTGGTCTTGGGCCAGACCAGATTTCATGTTACCAGTCTACAGATTCTGAAGGATGATTTTTATCTTCCTCTCAAAAGACTACACAACACATTCAAGAGGTATAGTGGCTTTTGAAATAGCTTGAATCACAAAAGGACTTGTTACACACCCATCTCCCAGAGGCGTGTTCCACAAATATGTAAGCATAGATCAAGAAAAAGCAAAAGCAGCTTCTTCAATCCTAAAATTAAGGGAAAACATATCAAAATAAATTATCAGTAGGCCTTAGATGCAGAGTCTTTCTCAACCAAGATCTGGAAAGACATACAAGCCCACATGTAAAAAGGCCACAATGGCAGACAGCTAACATCAGCATAGCTCTTGAACAGACCCTATTCAGTGTCTGTGCCAGTATGAGTATCTCCCTCATAAGGGTCTGAACCTCATTGTGTCCTATTGTCTATATTTTTAAATCATTTTCTCTGGTTCACAGCGTTGTTTCTTAATTGCCTTATTCTCCTCTGATTTGCATAATATAAATTGCCAATACAGCAATTGACTTTTGTCTTCCAACTCTCACCCCAATCTGAATGCTTATTGTTTATGATTAAACAAAATACTTTGAAATCATCTAAAATACACTGATTGAAAACTTGCACTGGATAATTAAGGTTATATTAACAGAATGATTCAAAACTTACAATAAAATTCTTCCCTAACCCTGCTTATTTGGAATAACGGGTGTAGAACTCTGCAGATGAAAGGAAAATAGTTATGATAAATGTTTTCTAGTTTTTAACATCTTTATTGGAATATAACTGCTTTACAATGTTGTGTGAGTTTCTGTTATATAACAAAGTGAATCAGCTATATGTATACATATATCCTCATATCCCCTCCCTCTTGAGCCTCCCTCCCACCTTCCCTATCCCACCTTTCTAGGTCTTTCAAAGCACAGAGCTGATCTCTCTGTGCTGTGCTGCTGCTTTCCACTAGCTATCTATTTCACATTTAGTAGTGTATATAACTCCATGCTACTCTCACTTCACCCCAGCTTCCCCCTCCCCTCATCTCCTCAAGTCCACTCTCTATGTCTATGTCTTTATTCCTGCCCTGCCACTAGGTTCATCAGTACCATTTTTTTTTTTAGATTCCATATATATGTGTTAGCATACAGTATTTATTTTTCTCCTTCTGTCTTACTTCATTCTGTATGACAGACCGTAAGTCCATCCACATCTCTACAAAAACTCAATTTCGGTTCTTTTTATGGCTGAGTAATATTCCATTGTATATATGTGCCACATCTTCTTTATCCATTCATCTGTCGATGTATGTGTAGATTGCTTCCTTGTCCTGGCTATTGTAAACAGTGCTGCAATGAACATTGAGGTACATGTCTCTTTCTGAATTATGGTTTTCTCAGGGTATAGGCCCAGTAGTGGGACTGCTGGGTCATATGGCAGTTCCACTTTTAGAATTTTAAGGACCTCCATACTGTTCTACGTAGTGGCTGTATCAATTTACATTCCCATCAACAGTGCAAGAGGGTTCCCTTTTCTCCACACCCACTCCAGCATTTATTGTTTATAGATATTTTGATAATGGCCATTCTGACCAGTGTGACGTGTAACCTCGTTGTGATTTTGCTTTGCATTTCTCTAATTATTAGTGATGTGGAGCATCCTTTCATGTGTTTGCTGGCAATCTGTATATCTTCTTTGGAGAAATGTCTATTTAGGTCTTCCACCCATTTTTGGATTCGGTGGTTTGTTTTATTGATATTGAGCTACATGAGCTGCTTGTATATTTTGGAGATTGATCCTTTGTCAGTTGCTTTGTTGGCAAATATTTTCTCTCATTCTGAGGGGTGTCTTTTTGTCTTGTTTATGGTTTCCTTTGCTGTGCTAAAGCTTTGAAGTTTCATTAGGTCCCATTTGTTTATTTTTGTTTTTATTTCCATTTCTCTAGGAGGTGGGTCAAAAAGGATCTTGCTGTGATTTACGTCATAGAGTGTTCTGCCTATGTTTTCCTCTAAGAGTTTTATAGTGCCTGGCCTTACATTTAGGTCTTTAATTGATTTTGAGTATGGCGTTAGGAAGTGTTCTAATTTCATTCTTTTACATGTAGCTGTCCAGTTTTCCCAGCTCCACTTATTGAAGAGGCTGTCTTTTCTCCATTGTATATTCTTGCCTCCTTTTTCAAAGATAAGTTGACCATATATGTGTGGGTTTATCTCTGGGCTTTCTATCCTGTTCCATTGACCCATATTTTTGTTTTTGTGCCAGTACCATACTGGCACAAAAGACAGGCCCCTGTCTTCCCAGGTCTGTGTGATGCGGCCTGAGACGCAGTGGCTCAGCCAGGGCTGCGGCCCGCGTGTCATGAGGGCCCCTGCTGCCCCTGCAGGAGGAGCGTCTCTGGGGCACATCCAGCCTCCTGAGGGAGCCGAGGGAGGGAGCGCAGAACGAGCCGGCACGGGGCTGCCACGCGGCTCACGCTCAGGCACACGCGTGTGCTCACGTGGTCCTTTCAGAGCGAGCACGCTGTTTTGTAACTCCACAGTGGTGACCAGAATGAGACTCTCCTGGGTACTGTCACGTCCTCCCGTGGCTCTAAGACTTGTTCTTACGGGCCGTGCCCGCAGGATAGGGTATCGGCCTAAACGCAGACATGAATTTAGCAGCTTGAGACGACGCACACTGATGACCTCCCGTGGTTTCTGAGGGCAGGGATTCAGAGCAGGAGGGCCAGGGGATTCCGGCCGAGGGTCTCTCAGGAGGCTGCAGTAGGGGCTTCAGCCGGGGCTTCCCCATCCCATGGCCGGACCGGGCGGGATGCCTGGCTTCCAGGAGGCTCCTCCTGTGGCTCCTCTGCACGTAGGCCCCGCAGGGCTGCTGAGGCTCCTCAGTGCACGGGGGCCGGCTCTCCTCAGGAGGAATGTGACGCGGGAGAGCGTTGGTGGAAAGTTCTAGACCCTCCTCCTCATCCTGTGGCTACCTCAGCATCTTGTACACTGTGCTGTGTGCGTTTGTCTCTGAGCAGACCCTGCGGGAAGTGTGGCATCTTCTCTGCTTTCAGTGGGTACAGGAGCCTAGGGAATTCAGGGCTGCCAGGACTGTCTGTCTGGACTCACTGAATGTTGTGGACCAGGAACAGAGTCCGTCGGCCACATGAGTGTCTTAGATGCTCAGTATTTTCCTACTGAGGTGGAGGTGCTTTTAACAATGCCTCACATTTCCTCCTATAGATTGTGTTGTGGTTTTTTGTTTGTTTTTTGCCACGCCGTGCAGCTTGTGGGATCTTAGTTCCCCAACCAGGGATTGAACCTGGGCCCTCGGCAGTGAAAGCACAGAGTCCTAACCACTGGACCGCCAGGGAAATCCCTGTTGCTGTTGTTGTTGTTGATAGCTATTTTGAGGTGTAATTCCCACACTCTTCACCTCATCCACCTAAAGCGTGCCGTTCCCTGCTTTGTAGTGTATTCATTGAGTGCAGTCGTCACTACTACCAATTTTAGAACGTTCCATCACCCCGAGAGGAAACCCCATCCCCATTAGCATCCCTCCCATCCCCCTCCCCAGCCCCTGACAACAAGGAACCCACTCTCTGTCTCTGTGCACTTGTGCACTTGCCTGTTCTGGACGTTTCCCATCAATGGAATCACACACCCTGTGTGTCCTCCATCTGGCTTCTCTCACTGAGCATTGTGTTCTCAGGGTCCACCCACGTTGTAGCGAGTGTCATTGCTTCACTCTTTTTCGTGGATGGATAATATTTCAGTGTGTGGAGGGACACATTTGTTTATTCGTTCATCTGTTGATGGACATTTGGGTGGTTTCCACATTTTGGCGGTTGTGAATCATGCCTCTGTGAACATTAATGTTCGGGTTTTTGGTGTGGTATTTTTTTGGCTGCGTTGGGTCTTCATTGTTATGCGCGGGCTTTCTCTAGTTGTGGTGAGTGGGCTCTAGTCTTTGTTGCAGTGCGCGGACTTCTCATTGCAGTGAATTCTCTTGTTGCGGAGCACAGGCTCTAGACACGTGGGCTTCAGTAGTTGCAGCACGTGGGCTCTGTAGTTGTGGCGCATGGGCTTCATTGCTCCGTGGCATGTGGGATCTTCCTGGACCAGGGCTCGAACCTGTGTTCCCTGCATTAGTAGGCAGATTCATAATCACTGCACCACCAAGGAAGCCCAATGTTCAGGGTTTTGTGTGGACGAATATTCTCATTTCTCTTGGGCAGACACCCAGGAGAGGAATTGCTGGGTCATTTGCTAACTGTTTAACTTTTGAGGAGCTGCCAGACTGTTTTCCAAACCCAGCTGTCCTCACTGTTTTCTGCCGTTTGCCAGGAGGCCTTGGGGCCGATTGTTCCCATCAGTGGTTCTTCCCCAGGGTTTCTGGGTCAGCAGTGGTGCTGAAGCTGCGGGTTGGTTCCCCCGTGTCGGGAACCACTGGTCTGCAGGGCTGTCCTGTGCTGGACCGCACATGCTCCATCTCCCGCCTCCGGCCTTGTCTAAGTAATATGAGTTCAATGGATATTTACTGCTCCGTCCTTGGTAAGTTGGAGGATATTATTAAGAACGATAGAAGATTGTTTTTTTCCTTTGCCTTAAAAAATAAGATTCTGGGCAAAAGGTCACATACCATAATTCTATTTACAAACGTCCAGAACGGGCAAGTCCACAGAAACAGAGAGTGGATTAGTGTGGGCAGGGGCTGGGGAGGGGATTGGGGCACGTCTGCTAATAGGGTGATGGGATGTTCTGGAACTAGATAGAGGGGGTGGTTGCCCAGCTCTGAATGTATTAAAACCCACTGAACTGTATACTTGAAGCGGCGGCCCATTCTGTGTGAATTAGAGCCCAGTAGGGCTGCTGTTGCAAAGATGAGGCTTAGGACACAAAGGGTGTTTCCGGAGTTGTTTGACCTGTTAGGACCGCTGCACCGTGGGGGACCCTGTCCTGGGACCTTTCGGGCATCCGTGCCCTGGCCCGTAGGGCTCTGCCCGCGTTGCCGTCCTCCACTGTGAAGTGTGGAAATGGTGGCCTGGAGTGAGAGAGGCAGTCGCTGTCCCGGGGCAGGGCTGGCAGCTCTGGGCCTGACCATCTCACCTCCGGCTTCAGCCCGTGCTCTTCGCGGGCCCTCCTCTCTCTGTGCATCCTCTTCGAGGCCCCTCCTCACCGCGATAGGAACCTTCACCGGCGGGGCGGAGGTGCAGTCTAGAGTTACAGACCGTCCACACGATGCGTCGTCCTCACTTGGTTTCTGCGGGGTCTTGGGTTAGCTGGCCGCCAAGACCCTGGCGAAAAGCCAGAGCAACCCCTGACGTGCTCCTCGGGGAAAGCGGCGAGGCCAGCCCTCGGGTGGAGACCAGGAGAGCGCCGCCGTGGCCGGGAGGGAGGACCGCTGCTCGCCCGTTCCCGGTGGTTGCACGCGTGGTGTTTCCCCATTTTACAGATGGAGACCGAGGCCTGCGGCGGTTCAGGGACTCAGAGGCAGGCCTGTGGCTTCCAGGCTGCAGGAACGCCTGGGGGAAGTCCTGGGGCAGGCGGGTCGGGGACTTAGAGTCCTTCCCGGTCCCTTCCCCGCAGCCCGCTGGGTGGCAGGGCGTTGCAGGAACAGGCGCTCCCGGAGCCAGCGTGTCCCACGTGGCAGGACATGGCCCCAGCGCTGTGGGTGGAGCTCTCTGGTAGGTCCTGCGGGTCGGGGAGTCCGGGGGCTGCAGCACCCGCCTCCTCTGGTCGCCCCCATCACCGGAGCGGGGAGGGACGGCTCTGAACCCTGTCCCGTTGTCTTTCAGGACAAACCCCACGATGCCGCTCACGAAATCATCGAGACCATCCAGTGAGTGTGGCGCCTGCTGGCGCGGGGCCTCGGGGTGGGGCAGTCCTGAGTTCCCAGCAGCCCCCCCAGCCGTGCAGTCCCCCATTCCTCCGTGCCGATCCGCGTCAGCATCGTCAGCATCGAGGAGGCTTGGGAATCGGGGCTGTGGGGTCAGGGGTCAAGTCCTCTGAGTGTGACCCAGGACAGGCCTTGGTGCTTCGTGAGCTGACTTCCTGTGGAAGAGGCTGGAAGTCCTGAGTGGCCAGCTTCCAGAGGGACCCCTCCCCTCTCCCCTCATCACCTTGGTTTACTCTTCTCCTGTGGGGTTTGGTGTGACCTTTGGGTTTGGGCCGCTCTTCCCTCTGTGAGCCTGCCCCGTGCTGTGCAGAGGAGGCTGGGTGAGGGTGAGATCTGGGAGGAGGGCTGCCTGCTGTGTTCTAGTGGGCTGTCTCCTCACGTGGGACCTGAGGGTCTGCGATGGCCTCCAGAGTGCCCTCGGGGGCCCATGCGCAGAATCCTGCGACTGCTTCATGTGTGTGACCGTGGCCCTGGCATCTCGCTGCATTGTGCTTTAAAATCCTTAGCTGTGTAGCCACTGCCTGGGCCACACGCCATTATATCTGCTTGAACCTGGGGCGGCCGGGCTGGCAGCAGCACAAAAGGCTGTTTGGTACATAGGGGTGGTGCTCCCCCCTCTCCGTCCTGTCCTTCCTGCAAGAGGCGAGCATGTATCAGTTTCTTCTGTATTGTTTCAGATTATATGTATGTATATATTACTGTAGTATATTAGTATAAAATCTATCGTAGGGTTCTCCAGAGAAACAGACCCAGTGATGTCTGTGTATATGAGATTAATTTAAGCAGCTGAGTCACACAACTTCAGGCTGGCGAGTCTGAAATATGCAGGACAGGCCAAGAGAGGCAGACCGAGGGAAGAGTTGATGTTGTAGCTCAAGTCCAAAAGCAGTCTGGAGGCAGAATTTTATGTATACACATACAGATTAATTCCATATAATATAGTACAGAGGGGTTCTGTGTAGTTTACCCAACTTTCTCCAATGGTGACGTCGCACATAACTGTAATAGCAAAACCAGAAAATGGACATCGGCATAATCTGCAGACTTTATTCACTGTGCATGTATGGTCACGTGTATGCACACATGCATTCTTGTAACCTCCACCTCAGACAAGACATAGATCGGTTTCATCACGACAATATTTTTATCCCTCTTAAATACATAAATACAGATATCCTGGAGATGGCAAGTGTTGTGAACTTAGGGAAGTAGTGTACTAAGGTATTCATCAGAGAAGAGCTGGTGTCCAGTTTAGGTTGTCATCATCACTTCCTGATGTGAATCCCAAATTACTCCTTTGGTTTTTTTCTAGTGTTAACGAATTCCTGACATGAGGTGGATCTTTGACTTTACGTAGCATCACTAGATGACCTGTAGTGCACAGACGTGTGCCGGGACAGTTCCTGGGCCTCTCTTTGTTTTGAGGGTGGTGGGACATCAACAGCAGACTGAAGGTTGCCCAGATCTCCCCCAAACCGAGATTACCCCCAACCCCTGTTTTTAACCACGTCAAATGTATTTATTTAATACTTTGACTCATGCTTTTTTTTTTTTGGTGGTACGCGGGCCTCTCACTGTTGTGGCCTCTCCCGTTGTGGAGCACAGGCTCCGGACGCACAGGCTCAGCGGCCATGGCTCACGGGCCTAGCCGTTCCGTGGCATGTGGGATCTTCCCGGACTGGGGCACGAACCCACGTCCCCTGCATCGGCAGGTGGACTCTCAACCACTGTGCCACCAGGGAAGCCCTTTGCTTTTGGTTTTGATCTTCTTTTGAAATATTGTTTTTCTCTTTTTCCCTTCTTTCCACATAGGAGGAAAAGAGACGTAGAGTTACATCCGGAGAACGGTAAGAATAATAAAGCTTTTTTTTCTGTTCAATATGTAATCTTGATGACTGAAATTACTTTTCTGAAATCTTTTAAAAAGAAGAACTTTATAGTGAGTTGCCAGGGTGACCATAGATACCTTAAGGATGCTGGGTTTGCAGTCAGGTTATTAACCTTGTGATTCAGGTAGAATTCTCTTGCAAAGAGTGAATTGGGGGCAACTGGCAGTTACCAGAACTAGATCTAAAGGTTGTATTAAATATTAAATCTTGAGGTAATATGTGCCTTTTAGGGCTCCTGAGATGAAGATTGATTTTTTGGGGGGTGGGGAGGTGTGTAGGTAAGAAGGAAGACCTTTTGAAAACTGCCTCCACGGGAGGAGTCTGTGAAAGTCATCCTTAGGGTATGTGATTTTGCTTGACAGGGTTGCTGGACTGCTCCCTGCAGAAGAACCAGGAAGAGTAACACCAGGAACACATGTGGAAGAAGAAGAAAGAGATGATAAAGTAAAGCCTGGTCACCCCCAGGTTTGTCACTTCCACTTTAATCTCAGAACCCATTTGTTTCTAGGAAGGGGGGGGTCAGGGTGTGGGCAGCATGTAGGAACAGAATGACATTCACTAATGATCAAAATGACCTTGAATTTAGCTAAAATCCTCTTCAAACTCATTTTTCTGCTGGTTCTCTATGTGGAAGGTGTGTTACGTGGCTCTGGTGATAGTAAATCAGCGGTAGGCCTGGAAGTCAGCTGGACCTCTTCGACTTGATCAGTCAGTCACAGAGCTTCAGTCTGTCCCCTCTCCTGTCTGCATCTCCTGCCCATGAGGTCTTTGTGAAGATCTCATTTTCAAACACATGAGGTGCTAAAGTGCTCTAGTATCGTCCAGGTGTAAAGTTGCATTCTTAACTGAGAACAGACCAGTTCTTTCCCCAGACCTCCAGCTCCTTTGTAAAATCAGAGTTTCAGGTTCAATGAAATACAGATGTACCCACTGAACCCCCATAGGAGGGGGTAGGAGAAGTTACTGGGGATCTGATAGTGGAAGCTTTACCATTAGACAGCACTGCCCCATATGACAAAGGGCTAACATTGGTCGGGCACAGGTGGTAGAACAATATCACGTCCTTTTTGGTTTTATTAAGACATTGATTAGAAGTTTCAGCTCAGCAGAGAGGCAGCACCCTGGGTGGGGACTGGGCCTCCACCATCTATGGCTCCTCCCCTCCAGCACCCAGGCTAGGTACTCAGTTCCCAGCAGCCCAGAGGGCAGGAACAGAGCTCTGCCAGGCTGGCCTTCCCAGAGGGCAAGTGTAAGCAGCACAGCCAGGAATGCGAGCGACAGGCTTTGCTGGGTTGTCGGGAAGGAGGGCGACGTCTGGCTCAGCATGGCTGGAGTCAGCGCTAGCCTCCCCTCGGCCATGGGCACTGGGTCCCCGGTCTCAGGCTCACACAGTCCTCCAAAGCCCTTCCCTCGGGGTGGCGCTCAGACCCTCCACCCAGTCCACCCTCCCGCCCCAAACACCAGCAGGTCAAGCACCACTCAGAGAAAGGGGCCTTTAAAAGGCTTTAGAAAATCTTAGAATCCGGATATGGAAGCTGCTATGTTTCACTTCTGGCTGAGAGCTCTGTTCCCAGAGCACAGGATGGCCCAGGGGGGCGAGATTGGAGGGTCTCGCTGTGACCGCCCCCCCCCCACCCCAGGCACTGCTGGCCTTTTTAGCCACATGCCTGCATTCCTTGGAAATACATTCCATTAACAGCCAAACGGAACACCCTGAGAAACGAGAGGAATTATTGGTTCGTTTCAACCCTTAGCAACAGGGAGTTTTCACCACTGTGTGTGTATTTCGTCTGCTCTCTGCGATGCGCTGGAACTTACCTTTGGGCAAAATGTGCCTCAGCTGTCCACGGCACCCGACACACTTGGCGACTCCGCCTGACCCGGGAGCGCCCTGAGCCCCAGGGACAGGGTCCCTCCTTCCTGACCACCCCCTCGTGGGAGTGCTGAGGCCGGTCAACCCCCAGCCCTGGGGGCTCAGCGTCCCCTCGGAAGTGACTGCGAGTCAACCTCCCCATCGACCCCCTCCCCCCGGTCTCCCTCCCGCCAGGGCCGCTTCGTGCGCGGTGCCGGTCGGCCCCTCCTCAGGGGCTAGGTGTCGGGGAAGCCCCGAGAGCGGGCGCCCTCCCGCACCCTCACGACTCGGTGCTGCTACGGGTGGATCCCGCGGCCGGGGGGCAAGAGGCGCGACGGGGGTGGGAAGGAGACGGTGCCACGGGAAGCCCACCCCGGGCCGGGGCGGAGAGGCAGGAGGCGGCGAGGAGGGCCGGCCCAGCCGCGAAGCCCGTGCCTCCGCCCCGCCCGGCCCGAGCGGCCCTCAGACCTCCCTGCCGGCCCCTGGGCTCGGAGTGGGTGACGGGCACGCCGAAGAAGCCGTCCCGCTCGAGCCGTCCGGAGAGGCCGGCCCAGGGCTTGTGCCTGTTCCCGGCGTGGGGCGAGCACCGGGGCGTGAGGGTGTGGAGCTGTCCGGCCGCAGGTCACAGTCTTTGCCTGTTGGAAGGGAGGGCTGCGATGGGCCTGTGCCGACGGAAGGGGAGGATGGAGCCGCCCACAGTCCCCGTTTGCCAGGCAGAGCTTCAAGGGACACCCAGGCCTGGCGAGTCTGTGCCCCACCCAGGGCCGCTGGGTTTCTGCGTGGCAGCCCCGGCATCTCCTGCTGAGAAACCCCGGAGATCGTGCTCCTTCCCCCGAGCCCACCGCCCCGCTGCAGAGCCCAAGGGGGCTGGGGGCTTCACCCCAAACTTGAAGCCACACCTGGGGGCCGGGACACAAGCGGGGGCCCCACCTTCCCCGCAGGAGCAGACGCCGCGGAGGGTCTATCTTTTGGAAATAAATTTAGGCTAAGAGGTTTTACACACAGAATCTTAGAGCTGGGAAAAGTCCTTTGTGTCATTCATGTAGCTTCGTAAGATTTTTTTTTTAATGAGAGGATGGATTTCCTTGAGCAAGAGTGAATTTCCAGGAATGGGTCCCTGGTTACCAAGGACTGTTTTCGGGAAGAAAGATGAATCCATTCTGTGAATGCCTTATAGAACTTATTCTATATTGTAGTTCTCTCTGGAAACACATGTACCGTTGATCTTTGTAGCAGCCCTTAACATCCTCAAGAGAAGCTCTCATTTCCCCATTAGTACTTGTTATAGACTGAATATTTGGGTCCCCCCAGCATTCACATGTTGACACCGTACCTCCAATGTGATGGTATTAGAAGGTGGGTCTTTTGGGATTTTATGAGCTCATCGGGATGGAGCCCTCATGATGAGATTCTTATCCTTGTGAGAGTTATGAGAGAGCTGGCTTTTTCTCTCTGCTCTCTGCCCTGTGAGGACACAATGAGAAGTGGACAGTCTGCAACCCGGAAGAGAGTCCTCACCAGAAGGCGATGATCCCGGCACCTAGATCTCAGACTTCCAGCCTCCAGGACTGAGAAATACATTTTTGTTGTTTACAAGCCCCCACCCCACCCCGTTTATGGTACTTTGTGACAGCAGCCCAAACTGACTTAGCACTCTTTTCTTCAAGTACATCAAAGAACTTGTGGAACCCATCCATTTTATGATACAATTTCCCAAATAACCAATATTCTTTCTATACACTGATTTGTCAACTTTTTTATTTATCAAAATTGTTATAAAAAAAGCTTCCATATTTTTTCCTAATAAATTGTTTCCAATCCAAGTTGTCACTGTAATGGTTCTATGATATTAGTAATTTGAGCCCTAATACCCTGCTTAAAATAATCATTCGTCTTATGAATAAGTTCAGGGTTCAAATGCAAAAGTTTTCAAAGGATATACTGTGTAAAACATCTATGTCATCCCTCTGAAGGAAAGAAGGAGGGAAGAAAGGAAGGAGGGAAGAAGGAAGGAAGGAAGGAAGGAAGGAAGGAAGGAAGGAAGGAAAAAACATTGAATTTGCTCTCAGTTTAGCTGCCACTTCCTAAGGGAAGCCCTTTCCAACTCCAGACCCTCAGGCATCACAAATAAGGTCTCATGGGACACTGTCCATACTGTTGCATGTCATGTTTCCTGAAAAGCTGCTTCTGAGACAAGGACAGAGTTTCAGGAAGTTTCTTGAGGTGTGTTTTTTGGGATAAACATAGAATTACCATATGACTCAGCAATTCCACTCCTAAATCATTGAAAACAAACACTCAAATCTACGTACACACGTTTATAGCAGCACTATTCACAATAGAAAAATCATGGAAATAACCCAAATGTCCATCATTGGATGAATGAATAAACAAATTGTGGTATATACATACAGTGGAATAGTAATTCAGTCATAAAAAGGAATGGAGCAATTAAATATCAGTTACACGGCCAAAAACATTTTTTTAAGGAATGCAATACTAATACATATTACAGTGTGGATGACTCTCACGAACATCATGCTAAGTTGAAGATGCCAGACACAAAGGTCATACACTGTATGATTCCATTTATCTGAAATATCCAGAATAAGTAAATCCATAGAGAAAGAAAGCAGATTGGTGGTCTCCAGGGCCTGATAGAGAGAGCGAAGTAGTATCTTCTCAATGGGTACAGAGTTTCCTTTTGGGGTGATAAAAATGTCTGGGGGAAAAAATTTTTAATTGGAAAATGATTGTTTAAAAACAAGTCTGTGGGGTATTTCTTGGTACTGCCTTTCCCAATTTTGACAGTAAATGGTCAAGTACACAGTAAATGGTCAAGTACAGCAGCCATGGTTTGAGAAAGAAATGATGACCAGGGCTCAGAACACTCACTCGGGGACGAGCATGAGGGTCACCGCACGAAGTAAGCCATCCATTTTAGCAGAGATATTATCCAAGGATGAGGGGAATTGAGAGTGGATAGCACAGGAGGGAGACAATGACTATCAGTTGTGGCCTTGAGGCCACCTACAGTAACAGAAGCTATAGTTCGACCCATTGACCCTCCTTTCACTAGTAGTTCATCTCAACTCACCCTCTCCCCTAAAAACGATCCATGGAAACTATGAAAGAGTTGTTTCCAGAACTTATGCAAAGACGTTGATCCAAGTAAAGGCAACAAAAGCAAAAATAAAGTGGGGCTACATCCAACTAAAAAGCACAACAAAGGAAACCAACAACAAAATGAAAAGGCAACCTACCGAATGGGAGAAAATTTTTCAAATCATATATCCTATAAGGGGTTAGTATTCAAATTATATGAAGAACTCATACAAAAAAAAAATAGAAAAAAATCCAACTAAAAAATGGGCAGAGGATCTGAATAGACATTTTTACAAAGAAGATACAGAGATGGCCAGCAGATAGTTAAAAAGGCACCTAAAATCACTAATCAGCAGAGAAATCAAACCACAAAGAGGTGTCACCTCATTCCTGTTGGAATGGCTAATATCAAAAAGACGGGAACGTGCTCGCTTTGGCAGCACATATACTAAAATTGGAACGACACAGAGAAGATTAGCATGGCCCCTGCACAAGGATGACACGCAAATTCGTGCAGCCGCATAGCACAAGGAGATCAGCTCGGTGCTTTGTGACCACCTAGAGGGGTGGGATAGGGAGGGTGGGAGACTCAAGAGGGAAGAGATATGGGAACATATGTATATGTATAACTGATTCACTTTGTTATAAAGCAGAAACTAACACACCATTGTAAAGCAATTATATTCCAATAAAGATGTTAAAAAAAAAAAAGACAGGAACTAACAAGTGTTGGCAAGGGTGTGGAGAAAAGGGAAGCCTCGGACACTGTTGGTAGGAATGTAAATTGTTGCAGCCAGTATGGAACACAGTATGGAGGTCCTCAAAAAATTAAAAATAGAACTATCATACGATCCAGCAATTCCACTACTTGGTATTTGTATGAAGGAAACAGAAACTCTTAATTCAATATGAAATCTGTACCCCCATATTCATTGCAGCATTATTTACAGTAGCCAACACTTGGAAACCCCTGTGTTCATCGATGGATAAAGGACATTTGGCATATATATATGCCAAATTATTTATATATATATATATAATTCAGCCATGAGAAAGAAGCAAATCCTGCCATTTGTGAGAGCATGAATGGACTGTGAGTGTGTTATGCTAGATAAAATATGTCAGGCAGAGAAAGAAAAATCCTGTATGATCTCACTTTATATGGAATTTTTAAAAAAGCTCATAGAGGCAGGGGGTGGCGGGTGGGTGAAATGGGTAAAGGTGGTCAGTATGTACAAACTGCCAGTGATGAATAAGTCCTGGGGATGTGACTATAGTTAATAAAACCGTATTGCATATTTAAAATTTGCTAAGAGCGTAGATCTTAAAAGTCCTCATCACAAGAAAAAAAGATTTCTACCATGTATGGTAATGGATGTTAACTAGACATACTGTGGTGATCATTTTTTAAATTGAAGTATAGTTGATTTACAGTATTATATTGTAATAAAAATATATTAGAACACAGTGATTCAATATTTTTATAGATTATACTCCATTTAAAGTTATTATAAAACATTGGCTATCCTTATAGCTTATTTATTTTATGCATAGTAGTTTGTGCCTCTTCATCCCCTCCCCTACCCCTATCTTGCCCCTCCCCCCTTCCCTCTACCCACTGGTAATCACTGCTTTGATGTCTACATCTGTGAGTTCATTTCCTTTCTGTTACATTTATTGTTTATTTTTTAGATTCCACATGCGAGTGATAACATACTGTATTTGTCTTTCTCTGTTTGACTCATTTCACTAAGCATAATAGTGTTGCAGCAAAAATAGAAATGAAGTTTTTCCTCTCCTGAAAATAAGGAAAGTAAAGGGGACAGTGAACAGGCTAGAGAAGACACATAAACTGGCCTGAAAGGGTTAATCGATCCTAGTTTTATTTAAACTGTTACTAATCTGTAGTGTCTGTAACTAGATGTATGTTTCACAAAACTAAATTACATCCTGTTCCTATCACTCCCTAGCTGTCAATGTAAATTACATCCTGCATCTTGTGCTTAAGCTCCCTGCACTGTCTTGTAGCAAATCACCCTGTGTAGCTATTTGCATTTCAGGAAGCAGATGGCAGGCAGATAAAGCAGAGGCAAATGAACCCAATTACCGGTCCCAGTTACCGGACTGCCTGACGCTGCCTGACGCCAGCGATGCAGGTTTCGAAATAATGCAAGATGAAGAATGCAGGACCTTTACCACTTTGATCCTTATTACCACTCCCTGGACTGCGATGGCCGCCCGAGGGGCCGGGAGGCCAGCCGGGGCTTCCAGGCGTGTGTGTCTGCATCGTGTCTGCAGCCAGTGTCCCTGAGGACGCGCTCGGCCCATCATCACTGAGTGAAGCTACGCCACGACAGCGCGGCCGACTTTCTTCTGGCGCTGTGAGGACCTGTGCACATTGCAGGATTCGGTGCCTCTGCCCGCCGTGGGCGACTCCCTGCGGGAGGGCCTGCTAGACTTCAACGCCCACCGCCTGCGCGGGGTGGACTGGGTGCCGCCCCTGAGCACCCTCTGCCCCCGATCTGTATCCAGAGCTTCTTCCAGCCATGGCTTGGCGAGACGGGTTTGTACTTACGCTTCCAGGGGCTCTCGTGTGGGCGCTGCGAAGCGGGGTTTTAGATGGTACAAGGTGGAGGGTGGGCACTAGAACTGGTGCCCAGTGCCCGGGTGTGTGTGCACTAGACGGGGCGTGCGGCCTAGGACTCCTGCCGGCTCGGTGACCCCGGCCGAGTGCCTTAAGGCTTCTAGGTCTCAGTGTTCTCATCTGTAGCATGGGCTTAACTGGACTCACTCTGTGTGGCGGTTACAAGGTCACACTCTGTTAATGCTTGTACACTCTACAATGTAGAACACTTAGCACATTTAGGAGCATCGTTCATTGTTCCACAGATGTTACCTGGTCTGTTGAATGACTTTGCCTGCTACACACCAAAGCGATTAGGAAATTGATATATCCCAGCTTCATTTCCTTTTCATTAAAACAGGGCTCAGGAAAAAAAAATTATTTTTCAATAGTCCTATCCTATAGTGGAAAGAGCACCGGTGTGAAGGCGGCTTAGGGTTTGAATTCCAGAGTTTATGCTCTCTGTGGCCTGGGCAGATTTCTTTTGCACTACAATCCCCACACGTGTAAAATGACATTAAAAACCACCCTTTCTGTGGGTTCTTAGAATTAATTAAGCAGGTTATGTGTGTAAAGTATCCTGGCACTTGAATGAGTTGTCAGAACGAAGGGCTGCTGGAGACGATGCTTCTGCCCTAGGTAATCTTCCCTTCTACTGGGCAGCAAGTAAACACAAGCACAGGAGTCAGTGCTCTGGAAGAAGTGAGTTCTGGTGCTACAGAGCACAGAATCTTGTTTTTTTTAATTTAATTTTTATTTTATATTGGAGCATAGTTGATTTACAATATTGTGTTAGTTTCAGGTGTACAGCAAAGTGATTCTGTTATACATATATCCATTCTTTTTCAGATTCTTTTCCCGTACAAGTTGTTACAGGACATGGAGTAGAGTTCCTTGTGCTATGCAGTAGGTCCTTGTTGATTATTTATTTTATATAGAGTCGTGTGTAAATGTTAATCCCAAACTCCTAATGTATCCCTCCCCACCACCCTTCCCCTATGCAGAGCAGAGAATCTTGGAAGGGAAAGTTCAGGATAGGCTCCTTGGAGGAGGTGCCATCCTTTCTAAGGATATGTAGAAGCTCCTGGGGTGGCAGGAGGGAGCAGTGTGTGTCAAAGTTGGAGAAATATAAGAAAATATGGCAAAACTAAGGTACAGGACTGGAACTCAGGGTTTGGGAAAGAAATGAGAGTTGACATTGGAAACCAAGTGGGGCCCAACAGAAAGGGGCCTTGTTTGTCCTGTCAGAAGTTTAGATGATTATCCTGAAGGCTGTGGGAAACCCTAAAGAACAGTGAGATGGGCTTCTAGTTTAGAGACTCACTCAGACCTCCATGTGGAAGGCACTTGATTGGGTGCAGGATGAATTGTAATCTAAGGGTCCCACTTAAGTTATAAAAGGTTGAACTGGATTTTACAGATCCGAGAGAGAATGGGTGGGGCCCGGTGACCACTTAGAAAAGCGAGGGCAGCAAGCGTGGGTGACAGTTTACAGCTGCATCTTTTTGTGAAATACAGAGCACAGTAGGAAGGGATTGGGGGTGGGGAGAGGATCTTACTTGATCTTCAGTGCTTTAGAGGGGCCTGGTAGAGGGGCCAGGTCTGGGCCCAAGATACAGATCTGGGCTTTTTGGAAGGACAGGTGTTTGAAGGCATGGGAGAGACTTAGGTTATCCACAAGAATATCCAAAGAATCGTAAGTCTGAGAGTTTTTTAAGTGGGTATATTTGAGGATGTTTATAAGCTGAGAGAAAGTAGCCAGCAGAGGAAGGGTGTGAAGATATAGGAAAGGAAATGATTGTTCATTTGTTTTTGAAAAGTTGAATACTTCTCGTATGCCTGGCCCTTTTCTAGGATCTGGGGTTCACACCATCTGTTATCTCTCCTGCAAGGACGGTTCAATTCATCCCCTGGTGAACAGAAGTCAGATTATTCTTTGCATCCCATTCAGGTGTAAGAACTGTTCTGTACCTCTGAAGGGACTTTACTTAAGCAGAGTAATAAGTTAGAAATCAAAAGAAATTAGAGCTGGAAGGGACCTTAAAGGCCACTGTACTTAATTTTGCCACATATTTTACATTGAATGTAAGAAAAATTTATTGTTGAGCCCATTCTCTTCAGAGTTCCTTCACTGAACTTCCTTTATGTCTTGCATCCAGTGGGGCTAGCTTGTAGATTTTGGCCTCCTCTTAAATTTGCTTCTGCATCCATATTACATTTTGCCCGGACTATGGCAGAAACTCCTGGGTGGTTTTGCGGCTCCTGGGCTCAGCTCCTCTAAGTTCATATGCCTACTCGGGTTGAGTGATCTTGTAACATAAAAAGCTATGCTTCAAATAATGCTGCTAGTGGCTTGCCCACACAGAGTTAGTGCATACTAGCCGCCCAGCGTTTGCCCTGCCCAGAGGTGTGTAGTCTGAACTGTGCTGGGCCAAGCCTCACCGGACGCGCAGGCTCAGCGGCCATGGCTCACGGGCCTAGCCGCTCCACAGCATGTGGGATCTTCCCGGACCGGGGCATGAACCCGTGTTCCCTGCATCGGCAGGCGGACTCTCAACCACTGCACCACCAGGGAAGCCCCGTCCTGGGGCTCTTTGGCCCTGAGGAAGAGGAGCTTTTTGTGATCACTCCCTTTATCTAATTGGTCCTTCAGCAGCGGGTCGCCTTTTTCTAATCAGTGGAGGCACCCTCACTCAGCCAGTGGTAGTCCCAGGCCTCATCACCTGTGGGATTCAAGCCACGCTCTCGCCCAGGCTTGCTTCGGCCAGCATCTCTATTTTCCTTTGTATCTCTCCTCACACTTGGACCCCTGGCCTTTAGTCATCCCCACCTGCAGTATTAACAGTGCCCGGCAGGAGTCAGGCTTCAGTGTCTTTTCACAGATGTTCCCTCTGCCGTTAATGCACCTCCTACTCCAACTCTGCAGAGCCTCATCTTTCTAGATTCTACTTCAGGGTTATCATGAAGCCGTCACTTAGAAACAACTTTTTGCCTCCATAGGCACCTCTGTGCATAAAGGTTATGTTTATTTATCTCATGTGATTGAAATTTTGAGTTTATCCATCTTCCTCCTGAATGAAGGCTTTAAGGGCAGGAGTCGTTTCTAATCCTTAGCACAGAGCAGATGCTTTTCTTCTTTTTATTTAGGTGCTTTTTAGTGATGATAAAATGTATGGTTTAAATCACTCATTTTATAATAATTTTGCTTTAGGTTGTGACAGAAATGAAGTTTACAGAAGTCGTGCTCCTGCGATAAGAAATAAAGATGTGACCTTCCAGTTGTGTAGAGCTCATAAATGCTGTGTAAGTGCGTCGGGTGTGCTAAAGAACCTGGAGCTAAGTGGGCTAGTTCTGAGAGAGAGAGACTTAACTATGTTAACAAAGGTAAGCCTTCATTGTGTCCTGCCAACCTTTTTTTTTTTTTTTAACATCTTTATTGGGGTATAATTGCTTTACAATGGTGTGTTAGTTTCTGCTTTTTAACAAAGTGAATCAGTTATACATATACATATGTTCCCATATCTCTTCCCTCTTGGGTCTCCCTCCCTCCCACCCTCCCTATCCCACCCCTCCAGGCGGTCACAAAGCACCGAGCCGATATCCCTGTCCCATGTGGCTGCTTCCCACTAGCTATCTACCTTACGTTTGTTAGTGTGTATATGTCCATGACGCTCTCTCGCCCTGTCACAGCTCACTCTTCCCCTCCCCATATCCTCAAGTCCATTCTCCAGTAGGTCTGTGTCTTTATTCCTGTCTTACCCCTAGGTTCTTCTTTTCTTCTTAAATTCCATATATATGTGTTAGCATACGGTATTTGTCTTTTTCTTTCTGACTTACTTCACTCTGTATGACAGACTCTAGGTCTATCCACCTCATTACAAATAGCTCAATTTCGTTTCTTTTTATGGCTGAGTAATATTCCATTGTATATATGTGCCACATCTTCTTTATCCATTCATCCGATGATGGGCACTTAGGTTGTTTCCATCTCCGGGCTATTGTAAATAGAGCTGCAATGAACATTTTGGTACATGACTCTTTTTGAATTTTGGTTTTCTCAGGGTATATGCCCAGTAGTGGGAGTGCTGGGTCATATGGTAGTTCTATTTGTAGATTTTTAAGGAACCTCCATACTGTTCTCCATAGTGGCTGAACCAATTCACATTCCCACCAGCAGTGCAAGAGTGTTCCCTTTACTCCACACCCTCTCCAGCATTTATTGTTTCTAGATTTTTTGATGATGGCCATTCGGACTGGTGTGAGATGATATCTCATTGTAGTTTTGATTTGCATTTCTCTAATGATTAATGATGTTGAGCATTCTTTCATGTGTTTGTTGGCAGTCTGCATATCTTCTTTGGAGAAATGTCTATTTAGGTCTTCTGCCCATTTTTGGATTGGGTTGTTTGTTTTATTGTTATTGAGCTGCATGAGCTGCTTGTAAATTTTGGAGATTAATCCTTTGTCAGTTGCTTCATTTGCAAATATTTTCTCCCATTCTGAGGGTTGTCTTTTGGTCTTGTGTATGGTTTCCTTTGCTGTGCAAAAGCTTTGAAGTTTCATTAGGTCCCATTTGTTTATTTTTGTTTTTATTTTCATTACTCTAGTAGGTGGATCAGAAAGGATCTTGCTGTGATTTATATCATAGAGTGTTCTACCTGTGTTTTCCTCTAAGAGTTTGATAGTTTCTGGCCTTACATTTAGGTCTTTAATCCATTTTGAGCTTATTTTTGTGTATGGTGTTAGGGAGTGATCTAATCTCATACTTTTACATGTATCTGTCCAGTTTTCCCAGCACCACGTATTGAAGAGGCTGTCCTTTCTCCACTGTACATTCCTGCCACCTTTATCGAAGGTAAGGTGTCCATATGTGCGTGGGTTTATCACTGGGCTTTCTATCCTGTTCCATTGATCTATCTTTCTGTTTCTGTGCCAGTACCATACTGTCTTGATTACTGTAGCTTTGTAGTATAGTCTGAAGTCAGGGAGCCTGATTCCTCCAGCTCTGTTTTTCGTTCTCAAGATTGCTTTGGCTATTCGGGGTCTTTTGTGTTTCCATACAAATTGTGAAAATTTTTGTTCTAGTTCTGTAAAAAATGCCAGTGGTAGTTTGATAGGGATTGCATTGAATCTGTAGATTGCTTTGGGTAGTAGAGTCATTTTCACAATGTTGATTCTTCCAATCCAAGAACATGGTATATCTCTCCATCTATTTGTATCATCTTTAATTTCTTTCATCAGTGTCTTATAATTTTCTGCATACAGGTCTTTTCTCTCCTTAGGTAAGTTTATTCCTAGATATTTTATTCTTTGAGTTGCAATGGTAAATGGGAGTGTTTTCTTGATTTCATTTTCAGATTTTTCATCATTAGTATATAGGAATGCCAGAGATTTCTGTGCATTAATTTTGTATCCTGCTACTTTACCAAATTCATTGATTAGCTCTAGTAGTTTTCTGGTAGCATCTTTAGGATTATCTATGTATAGTATCGTGTCATCTGCAAACAGTGACAGCTTTACTTCTTTTTTTCCGATTTGGATTCCTTTTATTTCCTTTTCTTCTCTGATTGCTGTGGCTAGAACTTCCAAAACTATGTTGAATAAGAGTGGTGAGAGTGGGCAACCTTGTCTTGTTCCTGATCTTAGTGGAAATGCTTTCAGTTTTTCACCTTTGAGGATGATGTTGGCTGTGGGCTTGCCATATATGGCCTTTATTATTTTGAGGAAAGTTCCCTCTATGCCTACTTTCTGCAGGGTTTTTATCATAAATGGGTGTTGAATTTTGTCAAAAGCTTTCTCTGCATCTATTGAGATGATCATATGGTTTTTCTCCTTCAATTTGTTAATATGGTTTATCACATTGATAGATTTGCATAAATTGGAGAATCCTTGCATTCCTGGAATAAACCCCACTTGATCATGGTGTATGATCCTTTTAATGTGCTGTTGGATTCTGTTTGCTAGTATTTTGTTGAGGATTTTTGCATCTATGTTCATCAGTGATATTGCCCTGTAGTTTTCTTTGTGACATCCTTGTCTGGTTTTGGCATCAAGGTGATGGTGGTCTCGTAGAAGGAATTTGGGAGTGTTCTTCCCTCTGCTATATTTTGGAAGAGTTTGAGAAAGATAGGTGTTAGCTCTTCTCTAAATGTTTGACAGAATTTGCCTGTGAAGCCATCTGGTCCTGGGCTTTTGTTTGTTGGAAGATTTTTAATCACAGTTTCATTTCAGTGCTTGTGTTTGGTCTGTTCATATTTTCTATTTCTTCCTGATTCAGTCTTGGCAGGTTGTGCATTTCTAACAATGCGTCCATTTCTTCCAGATTGTCCATTTTATTGGCATAGAGTTGCTTGTAGTAATCTCTCATGATTTTTTTTAATTTCTGCAGTTTCAGTTGTTACTTCTCCTTCTTCATTTCTAATTCTATTGATTTGAGTCTTCTCCCTTTTTTTCTTGATGAGTCTGGCTAATGGTTTATCTATTTTGTTTATCTTCTCAAAGAACCAGCTTTTTGTTTTATTGATCTTTGCTACTGTTTCCTTCATTTCTTTTTCATTTATTTCTGATCTGATTTTTATGATTTCTTTCCTTCTGCTAGCTTTGGGGTATTTTTGTTCTTCTTTCTCTAATTGCTTGAGGTGCAAAGTTAAGTTGTTTATTCAAGATGTTTCCTGCTTCTTAAGGTGGGCTTGTATTGCTATAAACTTCCCCCTTAGAACTGCTTTTGCTGCATCCCATAGGTTTTGGTTCGTTTTGTCCCCAGTGTCATTTGTTTCTAGGTATTTTTTTTATTTCCTCTTTGATTTCTTCAGTGATCACTTCATTATTAAGTAGTGTATTGTTTAGCCTCCATGTGTTTGTATTTTTTACAGATCCTTTCCTGTAATTGATATCTAGTCTCATTGCGTTGTGGTCGGAAAAGATACTTGATACAATTTCAATTTTCTTAAATTTACCAAGGCTTGATTTGTGACCCAAGATATGATCTATCCTGGAGAATGTTCCATGAGCACTTGAGAAAAATGTGTATTCTGTTGTTTTTGGATGGAGTGTCCTATAAATATCAATTAAGTCCATCTTGTTTAATGTATCATTTAAAGCTTGTGTTTCCTTATTTATTTTCATTTTGGATGATCTGTCCATTGGTGAAAGTGGGGTGTTAAAGTCTCCTACTATGAATGTGTTACTGTCGATTTCCCCTTTTATGGCTGTTAGTATTTGCCTTATGTATTGAAGTGCTCCTATGTTGGGTGCATAAATATTTACAATTGTTGTATCTTCTTCTTGGATCGATCCCTTGATCATTATGTAGTGTCCTTCTTTGTCTCTTCTAATAGTCCTTATTTTAAAGTCTATTTTGTCTGATATGAGAATTGCTACTCCACCTTTCTTTTGGTTTCCATTTGCATGGAGTATCTTTTTCCATCCCCTTACTTTCAGTCTGTATGTGTCTCTAGGTCTGAAGTGGGTCTCTTGTAGACAGCATATATAAGGGTCTTGTTTTTGTATCCGTTCAGCCAATATGTGACTTTTGGTGGGAGCATTTAGTCCATTTACATTTAAGGTAATTATGGACATGTATGTTCCTAGTCCCATTTTCTAAATTGTTTTGTGTTCGTTATTATAGGTCTTTTCCTTCTCTTGTGTTTCTTGTCTAGAGAAGTTCCTTTAGCATTTGTTGTAAAGTTGGTTTGGTGGTGCTGAACTCTCTCAGCTTTTGCTTGTCTGTAAAGGTTTTAATTTCTCCATCAAATCTGAATGAGATCCTTGCTGGGTAGAGTAGTCTTGGTTGCAGGTTTTTCTCCTTCATCACTTTCAGTATGTCCTGCCACTCCCTTCTGGCTTGTAGGGTTTCTGCTGAGAGATCAGCTGTTAACCTTATGGGGATTCCCTTGTGTGTTATTTGTTGTTTTTCCCTTGCTGCTTTTAATATGCTTTCTTTGTATTTAATTTTTGACAGTTTGATTAATATGCGTCTTGGTGTATTTCTCCTTGGATTTATCCTGTATGGGACTCTCTGTGCTTCCTGGACTTGATTAACTATTTCCTTTCCCATATTAGGGAAGTTTTCAACTATAATCTCTTCACATATTTTCTCAGTCCCTTTCTTTTTCTCTTCTTCTTCTGGAACCCCTATAATTCGAATGTTGGTGCGTTTAATGTTGTCCCAGAGGTCTCTGAGACTGTCCTCAGTTCTTTTCATTCTTTTTTCTTTATTCTGCTCTGCAGTAGTTATTTCCACTATTTTATCTTCCAGGTCACTTGTCCGTTCTTCTGCCTCAGTTATTCTGCTATTGATCCCATCTAGAGTACTTTTAATTTCATTTATTGTGTTGTTCATATTTGCTTGTTTCATCTTTAGTTCTTTTAGGTCCTTGTTAACTGTTTCTTGCATTTTGTCCATTTGATTTCTAAGATTTTGGATCATCCTTACTATCAGTATTCTGAATTGTTTTTCAGGTAGACTGCCTATTTCCTCTTCATTTGTTAGGTCTGGTGCATTTTTATCTTGCTCCTTTATCTGCTGTGTGTTTTTCTGTCTTCTCATTTTGCTTATCTTACTGTGTTTGGGGTCTCCTTTTTGCAGGCTGCAGGTTCGTAGTTCCCGCTGTTTTTGATGTCTGTCTCCAGTGGCTAAGGTTGGTTCAGTGGGTTGTGTAGGCTTCCTGATGGAGGGGACTTGTGGTGGATGAGGCTGGATCTTGTCTCTCTAGTGGGCAGGTTCACGTCTGGTGGTGTGTTTTGGGGTGTCTGTGGCCTTATTATGATTTTAGGCAGCCTCTCTGCTAATGGGTGAGGTTGTGTTCCTGTTTTGCTAGTTGTTTGTCATAGGTTGTCCAGCACTGTAGCTTGCTGGTCATTGAGTGAAGCTGGGTGCTGGTGTTAAGATGGAGGTCTTTGGGAGATTTTCGCAGTTTGATATTATGTGGAGCTGGGAGGTCTCGTTGACCAGTGTCCTGAAGTTGGCTCTCCTACCTCAGAGGCAGAGCCCTGACTCCTGTCTGGAGCACCAAGAGCCTTTCATCCACACGGCTCAGAATAAAAGGGAGAAAAAGTAGAGAGAATTAGTAGAAATATGAAGAAAGAAAGAAAGGAGGGAAGGAAGGAAGGAAGGAAGAAACAAAGAAAGAAAAAAGCAAAGAAGGCAAGAAGGCATGAAGGAAAGAAAGGAGGGAGGGAGGGAGGAAGGAAGGAAGGAGGGAAGGCAGGAAAAGAGACAGAAAGAAAGAAGATACAGTAAAATAAAATAAAGTATAATAAAGTTATTGAATTAAAAAATAATTATTTAGAAATAAAAAGGGACTGATAGAACCTTAGGACAAATGTTGGAAGCAAAGCTATACAGACAAAATCTTACACAGAAGCATACACATACACCCTCACAAAAAGAGGTAAAGGGGAAAAAAATCATAAATCTTGCTCTCAGCGACCACCTCCTCAATTTGGGATGATTCATTGTCTGAAGGAGGGAAGGAAGGAAAGAAAGAAAGAAAGAAAGTAAGAAAGAAGGAAGGTAAAGTATAATAAAGTTATTAAAATTAAAATTAATTATTAAGAAAAAAAATTTTTAAAAAAACCATGGACGGATAGAACCCTAGGACAAATGGTGGAAGCAAAACTATACAGACAAGCTCTCACACAGAAGCATACACATACACATTCACAAAAAGAGGAAAAGGGGAAAAAATCATAGATCTTGCTCTCAAAGCCCACCTCCTCAATTTGGGATGATTCATTTTCTATTCATGTATTCCACAGATGCAGGGTACATCAAGTTGATTGTGGAGCTTTAATCCGCTGTTTCTGAGGCTGCTGGGAGAGATTTCCCTTTCTCTTCTTTGTTCTCACTGCTCGCAGGGGCTCAGCTTTGGATTTGGCCCTGCCTCTGCGTTTAGGTCGCTGGAGGGCGTCTGTTTTTTGCTCAGACAGGACGGGGTTAAAGGAGCCGCTGATTCGAGGGCTCTGGCGCACTCAGGCTATGGGGGAGGGAGGGGCACTGCGTGCGGGGCGGCCCTGCGGCAGCAGAGGCCGGCATGACATTGCACCAGCCTGAGGCCTGCCGTGTGTTCTCCCGGGGAAGTTGTCCCTGGATTCCGGGGACCTGGCAGTGGCGGGCTGCACAGGCTCCGCGGAAGAGGGGTGTGGATAGTGACCTGTGCTCACACACAGGCCCCTTGGTGGTGGCAGCAGCGGCCTTAGCGTCTCCCGCCCGTCCCTGGGGTCCGTGCTTTTAGCCGCAGCTCATGCCCGTCTCTTGGGTCCGCGCTTTTAGCCGCAGCTCTTGCCCATCTCTCTGTTGGGAGTTTTAAAATCACAGTTTCAATTTCAGTACTTGTTATTGGTCTGTTCATATTTTCTATTTCTTCCTGGTTCAGTCTTGAGTGATTGTGCCTTTCTAAGAATTTGTCCATATTTCCAGGTTGTCTGTTTTATTGACATACATTTGCTTGTAGTAGTCTCTTATGATCCTTTGTATTTCTGTCATGTCCATAGTAATTTCTTCTTTTCATTTCTAATTTTATTGACTTGAGTCCTCTCCTTTTTTTTCTTGATGAGTCTGGCTAAAGGATTATCAATTTCTTTAAATCTTTTTAAAGAACGGGCATTTACTTTCACTGATCTTTGCTATTGTTTTCTTCATCTCTATTTCATTTACTTCTGCTCTGGTCTTTATGATTTCTTTCCTTCTATTAACTAGGTTTTGCTTGTTCCTCTTTCTCTAGTTGTTTTAGGTTTAAGGTTAGGTCATTTATTTGAAAATTTTCTTGTTTCCTGAGGTAAGATTGTATTGCTATAAACTTCCCTATTAGAGCTGCTTTTCCTGCATCCCATAGGTTTTGGATCATTGGGCTTTCATTATCATTAGTCTCTAGGTGTTTTTTGATTTTTCTCTTTGACTTCTTCAGTGATCTGCTCTTTGTTTAGTAACATATTGTTTAGCCTCCACGTGTTTGTGTTTTTTACAGTTTTTTTTTTCTTGTAGTTTATTTCTAATCTCATAGCATTGTGGTCAGAAAAGAAGTTTGATATGATTTCAGTTTTCTTAAATTAACCGAGTCTTGATTTGTGACACAAGATATGATCTCTTCTGGAGAGTGTTCTCTGAGCACTTGAGAAGAAACCTTATTCTGTTGCTTTTGGATGGAATACTCTATAAATATCAATTAAGTCCTTCTGACCTAATGTGTCATTTAAGGCCTGTTTTTCCTTATTGATTTTCTGTCTGGGTGATTTGTCCATTGATGAAAACAAGGTGTTAAAGTCCCCCAATATTATTGTGTTACAGTTGAGTTCTCCTTTTATGGCTGTTAGAATCTGCCTTATATATTGACGTGCTCCTATGTTGGTTGCATATATATTTACAATTGTTATATCTTCTTCTTGGATTGATCCCTTGATCATTCTGTAGTGTCCTTCTTTGTCTCTTGTTACAGTCTTTATTTGAAAGTCTATTTTATCTGATATGAGTATTGCTACTGCAGCTTTCTTTTGATCTCCATTTGCATGGAATACCTTTTACCATCACCTCACTTTCAGTCTGTATGTGTCCCTAGGTGTGAAGTCGGTCTCTTGTAGACAGCATATATATGGGTCCTGTTTTTGTATCCATTCAGCCAGTTTATGTTTTTTGGTTGGTTCATTTAATCCATTTGCACTTAAGGTAATTATCAATATGTAAGCTCCTATTGCCATCTTCTTAATCGTTTTGGGTTTGTTTTTGTAGCGTTTTTTTTCTTCCCTTCCTCTCTTATTCTCTTCTCTTGTGTTTTGATGACAATCTTTAGTGTTGTGTTTGGGTTGTATTTTTGGGGTTTTTGTGTGTGTGTGTGTGTGTGTATGTGTGTGTGTGTGTATATATTGTAGTTTTTGGATTTACTTTTCCCATGAGGTTTTGATACAGCAGTCTATATCTGTACAAAGTTGTTTTAAGTTGCTGGTCTCTTTCTTGCCTAGAGAAGTTCCTTTAGCATTTGTTGCAAAGCTGGTCTGGTGGTGCTGAACTCTCTTAGCTTGATTGTCTATGGAGCTTTTTATTTCTCTGTCAAATCTGAATGAGAACCTTGCTGGGTAGAGTATTCTTGGTTGTAAGTTCTTCCCTTTCATCACTTCAAATATATTGTGCCACCCCCTTCTGACCTGCAGATTTTCTGATGAAAATATCAGCTGATAACCTTAGGGGAGTTCCTTGTATGTTGTCTTTTTTCCCTTGTTGCTTTTAATATTTTTTCTTTGTCTTTGATTTTTATCCTTCTGATTACTATGTGTCTTGGTGTGTTCCTCCTTTGGTTTATCCTGCCTGGGATTCTCTGTGCTTCCTCGACTTGGGTGACTGTGTCCTTTCCCATGTTAGGGAAGTTTTCAGCTTATCTCTTCAAATATTTTATTTATCAAAAATTATTATCTCTTCAAATATTTTCTTCGGTCCTTTCTCTCTCTCTTCTCCTTCTGGGACCCATAATGTGAATGTTGCTGTTTTTAATGTTGTTCCAGAAGTGTCTTAGATGGTCTTCATGTCTTTTCATTCTTTTTTCTTTATTCTGTTCTGCAGCAATAATTTCCACCATTCTGTCTTCAAGGTCACTTATTTGTTCCTCTGCCTCAGTTATTCTGCTATTGATTCCTCTAGTATATTTTTCATTTCAGTTATTATATTGTTCATCTCTGCTTGTTTGTTCATTAGTCTTCTAGGTCTTTGTTAAACTTTTCTTGCATCTATCGATCCTTGTCTCCATTCTTTTTCTGAGATCCTGGATCATCTTCACTATCATTCTGAATTATTTTTCCAGAAGGTTGCCTAACTCCATTTCACTTAGTTGTTTTTCTGGGGTTTTATCTTGTTTCTTCATCTGGGACATATACCTTTGCTGTTTCATTTTGTTTAATTTTCTGTGATTGTGAATTCCATTCTGTATACTGCTGGATTGTAGTCCTTCTTGCTTCTGCTGTCTGCCCTCTGGTGGATGAGGCTATCTAAGAGGCTTGTGCAAGCTTCCTGATTGGAGGGACTGGTGGTGGTGGGTCTTGTCCCTCTGGTGAGCAGGGCTCAGTAAAACTTTAATCTGTTTTTCTGCATATAGTTGGGGCTGTGTTCCCTTCCTGTTGGTTGTTTGGCCTGAGGCAACCCAGCACTGGAGCCTATAGGCACTTTGGTGGAACTAATGGAAGACTCACGCCAATGGTCACCTCCCAGAATTGATGCTACCAGTGTCCTTGTCCCTGCAGTAAGCCCCAGCTGCCCTCCACCTGTGCAGAGACCCTTCAATACTAGCAGAGGTCTGGCCCAGTCTCTTATGGGGTCGCTTCCTTTTTCCCCTGGGTCCTGGTGCACATGAGACTTTGTTTGTACCCTCCAAGAGTGAAATTTCTGTTTCCCCCAGTCCTATGGAAGTCCTACATTCAAACCCATGAGCTTTCAAAGCTAGATTCTCTGGGAACCCCTCCTTCCCAATGCTGGACCCCCAGGCTGGAAAGCCTGACATGGGGCTTAGAACTTTCCCTTCTGTGGGATAACTTCTGTTGCATAATTATTTTCCAGTTTGTGTGTTGCCCACCCGGCAGGTATAAGATTTGATTTTATTGGGATTGTGCCCCTCCTTCTATCTCACTGTGGGTTCCTCTTTGTCTTTGGATGTAGGGTATCTTTTTTTGGTAGGTTCCAATATTTTTTTGTTGATGGTTGTTCAGCAGTTAGTTGTGATTTTTGTGTTTTTTAAGAAGAGGGTGAGCTCGGGTCCTTCTATCCTGCTGTCTTGATGTGATCAGAATCATCTTCTGAGCACCAGTGTGAAGGTTCTTAACAAAGTCTCTGGTTGAAACAAGTCTTGATGAGTACATATTTGAGTAATAATTGAGTAGTTGAGCAAAATATTATCAGACTGAGGATGACTGACCAGTTAAGCAACCTATTTTCCTGATAAGGGGGCTAGCTCAGCAGGCTATTTTTCAGATAAATGCATTTTGGGGGAGTTTGTGAGGCAAATATTGAAGTTATTTGCTAGTTTCCAATCAAAGTTTTCTGAGAATTTTCTGAATTTTGTACTTCCTTTTTTTCCCCTTTAAGTCCAAATTGTTTTTAATATTAAGGCTCCTAATCATGTAATGAAGGGGTTAAAAATATTTATAATCTTTTTTATTGTGTCTAGCAATTCACATGCATGATCTCATTTAATTCCTCCAAAACAAAATACTGAGGTTGAATATTACCACAATGGAAAGATGTGGAAACTAAGGTTTAAGTAATTTTATTTTCCCTTGGAAATTATAGGAATTCAGATTTAAACATATACTTTTTGTAATGCTTCATTTGAAAGGCCATAAATATTAGTAAATAATAGCTTGGGGTCTGGAATCAGACAGATATGGATTTGAATGATGATTCCATTTACTACACGTTTTACAAGTTATTTAATCTCTCTAAACTGCAATTTCCATATCTTTAAAATAAAGATAATAATAAAACCTACCCAATGAACTTGCCATGATGATTGAGTTAGGTAGCATTTAATGCATAACCTGCCATATAATAAGTGCTCAATACATATAATATTTTCCTATATTATCATTAGACTAAAGTGTATGCTGTTTCCTCTGTGCTATGCTGATTGACCACTAGGAGTTAACCTCCTGTTTTCACTCACCTGTACAAAGTGTAGACTAAATTTTTAAAAAGTGTTTAAGGTAAAACATATAAGTGTATCATGTCTGTTGAACAAAGGCTTTTTAAAGGACATGTGCCTTAAGAATCTATCTATAAACAATTTTAGTTAATATCAGCCCTAGGTAAAAATGTATAGGATGGCAGAATTAGGGTGAACTGGTTCTATGATCATCTGTTAAAACTGTCTTTAATTATTTCAACCCTTATCTTTGGTCAGTAAATATGACTTTGGTGATTGATTTCTGTAGCTCTGCCTTCTCTTTTTCTTTTGATTGCTACTTTTTCCAAAGATATCCTGATTCTCAACATTTCCACTATAATACCTCTTGGAACACACACCCACTCACTACTATTGAGGTTCTGATACTGCATGACCCAGTTTCAGTCTGATTTGGCTTATTTTGTTCATTTTTACCATGTCACACTGTGCACAAATTTTTATCAATCATTATCTCAGTGTTTTTAATTAAATTCTTCTATAATTATCTCATGATACCACAACTTTATAATTTCTAGTGGTCAAAACTGTGACACTGTAAGACAGTTTTCTACACCCCTTCAAATTATTTGTCTATCAGAGTGATGAATAATTGTTTTACCACAATCTACATTTTGTTACATCAGGTAAGGAGTCTTAACTGTCTCTCTTATCTACATTATTGATAAAACTAAGTTAAATTACAGAAGTGATATTAAACTAAACAAAATTACTTGATAATGCTGAAGTGAACCTCATGGAGGAAATTTAAAAGTATATAAGGGCATGTTAGAGGGAACAATGGAGTCTGAACTCCAGAAAAATCTCCCTTTCATAGAAACTATTAGAATGACGAAAATTGTCAAAACTTTTTAAAAACTCTGGAAATTAACCCTTGGCTTGCAAAATTCCAGGGAGCATTTTTTGAAGAAAAATAACTCTAAGAAAACTGAACTTTGTGGCATTTAACCAACACTAGTTCTGTCCTCCTTTCCTCAGTCCCACAGTAACCTTGAAACTGTCCTCATCTACAATCATGGTGAAAGTCAGCAATCTAGCAGCCACTGAAAGGAGTAGAAATGAATTGGATCTCCCCAAAGCTCCACTCTCTGAGGACTGTCACTGCTTAACCTGCCTGAAAATTTCCTTGAAACCACCACCACTCCTAAAAGTTGATTTTATTTCATCTGTGTTGAAGCTCCTCCTGTGTGAACAACTTGTTCTCAGTGGTGCTTGTCAGAAACAATCAGCAGAAATTGTTTAATATAGCAGCTTTCTGAGGCAGTGATAACAGTTGGGGCAAACAAAAAACTCAGCAAAAAACTTCAAAAGTAAAGCTAGTAAATAAGATGTCCACAGGGGACTTTGAAAAGAAGACCTATTTCTGGGGATCAAGAAGTCCATGCACACATGGAAGGCTGTATGCATGTTCAGGAAAGACATGAGGAGGCCCTAAACTCTCAGCTCTGGCTCTCCTTGAGGATCTGCACAAAAAGGAAGTGAAAGCTAACACAGAGTTGTAACTAAATTCCTATCTGAGAATTGACAGTATGCCTCAATACAGAGAGAAGCCCTCAGCAAAAACCAAGAGACTTATTGGTTCTAAGAATGGAAGGAAATTTCTTCATTCACTAACTAACCATTAAACTAAATGAGCAGAAACTCAGAGATTGCACATAACAAAGAATACACGCTTTGAATAAGAAGTGTAAATAACTTAAAAACAACAACAACTATTCCTGGGGAAGAGGAAAAAACTGACTTCAAGAGTTTGTTATTTAAAATGTCCAGGTTTCAACAGGAAATAATGAAACACGCTAAGAAACTAGAATGTATGGTTCATATACAAAAGATATTATTTTCTAAACAAAACCATTACATTATTTAATTTAAATATGACAAAATCAGGAAGACATATCTAAATAACTAAAGGAAAATATGAGAACAATGCCTCACTAAATAAAGGATGACAATAAATTTATAGACATTATTAAAAAGAACCTAATAGAAATTCTGGAATTGAAAAGTATAACTAAAATTTTAAAAAAAATCACTAGATGTCTCATAGTATATTTGAACTGGCATAAGAAAGAATTGGCAAACTTGAAGATAGATCAATTTAGATTACCTAATGCGAGGGACAGAAAGAAAAAGAATGAAGGAAATGAACAGAGTTTCCTAGACCCTGTAAACAGTATCAAACATACCAAATTCATAAAATGGAAGCTCCAGAAGGAGAGGAGTGGGATAAAAAGTTAAAAAGAATATTTGAAGTCAAATGACCAAAACTTCCAAAATTGCATGATAAATATTAGTCTCTAAAAATACATACATAGACACACTGTAATCAAACTACTGAAAGCCAAATACAAAGAATCCTGAAAGTAGCAAGAAAGAAGTGATTCCTCATGTGAAAAGGAAACCTCAATAAATTTAACAACCAGTTTCTCACCAGGAACCATGCAGGCCAATATAGGATTACATATTCAGTGTGTTAGGGAAAACAAAAACAAACAAACAAAAAACAAAAACAAGAAAAAACTCTTAACCAATAATTCTATATCCAGCATAAATATCTTTCAAAAATGAAGGAGAGGGCTTCCCTGGTGGCGCAGTGGTTGAGAGTCTGCCTGCCATTGCAGGGGACATGGGTTCATGCCCTGGTCCAGGAAGATCCCACATGCCGCAGAGTGGCTAGGCCTGTGAGCCATGGCCACTGAGCCTGTGTGTCTGGAGCCTGTGCTCTGCAACGGGAAAGGCCACAACAGTGAGAGGCCCGCATACAGAAAAAAAAACAAAAACAAAACATGTCCATACAAAATCTCAGACATACATGTTCTTACAATAATCATACATAATTACTAAAAAGTGGAAACAACCCAAATGTCCATCAATTGATGAATGGATAAACAAATGTGATAAACAATAGAATATAATATGCATTTAAAAAGGAATTAAATAATGTTGCATGCTGTAGCATGGATGAATCTTGAAAATAGTATGCTAAGTAAAAGAAACCAGACTCCAAAGACCATGTATGTTATAATTAATTGTGTTTATATTAAATGTCCAGAATAGGCATATCCATAGAGATAGATATTAGATTAGTGGTTGCCAGGGGCTAAGGCAAAGAGAGAATGAGTGTGACTTCTAAGGTATAGAGTTTCATTTTGGGATGGTGAAAATATTTTCAAACTAGATAGCAGTGATGATTGCAAAACTTTGAGAATATATTTAAAATCACTGAATTGCACACTATAAAATAGTGAATATTATGGGATATGAAGTATATTTCAATTGAAAAATAAAAGTACATAGCACTACATTCTAAACTTTCCAGGTATCACTTGATATTTTACCTTCTGTATACCCTTTTCATAATTTTGCAGTGAATCAAACTCCATTCACTTTCAATTTTTATGTGAAATATCTGTTATAAAGTGTCATTATTCTGTCTAAAACTCTATCCATATAGTACAATCCATTGCATCTGTTAATTTAAGAAGCCCAGCCACTCTGTATTTCCCATTCCCTATTAAACTACTCTGCGCAAATTACACTTTAGACCTTTCTAAATGTATTGTAATGAGAATTATAGATTACAAAATGTCTACTCATATAACTCCTGTTTAATCTCTCATTTATATGAGAATTTTCACATTTAATAAGTATATTCTTATTCAGGCATTGTTTCTATTGGTGCAGACTTTCTCTGTGTACTGGCTGTTCACTGGAGACAGTAATTTGCCACTCACAAATAAATGGTGCAATTGCGATTCACTTGAAATAATCAGTTTATGGGGAAAGTACTACTATGTACAGATTGAGATAAAATAAAATTATATTTATTTCATATTATTCTCCAAATTTCTTTAAAACCAAATTAAAGGTAGAATAAAAATTACAAATACAAAAATCTTCAGAAATGCATAATTTGTGTGTCTCACTGAATGTATTTAAAGAAAGTATTACTCATAGTATAAAATATACTTGTTTTGAATGCTCCCTTTTAAGTGAATATGGTGAATAACATACTCATTGTTTACTGTGTACCAGTAAAGATCTAAGTATTTATGCCCTTTTAAACCCATTTAATTTTTTTAAATATATTAAAAGGTATTACCAACATCTCCATTTTACAGATAAGGAATCTGTGGCAGTAATATCAAATTTTTGCCTAATTTCACACAATTATTAAAAATTGCTTACAGGCTTCAGAACTTTTCCTCTTCTTGACTGTTCTCATGAAGCAGTATTGGAGAGTTTTTTAGAAAAACAATCATTCTCATCAGTACTGTAAAAACTTCAAAATATGCAAACAAAAAATAAAAAATCTTTTTTTATTCCAGTCCAGTAAGTATGATTCATTTTCCCCTTTCCTATTTAAACAGTGCTACTAGAAACATGAGGCCAGACTATATTACTGAAAAAAGTTGTGAACACCATTTCATATATTTGCCACATTTGGGTATAGTATGTTTTTGGTGTTACTATTACTAGAAACTCCAGATACATGCCATTCATTATATTATAATATGTCTATTTTGATTCCTCATTTCCCTTGAAGTTCAAGTGACTGCACTCTTTCAGTTACCCTTAGTTGTTCCATGAAATGGTACAAAATGGACTAAAATGAATATCAATCACCACAAACAAACTCAAAATGGAAAGTTCAAAGAAGCTTTCACTCCATCATTAATGTACATCACTTGCTCTTCAGCTTACACATATTATATCAGTGAAAATTCATGCAAAGGATTTAAAAGTTCTTTTAAGATTTACCCTGGAAATGATTTTCATAAGAATTATCTAAACTGAGATCTAATCTACAGTAGAGAGTTGCTCTGAATGTGATAGTTCCTTACATGACATTTAATTCAGTGTCATGGATTATTATTCACAAAGAATTCAAGCATAAGTCTCTAGAGACATCTTACTATGTAGAAATCTTTACAAAGGGAGCACTTTGAAAATATAGTTATCCTGCCCCACTCAAGTTTCATATTTGTAGTAAGTTATCACATTTTCAGATAATACTGATGAACAACAGAGTTTTTAAATAAATATCTTATAATTTTATCTAGCAGTGATTATTTTCCCCACAAAATCTTCTTTAAAGTTGAAATGTGTTGCTTACACTAAACTTTTACATATGTCAGGAATGCATAAACACTTGTATAACAAATTTATTCAATAAAAGGTATGAAAACTTTTAGAAATACATATTTGTATCATATTCTCAAACTTTATTATAGAATCTTAGTGTTTAGCTTAAGGAAATATTTATTGAAATTAAGCTTCATAAATATTTATTGATTATTGGCAGTTTTTAAAATTTCTGTTAAGTAACATTGTGTACTATTGACACTAGATATTTGAACACACTTTTCTAATTGAATATATGACTTGAATGCTGAAGGTCATTCCTTGGATTTGAAAATAACATATATGTAATAAATGAGAAAACTAAGTTCTGCACATTTTCTACTCACTTATTATGCACAGAGCTAACACTGTCACTATATGTGGCATCTCCAGGTGGCAAGTACATCAGTGGGAGATTGGGAAAACTTGTAGAATCAATTACAATTGCAGGTAAAATTAAACTTGGAAGCCAAATCATTAATATGTTGAATATGCATCTGGTTACAATTCTTTGAACTATTTAAGAACATTTCTACCTTATTCTAACTCAGGAGCTTCTTACATGTTGTAACTGCTCTGTCTGAATTAAGACCATATGTGAAGTTTAGACTTATCCCCAAGGAATCCATCTGGAGCAACTGATGTCGATCCATAGGTAAATCTTGGTGCCCACTTATAAGCTTTAGGGAGATAGGTACCTAAATGAGTTGACTAAACAGCACTTCTGTATTTTTTAATGTATGTATTGTGAACTTTAATACCTAGAATTAGTGAGATTTAAGATGACTTTTGTTTGAAATTAAATCTATCATTATTTGTATTAGACATCTAATTTATGATTAAAATGTCATAGATAACTAATAAAGGACATACTGTATAGCACAGGGAACTGCACTCAATACTCTGTAATGACCTATATGGGAAAAGAATCTTTAAAAATTATATGTATATGTATATATGTATATGTATAACTGATTTACTTTGCTTTACACCTGAAACTAATGAAACATTTTAAATCAAATATATTCCAATTAAAAAATCAACACTTCTTAGAAATATAGTAATTCCTTCATAATCTAGGTTACTTTTAGAGTATCACATTATAAACTCCAGTTAAATTAGAACCAATAAACAAGTTATGGACTATTGAAACATTTCTTAATAAATTATATAAAGAGTATATTATTTAATTTCTATGGATAGTATATTATTAAAATAGTTACTCTTCTAGAAATCTCTAATAAGATTTTGTGATACAATGTTTAATAGAATGTCTTGCCCAAAGATATATAATTTGTTACAGTTATTATTAAATTCTTAAAAGATGAATATTCAAAAATATAAAAGTATATGCTATACACAAACCCACACTACATATAGTCATTTCAGTCATCGTAGTCATTTCAAAATACTATAGTATTTGTATATACTATAGTACCAAAAAATTGTATAAGTTCCACAACTTTTTTATTTAGCTGAAAGATATAATATTATGGAATCCTAAATTATGGAATCAGAAGCAGATATAAGAATCCAGATTACATGTACTTTGAAGAAATTTTAAAAATCTGCAAAAATGTAATAAATGCCACTCTTCTTACATGTTTTTTGTTTTGTATTATAAAGTGATTTTCACAAAAATGTATGTAATTTACATTAATATGGAATAAATTTATTATTGTTATACAAAAATAAATTTATAAATAGATTTTAAGTTATTATTTTTCATTATAAATATGGTAAGTATTGATGCATATAAGCCACATACACAGAAGCTCTTTGGTGTCCTCAGGAATTTTTAAGAGTACAAGGTATTTCCAAGATCAGAAAACTTGTGAATCATTGCACACAGGCTTGCCTTTGAAATTTCAGTGGGAACAATATAGTTTCCAAGGGAGTGAAAAGTGGTTCCTGGAGTTGGGTGAAAGTATCTTATTCTTTTCATTTATGAAGCACAGATACACGTATAATACATGAACGGATATACAAGTATATCTGGTATTAAAATTCCATGCAAGATTGTGACAATTAGAAAAATATATATAAATGGGTCCTTAGGGGGGATGATAATGGAATAAAAAGACTATAAATCCTACTGTAGGTTAAAATATAAGTTCTAGATGAGAGTGGTAATGTGCTTACTTAGCATCAGAGTATTTGTGGAAGAGCATCCACTTCACAGCTATTTTCTGTCCTCTTTGACTATAACATAACTCATTTACTTGGCTGGGTTTTTGGGTATGGGTCTCCATGATCACATAACTACCATGTCTGGTTGTCACATCCATGTAGGCCTTTTGTGTTCTCCTCATCCTGATCATTCAATTCCCTCAAAGGTTTCAGTACATCCTTAGCCTTCCTATACATCTCTTGGAGATGAGGAGCAAAGGGAATTTTAGTTGCTTTCCCATTCCATGGGGTCTTTGAAAGTGTCAGCCATCTGTTTCAAGTTTCTTTTTTCCCCATACACTTCAAGCTACCTTTTCTAGTCGACTTTTTCAATGACCTATGTGTAAGAATGCTACTTCTCAAAATTCCAGAGGAGGGTGGCTTAAAGTATTTTTCTGCTCTTGGATCTTCAGCCACTATGTCTTGGTGGACGAAGGAAGACAATATCACGCTGATCTCAATGAACTAATAGCTCCTAATTTCTGATTACACCATATCTAATCTTTGTTTACTTCACTTAGGAAAATTTTATCTGTGCTCTAAGGATGGCTAACATAGAATCCATGAAGCACTTTATGCTAATAACTAGAAGTCACTGTATTCTTCATTGTCACATAGATACTTTTTTAAAGAAAGTATTATATCTCAATCCCAATCTCCCAATTGGGAGACATATATACACTATTATGTATAAAATGGATAACTAATAAGAACCTGCTGTATAAAAAATATTATAAAATACTTACAAAATACTTTTTTAAAAATGTCAATTTCACCTGAGCCTGTCCTTGATGAAGCAGTAAATGTTATTACTTTTGTTAAATCCCAACTTTGAGAATATATCATTTTAATATTCTGTGCAAAAAAATGGGTATAAGTATTTCTGCTGCAACAATGTTCAACCAATGATTGTCTCCAGGAAAAGTCCTTGGGAGATCGTTTCAGCTATGCGTTGACAGTCTCAGTTACTTCAATAGAAATTAAAGAATAAGCCATTGTCCTCAATTCAGTAAAAGCAGAATCCTTAAACTTATACTTTGGATACTGTCATTGCCATATGAGCTCAAAAATCTGGAAAGAGCTAATAAAATTGGTATATGTTCTTAGAATGTGTACATGAGAACTATTAAGTGGGAAAATTGAATACATTGATTTCTTTCTTCTAGGGTCAATTCCTTACTCTCACACTAAGAGTTTAATTACAAAATACTGATCATGTAAGATGGACTTTCAAGATTTTTCATGCCATTTAATTTTTCCTAAAGTTTTGTACTTACTGATATTACAAAATTCTTTTATATAGATTTTTATTCCCATGTATGTTACTTAAAAACAGCTGAGTGATATTGTAGTTTCATTATATTGAGTAGATGAAATTCTTTCATTCAGAATTTATAATTTCTTAGGAAAATAGAACTTCTTCAGCACTCATAGCTTCTTTTCATCTGTGACAACACATTATTCTCAATCTTTTCCATAAAAATTACAGAATACATGTTTTTGTCATTATTACTATAATTAAAAAACTAAGTTTACTAAATTCAGAATGGAGACACACAAATTATTTAAAGTTGTGTTAATGATTCCTCTTTTAAAAGAAAATTTTAAGATAGTATGCCAACAGCTTATGGTTCTATAAAAGATATTCAATTTATTTTAATAAAAGGACTTTGTTATAACTACTAACTTCTCAAAAAGAAATAATGCATTAAAATGCAATTATTAGGGCTTCCCTGGTGGCGCAGTGGTTGAGAGTCCTCCTGCCGATGCAGGGGACGTGGGTTCGTGCCCCAGTCCGGGAAGATCCCACATTGACGCGGAGCGGCTGGGCCCTTGAGCTGTGGCCACTGAGCCTGCGCGTCCGGAGCCTGTGCTTCACAACGGGAGAGGCCACAATGGTGAGAGGCCCGCGTACCGCAAAAAAAAAAAAAAAAAAAAAAATGCAATTATTAGTAGTAAGAGCTTCTATAGAAACTAGTAAATATATGTCATTTTACAACCCATGTGAAAAACAGTGTGATACAAATAATGCGTGACCCGTCTAAGACAATTGTGAGAAAAGCAATGATAGAGAATATAGTTTTCCAATTCATTTATTTTTAATTTTCAATTTATCTCTTGTGGAAGAAAGTACACATTCAGAAATCTGCAGAAATCAAAAGTGTATGAGTCAAGGGCTGAAACACAAGAATAGACATTTTACTCATCACTTTTTGGAATATTTAACAAGGACTACAGAGAGACATTTCAAGTGAGAAACTGGGGACAATGTCAGTGGAAAATCACTCTTCAATATTGAAAATAATAACATTTAGCACATAGGGAGTGTCTTTGGTAATGTATAGAAAACCACTTTAAGAAATGGTTTGTATATGTTTTCCTGAGGAGTCTTTTGAAAACCTAAATCCAGTTAGGGCAACCTGATGTTATTGACTGCAGTGTAACTAAAGAAAGTGTTTGCCTAATCAGTTTTGTTGTAACCTTGCTATCTGAAGCGATGCTGGATTAATGGAAGGATGATGCTTTTCAACAGAAGCTGCAAAGAGAGGATCTTAAAGAATTGGGATGTGTCAGTATATCTCCAGCACTTTCTAAGAAAGAGCATAGTCTGATAAAATGGGTGTAGGATTCTAATTCTCTTGGGAGAAAAAGTAAATAATTATAGTTTTATGTAATTATTCTCCATGACTTGTTACTTGCTAATAAAACATATTTCTGACAGTATTTGGCCATCCAATATGGTCTTTATACAAAATAAGATACAGTGACCAGAAAACATTCTTTTCCTAGTAAAATTCCTGTTTTTCTTCTGTATTATCTTCCTTTCTTTCCTTCTTTCTTTCTTCTTTCTTTCTTTCCTTCTTTCCTTCCATTTTTTTAAAAAACCAACTCAATGATATTTTTTATTGCCACACTTCTTCACATGGACACCATAATTCTCAAGTCTAATTATTAATTGGTAGAATTAGATTATTGAGTTATAGAATGATAGGTGTGAAATAAAATGAAGTAAAAACTAAAAACCAAGAATAGCTTGATTTGGGGACTTCCCTAGTGGTGCAGTGATTAAGAATACGCTGCTAATGTAGGGGACAAGGGTTCGAGCCCTGGTCTGGGAAGATCCCACATGCCATGGAGCAACTAAGTCCATGTGCCACAACTACTGAGCCTGCACTCTAGAGTCTGTGAGCCACAACTACTGAAGCCCGCATGCCTAGAGGCCGTGATCTGCAACAAGAGAAGCCACAGCAATAAGAAGTCTGCGCACCTCAACGAAGAGTAACCCCTGCTGGCCGCAACTAGAGAAAGCCCGCACACACACAGCCAAAAATAAAATTAAAAAAAAAAAAAAGAATAGCTTGATTTGAATGTGAGGTATCTTTAAAATGCTGTTTCTCTATTCTCTTCTTTTAGACTATATTTACTGACACTTTATTAAATTGTTACAAGGCTGTCTGATCTTTTACCTCCCTAAATTTTAATCTCCTCTTTGATCTTGGCATTATTCTAATGGAAGAACATTGGGAACAATGTTCCCCATTCAAAAACAAAACTAAGTTCTCTGGTAGTTTTCATTTCTCCTAGTAACACTATGCCTGGGCCTCATGTGATTTTTGATTCCCAGATTTCTTTGACTTTAAACTTATGAAAATGGGTACAGTCAATTTGCAGTTGAAAAATATCTTTCACATTATGGTAATGCATGAAAAACACAATGTTATAAATGAATTTTTAATTTTATGTACACACAGATATATAAAATTTATATTTTGAATTGAATTTTCAAAAGAAATTTCTTTTTTTTCTTAAATTATAAAAAGAATACATGAGCATTATTAAAAAATAAAACTAAGCAAAAATATGTTAAAAGACAGTTAATAAATTCCTTACCCTGTCACTATCTTTTTCTCTGAAATAGACAATCTATCTTCTAGCATACATCTCACAATCTTTTCATCTTGTTTTTATTGTCATATAAAATATTTTCACACACAGCATACCTCTTGATTGGAGAGAATGCAATATCTTTTGATATTACTTTCAGTACTGTAATTCTTAACATGCAATATGACTGTTTGACAGGGTTTCTCAGAAAAACTGATTTCTTTTTGTGATACTGCAGTTTCATTTTATCAAAACTATATTCACCCAGAGTAACTTTATCCTAGATATATTCCATCCAAATATCCTTCTTGTTTTTACATTTCTCTGTTCCGGACTCCGATGCCTGGAAACATACACTGCCAGACCAAGGCTTTAGAAATGCACATCCTATACACACACCCAGGTCTTATGTGGAGGGCTAATTAAAGACAAACAAACAAAAAACAAGCAGCAATACAGTAATGCAAGGGTGGGAAAATATTTTGAAAGGATCTCCTGTTCTTGATAGTGGCAGAAATATTTGTGGTTATCATTTAAAAATGGAGGAAGTGAGAATGTCTTCACCTTCTCCTCTTGTTCCAGTATTAAAAAACTATAGCAGTCACAGCTCAGAAGCAGGAAGGCCAATGAAGCAAGTTAGATGTGTCACATCTTTGTCAGACACCAGTTTGTACTATGTAGATGCAGCCATGCTTTGTAGATGGAGCTGTTTTCTATATTTACTGCCCAGCCCGTGAGAACATAGTTACAGTCTCTGAGCTTCTAAGACATTTCCCAGGGGAAAAAAAAATGAGGTTAAACAGTGAAAATGAGGGGGCTCCTTCCTGAGTAGCAATGCCAGATAAAATCCAGATGTCCAATTCAATTTGAATTTCAGTTAAATAATTAATAAATTTTAATATATGTCCCAAATATTGTACGTACTTTATACTCACCCCCCAAATAGCTGTTTATCTGAAATTCAAGTTGAACTAAGCATTTTGTATTTTTATTTGTTAGTTATGGCAGCCCTGCTCCTCAGGAAATAGTTTTTCCTCAGCTGTTTCTCTCTTATCATATTTTCCTGGACTACTCAAACAAGCTTCCATGCTTTTCCTGCACACTGTAAAAAACCAGTTTCCTCTCTGCTGCCTATTTGTCCCAACCCATATACCTGATGTTGTTTATTTTCCTTGCAATTATATAATGAATTTCACAAAATATGTAATTTACTTTTTGAGGGGGCAGTGCTAGTGTAAATAGTGTCTGTTTTTTTGTTTTTTTTTTTTCAAATTCCAATTGTCCATTGCTGGTACATAGGAAAGCAAAGGACTTTTGTGTATTAACATTATATCCTGCAACTTTGTATCATCATTTGTCACTTCCAGGAGTTTTTGTTTTCTTTTGTTTTTCCTTATTCTTTGGGATTTTCTAAATATACAATCATATCATCTGCAAACAAACATAGTTGTATTTCTTCCTTCCCAATCTTTATGCCTTTCATTTGCTTTTCTGTCTTACTGCATTAGCTAGGACTTTTACATCTATGTTGAATGAGTTTGGTGAGAAGGGATGTCTTTACCTTGTCCCTGATATTAAGGGAAAAGCATCTAGTTTCTCAGCAATAAGTGTGTTGTGAGCTGTAGATGTTTTATAGATGTAATTTATCCAGTTGAGGAAATTCCTCTTGATTTCATTTTCTAAATTTTTATCATATATGGGCGTTGGTTAATTGTCAAGTGCTTTTTCTGCTTCTATTAATAAAATCATATGTTTTTTTTTTTTTTTTTTTTGGCGGTACGCGGGCCTCTCACTGTTGTGGCTTCTCCCGTTTCGGAGCACAGGATCTGAACGCGCAGGCTCAGTGGCCATGGCTCACAGGCCCAGCCGCTCTGCGGCATGTGGGATCCTCCCGGACCGGGGCACGAACCCGTGTCCCTGCATCGATAGGCGGACTCTCAACCACTGCGCCACCAGGGAAGCCCAATCATATGATTTTTGACGTGATGAAATACATTAATTGATTTTTGGATGTTGAATTAGTCTTATATACCTTGAATAAATCCCTCTTCTCAAATATTCTATTTATAACAACTAAGTTGTTCTGCCTTTTGGATTACATCAAAGTGTGACATTTAAACACAATATGCTAATTTTTAATATTTTTCTATTTTTAGTTGACAGTGAAGAAGTAACCATTCAGGAAAGCATTTTATGTTAGAGAGAGAAGATAAATAGTTGTGAGTAGTACAAAAGTAAAAAGATTATTCTACATAGCAAAGAAGAGAGGATGGTCTAAAGGAAGTAAAAACAGCAGCAGCAGGAAGATGATGAAATTACATCTATTAAAGTTTTTGTTACTGCTGCTTCCCTGCTTGGTTTTCAAATATATAATATCAATTCCTTTTTTACACAAAAACTGTGTGATTAACTTGCTTAAGAGAAAGATTATTTTAAAATACTTAAATTAGCTCATATCCACCCCTTTTGTAGGATAATACTCATAAAACACAATAAATATATGTAAAAATTTAATAAAACTTTAAGCATTTTAATGTTAATAAATAATTTTATTTAATGTGATCCAGTATCATTTAAAATTTTTTCCACATCATAAATTGTGTCAAATTGTTTGTTTTCAAGATTATAATTTAGCCTACACTTCCAAAAAAGTTTTGTACAATTCTACAGTTCTATGTTCTTCATCTTTTTCTTTTTATTATTTATATTTCCTTTATTGATATACATACATCTATAGAAATGTGATTTTTATTTTCATTTTTAATGTGTGATTATTGTGCTACTAACTTATATCTATTGACAATAAGACAATAAAATTATTTACAAACACAGTGTTTGGTTTTTATCTCTATTTTTATTATTTTTTTAACTTTTCAAAACTTTGTCAAAGAAGTGGCATAAACAGTGCCAATTTTCTTGGCTTCCACTAACTTTACACATGGCCTGTTATTTTAATGCTTTATTAGCAGAATTGACCATGCTTATAAGCAAGAGTAGGTGATTGTTAATATAATAATATTTTAGGGACACTGAAATAATGACCTTGCCTTGCACCAAAATATCCTACCCTGTCATACTAACATTTTAAATAATAACCTGATTAGTATTCTCAGCACACATTTGCTCATCTCACTTGCCTCTGGATGTCTCACATTCTCAAAAATAATTTGGTTATGCATTTCTCACTGTTGACATTCACCCCCTATATCTTAAGTTCATCTCCAAATTCTGGAACATCTTTCTGTTTGTAAGTGTTCATCTTTAGCTTTGATTTTCTTGCTTAGATATAGAGCCTGGCCTCTGCATCTTTCCTACACTAAATTATATTTTAATTATGTCATGTTTCAGAGCATCAGTCTGTGATATCATAAGTGGTCATATTTCCTATTCATAAGCATCCCCCTAAAATACTTCAAAAACTTCCATCAGTACTTAACTCTATTCTTCCTTTGCGCTGACATTCTGTTGCCATAGATGACATTCACTTGCCATAGTTTTAGACCAGTGTAAAAAGTCAAATGCAGCGAGAAAATTTATAAAACCAAAATTATTGAGCATATAAAATATAACAGGAGCTGTTATGGGTTTCAGGGATCCATCAAGATTTTACCTCTTGTGAGGTCACTAATAAGGAAGTATTGTTTATATACTGAGTAATATTTCTCCCAGGGAACTGTCTAGTAATTAAGTTCTAGCAGAGAAGTTGCTTTGGAAAAGTCTTATTCAACAGCAGAGATGTTAAAGATCTTCCTTTTATCATTTAGACATTATATAAAACAAACATTAGGAAGGGCAGTCATTGAGAAATGGGATGTGTTTAGGTGCCAGGTGAGTTTAGACATACCTTCTCTAGAGACTCAGTCTTCTCTTTGCAATGGCAAGCTGCAAAGACTGAAAAATTCCTAAAAAGGATTAGATAAATTTGTAGAATAAGACACTCAAAATTTCTAAGGTAGTATTTTTCAAACCTGAACCATAATCTATCAGTGATTATTAAAATCCAACTATTTAGTCATTATTGGCTTAACATTTTCAAATAAAATCACAGAATGAAAGTATCAGAGTACAAGAATATAGTAAGAATAATTATTAGACAAAACTTGTTCAAATTGTCTGTGTGTTTACATTTATTATTTTTGATGCATGATATATTTCTTATTATGGGCCATAGTTTTTTAAAAAAATTGAGTTATAAGTTATTGAACTGGATACAGAGGTGAGGCTAAAAATGTATAATGGGCTGAGAAGGTCTGATAGAAAATGTAAACCATATGTTACATAACATTTATATATTCAAATCCACTAACTATTCCAATTCAGCATCCAATCATATAGCAAACCATGTAATCTAGGAAAAAAAGAAATAGGAATCAAATTAGTTTGAATTTCTTTACTTGATAATATTTTTTGTGAAATATTTTCCTCATAAAGCCAACCATATATTCTAGATTTATTTTTAACTCTTGGGCTCTCACATAAGTTGCTGAAATTTCCTTTTTTTTCCCCAGAAAACCACTTTATGTATATATAGAAGGTCTTAGCTTTGAAAGAAACTCTTTGCAACAAAAGTTGAACTGAAGCTTATAACACAAACATTTCTACTTAAATTATTTTTTATACAATATGGATATATGGTTATATTTGATTCTAAATATTAATTTGGAAAGTAAAAATTTGATATTTAATTAATTGATTAATCAATGTAAAGGAAAAAAATAGTATTTTGAAACAATTAAGGGAAAGCTTACCATGTTTTTAAACTGGAGAACTTCAATAATTTTCTAAATGTAACAATTGCATTGTATATAAGATCATAGATAATATGAATATAGATATTTTGAAACCAGACTTCTTTCAGGAATTCTTTGGTGTAAAAATTAAAACCAATTCAAAAACATGGTTTTTGTCCAGAATAAAACAGAGAGAGTATATATATATTCAAGTAAATAAGCACACACACACACATTTGTGGAAAAGGTAAATTTTCCATATGTTTCCAGATGCAATGCAAAAATCTAAAAATATGTAAATATGGGAAGGTGGTAGTTACTCCCAGGAGAAAGAGCAAACTATGCCTTCTAGAATATATTTGAAGAAGAAGACAAGAATAATAAAGACATAAAGAGAGGCTATTTTGATCTTCATAATAAAATCGAAGGTGAGCTTAATTTCTGAGATGATAAGATTTGGTGTTCTTCCACCTTAGGGTTGCCAGATATAGCAAATGAAAATACAGGACCCATAGTTAAATTGAATCTCATATGAATAAGAAATACATATACACATACATATATTTGCATTATAGACACATTATATATATAATTTTTAGTGAGTATGTTTGTGTAATATGTGGGATGTGCTTATACTAAAAAAAAAAAATGCGTTGTTTATCTGGCATTCAGAATTAAATGTAAGTCCTTTTTATTGCCTGGAAACCTCACCCCACTCCTCTCTGGAAAGGTAGTAAATGTTTGGAATTCTTTCTTTGATGGGAAGAACGAAATTAATTTGATTTCAATAAAGAGATTAGTCAAATACTAGGAGAAACACTGTGAATTAATTAGAGGGATTTTTAAAATTTGTTTTTAATATAGTCCACGTTGCAAGGTGACCTTTTTCTTCAATGCTTAATTACCTTAAAACGTAGAAAAGAAAATAGATTCTTAAATTTATATCAAATTTGGAATTGTCAGTGTGGGTATGATATAATCATTAAAATGCTGGAATTAGTTTAGTCAAGGAAAAACTTATTTAATGTATCTGGTTAAGGAGAATGTTTAGAAAAGATAACTGTTAGGAAAATAGTTATCAGATTAGAGAACAAAATAATGACAAAGAAAATATGGAAGCAGCTAAAGAGTAAAGAATGAAAGCTGGATCAGGGATTGGGGCCCACTCTTCTTAAGTTAAAAGCATAATAGTTGAGTTGTTACTGCCTGCAAAGTTGCTTACAACTTCTATCTGTATATTCAGTTTTATGAAACTGTGATAGAAAAGTGTGTAGAGTGAAATCAGGGTCATGAGCAATATGTCTGAAAATGGAAATCCTTGAAAAATGTTGGGAGAGGTGTATAAGTTTATAAATGATAAGAAATGGTATAGATTTAGAGTGAGGACAGATTGTTGAATAAGGTGTTAGAAAAGTGGTGAAAAGGTAGCACTAGAGAATGAGAAAATTCCCCTATTTTTGGCTTAATAATACCAGAAAATAGCAGATAGAGCAAGAATTTTAAGACTTCAGGTAAAGAGATATTTCACTTTAATTGAAAGAGTAAAGTTTGCTCAAATAAAATTTGAGAGTATAGAGACGTTTGTTGATAATTAATGTATAAGATACAAAAGAATGAGCTAGGCACATTACTAAATAAGGCAGAAATAAGTAAAAGGCAAGTGTTTCAGGATTTTATTGACTGGAGAATATTCACCCCAATCATGACTATGAATCACAAGGGAAAAATAAAAAATAATTCAAAAGGAGAGAGTCATGTCACCTCACTCATGAGGAAGGAGGTTGTGTATAAAACTTTTCAACCTGTATCAAGGAATCAATGATAAAATGTTTGTTGTTTTGCCAGTCCTGGATGCTTTATATTTTGGAAATTGTCTGTGTAGTTGGAAGGTGACTGACACTGATTAAAAATTAATTAACTATGAACCTTCTAAAATGACCATCTGAACCTCAAAGAAAAATGTCTCCTTAGAAAGTAATTACATTTTAGCTTAATTCAAGTCTCAGGCTGTTATTAGAATTTACTATAACTTCTCTGAATAAAAGATGAAACTAAAATGTAAAACCATGAACATTATAGTAAAAAAATCCCATGTTAGCAACCCAAAACTCTTCAAAAGGGAGAGTATTAGACTAAATCACATTTTAAATATATTAGATATTATACTTTTATGTTTTTGTTTTCAAGAACCAGTCTAAGGTAACCAGCTCAGGTTTCAAAAATACTATATAACACCCAGACAATAGAGATTCTGACAATTACTGGCAAAACATAAGCTTTGTATCATACTGATGTGTATATAGAGACAACGGATAACTTATGTGATCAATATCAACATGTAATGTTATATCAGTTGATGCACAGTGGTCAAGAGAATACATTTTATGTTCTCACAGGTCTGTGCTAAATTTGAATTTTACTTTTGCTACTTACAAAATTTCTAAGCTTAAATGAGTATCTAACCACTACAAGTCTCAGCTTTATATTTTAAATATCATAACATGATTTCATAATTTGTTATAGAGATTTAATAAGATAATTCATGTCAAATATTTAATTCATACTAAATGTTATTGTCATCTTGCTATTTTGAGATGCTGAAGATTCCCATATTCAAAGTTATGTGATAACATACTAGCAAGTGTAAAATTTGAATTTTATGATGTTTATTAGTTTAATTACAAAATTAATTTCTTACCATGAAAGCTACTTTTTATGAATAATGCATTTGAAATGAACACATTTTCTTCCTTACTGTCAAATTTTATTTCCTTAAATTAGGTCTAGTTAGTTCATTTTATTAGTGTTTCTCAAATATAAACACAATAGCATATATAATATTTTCAAATACATAGATTGATTAGTGAACCCAATAACATAAAACCAATGCTACTACTTATGTACTCTCAAAAATATATATTTTGATGTAGAAATAGGGCCTATACTCTCTACTGAGTAGCAAGTAGTTTAGTTTGGACAAAACTGAAATGAATTTATCATATTCATTACATGATGTTGATAATGTTTCTCTCAAGAGCTAATGTGAGGGGGGACCTTGAAGATGGCAGAAGAGTAAGACGCGGAGATCACCTTCCTCCCCACAGATACACCAGAAATACATCTACACGTGGAACAACTCCTGCAGAACACCTACTGAAGGCTGGCAGAAGGCCTCAGACCTCCCAAAAGGCAAGAAACTCCCCACGTACCTGGGTAGGGCAAAGGAAAAAAAGAAAAAACAGAGACAAAAGAATAGGGATGGCACCTGCACCAGTGGGAGGGAGCTGTGAAAGAGGAAAAGTTTCCACACACTAGGAAGCCCCTTCACGGGCGGAGACTGCGGGAGGCGGAGAGGGGAGCTTCGAAGCCGTGGAGGAGTGCACAGCAACAGGGGTGCGGCAGGCCAAGCGGGGAGATTCCCGCACAGAGGATCGGCCGGCCCTCACCAGCCCAAGAGGCCCGAGGCGGGCGGGGCTGCGAGCTGAGGCTCGGGTTTCGGTCGGAGCCCAGGGAGAGGACTGGGGTTGGCGGCTTGAACATAGCCTGAAGGGGTTATTGCACCAAGGCTAGCCGGTAGGGAGTCCGGGGAAAAGTCTGCACCTGCCGAAGAGGCAAGAGACTTTTTCTTCCCTCTTTGTTTCCTGCTGCGCAAGGAGAGGGGTATAAGAGCGCTGCTTAAAGAAACTCCAGAGACGGGTGCGAGCCGCGGCTAAAAGCACGGACCCCAGGGACGGGCGGGAGATGGCTAAGGCTGCTGCTGCCGCCACCAATGGGCCTGTGCGAGCACAGGTCACTATCCACAGCCCTCTTCTGGGGAGCCTGTGCAGCCCACCACTGCCAGGTTCCCGGGATCCAGGGACAACTTCCCCGGGAGAACGCACGGCGAGCCTCAGGCTGGTGCAAAGCCACGCCGGCCTCTGCCGCCGCAGGGCCGCCCCGCACGCAGTGCCCCTCCCTCCCCCTGGCCTGAGTGCGCCAGAGCCCCCGAATCAGTGGCTCCTTTAACCCCGTCCTGTCTGAGCAAAAAACAGACGCCCTCCAGCGACCTAAACGCAGAGGCAGGGCCAAATCCAAAGCTGAGCCCCTGCGAGCAGTGAGAACAAAGAAGAGAAAGGGAAATCTCTCCCAGCAGCCTCAGAAACAGCGGATTAAAGCTCCACAATCAACTTGATGTACCCTGCATCTGTGGAATACATGAATAGAAAATGAATCATCCCAAATTGAGGAGGTGGGCTTTGAGAGCAAGATCTATGATTTTTTCCCCTTTTCCTCTTTTTGTGAATGTGTATGTGTATGCTTCTGTGTGAGAGCTTGTCTGTATAGTTTTGCTTCCACCATTTGTCCTAGGGTTCTATCCGTCCATGGTTTTTTAAAAAACTTTTTTTCTTAATAATTAATTTTAATAACTTTATTATACTTTACCTTTTTTCTTTCTTTCTTTCTTTCTTTCTTTCTTTCTTTCTTTCTTTCTTTCCTTCTGTCCTTCCCTCATTTAGACAACGAATCATCCCAAATTGAGGAGGTGGTCTCTGAGACCAAGATTTATGATTTTTTCCCCTTTACCTCTTTTTGTGAGGGTGTATGTGTATGCTTCTGTGTAAGGTTTTGTCTGTATAACTTTGCATCCAAAATTTGTCCTAAGGTTCTATCCGTCCCTTTTTTTTTTTCTAAATAATTATTTTTTAATTCAGTAACTTTATTATACTTTATTTTATTTTACTGTATCTTCTTTCTTTCTGTCTTTTTTCCTTCCTTCCCTCCTTCCTTCCTCCCTCCCTCCCTCCTTTCTTTCCTTCTTGCCTTCTTTCCGTCTTTGCTTCTTTCATTCTTTCTTTCTTTCTTTCTTTCTTTCTTCCTTCCTTCCTTCCTTCCTTCCTTCCTTCTCTCCTTTCTTTCTTCATACTTATACTAATTCTCTCTACTTTTTCTCCCTTTTATTCTGAGCCGTGTGGATGAAAGGCTCTTGGTGCTTCAGCCAGGAGTCAGGGCTCTGCCTCTGAGGTAGGAGAGCCAACTTCAGGACACTGGTCAACGAGACCTCCCAGCTCCACACAATATCAAACTGCGAAAATCTCCCAAAGACCTCCATCTTAACACCAGCACCCAGCTTCACTCAATGACCAGCAAGCTACAGTGCTGGACAACCTATGACAAACAACTAGCAAAACAGGAACACAACCTCACCCATTAGCAGAGAGGCTGCCTAAAATCATAATAAGGCCACAGACACCCCAAAACACACCACCAGACGTGAACCTGCCCACTAGAGAGACAAGATCCAGCCTCATCCACCACAAGTCCCCTCCATCAGGAAGCCTACACAACCCACTGAACCAACCTTAGCCACTGGAGACAGACATCAAAAACAGCGGGAACTACGAACCTGCAGCCTGCAAAAAGGAGACCCCAAACACAGTAAGATAAGCAAAATGAGAAGACAGAAAAACACACAGCAGATAAAGGAGCAAGATAAAAATGCACCAGACCTAACAAATGAAGAGGAAATAGGCAGTCTACCTGAAAAACAATTCAGAATACTGATAGTAAGGATGATCCAAAATCTTAGAAATCAAATGGACAAAATGCAAGAAACAGTTAACAAGGACCTAAAAGAACTAAAGATGAAACAAGCAAATATGAACAACACAATAAATGAAATTAAAAGTACTCTAGATGGGATCAATAGCAGAATAACTGAGGCAGAAGAACGGACAAGTGACCTGGAAGATAAAATAGTGGAAACAACTACTGCAGAGCAGGATAAAGAAAAAAGAATGAAAAGAACTGAGGACAGTCTCAGAGACCTCTGGGACAACATTAAACGCACCAACATTCGAATTATAGGGGTTCCAGAAGAAGAAGAGAAAAAGAAAGGGACTGAGAAAATATGTGAAGAGATTATAGTTGAAAACTTCCCTAATATGGGAAAGGAAATAGTTAATCAAGTCCAGGAAGCACAGAGAGTCCCATACAGGATAAATCCAAGGAGAAATACACCAAGACGCATATTAATCAAACTGTCAAAAATTAAATACAAAGAAAGCATATTAAAAGCAGCAAGGGAAAAACAACAAATAACACACAAGGGAATCCCCATAAGGTTAACAGCTGATCTCTCAGCAGAAACCCTACAAGCCAGAAGGGAGTGGCAGGACATACTGAAAGTGATGAAGGAGAAAAACCTGCAACCAAGACTACTCTACCCAGCAAGGATCTCATTCAGATTTGATGGAGAAATTAAAACCTTTACAGACAAGCAAAAGCTGAGAGAGTTCAGCACCACCAAACCAACTTTACAACAAATGCTAAAGGAACTTCTCTAGACAAGAAACACAAGAGAAGGAAAAGACCTATAATAACGAACACAAAACAATTTAGAAAATGGGACTAGGAACATACATGTCCATAATTACCTTAAATGTAAATGGACTAAATGCTCCCACCAAAAGTCACATACTGGCTGAACGGATACAAAAACAAGACCCTTATATATGCTGTCTACAAGAGACCCACTTCAGACCTAGAGACACATACAGACTGAAAGTAAGGGGATGGAAAAAGATACTCCATGCAAATGGAAACCAAAAGAAAGGTGGAGTAGCAATTCTCATATCAGACAAAATAGACTTTAAAATAAGGACTATTAGAAGAGACAAAGAAGGACACTACATAATGATCAAGGGATCGATCCAAGAAGAAGATACAACAATTGTAAATATTTATGCACCCAACATAGGAGCACTTCAATACATAAGGCAAATACTAACAGCCATAAAAGGGGAAATCGACAGTAACACATTCATAGTAGGAGACTTTAACACCCCACTTTCACCAATGGACAGATCATCCAAAATGAAAATAAATAAGGAAACACAAGCTTTAAATGATACATTAAACAAGATGGACTTAATTGATATTTATAGGACACTCCATCCAAAAACAACAGAATACACATTTTTCTCAAGTGCTCATGGAACATTCTCCAGGATAGATCATATCTTGGGTCACAAATCAAGACTTGGTAAATTTAAGAAAATTGAAATTGTATCAAGTATCTTTTCCGACCACAACGCAATGAGACTAGATATCAATTACAGGAAAGGATCTGTAAAAAATACAAACACATGGAGGCTAAACAATACACTACTTAATAATGAAGTGATCACTGAAGAAATCAAAGAGGAAATAAAAAAAATACCTAGAAACAAATGACACTGGGGACAAAACGAACCAAAACCTATGGGATGCAGCAAAAGCAGTTCTAAGGGGGAAGTTTATAGCAATACAAGCCCACCTTAAGAAGCAGGAAACATCTTGAATAAACAACTTAACTTTGCACCTCAAGCAATTAGAGAAAGAAGAACAAAAATACCCCAAAGCTAGCAGAAGGAAAGAAATCATAAAAATCAGATCAGAAATAAATGAAAAAGAAATGAAGGATAAAATAGCAAAGATCAATAAAACAAAAAGCTGGTTCTTTGAGAAGATAAACAAAATAGATAAACCATTAGCCAGACTCATCAAGAAAAAAAGGGAGAAGACTCAAATCAATAGAATTAGAAATGAAGAAGGAGAAGTAACAACTGAAACTGCAGAAATAAAAAAGATCATGAGAGATTACTACAAGCAACTCTATGCCAATAAAACGGACAATCTGGAAGAAATGGACACATTGTTAGAAATGCACAACCTGCCAAGACTGAATCAGGAAGAAATAGAAAATATGAACAGACCAATCACAAGCACTGAAATTGAACTGTGATTAAAAATCTTCCAACAAACAAAAGCCCAGGACCAGATGGCTTCACAGGCAAATTCTGTCAAACATTTAGAGAAGAGCTAACACCTATCCTTCTCAAACTCTTCCAAAATATAGCAGAGGGAGGAACACTCCCAAATTCCTTCTACGAGGTCACCATCACCCTGATACCAAAACCAGACAAGGATGTCACAAAGAAAGAAAACTACAGGGCAATATCACTGATGAACATAGATGCAAAAATCCTCAACAAAATACTAGCAAACAGAATCCAACAGCACATTAAAAGGATCATACACCATGATCAAGTGGGGTTTATTCCAGGAATGCAAGGATTCTTCAATATACGCAAATCTATCAATGTGATAAACCATATTAACAAATTGAAGGAGAAAAACCATATGATCATCTCAATAGATGCAGAGAAAGCTTTTGACAAAATTCAACACCCATTTATGATAAAAACCCTGCAGAAAGTAGGCATAGAGGGAACTTTCCTCATAATAATAAAGGCCATATATGGCAAGCCCATAGCCAACATCATCCTCAATGGTGAAAAACTGAAAGCATTTCCACTAAGATCAGGAACAAGGTTGCCCACTCTCACCACTCTTATTCAACATAGTTTTGGAAGTTCTAGCCACAGCAATCAGAGAAGAAAAGGAAATAAAAGGAATCCAAATCGGAAAAGAAGAAGTAAAGCTGTCACTGTTTGCAGATGACATGATACTATACATAGAGAATCCTAAAGATGCTACCAGAAAACTACTAGAGCTAATCAATGAATTTGGTAAAGTAGCAGGATAAAAAATTGATGCACAGAAATCTCTGGCATTCCTATATACTAATGATGTGAAATCAAGAAAACACTCCCATTTACCATTGCAACAAAAAGAATAAAATATTCAGGAATAAACTTACCTAAGGAGACAAAAGACCTGTATGCAGAAAATTATAAGACACTGTTGAAAAAAATTAAAGATGATACAAATAGATGGAGAGGTATACCATGTTCTTGGATTGGAAGAATCAACATTGTGAAAATGACTATACTACCCAAAGCAATCTACAGATTCAATGCAATCCCTATCAAACTACCACTGGCATTTTTCACAGAACTAGAACACAATTTTTCACAATTTGTATGGAAACACAAAAGACCCCGAATAGCCAAAGCAATCTTGAGAACGGAAAACGGAGCTGGAGGAATCAGGCTCCATGACTTCAGACTATACTACAAAGCTACAGTAATCAAGACAGTATGGTACTGGCACAGAAACAGAAAGATAGATCAATGGAACAGGATAGAAATCCCAGAGATAAACCCACACACATATGGTCACCTTATCTTTGATAAAGGTGGCAGGAATGTACAGTGGAGAAAGGACAGCCTCTTCAATAAGTGGTGCTGGGAAAACTGGACAGATACATGTAAAAGTATGAGAATAGATCTCTCCCTAACACCATACACAAAAATAAGCTCAAAATGGATTAAAGACCTAAATTTAAGGCCAGAATCTATCAAACTCTTACAGGAAAACATAGGCAGAACACTCTATGATATAAATCACAGCAAGATCCTTTCTGACCCACCTCCTAGAGAAATGGAAATAAAAACAAAAATAAACAAATGCGACCTAATGAAACTTCAAAGCTTTTGCACAGCAAAGGAAACTATACTCAAGACCAAAAGACAACCCTCAGAATGGGAGAAAATATTTGCAAATGAAGCAACTGACAAAGGATTAATCTCCAAAATTTACAAGCAGCTCATACAGCTCAATAACAAAAAACAAACAACCCAATCCAGAAATGGGCAGAAGACTTAAATAGACAATTCTCCAAAGAAGATATGCAGACTGCCAACAAACACATGAAAGAATGCTCAACATCATTAATCATTAGAGAAATGCAATTCGAAACTACAATGAGATATCATCTCACACCAGTCCAAATGGCCATCATCAAAAAATCTAGAAACAATAAATGCTGGAGAGGGTGTGGAGAAAAGGGAACACTCTTGCACTGCTGGTGGGAATGTGAATTGGTTCAGCCACTATGGAGAACAGTATGGAGGTTCCTTAAAAAACTACAAATAGAACTACCATATGACCCAGCAATCCCACTACTGGGCATATTCCCTGAGAAAACCGAAATTCAAAAAGAGTCATGTACCAAAATGTTCATTGCAGCTCTATTTACAATAGCCCGGAGATGGAAACAACCTAAGTGCCCATCATCGGATGAATGGATAAAGAAGATGTGGCACATATATACAATGGAATATTACTCAGCCATAAAAAGAAATGAAATTGAGCTATTTGTAAAATGAGGTGGATAGACCTAGAGTCTGTCATACAGAGTGAAGTAAGTCAGAAAGAAAAAGACAAATACCGTATGCTAACACATATATATGGAATTTAAGAAGAAAAGAAGAACCTAGGGGTAAACCAGGAATAAAGACAGAGACCTACTGGAGAACGGACTTGAGCATATGGGGAGGGGGAAGGGTGAGCTGTGCCAGGGTGAGAGAGAGTCATGGACATATACACACTAACAAACGTAAGATAGATAGCTAGTGGGAAGCAGCCGCATGGGACAGGGATATCGGCTCGGTGCTTTGTGACTCCTGGAGGGGTGGGATAGGGAGGGTGGGAGGGAGGGAGATGCAAGAGGGAAGAGATATGGGAACATATATATATGTATAACTGATTCACTTTGTTATAAAGCAGAAACTAACACACCATTGTAAAGCAATTATACCCCAATGAAGATGTCAAAAAAAAAAAAAAAAAGCTATTGTGAGCCAAACACCACTGGGTTTTACTAATGAAGATATTTTCTGAATATTTAAAAATAAGAACAGTAATATAAAAATATAGTACTCCTATTAATAAACTTATGTTTATCAGAAAATGGTATATCTACTTTATGTAAAACAGCTGCCAGAAATCAATTTTAAAATATTACTCAGCCATAAAAAAGAACAAAATAATGCTATTTGCAGTGACATGGATGGACTTAGAAATTGTCATACTGAGTGAAATAAGTCAGACAGAGAAAGACAAATACCATATGATATCCTTTATATGTGGAATCTTTAAAAAATTGTACAAATGGGAACTTGTTTACAAAACAGAGTCACAGATATAGAAAACAAACTTATGCTTACCAGGGGGGAAAGTAGGATGGGGGAGAGATAAATTGGGAGATTGGGATCAACATATACACACTACTATGTATAAAATAGATAACTAGTAAGAACCTGCTGAATAGCACAGAGAACTCGTCTCAGTATTCTGTAATGACCTATATGGGAAAATAATCTAAAAAAGAGTGGAAATATGTATATATACAACTGATTCACTGTGCTGTACATCAGAAACTAACACACCATTGTAAACCAACTATACTCCAATAAATTTTTTTTAAAAGACATCTTCTTAAATAAGAAAATATATAAATAAGTAAAATATAGTTTAGATAATAAATTTTAAAAAACTAAATAGAAATTTTACTTTCAACAAACTGGGTATAGAAGGAATGTACATAAACATAATACAGGCCATATATGACAAGCCCACAGCTAACATCACACTTGATACCTAATAAGAAATTTAACCAGGGAGGTGAAAGATCTCTACACTGAAAACTATAAAACAATCATGAAAAATTAAAGATCACCATAATAAGGTTAGTTACCATGTAATAACATATAAAGATACTACGTTATTATTGACTGTATTCCTCACACTGTGCATTTCAGACGTGACTAATTTATTTTGAAACTGGAAGTTTGTACCTCTTTTTTTTTTTTTTTTTTTGCAGAGCACAGGCTCTGAACGTGCAGGCTCAGTGGCCATGGCTCACGGGCCTAGCCTCTCTGTGGCATGTGGGATCTTCCCAGACTGGTGCATGAACCCGTGTCCCCTGCATCGGCAGGCGGACTCTCAACCACTGCGCCACCAGGGAAGCCTCTATCTCTTAATCTTTCTCACCTATTTCTTACATCCCCCATTCCCTTCCCCTCTGGCAACCACCTGTTTGATCTCTGTATCTACGACTCTGTTTCTGTTTTCTTATATTTGTTCATTCGTTTGTTTTTCAGACTCTACATATAATTAAAATCATGCAGTATTTGTCTTTCTCTGACTGACTTATTTCACTTAGCATAATACCCTCTAGGTCTATCCTTGTTACAAATGGCAAGATTTCATTCTTTTTATAGTTGAGTAATATTCCACTATATATATATCACATCTTCTTTAAACATTTAATTTTTTATGGCTGCTTAAATTGCTTCCTTATCTTGGCTATTGTAAATAATGCTGCAGTGAACATAGTGGTGCACCTATCTTATCGAATTTAGTGTTTTCATTTTCTTTGGGTAAATATCCAAGAGTGGAATTGCTGGATGATATGGTAGTTCCATTTTTAATTTTTTGAAGAAACTCCATACTGTGTTCCATAGTGACCACTAATTTACATATAAAAAGAGATAAGTGTCGTGATTACCAGAGGCAGGGGTAGAGGGGTCGGGGAGTTGGATGAAAGTGGTCAAAAGGTACAAACTTCTAGTTATAAGATAAATAAGTACTCGGGTTGTAATGTACAACAAAATTAATATAATTAACACTGCTCTATTTATACTTTATAGTTGTTAAGAGAGTAAATCCTAAGAGTTCTCATCATAAAGAAAAAAATATCATATATTATTTCTTTTTATTTTTATTTTGTATCTATATATGAGATGATGGGTTTTGACAATAAACTTATTTTTATCATCATTTCATGACGTATGTAAGTCAAATCATTATGCTGTATGTACACCTTAAACTTATGCAGCGTTATATGTCAATTATATATTTTAAAAAGTGGGGAAAAAAGAAACTTCAAGAAGACGAAAATAAAAAGAAAGATAGTCTGTGCTCATGCACTGGAAGAATTGCTAAACTGTCCACTCTACCCAAAGCATTAAACATTCAAAACAATGCCTATGAAAATTCCAGTGATATTTTTTACAGAAATAGCAAAAACAATCCTAAAATATGTTTGGAGCCACAAAAGACCCTGAATAGCTAAAGCAATCTTGAACAAGAAGACAAAGCCGGAGACATCACATTTCTGGATTTCAAACTATATTACAAAGCTATAGTAAACAAAACAGGAATAAAAGCAGACACATAGATGGATGGAACAGAAATAGAAAGCCCCAAAATAAACTCATGCATATAAGGACAATTAATTTTTCGGCCCAGAAATACACCCATGCGTATTTGTCAATTAATGTTTCTCTTCAAACTGATTTAATTAGACATGTTACGGTACCACTCTTGTTAGGACTCTGTTTGTAAATATTTTCTGCCATAATTATAAATTTTTCCAGGTATCACACTCAGTTTCAACTATCAGAAGTATTTCTCCCAGTCTCTCCTCCATATAAAGAAGTAATATGTATAATAATTTAAAAACAGTCCTCCTAACTTTGGGAAAACTTTGTCATACCCCAACACACACACACACACACACACACACACACACACACACACACACCAATTTTTTTCAAGCCAAGAATATATTATGGGGAAGGGATAATCTCTTTAAAAACTGGTTCTGCGAAAACTGGATAGCCACATGAAAAAGAATGAAACTGAACACTATCTTATACCATATACAAAAGTAAAAAGTCAACCCAAAATGGATTAAGGAGTTGAATATCAGACCTAAAACAATAAAACTATTTGGAAAAAACATAGGGGATAAGGTCTTTGACATTGGTCTTGGCATGAATTTTATGGACTTGGCACCAAAAGCAAAAATAAACAAGTGGGACTACATCAAACTAAAATGCTTCTGCATAGCAAAGGAAACCATCAACAAGTGGGAAATGCAACTTATAAAGTGGGGAAAAAATATTTGCAAACTACATGTCTGATAAAGGCTTAATATCCAAAATATATGAGACACATACAAAAAACAGGAGCTTAATGAAAGGGTAAGCAAAGGACCTGAACAGACATTTTTTTTTCAAAGAAGACATACAAAGAGCCAACGGATACATTAAAAGGTGCCCAACACCACTCATCATCAGAGAAATGCAATTAAAAATAACCGTAAAGTATCACCTGACATTTGTTGGTATATCTATTGTCAGTGAGACAAGAGATAACAAATGCTGGCAAGGATGTGGAGAAAAGGAAACTCTTGTACACTGTTGCTGGAAATGTAAACTGGTACAGCCGCTATGGAAAATAGTATGAAGTTTCCTCAAGAAACTGAAAACAGAGCTATCATAAGATCAAGCAAACCTACTTCTGGGTATACATACAAAGGAAACAAAATCACTATCTTGAAGAAATACTTGTGCTACCATGTTCATTGCATCATTATTCACAAGAGTCAAGGTATAGAAACAACCTAAGTATCCATAAACAAATGAATGGATTTTACAAATGTGAGATATAGATTAAATATATATATATGTATATATACATATACAGTAAGTCACCTACATACAAACCTTCAAGTCGAGAAATTTCAAAGTTGCGAACGTGCATTCACATGTCCAATCAAGTAAGTCAGTTCACATGTCTGACATACATTGTCATGTGCGTGCATTCTCTACAAGTGGTTGTGCTTTTGTGTACTTTACTCTACAGTACTGTATACAGTATAGTAGTAGAGTGTCTTTATTTCAAGCCCAGGATGTCCAGAAGCAAGCATAAAAGCAGTGGTGATGTAGCTGGTACACAAAGATTGTAGCAGCTGTTCAGAATATAATCCAGTGCTACCATGTTATCTACATTGAGAAAAGAAGTTATTACCCAGATATCACTGGATCATTCTTTTCAAGAGGGTAGATAGAATCGAATACAGCAAGGAACCAGAACCTATGCCATCAGTGTCAGGCATGAGTGAAACTGCAGCTTGCCCTCCAGCTTCTATTGCTGATGATCCTTCAGCTCTACCATCTCCCACCTCCTCTCCCTACTCCAGTCTTCTTGCTTGTTCACTCGATGAGAGACCCTGTATGCCAGCTGTTGTATTGTACAACTGTACTTTTCAAGGTATGGTACTGTAGATTAAAAATGTTTTCTTTATTTTTTGTGTTTGTTTTTTATGTATGATTTGTGTGAAAAGTATTATAAACCTATTACAGTACAGTACTATATAGCTGATTGTGTTAGCTGGGAACCTAGGCTAACACTGTTGGACTTACAAACAAATTGGACTTACAAACGTGCTCTCAGAACAGAACTCATTCGTATGTAGGGGACTTTCTGTATATATATATATATATATATATATATATATATATATATATATATATATATATATATATATATATATATATATATATATATATATGAGTGTGTGTGTATCTATGTATGTCAGCCTTAAAAATAGAAAGAAGTCTATAGATAAACCTGGAGGGAATTGTGCTAGGTGAAATATACCAGACTAAGAAAGACAAATACTATGTAATATCACTTAAATGTGTAATCTAAAAAAAAAAGGTCAAACTCATAGAAACAGAGACTAGAATGGCTGTTGCCAGGTTCTGGGAAGTAGAGGAACTAGGGAGAAGATGGAAAAAGAGTGCAAATTTTCAGTAATAAGATGAATAAGATCTGAAGATACAAGATGTTATATGGTGACTAAAGTTGATAATACTGTTTGGTACTGTATAAATGAAATTTCCTAGAAGAGTAAAACTTGTGTTCTCAACAACAACAAAAAGTAAGTATGTGAAATGATAAAGGAATGGATATGTTAATTAACTCAGTGATGGGAATTCATTTACAATGTATATTAACTCATGTTCACACCTTATATCACAATTTTACTTTTCAATTATATTTCAAAAAATTAAGATAAATAATAGAAGCTTTACTTTCAGATAAAGAGCTGACAGTAATCATTCTAAAATGTATTAGGTGTTGCCGATATTGAGATTTAGGAAGACTCATCAGTTTTTCTTCAAAGTTTATTAAGATATAATTGGCATACAGCACTGTATAAGTTTACAGTATGCAGCATAATGATTTGATTTACATATATCATGAAGTGATTATCACAATAAGTTTACTGGATATCCATAATTTCATATAGGTACAAAATTAAAGTAGAGAAAAATTATTCTTGTGAAGAGAACTCTTAGGATTTACTTTCTTAACAACTTTCATATATAACATACAGCAGTGTTAATGATTCATGAGTTTTAAATTGCCAAAATGGCATAACTAACCTATTTAGTGAGTGTCTTCAACTTGACTTTAATCTAGGTAGCAGTGATATATGAGCATTCTAACATCAGCAAAGATGCCTGATGACTAGTGAAGATAAATGTTTCCTGTGTTTTCATTCCTACTCAGTAGTTTGAGAGCATTCTTTAAAGAGTTAGAACATGTGATATAAAATACTGAAGTTTGTCTATCTTCTGTGCACTCCAAGTATCCACTTAGGACTGAAGTATGACCAGGAAATAACTATGCCATTGAATATCTATGCCCTTGCTTTTTAAGATTATATCTTTTTACTTCAGAATTTTTGAAGTCTTTAAATTTATTTGGTTTATTATCCTTCCCTATATATATATATATATATATATATATATATATATATATATATATATATATATCACATACTGTAAATTATACATACTTAAATGATAAAAGTTTAAAGAAAGTGAAACCACCTGGATATTCACTAGACTTTTGATAGTACAATATATTTTTATATACTTATATAATTTATCTTATTTCTTTCATAGTATCCATAGTAGAGAGAAATCACAAAAATCTCAGTTTTTCATAGATCAACCTATATATAACAATAAAATTAAATTTAGGCTTTTTTTTCTTTTAAAATAATCCTCTTTAATAGTGTAAGGTTTATATATGCTGAGTCAGTATAGAAAACTTTAAATAGGTAATAGAGTAGCTGATTGAAGGAGAGTTCAAATACATATGTTTTTATTTCATTCCAAAGAAGGAATAACTACTTTAGAAAGGTGAAAAAATCTGAGATTTTTCTACACAATCATGACTCTTTTATATTAACTCAGTTTGCTACCCTTGTAGGTATTTGTACTGATAATCAGAATGTAAGATGAAGTAGTTGAAGAGACAGAAGTGTAATTAAGGAATCTTTCATTCTGTAAATATCAGGAAGTTTAAAGTCTTAGCTCCAACTCTTTTGAGAGTTCCACCTCATCATCCCCAATTGATAGATATGTAGTTCTGTCTATATCACGTTTATTCATATAGGACCCATATAATTAAAAAATTCCAAGAGGCTTAAAAAAATAAGACAACACAACACTTCAAGGAGAATCAGCTTGATTTTATTTTGCTGAAAGAAGGGGAATGGAAAGTGAATGAGGGGTAAGAGAGTGAGTGAGAGGCAGAGAGACCCATCGTATTACTGACCTAAGATAAATTGTAGAACAAACTAATACTAACATCTCCTTAACTCATTCTTTAATTCTAAAAGAAATGATGAAGAATCTTACATTATCTGATATTTTTGCCACTTAGTAATGTTCTACCAAAATTCTCAAAAGCATCCTTTCCTTTAAAGACTAAAGACCTAGGGCTCTTAACCCAGTATCATGTCTGAAAAACAAGATTTTAGATACTAATATTATACTGTAAATAATGCTACCACCTCATCTTCCTACAAGATTATACAACGTTAATATTAAATTCCATGGGCACCCTTCAAGCTGACTTTTTTTCTGAATTTTGTAAGATTATTTAAAATACAGGATAAATAAAGATCTCATCCTTCAGGAAAATAACTTAAAACATTTTTTTTTTTACGGTACGCGGGCCTGTCACTGTTGTGGCCTCTCCCGTTGTGGAGCACAGGCTCCGGACGTGCAGGCTCAGCAGCCATGGCTCACGGGCCTAGCCGCTCTGCGGCATATTCCCGGACCGGGGCACAAACCCGCATCCCCTGCATCGGCAGATGGACTCTCAACCACTGCGCCACCAGGGAAGCCCAACTTAAAACATTTTTAATGGACTTTTAAAATACTTCAAATACCTCATTATTTTTTGAAAACTATATCTGATGTCTTCATCGTTCTTTATATTTGTATACTCAATATTTCACATAATATGTATTAATATAAAGACAGGCAGAAGTAATATTAGCTAAAGGAAAGCAGCATGTTAAAACATTTAATATGCCATCAGCATTGTGATAGGTACTTTAACATATTATTTGACTTAATTATTACAAAGATTCTCTAAGGACACATTAAGTGCATTTTACGGGTCAATTAACTCAAGCGATGTTTGATACCTTGCTGAAGGACACAAAACTAATTGAAAACCCCATTTCCCTGACTCAAGTCTATATGTTTAAATTTAACTAAACTATAATTTCCAAAAGTTAATCACAGATTTTGTAGTAAAAAGCCTTGACATATAAATGGTAATTCCCTGCTCCCATTCAAAATTGTCTTCCTCCATTCTTCATCCATATTTTACTGTAAACACTCACTCATATGTACAGGACTACCTGTGTTTGAAACCAATTCTAAAATTGGGAAGAAGATATATATCAAGATTCCTTAAAACTTGAGCTATCAAGATATTGTTACTTAGGTTTTCAGTTTCTTATTCAAAACCTTTGACTATATCCCTACTTCTTCTGCCCAAGATAGGTAGAATTCCTTATGTCAGGTGATTATCACTCTAATCTGGATCCAGGTGATCTATGTATCTTTTCCTTGTCTTAGTTAAGTTTCTTCAATCTGAGATCTTGCTTGGTTGGATATATATTAACTGTTTTCAGAATTTGAAATTCCTCTTGACCAGGTTAATTATTAATCTCTATTTTCCTCATCTTGATGTAAATTCTTCAGATGTGAGCTCCACCTCTTTGCCATATCATTTGTTTCATTATTACTATTATCAAGCAAAATTTGAAGTTCCATCCAGACTTCCTTTGTGACTAATGGATGATTCTGTTAATTTTCTTCTCACTTTTAACCTGAATTTGCAACAAAGTCTCCAGGTTTTTAAATTTCTCTATATTTTAAACAGTATAAAGTTTGAAAATTCTATATATTTTCTCTGCACCTTTTCTCCCTTCCCTTATAATCCTACTTACAGAAACAGTACACTTAACATAATTATAATTTTACAATTTTACTTCATTCATATAGTTTCAGGTGAATAATATTCTCTTGTGAAAAATGAGCTACTTAAACAACCATTCATTACCAAATATATAAATTATATGATAGATTGTCAATGAAAAATTAATTTCCTTTTAAGTCCTAGATAAAATCATTTGATCATGTAAATTCAAAGAATAATTAAAATATACATATATTGAATGAAATTCAAATGAAACATTTGTACTATTTCTTTGATATTCTTTTTATGTAACTTCACTATGATTATAAGTAAACCAGTCAGTTAGCATAGTAAATTACATATTTATATAATTTTTCAAGTCAAAGATCAAATAACTCTCCTATGTGCTAATATATTAAAAATAAATTTTTTATTCTGAAAATTTTTATACATTAAATTATTTTAGTATGTTTTTGTAATTCAGTGTGGATAAATTGACAAAACGAATAAATGAGTTGAGGATATAAAACCTAAGGGTGACACAAAAAAAGACTTCTTTTAAGTTGTGACTTAATTAAATTATCATTCAGTACAATACTTATGATAACATGTTTATTGCTCATTCCATGTCCTGCTGTGCAATGAGACACAAGAGACAGTAAATATGGAATTAAATGCCAATAGGTTGCAGCTTTGTAAACACATAGAATCCAAAATGGCATAAAAGCTCTTGAGTCCTGCTGATTCCTAATTGTCGTCTGTGGCATGCTTTATTCTAGATCGCTTTAAAGTAGCTGATATTACATTAAGCTCCAAATAACTTGTACTTAAGAAAAACTAATTCTTTAAATTATGATAATTCTTAGAAATTATTTTTTACTTAGTTAATAAAATGTATTCTTAATAATTACTTTCAAGTGGCAGATTTTAATAGAAAGCCCTTTATATGGATTGAAAATGGTAGGAAAATAGTATACTAGCAAATCATTATCACTTTTTTTTTTTTTTTTTGCAGTGCTTGGGCCTCTAACTGCTGCGGCCTCTCCTGCCGTGGAGCACAGGCTGCAGATGTGCAGGCTCAGCGGCCATAGCCCACGGGCCCAACCGCTCCATGGCATGCAGGATTCTCCCGGACCGGGGCACAAACCCACGTCCGCTACATTGGCAGGCGGACTCTCAACCACTGCACCACCAGGGAAGCCCCCATTATCACTTTTTAAAAGCACTCCTATTTTTTATTAGCAATAATTTTTTAAGTATCAAAAAGTTTCTTCATGTCTATAAATTATATTTCTCCTACTTGTGGTTTATTTAACCTCATCACCAATCAGGAAAGTTACATTCTGGATTTTTTACAAATTTTATTTTGTGACATTAGGCAAATATAAACAAGTATTCTTATGACTTTTTAAAATTTTTTCTCCTGAGTAATGCAAACATTCTTGGGGCTACTGATAAATTGGCTCTCACAGTAAACAATCAGTACTAGAGTACCAGCAAACAAAAAAGGTTAATCTGAATTAGACAAAGTAAATCTTATCAAGTTATCATCCTGAACTTCATTCCTTTCTTTTTGAGAAATTACTCCATTCCTAAACCTTATATCTGTGAATCCATAAATATTTTGTTTGTTTGTTCCATCCTATTATATATTTTTAAATTTATTGTTCACATACAATATTATATTAGTTTTAGGTGTACAACATACTGATTTGACTTTTCTATGCATTATGAATTGATCTCAACAGTAAGTCTAGTCTGTCTCTATACAAAGTATTACAATATTATCAGCTATATACTCTATACTGTACATTACATCCCTGTGACTTATTTACTTTATAACTGGAAGTTTGTGCTTCTTAATCCCCTCCACATATTTTGCCCAACCCCCTAACCCCCACCCCTCTGACAACCACCAGTTTGTTCTCTGTATCTATGACTCTGTTTTTGTTTCCTTATGTTTGTTCATTTGTCTTGTTTTTTAGATTCCACATAAATGTGAAATCATATGACATTTGTCTTTCTCTGACTTATTTCACTTGGCTTAATTTCCTCTAGATCCATCCATGTTCTTGCAAATGGTAAGATTTCATTCTTTTTTTATCACTGTGTAGTAGTCCATTTCATATTTGTGTGTGTGTATGTATGTGTGTGTGTATACATATCAATCATATCTTCTTTACCCATTCATCTATCAATGGACACTTCAGTTGCTTCCATATCTTGGCTATTGTAAATAATGCTGCTATGAACATAAGGGTGTATATATCTTTTAAAATTAATGTTTTCCTTTTCTTCTGATAAATACCAAGAGGTGGAATTGCTTGATCATATAGTTCTATTTTCAATTTTTTGAGGAAACTTCATACTGTTTTCAATAGTGACTGTACCAATTTACATTCTTATCAGCAGTGCACAAGGGTTTCCTTTTCTCCACATCCTCACCAATATTTGTTATTTGTTGTCTTTTTGATAAGAGCAGTTCTGACAGGTGTGAGGTCATATTTCATTGTGGTTTTGATTTGCTTTTCCCTGATTAGAAATGTTGAACATCTTCTCATGTGTCTGTTAGCTATGAGCATGTCTTCTTTGGAAAAAAATGTCTATTCAAGCCCTCTGCCCAATTTTTGAACGAGATTGTTTAATTTTTTGATGTTGAGTTGTGTAAATTCTTCATATATTTTGGATATGAACCCCCTAACAGATATATCATTTGCAAATGTTTTCTCCCATTCAGTAGACGGCCTTTTTCTTTTTGTTGAAGGTGTCCTTCACTATGCAAAAACTTTTTAGTTTGATGCAATCTGATTTGTTTATTTTTTCTTTTGTTTCCCTTGCCTGAGGAGACTGAAATTTAAAAATATTGCAGAGAGTGACCAAGATGGTGGAGTACAGTGATCCTGAGCTCACCTCCTCTCACAAGCACACCAAAATCACAACGATCTGCAGGGCACCATTGATGAAAAAGACTGGAACCTACCAGAAAATATTTTCTACAACTAAGGACATAAAGAAAGAACCACAATGAGACAGGTAGGAAAGGCAGAATCATGGTATAATAAAATACCATAACCCCTGGATGGGTGACCCACAAACTGGAGAATAATTGTATTGCAGTGGTTCTCCTACAGGAGTGAGAGTTCTGAGGCCCACATCAGGCTCCCCAGTCTGGGAGGTCAAGCACTGGGTGAATGAGACCCAGAGCCTTTGGTTTGAAGGCCAGTGGGGCTTAATTGCAGAAACCCCACAGGACTGGAAGAACTAGAGACTTCACTCTTAAAGGGCACACACAAAATCTCACATGCACCAGGACCCAGGGCAAGAGCAGTAATTTGATAAGACTCTGGGCCAAAACTACCTGCTGGTCTTGGAGAATCTCCTGGAGAGGTGGTGGGGGGTGGTTTGTGGCTCCCCCAGGGGGCATGGGCACTGGTAGTAAACATATTTGGGAAAGTTCAATTACATGAATATCTCTGCTGGTTGCTGCCATCTTGGCTCATTAATGTTAAGGCCTGGCCCCACCCAACAGCCTGTAGGTGCCAGTGCAGGGATGCCTCCAACAAACAACTAAATGGGTAGAGACACAGCCTTACCTATTAGCAGGTAGGCTGCATAAAGACTTTCTGAGCCCAAAACCACCTCTAGACAAGCCCCTATACAAGGTCTTGCTCACCAGAAGCCCAAGACCCAGTTCCACTCACCAGTGGGCAGACACCTGCCCTTCCCTCCAGAAAATCTGCACTCATCTTTGTTTATCTTTTTTTTTTTTTTAATTTGCAGTACATGGGCCTCTCACTGTTGTGGCCTCTCCTGTTGCGGATCACAGGCTCCAGACGTGAAGGCTTAGCAGCCATGGCTCACAGGCCCAGCCGCTCTGTGACATGTGGGATCTTCCCGGACCGGGGCACGAAACTGTGTGCCCTGCATCGGCAGGCAGACTCTCAACCACTGCGCCACCAGGGAAGCCCTGCACTCATCTCTAAACAAGCCTCACACACCAGACCCACCACCAGGGAGACAACAGACACAGAAAACTATGATCCTAAAGCCTGCAGACTCAGCCCAGCCACAGCATTCCAGACCCTACTCTGGGACAAGATGGGTCCTGGCCCTGGCCACTAGCAAGCCAACAAAACCTTAGGGACACACCAAACCCCATACCCAGCTGTGTCAGGAACTGCACACCGAACCAACAATCTGAAACAAGCTCTGGGGATCCCTGGTCTCTGCAGCCAGACTACAGGAACCAGCTCTGTCTGCCATTAGTCCATCACTAATGCAAGGACCTACCTCCAATTGCCAGTGACTGGGCAGCAGCCTTTGGGACTTGATTCTGACCACCAGTGAGGCAGCACTAATCCCAGTACCAATTAGGCTTCTGAAACCAGCCACCACATGACCAGGCCCTACAGCAGCCAGCAGCATTCACATAATGCATGGTCTAGCAATCAACCAGGCTAGAGGCCAATCAAGCCTACCAGACTGCACACACAGTCAGCCCACCACAGCAGAAGGACCCATGCAGCCTTCTAAGGGGGAACCCCTAGAGTATATAGTTTAGATGACAAGATAAGAGTATACTGCTGGGATACATAGGTTGTCTCCTACAGAAGGACACTTCTCCAAGGTTGAGAAGCATAACTAACCTACCACATACATAAAAATACAAATAGCAACTTAGACAAAATGAAGTGGTAGAAGAATACGTTTCAGATGATGGAAAAAGATAAAACCCCAGAAGAAGAATGAAGTGAAGTGGAGATAGGCAATCTACCTAAGAAAGAGTTCAGAGTAATGATAATAAAAATAATCAAAGAACTCAGGAGAAGAATAAATGCACAGTCAGAGGTTTTTAACAGAGTTAGAAAATATAAACAAAAACCAAACAGATGAAAATACAATAACTAAAATGAAAAACACACTAAAAGGAATCAATAGTAGACTAAATGATTCAGAAGAATAAATCAGTGAACTGGAAGATAGAGTAGTGGAAATCACAGCCACTGAACAGAAAAAAGAATTTAAAAAAATGAGGACAGTTTAAGAGACCTATGGGACAATATTAAGTGCATGAATATTCTCTTTATAGAGGTCCCAGGAGAAGAGAGATAGAAAGTGCCTGAGAAAATATTTGAAGACATAATAACTGAAAACTTCCTTAATCAGGGAAAGGATACCATCACTCAAGTCAAGGAAATGCAGAGTCCCATATAGGATTAACTCAAAGAGGAACACACCAAGACACATTGTAATCAAAATGACAAAATGATAAACAGAGAAAATTAAAAGCAGCAAGAGAAAAGCAACAAATAACATACACAGGAACTCTGATAAGGCTATCAGCTGATTTTTCAGGATAAACTCTGCAGACCAGAAGGAAATAGCACAACATATTTAAAGTGATAAAAGGAAAAAATCTACAACCAGGAAAATTCTACCCAGAAAGGCTCTCATTCATTGATTTGATGGAGAAATCAAAGGCTTTACAGACAAGCAAAAGCAAAAAGAATTCAACATCACCAAACCAGATTTACAACAAATATTAAAGGAACTTGGTGAAAAAGAAAAGACCACTACTGGAAACAAGAAAATTATAAAATGAAAAAGCACACCTGTAAAAGTAAATATTCAGTAAAGGTAGGAAATCATCCACATGCAAATCTAGTAGGAAGGTTAAAAGACAAAAGTAGTAAAATTGTCTGTATCCCACAATAAGCAGTTAAGGGATACATAAGACAATTAGATGTAAAATATATCAAAAACAGTAGTCATGAGGGCAGGAGAGTACAAATGCAATGTTTTTTAAATGCATTTGAAATTAAGAGATCATTGACTTAAAACAATCATGTATATATAGAGACTGCTATACAAAAATTTTATGGTCATTGCAAACCAAAAATCTATAATAGATATACTCACAAAGAAGTAAAAGGAATCCAAACATAACACTAAAGATAGTCATCAAATCACAAGAGAAGAAAACAAAAGAAGGAAGGGAGATAAAACCCTACAAAGACAAATCCAAAGCAATGAACAAAATGGCAATAAGAATATACATATCAATAACTACTTTAAATTTATTTATTTTTAAATTTTATTTATTTTTGGCTGTGTTGGGTCTTCATTGCTGTATGCGGGCTTTCTCTAGTTGCGGTGAGTGGGGGTTACTCTTCATCACAGTGCACGGGCTTCTCATTGCAGTGGCTTCTCTTATTGCCGAGCAGAGGCTCTAGGCAGGCGAGCTTCAGTAGCTGTGGCACATGGGCTCAGTAGTTGTGACTTGCAGGCTCTAGAGTGCAGGCTCAGTAGTTGTGGTACATGGGCTTAGTTGCTCCACAGCATGTGGGATCTTCCTGGACCAGGGCTTGAACCCGTGTCCTTTGCATTGGCAGGCGGATTCTTAACCACTGCACCACCAGGGAAGCCCTCAATAATTACTTTAAATGTAAATGCATTAAATGACCCAACCAAAAGATATAGAGTGGCTGAATGGATAGAAAAACAAGACCCACATATATGCTGTTTACAAGAGACCCACTTCAGATCTAGAGACAAATACAGACTGAAAGTGAGGGGATGGAAAAAGGTATTCCATGTAAATGGAGAGCAAAAGAAAGCTGATGTAGCAATACTTATATAAGACAAAATTGACTCTAAAATAAAGACTGTTACAAGAGACAAAGAAAGACACTTCCTAATGATCAAAGGATCAATCCAAGAAGAAGATATAACAATTGTAAATATATAGGCAGCTTACATAGGAGCACCTAAATGTATAAGGCAAATATTAGCAGACACAAAAGGAGACATCAACAGTAACACAATAATAGTAGGGATAAATTAGGAGTTTGGGATAAACAGATACACACTACTATACATAGAATAAACAACAAGGGCCTATGGTATAGCACAAGGAACTATATTCAATATCTTGTAATAAGCTGTAATAGAGAAGAATCTGAAAAAGAATATATATATATATATATATATATATATACACATACACACACACAAACACACACACACACACAAAAAAAACTAAATCAGATTACTGTACACCTGAAACTAATACACTATGAATAAACTATACTTCAATTTAACAAACTTAAAAATTTTTTAAATTTAAAAATTAAAATTAAAAAATGACTTCCTCAAAATCAAACAGTACACAAAAGTTGATTAGTAGTTGCTTAGAGTTAAAGTTAGTGGGGGGTAGGGAATAGATATTAACTGCTAATGGGCATGGAGTTTTTTGAGGGATGAGGAAAGCATTCTAAATTTGATTATTGCTAAGGTTGCTGAACTTTTAACCATACTAAAAAAAGTTGAATTGTACATTAAATGGGTGAGCTGTATATTAGTTATATCTCAATAAAACTGTTAAAATATCAAATAGTAAATTAAGGAGCCAACATTCAATGAGAGTGTAATATCTCAAAAGTGTATGAAGCTATCTGTCTAGATACAACAGGGAGAGCTTGAGAGTTTCCTGAAGAATACTCAATGCATAAATTTATATACAGGAAAATGATCAGCTGCTGTATGGTGTGAAGACAAAGCAGACATCAGACCAGGAGAAACTGAGAGGACAGAAAAGACAAATTTAATCTATTCAAAAATGTTTATGGGAGTCAGTATCAAGATGGCAGAATAGGAAGATTCTGAGCTTACCTCCACTCACAGACACACCAAAACTACAACTACATTTAGAACAACTATCTCTGAGAATGACTTGAAGACAAACAGAACAGATTGTCTATAACTAAGGATATAAAGAAAAGGCCACAATTACAGATAGTAGAGATGTAGTCAGAAACCATACCTCTAATGTGGTGACCCACAGGAGGGATGCCACAACCATGGAGGTCCCCCCTAAGGAAGAAGGGGTCAGAGTTAACAATCAGGCTTCCCAGCCCAGGGGACCGCTATCAAGGAAATGAACCCCACATTATCTGGCTTTGAAAACCAACAGGGCTTATGTCTAAGAAACCAAGACTCTGCTCTTGAAAGCCTCATACACAAACTCACTTTTACGTAACATTGTTCCAGCACAGATGCAGCAGCTTGAAACGTACCTGGGTCATATGAGAAGAAGATTCATGGGCTAATATTAGGGTGGTGCCAGAGGGGTAGGGATCTGGTGGAGCTTTCTCCAGAGATGAAAGATTGGCCACTGTCATTATCTTTTTCTTTTCTTTTTAACTTTTCTTCCACCTAGCTGGCCTGGTGCTGGAGAGTGTCATATCTATCACTCTCAATTACCCAAGCTACAACTGTGTGCCCTGCCCCACCCTACACTGATGCTCTGGCTGGGCCGTCCAAACTGGCACCCAGTTCACCCCACACAGTGGACTACACCAGGTGGTACCAGCACCCCTTCAAAGTGGCTTTTGCTCTGGGGGACACAGCCACATACACAAGCACACCTAGAATAGTCTTAACTGGTCCTTATAGCTGGTTGTAACAAGAGCCAGCCATGCACATCAGTGCACCCACAACAGTCACAGAATGACATCTCAGCCAGCTGGGTCTGGAGCTAGCCTTGCCCATCAGCACAACTGCAGAAGTCTCAGCATGTAACAGGAGGGTACATACAGCCAAAACAGGGGTGCCCCTGGAGCACCTGGATCTGGTTATCAGAGGAGATTACACCACTGGGCCCCACAGACCCCTTCTATGTAAGGCCACACCTTCAAGGTTGGAAGAAGTAGCTATAATACATAGAAACAAACACAGAGAGTTAGGCAAATCAGGAGAAAAAGAATACCTTCCAAATGAAAAAACAAGACTAAAACCCAGAAAATAACTAAATAAAATAGAAATAAATACTTCACCAATACATAGTTCAAAGAAATAGTCATAAAAATGTCACCAAACTCAGGAGAAAAATGGATGAACTCAGTGAGAACTTCAACAAAGAGATAGAAAATATAAAACAGGAACCAATCAGAACTAAAGAATACAATACATGAAATGAAAAATACAATAAAGGGAAAAAATAGCAGATTACAGCATGCAGAATAAGGGATCAGTAATCTGGAAGACAGGGTACTGAAAAATCACTCATTTGGAACATTAAAAAGAAAAAAGTATTTTAAAAAATGAGGATAGATTAAGGGACCTGTAAGGCAACATCAAGCGTACTAATATTTATATTATAGAGGTCGCAGAAGAAGAAGAGAGAAAACGGGACAGAAGACCTATTAAAAGAAACAATGGTTGAAAACTTTCCTAACTCGGCAAAAGAAACAAACATCTAAGTCCAGAAATCACAGAGTTCCAAACAAGAAGAACCCAAGGAGACCCACACCAATACATATTATCATTAAGACATCAAAAGTTAAAAGACAGATAGAGACTCTTGAAAGCAGAAAAGAAAAACTACTTATGAACAAGGGAACCCCCATGAGACTTTCAGTTCATTTCTCAGCTGAAACTTTACTGGTCAGAAGGACTAGAATGATATATTTAAAGGGTTGAAAGAAAAAAAAAATACTACAACCAAGAAAACTCTACCTGGAAAAGTGATTATTCAGAATTGAAGGATATATAGAGTTCTCCAGACAAGCTAAAACTAAAGGAGCCATTGCCACTAAACTAGTCTTACTAGAAATGTGAAAAGGACTTATTTAAATGAAAAAGATACCATAACTAGAAACAAGAAAATTATGAAAAATATATCACTGGAAAAGGTAAACATATAATAAAGGTAGTGGATCAACCACCTCTAACGCCAGCATAAAAGTTAAAAGTAGTATGAAGTAGTAAAATCATATACATCTAAAATAATAAGTTTAGCAATACACAAAATAAAAAGATGTATAATATGATCAAAAACATAAAACATGGGGGGAATGGAGTAAATGTAGTACTATTAGAATATGCTCAATCTTAAGTGACTATCCACCTAAAATAGACTGTTACATATATAGGTTATTATATATCAATGTCACAAACCAAAAACCTACAACAAATACAAAAAAAATAAAGAGAAAGGAAAATAAACATAAAATTAAAGAAAGCTCTATAAAATCACAAAGGAAGATAGGAAGAAATAAAAAGAGAAGAACAACAAAATTAACCAGAAAACAATTGACAAAATGGCTATAAGTACATACCTGTCAATAATTACTCTAAATATAAATGGACTGAATGCTTCAATCAAAAGCCATAAAGAATTAAAATAAGAAGCCCCCTATTTATATTGCCTACAAAAGATTCACTTCAGATATAAAGATACAGGGCTTCCCTGGTGGTGCAGTTGTTGAGAGTCTGCCTGCCGATGCAGGGGATACGGGTTCATGCCCCGGTCCGGGAAGATCCCACATGCCGCGGAGCAGCTAGGCCCGTGAACCATGGCTGCTGAGCCTGTGCGTCTGGAGCCTGTGCTCCGCAACGGGAGAGGCCACAACAGTGAGAGTTCCGCATACCGAAAAAAAAAAAAAAAAAAAAAAAAAACCATAAAATATACACATAGAGGGATGCAAAAAGATATTCCAAGAAAATAGAAATGGAAAGAAAGCAGGTGTAGCAATACTTATATCAGACAAAATAGACTTTAAAACTGCTAATACATTTAAACATCCATTTATGATAAAAACTCTTAACAATGTAAGTATAAAGGAATATACTTTAACATAGTAAAGGTGATATATGCCAAACCCTCAGCTAACATAATAATCAACAGTGAAAGAAACATCCAGAAAGAGAAATTTAAAAAAGCAATCCCATTTACAATTGCATCAGAAAGAATAAAATACCTAGGAATAATTTTAAGCAAGGAAATGACAGACCTATACTCTGAAAAGTATAAAACAGTGATTAAAGAAATTAAAGACAATACAAATTAATGTTAAGATACTCATCGATTGCAAGAATTAATATGGTTAAACTGCCCGTACTACCAGAGGCAATCTACAGATTCAATTGTAATTCCTATCAAAATACCAATGACATTTTTCATAGAACTGGAACAAATAATCTTAAAATTTGTATCAAATCACAAAGGACTCTGAATAGCCAAAACAACCTTAAGAAAGAAAAACAAGGTGGAGTCAAGACAGTAGAATAGGAGGACATGGAATCCAACTCTCCCCACAAGTACATCAAGAATATATCTATTATACAAATAGAAAAATACTCACAGAACACTTGCTGAACATGAGCAGAGAAACTTGGACACCTAAAAGGACAAGAAAAAATCCACACACTACCAGGTAGGATGAAAGAAAGAAAAAAAGGAAAGAGGATACACGATGGGACGTGCACCACTGTATGGGGGGAGCTGAAGGAAAGGAGAGGTTCCCACACTCAGTGAAGCCCTGTCACCAGTGGGAGGATCACCTGGGACAGAGAGGGAGCTTCGGGGACTCAAAAGACAGTGCAGCATCCCGTCTGGCAGGCAAGACAAAGTAAGACTTACATGGATGGTTCCTGCTGCAGCCCTGCATGCTCCAGCCTGAGTTGTGTGTCTGCTCGTGTGGAAGGGGGCTGTGTGCTGGGATGTGGGGTTTGGAGAGTGGACCCAGGGAGGGGACAGCTGCTGGTTATGAACAGACAGCTTGAAAGGACAGGAGTAAGAGGATCCACAACCGGGAAAGTTTGTGGAAGAAGCCCGAGCCTCCATAGAAGCAGGTTGTCATTGTTGAAAGGTGCACAAGGGGCAGGGTCACCATTGCAGCCCTCTTCCCCATGCACTGACCCTGCCTCTGTGAGCACTAGGAGGGGTGTCCGCCTGAGAAGCCTCACCCACCCCTCTCCCCAGTGTCCTCTGGTCCTGTGGTCCTGGGAGGCTGGCTTGCCTTCCCTGCCAAAACCTCCTCTGAACTGCTAGTCCTGGTGGGCTCGTGTGCCATACCCCTCGATGCCTCTGCCCCCGCCTGCCTGGGTGGGTGCCTGTGCTCTGTGGCTGCCTCAGAAACAGACACTGGTGGGAGGAACGCATGCAGAGGAGGGACTGAAAAAACTGCTGAGCTCTACGGGCTATGCAACTAAGGAAGAAAAGCTGAAATCTCTCCTACAGGAACCACAGACTCACACCCCTCTTACTGTCTTCATAAACTCAGGATCTGCAGAATGTTCATATGGACGAGTGCTCTTGCAGCTGAGACAGGTTTAGGTTTAGCAGCTGTGGACTTTGTGGGCACCCACATGTGGGGATTGGACCCAGTCAGAATCAGAGCTACCTCCATTGTTTCCACAGCAGGTCTAGGTACAAGATTATTACAGTCCTGGGACATGAATTCAGTGGATCTGCACTGGTGGTCTGATGAAAACAATGCCTGAGAGACACCAGGGCCAAGCACTGGCATACCCATTGTTAAGGTGGGGCTGAAAGCAGTTTCAGCAACAGTGTAATTTGTGAGCCAGCACAATGGGTGAAAAGTGACACAACAGAGTACACTCACAAGTGAACAGCTCCAGAGTAGGAAAACTCAGTGGCTTCTCTCCCAGTACAAATGCTCCAGTCCCACCTACCTCACACCAAGGATCACAGCTCAGAAACATATCTGAGAGCCTTTACTCCAACAACTAGGGAGACAGCCCTGCCCCTGACAGGGCAGTAACAACCAGAGAGCAAAGGGGAGACCCCACTCAATATACAGTGCAGGCTCAGTTCACCACAACATCAGTCACACCTCCAATCAATAGGATAATGGCCAGCATATGCTGAGAAAAGAGGTGGCAGACATCCATACTAAAAACAGCCCTTACACCAAAAAATATTAAACATACAGAGACTACACAGGGATGTTCCCAGGTAAAAATAGCCATCCAAGATATTCTGTGGGTCAGGTATCAGGAAGAAGAACCACCAGAGCATTTAGCTTTGAAGACCATTGGGACCTGAGTTCAGGAGCTTCACAGGGCTGAGAGAAACAGAGACCCCACTCTTGGAAGGTGCACACAAGGCCTCACATGATTTGGTACCCAGCACAAAGCACTACCTCCATAGGAACCAGGGCTAGACCTAACTAGGGGTCTGGGAGGGTCTCCTTAGGAGGTGGGGGTTAGATGTAACTCACTGTACGGGCAAGGACACGGGTGGCAGAAGCTCCAGAGAATATTGATAGTCATGAGCTCTCCTGGAGGTCTCTATTTCGGCACCAAGACCCAACCCCAAACAACAACCTTTCAGCTCCAGAGCTAGAACACCTCAGGCCAATCAACCAGCAAGAAAAGAACCCAGCCCCAGCCATAAGCAGACAGGCTACCTAAAGTCTTACTGAGTTCAAAACTATCTCAAAACACACTCCTTTACATTGCCCTGCACATCAGAGGGACAAGACCTGGCTCCACACATCAGAGGGCAGACACAAGTTACTCCGACCAGGAAGCCTGCACAGGACCCTAGACAAACCTCATCCACCAGGGGGCAGACACCAGAAGCAAGAGAAACTACAATCCTGCAACCCTTGGAAAGAAGACCACAAACACAGAAAGTTAGACAAAATGATATGATAGAGAAATATGTTGCAAATGAATGAACAAGCTAAAAACCCCAAAGAACAACTAAATGAAGTGGAGATAGTCAATCTACCTGAAAAAGAATTCAGTGTAATTATAGTAAAGATGATCCAAAATCTCAGAGAAAAGATGGAGGCCCATATCAAGAAGATACAAGAAATGTTTAACAAGGAGCTAGAAGATTTAAAAAACAAACAAACTGATATGAATGATACATTAACTGAAATGAAAAATACACTAGAAGGAATCAATAGCAGAATAACTGAGGCAGAGGAACAACTAAGTGAGCTAGAAGACAGGGTGGTGGAAATCACTGCCACAGAACAGAATACAGAAAAAAGAATGAAAAGAAATGAGGATAGTCTCAGAGATTTCTGGGACAACACTAAACGCACCTACATTCACATTATAAGGGTCCCCGAAGAAGAGAAAGAAGAAGGGCCTGAGAAAATATTTGAAGATATTATAACCAAAAACTTCCCTAATATGAGAAAGAAAACCTTCACTCAAGTCCAGGAAGCCCAGAGAATCCCATGCAAGATGAACCCAAGGAGGAACACACTGAGACACATATTAATCAAACCCACAAAAAATAAAGGCATAGAAAAAAAAATCAATACAACAAGGGAAAAGCAACAAGCAACATACAAGGGAATCCCTGTAAGGTTATCAGCTGATATTTCAACAGAAACTCTGCAGGCCAGAAAGGAGTGGCACAATATATTTAAAGTGATGAAAAGGAAAAATATTATATCCAAGAACACTCTACCCTGCAAGGCTCTCATTCGGATTCCACAGAGAAACAAAAGCTTTACAAAACACATGGGACCCAATTAAACTTAAAACTTTTGCACAGCAAGAGAATCCTTAAACAAAATGAAAAGATAACCCAAAGAATGGGAGAAAATATTTGCAAATGAAGCAACTCACAAGGAATTAATCTTCAAAATATACAACAATTACTACAGCTCAATAACAAACAATCCAATCAAAAAATGGGCAGAAAATCTAAAGAGACATTTCTCCAAAGAAGGCATACAGAGGGACAACAAGCACATGAAAAGAAGCTGAACATAACTAATTACTAGAGAAATGCAAATCGAAACAAAATAAGGTATCACCTCACACTGGTCAGATTGGCCAACATCAAATTATCTACAAATTATCTACAAAAAATAAATGCTGAAGAGCATGTAGAGAAAAGGTAACCCTTCTACACTGTTAGTGGGAATGTAAATTGATACAGCCTATGGAGAACAGTATGGAGGTTCCTTAAAAAATAATTTTATTTATTATTTTTTTTAGCAACATGGATGGACCTAGAGATTGTTATACTGAGTGAAGTAAGTCAGACAGAGAAGGACAAATATCATATGATGTCACTTATATGTGGAATCTATAAAAATGGTACAAATGAACTTATTTACAAAACAGAAATAGAGTTACAGATATGGTACAAATAAACTTATTTACAAAACAGAAATAGAGTTACAGATGTAGAAAATAATCTAATGGTTACCAGGGGTGAAAGCAGGGGAGGGATAAATTGGGAAATTAGGGTTGACATATACATAATACTATATATAAACTGGATAACTAATGAGGACATACTGTATAGCACAGGGAACTCTACTCAATACTCTGTAATGACCTGTATTGGTAAAAAATCTAAAAAAGAGTGGATATATGTATATGTATAACTGTGTTGGACAGCAGAAAGTAGCACAACATTGTAAATCAACTATACAACAATAAAAATAAAAAAATAAAAACTATGAACAAATGAAAAAGATTTATTATGAAAAAAAGACAGAAGACAAACTGTCACACAGTTTTACACTTGCTAACTAGATATGAAATACATTACTAATACAACAAATAAATACTGCAATGCTATAATATGTACTGCAATACTACAATAAATAAGTACTACAGCTTGGTAAAAAAAAGAGAAAAGAAAAACAAAGTTGGAGGTATTACTCTTTTTGATTTCAAACTATAATACAAAGGTATAGTAATCAAAACTGTATGGTCCTGGTGCAAAAACAGATACATATATATCAATGGAACTGACTACGGATTCCAGAAATAAACCCATGTTTGTATATGACCAATTTGCTACTAAGGAGCCAATAATATACAGTGGGTAAAGGACAGTCTATTCAATAAATGGTTTTGGGAAAACTGGACAGACACATGCAAAAGAGTGAAACTGGATCACTTTCTTACACCATATACAAAAATAAACTCAAAATTGATTAAAGACTTAAATGTAAGACCAGAAACCATAAAACTCCTAGAAAAAAAATTTGTAGTATGCTCTTTGACATAGGTCTTAGCAATTTATTTTTACTTTTTTTTAATTGAAGTATAGCTGACTTACGATGTTGTATTAGTTTCAAGTGTACAGCAAAGTGATTCAGTTATATATACATATATATGCTTTAACAGATTCTTTTCCATTATAGGTTATTACAAGATATTGAATATAGTTCCCTGTGCCTTACAGTAGGTTTTTGTTGTTTATCTATTCTAAGTATAATAGTGTGTGTCTGTTAATCCCAAAGTCCTAACTTATCCTTCCCCAAATTTCTCCTTTTGTAACCATGTTTGTTTTCTATTTTTGTGAGTTTAATTCTGTTTTGTAAATCAGTTTATTTGTATCATCCTTTTAGATTCCACATATAAGGGATGTCATACAATATATGTCTTTCTTTGACTTTATTTAGTATGATAATCTCTAGGTCTATCCATGTTACCACAAATGACGTTATTTCATTCTTTTTATGACTAATATTCCATTGTGTATATACATATATAGATACCCATGTGTCTATATATATACCATATCTTTTTATCCATTCATCAATGAATATTTGGGTTGCTTCCATGTCTTGACTCTTGTAAATAGGCTGCTCTGAACATTAGGGTGCATGTATTTTTTCGAATTGGAGTTTTTGCCTTTTCTGGTTATATGTCCAAGAGTGGAATTGTTAGATCAGATGTTAACTCTATTTTTCATGTTTTAAGAAACCTCCATACTATTCTCCGTAGTGGCTGCACTAATTTATATTCTGTGTAGGAGGGTTGTGTAGGAGGGTTCCCTTTTCTCCAAACTCTCCAACATTTATTATTTTTAGTCTTTTTTGATGATGGCCATTCTTACTGATGTGAGGTGATACCTCACTGTAGTTTTGACTTGTGTTTATTTAATAATTAGCGATGTTGAGCACATTTCATGTTTCTGCTGGCCATCTGTATGTCTTCTTTGGAGAAGTGTTTATTTAGATCTTCCCATTTTTTTGTTTGGGTTGTTTGTTTGATATTGAGCTGTGTGTGGTTTGTATATTTTGGAAAAAATTCTCGTTGTTCACAACATCTGCAAATATTTTCTCCCATTCCATAAGTTGTCTTTTCATCTTGTTTATGGTTTCTTTTACTGTGCAAAAACTTTTATGTATAATTAGGTTCCATTCATTTATTTTTGCTTTTATTTTCAATACTCTAGGAGGTGGATCAAAAAAGATCTTGCGGGTTTCCTTGGTGGCGCAGTGGTTGAGAGTCCGCCTGCCGATGCAGGGGACACAGGTTCGTGCCCCAGTCCGGGGAGATCCCACATGCCATGAAGCGGCTAGGCCCGTGAGCCATGGCCGCTGAGCCTGCGCGTCCAGAGCCTGCACTTCTGGAGCCTGTGCTCTGCAACGGGAGAGGCCACAACAGTGAGAGGCCCACGCACCGCAAAAAAAAAAAAAAAAAAAAAAAAGATCTTGCTGTGATTTATGTCAGAGAGTGTTCTGCCTATGTTTTCCTCTAAAGAGTTCTATAGTATCTGGCCTTACATTTAGGTTTCTATCCATTTTGAGTTTATTTTTGTGTATAGTGTTATGGTGTGTTCTAATTTCATTCTTTTACATGTAGCTCTCCAGTCTTCCCAGCACCACTTATGGAAGTGACTACCTTTTCTCCACTATATATTCTTGCCTCCTTTGTCATAGATTAGTTGACCATAAGTGTATGGGTCCATCTCTGGACTTTCTCTCCTGTTCCATTGATCTATATGTCTGTTTTTCTGCCAAGACCATACTGTTTTGATTAATGTAGCTTTATAGTATAGTCTGAAGTCAGGGAGAGTGATTCCTCCAGCTCTGTTCTTCTTCCTTAAGATTTTTTTGTCTATCTGGTGCCTTTTGTGTTTCCATACAAATTTTGAAATTATTTGTTCTAGTTCTGTGGAAAAATTCCATTGGCAATATGATAGGGATTCCATTGAATCTGTAGATTGCCTTGGGTAGTATGGTCATTTTAACAATATTGATTCTTCCAATCCAAGAACATGGTATATCTTTCCACCTGTTTGTGTCATCTTCAGTTTCTTTCAGCAGCATCTCATAGTTTTTGGTAATACTGGTCTTTTAGTCTCTTTTGGCCCAAAAGTTTTTGGTCTTCTGTCTCCTTAGATAGGTTTATTCCTCTGTATTTTATTCTTTGATGTGATTTCATGAAGTTAAAAACTGCTATTTGCTATTTATAAATATTAAAAAGTTCTTTTATTTCATATATTATACTCATTTAACAAGAATCTACAATTATGTTATTTCATCGTATGTAATATTAATGGTGTCTTAGTACCATAGCAATTTAACCAGCTTCCTACTTGCAAAATTAAAGTGCACATGAGTGAGAAGTGGCTAAAGATTGCCTTATGATTTAATAGTAACAGACTAATGTAGACCTTAAATGAAAATTTCTTTATCAAAAAACTTTTTAAAGAAAGATTAAATACTAAGAAGTTTAATAATCTGTTTGCTTCTTCTCTTTTCTATGGGTAAGTAATTTCAACAACATTCTTACCTAGGTGTAAACTTTAAACTTGAACACAATTTTCTTTTACTTTCAGACTTCTGTGCCTTTGGCCATGTCTTCTCTTTTAACTTAATGGGTAGAAGTACATTATTGTGAACCTGTTCATTTTAGGTACATGGATTACACATGTCTATCAAAGTAAAGAAGTTTTGTCAAAATAATTTAGGCCTACAATTTACCTCCTGCTAAAGCTACCTTTTTTTTTTTTTCTTTTGTGATACACAGGCCTCTCACTGTTGTGGCCTCTCCCGTTGTGGAGCACAGGCTCCGGATGCGCATGTTCAGCGGCCATGGCTCACGGGACCAGCCGTTCCGTGGCATGTGGGATCTTCCTGGACCGGGGCATGAACCTGCATCTCCTGCATCAGCAGGCGGACTCTCAACCACTGCACCACCAGGGAAGCCCTAAAGCTACCTTTTTGATGCTACCATTTAAAATTGATGCTGCTTCATTGGGGGATTAAGGAGGAGTTGATTTTGTCAACTCTGGAAGTTCCAAGTTAACTGGACTCTCAGGTGACTTATATTGGTGAACACAGGCAGTGAGCACAATCCTTATTAAAGGTATCTTTCCTTCCTTCCTGTTTTCAGACCAGCTAGTGCTAGCATGAACCCATTTATGCCTTGGAGGACTTGGAAAAAAGCTGCCAATAAACTGTAATAGTCTGAATATTTTCTGTAATTTTTCCTTGTGCTACAGCTTTAGGTAGTGGTTGTAATCTTTCTACCAAGGTACAGCTGGTAAAAGTTTAATCAAATATTTTCTCACTTTATATCAAGAGCTGCCATGTTATAACATAAGTTGCCAGCTTTCAAGTCTGAGATAGGTGAGTTTTTAATTGCCAGCTCCCCAATCACCTCAATAAGACAATGAAATATTATTATTATTTTTTTTACATTCTGTCATTTATAGTACTTAAAACTGATTGAGATTTAGGTAGAGAAGATCAAAAGTATATTTTTATCATGTTTATTCTGAGATACATATGTGACTTCTAATTTGCAATATTATAAAGGCAATTGGATATATGAGCCTAAAATACAGAAGAAAGACATGAACCAAAATAAAAATTTAGTGTGTCATCAACATTTAGAAACACAGAGCTTAGAGCCAAGAGACTAATAAACTAAATTTTCTATTTAATAATCATTGGATTATAGAACATAATCAAAATTATGTGGCATTTTAGAAGATACTTTACCAAAACACAAGAATCCCAGAAAGTTGAAAAGATGGGAAAAGTATGCCTAATGGTATTGTGATAGCTTTAGGCACATATCTCTCAATAATTATAGAATAAAGAACAACAAAAATATTACAACATATTTTTCAGGAATTCATGTTTCAATTCAATCTTAGAAAAGTCTTCAAAATATGTTAAAATCATATTATCATACAGACTTTTTGATCATATGTAAATAAATTAGAAAAAATAACTAAAAAATAATTCAAGTTTCTTAAGACTATTTTTTAGGCAACAAAACAACCATCTGAAACACACTCATAGAAGGAATCCTGGGACATTAATTCACCATTCCATAAATATCATATAAAACATCCTCTACATATGAAAAAAAAAAACCAAAAAAATTCTTGCTAATTATATAACATACAAATTGTAGCCAGAAATTATTAGTCATAGTTTTCTTATTAAAACATTATAAATGTATTTAATTTCCAAAATGCCCCATTTTTTGTCCTTTTTAAAAATGCTCTCTGCTTTTATTACATTTAAGTGGCATGTGTAAGAAGTCAATATAGGAAAGGAGGACTTTTATCAAGTGAACTTTATCACATAAAAAAAAATCACACTCATTTCTTCAAGTAGTGGAGTGAAATTAAATTCATTTTTTTTGGCTTGAAGGAGTGATAGTGTAATTCAGAAAAATAAGTATAAGCACACTTACAAAAATAAGTTCAAGTATTATTCCCCCCACAAGTCAGAATCACTGCTTCCTCTCTAACTACTGAAATAAACTATATATAAGTATTGTACTAGATTTGCAGTAACTTTTTTTATCCTCTGAGAAAAACAGCACCTTAGCTTAATTATTTGAAAATTTAATTATATTATTCTTATTATTTCTTTACTATTTCTTACTCAATACTTTCTAAGAAAACAAATTGATAGCAAATATTCACCAAGTATAAAAGAATTTCTTTAGGCCTTCACATGTAAATTGCTTTTTGAAAGTGGAATAAAAGATATCAACCCTTAATCAGTTTGAATTTTATCAAGGGACAAAAATTTAAAATACATATAGCCATTGTAAAATGGGTGCCAAATGAGTTAACACAGTAACTGTTAATTGGAATTCAGAGTAAAAGTTTGTATAGAAAAGCTAAGCCTAGATAAGTGGATAATGTATGATCAGTTTTATATATTTTAACATCCTCATGTAGTCATTGGCAAATAATACAGAGTTGAGACAGATTTAAGTGAAGGGCATAAAATACTTAAAGTGGAAGGAAGAGTGTGGATGCAAGGCAAAATCAGGAAATAATAGACCACCTGATGAAATAAATTGCCTTTTAAACTCCATGTATGCAGTGTCCTATTCTCAAAAAGTAGCCTTGAAAAGTTGGAGAGAAATGAGGCTGAGATAGGCATCAATATGTTTATCAATATGTCTATAGGGCTATGATATGCAGAATAAATGGGTGATAACAAAGACTTAAAAGACAAGAAATCTAATAAAATGTACAGGTAGCTTTGCCATGTAAGAGTCTAAAATAGAATTATCTGAGGGAAAGGAAAGCAAAATGATGTCTTAGGTATATCAGCTAGGTAAAAGAATAGACATGGCCAATTTGCTATACATGGATATCCATCTAATTGTGTGGATGAGAAGCAAAAGACAGTTTTAGTGGTCAAAATTGTTGCCCTGAGAGTCAGACTCCAAGGTTAAATCTTATTTCCACATTATTATTTTGGGCAAGTGACCTAACATATTTATATCTTAATTTACTTATCTGTAAAATGAGTATAATAGCCACATCTCTTGATAGGATTCTTGTATGATAAACAAGATAATATTTTAAAGCATTAAGAAAGTTCATGGCTCATGATAACCAGAGTATTAGTAATTATTATTGGTAACATTATTTAAAACTTTATGACAGTAGTATATATTATATTCATCACATCATATTAATTCATGGGATATGGATGTGAATTAATTCCCTTTCTTTCTGTGTTTCACTTTCACTTATCCAAATATGCCTCACTTCTACTAGTTGCACTTTTGCACTTAATATCTAATGATATTTCTAATGTTCTTGAAACATTAATATGATGTTATCTTTTCACAAATATTTTAAAAATTGCTTTAAAATCATACAAATGATGCTTATACAGCTTAAATTTGGTACTGGCAAATTATACAAAATTTAACAAGGATAGAAAATGAATAAGAAATTAATACAAAAAGTAATGAATAAGAAATTAATACAGAAAGTAACACATTTAATACCAACCTCTTATAAAACAGAAATGTATAAATTAATTGTTATGCTTTACCTATTTCATTCATATAAGTAATGGTAAGTGACCAAGAAAGATTGTTACAAAAAATAATACTTAAATATAGCAAAACTCATAAGAGGTATACTTCAGGGGTGTAAATATGGAACTTGTTAGCTTTATTTTTCAGGAAAAATGGTATCCTTCAAAGCTACTCTTCTGCAGTATTCCTAAGTACAATCAAAGTGGACTCCCAGAATTTCATGGTACATTGTATATTTCCTACCTTTTGCGAAGTAGAATGACAGTCAGTTCTATACCATCAACTCTTAAGTAAGATCTTAAATCAGGTCTAACAATTGTAATGCTGAAATTAAGGTCATAAGGAAACAATTTTTCATGGGAAGTGGCTAGCAATTAAGAACATTCTAAAACTGAAGACTCAGAACACATTAGCTTCTATAGATAGAAAGAGAAAAACAATATTTACCTATGTGTTTAAGGAGAAAAGAATCACTTTCTTTTAGAACGGATTATTTATCACAGTCTCACTGCTCCAGTGATGTATTGAATGTTTGACATTATTATAGAAAATCAATTGGATTCAATCTGAGAAAGTTGTGTTATATACATTCATACCTGACAGTCACATAAATCAGTAATTTTTGAGAAAAAGTCGACCCAAAATAAAAATGAAATTCATTTGTTTACTTCTTAAGCCAGATGTGATTGTTACTTTATTTTCCTTTAAAAGGCATTATAATACAAATTGACTTTGAACTGCCCAGTAAAGTTGAGCAGTGCACAATATGTCTATAAAAATCTGATTAGAAAACATATTTTCAAAGCATTTGCATCTTGTTCATAGAACAAAAAGGTGAAAAGTTTTTTTTTCTTTTCTAGGAAAAAAATAACCATTTAAAAATGCAAAGCCAAGAATTTAATGAAAACTTATAAAAGCATCAACTGATAATACAGAACTAAAATAAACAATTACTCATTACACTCTCATCCAGCATTATAATAGAAAATGTTGAGTTGGATTGGATGTTGATTAGTGCCAAAATGGATTTAGAAATTCAAAATCAAACTTCCATCATGACATTTTCCTTGAAGTTTTACATATGTAGATACTTAGAAGTTACAGTGAATCATTTCTGACCATTATATATTTAGTCAATGCAAGCATGATTTCAGAGAATCCCTCCCTGCTTACAGCCTGAGATCCAAAGAGTAACTTTATCAGAATAATCAGGGGTCAAGATATTTTTGCTTTGTTTTGTCTTCAGTGCAAATCTGAGACCCTACCTCAGATCTAAATAGGATTGTCTGGAGGTACAACCCAAATATACAAATTGTTAACAAGCTTGCAGGTGGTTTTCATGTTCACCAAAGTTTGAAAACCACAATACTATATATTTCAATGAAGTGCTCTTCTTACCCCTTAATCTCTTTGCACCTTACCCATCCTTCAAGGGAAATTTCAACTTCCAGTATCCTCATAGAATTGTCTCTGACAATCTCAGACAACAGTGCCCTCTTTCCTGAACTGTGGTAATTTCTAATTTTAATCTATATATTCTGCATGGTTCAAACAAGTTATATTATCTTGAACTGACTGTGTTAGTAGGTTTATAATGAGCATTTTTAAGGGTACAATTTAATAAATTTTATAATATGCATACACTCACGAAAGCTTCTTCACAATCAACATAGTGAACATATGCTCACACCCAAACTTTTCCTCCTACCTTTCCCATATACAGTTAATCAGAAATCTTTTTTAATTAGCTGAAGAGGCTGATTTGTAACTTTCTTATATTTTGATTTTAACTCAGTCTTTACAGCTCTTAGTATATATGACTGAATGCTCATTAAGAAGAACTAGTGTTTAATTTTTTTCTGTTTATTCCCAGAGACTTTAACTGTGCCTAATACATATTAAGTTCTTGATAAGTTTTTTGTTTTTAACTTTTTGTTTTATATTAGGGTATAGCTGATTAACAATGATATGATAGCTTCAGGTGCACAAAAATGTTACTAAGCCATACATATACATGTATTCATTCTACCCCAAACTCCCCTCCCATCCAGGGTGCCACATAACATTGAGCAGAGTTCCCTGTGCTATACAGTAGGTCCTTACTGGTTATCTATCTTAAATACAGCAGTGTGTACATATCAATCCCAAACTCCCTAACTATTCCTTCCCTCTACCCTTCACCCCTGGTAACCATAAGTTCATTCTCTAGGTCTATGAGTCTGTTTCTGTTTTGTAAATAAGTTCATTGTTATCATTTCTTTTAGGATTCTTTATATAAAGACTATCATATGATATTTCTCTTTCTACATCTGACTTACTTCATTCAATATGGCAATCTCTAAGTCCATCCATGTTACTGCAAATGGCATTATTTCATTCTTTTTAAAGGCTGAAGAACATTCCATTGTATATATATATACCACATCTTCTTTATCCATTCTGGAACAAATTAGTGAGCAGCTAGTTATGAAAATCTATTATACAGGAAAATAAGTGGTAAGACATTTACACTTAATAGCATAAGAGCATAGATTGTGGTTATTTGATTAGTGTTAGACAACACTACAAACAAGATAAGGGCCGGTCAGTAACTATTTTGATTATAAATAATAAATAGGTAATTATAATGAGCACTGTTAAGCATTATAATGAGAAAAAATAATGATACTTTATGGTTTATGAAGAGGGGACTTAGTAGAAGCCTGAACTTATGAGATAATTATATAAGGTCATTGGAATTAGCCTAAGTGCTTTCCTACAGCACAAGCCTTGCTCCAATTTTATAAGAAAGTGCCAAGTAAACAAAAACCAAATTAATTTAAAAATAGGTAATGTGAGAATTGAAGAAGTCAAAACTTAAGTATCAACTCCTATCATATATTTTAATGTAAATATAGAAGTATTACATTATTGAAAATATTGGCAAATTGGCAATTAAATTATTTAAAGATAATGCAGGTTTTATGTAATCAATTTGCACAAAGCATTAGATGTTATCTTGGCCAACTGTCATTCAAGGTTTTATGCCACTCTCTAATTTCATAAATAAAAAATCGGCAAGTAAACAAAAAATACATTAAAAAGATAAAGTTATAGCACCACACCATATATTTTCAAAATTGTAATAATAGAAATATTATGTTTTAGAGAATATTGATAATTCAATTATTTAGATATAAGTTCTATTATTTAAAATTAATCTTCTTTCAAGAAAATATTTAAATACACTTCTAAGATAAACTTTGAGAAGCTATAGTCCATGTTATATAAAAGCATTACAGTTAAAATATAACTTCTGGGGCTTCCCTGGTGGCACAGTGGTTGAGAGTCCGCCTACTGATGCAGGGGACACGGGTTGGTGCCCCAGTCCAGGAGGATCCCACATGCCATGGAGCGGCTGGCCCCGTGAGCCATGGCTGCTAAGCCTGTGCATCTGGAGCCTGTGCTCCGCAACGGGAGAGGCCACAACAGTGAGAGGCCCACGTACAGCCAAATATATATATATATATATATATATATATATATATATATATATATATATATATATGTATATAACTTCTGTTTTTAGCAGCATTTTATTTTGTTTAACCTAAAATGAAGTTAAAATATTAATTAAAACACAATACTGTAAAATAGACTCATTTTAATTTCATTTGTGACCTTTAATTAACATGGTGTATTGGGTTAAGATTTAGAGTTCCAGAGACAAAATGCCTTGGTTCAGATCTGAGCTAAGTCACTTTCTGGCTGTGTGGCCCTATGCAAGTTCCTTAGCCTCTCTGTGCTTTATGATTATCATATGTAAAATTGTTTAAGATGTACTTTCCTTAAAACTGTTGAGAGTACTAAAAGGCAATGAATGTAAAGAAGTTAGTCTAATACAATAAAATGGAATTAATTGTGCTTCTTACTACTAAGCACAAAAAATAAATGGGCTAACATTTAACTGTATACAAAACCAAACGGTGGTTGAAAGTAGCATTTTTAAAAATTTGCCTAGATAATATAATTTAGTGAAAATTGTAATGAATTACTATCAAGGAAACTTGGGACCAATAGCTGTGAACTTGCTATTATATCACTTATTTTGAGGTAAAATAACCAGATAAAGGAGAAAGTTTCATTTTTAATGAACGACTATGTCCTCAAGATCTACCCTCTCAAACACCTTTTATTTATTTTCTGTTTAGCAGCACATTTTATATGTTTTTAATACAATTTCTAGGAACATTGTAGTAAATATTATTTGATTGAGATTTAAACTTTTCCTGAAGTCATTTATTATTGTTATTATTAATTATCACTAATTGAATGCTTACCACTTTTCTAAGTGCTTTATATATGCTGTTTCATTGAATAAGCAATTTTAAAATGTGGGAATTATCTTCATGTTAGAGATCAGAATATTGAGCCTCTGAAATCATAAGAAATCTGTTAAAGGCCACACAGCCTAGTAGGTGAGCCAGGTTTGGAGTCAGGGCTTTTTGTCTTCAATGCCCTCTTCACGTGTACACACCAGACACATTCAATGATGGGACAAAGAAGGATGCAGTCTGCATTTTGTCATTAGCTGTAAATTTAATCCAACATTCTTGACATTAATTTTTAGACATATATATGAAGGCTATTTTGAATGGATATATCCAAATAGTAAATATATATTAACATGTGAGCAAATTACTTTTTCTCCTTCTGTAAAGTCAGAGACTATGTGTCAAATATTGAAAACAGTTTTGATGTGGAAATTTCTAGCCCTATAAGAAAAATATTAAAACATTTTCTTCGTTTTTTTTTCCTGGTATTCCAGGAAATAGACAGAAACTTTTTTTTCTCTTCCAAGTGTTGTTCCCTATAATTGTTTTCTATATTTTAATATAAAAATATTAAATATAGAGATGATAGCAGCTTCGCCAAGAAAAATAGCTTCAATGAGAGTGATGATAACAATAAAGTTATAAAAATCAGAAAGGGAAACAAAAACACTTCTATTTCTATAGTCCTGCTGAGACCCCAAAATGGATTTCAGATAAGGCCAAAATGATGTCAGGTTAAGAAGGAAATATTTACTGACTTTGGTAAACTTTTAACCTATAGAATAACTCCCCATATCCCTTTTGTGTTGCAGAATAAAATCCAGATATAATAGTTATGGAACATATTATTAAGTAATTGATTTTCAATTAATGATTATTTTAGTATATTAGAAACTAATAAAAAATACACTTTAATGGTACAAACCAGAAAATAGTTCAGCATTACTAAAAAGCCTGTGGAAAATCAATGTACTTATATCTTTCTTTTTCTCTCAATGCAGAGCAGAACACCTGTGAATCCCCATGGAAGAAAGGTCAACTGCAAAATGTACAAAGACCCTTTTCTTTCCTTTGGGCATAACAAAATGCAATTTTACCTTTTTAATGTTAGTCTGAGAATGCCATGACCCTTAGGAAACTGTGCCTGTAAAGCATCAGTTCACCAATCATTAACCTCTGACTGTCAACCACAGATATTCACAGACCTGCAGTTTTATGTGGCATAAAGGTTAATACTGAATCCTTAGGTAAAATTTGAAAATTTTCTTGATCTTCAAAAGCCATGGGGAAAGTAATAAAGTTCCAGTATGGAATTCTGACTTAGTTCAACCTTGTGATAAATAGACTGACAGTTAAAATATCTAGTGACTAAAAACTAATGAGCATATCATATATATGATATTGTGGGACAAATGCATGGCAGGCAATAATTATAAAATATGATATTTTAAAGAAACATTCACATACATTCTTTTCTGCTCTCTTTTCTCTCAATGTTTGTCTTAATAAATCTGCTGGAATAACAACAAAATCATAAAAGTCTTGGGGACATGTAAAAATGTATATTTCCAACAGTTTATTCAGTGAGATTATATAAATTAAATATTTTCCAATTCAAGTCATGAGTTTAAGAAACTATTTTGCTTGAGTCTATATGTTTTACTGTATTTAAAAGGTGGATGAAGAAATAAAAAGCAAAATCACCAAAGCATGAGCAATTAAACAGTATTTCCCTCTATAACTATTTAGGTCTTATATTTTCATTGATATGTTACATCTCTTTTTTTAAATAAAAATGGTGAATAATAGTGATGTCTAAATGATAAAATATTTAGTCATTCAATAGTTTCCTTAATTCTCTTGACAAAGCAAGTAAATTTTGACACTCAATTTTTTTAGTGTCACTCAATATTAGCCAGCAAGTGATTAAAATTTGAATGACATTTTCTTTTTCTTTTTTTGGTATAATTCTTTTCTAAAATATGATCAACAATTTGATTTTGGAATTTTAAATAATGTTCATATTTATTTTTAATTCATAAATTAAATATGCATACAATTTTGTTGATATCAAAACAAAATGGCAAGATGAACATCTAACAAAATTGAAGAATATAACTTTTATTGTAAGTTATACAGCATATTAATAATTTTGCACAGTTTTGAGGTGCCTTCAAGTTTCTGGTTCCACATGAAGGAGCTTGGAAGTTGCCAATCCTTTGAACAACAAGTATGGAGTTGAATAGATTTAAAGTTCAACAGCTCTTCTTGGATCCATAAGAGAGATGAGGACACTGCCCGCAAGACTGGGGAGTTAAACAGGAAAATACAGGGAGTCATTGCTTATTGGAAAAGAAACTCATGAAGAGAATCCATTACAGGAACCAGTACCAGGGAAGGAAAACCTGAACTGTAATTGATAAGTTGCTGGAGGCTCAGTGTGTACAAGTGTGGGAGTTAAAAACTCCAGGGGGACACAGTCTTAGGCAACCCTTCATATTTTTGTGAGTTTTACCTCCTGGAGTTCAACCAGTAGATATTGAAGAAAAATCTCCTTTTGCTTCCAGTAGGGGAAGAAGAAAAGGAACCACTTTAAAAAACATGAAAGTACTATGTTCTTTGAAAAATGCCTGCCCTCAGGAGAAACTAGTTAATAAGAGTCTAACCTGTTGGGCATTACTACAGCTTAACTAATCTTGAGGAAGAAAAATTCCCAACTCCAGTCAGCTATAACCTTCCACATGAGAGAAGGGTAATACCCAACTCTAATCCACTTTCTTCATCCTATTCCATCTAAAAGGGGGAGGAAAAAACTGAGAAACACTTGTGAAGTTCACAGTCCAGAGGCATAGGCTTATTGAAGATTTTGACCTAATCATAGTACTATAGGATGTTTCCCCTCCCCCTAAAACTCATCAACACATTACTAAAGGCCTATTCATAGCAGTTCCTTTGACCTAGTACATCATGTCTGACTCTCAAAAAAAATTACAAGGCATACTTAAAGGCAAAAAACAATTTGAAGAGACAGAGCAAGCATCAGAACCAGACATGAATGTTGCATTTATAAGACAGGGAATTTAAAAGATATCTGATCGATATGCTATAATGGATAAAGTAGACAGTATTTAATAAGAGATAGGCAATATAAGCAGAGAGGTGGAAGTCCTAAGAAAGAACCAAAAAAAATACTATAGATCAAAAACACTATAATGGAAATGAATTTTGATTGCCTCATTAATAGAATGGACATGGCTGAAGAAAAAAAAGAATCACTGAGCTTGAGTGTATCACAATAAAAACCACCCGAACAAAGGCAAAGAGAACAAAAACTGGGGGAAAAAAACATAATATCCACAGACTCTGGCACAAGTACAAAATATGTAATATATTCATAATGGGAATACCAGAGGGAGAAAGAAGAGATAAAGAACAGAAGAAATATTTAAAACATTAATGACTGAAAATTTCCCCCAATTAATGTCAGACACCAAACTACAGATCCAGGAGGCTCAGAGAACATCATGCAGGATAAGTGCAAACAAAAACAGAAATAAAAACAAAAAGAACAGACAAAAACTGACAAACTACAGAGAATCAAAGATAAAGAAAAAAAACCTGAAGGAAGTCCAAAGAAAAGGAAATCACTTCACCTGTAAAAGGAATAAAGATAAGAATTACATTTGAATTCTCAGAAACTATGCAAACAAGAAGACAGTTGGGTAAAATGTTTAAAGTGTTAAGATAAAAAAAAAACTACCAACCTAAAATTCTACACCCTGTGAATTTGTCCTTCAAAAGTGAAGTAAAAATAAAGATGTTCTCAGAGAAAGAAAAATTGAGGGAATGTGTTGCCAGTAGACCTGCCTTGCAAGGAGTGTTAAAAGAAGTTCTTTAGAGAGAAGGAAAATAATGTAGGTCAGAAACTTAGATCTACATAAAGAAAAGAGCATAAAAGAAGGAATAAGTTAAGGGAAATTTTTTTAAATTTCATTTTTCTTATTCCTAATTGATCTAACAGATAACATTTTGTTAAAAATAATATCCACAATGTATTCACAAGTGACATTAGCAAGATGGCAGAATAATAGGCTCCCGACTATCTCTCTTCCCACAGACCCACCAAATATACAACTACAAATGGACCAATTCCCCCTAAGAGAAAACCAGAAATGAGTGATTCCTACACATCAGGCAACTGAGGAAACAACTACAGTGAAACGACACACACACCACAAACAACACTCCTGGCACAGCTCCTAACAATTGGGAAGAAACCCCCAACTCTCAGTTTCTCCTTGAGAAGTGAAAGGTTTGGACCACACATCTAGCACCACAACTTTCATGGCTACAATCAGAGGGACTGGTTCCCAAATCACCTAACTTGGAGAAACAAAGGAGCATGGCATTTGCAGTCTCCAGGACCACATTAAACAAAAAGGTGGCTTTTAAACTGAGCAGCAGGCACTTCCCATGGCTATCCCCCGACCTCAGCACAGAAGTAGGAAAAAACAACAAGCATGCACTGGGAACTGACCAGGATCCTCCAGGGTGCCTGAAAGAACATGTGGACACTTCCTCTGTCTTCTTCCCTGGCTTGTTCCAACACTAAAACTAAGTCTCCAGCTTCTCCCTGGAAGAAGCTTGTCCATATACCTAGTGCCCCAACTTTTACAGCTGTCCCCCAAGGGCTAGGGTCCCAAATTACCTAACACTGAGAGCCTACGGGACTTTGCATCTGTGGATCCCCCAGGACCACATTAAGCAAAGAAGCAGTTTTTAAACAAGTCTCATAGTTATCCCTCAGGTTCAGTGCAAAGAGATTAGGCAAGAACACAAAGCTCCCAGTTTCTTCTTGGAAGGGGTCTGTCTGCATACTTTCCCAGCTGCTGCCCAAGGGCCAGGCTTCTAATCAACCTGCATCTGGGAGCTGACAGAGCACATAATTAGTAGTCCTCCAGGAGCTTGAAGAGATGTGTAGGATCTTCCTGAGCCTGTTCTCTCTTGATTCACCCCAGCAATAAAATCAAATCTCTGGCTTCGCCCAGAAAGGAGTTTATTGACACATCTAGCCCCTTGATTTCCACAGCTGCCACATGAGGGATTGGCTCCTGAATCACCTAGCTCTTGTTGGTGATGGGGATTGAAATTTGAGAGTCTCCTGAGACCACAGAGAACAAAGGCGCCATTCTACGTGTACATACACCACTGTCAGCAGCTATTCCCCAGTCTCAGCACAGAACGAGTAGGCAAAAACACCCAGGTCGCAGTTTCTCCCCCAGTGGCTGGACTGCAATACTTAATGTCTCAACTTTCCCAGCTACTGCCATAAACTTAGGCTTCCAATTAACTTGCATGTAAGAGATGCAGAGCAGGGATTTAGTAGCCCTCTGGAAGTCAGAACAGGTATGTGGGCATTTCCTACACCTCTGGGGCACTGATGGGACTTGGCACACCCTAAGCACCTGGGAGCCAATTGCAACAATGCAACTGAGTAACATTACCTTTTTTTCAAAATCCTCTCTAGAGACTTTTTATTTTTCTAAGGCACTGGACTATATATAGAATCCATTGTTTTTGCATTTTTTAATTATTGAGATATAATTGACGTACAACATTACATTAGTTTCGAGTGTACAACATAATAATTCCATATATGTATACATTGTGAAATGATTACAATATGTCTAGTTAGTATCCATCACCACTCATATTAAAATTTTTTTCTTGCGATGAAAACTTTTAAAATCTATTTTCTTAGCAAATTTAAAATAATCTCATTTATATGTTGAATCTAAAAAAGAATTATTGTCATATTTATCTGATGAATTTACTGTGGACGTCAGTGATGATCCAAGACATACAATTGGAAAAGACAGAGGAAAGAATATAAGGGTAAATATTCTAAATTAGCCATCAGTGGTAGTAAGAGAATATTGTTTTACTCCTGGTAACATTCCATATCTTCACCACCACCAGAGATAGCATGGATTTTTAGAGTGTGAACATTTAAAGGAAAATTTGTAAAATATTGTTATCAAAGAAGAAGTTTCAAAATATATTTCTTGAAAACAAAGTTGAGATATTCCATCACTTTCCTTGTGAGGTATCACTGGCTTTATAGTCATATTAAGTGTTGCCAGCCCATTAGCCTTTGATTTTTAAGTCAAGTCACTACAGGGATAGCAAGAACCAAAAGGTATTCCTGCTCAGGGTATCAAACTATTAATATATCCTGTTCCTCACCTAAACCTCTCCTCACCCACATTAATCAATTTCCTGAATTAGAATCCAGTGAGTCATCTTGGCTTCTTTCTTGTCACAGTGTGGCTGAATCTCTTATGAAGGTCTTTGAGGTTTTACTTGTTTGCTCCTGACTTTTTTCAGTGCTTACCCATTCCCAACTGATGCAATGATAATTTCACACCCTCGTGGTTTCTCGCCCAACTGTCATAACTGTTTAGCTAATTTCTCTGGCTCTAGTCTCTCCAAGGTAAATCCTTTCCTTAAACTGATCACAGAGTTCTCTTTCTATGACATTAACTTAATCGTCTGTAATTTATTGTTGATTTTTAAAAATTAGTTATGGTTGACATTATTGTATTCTTAAGGGATACATTTTAAAATAGTATATGTTTCTGGAGATCATTTGAGTAGAGTTTCTGGGAAATATCCCATGATTATACCCTATTTTTAGCATCACCAACTCAGTTTTAGCCATGATGAAAAGAATAAATCTCTATGTATTAATTTATGGAAATCATGAGAGAGACTAGAACTGGGGATGGAGATGTTATATTACTTAGCTTACACAGGTTATATAAGCCATAGTTGTGGATGAAGTCACACATAAAATGTGTAAAGTAAGGTCATAAATGGACAAATATGAAATTTTAAGACCAGTTCTGATAGACATTGCCAATTATCTCCCAATATGCATCCATTTTTCTTTCTGGTAACAGAATTCCCCACAGTAAGTTTCAGCAAGGCATTTACCTACCCAGATAAAAATTACATTTCTCAATCTCCTTGGCAGATAGGTATGGACATGTGACTAAATTATGACCACTGGAATGTAAATAAAAGGGATATGTGTAATTTCCACATTACTTCATTAAAGTGTTTTTTTCTTTGCCTTTTTTTCTTTTCTCTCTTTATCCCTTCCTACTAGCTGGATGTGGAAATGATGGTGAGTGATTTAGATAAGAAACATCCATGAGATATGTTAAACCAAGAAGATAAAGCAAAGATGAGTTGCTGTATACTCTTTGGAAAGACCTGCCTATCCACTCTGGACCACCACCAACTCCTGGACCATTCTGTGATGAACAAGCACACTTCCAGGTTACTTGAGCCAATGTACTTTGGTCTCTCCATTAGCACAGCTTAACCTGGACTCCATCAAGAGTAACATCATATGGAAAAGAAAAATTGATGAAGATCTAAGCATTCAGAAAACTGAGGAAATCAAACTAGAATGTTTTCACAAAGGCCAAAAGAGAACAGAATTATAATGAAGGAAGAGTGGTCAGTAGTACTAAATAATGAAGAGACATTATATGAGATAAAATATTGCAAGTTGGGGCTTCCCTGGTGGCGCAGTGGTTGAGAGTCCGCCTGCTGATGCAGGAGACACGGGTTCGTGCCCCGGTCCGGGAAGATCCCACATGCTGTGGAGCGGCTGGGCCCGTGGGCCATGGCCGCTGAGCCTGCACATCCGGAGCCTGTGCTCTGCAACGGGAGAGACCACAGCAGTGAGAGGCCCCCGTACCACCAAAAAAACAAAAAAAAAAATATTGCAAGTGTTTATTAAGATATTGGGGGGATAAGAAAATTAAGGAACCTGTTAAAGACTAGGGAAAACTTCTGTGGGAAATGATAGTTAGTAAGGAACACATGGAAAGTTTATCAAAGTGGAAGGTACAAAATAAATTATAAACTATGAATGTGTAGCACAACCTATCTGAAGAGTTTTGTAATTTTTTAATGAAATATTCAGCAGCCTCAATGTGGATCCCTATGTTAAAATCAAATATGTACAAGAGTATCAGTAACTTTCTGTCTCCACCAAAAATTTGATTGTATTCACCAGAGGGCAGTAAAGCACAGAGGCTAAGGAATAGGTTCTGGATTTAAATCTTAGCATTTAATAGCTTTATAAATTTGATAAATTATTTAACCTCTTTAAGTGTTAATTTCTTCATCTGTGAAATGTGGATAACACAGTACCTGGTGATTATAATCAACTTTGCTCTGGTAACAACAACTCTCTCAATCGCTTAAAATCACAAACACTTGTCTTGGACCTGCAGATTGCCTAGGACTCTGCTCCATTTGGATCTGCTCATCTTGGCCAGATTCCACTGGGCTTGATTCTAGGCTGAGTTTAACTTCAGGTCTATTACAGATGGTTTTTCTTTTCAGAATCCAGGCTGAAGAAAGGACCACTATCTGAGATATATTCTCAAAAAGCAGAAAGTCTAGAGCCCAAGCAGAAATTGACACTGCCTCTAAAAAGCTTTTACTAGGACACGGCGTTCTTTACAGGCTTCCATTCCATTGGCCAAAGTAGGTCATACAGCCATGCCAATGGTGGGGGAAAGGACACTAAACATAGCTGCAGTTTGTGTTAGATGATTTTATTTTTATTATTGCTATTTATAAAAATTTATTTATATTTTTGGTGGATATTGGGGTCTACATAGTATAGGAAATGAAGCACTACAATGAGGAAACTGATAGGTTGGGGGAAAATGGATTATTTCAGAAATGTGATAGACTAAAAGAGCAAAGTCTGTGTTTATAGAGATACATATCATATTTTAGTATTTATGTGAGTTCAAACTATTTATGGAATTTGGGTATTGAAGTGGTGATAAGGTCATTGGCATTGAAGAAGTCAAGGATATTTTAGATTGTATCGTGAATAAATCAGGAACATGAAACTCCAAAAAGAAAAATAACTATAAAGTGAGTTCTAAACTCTGGACTAAATTAAGAGATTGATTCAGTGTGGTAACTTTAAACTACCAAAAATAATGACATGGAATAATATGAAACACACAGATGTAGGGTTTTTAAAATAAAAATTTGGAGATATGTTTTAGAAATAGTACTAGAGAGTTTAGAAAATGATGAAAAGTGCATTGTTCTAGGCTTGGTGACACAGTAAGAAAGAAAAGATGAAAGAACAAGAGGACACAAAAGTAAATTGAGTATTAAGCACTGATACTTTACTTCTCACACTAAGACATAAAAAGCTATTCTTTTGCTCTTTGATCTGTTGGTTCCCTTAGCCTGTATGTCTTGCATTGACCACCAAACTTTGGATGTGTCACCATGACAAATCTGGAAGCATAGTCTAGCTACATCCACTCATTCATAATCATATATTTTATGTCCTTTGCATTTGTTATTTCCAGGTTGCTATTAAACTGAAGAGAATCATTCTCAATTTTTGGACCCAGAGCAGTTCTTTGTGATTTGACCTAGCTCACAGTCTTTTCCTTGATGTTGGGTTAAAACCAGTTCTCACCTGAAGAGGCTCCAGAGAAGACAATAATTTTTTGTCTGCCTAGAGCTAAGAAAACAGTGGATAACTGAGAATAGTTTCTCTATTCTGAGAATATGATGAAGTTACTGGGGTTATTTATGAAGAAACAGGAAATTCAGAAGCCCGCCTTCCTCCCCACAGTATATAGTTAAAGGGGAAAGGGCTTCTAAAATGAATTCATTAAATGGGAGCATAAAAGAATAGTTTGTGAAAAGATTGTTTAAATTAATTTCAACTTTAACACAAACATCATTGGAATGTATTTGCTCAAATTTTCTTTTCATCTTCATTTTCCTTAGTCCTTTTTCTATTTTACAATTTCAAGATATTATGTTCTCTCCCTCCCCAATTCCTTATGTCATCACCACAAACTTTGCATTCTGTGAACCAATATGCAGAAATTCAGTGCTGTGTAAGTGTAATTGGCTCTGGAAGAACACGTTTCCTCCACATCTAAGTATGAGTTATGTGAGGTCCACCTGTTGGTACTTATCAGGTACCATAAATATTTTCTGTCAAATGATCTGGAAGGCTTTAAGGAGCGACTCACAGGGTAACATTTTTATGCAAATTCAAGCATTTCATTTATGAAAAAATCAGTTTTTCTCTGTGTAATAACTCACCAGGCCATTTCTTAGAAACAGAGAAAGAGTGTTCTTGAATCTTAAATTACCAAGAGTGTTTAGATCCTAATTAATAAAGCTATTAAATTTGACATCATCACTTCATTGAATGCCAATTAACACAATGGCAATTAACACAAATGCTAATAATGGCTTACTCATTTAGAATAAATTAACATTTGTATTTAATAATCACTTGCATATATATTTAGTAAAATTAATTAGTAGAGAAACAATTACATATATGACATATAGTTACTTTTATTTGAAGTGATATCTATCTATCTATTGTTAGCTTCAAAACAAAACTGAATAATTAGAAGGTTAATTTTCAATACATTTCATTGCCGGGGACCAGCCCCAGCCGGACAGGTTTCACCCAAAGGGGAGACGGAGTCGGCGTGGACAGAACGCAAGACACCTCAGAGGATGCAAGGATCTGCCAATTTATTGTTACAATTCCGAAGCTTTTTATACTGTGAGGCAATCTCACTTTCAATCTTAACATTCTAGTTCTCATACCAAAGCCACAAAATAAAGGTACACAACAGTAAAACCAAAGGTCATTTACATCAAAAGATTATATCAGCAGGTTAGGCAGGTTTTATGATCAGGTAATCTTCTTATCTCCTGTGGTCTCTTTCATCCCCTGTGGTTAGGTATATCTTGGTCACATCTAGGTCTGGAATTCTGTTTGCGGTTTCTTCACCTTTCTTAAAAGCAGATGTTCTTGAATTTGCACATTCTATTCAATCAGGCCATTAATCAAGGTACAAACTTAAGTACATTCTTCTCTTAACAATTACAAACCCAAAACTTAAACACATTCTTCTCTTAACAATTACAAACCCAAAACTTAAGCACATTCTTCTCTTAACAATTACAAACCCAAAACTTAAGCACATTCTTCTCTTAACAATTACAAACCCAAAACTTAAGCACATCCTTCTCTTAACAATTACAAACCCATACAGTAATAAAAATTCTCTCCCACAGGCTTTACACGTTCACCGTTATCCTTTAGACATCGCACATTTTTCCTTATAATTATTTGGGAGGCTTTGGGGGTGGACATTCTACCTTAAACCTATTAGCAAATTCCTTTGCAAAATACTTACAATATATAATTTGTCCTTTATAAGCATTTCTGCACAAAGAGCAATGTAACTTGTATAAGCTTGCCATGTAGCCTACTTCATCCAGCTTTGAATACACCCAACGTAGCATAAATCCTCCTCGCCACCTTACCCAAATATTTCCCAGCATATCTACTACTCCCCAGGGGGGCCATAGTTCATCTAGCTTTTCTTCTAACGTAAGCTCTTGCCATACAAATGCTCCTGTTGTGTTTCCCTGCACCCAATGTCCTGGCCTGGGAGTGGGGATTTCGGGTGTAGTCATTGGGGGAGCCGGAGTCTTTTTTGGTTTTACCCTAAGTTGGGGTTTTTCCTTAAACCCTCCATCGGCACTGGGGATATTTCCTAACACTAATAGTAATCCTATAAAAATCACTTTAAGCAAAACCAGGGGAAAACAAGGGGAACCACACAGAGGAGAGCTTTGCTTCTCCATATTTGTACCTGATAGTACCAGCTTTGCTAGGCACTATGGGTCTCGTCCGTGCTGAGACTCAAAGGCACTTCTTATATGGCTCCCGACATCTCCCCCTTTTTTATTTTTTTAAAAAGGCAGTATGCAATTCCACTTTGGTTCTATGTATACTCTGAAGAGCAGCTTGAACTAATCGGATGATGACTGGAAAAGAAATAAGAAGTAAAATTATAACTACTCCGGCAGCCCCATAATTTATTAAAATATGCATAAATGAATTACCATTAAAATAACTTTGTAAATTTTGTAAAAATTCTGCAGCAGCCTTAGAGGGATTCATATCATATTGTGAGGCTGCAATATCATAAATCTGTTTATGCAAATGTTCCAAATCAATTCCCAAATCACTAGAATTCCATACATTTAAAATATGCATTTGAATTTTTTCCCAGGAATACTCAGAATGATTTACTTTTAAGGGAGTGACACATATCCAGGAGTATTTTTTATGGCAAGTTAAGGATAAGCGAATTTTTAAAGCAGTAAGTTCTTGACCAATATGTAAAACTGCTTCCTCAAGGGCATCAACCTTAGTTTCTAATTTTCTATCTATAGCTTCTTGAGTAGCTAAAGCCAAGGATATATTTTTTGATAAATCATTAGCATATTGTGCTGTCTGTACCTCTTTCACTAAGGCATACGTTGCAACAGTAAAAGAGCTCAATATTCCTATCAATGCGGAAATCCCCAAAATTAAAGTAGCCACAAATCTTTTTGGCCTCATAAGTTCTCTAACCTGTTTTATAATTTCAGCTCCTGTATCTGTATACCATGGTTCTGATAAAGATACTGGCAACATAATATAAGCTGGTCTTTTTAATAACATAATTGTTTTTATATTCATATTGGAGTTCACACAGGTTGTTAATGCACATTCATCACAAGTTATAAAAAACCTTCCATTGTTTTTTATAATTTGTAATTTTTCAGTTTTATTAGTCAATAATATGGAATATGGAGAAGTCATACAAGCCTGGATAAAATACTTATTCTCTTGAATATTAGGCCTTCTTAATATAATTGAACTTGTAGCTAAGGGCAATCTCCATAATTGTGGTTGAAAGGAAGTCTCATTGTTATTAGTAAATGTATATATAGGTGCTACCCATCCATGACTATTCCATCTATTTACTTTTATTTGTGAGGGAATCATAGATTCATTCCAAGCATAATTTGTAGCATATTTTAGATATTGCCGGTAATTATTTTCAGGGGTATTAATACTCCAATCTGATACATAATACTTAGTTCCAGGAATATTAATACGAATTTCTTTATTATTCATACAGTATATCCAATAAGGATATCCACCACCATCATCAATCCATTTCCATTCCTCTGTTGCCTTACTTAAAGCATTATCACAATCTGGGTATCTTTGAGGATGTTTTGTGCTAACAAATTGTACTTTATTATCTACCTTATTTTGTCCCATAAATCTTCCTAATAACACCCATAAGTTTCTTTTAACATTATTATCCTCTTTAGGAGAATCAGTTAAAAAGGCTGAATTTACTATCGGTAAACATCCATTTTTTACACGATCTGATTTTCCTAACCTCTCAGAATTTAAAAAGAAACAAATCGGAGGAAAATCCGATTGTCCCTTAAAAGAAAAATTATTATTTATAACAAATTGTTCGTAGCCTTGTACATCACGAACACCATCAGTTAGTTCAGGAAATGAGGAAGTTACCGGAATAATAGCATCTTTCCATGTACAAGCATGTAGTATAGGAAAATCAGGAAAATAAGCCCAGTACGTATCGTTAGCATTTACCTGTACTGATAAAAGACTTAACATGGCCACAAAAAAGTTAGCGGTAGTCAAAGGTATTTTTTGAGTGTTTACAGCATTTTCAGCATCCTGGCAAAGCCTTTTTATAGCTCCCCACGTTACCCGTTGCGCATCTAAAGTAGAAGCAGCATATCTCCTCTTTTTTTCCCCGGCGTTGGGTCCCAAGAAGCTTAGGCTCTAAATGCTCAGGAGAAGTTTGAGTCTCTCTATGACATGTGGACTTAAGTGATAATTGTTGCAGCGGGGGAACCAGCGTTTCTGTCATTGAGTCCTTCGGTTTCTCTTTCTCTGATATTTCGGGTGTCAGACTCATTTCCTGACAGACGCTTCGGTAAATTCCCTACCACCGGATGTCTAATTAGACGATCTGGTATCCAGATGGGTGAGTCAAAGGTCTGTGGAAAAACACAAGCATATCCTCTACCATTGGTTAGTAGTATGTCTGGTCCATTCCATTTTCCAGTTAACACATCTTTCCAAAGAACCATTGGCTTTGGTTTATCGTTATTAGCCTCCCAATGTATCATCATTGGAGTTTTTCCTTCATTATTCATATTTATATAATTGATTACAAATAAAGAATGATTTACAATATGATGAGGAGAAAAATATTTTAAATCTCCATTTTGTAATTTATAAATCATATTTTTTAATACCTGATTAGTTCTTTCAATTATAGCTTGTCCTTGTGGGTTATAAGGAATTCCAGTATTATGAGTAATGCCAAACCTCTGGCACAATTGTTAAAAGGATTTTATAATTTCTTTTTGTATTTTATTAAAAGGTGGGGGCGGTGGAGGAGGCCCCTTTATGTTAGTCACTCCTTTTCCTAACTTTTTAGATTGAGAAGAAGAATTTTGAGAGGCTAATGGGGGAAGCCCCAACGCCCTAAAACTTCTTGACTGTGGTTTAGTTAAATTTTCTTCTCGTACAGGGAAAGCCCCAAGATCATACTTTCTTCTCTCATAATCATAAGCTGCTGCATCTAAATCATCTTGATCAGCAGGTGTTAATTCTTCATCATGGGTTGAATCTTTTAACAAAATAGGCTTAGATTTACCTTTTGACTTATTTACCTCCTCCTCTGAGTCAGAATCATAAATATTACAATCCTTCATAGCTGCCCCTACAACCTCAGCTTCCTCCGCAAATGACTTTGGAGAAAGTAAGGGTGTAGTTTCACTGACGTCCGGAGGATATTTATATGGATTTTTTTGACCTTCTGGTAACGGGGCCAAACTTTCTCTTATTAAATTCCACAAAGTAAAAGTATCTACAGGGACCTTTTCTGGCCCAAAATGATTATAATAAACCTGCAAAGTTTGTCCTACCTTTTGCCAGGTTTCTATATTAACCGTTCCTTGTTCTGGAAACCAAGGACATTGTTCCTGTACAAACTGAAAAAACTGAGTTAATTGCTTATTAGTTACCTTAATTCCTCTTCCATTTATCATATGTTTAACTATATCTATAAACAAGAGCCTCTCCTTGGACTCAGCGTGTCCCATTTTGACACCGATTACTCACCTCTCTTGCCAGTCCTTCTCTAACTGGGGGTCTGCAGCACCCTATGGTGAGACTCCTATCCGTCTGAAAAATATATATACACTTACCCCTTCAGGTCCCTGTTCGGGCGCCACTTGCCGGGGACCAGCCCCAGCCGGACAGGTTTCACCCAAAGGGGAGACGGAGTCGGCGTGGACAGAACGCAAGACACCTCAGAGGATGCAAGGATCTGCCAATTTATTGTTACAATTCCGAAGCTTTTTATACTGTGAGGCAATCTCACTTTCAATCTTAACATTCTAGTTCTCATACCAAAGCCACAAAATAAAGGTACACAACAGTAAAACCAAAGGTCATTTACATCAAAAGATTATATCAGCAGGTTAGGCAGGTTTTATGATCAGGTAATCTTCTTATCTCCTGTGGTCTCTTTCATCCCCTGTGGTTAGGTATATCTTGGTCACATCTAGGTCTGGAATTCTGTTTGCGGTTTCTTCACCTTTCTTAAAAGCAGATGTTCTTGAATTTGCACATTCTATTCAATCAGGCCATTAATCAAGGTACAAACTTAAGTACATTCTTCTCTTAACAATTACAAACCCAAAACTTAAACACATTCTTCTCTTAACAATTACAAACCCAAAACTTAAGCACATTCTTCTCTTAACAATTACAAACCCAAAACTTAAGCACATTCTTCTCTTAACAATTACAAACCCAAAACTTAAGCACATCCTTCTCTTAACAATTACAAACCCATACAGTAATAAAAATTCTCTCCCACAGGCTTTACACGTTCACCGTTATCCTTTAGACATCGCACATTTTTCCTTATAATTATTTGGGAGGCTTTGGGGGTGGACATTCTACCTTAAACCTATTAGCAAATTCCTTTGCAAAATACTTACAATATATAATTTGTCCTTTATAAGCATTTCTGCACAAAGAGCAATGTAACTTGTATAAGCTTGCCATGTAGCCTACTTCATCCAGCTTTGAATACACCCAACGTAGCATAAATCCTCCTCGCCACCTTACCCAAATATTTCCCAGCATATCTACTACTCCCCAGGGGGGCCATAGTTCATCTAGCTTTTCTTCTAACGTAAGCTCTTGCCATACAAATGCTCCTGTTGTGTTTCCCTGCACCCAATGTCCTGGCCTGGGAGTGGGGATTTCGGGTGTAGTCATTGGGGGAGCCGGAGTCTTTTTTGGTTTTACCCTAAGTTGGGGTTTTTCCTTAAACCCTCCATCGGCACTGGGGATATTTCCTAACACTAATAGTAATCCTATAAAAATCACTTTAAGCAAAACCAGGGGAAAACAAGGGGAACCACACAGAGGAGAGCTTTGCTTCTCCATATTTGTACCTGATAGTACCAGCTTTGCTAGGCACTATGGGTCTCGTCCGTGCTGAGACTCAAAGGCACTTCTTATATGGCTCCCGACATTTCATATTACACCAAAGCCAGTAAAATGTTTTAGTCCAAGTATACTTAGTCTGCCCTAATGATCATCTCAGCTTTTGAGGCACATACCTGCTATTTTCCAAGGAAACTGCTTTAATGCTTTTTCTTGGCTTCCAGGTGTCTAGTGCAGAACTCATAAAGATTTCCTGTGATTCAACCCAAGACACAAATATTGCTAAACCATTCAATACTATCAATAAATTTCCTTTTCCATATATTTTGTAAACTCTTTTATAAGTTGACCCCAACTCATTCTCTTCTCCTAGAATCATTTAAAAAACTAAACATATATAAATATAATTCAATTTGCTGTATATTAACATATTTTCAGATTTTAATTCAAACACTGGTATAAATATTTTACGATCACTTAAAAATGGCATTATGTATTCAAAATCTGCCTTCCTAAATGTTACTTATGACATTTTTTGACTTTTTTCCCCCGATGGATACTGAATCCATCGTAAATGACAGCCAAGTTCAAACTAAAATCCAATGCTCTGTTCCATGCTGAAAAGTAAAATAAAATAGAACTCCTATGGATAGAACATAGGTATCATATACAGACTGACTTGGGTTCAAATAGGAACTGAACCACATACTAGTCAGATGGCTGTAATCAAGTTCTTAAACCAAGTCTCAGTTTTTTCACCTGTATATTGGATCTAATACAACAGATATTATCCAGTCAATACTTGATCTTAAGTCAAGTTTTTAAAGTGTAGTAAGAATCATGCTATTACTATAGAAAAATTGTCAATTGTTTGTAAACTAGTTAATTTAAACCCTATCAGAAAATACATCATAACAGATGCATCATTGTGAAATCTGTTCTCAGAATGTCATCGTAAGACATTAGATAATAGGTCTCTACCTGAGAACAAAAAGTAAAGAGTCAGGTCTTTTTTTCTTAAGAGAGGCCATACTTAAACATTCTAAAAATTGTAGTCTAAAGCCCCTTCTTTCCCAACCTGCTACACATTATCCTATTTTGTTTCCTTCAGAACACTAACTTCCAAGCATCTTGTTTCACTGCCCAGAGGATCATTTTCTGTCACCCCACTAGAGGATCCAGAGAAGTTCATGGCATAGAATACTCATTTAACACATATTTGCTGGATGAATGGACTGTCTATGTCTTAAAAGGGGATCTACTTTTGTTCTCAAGTTTGTGAATTGAGCCATACACCATAGGTACTTTACAAGTATCTGGTTGTTACACAAAATGGAAAGGAGATAAAAGAAATTCTTATAAAGAACTCTTTGTGTAGTGCGTGGTTCACACAAGAAAGTGAAAGTTATTTTGTCTTTTGGGACCTGACACATTTTGTGTGAATTTAAGCATTTTTTTGTGTTGTATTGGTTTAAGCTATTTTTGTCACTTTATGGGTCTGCTGAGAACCACTAAGTTTAATTTTTTAAGGTAGAAATTTATAATGCCACTGCAATGATTTCTAGAAATTGCATTCTAATTGACTGGAGTAAACTCTATAAATGCAAATGTAAGATCTGCTGGAATAAAGAAAGAAGATTGGTGTTCTCTGGAGAGTAAATAAAAGTGAGCCTTCCCCTTCAACCTCCTGCTTCCTTGCCTCTCCCCTCACCACCCCTCCCCACTGGTCTCCCACACCTTGTAAATTCTAGATAAATAAAAGTTGAAAGTAAAAAGCAGCATGCTTTAGAGATAGTCATTTTTATCACGTTTACTTGAGACAACTTGAAAAATCAAGATGGATAGTAACATTTTATTAATGAACCAATCATCATGTAAAATTCCTCAGTGGTTACAAATCTTGAAATGTATTATATCATCAATTTAGTCATATTAATATTTTATTTAATTCCATTAAAACTAATTATAATTCCTTGTAACAGCCCCAAGGAATTGTTTTTATTTCTTACAATTCTGACTTAACTCAGCTGCAGCTCAATGCACCTATAGTATCTGCTTGGCTATTTTTTAGCCAAGATATAGATTTTCTAATCTTTCTTAATAAACCACCCCATTTTATAACATCAATAGTTCTCCAGTATTTATGAATTTCATCTATTTTTTCACAAATTTAACTTTTTTCAGGAACTAAAGGAATTTAAAAAAAGAACTATTAATTTCTTCTCTATTAAATGAAATATATTATTCTTTGCACTCTGGATTAAGGTGTGAAATTTTTGTTTCAATTGTGCTCTTATAAATGACCCTTAAATGATGTCCTTATTTTTGGGAAATTCTAAGCATTTTTAATTTCTAGATTTTCATTTTATGAACCTACTCATTTGCCTCCATTTAAGCACCCAGTGCTTGAATAAAGATAGTACTAAAGATAGTACCCAGTGCTCAATTAAGATTTTTTTGAATGTAAGCTCTTTGCTCCTAATAGCCTAGTTCAGCTAAAACTTTTTTCATTTGTATTATAGCAGAGACAATTAACAGTTCCACAGAGTGCTCAGTACAATGAGAAGATAACAAAAAACACCAAAACTATCACAACAGAGATAAAGAATAGACACAAAAGTTTACAGAGAGAAACGAATAGGTCAGTTTCAATAAAACAAGGAAAAATATGACATCAGATTGGGCAATTGTAACACTAGATATTAGCAAACAACAAAATAAAACTTCAATGATTCTGAGGGGTCCTAATTTTTATCCTAAATTTCTACATCCAGAAAAACTATAAGTGAATTTTGAGGATATAATTAAAACATTTTCATAAATGTGAACACTAGAACTATTTATTTCCCATTCATTCCTTCTTAGGATGTCCTCAAGAAGAATAAAGAAGAAAAAGCATGCAACCCAGTAAAAATAAAATAAAATAAATAATGGATAGAAAAGCATTGAAAGAAAGTTGTCTTTGCATCAAAGGAAATCTTAGAGGTCAACCAGCCATATTGGAGCAGAAGTATCTTGGAAATGATGGTTACTTAACAGACTATCTGATATACTGAAACATTTGGAAAAAATTAGGATATAATAATGGATATTTAGAGCAAGAAAATAGCAAAGCATTTAAAAACTCTGGAGTGGGGAAGATGAAACCGAGCAGGATGTTGTGGGGCCATCCTGGATACAAATCCTTTCCATGTCCCCCATTTCTTGTTTGTGGGAAATAGGCTTCCTTCAGCCTCTTTGACCTTCCCTGTGTTCCAAAGGGCAGATGCAAACTGTTGCTAATCAGAAAAGTGAGGGCCTACAGAAACAAAGGGAGAGAAATTAAGAAACAATAGTGCAGTGATAAAGCAGGGTCCTGGTTTGTCCTCAAGGGATTTTATATATATCTTTGAGTTATTCTGCAGGAACAGGTCCCCATCCAGGGGGGTGGATGATAACCTCAGGCTGAGAACAGGAGTCCTGGAGCACTGCCTTGTTACCTCACTATTGACCAATCAGAAGAAAGTCTGCATAAAATGGAAGATAACAAAGACTCTGACCCCCTCCCCAAATAATTAACTGCTATTAACTTACCTTTTCTCCCTTTAAAAACTTTCATGGTTAAGCAGAATCTTTGGAGTTTTTTCTTGGACATGAGTCCACTTTCTTCCCTGGTTGCTGGCCCCCTGAATAGATCAATTTTTCTTCCCAACCAACACTTGTCTTTCAATTATTGGCTTTCAAACAGCAGCAGTTGAACCTGAGTTTGGCAACAAAGATATTAATATAATTATATTAAAATATTTGAATTTACAGCAAATAGTATTTGCATATGTAAAATTATATGGGAAAGGATAAGTTGAGGAGACTTAAGAGAGCTGTTTTTAGTAAAATGAGAAATCAGTTTCTAATTTTTAACCTCAATAAATATACTTTATAAGAAAAAATAAGGCTTTGGAGTGCAGTACTAGAAGTGAGGTAGAAAGCTATAGGTTTTCATTATAGACTGTCCTCCCCGACTTACAATGTTTTGACTTAAGATTTTTTGACTACATTGGTACCAATATGATACACAGTCAGTTGAAACTGTACTATGGATTTTAAATTTTTATTTTTTCCCAGGCTAGCAATGATACTCTCTCATGAAGCTGGGCAGCTGCAGTGAGCCACAGCTTCCAGCCAGCCATTCGATCAGGGGAATAAACCACCTAAACACTTACAACCATTCTGTTTTTCACTTTCAGTACAGTATTTAATAAATTACAGGAAATATTCAACACTTTATTATAAAATAAGGTTTGCATTAGATCATTTTTCCTGAGAGTAGGCTAATGCAAATATTCTGAGCATATTTAAAGTAGTCTAGACTAGGCAATGATGTTTGGCAGGTTAGGTTATTAAATTCATTTTTGACAAACAATAGTTTCAACTTATGACGGGATTTTGGACATATAACCGCACTGTAGGTTGAAGAAGATCTCTATTATCCTTTTGGGAGCTGTAGAGGCATAATTCTAAGATGACCTTCAATGTACCTCACCCTTTATCTCCTGGAAAAATTTGTGAATATGATGAGGTATCCCTCTCATGATTCTGTTATTTTATACTAAAAAAAGGACTTTGAATATGTAAGTAGGGATTTGGAATTGGGTAGTGGGTGGGAAATGGAAAATTTTTGAGGACCATAAGAAAATCCTAGATCGTCTTGAACAAACTGTTAGTAGGAGTATGTATTTTAAAGATACTACCAGTGAATTAGAAGGAAGGGCAGCCCAAGCATGAAGAAGAAATACGAAATCGCCTTTGAGAAATCCTAAATCACTGGATATAGATTGTTAGTAGAAATCTGAAGGGACATGGTTAACAAGGGCTCAAAAGGAAGTAAGGAATAAGGATTGGAAACTAGAAGACAGGGGATCTGTGTTACGTGGTAAAAAAAAAAAAAAAAGCTTGGGGAAATTGTCTACTATGTTTATGTGGAAGACAGAACTTATATGTGATAAATTATTATAATAAATATTGACCTGAGGAGATTTCTAACTAAAACGATAAAGGTGTGGCCTAGTTTTTTTTTTTTTTTTTTTTTGCTCATATAAAATATGAAAAAATAGAGATAAATAGAAGGAGGAACTGTTAAACAAAAGGCAAACCAGCATGTGATAATTTAAAAGATTTTCAGTCTATCCATATGGTGAAATGCTAAAATTAAGTGGTTGCTTTAAATGTCATAGAGAAATAAATGAAGGTGTGACTGTACAACATTTTTCTAAAAACTCAAAAAGGTCATAAGATCAGTCTGTACAATGGCAGAAAGGCTCATTCAAGAGATTAAGGTTGTGTTTCACAGATCTTCTCATTTCAACCAGAGGACCTCCTCAAACTTAAGGTTTCTTCAGCCATCTCAGCAGTTCAAGATAAAGGAAGGATTATCCCCAAAAGATTTGTGGGTGTGGCTTTTATTTAATGAATTGGAATTTGGTGAAGTTTAGACAAAAAACTGCAAAATTTTGTGAAGTTTTCATCAGTAGAAACACTGCCAGCTTGAAATTAAAGGGGGGAAAAGAGTACAAAATAAAAGGGGGCTGTTGGGCTTCTAAAATCTACTGGCAGGAAGCAGGCTGATAAAACTATTCAGTTGCAAATAGTTGTTGTTATTCATGGACAAGGAAGAATGATGCAGCAGATAGAGCCAAGAGTCCAGAAGGGGAAAAGAAAAGCCAAGAGGATGGAGCTAAAAGACACAGAGAAAGATTATTCCAAGCCCTTGAAACCTAATGAAGGAACTCCAGCTGAGTTTACTTGACTGGATTTCAAAACCTGCTTTGGACTGGTGACTCTTTTACCTTCTATCTTCCCACTTTTTAAACCAGAATGTCTTTTACTGTTATCCCACACCTGTTACACCAATATATGTTGAAGCTTTGGGGGCAAATATTTAGTTACACAGGTTCAAAGGTTTTTAAATATTGTGCCCCAGAATGCATTAAACACAAAGACTCCTCCAAAATGGGCTAGAGAACTTAGATGATGAGATTTAGATGAAAAGATTTGAACTTGAGCTGATCTTGTCATGGGGTTCTTTTTGGGGACCTAGAGTTGGAGTGAATGTATTTTGCTTGTGGAACAGATGTGGAATATTAGGGGCTGGGGATAATTGACATCTTTATAATATCATCTTCTCATCCAAGAGAATGAAATATCTTCCAAAATTTTTATTAAAGTATTCCAATTCTGTACATAAGGCTTGTATCTTTAGGGTTAAGTTCATTCCTGTATATTTTACAAAGAATTGGTTGTTTTAGTTGTTATTTGAAAGGAATCTTAATATTTATTATATTCTATCATTTATTGTTTTATTGTTTATATAGAAAGATGCTAACAAGATTGATAAATGAATCTTATATACAGTAACTTTCCTAACCTTACTTATTAATTCTTATAATTTGCAGGTTGATTCCAAAGGTTATCTGAAGTATCAATATATTATCTTATTATCTGAAAATGTGAGTTTTACTTTTTAAAGCCTTACATGACATTTTTCTTTTTCTTTCTTTGTAACATTGGTCAGGATCTTTAGTCCTAAATTTAACAGTAGTGATACTTATAAGGATACTTGTTTTATTCCCAAGAATAAATACATAACTCAACTTCAAATATGAAGTTCTCAATTGTTTGGGGATATATAAAATTAACCAAGCTAAGAGTTTACTCTACATTTCAGTTTTCTAAAAAAAATAATCATAAATGGGTGCTAAATTTTCCAAACACTTTTTTTGATAATTGAGGCAACCATAACTTTGAATATTAATATGGTGAAATATACAATAATACACTTTTGGAGATTTAACTCTCCTTGTCATCTTAAGAAAAAAACTTCTTGATCAAAATGTATTATTTAATATTTGCCAATACTTAGTTTAAGATTTTACATTTAATGTTATAAACTTTTTTAAATGTTTACTTTTTCACCATTTTTTCTTTATTCTGGAGCAAACTGAATAAGGTGGCAATTAAATATTCACTAAAAATTTATTAGAACATGGTAATAATAAAAACATGTAACAGTGTTCTTTACTATTATTCAGGTTTCTTTCAGTAAATTTTATATGACCAATTTAGAATTTTGTTATATGATATCTTGTTTCACCTATATAGTTATTTTAAAAACATGGCAATTTAACATTTTCTTTGTATCTGCACTTACTCAAAATTTTTTATTATCTATTATGTTCATTTTTATTTTTTCACTCTTTTTTCTTTGATCCTTCTAGCTAAAATTGTGTGCCCTGTATTGATTGCTTAAAAAAATTAGTTCTTTAAAAAAAAAGTTCTTTAGTACTGCTCACGTTCTCTGTTTCACTGACTTTTGCACTTTGTTTTATTATTCCCTTTATTTGCTTTTTTGTTTGTGCTTTGTCCAAATTCCTGAGGTAAATGCTAAGCTTGTTTGCTTAACTAGTTTGCTTGCTACTTTACTCTTTTCCTGAAAAATACATGTAAAGCTATAAAATTCTCTCTAAGAACTGTATTTGCTTTTTTAATTGTAATATTTTCACTACCTGTTAATTCTATGTGTTATATAACTTATTTTCTAATTTATTTAGAACCTAAAGTTTGTTTAGTAATATATTGCTTAATTCTAAACATGTAAGAATATGTTTAGCTCTCCTTGGTATAATATATATTATTTCACTGTGGTAAGACAAAATATTCTGGTGGCATTCACCTTTTGGAATTAATTGAGACTATTTTTGTAGCTTGATAGAAGTTCTATTTTTAAATGTTCTCCATGTGTTCAAAAATAATTTGTATTCCACGTCGGTATCAGAGGGGAAAAACATTTTTTTTTATCTTACGTTTCCAACTCTTACTCATTTTTTTCTTCCTTCTAGTAGAATTATTTGATATATGACTTAGTTTGAAACAACTAATTTGTTGCACAACTTATTCATTCTGTCATCTAATACGTATACTGTGGTATTTACTTCTATTTCTCATATCAAATATTTGCAATTGTTACTTTTTAAATAACTTCATGCTCATATATTGTAAATATATTTCATAATTAGTTAAATATATCAATGTTTTTTGTTTTAAATTACTGATTTATCTATATCATTGATTCTTTTGCAGTTGGTATATTTTGTTCATGTCCTCCTTCTTTTAGATTTGTTTTACTCTTCCATCACCTAGTCTTTTAACCTGTGATTTTTAAATTTCTCTTGAAGTAATGTTTCAGGTATGACCAATGTGTGTATCCTCCAGGTGTCTTAGATTACTGATAATATGTAAACACAACTAATCAAAAAACAAAATCATTACCTATGCTGTTCCTCATCTTCTGAACAATTTTTTTCTCCTTTTCCATTTTTCCTATTTTGGGAAATTTTACCAACTTTTCTTCAACGTCTTTTTTTGAGGCATAACGTTGGGGAATCCTAGCCTCTTCTTAAATTTAAAGAGTTCTGATCATTCTCTTTGATAAGTCTCTTTGATAAGGAGAATTGAGAGGAGTGCTGAAGAGCTTAACTGCTGTGACCACTCCACTAGTCCACTCCAGTAGTGGACTAATGACTCCACAGTCATTCCACCAGATACTTTAAAATAGGGATTTATACTGTTAGAAACAGGCAGCTTCAGAAAGAGTAGTTTCCTTAATTTGTAATCCACCAACCAAATTGGTGGGATAGCAGATGTTGGAGAGGGAGAGTAGTAGAGAAGTGAATCCCAGAGAGCAAGTGATCTTCCCACACCGGTTTCACCAAATCCTCAATAAGTTTTTCTTACTTTAAATAACTTCAGTGACACTGGGCTCTCAACAGTGCAGAGATGGGGCAGTACTTGTTCCATAGCAATGGGGGAGAAGGTAAGAGCAAACCTTAAAAGCTTTCCTCCCATCTATGCTCCCTCTAAAACATCTAGCAAAGGTTAGCCCTAGGCTGTAGCTCTCCACAGAAGGATATAGAGATCCCTAGCAGTTCACCTTAGTTTTCAGCCTCCCCAAATATTTCTCAGGGCTTTTTAGTTCATTTCTCTTGTCCATAATTCTCTCTTGTCTTTGTACTTTCTAAAGTATTGATTAGGACAGGAGAAACCCTGTAGCTGATGTTGCTTCCCATCTTAGGAAACAAAAAGGATGAATTTTGTCCTGAAGATTATGAGGAGTTTTTAAAAATTGTAAATATCAGAGCAATCAACTCAAGGTAGCATGTCAGAAATATCATCTAGTAGCCATTTGCTATAGGTTTTAGGTAAAGAAGGGACTATGGAAACTTGAGACAAGGAAACCGATTAGGCCATGTTCACAATATATTGGGTGAAAAGTAAGCATCCTGGAAATAAGAAGAGTTGACAGGTTTATAACAGACTTATCAAAGAGAATGACCAGAACTCTTTAAATTTAAGAAGAGGCTAGGATTCCCCCACATTTCTCCCTAAAAATGAAGGATGGAGAAAAGTTGGTAAAATTTCTCAAAACAGGAAAAAAGGAAAAGGGAAAAAAATGTTCAGAAGAAGAGGAACAGCATAGATAATGATTTTGGATTTTGACTAGTTGTGTTTACATATTTATCAGTAATCTAAGTACCATGTTTGCTATAGAGTAATAAAGAATAGGAAAGAAATCAACAAGTGGTTATTGAACACAAAGTCTTCCAGAATGTTTCATGCATACAGAATGCTAAGTACAATGGAGGGACAGAACAGTGGTTTCCAAACTTTCTTGGACATCATAATCCCTGGAACATTAAAAGAGAAAGAAAAACAACACAAGGAAGGAAAAACAAAAAACATGAACGATTTAACCCCCAAGGTTCTGATTTAGCTGTGCATCCAATTAGCTGGTCATCTGATTTTTCTTTCAGAGTTCAGAAGGTGATCCTAATATGCAATCAGGTTCTGGAACCATTAGGGGTAGAGGAACTGTAATACAGTGTGCACCAATTTTAGTATTCATTCTACCTACTATGTGGAACTGAGTATCTTGAATATATTTCTCCACTATGTTCATAAAATGAATGACAGAAATGTAAAGTTCAAGAAAACAGTAATACACAAGATCAAATGTAATATCTGTGGAACTGAATGATTCCTGACTGGATTTGAATTTGTTTGTTGAGTTTGTATGTATTGTTTGTTGCTATTTTCTTGGGCAGGGTAGTTTTACATCCTAATTTGAGTCTCTCAGTCAAAGGAAAGACAATGAGGAGGTAGAGTGGAAGAGAAGTGTTTCCTTGTTTTATATGGTCTTCTTTACATGAAGTGACGCCTAGGTAAGTTTTTCAAAATTTAGTTTGTATATCTTATAATTTTTTGATGTATAGTTGTTTTATAATATTATATTAGTTTCAGGTGTACAGGATAGTGATTCAGTATTTTTACAGATTATATTCCAAAGTTATTACAAGATAATGGTCATAATTACCTATGCTATGCAGTATATCCTTGTTGCTTATCTATTTTATATAGTAGTTTGTATCTCTTAATCTCATACACCTAATTTGCCCCTTCCCCCTTCCTTCTCCCCTTTGATAACCACTAGTTTGTTTTCTACATCTGTGAGTCTCATTCTGTTTTGCATATACATTTATTTGTATTATTTTTTAGATACCACTTATTTCACTAAGCATACTATTCTTTAGGTCCATCCACATTGTAGCAAGTGAAAGAATTTCATTATTTTTTATGGCTTACTATTCCACGTATATAATATATATACCATTATATACACACATACACACACCACATATTCATTTGTTTGTCTGTTGATGGGCACTTGGGTTGTTTCCATATCTTGACTATTGTAAATAACATTGCTATGAACATTGGGGTGCATGTATCTTTTTGAATTAATGTTTTCATTTTTTTTCTGGATACATACACAGGAGTAGAATGTTTGGATCATATGATAATTCTGTTTGTACTTCTTTTGAGGAACACTCATACTATTTCCCATAGTGGTTGCACCAATTTACATTCCCACCAACACAATAAAATGTTCACTTTTCTCCAAATCCCCTTCAACATTTGTTATTTGTAAACTTTTTGATGATAGCCGTTCTGACAGGTGTGAGATGATATCTTCTTGTTGATTTGATCTGTATTTCTCTAATAATTAGCAATGTTGAATATCTTTTCTTTTGCCTGTTAGCAATTTCTGTGTCTTCTTTGGAAAAATGTCTATTCATCTTCAGCCTATTTTTTTGGATTGGGCTGTTTGTATTTTCATATTGTGTTGTATGAGTTGTTTATATATTTTGGATATTAATTCCTTGCAAATTTGCAAATATTTTCTCACATTCCATAGGTTATGTTTTGCTTTGTCAATGGTTTCCTTCACTGTGCTAAAGCTTTTAGGTTTAATTACTTTCCATTTGTTTATTTTTGCTTTTCTTTTTCTTTTTCTTTAGGAGAGTGACCCAAAAAATATTTCTATGATTTATGTCAAAGACTGCTCTGCCTATGTCCTCTTCTAGGAATTTTATGGTTTCTGTTCTTACATTTAGGTCTCTAATCCATTTTAAGTTTATTTTTGTTCATGGTGTGAGGGAATATTCTAATCTCATTCTTTTATATGTATCTATCTACTTTTTCCAGCACCAATTCTTTAAGGGACTGTCTTTTCTCCTTTGTATATTTATGCCTCCTTTGTTGTAGATTAATTGCTCATAGGTGCATAGGTTTATTTCTGGGCTCTCTATTCTGTTCCATTGATCTATGTGTCTGGTTTTGCACCAGTACTATGCTGTTTTGATTACTGGTTCCATATGAATTTTAGGATTATTTGCTCTAGTTCTGTGAAAAATGTAATGGATAACTTGATAGGAATTGCCTTAAATGTGTAGATTGTTTTGGGTAGTATGGCCATTTAAACGATATTAATTCTTCCAATCCAAGAGCATATAAATATCTTTACATTTATTTTTATCATCTTCAATTTCCTTCATCAATGTTTTATAGTTTTCATAGTATAGGTCTTTCACCTCTGTGATTAAGTTTATTCCTAGGTGTTTTATTCTGTTTGATGTAATTTAAAATGGGATTTTTAAAAGCTTTTTCTTTCTGATATTAATCTTGTATCCTGCAACTTTGCTGAATTCATTTATTAGTTCTAGTAGCTTTCTGGTGTACACTTTAGTGTTTTCTAAAGTATTGTTTCATCTACAAATAGTGCCAGTTTTACCACTTCCCTTTCAATTTAGATACCTTTTAATTCTTTGTTTTGTCTGATTTCTGTGTCTAGGTCTTCCAGTACTGTGTGTAGTAGAAAGGATGAGAGTGGGCATCCTTGTCCTGTTCCTGAACTTAAAGGAAAGGCTTTCAGCTTTTCACCATTCAGTATGATGTTGGCTGAGGGTTTGTCAGAAATGGCCTTTATTGTGCTGAGATATGTTCCCTCTATATCAACTTTGATGATAGTTTTTATCATGCATGGATGTTGAATTTTGCCAAATGCTTTCTGTATGCCTATTGAGATGATCATGTGATATTTTCCTTCCTTTTGTTAACGTGGTGTATCACATTGATTTGCAAATATTGATCCATTCTTGGGACCCTGGAATAAATGAAAGTTGATCATGGTATATGATCCTTTTTATGTATTGTTGGCTTGGGTTTGCTAATACTTAGTTGAGGATTTTTGCATCTATGTTCATCAAAGATATTGGCCTATAATTTTCTTTTTCTTGTAGTGTCTGGTTTTGATATCAGGGTAATTGTGGTCTTGTAGAATGAATTTGAGAGTGTTCCATTCTGTTCAATTTTTGGAAAAGTTTGAGAATAATAGGTATTAGTTCTTTTATATTTAGTAGAATTCCCCTGTAAAGTTGTTTGGCCCTTGAATTTTATTTGCTGAAAGGTTTGTTGTTGTTGTTTTATTACATATTTAAGTTCACTGCTAGTGATCAGTTTGTTCAAGTTGTCTGTTTCTTCTTGATCCAGTCTTGGCAGGTTGTATGTTTCTAGAAGTTTATCTACTTCTTCTAAGTTGTCCAATTTATTGTTATGTAACTGTTAGTAGTAACCCCTTATAATTTGTTGTATCTCTGTGTATTGGTTGTTGTTTCTCCTCTTTTGTTTCTTTTTTTTGTTTATTTGGGTCCTCTCTTTTCTTCTTGGTGAGCCTGGCTAAATGTTTATGAGTTTTGTTTATCATTTCAAAAAAACAGCTCTTGGTTTCATTGATCTTTTCTACTGTTTTTTTCTTTTGTTTTGATCTCTATTTTATGTATTTCCTCTCTGATCTTTATTATTTCCTTCCTTCTGCTGACTTCGGCCTTTGCTTGTTTATTTTCCTAATTATCTTAAGTTGTAGGTTAGGTTGTTTATTTGAGATTTTTCATGTTTGTTGAGGTATACCTGTATTGCTATAAACTTCCCTTTTAGAACTGATCTGACTGCATCCCATAGATTTTGGTGTGTTGTGTTTTCATTTTCATTTGTCATAAGATTTTAAAAAATTTCTTCTTTAATTTCTTCACTGACCCATTAGTTTTTTAGTATCATGTTTTTTAATCTTTACATTTCTGCTTTTCATATTTTTCTTTTTGTAGTTGATTTCTAGTTTCAGAAAAATGCTAGATATAATTCCTATCTCCTTACATTTGTTGAGACTTGCTTTCTGGGCTTTTTTCTTTTTTTTTGCAGTATGCAGGCCTCTCCCATTGTGGAGCATAGGCTCCAGATGCCCAGGCTCAGCAACCATGGCTCACAGGCCCAGCCAATCTGTGGCATGTGGGACCTTCCCAGACTGGGACACAAACCCATGTCCCCTGCATTGGCAGGCGGACTATCAACCACTGCGCCACCAGGGAAACCTGAATGTGATCTATTTTTGAGAACATTCCATGTGCACTTAAAAAGAGTGCATATTTTGCTACTTCTGGATATAATGTCCTATAGATATCTATTAAGTCCAACTGGCCTGTTGTGTCATTTAAGCCCACTGTTGCCTTATTGATTTTCTGTCTGGATGATCTGTCCATTGATGTAGGTGGGGTGTTATTGCTTTATTGTCAATTTCTTCCTTTTATGTCTGTTAGCTTTGCTTTCTATATTAATATGCTTCTGTATTGGATGCATATATGGTAATATCTTCTTGTATTGATATCTTTACCATTATAAAATACTCTTCTCTGTCTTTTTAAATAGTCTTTGTTTTAAAGTTTATTTTTTGTTTTAAAGTCTATAACATACTCTATATGAGTATTGCTACCCCTGCAGATAAAGTGATACAGAAGAACTCATAAGTGATCAGATTGGAAATTGTCCAATCAGAACAACAGAAAGAAAAACAAATTTAAAAAAAAATTAAAAACAATTTAAGGGCTCTCTGTGATAGCATATACATCTTATAAATTTGAATGCTTCATATATTCTGCTACTCTGGTTTTCCTCAGTCCTAGCTTTTGACATTTTAAGTCTTTGTCTTTCTCTCATTTGGTGTTATCATTTTAGAGGAAAATAGAAGCTACCACTGGGCTGCTAAAATTTATGCCATTTTAATTAAAAACCTAAGTATTGATTTGGAATTACCATATTAATCTCTCATAATTATATTCACTTTTTAAGTCTTTTATTGTTTATTGTCTCCTTCACCCAGTTCCATTTTTTTTTTCACCCAGTTCCATTTTAATAAATCATTCTACTTCCTTGGTTTTAAAAATACAACTCAACAGAGTAAGCAGATTTTCTAATTTCCTCTGGAATGCAAGTTATGCATCCTGCTTGTTTACATTCATTTCAATATGAGCCAAGTACTTTGTTATCTTCTATTTGTCAATAAGTGATTCAACAAGGTCTTCCTGACTTCCAAGCTATCCACTTTCCTTGCATTTTTCATGTTAATGACAGATTTTTTAAAATGAGTTGAAGATTTAAGCCTTTTTGTGAGTCATTAATTTTACACACCTTGTGATTTATCAAGTGCTCTATATTCCTTGGTGTTACTGACTCCAAAAGTATTAGGACTAAAAATCTGTCCTGCTAGGTTTTGCCCTGTAAACTTTACTAATGCTATTTTTTATTTTGATTCCCTTTTCTGCATTTAAGACAGCTGTAATTCATTTCTTTAACAACACTCAGGTTGTCAGAAAGTCCATTATTCTAATACATCATTTTTAATTTAAATAAACTTCTAAAAATTTTAGAATACTTCAAGTGTTTTTAATGACCCAAATACAAGGCTTTAATTTCAGAATATCAAAATAATTTTATCTCCTTCCTATAATGTTTTTCTCATGCAGTATACTAGGGAATAGAGGTTTTGAAATTTTAAAATATATTAGTATCTCAAATTTTTTGTGTAAAATAACGTCAAATATTTTATATGCATACTCACATTTCATTCCAACTCAGTGATGTTATTACCACTCTTTCCAGATTCAGAAACCAAGGCACAGATTGGTTGTGTCACTTACCTATGATAAAATAGATACTAGGTATATTTTGCTTAAGTAAAATACAACTAGAAAACCAAATACATAAAACCCATAGAAAACCCTCCTTTTTAAAAATAGAAGGATGCCTACTCAACCCTCATGGACATGGCCTAAAATCCCCTTTGTTACCTCATTTCTCATAAATAGAAATTGAAAATTCTCTGCTATTTTGTTTAACTATGTACAGTAATATATTTCTCTGACATAACTTTGTCACATAATCACTTATTTTAAAACCTAAAAGGCTTACTATAATTTTCAGTTTCCTAATGAACCTTTAAATATATTTCGGTAAATGTAGGAGAGAATATGGAACAGGAAAATTGGCAAGATAATACTTGGAGGACGAATATGGTGTACAGGGCTTCCCTGATGGTGCAGTGGTTGAGAGTCCACCTGCCGATGCAGGGGACACGGGCTCATGCCCCGGTCCGGGAGGATCCCACATGCCACAGAGCAGCTGGGCCTATGAGCCATGGCTGCTGAGCCTGCATGTCCGGAGCCTGTGGTCTGCAATGGGAGAGGCCACAACAGTGAGAGGCCAATGTACCACACACACACAAAAAAAGAATATGGTGTACAAAGTTAGACACTAAGTTTCTTTGAATTATTTCTACAAAATTTTCACTTCTTATCTTAATTCTTTGAAGAATCATGTCATATTTTTAGTTTCCAGAGAATTAGCAGATTAGAATTGAAAACAAAACAAACCCAAAACAAACAAGCAAACATTCCCAGGAAATTCTAAAACACACATTAATTTGTGGTTCTCTTTGGTTCTCTCTCTCTCTTTTTTTTTCCTTTGCCTTAAAGATACCTTCAAAACATACAGGTTAACTTAAAAATAGTTCCCTCCTTTAATTTTTAATTTTTTCTTCATTTTTTTCTTTTTGCTTCTTTCTTTACTGTTTTTTTTTTTGGCTGCACCATGCAGCATGTGAGATCTCCAGGACCCCTGCAGTGGAAGCACTGAGTCTTAACAACTGGAGAACCAAGGAAGTCCCCAAAATAGTAGCTCCTTGACTTTAGTGTGAGTTGTGGAAAAACTCTTGATTGTCTGTATTTGGAAATTCATCATGAACACGTTTGTTTTATACTTCTCAATTACTCTAGTTTATCTTTTATGCCAAATTTGCAATTAAATTGCTTTGTTTATAATCACTGTGGATGCCCTTATGTATAAATAAAAAGTTATATTATAGTTCTAATTCCTAAGAAAACCTCTATTTCTTAAAAAAAAGTCTCTACTTCTGAATATTTGATTTGCATATTTGAGTTGATTGTATACATTTTTTTATTCATTGAATATGGTGAATTATATTGATTGATATTCTAGTGTTAAACCAAACTAGTGTTCCTAAGATAAACTCTATTTTATCATAATGCATTTATACTCTTTCTATATTACTGGGTTAGATTTGCTAGCATTGTTTTAAGGTTTATCAAGAATATTGGTGTGCAGTTTCCTATTTCCTATAATTAATTTGTCATGTTTTGCTATTGTGGATATACTAGGAAATGTTTTCCCTTCATTTTTTTAAAGACATTTGTGTTAGATTATTATTATTTTTTTTATAAATGTTTGAAAAGTTGACTAATTTAACCACAAGAACCTGAAGTTTTCTTTTTGGAAAGGTTTTGATTAAAAATTTAGTTTATTTGTTTACTTATGATTGAGCATTTGGAAATTCTATTTTTTCTTGTGTCTGCTTTGGCAAGTTATGCTTTTTTTGTTATTGTTTGTTTGTTTTAATGTCTATTTTATGTAAATTGTCGAAATGATTGGTATAAGTCTATTCATATTATTCCCTTATTATCCTTTTAACAACCTGGGGAGATTGGTGATAACCTTCTAAAATTGTGTTTATCAGTAATTTGTGTTTTCTCTTATTTTTTGATAAGTTTTGCTAAGGGTTTATTAACTTAGTAATCTTTACAAAGAAACAATTTTAGTGGGTAATTCTCTTGATTATTTTCTATTTTATTCATTTTGGCTTTTATCTTTTTTGTATATTTTCTTCTACTACTTCGATGGTAACTGTACTTTTTTTAAAAAAGTCTAGTTTCTTAAGGTAGTTTAGATAATTAAATTTAAGCCTTTCTTTTTTCTAACATAAACACTCAAAGTGATAACTTTTCTTCTTGACAGTCATTAAGCTGTTTCTCACAAATTTTAATATGCTACATTTTTATTGTTATTCAATTTGATATATTTTGCTAATTTCTCTCATGATTTATTTTTGGCCTAAAGGTATTTTTATGTATTAGAAGGTATTTTTAAATGTCTAAAAATGTGAGGATTTCTAGATATTCTATTGCTATTTATTCCTAACTTCATAATGTTCTGATCAGAAAACTTTTTAATATTTCAATCTTTGTAAATTTGAATTTTCCTTTATTGCAGAGATTATGCCCCTCTTGGTGAATATTCTATGTACACATAGCATAATGCAAACCAGGCTATATTTAAAATATATTTCTATGAGGTAAGCATTTGTTTGAAAGTTATCACATTAGTTCTTGGAGTCTCAAAATTTGATGCACAATATACTCCTTGAAAAAATGGTTAGAGATAGCCTCATCCAACAGAGGGCAGACAGCAGAAGAAAGAAGAACTACAATCCTGTAGCCTGTGGACAAAACCACAGCAAACATCATTCTCAATGGTGAAAAATGGAAAGCATTTCCTCTAAGATCAGGAAGAATACAAGGATGTCCACTCTCACCACTATTATTCAACATAGTTTTGGAAGTCCTAGCCACAGCAATCAGAGAACAAAAAGAAATAAAAGGAATACAAATTGGAAAGGAAGAAGTATAACTGGCACTCTTTGCAGATGACATAATACTATACATAGAGAATTCTAAAGATACCACCAGGAAACTGCTAGAACTAACCAATGAATTTGGTAAAGTAGCAGGATACAAAATTAATGCACAGAAATCTCTGGCATTCCTACATACTAATGATGAAAAATCTGAAAGAGAAAATAAGGAAACGCTCTCATTTATCATTGCAACAAAGAGAATAAAATGCCTAGGAATAAACCTACTTAGGGAGAGAAAAGACCTGTATGCAGAAAACTATAAGACACTGATGAAAGAAATTAAAGATGATACCAACAGATGGCGAGATATACCATGCTCTTGGATTGGAAGAATCAATATTGTGAAAATGACTATACTACCCAAAACAATCTACAGATTCAATGCAATCCCTATCAAATTACTAATGGCATTTTTTACAGAACTAGAACAAAAAAATCTTAAAATTTGTATGGAGACACAAAAGACCCTGAATAGCCAAAGTAGTCTTGAGGGAAAAAAACAGAGCTGGAGGAATCAGACTCCCTGACTTCAGATTATACTACAGAGCTACAATAATCAAGACAATATGGTACTGGCACAAAAACAGAAACATAGATCAATGGAACAAGATAGAAAGCCAGAGATAAACCCACATACCTATGGTCAACTAATCTATGACAAAGGAGGCAAAAACATACAATGGAGAAAAGACAGTCTCTTCAATAAGTAGTGCTGGGAAAATTGGACAGCTACATGTAAAAGAATGAAATTAGAACACTCCCCAACACCATACACAAAAATAAACTCAAAACGGATTAGAGACCTAAATGTAAGACTGGACACTATAAAACTCTTAGAGGAAAACAGGAAGAACACTTCTTTGACATAAATCACAGCAAGATCTTTTTTGATCCATCTCCTAGAGTAATGGAAATAAAAACAAAAATAAACAAATGGGACTTAATGAAACTTCAAAGCTTTTGCACAGCAAAGGAAACCATAAACAAGATGAAAAGACAACCCTCAGAATGGGAGAAAATATTTGCTAATGAATCAATGGACAAAGGATTAATCTCCAAAATATATAAACAGTTCATGCAGCTCAATATTAAAAAAAACAAACAGCCCAATCCAAAAATGGGCAGAAGGCCTAAATAGACATTTATCCAAAGAAGACATACAGATGGCCAACAAACACATGAAAGGATGCTCAACCTAACTAATCATTAGACAAATGCAAATCAAAGCTACAATGAGGTATCATCTCACACCAGTTAGAATGGGCATCATCAGAAAATCTACAAACAACAAATGCTGGAGAGGGTGTGGAGAAAAAGGAACCCTCTTCCACTGTTGGTGGAAATGTAAATTGGTAGAGCCATCATGGAGGACAGTATGGAGATTCCTTAAAAAAGCTAAAAATAGAATTACCATATGATTCAGAAATCCCAGTACTGGGCATATACCCAGAGAAAACTATAATTCAAAAATACACATGCACCCCAATGTTCATTGCAGCACTGTTTACAATAGCCAGGTCATAGAAGCAACCTAAATGCCCATTGACAGGCAAATGGATAAAGATGATGTGGTACATATATATGATGGAATATTACTCAGCCATAAAAAGGAATGAAATTGGGCCATTTGTTGATGTGTTGATGGATCTAGAGACTGTCATACAGAGTGAAGTAAGTCAGAAAGATAAAAAATAAATATCGTATATTGACTCATATATGTGGAACCTGGGAAAATGGTACAGATGAACTCGTTTGCAAGGTAGAAATTGAGGCATAGATATAGAGAACAAACGTATGGACACCAAGCGGGGAAAGTGGTGGGGGGGTGGGGGTGGGGGGTAATGAAGTTGGTGATTGGGATTGACAGGTATACACTGATGTGTATAAAATTAATGACTAATAAGAACCTGCTGTATAAAAAAATAAATAAAATAAAATTTAGAAAAAGAAAGAAATCTGTTGCATTTCTATACCCTAATAATGAACTGTCAGAAGGAGAAATGAAGAAAACAATCTTATTGACAATTGCATAAAAAAGAATAAAATACCTCAGAATAAATTTAACCAAGGGGGTGAAAAACCTATACAAAAAAAAAAATTGTTAAAATGCAAATTCCAGAGTTTAATGCCCAGAGAATTGGTAGGACTGAATATGCTCTAGGTACCTGCATTTCTTACAAGTACCATTAAGCTAAACAGGTATTCTGGGAACAGATTTGTATAAATATTACCTAAATTGATTTTGAGATAAGAATCTATACCTTATTATGGCTGTATTTGTGCTTTTCTGAAACTAAATTTAAAAATCTGTGAAAATTATTAATCAAACAAGTAAACAAAATAATATGCTAAGAATAAAAATATTGTCTTTTAATTACTTCATTTTTTAAGCACATCAACAATCATTTGGGTTATATCAATGAACAAAACAGACTAAGATCTATGCCCTAATAGAACTGACATACTAATGTGCATGATAGGCAATAAACTACAAACACAATAAATAGATAAATGTCATCTGTAACAAAATAAAAAAATATATATATATATGTGAGGGATGGGGGCAAGAAAATAAATTGAAGGCTTTAAAGGACTGTTGGGGTAGGCTTAAGTGGAAAGGTGTTATTTGAGCAAAGGTTCTAAGGAGGTGAGGGGTAATTTATATAAAGTTCTAAGGGGAAAATGTTCCAGCAGAGGGAATACCAAGAGCAGAAACCCATAGTCGAGGTCCAGTCTGGTGTATTTCAAGACCAGCAAAGAGGTTCTACCGGCTGGAATGCAGAGAACAAGGGGAAGAGTAGAAGAAAATGAAGTCAAGGATGTAACCTGGGGACAATTAAAGATCTTTGCTTTTACTCGGAGTAAATGGTTAAGCAATGCAGGGTTTTTTTGTTTTGTTTTTTGTTTTTTACGGTACGCGGGCCTCTCACTGTTGTGGCCTCTCCCATTGCGGAGCACAGGCTCCGGACGTGCAAGCTCAGCGGTCATGGCTCACGGGCCTAGTCGTTCCGCAGCATGTGGGATCTTCCCGGACTGGGGCACGAACCCGTGTCCCCTGCATCGGCAGGTGGACTCTCAACCACTGCGCCACCAGGGAAACCCCAATGCAGGGTTTTGAGCAGACCATTAGCAAGATCTAAATTAGGTTGCTACCCTGTTTATGATGCATCTTAGGCAGGATACATGTATAAAAGTGGAGGGCGCTTTTACGAGTCCGTTGCAGTATTACAGGTGAGAAATCATTTTGGCTTGGACTAGTTTGTAAATAAATATTCACAAATTGTGCATTGCTTTTATCAGGAAAGTAGCCTTGCAAGGCAGGAAGTTAGGCAACATAGACTCAAATGATATGAAAGGTTTTATTTTCTTTAGAAACTTGAATTACTTATCAAAATTTCTTTGACTTTTGCCAGATGAGAACAGAATGAGCTTTTTTTCCCATCACTTTCTTGTTTATTTAAAGCCTACAGCATTTTAAAGTAGCTAAGAAAGTTATTATTTTTCTCAAATTGTTAATGGTGTAGTTGAAGCACAGAGTTTAAGTAATTTGGTTTTGATAAGGCTATTAACTGGCAGAGATAAATCTTGAACCCATGAGATCTGACACCATATAGAGTGTTCTTTCTACTATACTAAAGAATTCTTCAGTGTTTAGAGATCTCCTCTTATCTATCACATACTCATTTATATTCCTGATTTTAAGGCACTTAAAAGTGTTTTGAAATTTTAAAAACAATGCCATAAATTTAACTCTAAATCTTATATGCTTGTTGGAGAGATAAGAGAAGAAAAAGCAAGCAATCTGCCTGTGGACATGTTTGGTAACATATTACAAAGTTGTACAACTCCAAAAATGTGTTAATTTTTATCCTTTAGAATCAACAAATAGTCTATAGAAGACAACTCACTCATGGAAGTCCTGAAGATTCAAAATATTCTGGACAATAGTAGTAAAAATTGGAAAACAGATTTTTAGTGCTGGATTCAGTAGTGTAGGCAACTGTAAAAATCATCTAATACATTTTTTTAGACAGGATGTTTGGCAGAAGGTTTTCTTACTGACAACAAGTTTATCTCCTGGCAGTAGTGATTTTTTGCAGCTGTTACAAATCAATAATAAGTTGGGATCATTCCATTACACAGGTGTGGAAAGCCTAGCATTTAACAGGTTTACAAACTCTGTACTACACTTATCAGTGAACAACTTGTGTAATTTTTTCTTTATAATATTTATTGTTATTTAAAAATCCAGAAGTCTCTTTTTTCTGGGTCAAAATGACTGACCCTGAGACTCTAGCTACTCTTCTCTTTCAATAAGGGTAGAGGAAAGGTGAGAATTGAGATGGAATTTTCTTTATCAACACTTTCTTAAATCTTTAAGAACAGTTGGGAATTTGCAGAGACTTGCCTCTCTTCAAGGCTAATATCCTGCATTTGTCACTTTTGTTGTTTCTGTATTTCTTGTCACTACATCTCTGTAAAAGACAGCGACATTGAACTTCTTTCTTCTTCACATTAATAGCCTTACATACATAGCAAAGTAGAGACCAAATCAGGCATCTTGCTGTGACATATTATTTCTGTAGCTGAAGACCTACTATTAGATCTTCATTCATGTGCACTAGGCCTATCAGCTTATCAGTTACCCTACTGAGTTCTGGAATCTTCAGTCACACATTACCATTAACATTATCCTTTTAATCAGTAAGTAAATTATCAAAGTCATGGCATTTGCCTCCACAAGCTATGTCTTAAGCAATTATATATCACTGTTGCCCATTGAAATACCCACTATTGGCTACTACAACCCTTCCTCGTCAAATCAGTCTTGACATTCATATATTTAAGAATAATTTGGTTAATCTTTTTCTTGAAAAGCCCAGTGTGATAGTGTTCTTCAATAAAATATAGAAAATTAAGTAAATGATTAAATCATTTGCTTATTTATTATGCTTATCTCTTTCTATCAACTAGTATCAAACACTAATTTGCTACAAGGTAATATAATACTTTGTAACATCAATGGAAGAACAATTTTTCTTGGGCTTCTCTTATCTAGTTCTTGCATTGCAAAAGTGATAATAAGGTAAAAACTAATTTATCAGATGCTTAAGTATATTTCAGATACTTAAAATTATTTCATTTAATGAATAAAACACTCTGTATGTTCCAAAGTTAGGCAATTTGAGTCCAAAGATTTTGTAGCTATACATCCCATTTCATTCAAGTTTAACACTTTAAATATACAATGCACATTGCCTTTTTCTGGCATTTTATTCAATACTTACCAAAAAACGCATACATCATTGGAGAGGGAGGGCATTGTAATAGCATTGGGATGAAATTTTAAAATATGATTAATAGATAGTATAATATATATGTGTGAATACATACATTTATAATACCTGCCTTTCTTTAAAATTATAATAAACCCAACCATGATTTTTTAAAGTATTTTATAGAGAATATTGCTAGAAAAATCAAACAAATCAAAGCAAAATTGATTTTCTGAGGGGAATCTGATAGTAATGTTGATATTTACAAGACGTGGATAGCTCAAACTTTTGCCTGCGGCCATGATGCTGCCAGTAATATCTACTCAAATAGAATGAAATTAGCTACTTGGACACATATAGATACCAGTTGATATTTGTAAACTTTTTTTTTGTGTGTGTGGTACACGGGTCTCTCACTGTTGTGTCCTCTCCTGTTGTGGGGCACAGGCTCCAGACGCGCAGGGTCAGTGGCCATGGCTCACAGACCCAGCCGCTCCGCGGCATGTGGGATCTTCCCAGACTGGGACACGAACCTGTGTCCCCTGCATTGGCAGGCGGACTCTCAACCACTGCGCCACCAGGGAAGCCCAACATTTTTTATATTGTGTGATACTGCCATGAATTATTCTCCCGTGTGGTGTTTAAATCATGTCCCTATATGGTTACTGATTCTGCCATCGGCAATCACTTACGTTGTGATCGCACAATGTTCCCTTGTTGTGATTGGCAAAGCCACAGAATGGCTGTAATTTCTGGACAGTTCATTCTAGAAGATTTCATAATCAAGCATGATGTTTATTGAAAATTTTCTTTTCAAGTTCCAATGTAATGGACAGTATTTAATATAAGTTCTATATTTTGTTGCTTTAAAATGCCTTTTTAAGAGTTATTTTTCATGTGCATAGATAAAACACCAAAATATGGAAATTAGTTATGAGAAATGCTTACTTTTGAGGGTATTTTCAAATTATAGAATAAGAGAGACTCACTCTCTTTCAACGATTGTTAGTTAGCTTTGAAAGTTATCTTTACATTTTAACATTCTTCCTAATTAAATTGAAGTATTTCAGTTGTGTTGGATTCAATATTAGGAAACACTAACTTTTTTCAAGATCTTTATTAGTCATTTAAAAATATATTCTTTTTTTTTTTTTTGCGGTACGCGGGCCTCTCACTGCTGTGGCCTCTCCTGCTGCGGAGCACAGGCTCCGGACGCGCAGGCCCAGCGGCCATGGCCCACGGGCCCAGTCGCTCCGCGGCATGTGGGATCTTCCCGGACCGGGGCACGAACTCGTGTCTCCTGCATCGGCAGGCGGACTCTCAACCATTGCGCCACCAGGGAAGCCCCTAAAAATATATTCTTAACAAAATAAATCCCAGTTACAAATCAGAAGACTGGAAATCTAATATCAGCTTCCAAACTAGACTGATGGGGTGACCTTGGGCAAGTTCATTAACTTCTCTCGGTTTTAACAGACATGTTGAGGCCCAGGGCAGGCCGCCCCAAAATATGCCTCAGTGACATATTGATTATTTTGAATTAAAGTTACTTGAGACTGAGTAATATTCCATTGTATATATGTGTTACATCATCTTTATCCATTCATCCGATGGTGGACACTTAGGTTGCTTCCATGTCCTGGCTATTGTAAATAGAGCTGCAATGAACATTTTGGTACATGACTCTTTTTGAATTATGGTTTTCTCAGGGTATATGTCCAGTATTCAGCCATAAAAAGAAACGAAATTGAGGTATTTGTAGTGAGGTGGATGGACCTAGAATCTGTCATACAGAGTGAAGTAAGTCAGAAAGAGAAAAACAAATACCGTATGCTAACACATATATATGGAACCTAAGGGGGAAAAAAACAGTCATGAAGAACCTAGGGGTAAGACAGGAATAAAGACACAGACCTACTAGAGAATGGACTTGAGGATATGGGGAGGGGGAAGGGTAAGCTGTGACAAAGTGAGAGTGGCATGGACATGTATACACTACCAAACGTAAAATAGATAGCTAGTGGGAGGCAGCCGCATAGCACAGGGAGATCAGCTCGGTGGTTTGTGACCACTTAGAGGGGTGGGATAGGGAAGGTGAGAGGGAGGGAGACGCAAGAAGGAAGAGATATGGGAACATATGTATACGTATAACTGATTCACTTTGTTATAAAGCAGAAACTAACACACCATTGTAAAGCAATTATACTCCAATAAAGATGTTAAAAAGTAAGTAAATCAATAAATAAAGTTCCTTGAGAAAAACCCAGTGAAAAATAAAGATACTCTGACTCCACTTCTTTCCTCTTAAAAGTGAGAAATAAATCTCCTATGTGAAGGAATCCTCCCTGTACCATGAGGATGGAAAGTGTGCTTTTCACTTGAGTTAAGGAATTCAAGGCTAACTTCATTACTTCTCCACTAGTCTGCTGTCCCAAGCACAAGCCTCTTTGTTTTGTTAAGTCTTCACAATAATTGTTTCTTTATCTAAAAAATTATATATATAAACAGCCTGGTTTGTTCACTCTCAGGGTTGCCTTTCTATGAGACTTTTGTACATATGAATTATTTTTGTCTCCTGTTAATTTATCTTGTGTCAATTTAATTATTAGACTGGTCAAAAAAACTCAAAGCATAAGGAGGAAATTTTCCCCTCCCTGACAGTCTCAACCATGGAGCTGTGAAGAACGTCAAATAAGATAATCTATTGAAAAGAGGGCTATACAGCATGTGACCAAACTTTAAAACACTAATCAATGGTAAGGCAAGATCACTATCATCACATTCCATACTGCATACACCTCGTTGTGTTGATTTCATTTACTTAATCTGTTTATTGAAAGCATTTACTTATCTCTTTGCTAATGAGTTATAACTTTTAGGAATTTACTTTAAAAACATTAATTTTAAATGGAAGTGTAAACATCATCAGTTTTATAATGTTTTCTTTAGACCAGACTTAATGTTTGATCCCAGTAAAGGGATATACAATCTTAGGAAAATTATTTAATTCTTATAACCTCACTTTCCTTTTATATATGCGATATATCATATGAACCTAAAATTGTTACTTTTAGAATTAAATGAAATAATGCCTGTAGAACTTAACACATTTTCTAGTATATGGTAAGTCAATTTTATGACTAAGTTATGATTAGAGTTAAAAATATAGTCCAGATTATTTTCTATATCCCAAAATGTCTATCCATCACATGGACTCTGAGAGATCATGGGCTTCCTATACTCTCCAACTTTTTATGCTTAGATTTCATTGTGCTTCTTGAACTTGTGGGTCTGTAGTTTGCATCTCATTTGGAAAAATTTGACCACTATTTCCTCAAACTTTTTCTGTTCCTCTTCCCATTTGGGGACTCCAATTACATGTATATTAGGACCCTTAAAGGTGTTGTAAAGCTTTTATCATTACTTTTTATTCTTCATCATTTTCTCTGTCTTTTTTAAGGTATTTCTATTGCTATGACTTCAAGTTCACTAATCGTTTTTTCTGCCATATCTAATTGAAGTTGATTCCATCTGGTATGTTTTTTGTCTCAGACATTGTAGTTTTATCCCTAGAGTTTGATTGGGTATTTTTATACTTTTCATGCCTCTACTTATTTTTTGAACATTTGGAATACAGTTAATAATAACTGTCTTAATATCCTTGTCTGCTAATTCCAACATCTGTTCCACTTCTGGGTTGGTTTTGATTGATTAATTATTCTCTTCATTATGATTTCCTGGATCTTATTTGTATGCCTAATCATATTTGATTTGATGCTAGACTCTGTGAATTTTACCTTTTTTTTGGGTACTAGATATGTTTATATTCACAAAGCTATTCAATGCTTTTTGTTCTGGGATGCAATTGAATTACTTGGAAAGAGTATGATTCATTCAGGACTTGCTTTTTAAATTTATTAGGAAGATCCAGGGCAAGGCTCAATCTAAGGTCAAATATTGCCCATTAAGAGTTAAAAATACCTTGACTCTTCTACCAATTCCCCATAAATTATGTTTTTTTCCAGTCTGGCTGGTGGGAACAGGCACTGCCCTGACCCTGTGTGAGAACTGGGCATATTTCTCTAATCCTTTCAGATGAAACCCCTCTCCCCCAGTTTCAGCATGCTCTGATCAGTGCTTTGCTGAATACTTGGGGAGAATCCTCTGAAAATCTCTGGGTTCTCTTTCTATGCAGCTTTATACTTGGTAATCTAGCCACCTTGGTCTCCTTGGAGACCATCTTCTGAACTTCATTTCCTCAACATAGGAATTTCAACAGAGGATCTGACTGAATACTGCTCCCTGTACCATGGAAAATCTTAGAAGGCAATAGGATGAGACAATTATAGGGCTTGACTTATTTGTTCCCCATCTTTCAGAGATCACTGCACTTTATTGCCTGATGTCCACTATCGTAAACACTTTTTTTTCTGTTTTAAAAGTATTTTGTCTCTTTTCATTAGTTTATTTGTTTCAGATGGAAGGATAAATTTGGTGTTAAATTGTCAAGTAAGAAACAGAAAAAGAGTCTGGGATTTCATCTTTCTTGCAAAGTAATAAGTTAACCTAACACAGTTTCTCAGATACCTGACAGAGAGACATGACATGTCTGGGTCAGTGACAAGAAACCATTTATTACTCACCACAAAAAGCAGGAACAGTGGTTCTTTGAACCCGATTACCAAGGTAATCAGATAGTAAGGGCCAGATGGTGCCTGTATTATACTGGAGGTATGTTACAGGAAAGAAACCCAAAGGTTGAGACACTATATTGGGACTGCCTGAAAGAATGCCCATCTTCCCTGCTAGAGAGACATTATCTTCATTATCTTGAGGTGTAAGCAAATCATTCTTTAAGGAGGAGAGAAGTATCTTATTTTTATTATCTTGGAATGTCTTCACGGAGAAAAATATCTCCATCTTTACTGTCTGATAGCATAAATAAATTTGCTGCAGAGGGACTCCTTGTCTTTACCTTTCCAGAGTCATGTGCTTATAAAAATATTCCTGAAAAGAAAACCTTGCACCATATGGCATTTTACTGCCTACATGTGTAGACATGTGTGAAAGATCCATAGAGAATTGTCTCTCAACATCTGGTCCTGTTAGCCCATCTTAGTTGGAAGTGGAACTTCTTTATAGCTCCTTAAGAAAGCATAAGCATTTGGGGAGGTTGAAAATGGAATTAGAACTATACTCTGATCCCAACTCTAAACATAGTTCATGTCAGTGGGCATCTATATTAAATAAAGTTCTTAAGGAAGACCTTTAAACCCAACCAAAGTCATTGAGTACCTCCAGACCCCTGTGGGCTGGCTGAGCAACACCGAGGTCCATTGGTCTGCCCTCGGAGGCCCTCTGTGCGTGCCGAGTGATGGGCAACACACTGCACGTTCCATAAGGAGAGCTACATTTCCAGAGCCCTCAAAAAGCCTCAGGACCAGATTTCTGGTGAGTCCGAAACGCGAAGGAAATATTTGTCGCCGCCCTTGTGTGAACTGCCCTGAGAAAACACTCTGCTTTCAATACTTCACGGACATCGTACCTGAAGTCACTCTGCTCGAGGGGAAAGTCAGCATCTTGCAATGCTGTGTCGCTAACGGGACACTCAGGGCGAGCACATGCCTGGATGTAAGGCACTGATGTGCTGTGCAGAAGGGGAGGCGTGCAGCAGTTTCCATGAGGATGTAGCCTCTGCTCTGCATGTCTTTAACAGCCTAGAGTTGTCTCCAAACTAGGAAGCTCCCGTGGGCACCCTGTTTCCGGCTGGAACACAGAGTACTCCCAGACCCCCCGAGGTCTGCTAAGCAACATCCAGGCCCGTAGCCCTTTGGAGCCACTCTGTATATGCCGAGTGTAGGGAAACGCCCTGCACTCTCTTTGGGAGCAGCTTAATTTCCCCAGCACACCCACATGTTCACGAACAGACTTGTGGCACGTCTCACAGGCCTTCTGCCGGGGACCAGCCCCAGCCGGACAGGTTTCACCCAAAGGGGAGACGGAGTCGGCGTGGACAGAACGCAAGACACCTCAGAGGATGCGAGGATCTGCCAATTTATTGTTACAATTCCGAAGCTTTTTATACTGTGAGGCAATCTCACTTTCAATCTTAACATTCTAGTTCTCATACCAAAGCCACAAAATAAAGGTACACAACAGTAAAACCAAAAGTCATTTACATCAAAAGATTATATCAGCAGGTTAGGCAGGTTTTATGATCAGGTAATCCTCTTATCTCCTGTGGTCTCTTTCATCCCCTGTGGTTAGGTATATCTTGGTCACATCTAGGTCTGGAATTCTGTTTGCGGTTTCTTCACCTTTCTTAAAAGCAGATGTTCTTGTATTTGCACATTCTATTCAATCAGGCCATTAATCAAGGTACAAACTTAAGCACATTCTTCTCTTAACAATTACAAACCCAAAACTTAAGCACATTCTTCTCTTAACAATTACAAACCCAAAACTTAAGCACATTCTTCTCTTAACAATTACAAACCCAAAACTTAAACACATTCTTCTCTTATCAATTACAAACCCAAAACTTAAGCACATTCTTCTCTTAACAATTACAAACCCAAAACTTAAACACATTCTTCTCTTAACAATTACAAACCCAAAACTTAAGCACATTCTTCTCTTAACAATTACAAACCCAAAACTTAAGCATATTCTTCTCTTAACAATTACAAACCCAAAACTTAAGCATATTCTTCTCTTAACAATTACAAACCCATACAGTAATAAAAATTCTCTCCCACAGGCTTTACACGTTCACCGTTATCCTTCAGACATCGCACATTTTTCCTTATAATTATTTGGGAGGCTTTGGGGGTGGACATTCTACCTTAAACCTATTAGCAAATTCCTTTGCAAAATACTTACAATATATAATTTGTCCTTTATAAGCATTTCTGCACAAAGAGCAATGTAACTTGTATAAGCTTGCCATGTAGCCTACTTCATCCAGCTTTGAATACACCCAACGTAGCATAAATCCTCCTCGCCACCTTACCCAAATATTTCCCAGCATATCTATTACTCCCCAGGGGGGCCATAGTTCATCTAGCTTTTCTTCTAACGTAAGCTCTTGCCACACAAATGCTCCTGTTGTGTTTCCCTGCACCCAATGTCCTGGCCTGGGAGTGGGGATTTCGGGTGTAGTCATTGGGGGAGCCGGAGTCTTTTTTGGTTTTACCCTAAGTTGGGGTTTTTCCTTAAACCCTCCGTCGGCACTGGGGATATTTCCTAACATTAATAGTAATCCTATAAAAATCACTTTAAGCAAAACCAGGGGAAAACAAGGGGAACCACACAGAGGAGAGCTTTGCTTCTCCATTTTTGTACCTGACAGTACCAGCTTTGCTAGGCACTATGGGTCTCGTCCGTGCTGAGACTCAAAGGCACTTCTTATGCGGCTCCCGACAGCCTTCGAGGTCTTAGGCCTTGTCCTAGTCTGAGCGGCACTGAGAGAATCCTTGGCTTCGAATTCCATCTAGGACCTCCTGCCTGAAGTCACACTGCCTACAAGAGAAAGTCGGCTTGCGTTCTTACTGCAATTTTTGTCCTTTTCCTCCTGTGGCACTGCAGGCTTTTGAATAGCCACAGGCCCCAGAGGTTTAGCTAGGGCGTTCTTTGGTTGAGGCAGTTCACTTGATGAAGAACACCCTGCTTCGAGAAGCTGATTTAGGGAAGTAAACACAGGGTAACTTGTGTCTCTTTTGACTTGTTAGAAACCACAGCGATGTATGCTGAGTGTGTGACTGGAAATGGGGTCCTGCTGGAACTATCCTTGCTTTCCCATATGGAAGGCTGCATTCATGCTGCCTTGAAGCTACCTGACATTCCCTACTCTTGATAGGCCTGGAAAGCCTGTAGGATTGCTTCTGTGAAGAAAATGAATTTGCTCTGTGTAAACCAGGGTCTTCCACGGAGGCTGTGGTGTTAAGTCTCACAAGCTCTAGACCTAAAGTTAAACTCAACGTGAGAACCTGCTTCCAGGTTAAGGCCCTGAGTAGCCGGGCAGAAAGGGAAGCATGCAGGTGTTTCCACGAGTTAGTAGTCGCCGTTCGGCTTTATGTTCAAGGAAGTACCCTTTTGAGGACTCCTAGGCCCCTCAGGTGTGCATCCATTTCACTCCAAGGTCACTGAGTACCTCCAGACCCCTGTGGGTCGGCTGAGCAACATCAAAACCCATTGGTCTTTCCCTCAGAGGTCCTCCGTGCGTGCCGAGTGATGGGCAACACACTGTGCGTTCCTTGAGGAGAGCTACATTTCCAGAGCCCTCAAACAGCTTCAGGACCTGATGTCTGGTGAGTCCGAAGTTCCCAGGAAATATTTGTCGTCGCCCTTGTGCGAGCTGCCATGAGAAAACACTCTGCTTTGAATACTTTGCGGACTTCATACCTGAAGTCACTCTGCTCGAGGAGAAAGTCAGCATCTTTCAATGCTGTGTCGCTAACGGGACACTCAGCGTGACCACACGCCTGGAGGTAAAGCCCTGACTTGCCCTGCAGAAGCGAAGGCGTGCAGCACTTTCCTTAAGGCCGTAGCCTCCGCTCTGCATATCTTTTATGGCAGTAGAGTTTTCCGGACACCTAGGAGGCTCGCGTGGGCACCCGGTTCCCGGCTGGAACACAGAGTACACCCAGGCCCCCCGAGGTCTCCTAAGCAACATCCCGCCCCGTAGCCCTTTGGAGCCACGCTCTCTATGCCGAGTGTAGGGAAAAGCACTGCAGTCTCCTCCGAAGCAGGTTAATTTCCCCAGCACACCCACACGTTCACGAAGAGACATGTGGCACGTCTCACATGCCTTGAGGTCTTACGCCTTGCCCTAGTCTGAGCTGCACTGAGAGGACGCTCGGCCTCGCACTGCATCTAGGACCTCCTGCCTGAAGTCACCGTGCCTCCAAAAGAAAGTCGCCTTGCGTTCTAACTGCAATTTTTGTCCTTTTCCTCCTGTGGCACTGCAGGCTTTTGAATAGCCACAGGCCCCAGAAGTTTAGCTAGGGCGTTCTTTGGTTGAGGCAGTTCACTTGATGCAGAGCACCCTACTTCGAGAAGCTGATTTAGGGAAGTAAACACAGGGTAACTTGTGTCTCTTTTGACTTGTTAGAAACCACAGCGATGTATGCTGAGTGTGTGACTAGAAACAGGGTCCTGCTGGAACTATCCTTGTTTTTCCATATGTAAGGCTGCATTCATGCTGCCTTGAAGCTACCTGACATTCCCTGCTCTTGATAGGCCTGGAAACCCTGTAGGAATGCTTCTGTGAAGAAAAGGAGTTTGCTCTGTCTACACCAAGGGCTTCCATGGACGCTGTGGTGGTACGCCTGACAAGCTCTAGACCTAAAGGTAAACTCACCGTGAGAACTTGCTTCCAGGTTACGGCCCTGAGTAGCGGGACAGAAAGTGAGGCATGCAGCTGTTTCCATGAGTTCTTAGTGGCCGTTCGGCTTTACTTTCAAAGAAGTACCCTTTTGAGGATACCTAGGCCCCTCGGGTGTGCATCCATTTCCCTCCAAGGTCACTGAGTACCTCCAGACGGCAGTGGGCCGGCTGTGCAACTTCGAGGCCCATTGGTCTTTCCCTCGGAGCCCCACCGTGCGTACTGAGTGATGGGCAATACACTGCGCGTTCCCTTAGGACAGCTACATTTCCAGAGCCCTAAAACAGCCTCAGGACCAGATTTCTGGTGAGTCTGAAGTTCCTAGGAAATATTTGTCGTGGCCTTTGTGTGAGTTGCCATGAGAAAACACTCTACCTTGAGTACATCGCGGATCATGAAACTGAAGTTACTCTTCTCGAGGAGAAAGTCAGCATCTTTCAAAGCTGTGTCGCTAACGGGACACTCATGGTGAGCACATGCCTGGAGGTAAGACGCTGATTTGCCATGCAGAAGGGGAGGCGTGCAGCACTTTCCATGAGGCCGTAGCCTCTGTTCTGATTGTCATTAAATTCAGTAGCTTTATCTGGACAGCTAGGAGACTCGCGTGGGCACCCTCTTCCCGGCTGGAAAACGGAGTACCCTGAGGCCCCCCGAGGTCTGCTAAGCAACATCCAGCCCCGTAGCCCTTTGGAGCCACTCTCTATTTGCCAAGTGTAGGGAAAGGCACTGCAGTCTCCTCTGAAGCAGCTTAATTTCCCCAGCACACCCACACGTTCACGAACAGACTTGTGGCACGTCTCACAGGCCTTGAGGTCTTACGCCTTGCCCTAGTCGGAGCTGCACTGAGAGAACCCTCGGCTTCGCATTCCATCTAGGACCTCCTGCCTGAAGTCAACGTGTCTCCAAGAGAAAGTTGACTTGCGTTCTTACTGCAATTTTAGTCCTTTTCTTTCTGTGGCACTGCAGCCTTTTGAATAGCCACAGGCCCCAGAGGTTTGGCTAGGGCGTTCCTTGGTTGAGGCAGTTCACTTGATGCAGAACACCCTGTTTGAGAAGCTGATTCAGGGAAGTAAACACAGGGTAACTTGTGTCTCTTTTGACCTGTTAGAAACCACAGCGATGTATGCTGAGTGTGGGCCTGGAAACGAGGTCCTGCTGGAACTATCCTTGCTTTCCCATATGGAAGGCTGCATTCATGCTGCCTTGAAGCTACCTGACATTCCCTGCTCTTGATAGGCCTGGAAAGCCTGTAGGAATGCTTCTGTGAAGAAAATGAATTTGCTCTGTCTAAACCAGGGGCTTCCATGGACGCTGTGGTGTTAAGCCTGACAAGCTGTAGACCTAAAGTTAAAATCACCGTGAGAACCTGCTTCCAGGATAGGGCCCTGCGTAGCCAGGCAGAAAGGAACCATGCAGGTGTTTCCACGAGTTAGTAGTCGCCGTTCGGCTTTACGTACAAGGAAGTACCCTTTTGAGGACCTCTAGGCCCCTCAGGTGTGCATCCATTTCACTCCAAGGTCACTGAGTACCTCCAGACCCCTGTGGGTCGGCTGAGCAAAATCGAGACCCATTGGTCTTTCCTTCGGAGGCGCCCTGTGCGTGCCCAGTGATGGGCAATACACTGCGCGTTCTTTGAGGAGACCTACATTTCCAGAGCCCTCAAACAGCTTCAGGACCAGATGTCTGGTGAGTCCGAAGCTCCCAGGAAATATTGGTCATCCCCTTGTGCGAGCTGCCATGAGAAAACACTCTGCTTTGAATACTTCGCGGAACACGTACCTGAAGTCACTCTGCTCGAGGAGAAAGTCAGCATCTTTCAAAGCTGCGTCGCTAACGGCACACTCAGCGTGAGCACATGCCTGGAGGTAAAGCCCTGATTTACCCTGCAGAAGCGGAGGCGTGCAGCACTTTCCATGAGGCCGTGGCCTCTGTTCTAAATGTCTTTAAGTTCAGTAGAGTATTCCGGACAGGTAGGAGACTAGGCATCGTCTTCCCGGCTAGAATACAGAGTACACTCAGGCCCCCTGAGGTCTGCAAAACAACATCCAGGCCCGTAGCTCTTTGGAGCCACTCTCTCTACGCGGAGTGTAGGAAAACGCACTGCAGTCTCCTCCGAAGCAGCTTAATTTCCCCAGCACACCCACACATTCACGAACAGACTTGTGGCACGTCTCACAGGCCTTGAGGTCTTATGCCTTGCCTTAGTCAGAGCTGCACTGACAGCACCTTCGTCCTCGCATTGCATCTAGGACCCCCTGCCTGAAGTCACCGTGCCACCAAAAGAAAGTCGCCTTGCGTTCTTAGGGCAATTTCAGTCATGTCGTTCCTGTGGCACTGCAGGCTTTCGAAGAGTCACAGGCCCCAGATGTGTAGCTAGGGCGTTCCTTGGTTGAGGCAGTTCACTTGATGTACAATCCCCTGCTACGAGAAGCTGGTTCAGGCAAGCAAACCCAGGGGGACATGTGTCTCTTTTGGCTTGTGAGAAACAACAGCAATGTGTGCTGAGTTGGCACATGGAAACGGGGGCCTGTTTGAACTATCCTCGCTTTCAAATTATGAAGGCTGCATTCATGCTGCCTTGAAGCTACCTGAAATCCCTGCTGTTGACAGGCCTGGGAACCCTGTAGGAATGCTTCTGGGAAGAAAATGAGTTAGCTCGGTCTAAACAACGTGCTTCTATGGCCGCGGTGGTGGTCAGCCTGACAAGGTCTAGAATTAAAGACAAACTCAACGTGAGAACTTCCCTCCATGTTAGGCCTCGAGTAACCGGGCAGAAAAGGAGGCATGCAGCTGTTTCCACGAGTTCTTAGTAGCTATTCGGCTTTACTTTGAGGGAAGTACTCTTTGGAGGACTCGTAGGCCTCCCTGGTTTGCATCCAATTTCTTCCATTGTCACTGAGTACCTCCAGAACCCTGTGGACCAGCTGAGCAACATCAAGGCCCAGTGGTCTGCCCCTCGGATTCCCTCCATGCGTGCCGAGTGATGGGCAGCACACTGCGCGTTCCTGGAGGAGAGCTACATTTCCAGAGCTCTCAAACAGCTTCAGGACAAGATTTCTGGTCAGTCCGAAGCCCCCAGGAAATATCGTTTGTCGCCCTTGTGTGAGCTGCCATGAGAAAACACCCTGCTTTGCATACTTCGCAGACCTCGTACATGAAGTCACTCTGCTCAAGGAGAAAGTCAGCATATTTCAATGCTGTGTCACTAACGGGACACTCACCGTGAGCACATGCCTGAAGGTAAAGCCCTGAATTGCCCTGCAGAAGTGGAGGCGTGCAGCACTTTCCATGAGGCCGTAGCCTGTGCTCGGCATATCATTTACTGCAGTAGAGTTTTCGGGACACTTAGGAGGCTTGCGTGGGCACCCTGTTCCCGCCTAGAACAGAGTACGGCCAGGCTCCCCTCGGTCAAATAAGCAAGATGCACCCCCGTAGCGCTTTGGAGCCAGTCTCTATACGCCGAGTGTAGGGAAACACACTGTAGTCTCCTCCGAAGCAGCTTATTTTCCCCAGCAAACCCACACGTTCACGAACAGACTTGTGGCACGTCTCACAGGCCTTGAGGTCTTACGCCTTGTCCTAGTCTGAGCTGCACTGAGAGAACCGTCGGCCTCACATTCCATCTAGTACCTCCGGCCTGAAGTCACCGTGCCTCCAAAAGAAAGTCACCTTGCGTTCTTACTGCAATTTCAGTTCTGTACTTCCTGTGGCACTGCAGGCTTTTGAAGAGCCACAGACCACAGAGGTGTCGCTAGGGCGTTTCTTGGTTGCGGCAGTTCACTTGATGCAGAAGCCCCTGCTTCGAGAAGCTGTTTCAGGGAAGCAAATTCGGGGGACATGTGTCTCTTTTGACTTATTAGAAACAACAGCAATGTATGCTGAGTTGGCGCATGGAAACGGGGGCCTGTTTGAACTATCCTCGCTTTCCAATTTGGAAGGCTGCATTCATGCTGCCTTGAAGCTACCTGAAATCCGTGCTGTTGACAGGCCTGGGAACCCTGTAGGAATGTTTCTAGGAAGAAAATGAGTTTGCTCGGTCTAAACCAGTTACTTCCATGGCCGCGGTGGTGGTTATCCTGACAAGCTCTAGAACTAAAGAGAAACTCAACTTCAGAACTTGCCTCCAGGTTAGGCCCTGAGTAGCTGGGCAGAAAAGGAGGTATATAGCTGTTTCCACGTGTTCTTAGTAGCTCTTCGGCTTTACTTTCAGGGAAGTGCCCTTCTGAGGACTCGTAGGCCCCTCTGGTTTGCATCCATTTTCCTCCATTGTCACTGAGTACCTCCAGACCCTGGGCACAAGTTGAGCAACATCGAGGCCCAGTGGTCTTCCCCTCGGACGCCGTCCGTGCGTGCCGAGTGATGGGCAGCACACTGCGCGTTCCTGGAGGAGAGCTGCATTTCCAGAGCCCTCAAGCAGCTTCAGGACAAGACTTCTGGTGAGTCCGAAGCGCCCAGAAAATATCTGTTGTCGCCCTTGTGTGCGCTGCCATGAGAAAACACCATGCTTTGCATACTTCGCAGACCTGGTACCTGAAGTCACTCTGCTCGAGGAGAAAGTCAGCATCTTTCAATGCTGTGTCGCTAACGGGAAACTGCGTGAGCATATGCCTGAAGGTAAAGCCCTGACTTGCCCTGCAGAAGCAGAGGCGTGCAGCACTTTCCATGAGGCCGTAGCCTATGCTCTGCATATCTTTTACGGCAGTAGAGCTCTCCAGACACCTAGGAGGCTCGCGTTGGCACCCTGTTCCCAGCTGGAACACAGAGTACCCCCAGGCCCCTCTAGGTCTCCTAAGCAATATCCAGCCCCGTAGCCCTTTGGAGCCACTCTATGAACGCCGACTGTAGGGATACGCACTGCAGTCTCCTCCGAAGCAGCTGAATTTCCCTAGCACCCCCACACGTTCACGAACAGACTTGTGGCACGTCTCACATGCCTTGAGGTCTTACGCCTTGCCCTAGTCTGAGCTGCACTGAGAGAACCCTCGGACTCGAATTGCATCTAGGACCTCCTGCCTGAAGTCACCGTGTCTCCCAAAGAAAGTCGCCTTGCGTTCTTACTTCAATTTCAGCCCTGTTCTTACTGTGGCACTGCAGGCTTTTGAAGAGCCACAGGCTCCAGAGGTGTAGCTAGGGCGTTCCTTGGTTGAGGCAGTTCACTTGATGCACAAACCCCCGCTTCGAGAAGCTGATACACGAAGCAAAAACAGGGTGACATGTGTCTCTTATGACTTATTAGAAACAACAGCAATGTATGCTGAGTTGAGGCATGGAAACGGGGGCCTGTTTGAACTATCCGCGCTTTCCAATTTGGAAGGCTCCATTCATGCTGCCTTGAAGCTACCTGAAAACCATGCTGTGGACAGGCCTGGGAACCCTGTAAGAATGCTTCTGGGTAGAATATGAGTTTGCTCGGTCTAAACCAGGTGCTTCCATGGCCGCGGTGGTTGTCAGCCTGACAAGCTCTAGAAGTATAGGGAAACGCAAAGTGAGAACTTGCCTCCAGGTTAGGCGCTGAGTAGCGGGGCAGAAAGGAAGGCATGCAGCTGTTTCCACGTGTTCTTAGTAGCTCTTCGGCTTTACTTTCGGGGAAGTGCCCTTCTGAGGACTCGTAGGGAGCTCTGGTTTGCATCCATTTTCCTCCATTGTCACTGAGTACCTCCAGACCCTGGGCACAAGCTGAGCAACATCGAGGCCTACTGGTCTTCCCCTCTGACGCCCTCGGTGAGTGCCGACTGATGGGCAGCACACTGCACGTTCCTGGAGGAGAGCTATATTCCCACAGCCCTCAAACAGCTTTAGGCCATGACTACTGGTGAGTCAAAAGCGCCCAGGAAATATCGGTTGTCACCCTTGTGTGAGATGCCATGAGATAAAAACCTGCTTTGCGGACCTCGTACCTGAAGTCACTCTGCTCGAGGAGAAAGTCAGCATCTTTCAAAGCGGTGTAGATAACGGGACACTCAGCGTGAGCACAGGCCTGGAGGTAAAGGCCTGACTTGCCCTGCAGAAAGGGAGGCGTGCAGCACTTTCCATGAGGCCGTAGGCTCTGCTCTGCATATCCTTCATGGCAGTAGAGTTTTCCGGACACCTGGGAAAATCGCGTGGGCTCCCTGTTCCCGGCTGTAACACAGACTACCCCCAGGCGCCCCTACGTCTCCTAAGCAACATCCAGCCCCGTAGCCCTATGGAGCCACTCTCTCTACGCCAAGGGCAGGGAATCGCACAGCAGTCTCCACCGAAGCAGCTTAATTTCCCCATCACACCCACACGTTCACGAACAGACTTGTGGCACGTCTCACAGGCCTTGAGTTCTTACGCCTTGCCCTAGTCTGAGCTGCACTGAGAGGACCCTCGGCCTCGCATTCCATCTAGGACCTCCTGCCTGAAGTCACCGTGCCTCCCGAAGAAAGTCGCCTTGCGTTCTTACTGCAATTTCAGTCCGCTCCTTGCGGTGGCAATGCAGGCTTCTGAATATACACAGGCCCCAGAGGAGTAGCTAGGGCGTTCCTTGGTTGAGGGAGTTCACTTGATGCACAACCCCTGCTTCGAGAAGCTGATTCAGGCAAGCAAACACAGGGGGCCATGTGTCTCTTTAGACTTGTTAGAAACAACAGCGATGTATGCTGAGTTTGCGCATGAAAACGGGGGCCTGTTTTAAGTATACCCGCTTTGCAATTTGGAAGGCTGTATTCATGGTGCCTTGAAGCTACCTGAAATCCCTGCAGTTGACAGGCCTAAGAACCCTGTAGGAATGCTTCTGGGAAGAAAAGGAGTTTGCTTGGTCTAAACCAGGTGCTTCAATAGCCGCCGTGGCGGTCAGCCTGACAAGCTCTAGAAGTAAAGAGAAACTCAATGGGAGAACTTGCCTACCGGTTAGGCCAAGAGTAGCCGGGCAGAAAGGGAGGCATGTAGCTGTATCCACGCGTTCTTAGTAGCTTTTCGGCCTCACTTTCAGGGAAGTACCCTTCTGAGGACTCGTACGCCTCTCTGGTTTGCATCCATTTTCCTCCATTGTCAGTGAGTACCTCCAGACCCCTGTGGACCAGCTGAGCAACATCGAGACACAGTGGTCTTCCTCTCGGACGAGCTCCATGCGTGCCGACTGATGGGCAACACACTGCGCGTTCCTTGAGGAGAGCTCTATTTCCAGAGTCCTCAAACAGGTTCAGGACACGATTTCTGGTATGTCAGAAGCGCCCAGGAAATACCGGTTGCCGCCCTGTGTGAGCTGCCAAGAGAAAACACTCTGCTTTGCATAGTTTGCGGACCTCGTACCTGAAGTCACTCAGCTCGAGGAGAAAGTCAGTATCTTTCAAAGCTGTGTCGCTAACGGGTCACTCAGTGGGAGCACATGCCTGTAGGTAAAGGCCTGACTTGCCCTGCAGAAACGGAGGCGTGCAGCACTTTCCATGAGGCCATAGCCTCTGCTGTGCATATCTTTCATGGCAGTAGAGTTTTCCGGTCACCTAGGAAAATCGCGTGTGCTCCCTGTTCCCGGCTGGAACACAGACTACCCCCAGGCCCCCTTAGGTCTCCTAAGCAACATCCAGCCCAGTAGACCTTTGGAGCCACTCTCTCTACGCCGAGGGTAGGGAAACGCACAGCAGTCTCCACCGAAGCAGCTTAGTTACCCCATCACACCCACACGTTCACAAACAGAATTGTGGCACGTCTCACAGGCCTTGAGGTCTTACGCCTTGCCCTAGTCTGAGCTGCACTGAGAGGACCCTCGGCCTCGCATTCCATCTAGGACCTCCTGCCTGAAGTCACCGTGCCTCCCGAAGAAAGTCGCCTTGCGTTCTTACTGCAATTTCAGTCCGCTTCTTGCGGTGGCAATGCAGGCTTCTGAATAGCCTCAGGCCCAAGACGAGTAGCTAGGGCTTTCCTTGGTTGAGGCAGTTCACTTGATCGACAACCCCTGCTTCGAGAAACTGATTCAGGCAAGCAAACACAGGGGGCCATGTGTCTCTTTAGACTTGTTAGAAACAACAGCGATGTATGCTGAGTTTGCGCATGAAAACGGGGGCCTGTTTTAAGTATACCCGCTTTGCAATTTGGAAGGCTGCATTCATGGTGCCTTGAAGCTACCTGAAATCCCTGCAGTTGACAGGCCTAAGAACCCTGTAGGAATGCTTCTGGGAAGAAAAGGAGTTTGCTTGGTCTAAACCACGTGCTGCAATAGCCGCCGTGGTGGTCAGCCTGACAAGCTTTAGAAGTAAAGAGAAACTCAATGGGAGAACTTGCCTACCGGTTAGGCCAAGAGTAGCCGGGCAGAAAGGGAGGCATGTAGCTGTATCCACGCGTTCTTAGTAGCTTTTCGGCCTCACTTTCAGGGAAGTACCCTTCTGAGGACTCGTACGCCTCTCTGGTTTGCATCCATTTTCCTCCATTGTCAGTGAGTACCTCCAGACCCCTGTGGACCAGCTGAGCAACATCGAGACCCAGTGGTCTTCCTCTCGGACGAGCTCCATGCGTGCCGAGTGATGGGCAACACACTGCTCGTTCCTTGAGGGGAGCTCTATCTCCAGAGCCCTCAAACAGCTTCAGGACACGATTTCTGGCGTGTCCGAAGCGCCCAGGAAATACCGGTTGCCGCCCTTGTGTGAGCTGCCAAGAGAAAACCCTCTGCTTTGCATACTTCGCGGACCTCGTACCTGAAGTCACTCAGCTCGAGGAGAAAGTCAGCATCTTTCAAAGCTGTGTCGCTAACGGGACACTCAGTGTGAGCACATGCCTGTAGGTAAAGGCCTGACTTGCCCTGCAGAAACGGAGGCGTGCAGCACTTTCCATGAGGCCATAGCCTCTGCTATGCATATCTTTCATGGCAGTAGAGTTTTCCGGTCACCTAGGAAAATCGCGTGTGCTCCCTGTTCCCGGCTGGAACACAGACTACCCCCAGGCCCCCTTAGGTCTCCTAAGCAACATCCAGCCCAGTAGACCTTTGGAGCCACTCTCTCTACGCCGAGGGTAGGGAAACGCACAGCAGTCTCCACCGAAGCAGCTTAATTTCCCCATCACACCCACACGTTCACGAACAGACTTGTGGCACGTCTCACAGGCCTTGAGGTCTTACGCCTTGCCCTAGTCTGAGCTGCACTGAGAGGACCTTCGGTCTCGCATTCCATCTAGGACCTCCTGCCTGAAGTCATTGTGCCTCCCCAAGAAAGTCGCCTTGCGTTCTTACTGCAATTTCAGTCTGCTTCTTGCGGTGGCAATGCAGGCTTCTGAATAGCCACAGGCCCCAGAGGAGTAGCTAGGACGTTCCTTGGTTGAGACAGTTTACTTGATACACAACCCCTGCTTCGAGAAGCTGATTCAGGCAAGCAAACACAGGGGGCCATGTGTCTCTTTAGACTTGTTAGAAACAACAGCGATGTATGCTGAGTTTGCGCATGAAAACGGGGGCCTGTTTTAAGTATCCCCGCTTTCCAATATGGAAGGCTAAATTCATGGTGCCTTGAAGCTACCTGAAATCCCTGCTGTTGACAGGCCTGGGAACCATGTAGGAATGCTTCTGGGAAGAAAAGGAGTTTGCTTGGTCTAAACCAGGTGCTTCCATGGCCGCCGTGGTGGTCAGCCTGACAAGCTCTAGAAGTAAACAAAAACTCAATGGGAGAACTTGCCTACCGGTTAGGCCAAGAGTAGCCGGGCAGAAAGGGAGGCATGTAGCTGTATCCAGGCGTTCTTAGTAGTTTTTCGGCTTCACTTTCAGGGAAGTACCCTTCTGAGGACTCGTAGGCCTCTCTGGTTTGCATCCATATTCTTCCATTGTCAGTGAGTACCTCCAGAACCCTGTGGACCAGCTGAGCAACATTGAGACCCAGTGGTCTTCCTCTCGGACGAGCTCCATGCGTGCCGAGTGATGGGCAACACACTGCGCCTTCCTTGAGGAGAGCTCTACTTTCAGAGCCCTCAAACAGCTTCAGGACACGATTTCTGGTGTGTCCGAAGCGCCCAGGAAATAGCGGTTGCCGCCCTTGTGTGAGCTGCCAAGAGAAAACACTCTGCTTTTCATACTTCGCGGACCTCTTACCTGAAGTCACTCAGCTCGAAGAGAAATTCAGCATCGTTCAAAGCTGTGTCGCTAACGGGACACTCAGTGTGAGCACATGCCTGTAGGTAAAGGCCTGACTTGCCCTGCAGAAATGGAGGCGTGCAGCACCTTCCATGAGGCCGTGGCCACTCCTCTGCATATCTTTAATGGCAGTACAGTTTTCCGAACACCTAGGAAAATCGCGTGGGCTCCCTGTTCCGGCTGGAACACAGACTACCCCCAGGCCCCCCTAGGTCTCCTAAGCAACATCCAACCCCGTAGCCCTTTGGAGCCACTCTCTCTACGCCGAGGGTAGGGAAACGCACAGCAGTCTCCACCGAAGCAGCTTAATCTCCCCATCACACCCGCACGTTCAAGAACAGACTTGTGGCACGTCTCACAGGCCTTGAGGTCTTACGCCTTGCCCTAGTCTGAGCTGCACTGAGAGGACCCTCGGCCTCGCATTCCATTTAGGACCTCCTGCCTGAAGTCACCGTGCCTCCCGAAGAAAGTCGCCTTGCGTTCTTACTGCAGTTTCAGTCCGCTTCTTGCGGTGACAATGCAGGCTTCTGAATAGCCTCAGGCCCAAGAGGAGTAGCTAGGGCTTTCCTTGGTTGAGGCAGTTCACTTGATGCACAACCCCTGCTTCGAGAAGCTGATTCAGGCAAGCAAACACAGGGGGCCATGTGTCTCTTTAGACTTGTTAGAAACAACAGCGATGTATGCTGATTTTGCGCATTAAACCGGACCTGTTTTAAGTATCCCGCTTTCCAATTTGGAAGGCTAAATTCATGGTGCCTTGAAGCTACCTGAAATCCCTGCTGTTGACAGGCCTGGGAACCCTGTAGGAATGCTTCTGGGAAGAAAATGAGTTCGCTTGGTTTAAACCAGGTGATTCCATGGCCGCCGTGGTGGTCAGCCTGACAAGCTCTAGAAGTAAAGAGAAACTCATTGGGAGAACATGCCTACCGGTTAGGCCCAGAGTAGCCGGGCAGAAAGGGAGGCATGTAGCTGTATCCACGCGTTCTTAGTAGCTTTTCGGCTTCACTTTCAGGGAAGTACCCTTCTGAGGACTCGTAGGCCTCTCTGGTTTGCATCCATTTTCCTCCATTGTCAGTGAGTACCTCCAGAACGCTGTTGACCAGCTGAGCAACATCGAGACCCAGTGGTCTTCCTCTCGGTCGAGCTCCATGTGTGCCGAGTGATGGGCAACACACTGCGCGTTCCTTGAGGAGAGCTCAATTTCCAGAGCCCTCAAACAGCTTCAGGACACGATTTCTGGTGTGGCCGAAGCGCCCAGGAAATACCGGTTGCCACCCTTGTGTGAGCTGCCAAGAGAAAACACTCTGCTTTGCATACTTCGCGGACCTCGTACCTGACATCACTCAGCTCGAGGAGAAATTCAGCATCTTTCAAAGCTGTGCTGCTAACGGAACACTCAGTGTGAGCACATGCCTGTAGGTAAAGGCCTGTCTTGCTCTGCAGAAACGGAGGCGTGCAGCACTTTCCATGAGGCCGTAGCGTCTGCTCTGCATATCTTTCATGGCAGTACAGTTTTCCGGACACCTAGGAAAATCGCGTGGGCTCCCTGTTCCCGGCTGGAACACAGTCTACCCACAGGCCCTCCTAGGTCTCCTAAGCAACATCCAGCCCCGTAGCCCTTTGGAGCCACTCTCTCTATGCCGAGGGTAGGGAAACGCACAGCAGTCTCCACAGAAGCAGCTTTATTTCCCCATCACACCCGCACGTTCACGAACAGACTTGTGGCACGTCTCACAGGCCTTGAGGTCTTACGCCTTGCCCTAGTCCGAGCTGCACTGAGAGGACCCTCGGTCTCGCATTCCATCTAGGACCTCCTGCCTGAAGTCACCGTGCCTCCCGAAGAAAGTCGCCTTGCGTTCTTACTGCAATTTCAGTCCTCTTCTTGCGGTGGCAATGCAAGGGCCACTGAATAGCCACAGGCTCCAGAGGAGTAGCTAGGGCGTTCCTTGGTTGAGGCAGTTCATTTGATGCACAACCCCTGCTTCGAGAAGCTGATTCAGGCAAGCAAACACAGGGGGCCATGTGTCTCTTTAGACTTGTTAGAAAGAACAGAGATGTATGCTGAGTTTGCGCATGAAAACGGGGGCCTGTTTTAAGTATCCCTGCTTTCCTATTTGGAAGGCTAAATTCATGGTGCCTTGAAGCTACCTGAAATCCCTGCTGTTGACAGGCCTGGGAACCCTGTAGGAATGCTTCTGGGAAGAAAATGAGTTTGCTTGGTCTAAACCAGGTGCTTCCATGGCCACCGTGGTGGTCAGCCTGACAAGCTCTAGAAGTAAAGAGAAACTCAATGGGAGAACTTGCCTGCCGCTTAGGACAAGAGTAGCCGGGCAGAAAGGGAGGCATGTAGTTGTATCCACGCGTTCTTAGTAGCTTTTTGGCTTCACTTTCAGGGAAGTACCCTTCTGAGGACTCGTAGGCCTCTCTGGTTTGCATCCATTTTCCTCCATTGTCAGTGAGTACCTCCAGACCCCTGTGGACAAGCTGAGCAACATCGAGACCCAGTGGTCTTCTTCTCGGACGAGCTCCACGCGTGCCGAGTGATGGGCAACACACTGCGTGTTTCTTGAGGAGAGCTCTACTTCCAGAGCCCACAAAGAGCTTCAGGACACGATTTCTGGTGTGTCCGAAGCACCCAGGAAATACCAGTTGCCGCCCTTTTGTCAGCTGCCAAGAGAAAACACTCTGCTTTGCATACTTCGCGGACCTCGTACCTGAAGTCACTCAGCTCGAGGAGAAAGTCAGCATCTTTCAAAGCTGTGTCGGTAACGGGACACTCAGTGTGAGCACATGCCTGTAGGTAAAGGCCTGACTTGCCCTGCAGAAACAGAGGCGTGCAGCACTTTCCATGAGGCCGTAGCCTCTGCTCTGCATATCTTTCATGGCAGTAGAGTTTTCCAGACACCTAGGAAAATCGCGTGGGCTTCCTGTTCCCGGCTGGAACACAGACTACCCCAAGGCCACCCTAGGTCTCCTAAGCAACATCCAGCCCCGTAGCCCTTTGGAGCCACTCTCTCTACGCCGAGGGTAGGGAAACGCACAGCAGTCTCCACCGAAGCAGCTTAGTTACCCCATCACACCCACACGTTCACAAAGAGACTTGTGGCACGTCTCACAGGCCTTGAGGTCTTACGCCTTGCCCTAGTCTGAGCTGCACTGAGAGGACCCTCGGCCTCGCAATCCATCTAGGACCTCCTGCCTGAAGTCACCGTGCCTCCCGAAGAAAGTCGCCTTGCGTTCTTACTGCAATTTCAGTCCGCTTCTTGCGGTGGCAATGCAGGCTTCTGAATAGCCACAGGCCCAGAGGAGTAGCTAGGGCGTTCCTTGGTTGAGGCAGTTCATTTGATGCACAACCCCTGCTTCGAGAAGCTGATTCAGGCAAGCAAACACAGGGGGCCATGTGTCTCTTTAGACTTGTTAGAAACAACAGCGATGTATGCTGAGTTTGTGCATGAAAACAGGGGCCTGTTTTAAGTGTCCCCGCTTTCCAATTTGGAAGGCTGCATTCATGGTGCCTTGAAGCTACCTGAAATCCCTGCTGTTGACAGGCCTGGGAACCCTGTAGGAATGCTTCTGGGACGAAAATGAGTTTGCCTGGTCTAAGCCAGGTGCTTCCATGGCCGCCGTGGTGGTGAGCCTGACAAGCTCTGGATGTAAAGAGAAACTCAATGTGAGAACTTGCCTACCGGTTAGGCCAAGAGTAGCCGGGCAGAAAGGGAGGCATATAGCTGTATCCACGCGTTCTTAGTAGTGTTTTGGTTCACTTTCAGGGAAGTACCCTTCTGAGGACTCGTAGGCCTCTGTGGTTTGCATCCATTTTCCTCCGTTGTCAGTGAGTACCTCCAGACCCCTGTGGACCAGCTGAGCAACATCGAGACCCAGTGGTCTTCGTCTCGGACGAGCTCCATTCGTGCCGAATGATGGGGAACACACTGCACGTTCCTTGAGGAGAGCTCTATTTCCAGAGCCCTCAAACAGCTTCAGGACACGATTTCTGGTGTGTCCGAAGCGCCCAGGAAATACCGGTTGCCGCCCTTGTGTGAGCTGCCAAGAGAAAACACTCTGCTTTGCATATTTCGCGGACCTAATACCTGAAGTCACTCAGCTCGAGGAGAAATTCAGCATCTTTCAAAGCTCTGCTGCTAACGGGACACTCAGTGTGAGCACATGCCTGTAGGTAAAGGCCTGTCTTGCTCTGCAGAAACGGAGGCGTGCATCACTTTCCATGAGGCCGTAGCGTCTGCTCTGCATATCTTTCATGGCAGTACAGTTTTCCGGACACCTAGGAAAATCTCGTGGGCTCCCTGTTCCCGGCTGGAACACAGACTACCCACAGGCCCTCCTAGGTCTCCTAAGCAACATCCAGCCCCGTAGCCCTTTGGAGCCACTCTCTCTATGCCGAGGGTAGGGAAACGCACAGCAGTCTCCACAGAAGCAGCTTTATTTCCCCATCACACCCGCACGTTCACGAACAGACTTGTGGCACGTCTCACAGGCCTTGAGGTCTTACGCCTTGCCCTAGTCCGAGCTGCACTGAGAGGACCCTCGGTCTCGCATTCCATCTAGGACCTCCTGCCTGAAGTCACCGTGCCTCCCGAAGAAAGTCGCCTTGCGTTCTTACTGCAATTTCAGTCCTCTTCTTGCGGTGGCAATGCAAGGGCCACTGAATAGCCACAGTCTCCAGAGGAGTAGCTAGGGCGTTCCTTGGTTGAGGCAGTTCATTTGATGCACAACCCCTGCTTCGAGAAGCTGATTCAGGCAAGCAAACACAGGGGGCCATGTGTCTCTTTAGACTTGTTAGAAACAACAGCGATGTATGCTGAGTTTGCGCATGAAAACGGGGGCCTGTTTTAATTATCCCCGCTTTCCAATTTGGAAGGCTGCATTCATGGTGCCTTGAAGCTACCTGAAATCCCTGCTGTTGACAGGCATGGGAACCCTGTAGGAATGCATCTGTGAAGAAAAGGAGTTTGCTTGGTCTAAACCAGATGCTTCCATGGCCGCCGTGGTGGTCAGCCTGACAAGCTCTAGAAGTAAAGAGAAACTCAATGGGAGAACTTGCCTGCCGCTTAGGACAAGAGTAGCCGGGCAGAAAGGGAGGCATGTAGCTGTATCCACGCGTTCTTAGTAGCTTTTCGGCTTCACTTTCAGGGAAGTACCCTTCTGAGGACTCGTAGGCCTTTCTGGTTTGCATCCATTTTCCTCCATTGTCAGTGAGTACCTCCAGACCCCTGTGGACCAGCTGAGCAACTTCGAGACCCAGTGGTCTTCTTCTCGGACGAACTCCACGCGTGCCGAGTGATGGGCAACACACTGCGTGTTCCTTGAGGAGAGCTCTACTTCCAGAGCCTACAAAGAGCTTCAGGACACGATTTCTGGTGTGTCCGAAGCACCCAGGAAATACCGGTTGCCGCCCTTGTGTCAGCTGCCAAGAGAAAACACTCTGCTTTGCATACTTCGCGGACCTCGTACCTGAAGTCACTCAGCTCGAGGAGAAAGTCAGCATCTTTCAAAGCTGTGTCGGTAACGGGACACTCAGTGTGAGCACATGCCTGTAGGTAAAGTCCGGACTTGCCCTGCAGAAATGGAGGCGTGCAGCACTTTCCATGAGGCCGTAGGCTCTGCTCTGCATATCTTTCATGGCAGTAGAGTTTTCCGGACACCTAGGAAAATCGCGTAGGCACCCTGTTCCCGGCTGGAACACAGACTACCCCCAGGCCCCGCTAGGTCTCCTAAGCAACATCCAGCCCCGTAGCCCTTTGGAGCCTCTCTACGCCGAGGTTAGGGAAACGCACAGCAGTCTCCACCGAAGCAGCTTAATTTCCCCATCACACCCACACGTTCACGAACAGACTTGTGGCACGTCTCACAGGCCTTGAGGTCTTACGCCTTGCCCTAGTCTGAGCTGCACTGAGAGGACCCTCGGCCTCGCATTCCATCTAGGACCTCCTGCCTGAAGTCACCGTGCCTCCCGAAGAAAGTCGCCTTGCGTTCTTAGTGCAATTTCAGTCCGCTTCTTGCGGAGGCAATGCAGGCTTCTGAATAGCCACAGGCCCAGAGGAGTAGCTAGGGCGTTCCTTGGTTGAGGCAGTTCACTTGATGCACAACCCCTGCTTCGAGAAGCTGATTCAGGCAAGCAAACACAAGGGGCCATGTGTCTCTTTAGCAATGTTAGAAACAACAGCGATGTATGCTGAGTTTGCGCATGAAAATGGGGGCCTGTTTTAAGTATCCCCGCTTTCCAATTTGGAAGGCTGCATTCATGGTGCCCTGAAGCTACCTGAAATCCCTGCTGTTGACAGGCCTGGGAACCCTGTAGGAATGCTTCTGGGAAGAAAAGGAGGTTGCTTGGTCTAAACCAGATAATTCCATGGCCGCCGTGGTGGTCAGCCTGACAATCTCTAGAAGTCAAGAGAAACTCAATGTGAGAACTTGCCTACCGGTTAGGCCAAGCGTAGCCGGGCAGAAAGGGAGACATGTAGCTGAATCCACGCGTTCTTAGTAGCTTTTCGGCTTCACTTTCAGGAAAGTACCCTTCTGAGGACTCATAGGACTCTCTGGTTGGCATCCATTTTCCTCCATTGTCAGTGAGTACCTCCAGACACCTGTGGACCAGCTGAGCAACATCGAGACACAGTGGTCTTCCTCTCGGACGAGCTCCATGCGTGCCGAGTGATGGGCAACACACTGCGCGTTCCTTGAGGAGAGCTCTATTTCCAGAGCCCTCAAACAGCTTCAGGACACGATTTCTGGTGTGTCCGAAGCGCCCAGGAAATACAGGTTGCCGGCCTTGTGTGAGCTGTCAAGAGAAAACACTCTGCTTTGCATACTTCGCGGACCTCGTACCTGAAGTCACTGAGCTCGAGGAGAAATTCAGCATCTTTCAAAGCTGTGTCGCTAACGGGACACTCAGTGTGAGCACATGCCTGTAGGTAAAGGCCTGACTTGCCCTGCAGAAACGGAGGCGTGCAGCACTTTCCATGAGGCCGTAGCCTCTGCTCTGCATATCTTTCATGGCAGTAGAGTTTTCCGGACACCTAGGAAAATCGCGTGGGCTCCCTGTTCCCGGCTGGAACACAGACTACCCCCAGGCCACCCTAGGTCTCCTAAGCAGCATCCAGCCCCGTAGCCCTTTGGAGCCACTCTCTCTACGCCTAGGGTAGGGAAACGCACAGCAGTCTCCACCGAAGCAGCTTAGTTACCCCATCACACCCACACGTTCACAAACAGACTTGTGGCACGTCTCACAGGCCTTGAGGTCTTACGCCTTGCCTAGTCTGAGCTGCACTGAGAGGACCCTCGGCCTCGCATTCCATCTAGGACCTCCTGCCTGAAGTCACCGTGCCTCCCGAAGAAAGTCGCCTTGCGTTCTTACTGCAATTTCATTCCGCTTCTTGCGGTGGCAATGCAGGCTTCTGAATAGCCACAGGCCCCAGAGGAGTAGCTAGGGCGTTCCTTAGTTGAGGCAGTTCACTTGGTGCACAACCCCAGCTTCAAGAAACTGATTCAGGCAAGCAAACACAGGGGACCATATATCTCTTTAGCCTTGTTAGAAACAACAGTGATGTATGCTGATTTTGCGCATGAAAACGGGGGCCTGTTTTAAGTATCCCCGCTTTCCCATTTGGAAGGCTGCATTCATGGTGCCTTGAAGCTACCTGAAATCCCTGCTGTTGACAGGCCTGGGAACCCTGTAGGAATGCCTCTGTGAAGAAAAGGAGTTTGCCTGGTCTAAACCACGTGCTTCCATGGCCGCCGTGTTGGTCAGCCTGACAAGCTCTGGAAGTAAAGAGAAACTCAATGTGAGAACTTGCCTACCGGTTAGGCCAAGAGTAGCCGGGCAGAAAGGGAGGCATATAGCTGTGTCCACGCGTTCTTAGTAGCTTTTTGGGTTCACTTTCAGGGAAGTACCCTTCTGAGGACTCGTAGGTCTCTCTGGTTTGCATCCATTTTCCTCCATTGTCAGTGAGTACCTCCAGACCCCTGTGGACCAGCTGAGCAACATCGAGACCCAGTGGTCTTCTTCTCGGACGACTCCACGCGTGCCGAGTGATGGGCAACACACTGCGTGTTCCTTGAGGAGAGCTCTACTTCCAGAGCCCACAAAGAGCTTCAGGACACGATTTCTGGTGTGTCCGAAGCACCCAGGAAATACCGGTTGCCGCCCTTTTGTCAGCTGCCAAGAGAAAACACTCTGCTTTGCATACTTCGCGGACCTCGTACCTGAAGTCACTCAGCTCGAGGAGAAAGTCAGCATCTTTCAAAGCTGTGTCGGTAACGGGACACTCAGTGTGAGCACATGCCTGTAGGTAAAGGCCTGACTTGCCCTGCAGAAACGGAGGCGTGCAGCACTTTCCATGAGGCCGTAGGCTCTGCTCTGCATATCTTTCATGGCAGTAGAGTTTTCCGGACACCTAGGAAAATCGCGTGGGCTCCCTGTTCCCGGCTGGAACACAGACTACCCCAAGGCCACCCTAGGTCTCCTAAGCAACATCCAGCCCAGTAGCCCTTTGGAGCCACTCTCTCTACGCCGAGGGTAGGGAAACGCACAGCAGTCTCCACCGAAGCAGCTTAGTTACCCCATCACACCCACACGTTCACAAAGAGACTTGTGGCACGTCTCACAGGCCTTGAGGTCTTACGCCTTGCCCTAGTCTGAGCTGCACTGAGAGGACCCTCGGCCTCGCAATCCATCTAGGACCTCCTGCCTGAAGTCACCGTGCCTCCCGAAGAAAGTCGCCTTGCGTTCTTACTGCAATTTCAGTCCGCTTCTTGCGGTGGCAATGCAGGCTTCTGAATAGCCACAGGCCACAGAGGAGTAGCTGGAGCGTTCCTTGGTTGAGGCAGTTCACTTGATGCACAACCCCTGCTTCGAGAAGCTGATTCAGGCAAGCAAACACAGGGGGCCATGTATCTCTTTAGACTTGTTAGAAACAACAGCGATGTATGCTGAGTTTGCGCATGAAAACGGGGGCCTCATTTAAGTATCCCCGCTTTCCAATTTGGAAGGCAAAATTCACGCTGACTTGAAGCTACCTGAAATCCCTGCTGTTGACAGGCCTGGGAACCCTGTAGGAATGCTTCTGGGAAGAAAACGAGTTCGCTTGGTCTAAACCAGATAATTCCATGGCCGCCGTGGTGGTCAGCCTGAACAAGCTCTAGAAGTAAAGAGGAACTCTATGGGAGAACTTGCCTACCGATTAGGCCAAGAGTAGCCGGACAGAAAGGGAGGCATGTAGCTGTATACTCGCGTTCTTAGTATCTTTTCGGCTTCACTTTCATGGAAGTACCCTTCTGAGGACTCGTAGGCCTCTATGGTTTGCATCCATTTTCCTCCATTGTCAGTGAGTACCTCCAGACCCCTGTGGACAAGCTGAGCAACATCGAGACCCAGTGGTCTTCCCCTCGGAGGCCCTCCGTGCGTGCCGAGTGATGGGCAACACACTGCGCGTTCCTTGAGGAGAGCACTACTTCCAGAGCCCTCAAACAGCTTCAGGACACGATTTCTGGTGTGTCCGAAGTGCCCAGGAAATACCGATTGCCGCCCTTTTGTGAGCTGCCAAGAGAAAACACTCTGCTTTGCATACTTCGCGGACCTCGTACCTGAAGTCACTCAGCTAGAGAAGACATTCAGCATTTTTCAAAGCTGTGTCGCTAACGGGACACTCAGTGTGAGCACATGCCTGTAGGTAAAGGCCTGAGTTGCCATGCAGAAACGGAGGCGTGCAGCATTTTCCATGAGGCCGTAGCCTCTGCGCTGCATATCCTTAATGGCAGTAGAGTTTTCCGGACACCTAGGAAAATCGCGTGGGCTCCCTGTTCCCGGCTGGAACACAGACTAACCCCAGGCCCCCCTAGGTCTCCTAAGCCACATCCAGCCCCGTAGCCCTTTGGAGCCACTCTCTCTACGCCGAGGGTAGGGAAACGCACAGCTGTCTCCACCGAAGCAGTTTAATTTCCCCATCACACCCACACGTTCACGAACAGACTTGTGGCACGTCTCACAGGCCTTGAGGTCTTACGCCTTGCCTAGTCTGAGCTGCACTGAGAGGACCCTCGGCCTCGCATTCCATCTAGGACCTCCTGCCTGAAGTCACCGTGCCTCCCGAAGAAAGTCGCCTTGCGTTCTTACTGCAATTTCAGTCCGGTTCTTGCGGTGGCAATGCAGGCTTCTGAATAGCCACAGGCCCCAGAGGAGTAGCTAGGGCGTTCCTTAGTTGAGGCAGTTCACTTGATGCACAACCCCAGCTTCAAGAAACTGACTCAGGCAAACAAACACAGGGGGCCATATATCTCTTTAGCATTGTTAGAAACAACAGTGATGTATGCTGATTTTGCGCATGAAAACGGGGGCCTGTTTTAAGTATCCCCGCTTTCCAATTTGGAAGGCTGCATTCATGGTGCCTTGAAGCTACCTGAAATCCCTGCTGTTGACAGGCCTGGGAACCCTGTAGGAATGCTTCTGTGAAGAAAAGGAGTTTGCTTGGTCTAAACCAGATGCTTCCATGGCCGCCGTGGTGGTCAGCCTGACAAGCTCTAGAAGTAAAGAGAAACTCAATGGGAGAACTTGCCTACCGGTTAGGCCAAGCGTAGCCGGGCAGAAAGGGAGACATGTAGCTGAATCCACGCGTTCTTAGTAGCTTTTCGGCTTCACTTTCAGGAAAGTACCCTTCTGAGGACTCGTAGGCCTCTCTGGTTTGCATCCATTTTCCTCCATTGTCAGTGAGTACCTCCAGACCCCTGTGGACCAGCTGAGCAACATCGAGACCCAGTGGTCTTCTTCTCGGACGAGCTCCACGCGTGCCGAGTGATGGGCAACACACTGCGTGTTCCTTGAGGAGAGCTCTACTTCCAGAGCCCACAAAGAGCTTCAGGACACGATTTCTGGTGTGTCCGAAGCACCCAGGAAATACCGGTTGCCGCCCTTTTGTCAGCTGCCAAGAGAAAACACTCTGCTTTGCATACTTCGCGGACCTCGTACCTGAAGTCACTCAGCTCGAGGAGAAAGTCAGCATCTTTCAAAGCTGTGTCGGTAACGGGACACTCAGTGTGAGCACATGCCTGTAGGTAAAGGCCTGACTTGCCCTGCAGAAACGGAGGCGTGCAGCACTTTCCATGAGGCCGTAGGCTCTGCTCTGCATATCTTTCATGGCAGTAGAGTTTTCCGGACACCTAGGAAAATCGCGTGGGCTCCCTGTTCCCGGCTGGAACACAGACTACCCCAAGGCCACCCTAGGTCTCCTAAGCAACATCCAGCCCAGTAGCCCTTTGGAGCCACTCTCTCTACGCCGAGGGTAGGGAAACGCACAGCAGTCTCCACCGAAGCAGCTTAGTTACCCCATCACACCCACACGTTCACAAAGAGACTTGTGGCACGTCTCACAGGCCTTGAGGTCTTACGCCTTGCCCTAGTCTGAGCTGCACTGAGAGGACCCTCGGCCTCGCAATCCATCTAGGACCTCCTGCCTGAAGTCACCGTGCCTCCCGAAGAAAGTCGCCTTGCGTTCTTACTGCAATTTCAGTCCGCTTCTTGCGGTGGCAATGCAGGCTTCTGAATAGCCACAGGCCACAGAGGAGTAGCTGGAGCGTTCCTTGGTTGAGGCAGTTCACTTGATGCACAACCCCTGCTTCGAGAAGCTGATTCAGGCAAGCAAACACAGGGGGCCATGTATCTCTTTAGACTTGTTAGAAACAACAGCGATGTATGCTGAGTTTGCGCATGAAAACGGGGGCCTGATTTAAGTATCCCCGCTTTCCAATTTGGAAGGCTAAATTCACGCTGACTTGAAGCTACCTGAAATCCCTGCTGTTGACAGGCCTGGGAACCCTGTAGGAATGCTTCTGGGAAGAAAACGAGTTCGCTTGGTCTAAACCAGATAATTCCATGGCCGCCGTGGTGGTCAGCCTGAACAAGCTCTAGAAGTAAAGAGGAACTCTATGGGAGAACTTGCCTACCGATTAGGCCAAGAGTAGCCGGACAGAAAGGGAGGCATGTAGCTGTATACTCGCGTTCTTAGTATCTTTTCAGCTTCACTTTCATGGAAGTACCCTTCTGAGGACTCGTAGGCCTCTATGGTTTGCATCCATTTTCCTCCATTGTCAGTGAGTACCTCCAGACCCCTGTGGACAAGCTGAGCAACATCGAGACCCAGTGGTCTTCCCCTCGGAGGCCCTCCGTGCGTGCCGAGTGATGGGCAACACACTGCGCGTTCCTTGAGGAGAGCACTACTTCCAGAGCCCTCAAACAGCTTCAGGACACGATTTCTGGTGTGTCCGAAGTGCCCAGGAAATACCGATTGCCGCCCTTTTGTGAGCTGCCAAGAGAAAACACTCTGCTTTGCATACTTCGCGGACCTCGTACCTGAAGTCACTCAGCTAGAGGAGACATTCAGCATTTTTCAAAGCTGTGTCGCTAACGGGACACTCAGTGTGAGCACATGCCTGTAGGTAAAGGCCTGAGTTGCCATGCAGAAACGGAGGCGTGCAGCATTTTCCATGAGGCCGTAGCCTCTGCGCTGCATATCCTTAATGGCAGTAGAGTTTTCCGGACACCTAGGAAAATCGCGTGGGCTCCCTGTTCCCGGCAGGAACACAGACTAACCCCAGGCCCCCCTAGGTCTCCTAAGCAACATCCAGCCCCGTAGCCCTTTGGAGCCACTCTCTCTACGCCGAAGGTAGGGAAACGCACAGCTGTCTCCACTGAAGCAGTTTAATTTCCCCATCACACCCACACGTTCACGAACAGACTTGTGGCACGTCTCACAGGCCTTGAGGTCTTACGCCTTGCCTAGTCTGAGCTGCACTGAGAGGACCCTCGGCCTCGCATTCCATCTAGGACCTCCTGCCTGAAGTCACCGTGCCTCCCGAAGAAAGTCGCCTTGCGTTCTTACTGCAATTTCAGTCCGGTTCTTGCGGTGGCAATGCAGGCTTCTGAATAGCCACAGGCCCCAGAGGAGTAGCTAGGGCGTTCCTTAGCTGAGGCAGTTCACTTGATGCACAACCCCAGCTTCAAGAAACTGATTCAGGCAAACAAACACAGGGGGCCATATATCTCTTTAGCATTGTTAGAAACAACAGTGATGTATGCTGATTTTGCGCATGAAAACGGGGGCCTGTTTTAAGTATCCCCGCTTTCCAATTTGGAAGGCTGCATTCATGGTGCCTTGAAGCTACCTGAAATCCCTGCTGTTTACAGGCCTGGGAACCCTGTAGGAATGCATCTGTGAAGAAAAGGAGTTTGCTTGGTCTAAACCAGATGCTTCAATGGCCGCCGTGGTGGTCAGCCTGACAAGCTCTAGAAGTAAAGAGAAACTCAATGGGAGAACTTGCCTGCCGCTTAGGACAAGAGTAGCCGGGCAGAAAGGGAGGCATGTAGCTGTATCCACGCGTTCTTAGTAGCTTTTCGGCTTCACTTTCAGGGAAGTACCCTTCTGAGGACTCGTAGGCCTCTCTGGTTTGCATCCATTTTCCTCCATTGTCAGTGAGTACCTCCAGACCCCTGTGGACCAGCTGAGCAACATCGAGACGCAGTGGTCTTCTTCTCGGACGAACTCCATGCGTGCCGAGTGATGGGCAACACACTGCGTGTTCCTTGAGGAGAGCTCTACTTCCAGAGCCTACAAAGAGCTTCAGGACAGGATTTCTGGTGTGTCCGAAGCACCCAGGAAGTACCGGTTGCCGCCCTTGTGTCAGCTGCCAAGAGAAAACACTCTGCTTTGCATACTTCGCGGACCTCGTACCTGAAGTCACTCAGCTCGAGGAGAAAGTCAGCATCTTTCAAAGCTGTGTCGGTAACGGGACACTCAGTGTGAGCACATGCCTGTAGGTAAAGTCCGGACTTGCCCTGCAGAAATGGAGGCGTGCAGCACTTTCCATGAGGCCGTAGGCTCTGCTCTGCATATCTTTCATGGCAGTAGAGTTTTCCGGACACCTAGGAAAATCGCGTAGGCACCCTGTTCCCGGCTGGAACACAGACTACCCCCAGGCCCCGCTAGGTCTATTAAGCAACATCCAGCCCCGTAGCCCTTTGGAGCCACTCTACGCCGAGGTTAGGGAAACGCACAGCAGTCTCCACCGAAGCAGCTTAATTTCCCCATCACACACGCACGTTCACGAACAGACTTGTGGCGCGTCTCACAGGCCTTGTGGTCTTACGCCTTGCCCTAGTCTGAGCTGCACTGAGAGGACGCTCGGCCTCGCATTCCATCTAGGACCTCCTGCCTGAAGTCACCGTGCCTCCCGAAGAAAGTCGCCTTGCGTTCTTACTGCAATTTCAGTCCGCTCCTTGCGGTGGCAATGCAGGCTTCTGAATAGCCACAGGCCCAGAGGAGTAGCTAGGGCGTTCCTTGGTTGAGGCAGTTCACTTGATGCACAACCCCTGCTTCGAGAAGCTGATTCAGGCAAGCAAACACAGGGGGCCATGTGTCTCTTTAGCCTTGTTAGAAACAACAGCGATGTATGCTGAGTTTGCGCATGAAAACGGGGGCCTGTTTTAAGTATCCCCGCTTTCCAATTTGGAAGGCTGCATTCATGGTGCCCTGAAGCTACCTGAAATCCCTGCTGTTGACAGGCCTGGGAACCCTGTAGGAATGCCTCTGGGAAGAAAAGGAGGTTGCTTGTTGTAAACCAGGTGCTTCCATGGCCGCCGTGGTGGTCAGCCTGACAATCTCTAGAAGTCAAGAGAAACTCAATGTGAGAACTTGCCTACCGGTTAGGCCAAGCGTAGCCGGGCAGAAAGGGAGACATGTAGCTGAATCCACGCGTTCTTAGTAGCTTTTCGGCTTCACTTTCAGGAAAGTACACTTCTGAGGACTCGTAGGACTCTCTGGTTGGCATCCATTTTCCTCCATTGTCAGTGAGTACCTCCAGACACCTGTGGACCAGCTGAGCAACATCGAGACCCAGTGGTCTTCCTCTCGGACGAGCTCCATGCGTGCCGAGTGATGGGCAACACACTGTGCGTTCCTTGAGGAGAGCTCTATTTCCAGAGCCCTCAAACAGCTTCAGGACACGATTTCTGGTGTGTCCGAAGCGCCCAGGAAGTACAGGTTGCCGACCTTGTGTGAGCTGTCAAGAGAAAACACTCTGCTTTGCATACTTCGCGGACCTAGAACCTGAAGTCACTGAGCTCGAGGAGAAAGTCAGCATCTTTCAAAGCTGTGTCGCTAATGGGACACTCAGTGTGAGCACATGCCTGTAGGTAAAGGCCTGACTTGCCCTGCAGAAACGGAGGCGTGCAGCCCTTTCCATGAGGCCATAGCCTCTGCTGTGCATATCTTTCATGGCAGTAGAGTTTTCCTGTCACCTAGGAAAATTGCGTGGGCTCCCTGTTCCCGGCTGGAACACAGACTACCCCCAGGGCCCCTTAGGTCTCCTAAGCAACATCCAGCCCAGTAGACATTTGGAGCCACTCTCTCTACGCCGAGGGTAGGGAAATGCACAGCAGTCTCCACCGAAGCAGCTTAATTTCCCCATCACACCCACACGTTCACGAACAGACTTGTGGCACGTCTCACAGGCCTTGAGTTCTTACGCCTTGCCCTAGTCTGAGCTGCACTGAGAGGACCCTCGGCCTCGCATTCCATCTAGGACCTCTTCCCTGAAGTCACCGTGCCTCCCGAAGAAAGTCGCCTTGCGTTCTTACTGCAATTTCAGTCCGCTTCTTGCGGTGGCAATGCAGGCTTCTGAATATCCACAGGCCCCAGAGGAGTAGTTAGGGCGTTCCTTGGTTGAGGCAGTTCACTTGATGCACAACCCCTGCTTCGAGAAGCTGATTCAGGCAAACAAACACAGGGGGCCATGTGTCTCTTTAGAGTTGTTAGAAACAACAGCGATGTATGCTGAGTGTGCGCATGAAAACGGGGGCCTGTTTTAAGTATCCCCGCTTTGCAATTTGGAAGGCTGCATTCATGGTGCCTTGAAGCTACCTGAAATCCCTGCTGTTGACAGGCCTGGGAACCCTGTAGGAATGCTTTTAGGAAGAAGAGGAGTTCGCTTGGTCTAAACCAGGTGCTTCCATGGCCGCCGTGGTGGTCAGCCTGACAAGCTCTAGAAGTAAATAGGAACTCAATGGGAGAACTTGCCTACCGGTTAGGCCAAGAGTAGAGGGGCAGAAAGGGAGGCATGTAGCTGGATCCACGCGTTCGTAGTAGTTTTTCGGCTTCACTTTCAGGGAAGTACACTTCTGAGGAATCGTAGGCCTCTCTGGTTTGCATCCATTTTCCTCCATTGTCAGTGAGTACCTCCAGACCCCTGTGGACCAGCTGAGCAACATCGAGACCCAGTGGTCTTCCTCTCGGTCGAGCTCCATGCGTGCCGAGTGATGGGCAACACACTGCGCTTTCCTTGAGGAGAGCTCTACTTCCAGAGCCCTCAAACAGCTTCAGGACACGATTTCTGGTGTGTCCGAAGCGCCCAGGAAATACCGGTTGCCGCCCTTGTGTGAGCTGCCAAGAGAAAACCCTCTGCTTTGCGTATTTCCTGGACCTCGTACCTAAAGTCAATCAGCTCGAGGAGAAAGTCAGCATCTTTCAAAGCTGTGTCGCTAACGGGACACTCAGTGTGAGCACATGCCTGTAGGTAAAGGCCTGACTTGCCCTGCAGAAACGGAGGCGTGCAGCACTTTCCATGAGGCCATAGCCTCTGCTGTGCGTATCTTTCATGGCAGTAGAGTTTTCCGGTCACCTAGGAAAATCGCGTGTGCTCCCTGTTCCCGGCTGGAACACAGACTACCCCCAGGCCCCCTTAGGTCTCCTAAGCAACATCCAGCCCAGTAGACCTTTGGAGCCACTCTCTCTACGCCGAGGGTAGGGAAACGCACAGCAGTCTCCACCGAAGCAGCTTAATTTCCCCATCACACCCACACGTTCACGAACAGACTTGTGGCACGTCTCACAGGCCTTGAGTTCTTACGCCTTGCCCTAGTCTGAGCTGCACTGAGAGGACCCTCGGCCTCGCATTCCATCTAGGACCTCTTCCCTGAAGTCACCGTGCCTCCCGAAGAAAGTCGCCTTGCGTTCTTACTGCAATTTCAGTCCGCTCCTTGCGGTGGCAATGCAGGCTTCTGAATAGCCACAGGCCCCAGAGGAGTAGCTAGGGCGTTCCTTGGTTGAGGCAGTTCACTTGATGCACAACCCCTGCTTCGAGAAGCTGATTCAGGCAAGCAAACACAGGGGTCCATGTGTCTCTTTAGACTTGTTAGAAACAACAGCGATGTATGCTGAGTGTGCGCATGAAAACGGGGGCCTGTTTTAAGTATCCCCGCTTTCCAATTTGGAAGGCTGCATTCATGGTGCCTTGAAGCTACCTGAAATCCCTGCTGTTGACAGGCCTGGGAACCCTGTAGGAATGCTTTTCGGAAGAAGAGGAGTTCGCTTGGTCTAAACCAGGTGCTTCCATGGCCGCCGTGGTGGTCAGTCTGACAAGCTCTAGAAGTAAAGAGAAACTCAATGGGAGAACTTGCCTACCGGTTAGGCCAAGAGTAGAGGGGCAGAAAGGGTGGCATGTAGCTGGATCCACGCGTTCGTAGTAGCTTTTCGGCTTCACTTTCAGGGAAGTACCCTTCTGAGGACTCGTAGGCCTCTCTGGTTTGCATCCATTTTCCTCCATTGTCAGTGAGTACCTCCAGATCCCTGTGGACCAGCTGAGCAACATCGAGATCCAGTGGTCTTCCTCTCGGTCGAGCTCCATGCGTGCCGAGTGATGGGCAACACACTGCGATTTCCTTGAGGAGAGCTCTACTTCCAGAGCCCTCAAACAGCTCAGGACACGATTTCTCGTGTGTCCGACGCGCCCAGGAAATATCGGTTGCTGCCCTTGTGTGAGCTGCCAAGAGAAAACACTCTGCATTTCATACTTCGCGGACCTCTTACCTGAAGTCACTCAGCTCGAAGAGAAATTCAGCATCTTTCAAAGCTGTGTCGCTAACGGGACACTCAGTGTGAGCACATGCCTGTAGGTAAAGGCCTGACTTGCCCTGCAGAAATGGAGGCGTGCAGCACCTTCCATGAGGCCGTGGCCACTCCTCTGCATATCTTTCATGGCAGTAGAGATTTCCGGACACCTAGGAAAATCGCGTAGGCTCCCTGTTCCGGCTGTAACACAGACTACCCCCAGGCCCCCCTAGGTCTCCTAAGCAACATCCAACCCCGTAGCCCTTTGGAGCCACTCTCTCTACGCCAAGGGTGGGGAAACGCACAGCATTCTCCACCGAAGCAGCTTAATCTCCCCATCACACCCGCACGTTCAAGACCAGAATTGTGGCACGTCTCACAGGCCTTGAGGTCTTACGCCTTGCCCTAGTCTGAGCTGCACTGAGAGGACCCTCGGCCTCGCATTCCATCTAGGACCTGCTGCCTGAAGTCACCGTGCCTCCCCAAGAAAGTCGCCTTGCGTTCTTACTGCAATTTCAGTTCGCTTCTTGCGGTGGCAATGCAGGCTTCTGAATATCCACAGGCCCCAGAGGAGTAGTTAGGGCGTTCCTTGGTTGAGGCAGTTCACTTGATCGACAACCCCTGCTTCGAGAAGCTGATTCAGGGAAACAAACACAGGGGGCCATGTGTCTCTTTAGAGTTGTTAGAAACAACAGCGATGTATGCTGAGTGTGCGCATGAAAACGGGGGCCTGTTTTAAGTATCCCCGCTTTGCAATTTGGAAGGCTGCATTCATGGTGCCTTGAAGCTACCTGAAATCCCTGCTGTTGACAGGCCTGGGAACCCTGTAGGAATGCTTTTGGGAAGAAGAGGAGTTCGCTTGGTCTAAACCAGGTGCTTCCATGGCCGCCGTGGTGGTCAGCCTGACAAGCTCTAGAAGTAAATAGGAACTCAATGGGAGAACTTGCCTACCGGTTAGGCCAAGAGTAGAGGGGCAGAAAGGGAGGCATGTAGCTGGATCCACGCGTTCGTAGTAGTTTCTCGGCTTCACTTTCAGGGAAGTATACTTCTGAGGAATCGTAGGCCTCTCTGGTTTGCATCCATTTTCCTCCATTGTCAGTGAGTACCTCCAGACACCTGTGGACCAGCTGAGCAACATCGAGACCCAGTGGTCTTCCTCTCGGTCGAGCTCCATGCGTGCCGAGTGATGGGCAACACACTGCGCTTTCCTTGAGGAGAGCTCTACTTCCAGAGCCCTCAAACAGCTTCAGGACACGATTTCTGGTGTGTCCGAAGCGCCCAGGAAATACTGGTTGCCGCCCTTGTGTGAGCTGCTAAGAGAAAACCCTCTGCTTTGCGTATTTCCTGGACCTCGTACCTAAAGTCACTCAGCTCGAAGAGAAATTCAGCATCTTTCAAAGCTGTGTCGCTAACGGGACACTCAGTGTGAGCACATGCCTGTAGGTAAAGGCCTGACTTGCCCTGCAGAAATGGAGGCGTGCAGCACCTTCCATGAGGCCGTGGCCACTCCTCTGCATATCTTTAATGGCAGTACAGTTTTCCGGACACCTAGGAAAATCGCGTGGGCTCCCTGTTCCGGCTGGAACACAGACTACCCCCAGGCCCCCCTAGGTCTCCTAAGCAACATCCAACCCCGTAGCCCTTTGGAGCCACTCTTTCTACGCCGAGGGTGGGGAAACGCACAGCAGTCTCCACCGAAGCAGCTTAATCTTCCCATCACACCCGCACGTTCAAGAACAGACTTGTGGCACGTCTCACAGGCCTTGAGGTCTTACGCCTTGCCCTAGTCTGAGCTGCACTGAGTGAACCTTCCGCCTCGCATTCCATCTAGGACCTCCTGCCTGAAGTCACTGTGCCTCCCCAAGAAAGTCGCCTTGCGTTCTTACTGCAATTTCAGTCCGCTTCTTGCGGTGGCAATGCAGGCTTCTGAATAGCCACAGGCCCCAGAGGAGTAGCTAGGGCGTTCCTTGGTTGAGACAGTTTACTTGATGCTCAACCCCTGCTTCGAGAAGCTGATTCAGGCAAGCAAACACAGGGGCCCATGTGTCTCTTTAGACTTGTTAGAAACAACAGCGATGTATGCTGAATTTGTGCATGAAAACGGGGGCCTGTTTTAAGTATCCCCGCTTTCCAATATGGAAGGCTAAATTCATGGTGCCTTGAAGCTACCTGAAATCCCTGCTGTTGACAGGCCTGGGAACCCTGTAGGAATGCTTCTGGGAAGAAAAGGAGTTTGCTTGGTCTAAACCAGGTGCTTCCATGGCCGCCGTGGTGGTCAGCCTGACAAGCTCTAGAAGTAAACAAAAACTCAATGGGAGAACTTGCCTACCGGTTAGGCCAAGAGTAGCCGGGCAGAAAGGGAGGCATGTAGCTGTATCCACGCGTTCTTAGTAGTTTTTCGGCTTCACTTTCAGGGAAGTACCCTTCTGAGGACTCGTAGGCCTCTCTGGTTTGCATCCATATTCTTCCATTGTCAGTGAGTACCTCCAGAACCCTGTGGACCAGCTGAGCAACATCGAGACCCAGGGGTCTTCCTCTCGGACGAGCTCCATGCGTGCCGAGTGATGGGCAACACACTGCGCGTTCCTTGAGGAGAGCTCTACTTTCAGAGCCCTCAAACAGCTTCAGGACACGATTTCTGGTGTGTCCGACGCGCCCAGGAAATACCGGTTGCCGCCCTTGTGTGAGCTGCCAAGAGAAAACACTCTGCTTTTCATACTTCGCGGACCTCTTACCTGAAGTCACTCAGCTCGAAGAGAAATTCAGCATCTTTCAAAGCTGTGTCGCTAACGGGACACTCAGTGTGAGCACATGCCTGTAGGTAAAGGCCTGACTTGCCCTGCAGAAATGGAGGCGTGCAGCACCTTCCATGAGGCCGTGGCCACTCCTCTGCATATCTTTAATGGCAGTACAGTTTTCCGGACACCTAGGAAAATCGCGTGGGCTCCCTGTTCCGGCTGGAACACAGACTACCCCCAGGCCCCCCTAGGTCTCCTAAGCAACATCCAACCCCGTAGCCCTTTGGAGCCACTCTCTCTACGCCGAGGGTGGGGAAACGCACAGCAGTCTCCACCGAAGCAGCTTAATCTCCCAATCACACCCGCACGTTCAAGAACAGACTTGTGGCACGTCTCACAGGACTTGAGGTCTTACGCCTTGCCCTAGTCTGAGCTGCACTGAGAGGACCCTCGGCCTCGCATTCCATCTAGGACCTCCTGCCTGAAGTCACCGTGCCTCCCGAAGAAAGTCGCCTTGCGTTATTACTGCAATTTCAGTCCGCTTCTTGCGGTGGCAATGCAGGCTTCTGAATAGTCTCAGGCCCAAGAGGAGTAGCTAGGGCTTTCCTTGGTTGAGGCAGTTCACTTGATGCACAACCCATGCTTCGAGAAGCTGATTCAGGCAAGCAAACACAGGGGGCCATGTGTCTCTTTAGACTTGTTAGAAACAACAGCGATGTATGCTGATTTTGCGCATGAAAACGGGACCTGTTTTAAGTATCCCCGCTTTCCAATTTGGAAGGCTAAATTCATGGTGCCTTGAAGCTACCTAAAATCCCTGCTGTTGACAGGCCTGGGAACCCTGTAGGAATGCTTCTGGGACGAAAATGAGTTTGCCTGGTCTAAGCCAGGTGCTTCCTTGGCCGCCGTGGTGGTCAGCCTGACAAGCTCTGGAAGTAAAGAGAAACTCAATGTGAGAACTTGCCTACCGGTTAGGCCAAGAGTAGCCGGGCAGAAAGGGAGGCATATAGCTGTATCCACACGTTCTTAGTAGTGTTTTGGTTCACTTTCAGGGAAGTACCCTTCTGAGGACTCGTAGGCCTTTCTGGTTTGCATCCATTTTCCTCCATTGTCAGTGAGTACCTCCAGACCCCTGTGGACCAGCTGAGCAACATCGAGACCCAGTGGTCTTCGTCTCGGACGAGCTCCATTCGTGCCGAATGATGGGCAACACACTGCACGTTCCTTGAGGAGAGCTCTATTTCCAGAGCCCTCAAACAGCTTCAGGACACGATTTCTGATGTGTCCGAAGCGCCCAGGAAATACCGGTTGCCGCCCTTGTGTGAGCTGCCAAGAGAAAACACTCTGCTTTGCATACTTCGCGGACCTCATACCTGAAGTCACTCAGCTCGAGGAGAAATTCAGCATCTTTCAAAGCTGTGCTGCTAACGGGACACTCAGTGTGAGCACATGCCTGTAGGTAAAGGCATGTCTTGCTCTGCAGAAACGGAGGCGTGCAGCACTTTCCATGAGGCCGTAGCGTCTGCTCTGCATATCTTTCATGGCAGTACAGTTTTCCGGACACCTAGGAAAATCGCGTGGGCTCCCTGTTCCCGGCTGGAACACAGACTACCCACAGGCCCTCCTAGGTCTCCTAAGCAACATCCAGCCCCGTAGCCCTTTGGAGCCACTCTCTCTACGCCGAGGGTAGGGAAACGCACAGCAGTCTCCACCGAAGCAGCTTAGTTACCCCATCACACCCACACGTTCACAAACAGAATTGTGGCACGTCTCACAGGCCTTGAGGTCTTACGCCTTGCCCTAGTCTGAGCTGCACTGAGAGGACCCTCGGCCTCGCATTCCATCTAGGACCTCCTGCCTGAAGTCACCGTGCCTCCCGAAGAAAGTCGCCTTGCGTTCTTACTGAAATTTCAGTCCGCTTCTTGCGGTGGCAATGCAGGCTTCTGAATATCCACAGGCCACAGAGGAGTAGCTGGAGCGTTCCTTGGTTGAGGCAGTTCACTTGATGCACAACCCCTGCTTCGAGAAGCTGATTCAGGCAAGCAAACACAGGGGGCCATGTATCTCTTTAGACTTGTTAGAAACAACAGCGATGTATGCTGAGTTTGCGCATGAAAACGGGGGCCTGATTTAAGTATCCCCGCTTTCCCATTTGGAAGGCTGCATTCATGGTGCCTTGAAGCTACCTGAAATCCCTGCTGTTGACAGGCCTGGGAACCCTGTAGGAATGCCTCTGTGAAGAAAAGGAGTTTGCTTGGTCTAAACCAGATGCTTCCATGGCCGCCGTGGTGGTCAGCCTGACAAGCTCTAGAAGTAAACAAAAACTCAATGGGAGAACTTGCCTACCGGTTAGGCCAAGAGTAGCCGGGCAGAAGGGGAGTCATGTAGCTGTATCCACGCGTTCTTAGTAGCTTTTCGGCTTCACTTTCAGGGAAGTACCCTTCTGAGAACTCGTAGCCCTCTCTGGTTTGCATCCATTTTCCTCGATTGTCAGTGAGCACCTCCAGACCCCTGTGGACCTGCTGAGCAACGTCGAGACCCAGTGGTCTTCCTCTCGGACGAGCTCCATGCGTGCCGAGTGATGGGCAACACACTGCGCGTTCCTTGAGGATAGCTCTATTTCCACAGCCCTCAAACAGCTTCAGGACAGGATTTCTGGTGTGTCCGAAGCGCCCAGGAAATACCGGTTGCCGCCCTTGTGTGAACTGCCAAGAGAAAACACTCTTCTTTGCATACTTCGCGGACCTTGTACCTGAAGTCACTCAGCTCGAGGACAAATTCAGCATCTTTCATAGCTGTGTCACTAACGGGACACTCAGTGCGAGCACATGCCTGTAGGTAAAGTCCGGACTTGCCCTGCAGAAACGGAGGCGTGCAGCACTTTCCATGAGGCCGTAGCCTCTGCTCTGCATATCTTTCATGGCAGTAGAGTTTTCCGGACACCTAGGAAAATCGGGTGGGCTCCCTGTTCCCGGCTGGAACACAGACAACCCCCAGGCCACCCTAGGTCTCCTAAGCAACATCCAGCCCCGTAGCCCTTTGGAGCCACTCTACGCCGAGGGTAGGGAAACGCACAGCAGTCTCCACCGAAGCAGCTTAATTTCCCCATCACACCCACACGTTCACGAACAGAATTTTGGCACGTCTCACAGGCCTTGAGGTCTTACGCCTTGCCCTAGTCTGAGCTGCACTGAGAGGACCCTCGGCCTCGCATTCCATCTAGGACCTCCTGCCTGAAGTCACCGTGCCTCCAGATGAAAGTCCCCTTGCGTTCTTACTGCAATTTCAGTCCGGTTCTTGCGGTGGCAATGCAGGCTTCTGAATAGCCACAGGCCCCAGAGGAGTAGCTAGGGCGTTCCTTGGTTGAGGCAGTCCACTTGATGCACAACCCCCTGCTTCGAGAATCTGATTCAGGCAAGCAAACACAAGGGGCCATGTGTCTCTTTTGACTTGTTAGAAACAACAGCAATGTATGCTGCGTTTGCGCATGAAATCGGGGGCCTTATTGAAACATCCTCGCTTTCCAATTTGGAAGGCTGCATTCACGGTGCCTTGAAGCTACCTGAAATCCCTGCTGTTGACAGGCCTGGGAACCCTGTAGGAATGCTTCTGGGAAGAAACTGAGTTTGCTCGGTCTAAACCAGGTGCTTCCATGGCCGCCGTGGTGGTCAGCCTGACAATCTCTAGAAGTCAAGAGAAACGCAACGTGAGAACTTGCCTCCAGGTTAGGCCCTGAGTAGCCGGGCAGAAAGGGAGGCATGCAGCTGTTTCCATGAGTTCTTAGTAGCTCTTCGCCTTTACTTTCAGGGAAGTACCCTTCTGAGGACTCGTAGGCCCCTCTGGTTTGCATCCATTTCCCTCCATTGTCAGTGAGTATCTCCAGACCCCGGTGGACCAGCTGAGCAACATCGAGGCACAGTGGTCTTACCCTCGGATGCCCATCGTGCGTGCCGAGTGATGGGCAACACACTGCGCGTTCCTTGAGGAGAGCTCTATTTCCAGAGCCCTCAAACAGCTTCAGGACACGATTTCTGGTGTGTCCGAAGCGCCCAGGAAATACCGGTTGCCGCCCTTGTGTGAGCTGCCTAGAAAAAACACTCTGCTTTGCATAATTCGCGGACCTCTTACCTGAAGTCACTCAGCTCGAGGAGAAAGTCAGCATCTTTCAAAGCTGTGTCGCTAACGGGACACTCAGTGTGAGCACGTGCCTGTAGGTTAAGGCCGGACTTGCCCTGCAGAAACGGAGGCGTGCAGCACTTTCCATGAGGCCGTAGCCTCTGCTCTGCATATCTTTTATGGCAGTAGAGTTTTCCGGACACCTAGGAAAATCGCGTGGGCTCCCTGGTCCCGGCTGGACCATAGAGTAACCCCAGGACCCCCTAGGTCTCCTAAGCAACATCCAGCCCCGTAGCCCTTTGGAACCAACTCTCTCTACGCCGAGGGTAGGGAAACGCACAGCAGTCTCCACCGAAGCAGCTTAATTTCCCCATCACACCCACACGTTCACGAACAGAATTTTGGCACGTCTCACAGGCCTTGAGTTCTTACGCCTTGCCCTAGTGTGAGCTGCACTGAGAGGACCCTCGGCCTCGCATTCCCTCTAGGACCTCCTGCCTGAAGTCACCGTGCCTCCAGAAGAAAGTCCCCTTGCGTTCTTACTGCAATTTCAGTCCGGTTCTTGCGGTGGCAATGCAGGCTTCTGAATAGCCACAGGCCCCAGAGGAGTAGCTAGGGCGTTCCTTGGTTGAGGCAGTCCACTTGATGCACAACCCCCTGCTTCGAGAAGCTGATTCAGGCAAGCAAACACAAGGGGCCGTATGTCTCTTTTGACTTGTTAGAAACAACAGCAATGTATGCTGCGTTTGCGCATGAAATCGGGGGCCTGATTGAAACATCCTCGCTTTCCAATTTGGAAGGCTGCATTCACGGTGCCTTGAAGCTACCTGAAATCCCTGCTGTTGACAGGCCTGGGAACCCTGTAGGAATGCTTCTGGGAAGAAACTGAGCTTGCTCGGTCTAAACCAGGTGCTTCCATGGCCGCCGTCGTGGGCAGCCTGACAAGCTCTAGAAGTTAAGAGAAACTCAACGTGAGAACTTGCCTCCAGGTTAGGCCCTGAGTAGCCGGGCAGAAAGGGAGGCATGCAGCTGTTTCCACGAGTTCTTAGTAGCTCTTCGCCTTTACTTTCAGGGAAGTACCCTTCTGAGGTCTCGTAGACCCCTCTGGTTTGCATCCATTTTCCTCCATTGTCAGTGAGTATCTCCAGACCCCGGTGGACCAGCTGAGCAACATCGAGGCCCAGTGGTCTTCCCCTCCGATGCCCTGCGTGCGTGCCGAGTGATGGGCAACACACTGCGCGTTCCTTGAGGAGAGCTCTATTTCCAGAGCCCTCAAACAGCTTCAGGACACGATTTCTGGTGTGTCCGAAGCGCCCAGGAAATACCGGTTGCCGCTCTTGTGTGAGCTGCCAAGAGAAAACACTCTGCTTTGCATACTTCGCGGACCTCGTACCTGAAGTCACTCAGCTCGAGGAGAAAGTCAGCATCTTTCAAAGCTGTGTCGCTAACGGGACACTCAGTGTGAGCACATGCCTGTAGGTTAAGGCCGGACTTGCCCTGCAGAAACGGAGGCGTGCAGCACTTTCCATGAGGCCGTAGCCTCTGCTCTGCATATCTTTTATGGCAGTAGAGTTTTCCGGACACCTAGGAAAATCGCGTGGGCTCCCTGTTCCCGGCTGGAACACAGACTAACCCCAGGACCCCTTAGGTCTCCTAAGCAACATCCAGCCCCGTAGCTCTTTGGAGCCACTCTCTCTACGCCGAGGGTAGGGAAACGCACAGCAGTCTCCACCGAAGCAGCTTAATTTCCCCATCACACCCACACGTTCACGAAGAGAATTTTGGCACGTCTCACAGGCCTTGAGGTCTTACGCCTTGCCCTAGTCTGACCTGCACTGAGAGCACCCTCGGCCTCGCATTCCATCTAGGACCTCCTGCCTGAAGTCACCGTGCCTCCAGAAGAAAGTCCCCTTGCGTTCTTACTGCAATTTCAGTCCGCTTCTTGCGGTGGCAATGCAGGCTTCTTAATAGCCACAGGCCCCAGAGGAGTAGCTAGGGCGTTCCTTGGTTGAGGCAGTCCACTTGATGCACAACCCCCTACTTCGAGAAGCTGATTCAGGCAAGCAAACACAAGGGGCCGTATGTCTCTTTTGACTTGTTAGAAACAACAGCAATGTATGCTGCGTTTGCGCATGAAATCGGGGGCCTGATTGAAACATCCTCGCTTTCCAATTTGGAAGGCTGCATTCACGGTGCCTTGAAGCTACCTGAAATCCCTGCTGTTGACAGGCCTGGGAACCCTGTAGGAATGCTTCTGGGAAGAAACTGAGTTTGCTCGGTCTATACCAGGTGCTTCCATGGCCGCCGTGGTGGTCAGCCTGACAAGCTCTAGAAGTCAAGAGAAACTCAACGTGAGAACTTGCCTCCAGGTTAGGCCCTGAGTAGCCGGGCAGAAAGGGAGGCATGCAGCTGTTTCCACGAGTTCGTAGTAGCTCTTCGCCTTTACTTTCAGGGAAGTACCCTTCTGAGGACTCGTAGGCCCCTCTGGTTTGCATCCATTTTCCTCCATTGTCAGTGAGTATTTCCAGACCCCGGTGGACCAGCTGAGCAACATCGAGGCCCAGTGGTCTTACCCTCGGATGCCCTCCGTGCGTGCCGAGTGATGGGCAACACACTGCGCGTTCCTTGAGGAGAGCTCTATTTCCAGAGCCCTCAAACAGCTTCAGGACACGATTTCTGGTGTGTCCGAAGCGCCCAGGAAATACCGGTTGCCGCCCTTGTGTGAGCTGCCCAGAGAAAACACTCTGCTTTGCATACTTCGCGGACCTCGTACCTGAAGTCACTCAGCTCGAGGAGAAATTCAGCATCTTTCAAAGCTGTGTCGCTAACGGGACACTCAGTGTGAGCACGTGCCTGTAGGTTAAGGCCGGACTTGCCCTGCAGAAACGGAGGCGTGCAGCACTTTCCATGAGGCCGTAGCCTCTGCTCTGCATATCTTTTATGGCAGTAGAGTTTTCCGGACACCTAGGAAAATCGCGTGGGCTCCCTGGTCCCGGCTGGAACATAGACTAACCCCAGGCCCCCTAGGTCTCCTAAGCAACATCCAGCCCCGAAGCCCTTTGGAACCAACTCTCTCTACGCCGAGGGTAGGGAAACGCACAGCAGTCTCCACCGAAGCAGCTTAATTTCCCCATCACACCCACACGTTCACGAACAGAATTTTTGCACGTCTCACAGGCCTTGAGTTCTTACGCCTTGCCCTAGTCTGAGCTGCACTGAGAGGACCCTCGGCCTCGCAGTCCCTCTAGGACCTCCTGCCTGAAGTCACCGTGCCTCCAGAAGAAAGTCCCCTTGCGTTCTCACTGCAATTTCAGTCCGGTTCTTGCGGTGGCAATGCAGGCTTCTGAATAGCCACAGGCCCCAGAGGAGTAGCTAGGGCGTTCCTTGGTTGAGGCAGTCCACTTGATGCACAACCCCCTGCTTCGAGAAGCTGATTCAGGCAAGCAAACACAAGGGGCCGTATGTCTCTTTTGCCTTGTTAGAAACAACAGCAATGTATGCTGCGTTTGCGCATGAAATCGGGGGCCTGATTGAAACATCCTCGCTTTCCAATTTGGAAGGCTGCATTCACGGTGCCTTGAAGCTACCTGAAATCCCTGCTGTTGACAGGCCTGGGAACCCTGTAGGAATGCTTCTGGGAAGAAACTGAGTTTGCTCGGTCTATACCAGGTGCTTCCATGGCCGCCGTGGTGGTCAGCCTGACAAGCTCTAGAAGTCAAGAGAAACTCAACGTGAGAACTTGCCTCCAGGTTAGGCCCTGAGTAGCCGGGCAGAAAGGGAGGCATGCAGCTGTTTCCATGAGTTCTTAGTAGCTCTTCGCCTTTACTTTCAGGGAAGTACCCTTCTGAGGACTCGTAGGCCCCTCTGGTTTGCATCCATTTTCCTCCATTGTCAGTGAGTATCTCCAGACCCCGGACGACCAGCTGAGCAACATCGAGGCCCAGTGGTCTTACCCTTGGATGCCCTCCGTGCGTGCCGAGTGATGGGCAACACACTGCGCGTTCCTTGAGGAGAGCTCTATTTCCAGAGCCCTCAAACAGCTTCAGGACACGATTTCTGGTGTGTCCGAAGCGCCCAGGAAATACCGGTTGCCGCCCTTGTGTGAGCTGCCCAGAGAAAACACTGTGCTTTGCATACTTCGCGGACCTCGTACCTGAAGTCACTCAGCTCGAGGAGAAAGTCAGCATCTTTCAAAGCTGTGTCGCTAACGGGACACTCAGTGTGAGCACGTGCCTGTAGGTTAAGGCCGGACTTGCCCTGCAGAAACGGAGGCGTGCAGCACTTTCCATGAGGCCGTAGCCTCTGCTCTGCATATCTTTTATGGCAGTAGAGTTTTCCGGACACCTAGGAAAATCGCGTGGGCTCCCTGGTCCCGGCTGGAACATAGACTAACCCCAGGACCCCCTAGGTCTCCTAAGCAACATCCAGCCCCGTAGCCCTTTGGAACCAACTCTCTCTACGCCGAGGGTAGGGAAACGCACAGCAGTCTCCACCGAAGCAGCTTAATTTCCCCATCACACACACACGTTCACGAACAGAATTTTGGCACGTCTCACAGGCCTTGAGTTCTTACGCCTTGCCCTAGTCTGAGCTGCACTGAGAGGACCCTCAGCCTCGCATTCCCTCTAGGACCTCCTGCCTGAAGTCACCGTGCCTCCAGAAGAAAGTCCCCTTGCGTTCTTACTGCAATTTCAGTCCGGTTCTTGCGGTGGCAATGCAGGCTTCTGAATAGCCACAGGCCCCAGAGGAGTAGCTAGGGCGTTCCTTGGTTGAGGCAGTCCACTTGATGCACAACCCCCTGCTTCGAGAAGCTGATTCAGGCAAGCAAACACAAGGGGCCGTATGTCTCTTTTGACTTGTTAGAAACAACAGCAATGTATGCTGCGTTTGCGCATGAAATCGGGGGCCTGATTGAAACATCCTCGCTTTCCAATTTGGAAGGCTGCATTCACGGTGCCTTGAAGCTACCTGAAATCCCTGCTGTTGACAGGCCTGGGAACCCTGTAGGAATGCTTCTGGGAAGAAACTGAGTTTGCTCGGTCTATACCAGGTGCTTCCATGGCCGCCGTGTTGGTCAACCTGACAAGCTCTAGAAGTCAAGAGAAACTCAACGTGAGAACTTGCCTCCAGGTTAGGCCCTGAGTAGCCGGGCAGAAAGGGAGGCATGCAGCTGTTTCCACGAGTTCTTAGTAGCTCTTCGCCTTTACTTTCAGGGAAGTACCCTTCTGAGGACTCGTAGGCCCCTCTGGTTTGCATCCATTTTCCTCCATTGTCAGTGAGTATCTCCAGACCCCGGTGGACCAGCTGAGCAACATCGAGGCCCAGTGGTCTTCCCCTCGGATGCCCTCCGTGCGTGCCGAGTGATGGGCAACACACTGCGCGTTCCTTGAGGAGAGCTCTATTTCCAGAGGCCTCAAACAGCTTCAGGACACGATTTCTGGTGTGTCCGAAGCGCCCAGGAAATACCGGTTGCCGCCCTTGTGTGAGCTGCCCAGAGAAAACACTCTGCTTTGCATACTTCGCGGACCTCGTACCTGAAGTCACTCAGCTCGAGGAGAAAGTCAGCATCTTTCAAAGCTGTGTCGCTAACGGGACACTCAGTGTGAGCACATGCCTGTAGGTTAAGGCCGGACTTGCCCTGCAGAAACGGAGGCGTGCAGCACTTTCCATGAGGCCGTAGCCTCTGCTCTGCATATCTTTTATGGCAGTAGAGTTTTCCGGACACCTAGGAAAATCGCGTGGGCTCCCTGGTCCCGGCTGGAACATAGACTAACCCCAGGACCCCCTAGGTCTCCTAAGCAACATCCAGCCCCGTAGCCCTTTGGAACCAACTCTCTCTACGCCGAGGGTAGGGAAACGCACAGCACTCTCCACCGAAGCAGCTTAATTTCCCCATCACACCCACACGTTCACGAACAGAATTTTGGCACGTCTCACAGGCCTTGAGTTCTTACGCCTTGCCCTAGTCTGAGCTGCACTGAGAGGACCCTCGGCCTCGCATTCCCTCTAGGACCTCCTGCCTGAAGTCACCGTGCCTCCAGAAGAAAGTCCCCTTGCGTTCTTACTGCAATTTCAGTCCGGTTCTTGCGGTGGCAATGCAGGCTTCTGAATAGCCACTGGCCCCAGAGGAGTAGCTAGGGCGTTCCTTGGTTGAGGCAGTCCACTTGATGCACAACCCCCTGCTTCGAGAATCTGATTCAGGCAAGCAAACACAAGGGGCCGTATGTCTCTTTTGACTTGTTAGAAACAACAGCAATGCATGCTGCGTTTGCGCATGAAATCGGGGGCCTGATTGAAACATGCTCGCTTTCCAATTTGGAAGGCTGCATTCACGGTGCCTTGAAGCTACCTGAAATCCCTGCTGTTGACAGACCTGGGAACCCTGTAGGAATGCTTCTGGGAAGACACTGAGTTTGCTCGGTCTAAACAAGGTGCTTCCATGGCCGCCGTGGTGGTCAGCCTGACAAGCTGTAGAAGTCAAGAGAAACTCAACGTGAGAACTTGCCTCCAGGTTAGGCCCTGAGTAGCCGGGCAGAAAGGGAGGCATGCAGCTGTTTCCACGAGTTCTTTGTAGCTCTTCGCCTTTACTTTCAGGGAAGTACCCTTCTGAGGACTCGTAGGCCCCTCTGGTTTGCATCCATTTTCCTCCATGTCAGTTAGTATCTCCAGACCCCGGTGGACCAGCTGAGCAACATCGAGGCCCAGTGGTCTTCCCCTCGGATGCCCTCCGTGCGTGCCGAGTGATGGGCAACACACTGCGCGTTCCTTGAGGAGAGCTCTATTTCCAGAGCCCTCAAACAGCTTCAGGACACGATTTCTGGTGTGTCCGAAGCGCCCAGGAGACACCGGTTGCCGCCCTTGTGTGAGCTGCCCAGAGGAAACACTCTGCTTTACATACTTCGCGGACCTCGTACCTGAAGTCACTCAGCTCGAGGAGAAAGTCAGCATCTTTCAAAGCTGTGTCGCTAACGGGACACTCAGTGTGAGCACATGCCTGTAGGTTAAGGCCGGGCTTGCCCTGCAGAAACGGAGGCGTGCAGCACTTTCCATGAGGCCGTAGCCTCTGCTCTGCATATCTTTTATGGCAGTAGAGTTTTCCGGACACCTAGGAAAATCGCGTGGGCTTCCTGGTCCCGGCTGGAACACAGACTAACTCCAGGACCCCCTAGGTCTTCTTAGCAACATCCAGCCCCGTAGCCCTTTGGAGCCAACTCTCTCTACGCCGAGGGTAGGGAAACGCACAGCAGTCTCCACCGAAGCAGCTTAATTTCCCCATCACACCCACACGTTCACGAACAGAATTTTGGCACGTCTCACAGGCCTTGAGGTCTTACGCCTTGTCCTAGTCTGAGCTGCACTGAGAGGACCCTGGCCTCGCATTCCATCTAGGACCTCCTGCCTGAAGTCACCGTGCCTCCAGAAGAAAGTTCCCTTGCGTTCTTACTGCAATTTCAGTCCGGTTCTTGTGGTGGCAATGCAGGCTTCTGAATAGCCACAGGCCCCAGAGGAGTAGATAGGGCGTTCCTTGGTTGAGGCAGTTCACTTGATGCACAACCCCTGCTTCGAGAAGATGATTCAGGCAAGCAAACACAGGGGGCCATGTGTCTCTTTAGGCTTGTTAGAAACAACAGCGATGTATGCTGAGTTTGCGCATGAAAACGGGGGCCTGTTTTAAGTATCCCCGCTTTCCAATTTGGAAGGCTGCATTCATGGTGCTTTGAAGCTACCTGAAATCCCTGCTGTTGACAGGCCTGGGAACCCTGTAGGAATGCTTCTGGGAAGAAAATGAGTTCGCTTGGTCTAAACCAGGTGATTCCATGGCCACCGTGGGGGTCAGCCTGGCAAACTCTAGAAGTAAAGAGAAACTCAACGTGAGAACTTGCCTCCAGCTTAGGCCCTGAATAGCGGGGCAGAAAGGGAGGCATGCAGCTGTTTCCACGAGTTTTTAGTAGCTCTTCGCCTTTACTTTCAGGGAAGTACCCTTCTGAGGACTCGTAGGCCCCTCTGGTTTGCATCCATTTTCCTCCATTGTCAGTGAGTATCTCCAGACCCCGGTGGACCAGCTGAGCAACATCGAGGCCCAGTGGTCTTCCTCTCGGATGCCCTCCGTGCGTGCCGATTGATGGGCAACACACTGCGCGTTACTTGAGGAGAGCTCTATTTCCAGAGCCCTCAAACAGCTTCAGGACACAATTTCTGGTGTGTCCGAAGCACCCAGGAAATACCGGTTGCCGCCCTTGTGTGAGCTGCCCAGAGAAAACACTCTGCTTTGCATACTTCGCGGACCTCGTACCTGAAGTCACTCAGCTCGAGGAGAAAGTCAGCATCTTTCAAAGCTGTGTCGCTAACGGGACACTCAGTGTGAGCACGTGCCTGTAGGTTAAGGCCGGACTTGCCCTGCAGAAACGGAGGCGTGCAGCACTTTCCATGAGGCCGTAGCCTCTGCTCTGCATATCTTTTATGGCAGTAGAGTTTTCCGGACACCTAGGAAAATCGCGTGGGCTCCCTGGTCCCGGCTGGAACATAGACTAACCCCAGGACCCCCTAGGTCTCCTAAGCAACATCCAGCCCCGTAGCCCTTTGGAACCAACTCTCTCTACGCCGAGGGTAGGGAAACGCACAGCAGTCTCCACCGAAGCAGCTTAATTTCCCCATCACACACACACGTTCACGAACAGAATTTTGGCACGTCTCACAGGCCTTGAGTTCTTACGCCTTGCCCTAGTCTGAGCTGCACTGAGAGGACCCTCAGCCTCGCATTCCCTCTAGGACCTCCTGCCTGAAGTCACCGTGCCTCCAGAAGAAAGTCCCCTTGCGTTCTTACTGCAATTTCAGTCCGGTTCTTGCGGTGGCAATGCAGGCTTCTGAATAGCCACAGGCCCCAGAGGAGTAGCTAGGGCGTTCCTTGGTTGAGGCAGTCCACTTGATGCACAACCCCCTGCTTCGAGAAGCTGATTCAGGCAAGCAAACACAAGGGGCCGTATGTCTCTTTTGACTTGTTAGAAACAACAGCAATGTATGCTGCGTTTGCGCATGAAATCGGGGGCCTGATTGAAACATCCTCGCTTTCCAATTTGGAAGGCTGCATTCACGGTGCCTTGAAGCTACCTGAAATCCCTGCTGTTGACAGGCCTGGGAACCCTGTAGGAATGCTTCTGGGAAGAAACTGAGTTTGCTCGGTCTATACCAGGTGCTTCCATGGCCGCCGTGGTGGTCAACCTGACAAGCTCTAGAAGTCAAGAGAAACTCAACGTGAGAACTTGCCTCCAGGTTAGGCCCTGAGTAGCCGGGCAGAAAGGGAGGCATGCAGCTGTTTCCACGAGTTCTTAGTAGCTCTTCGCCTTTACTTTCAGGGAAGTACCCTTCTGAGGACTCGTAGGCCCCTCTGGTTTGCATCCATTTTCCTCCATTGTCAGTGAGTATCTCCAGACCCCGGTGGACCAGCTGAGCAACATCGAGGCCCAGTGGTCTTCCCCTCGGATGCCCTCCGTGCGTGCCGAGTGATGGGCAACACACTGCGCGTTCCTTGAGGAGAGCTCTATTTCCAGAGGCCTCAAACAGCTTCAGGACACGATTTCTGGTGTGTCCGAAGCGCCCAGGAAATACCGGTTGCCGCCCTTGTGTGAGCTGCCCAGAGAAAACACTCTGCTTTGCATACTTCGCGGACCTCGTACCTGAAGTCACTCAGCTCGAGGAGAAAGTCAGCATCTTTCAAAGCTGTGTCGCTAACGGGACACTCAGTGTGAGCACATGCCTGTAGGTTAAGGCCGGACTTGCCCTGCAGAAACGGAGGCGTGCAGCACTTTCCATGAGGCCGTAGCCTCTGCTCTGCATATCTTTTATGGCAGTAGAGTTTTCCGGACACCTAGGAAAATCGCGTGGGCTCCCTGGTCCCGGCTGGAACATAGACTAACCCCAGGACCCCCTAGGTCTCCTAAGCAACATCCAGCCCCGTAGCCCTTTGGAACCAACTCTCTCTACGCCGAGGGTAGGGAAACGCACAGCACTCTCCACCGAAGCAGCTTAATTTCCCCATCACACCCACACGTTCACGAACAGAATTTTGGCACGTCTCACAGGCCTTGAGTTCTTACGCCTTGCCCTAGTCTGAGCTGCACTGAGAGGACCCTCGGCCTCGCATTCCCTCTAGGACCTCCTGCCTGAAGTCACCGTGCCTCCAGAAGAAAGTCCCCTTGCGTTCTTACTGCAATTTCAGTCCGGTTCTTGCGGTGGCAATGCAGGCTTCTGAATAGCCACTGGCCCCAGAGGAGTAGCTAGGGCGTTCCTTGGTTGAGGCAGTCCACTTGATGCACAACCCCCTGCTTCGAGAATCTGATTCAGGCAAGCAAACACAAGGGGCCGTATGTCTCTTTTGACTTGTTAGAAACAACAGCAATGCATGCTGCGTTTGCGCATGAAATCGGGGGCCTGATTGAAACATGCTCGCTTTCCAATTTGGAAGGCTGCATTCACGGTGCCTTGAAGCTACCTGAAATCCCTGCTGTTGACAGACCTGGGAACCCTGTAGGAATGCTTCTGGGAAGACACTGAGTTTGCTCGGTCTAAACAAGGTGCTTCCATGGCCGCCGTGGTGGTCAGCCTGACAAGCTGTAGAAGTCAAGAGAAACTCAACGTGAGAACTTGCCTCCAGGTTAGGCCCTGAGTAGCCGGGCAGAAAGGGAGGCATGCAGCTGTTTCCACGAGTTCTTTGTAGCTCTTCGCCTTTACTTTCAGGGAAGTACCCTTCTGAGGACTCGTAGGCCCCTCTGGTTTGCATCCATTTTCCTCCATGTCAGTTAGTATCTCCAGACCCCGGTGGACCAGCTGAGCAACATCGAGGCCCAGTGGTCTTCCCCTCGGATGCCCTCCGTGCGTGCCGAGTGATGGGCAACACACTGCGCGTTCCTTGAGGAGAGCTCTATTTCCAGAGCCCTCAAACAGCTTCAGGACACGATTTCTGGTGTGTCCGAAGCGCCCAGGAGACACCGGTTGCCGCCCTTGTGTGAGCTGCCCAGAGGAAACACTCTGCTTTACATACTTCGCGGACCTCGTACCTGAAGTCACTCAGCTCGAGGAGAAAGTCAGCATCTTTCAAAGCTGTGTCGCTAACGGGACACTCAGTGTGAGCACATGCCTGTAGGTTAAGGCCGGGCTTGCCCTGCAGAAACGGAGGCGTGCAGCACTTTCCATGAGGCCGTAGCCTCTGCTCTGCATATCTTTTATGGCAGTAGAGTTTTCCGGACACCTAGGAAAATCGCGTGGGCTTCCTGGTCCCGGCTGGAACACAGACTAACTCCAGGACCCCCTAGGTCTTCTTAGCAACATCCAGCCCCGTAGCCCTTTGGAGCCAACTCTCTCTACGCCGAGGGTAGGGAAACGCACAGCAGTCTCCACCGAAGCAGCTTAATTTCCCCATCACACCCACACGTTCACGAACAGAATTTTGGCACGTCTCACAGGCCTTGAGGTCTTACGCCTTGTCCTAGTCTGAGCTGCACTGAGAGGACCCTGGCCTCGCATTCCATCTAGGACCTCCTGCCTGAAGTCACCGTGCCTCCAGAAGAAAGTTCCCTTGCGTTCTTACTGCAATTTCAGTCCGGTTCTTGTGGTGGCAATGCAGGCTTCTGAATAGCCACAGGCCCCAGAGGAGTAGATAGGGCGTTCCTTGGTTGAGGCAGTTCACTTGATGCACAACCCCTGCTTCGAGAAGATGATTCAGGCAAGCAAACACAGGGGGCCATGTGTCTCTTTAGGCTTGTTAGAAACAACAGCGATGTATGCTGAGTTTGCGCATGAAAACGGGGGCCTGTTTTAAGTATCCCCGCTTTCCAATTTGGAAGGCTGCATTCATGGTGCTTTGAAGCTACCTGAAATCCCTGCTGTTGACAGGCCTGGGAACCCTGTAGGAATGCTTCTGGGAAGAAAATGAGTTCGCTTGGTCTAAACCAGGTGATTCCATGGCCACCGTGGGGGTCAGCCTGGCAAACTCTAGAAGTAAAGAGAAACTCAACGTGAGAACTTGCCTCCAGCTTAGGCCCTGAATAGCGGGGCAGAAAGGGAGGCATGCAGCTGTTTCCACGAGTTTTTAGTAGCTCTTCGCCTTTACTTTCAGGGAAGTACCCTTCTGAGGACTCGTAGGCCCCTCTGGTTTGCATCCATTTTCCTCCATTGTCAGTGAGTATCTCCAGACCCCGGTGGACCAGCTGAGCAACATCGAGGCCCAGTGGTCTTCCTCTCGGATGCCCTCCGTGCGTGCCGATTGATGGGCAACACACTGCGCGTTACTTGAGGAGAGCTCTATTTCCAGAGCCCTCAAACAGCTTCAGGACACAATTTCTGGTGTGTCCGAAGCACCCAGGAAATACCGGTTGCCGCCCTTGTGTGAGCTGCCCAGAGAAAACACTCTGCTTTGCATACTTCGCGGACCTCGTACCTGAAGTCACTCAGCTCGAGGAGAAAGTCAGCATCTTTCAAAGCTGTGTCGCTAACGGGACACTCAGTGTGAGCACGTGCCTGTAGGTTAAGGCCGGACTTGCCCTGCAGAAACGGAGGCGTGCAGCACTTTCCATGAGGCCGTAGCCTCTGCTCTGCATATCTTTTATGGCAGTAGAGTTTTCCGGACACCTAGGAAAATCGCGTGGGCTCCCTGGTCCCGGCTGGAACATAGACTAACCCCAGGACCCCCTAGGTCTCCTAAGCAACATCCAGCCCCGTAGCCCTTTGGAACCAACTCTCTCTACGCCGAGGGTAGGGAAACGCACAGCAGTCTCCACCGAAGCAGCTTAATTTCCCCATCACACACACACGTTCACGAACAGAATTTTGGCACGTCTCACAGGCCTTGAGTTCTTACGCCTTGCCCTAGTCTGAGCTGCACTGAGAGGACCCTCAGCCTCGCATTCCCTCTAGGACCTCCTGCCTGAAGTCACCGTGCCTCCAGAAGAAAGTCCCCTTGCGTTCTTACTGCAATTTCAGTCCGGTTCTTGCGGTGGCAATGCAGGCTTCTGAATAGCCACAGGCCCCAGAGGAGTAGCTAGGGCGTTCCTTGGTTGAGGCAGTCCACTTGATGCACAACCCCCTGCTTCGAGAAGCTGATTCAGGCAAGCAAACACAAGGGGCCGTATGTCTCTTTTGACTTGTTAGAAACAACAGCAATGTATGCTGCGTTTGCGCATGAAATCGGGGGCCTGATTGAAACATCCTCGCTTTCCAATTTGGAAGGCTGCATTCACGGTGCCTTGAAGCTACCTGAAATCCCTGCTGTTGACAGGCCTGGGAACCCTGTAGGAATGCTTCTGGGAAGAAACTGAGTTTGCTCGGTCTATACCAGGTGCTTCCATGGCCGCCGTGGTGGTCAACCTGACAAGCTCTAGAAGTCAAGAGAAACTCAACGTGAGAACTTGCCTCCAGGTTAGGCCCTGAGTAGCCGGGCAGAAAGGGAGGCATGCAGCTGTTTCCACGAGTTCTTAGTAGCTCTTCGCCTTTACTTTCAGGGAAGTACCCTTCTGAGGACTCGTAGGCCCCTCTGGTTTGCATCCATTTTCCTCCATTGTCAGTGAGTATCTCCAGACCCCGGTGGACCAGCTGAGCAACATCGAGGCCCAGTGGTCTTCCCCTCGGATGCCCTCCGTGCGTGCCGAGTGATGGGCAACACACTGCGCGTTCCTTGAGGAGAGCTCTATTTCCAGAGGCCTCAAACAGCTTCAGGACACGATTTCTGGTGTGTCCGAAGCGCCCAGGAAATACCGGTTGCCGCCCTTGTGTGAGCTGCCCAGAGAAAACACTCTGCTTTGCATACTTCGCGGACCTCGTACCTGAAGTCACTCAGCTCGAGGAGAAAGTCAGCATCTTTCAAAGCTGTGTCGCTAACGGGACACTCAGTGTGAGCACATGCCTGTAGGTTAAGGCCGGACTTGCCCTGCAGAAACGGAGGCGTGCAGCACTTTCCATGAGGCCGTAGCCTCTGCTCTGCATATCTTTTATGGCAGTAGAGTTTTCCGGACACCTAGGAAAATCGCGTGGGCTCCCTGGTCCCGGCTGGAACATAGACTAACCCCAGGACCCCCTAGGTCTCCTAAGCAACATCCAGCCCCGTAGCCCTTTGGAACCAACTCTCTCTACGCCGAGGGTAGGGAAACGCACAGCACTCTCCACCGAAGCAGCTTAATTTCCCCATCACACCCACACGTTCACGAACAGAATTTTGGCACGTCTCACAGGCCTTGAGTTCTTACGCCTTGCCCTAGTCTGAGCTGCACTGAGAGGACCCTCGGCCTCGCATTCCCTCTAGGACCTCCTGCCTGAAGACACCGTGCCTCCAGAAGAAAGTCCCCTTGCGTTCTTACTGCAATTTCAGTCCGGTTCTTGCGGTGGCAATGCAGGCTTCTGAATAGCCACTGGCCCCAGAGGAGTAGCTAGGGCGTTCCTTGGTTGAGGCAGTCCACTTGATGCACAACCCCCTGCTTCGAGAATCTGATTCAGGCAAGCAAACACAAGGGGCCGTATGTCTCTTTTGACTTGTTAGAAACAACAGCAATGCATGCTGCGTTTGCGCATGAAATCGGGGGCCTGATTGAAACATGCTCGCTTTCCAATTTGGAAGGCTGCATTCACGGTGCCTTGAAGCTACCTGAAATCCCTGCTGTTGACAGACCTGGGAACCCTGTAGGAATGCTTCTGGGAAGACACTGAGTTTGCTCGGTCTAAACAAGGTGCTTCCATGGCCGCCGTGGTGGTCAGCCTGACAAGCTGTAGAAGTCAAGAGAAACTCAACGTGAGAACTTGCCTCCAGGTTAGGCCCTGAGTAGCCGGGCAGAAAGGGAGGCATGCAGCTGTTTCTACGAGTTCTTTGTAGCTCTTCGCCTTTACTTTCAGGGAAGTACCCTTCTGAGGACTCGTAGGCCCCTCTGGTTTGCATCCATTTTCCTCCATGTCAGTTAGTATCTCCAGACCCCGGTGGACCAGCTGAGCAACATCGAGGCCCAGTGGTCTTCCCCTCGGATGCCCTCCGTGCGTGCCGAGTGATGGGCAAAACACTGCGCGTTCCTTGAGGAGAGCTCTATTTCCAGAGCCCTCAAACAGCTTCAGGACACGATTTCTGGTGTGTCCGAAGCGCCCAGGAGACACCGGTTGCCGCCCTTGTGTGAGCTGCCCAGAGGAAACACTCTGCTTTACATACTTCGCGGACCTCGTACCTGAAGTCACTCAGCTCGAGGAGAAAGTCAGCATCTTTCAAAGCTGTGTCGCTAACGGGACACTCAGTGTGAGCACATGCCTGTAGGTTAAGGCCGGGCTTGCCCTGCAGAAACGGAGGCGTGCAGCACTTTCCATGAGGCCGTAGCCTCTGCTCTGCATATCTTTTATGGCAGTAGAGTTTTCCGGACACCTTGGAAAATCGCGTGGGCTCCCTGGTCCCGGCTGGAACACAGACTAACTCCAGGACCCCCTAGGTCTTCTTAGCAACATCCAGCCCCGTAGCCCTTTGGAGCCAACTCTCTCTACGCCGAGGGTAGGGAAACGCACAGCAGTCTCCACCGAAGCAGCTTAATTTCCCCATCACACCCACACGTTCACGAACAGAATTTTGGCACGTCTCACAGGCCTTGAGGTCTTACGCCTTGTCCTAGTCTGAGCTGCACTGAGAGGACCCTGGCCTCGCATTCCATCTAGGACCTCCTGCCTGAAGTCACCGTGCCTCCAGAAGAAAGTTCCCTTGCGTTCTTACTGCAATTTCAGTCCGGTTCTTGTGGTGGCAATGCAGGCTTCTGAATAGCCACAGGCCCCAGAGGAGTAGATAGGGCGTTCCTTGGTTGAGGCAGTTCACTTGATGCACAACCCCTGCTTCGAGAAGATGATTCAGGCAAGCAAACACAGGGGGCCATGTGTCTCTTTAGGCTTGTTAGAAACAACAGCGATGTATGCTGAGTTTGCGCATGAAAACGGGGGCCTGTTTTAAGTATCCCCGCTTTCCAATTTGGAAGGCTGCATTCATGGTGCTTTGAAGCTACCTGAAATCCCTGCTGTTGACAGGCCTGGGAACCCTGTAGGAATGCTTCTGGGAAGAAAATGAGTTCGCTTGGTCTAAACCAGGTGATTCCATGGCCACCGTGGGGGTCAGCCTGACAAACTCTAGAAGTAAAGAGAAACTCAACGTGAGAACTTGCCTCCAGCTTAGGCCCTGAATAGCGGGGCAGAAAGGGAGGCATGCAGCTGTTTCCACGAGTTTTTAGTAGCTCTTCGCCTTTACTTTCAGGGAAGTACCCTTCTGAGGACTCGTAGGCCCCTCTGGTTTGCATCCATTTTCCTCCATTGTCAGTGAGTATCTCCAGACCCCGGTGGACCAGCTGAGCAACATCGAGGCCCAGTGGTCTTCCTCTCGGATGCCCTCCGTGCGTGCCGATTGATGGGCAACACACTGCGCGTTACTTGAGGAGAGCTCTATTTCCAGAGCCCTCAAACAGCTTCAGGACACGATTTCTGGTGTGTCCGAAGCACCCAGGAAATACCGGTTGCCGCCCTTGTGTGAGCTGCCCAGAGAAAACACTCTGCTTTGCATACTTCGCGGACCTCGTACCTGAAGTCACTCAGCTCGAGGAGAAAGTCAGCATCTTTCAAAGCTGTGTCGCTAACGGGACACTCAGTGTGAGCACATGCCTGTAGGTTAAGGCCGGACTTGCCCTGCAGAAACGGAGGTGTGCAGCACTTTCCATGAGGCCGTAGCCTCTGCTCTGCATATCTTTTATGGCAGTAGAGTTTTCCGGACACCTAGGAAAATCGCGTGGGCTCCCTGGTCCCGGCTGGAACACAGACTAACCCCAGGACCCCCTAGGTCTCCTAAGCAACATCCAGCCCCGTAGCCCTTTGGAGCCAACTCTCTCTACGCCGAGGGTAGGGAAACGCACAGCAGTCTCCACCGAAGCAGCTTAATTTCCCCATCACACCCACACGTTCACGAACAGAATTTTGGCACGTCTCACAGGCCTTGAGGTCTTACGCCTTGCCCTAGTCTGAGCTGCACTGAGAGCACCCTCGGCCTCGCATTCCATCTAGGACCTCCTGCCTGAAGTCACCGTGCCTCCAGAAGAAAGTCCCCTTGCGTTCTTACTGCAATTTCAGTCCGGTTCTTGCGGTGGCAATGCAGGCTTCTGAATAGCCACAGGCCCCAGAGGAGTAGCTAGGGCGTTCCTTGGTTGAGGCAGTCCACTTGATGCACAACCCCCTGCTTCGAGAAGCTGATTCAGGCAAGCAAACACAAGGGGTCATGTGTCTCTTTTGACTTGTTAGAAACAACAGCAATGTATGATGCGTTTGCGCATGACATCGGGGGCCTGATTGAAACATCCTCGCTTTCCAATTTGGAAGGCTGCATTCACGGTGCCTTGAAGCTACCTGAAATCCCTGCTGTTGACAGGCCTGGGAACCCTGTAGGAATGCTTCTGGGAAGAAACTGAGTTTGCTCGGTCTAAAGCAGGTGCTTCCATGGCCGCCGTGGTGGTCAGCCTGACAAGCTCTAGAAGTCAAGAGAAACTCAACGTGAGAACTTGCCTCCAGGTTAGGCCCTGAGTAGCCGGGCAGAAAGGGAGGCATGCAGCTGTTTCCACGAGTTCTTAGTAGCTCTTCGCCTTTACTTTCAGGGAAGTACCCTTCTGAGGACTCGTAGGCCCCTCTGGTTTGCATCCATTTTCCTCCATTGTCAGTGAGTATCTCCAGACCCCGGTGGACCAGCTGAGCAACATCGAGGCCCAGTGCTCTTCCCCTCGGATGCCCTCCGTGCTTGCTGAGTGATGGGCAACACACTGCGCGTTCCTTGAGGAGAGCTCTATTTCCAGAGCCCTCAAACAGCTTCAGGACACGATTTCTGGTGTGTCCGAAGCGCCCAGGAAATACCGGTTGCCGCCCCTGTGTGAGCTGCCCAGAGAAAACAGTCTGCTTTGCATACTTCGCGGACCTCGTACCTGAAGTCACTCAGCTCGAGGAGAAAGTCAGCATCTTTCAAAGCTGTGTCGCTAACGGGACACTCAGTGTGAGCACATGCCTGTAGGTTAAGGCCGGACTTGCCCTGCAGAAACGGAGGCGTGCAGCACTTTCCATGAGGCCGTAGCCTCTGCTCTGCATATCTTTTATGGCAGTAGAGTTTTCCGGACACCTAGGAAAATCGCGTGGGCTCCCTGGTCCCGGCTGGAACACAGACTAACCCCAGGACCCCCTAAGTCTCCTAAGCAACATCCAGCCCCGTAGCCCTTTGGAGCCAACTCTCTCTACGCCGAGGGTAGGGAAACGCACAGCAGTCTCCACCGAAGCAGCTTAATTTCCCCATCACACCCACACGTTCACGAACAGAATTTTGGCACGTCTCACAGGCCTTGAGGTCTTACGCCTTGCCCTAGTCTGACCTGCACTGAGAGCACCCTCGGCCTCGCATTCCATCTAGGACCTCCTGCCTGAAGTCACCGTGCCTCCAGAAGAAAGTCCCCTTGCGTTCTTACTGCAATTTCAGTCCGGTTCTTGCGGTGGCAATGCAGGCTTCTGAATAGCCACAGGCCCCAGAGGAGTAGCTAGGGCGTTCCTTGGTTGAGGCAGTCCATTTGATGCACAAACCCCTGCTTCGAGAAGCTGATTCAGGCAAGCAAACACAAGGGGTCATGTGTCTCTTTTGTCTTGTTAGAAACAACAGCAATGTATGATGCGTTTGCGCATGACATCGGGGGCCTGATTGAAACATCCTCGCTTTCCAATTCGGAAGGCTGCATTCACGGTGCCTTGAAGCTACCTGAAATCCCTGCTGTTGACAGGCCTGGGAACACTGTAGGAATGCTTCTGGGAAGAAACTGAGTTTGCTCGGTCTAAACCAGGTGCTTCCATGGCCGCCGTGGTGGTCAGCCTGACAAGCTCTAGAAGTCAAGAGAAACTCAACGTGAGAACTTGCCTCCAGGTTAGGCCCTGAGTAGCCGGGCAGATAGGGAGGCATGCAGCTGTTTCCACGAGTTCTTAGTAGCTCTTCGCCTTTACTTTCTGCGAAGTACCCTTCTGAGGACTCGTAGGCCCCTCTGGTTTGCATCCATTTTCCTCCATTGTCAGTGAGTATCTCCAGACCCCGGTGGACCAGCTGAGCAACATCGAGGCCCAGTGGTCTTCCCCTCGGATGCCCTCCGTGCGTGCTGAGTGATGGGCAACACACTGCGCGTTCCTTGAGGAGAGCTCTATTTCCAGAGCCCTCAAACAGCTTCAGGACACGATTTCTGGTGTGTCCGAAGCGCCCAGGAAATACCGGTTGCCGCCCTTGTGTGAGCTGCCCAGAGAAAACACTCTGCTTTGCATACTTCGCGGACCTCGTACCTGAAGTCACTCAGCTCGAGGAGAAAGTCAGCATCTTTCAAAGCTGTGTCGCTAACGGGACACTCAGTGTGAGCACATGCCTGTAGGTTAAGGCCGGACTTGCCCTGCAGAAACGGAGGCGTGCAGCACTTTCCATGAGGCCGTAGCCTCTGCTCTGCATATCTTTTATGGCAGTAGAGTTTTCCGGACACCTAGGAAAATCGCGTGGGCTCCCTGGTCCCGGCTGGAACACAGACTAACCCCAGGACCCCCTAGGTCTCCTAAGCAACATCCAGCCCCGTAGCCCTTTGAAGCCAACTCTCTCTACGCCGAGGGTAGGGAAACGCACAGCAGTCTCCACCGAAGCAGCTTAATTTCCCCATCACACCCACACGTTCACGAACAGCATTTTGGCACGTCTCACAGGCCTTGAGGTCTTACGCCTTGCCCTAGTCTGAGCTGCACTGAGAGGACCCTCGGCCTCGCATTCCATCTAGGACCTCCTGCCTGAAGTCACCGTGCCTCCAGAAGAAAGTCCCCTTGCGTTCTTACTGCAATTTCAGTCCGGTTCTTGCGGTGGCAATGCAGGCTTCTGAATAGACACAGGCCCCAGAGGAGTAGCTAGGGCGTTCCTTGGTTGAGGCAGTCCACTTGATGCACAAACCCCTGCTTCGAGAAGCTGATTCAGGCAAGCAAACACAAGGGGCCATGTGCCTCTTTTGACTTGTTAGAAGCAGCAGCAATGTATGCTGCGTTTGCGCATGATATCGGGGGCCTGATTGAAACATCCTCGCTTTCCAATTTGGAAGGCTGCATTCACGGTGCCTTGAAGCTACCTGAAATCCCTGCTGTTGACAGGCCTGGGAACCCTGTAGGAATGCTTCTGGGAAGAAACTGAGTTTGCTCGGTCTATACCAGGTGCTTCCATGGCCGCCGTGGTGGTCAGTCTGACAAGCTCTAGAAGTCAAGAGAAACTCAACGTGAGAACTTGCCTCCAGGTTAGGCCCTGAGTAGCCGGGCAGAAAGGGAGGCATGCAGCTGTTTCCACGAGTTCTTAGTAGATCTTCGCCTTTACTTTCAGGGAAGTACCCTTCTGAGGACTCGTAGGCCCCTCTGGTTTGCATCCATTTTCCTCCATTGTCAGTGAGTATCTCCAGACCCCGGTGGACCAGCTGAGCAACATCGAGGCCCAGTGGTCTTACCCTCGGATGCCTTCCGTGCGTGCCGAGTGATGGGCAACACACTGCGCGTTCCTTGAGGAGAGCTCTATTTCCAGAGCCCTCAAACAGCTTCAGGACACGATTTCTGGTGTGTCCGAAGCGCCCAGGAAATACCGGTTGCCGCCCTTGTGTGAGCTGCCCAGAGAAAACACTCTGCTTTGCATACTTCGCGGACCTCGTACCTGAAGTCACTCAGCTCGAGGAGAAAGTCAGCATCTTTCAAAGCTGTGTCGCTAACGGGACACTCAGTTTGAGCACATGCCTGTAGGTTAAGGCCGGACTTGCCCTGCAGAAACGGAGGCGTGCAGCACTTTCCATGAGGCCGTAGCCTCTGCTCTGCATATCTTTTATGGCAGTAGAGTTTTACGGACACCTAGGAAAATCGCGTGGGCTCCCTGGTCCCGGCTGGAACAGAGACTAACCCCAGGACCCCTTAGGTCTCCTAAGCAACATCCAGCCCCGTAGCCCTTTGGAGCCAACTCTCTCTACGCCGAAGGTAGGGAAACGCACAGCAGTCTCCACCGAAGCAGCTTAATTTCCCCATCACACCCACACGTTCACGAACAGAATTTTGGCACGTCTCACAGGCCTTGAGGTCTTACGCCTTGCCCTAGTCTGAGCTGCACTGAGAGGACCCTCGGCCTCGCATTCCATCTAGGACCTCCTGCCTGAAGTCACCGTGCCTCCAGAAGAAAGTCCCTTTGCGTTCTTACTGCAATTTCAGTCCGGTTCTTGCGGTGGCAATGCAGGCTTCTGAATAGCCACAGGCCCCAGAGGAGCAGCTAGGGCGTTCCTTGGTTGAGGCAGTCCACTTGATGCACAACCCCCTGCTTCGAGAAACTGATTCAGGCAAGCAAACACAAGGGGCCATGTGCCTCTTTTGACTTGTTAGAAGCAGCAGCAATGTATGCTGCGTTTGCGCATGAAATCGGGGACCTGATTGAAACATCCTCGCTTTCCAATTTGGAAGGCTGCATTCACGGTGCCTTGAAGCTACCTGAAATCCCTGCTGTTGACAGGCCTGGGAACCCTGTAGGAATGCTTCTGGGAAGAAACTGAGTTTGCTCGGTCTAAAGCAGGTGCTTCCATGGCCGCCGTGGTGGTCAGCCTGACAAGCTCTAGAAGTCAAGAGAAACTCAACGTGAGAACTTGCCTCCAGGTTAGGCCCTGAGTAGCCGGGCAGAAAGGGAGGCATGCAGCTGTTTCCACGAGTTCTTAGTAGCTCTTCGCCTTTACTTTCAGGGAAGTACCCTTCTGAGGACTCGTAGGCCCCTCTGGTTTGCATCCATTTTCCTCCATTGTCAGTGAGTATCTCCAGACCCCGGTGGACCAGCTGAGCAACATCGAGGCCCAGTGGTTTTCCCCTCGGTTGCCCTCCGTGCGTGCCGAGTGATGGGCAACACACTGCGCGTTCCTTGAGGAGAGCTCTATTTCCAGAGCCCTCAAACAGCTTCAGGACACGATTTCTGGTGTGTCCGAAGCGCCCAGGAAATACCGGTTGCCGCCCTTGTGTGAGCTGCCAAGAGAAAACACTCTGCTTTGCATACTTCGCGGACCTCGTACCTGAAGTCACGCAGCTCGAGGAGAAAGTCAGCATCTTTCAAAGCTGTGTCGCTAACGGGACACTCAGTGTGAGCACATGCCTGTAGGTTAAGGCCGGACTTGCCCTGCAGAAACGGAGGCGTGCAGCACTTTCCATGAGGCCGTAGCCTCTGCTCTGCATATCTTTTATGGCAGTAGAGTTTTCCGGACACCTAGGAAAATCGCGTGGGCTCCCTGGTCCCGGCTGGAACACAGACTAACCCCAGGACCCCCTAGGTCTCCTAAGCAACATCCAGCCCCGTAGCCCTTTGGAGCCAATTCTCTCTACGCCGAGGGTAGGGAAACGCACAGCAGTCTCCACCGAAGCAGCTTAATTTCCCCATCACACCCACACGTTCACGAACAGAATTTTGGCACGTCTCACAGGCCTTGAGGTCTTACGCCTTGTCCTAGTCTGAGCTGCACTGAGAGGACACTCGGCCTCGCATTCCATCTAGGACCTCCTGCCTGAAGTCACCGTGCCTCCAGAAGAAAGTCCCCTTGCGTTCTTACTGCAATTTCAGTCCGGTTCCTGCGGTGGCAATGCAGGTTTCTGAATAGCCACAGGCCCCAGAGGAGTAGCTAGGGCGTTCCTTCGTTGAGGCAGTCCACTTGATGCACAACCCCCTGCTTCGAGAAGCTGATTCAGGCAAGCAAACACAAGGGGTCATGTGTCTGTTTTGACTTGTTAGAAACAACAGCAATGTATGCTGCCTTTGCGCATGAAATCGGGGGCCTGATTGAAACATCCTCGCTTTCCAACTTGGAAGGCTGCATTCACGGTGCCTTGAAGCTACCTGAAATCCCTGCTGTTGACAGGCCTGGGAACCCTGTAGGAATGCTTCTGGGAAGAAACTGAGTTTGCTCGGTCTAAACCAGGTGCTTCCATGGCCGCCGTGGTGGTCAGCCTGACAAGCTCTAGAAGTCAAGAGAAACTCAACGTGAGAACTTGCCGCCAGGTTAGGCCCTGAGTAGCCGGGCAGAAAGGGAGGCATGCAGCTGTTTCCAAGAGTTCTTAGTAGATCTTCGCCTTTACTTTCAGGGAAGTACCCTTCTGAGGACTCGTAGGCCCCTCTGGTTTGCATCCATTTTCCTCCATTGTCAGTGAGTATCTCCAGACCCCGGTGGACCAGCTGAGCAACATCGAGGCCCAGTGGTTTTCCCCTTGGATGCCCTCCGTGCGTACCGAGTGATGGGCAACACACTGCGCGTTCCTTGAGGAGAGCTCTATTTCCAGAGCCCTCAAACAGCTTCAGGACACGATTTCTGGTGTGTCCGAAGTGCCCAGGAAATACCGGTTGCCGCCCTTGTGTGAGCTGCCAAGAGAAAACACTCTGCTTTGCATACTTCGCGGACTTCGGACCTGAAGTCACTCAGCTCGAGGAGAAAGTCAGCATCTTTCAAAGCTGTGTCGCTAACGGGACACTCAGTGTGAGCACATGCCTGTAGGTTAAGGCCGGACTTGCCCTGCAGAAACGGAGGCGTGCAGCACTTTCCATGAGGCCGTAGCCTCTGCTCTGCATATCTTTTATGGCAGTAGAATTTTCCGGACACCTAGGAAAATCGCGTGGGCTCCCTGGTCCCGGCTGGAACACAGACTAACTCCAGGACCCCCTAGGTCTCCTAAGCAACATCCAGCCCCGTAGCCCTTTGGAGCCAACTCTATCTACGCCGAGGGTAGGGAAACGCACAGCAGTCTCCACCGAAGCAGCTTAATTTCCCCATCACACCCACACGTTCACGAATAGAATTTTGGCACGTCTCACAGGCCTTGAGGTCTTACGCCTTGCCCTAGTCTGAGCTGCACTGAGAGCACCCTCGGCCTCGCATTCCATCTAGGACCTCCTGCCTGAAGTCACCGTGCCTCCAGAAGAAAGTCCCCTTGCGTTCTTACTGCAATTTCAGTCCGGTTCTTGCGGTGACAATGCAGGCTTCTGAATAGCCACAGGCCCCAGAGGAGTAGCTAGGGCGTTCCTTGGTTGAGGCAGTCCACTTGATGCACAACCCCCTGCTTCGAGAAGCTGATTCAGGCAAGCAAACACAAGGGGTCATGTGTCTCTTTTGACTTGTTAGAAACAACAGCAATGTATGATGCGTTTGCGCATGACATCGGGGGCCTGATTGAAACATCCTCGCTTTCCAATTCGGAAGGCTGCATTCACGGTGCCTTGAAGCTACCTGAAATCCCTGCTGTTGACAGGCCTGGGAACACTGTAGGAATGCTTCTGGGAAGAACCTGAGTTTGCTCGGTCTAAACCAGGTGCTTCCATGGCCGCCGTGGTGGTCAGCCTGACAAGCTCTAGAAGTCAAGAGAAACTCAACGTGAGAACTTGCCTCCAGGTTAGGCCCTGAGTAGCCGGGCAGAAAGGGAGGCATGCAGCTGTTTCCACGAGTTCTTAGTAGCTCTTCGCCTTTACTTTCTGCGAAGTACCCTTCTGAGGACTCGTAGGCCCCTCTGGTTTGCATCCATTTTCCTCCATTGTCAGTGAGTATCTCCAGACCCCGGTGGACCAGCTGAGCAACATCGAGGCCCAGTGCTCTTCCCCTCGGATGCCCTCCGTGCTTGCTGAGTGATGGGCAACACACTGCGCGTTCCTTGAGGAGAGCTCTATTTCCAGAGCCCTCAAACAGCTTCAGGACACGATTTCTGGTGTGTCCGAAGCGCCCAGGAAATACCGGTTGCCGCCCTTGTGTGAGCTGCCAAGAGAAAACACTCTGCTTTGCATACTTCGCGGACCTCGTACCTGAAGTCACTCAGCTCGAGGAGAAAGTCAGCATCTTTCAAAGCTGTGTCGCTAACGGGACACTCAGTGTGAGCACATGCCTGTAGGTTAAGGCCGGACTTGCCCTGCAGAAACGGAGGCGTGCAGCACTTTCCATGAGGCCGTAGCCTCGGCTCTGCATATCTTTTATGGCAGTAGAGTTTTCCGGACACCTAGGAAAATCGCGTGGGCTCCCTGGTCCCGGCTGGAACACAGACTAACCCCAGGACCCCTTAGGTCTCCTAAGCAACATCCAGCCCCGTAGCCCTTTGGAGCCAACTCTCTCTACGCCGAGGGTAGGGAAACGCACAGCAGTCTCCACCGAAGCAGCTTAATTTCCCCATCACACCCACACGTTCACGAACAGCATTTTGGCACGTCTCACAGGCCTTGAGGTCTTACGCCTTGCCCTAGTCTGAGCTGCACTGAGAGGACCCTCGGCCTCGCATTCCATCTAGGACCTCCTGCCTGAAGTCACCGTGCCTCCAGAAGAAAGTCCCCTTGCGTTCTTACTGCAATTTCAGTCCGGTTCTTGCGGTGGCAATGCAGGCTTCTGAATAGACACAGGCCCCAGAGGAGCAGCTAGGGCGTTCCTTGGTTGAGGCAGTCCACTTGATGCACAACCCCCTGCTTCGAGAAGCTTATTCAGGCAAGCAAACACAAGGGGCCATGTGCCTCTTTTCACTTGTTAGAAGCAGCAGCAATGTATGCTTCGTTTGCGCATGAAATCGGGGGCCTGATTGAAACATCCTCGCTTTCCAATTTGGAAGGCTGCATTCACGGTGCCTAGAAGCTACCTGAAATCCCTGCTGTTGACAGGCCTGGGAACCCTGTAGGAATGTTTCTGGGAAGAAACTGAGTTTGCTCGGTCTATACCAGCTGCTTCCATGGCCGCCGTGGTGGTCAGCCTGACAAGCTCTAGAAGTCAAGAGAAACTCAACGTGAGAACTTGCCTCCAGGTTAGGCCCTGAGTAGCCGGGCAGAAAGGGAGGCATGCAGCTGTTTCCACGAGTTCTTAGTAGATCTTCGCCTTTACTTTCAGGGAAGTACCCTTCTGAGGACTCGTAGGCCCCTCTGGTTTGCATCCATTTTCCTCCATTGTCAGTGAGTATCTCCAGACCCCGGTGGACCAGCTGAGCAACATCGAGGCCCAGTGGTTTTCCCCTCGGTTGCCCTCCGTGCGTGCCGAGTGATGGGCAACACACTGCGCGTTCCTTGAGGAGAGCTCTATTTCCAGAGCCCTCAAACAGCTTCAGGACACGATTTCTGGTGTGTCCGAAGCGCCCAGGAAATAACGGTTGCCGCCCTTGTGTGAGCTGCCAAGAGAAAACACTCTGCTTTGCATACTTCGCGGACCTCGGACCTGAAGTCACTCAGCTCGAGGAGAAAGTCAGCATCTTTCAAAGCTGTGTCGCTAACGGGACACTCAGTGTGAGCACATGCCTGTAGGTTAAGGCCGGACTTGCCCTGCAGAAACGGAGGCGTGCAGCACTTTCCATGAGGCCGTAGCCTCTGCTCTGCATATCTTTTATGGCAGTAGAGTTTTCCGGACACCTAGGAAAATCGCGTGGGCTCCCTGGTCCCGGCTGGAACACAGACTAACCCCAGGACCCCCTAGGTCTCCTAAGCAACATCCAGCCCCGTAGCCCTTTGGAGCCAATTCTCTCTACGCCGAGGGTAGGGAAACGCACAGCAGTCTCCACCGAAGCAGCTTAATTTCCCCATCACACCCACACGTTCACGAACAGAATTTTGGCACGTCTCACAGGCCTTGAGGTCTTACGCCTTGTCCTAGTCTGAGCTGCACTGAGAGGACCCTCGGCCTCGCATTCCATCTAGGACCTCCTGCCTGAAGTCACCGTGCCTCCAGAAGAAAGTCCCCTTGCGTTCTTACTGCAATTTCAGTCCGGTTCCTGCGGTGGCAATGCAGGTTTCTGAATAGCCACAGGCCCCAGAGGAGTAGCTAGGGCGTTCCTTCGTTGAGGCAGTCCACTTGATGCACAACCCCCTGCTTCGAGAAGCTGATTCAGGCAAGCAAACACAAGGGGTCATGTGTCTGTTTTGACTTGTTAGAAACAACAGCAATGTATGCTGCGTTTGCGCATGAAATCGGGGGCCTGATTGAAACATCCTCGCTTTCCAATTTGGAAGGCTGCATTCACGGTGCCTTGAAGCTACCTGAAATCCCTGCTGTTGACAGGCCTGGGAACCCTGTAGGAATGCTTCTGGGAAGAAACTGAGTTTGCTCGGTCTAAACCAGGTGCTTCCATGGCCGCCATGGTGGTCAGCCTGACAAGCTCTAGAAGTCAAGAGAAACTCAACGTGAGAACTTGCCTCCAGCTTAGGCCCTGAGTAGCCGGGCAGAAAGGGAGGCATGCAGCTGTTTCCACGAGTTCTTAGTAGATCTTCGCCTTTACTTTCAGGGAAGTACCCTTCTGAGGACTCGTAGGCCCCTCTGGTTTGCATCCATTTTCCTCCATTGTCAGTGAGTATCTCCAGACCCCGGTGGACCAGCTGAGCAACATCGAGGCCCAGTGGTTTTCCCCTCGGATGCCCTCCGTGCGTGCCGAGTGATGGGCAACACACTGCGCGTTCCTTGAGGAGAGCTCTATTTCCAGAGCCCTCAAACAGCTTCAGGACACGATTTCTGGTGTGTCCGAAGCGCCCAGGAAATACCGGTTGCCGCCCTTGTGTGAGCTGCCAAGAGAAAACACTCTGCTTTGCATACTTCGCGGACCTCGGACCTGAAGTCACTCAGCTCGAGGAGAAAGTCAGCATCTTTCAAAGCTGTGTCGCTAACGGGACACTCAGTGTGAGCACATGCCTGTAGGTTAAGGCCGGACTTGCCCTGCAGAAACGGAGGCGTGCAGCACTTTCCATGAGGCCGTAGCCTCTGCTCTGCATATCTTTTATGGCAGTAGAATTTTCCGGACACCTAGGAAAATCGCGTGGGCTCCCTGGTCCCGGCTGGAACACAGACTAACTCCAGGACCCCCTAGGTCTCCTAAGCAACATCCAGCCCCGTAGCCCTTTGGAGCCAACTCTATCTACGCCGAGGGTAGGGAAACGCCCAGCAGTCTCCACCGAAGCAGCTTAATTTCCCCATCACACCCACACGTTCACGAACAGAATTTTGGCACGTCTCACAGGCCTTGAGGTCTTACGCCTTGCCCTAGTCTGAGCTGCACTGAGAGGACCCTCGGCCTCGCATTCCATCTAGGACCTCCTGCCTGAAGTCACCGTGCCTCCAGAAGAAAGTCCCCTTGCGTTCTTACTGCAATTTCAGTCCGGTCCTTGCGGTGACAATGCAGGCTTCTGAATAGCCACAGGCCCCAGAGGAGTAGCTAGGGCGTTCCTTGGTTGAGGCAGTCCACTTGATGCACAACCCCCTGCTTCGAGAAGCTGATTCAGGCAAGCAAACACAAGGGGTCATGTGTCTCTTTTGAATTGTTAGAAACAACAGCAATGTATGTTGCGTTTGCGCATGAAATCGGGGGCCTGATAGAAACATCCTCGCTTTCCAATTCGGAAGGCTGCATTCACGGTGCCTTGAAGCTACCTGAAATCCCTGCTGTTGACAGGCCTGGGAACCCTGTAGGAATGCTTCTGGGAAGAAACTGAATTTGCTCGGTCTATACCAGGTGCTTCCATGGCCGCCGTGGTGGTCAGCCTGACAAGCTCTAGAAGTCAAGAGAAACTCAACGTGAGAACTTGCCTCCAGGTTAGGCCCTGAGTAGCCGGGCAGAAAGGGAGGCATGCAGCTGTTTCCACGAGTTCTTAGTAGATCTTCGCCTTTACTTTCAGGGAAGTACCCTTCTGAGGACTCGTAGGCCCCTCTGGTTTGCATCCATTTTCCTCCATTGTCAGTGAGTATCTCCAGACCCCGGTGGACCAGCTGAGCAACATCGAGGCCCAGTGGTCTTCCCCTCGGATGCCCTCCGTGCTTGCTGAGTGATGGGCAACACACTGCGCGTTCCTTGAGGAGAGCTCTATTTCCAGAGCCCTCAAACAGCTTCAGGACACGATTTCTGGTGTGTCCGAAGCGCCCAGGAAATACCGGTTGCCGCCCTTGTGTGAGCTGCCAAGAGAAAACACTCTGCTTTGCATACTTCGCAGACCTCGTACCTGAAGTCACTCAGCTCGAGGAGAAAGTCAGCATCTTTCAAAGCTGTGTCGCTAACGGGACACTCAGTGTGAGCACATGCCTGTAGGTTAAGGCCGGACTTGCCCTGCAGAAACGGAGGCGTGCAGCACTTTCCATGAGGCCGTAGCCTCGGCTCTGCATATCTTTTATGGCAGTAGAGTTTTCCGGACACCTAGGAAAATCGCGTGGGCTCCCTGGTCCCGGCTGGAACACAGACTAACCCCAGGACCCCCTAGGTCTCCTAAGCAACATCCAGCCCCGTAGCCCTTTGGAGCCAACTCTCTCTACGCCGAGGGTAGGGAAACGCACAGCAGTCTCCACCGAAGCAGCTTAATTTCCCCATCACACCCACACGTTCACGAACAGCATTTTGGCACGTCTCACAGGCCTTGAGGTCTTACGCCTTGCCCTAGTCTGAGCTGCACTGAGAGGACCCTCGGCCTCGCATTCCATCTAGGACCTCCTGCCTGAAGTCACCGTGCCTCCAGAAGAAAGTCCCCTTGCGTTCTTACTGCAATTTCAGTCCGGTTCTTGCGGTGGCAATGCAGGCTTCTGAATAGACACAGGCCCCAGAGGAGCAGCTAGGGCGTTCCTTGGTTGAGGCAGTCCACTTGATGCACAACCCCCTGCTTCGAGAAGCTTATTCAGGCAAGCAAACACAAGGGGCCATGTGCCTCTTTTCACTTGTTAGAAGCAGCAGCAATGTATGCTTCGTTTGCGCATGAAATCGGGGGCCTGATTGAAACATCCTCGCTTTCCAATTTGGAAGGCTGCATTCACGGTGCCTAGAAGCTACCTGAAATCCCTGCTGTTGACAGGCCTGGGAACCCTGTAGGAATGTTTCTGGGAAGAAACTGAGTTTGCTCGGTCTATACCAGCTGCTTCCATGGCCGCCGTGGTGGTCAGCCTGACAAGCTCTAGAAGTCAAGAGAAACTCAACGTGAGAACTTGCCTCCAGGTTAGGCCCTGAGTAGCCGGGCAGAAAGGGAGGCATGCAGCTGTTTCCACGAGTTCTTAGTAGATCTTCGCCTTTACTTTCAGGGAAGTACCCTTCTGAGGACTCGTAGGCCCCTCTGGTTTGCATCCATTTTCCTCCATTGTCAGTGAGTATCTCCAGACCCCGGTGGACCAGCTGAGCAACATCGAGGCCCAGTGGTTTTCCCCTCGGTTGCCCTCCGTGCGTGCCGAGTGATGGGCAACACACTGCGCGTTCCTTGAGGAGAGCTCTATTTCCAGAGCCCTCAAACAGCTTCAGGACACGATTTCTGGTGTGTCCGAAGCGCCCAGGAAATAACGGTTGCCGCCCTTGTGTGAGCTGCCAAGAGAAAACACTCTGCTTTGCATACTTCGCGGACCTCGGACCTGAAGTCACTCAGCTCGAGGAGAAAGTCAGCATCTTTCAAAGCTGTGTCGCTAACGGGACACTCAGTGTGAGCACATGCCTGTAGGTTAAGGCCGGACTTGCCCTGCAGAAACGGAGGCGTGCAGCACTTTCCATGAGGCCGTAGCCTCTGCTCTGCATATCTTTTATGGCAGTAGAGTTTTCCGGACACCTAGGAAAATCGCGTGGGCTCCCTGGTCCCGGCTGGAACACAGACTAACCCCAGGACCCCCTAGGTCTCCTAAGCAACATCCAGCCCCGTAGCCCTTTGGAGCCAATTCTCTCTACGCCGAGGGTAGGGAAACGCACAGCAGTCTCCACCGAAGCAGCTTAATTTCCCCATCACACCCACACGTTCACGAACAGAATTTTGGCACGTCTCACAGGCCTTGAGGTCTTACGCCTTGTCCTAGTCTGAGCTGCACTGAGAGGACCCTCGGCCTCGCATTCCATCTAGGACCTCCTGCCTGAAGTCACCGTGCCTCCAGAAGAAAGTCCCCTTGCGTTCTTACTGCAATTTCAGTCCGGTTCCTGCGGTGGCAATGCAGGTTTCTGAATAGCCACAGGCCCCAGAGGAGTAGCTAGGGCGTTCCTTCGTTGAGGCAGTCCACTTGATGCACAACCCCCTGCTTCGAGAAGCTGATTCAGGCAAGCAAACACAAGGGGTCATGTGTCTGTTTTGACTTGTTAGAAACAACAGCAATGTATGCTGCGTTTGCGCATGAAATCGGGGGCCTGATTGAAACATCCTCGCTTTCCAATTTGGAAGGCTGCATTCACGGTGCCTTGAAGCTACCTGAAATCCCTGCTGTTGACAGGCCTGGGAACCCTGTAGGAATGCTTCTGGGAAGAAACTGAGTTTGCTCGGTCTAAACCAGGTGCTTCCATGGCCGCCATGGTGGTCAGCCTGACAAGCTCTAGAAGTCAAGAGAAACTCAACGTGAGAACTTGCCTCCAGCTTAGGCCCTGAGTAGCCGGGCAGAAAGGGAGGCATGCAGCTGTTTCCACGAGTTCTTAGTAGATCTTCGCCTTTACTTTCAGGGAAGTACCCTTCTGAGGACTCGTAGGCCCCTCTGGTTTGCATCCATTTTCCTCCATTGTCAGTGAGTATCTCCAGACCCCGGTGGACCAGCTGAGCAACATCGAGGCCCAGTGGTTTTCCCTTCGGATGCCCTCCGTGCGTGCCGAGTGATGGGCAACACACTGCGCGTTCCTTGAGGAGAGCTCTATTTCCAGAGCCCTCAAACAGCTTCAGGACACGATTTCTGGTGTGTCCGAAGCGCCCAGGAAATACCGGTTGCCGCCCTTGTGTGAGCTGCCAAGAGAAAACACTCTGCTTTGCATACTTCGCGGACCTCGGACCTGAAGTCACTCAGCTCGAGGAGAAAGTCAGCATCTTTCAAAGCTGTGTCGCTAACGGGACACTCAGTGTGAGCACATGCCTGTAGGTTAAGGCCGGACTTGCCCTGCAGAAACGGAGGCGTGCAGCACTTTCCATGAGGCCGTAGCCTCTGCTCTGCATATCTTTTATGGCAGTAGAATTTTCCGGACACCTAGGAAAATCGCGTGGGCTCCCTGGTCCCGGCTGGAACACAGACTAACTCCAGGACCCCCTAGGTCTGCTAAGCAACATCCAGCCCCGTAGCCCTTTGGAGCCAACTCTATCTACGCCGAGGGTAGGGAAACGCCCAGCAGTCTCCACCGAAGCAGCTTAATTTCCCCATCACACCCACACGTTCACGAACAGAATTTTGGCACGTCTCACAGGCCTTGAGGTCTTACGCCTTGCCCTAGTCTGAGCTGCACTGAGAGGACCCTCGGCCTCGCATTCCATCTAGGACCTCCTGCCTGAAGTCACCGTGCCTCCAGAAGAAAGTCCCCTTGCGTTCTTACTGCAATTTCAGTCCGGTCCTTGCGGTGACAATGCAGGCTTCTGAATAGCCACAGGCCCCAGAGGAGTAGCTAGGGCGTTCCTTGGTTGAGGCAGTCCACTTGATGCACAACCCCCTGCTTCGAGAAGCTGATTCAGGCAAGCAAACACAAGGGGTCATGTGTCTCTTTTGAATTGTTAGAAACAACAGCAATGTATGTTGCGTTTGCGCATGAAATCGGGGGCCTGATAGAAACATCCTCGCTTTCCAATTCGGAAGGCTGCATTCACGGTGCCTTGAAGCTACCTGAAATCCCTGCTGTTGACAGGCCTGGGAACCCTGTAGGAATGCTTCTGGGAAGAAACTGAATTTGCTCGGTCTATACCAGGTGCTTCCATGGCCGCCGTGGTGGTCAGCCTGACAAGCTCTAGAAGTCAAGAGAAACTCAACGTGAGAACTTGCCTCCAGGTTAGGCCCTGAGTAGCCGGGCAGAAAGGGAGGCATGCAGCTGTTTCCACGAGTTCTTAGTAGCTCTTCGCCTTTACTTTCAGGGAAGTACCCTTCTGAGGACTCGTAGGCCCCTCTGGTTTGCATCCATTTTCCTCCATTGTCAGTGAGTATCTCCAGAAACCGGTAGACCAGCTGAGCAACATCGAGGCCCAGTGGTCTTCCCCTCGGATGCCTTCCGTGCGTGCCGAGTGATGGGCAACACACTGCGCGTTCCTTGAGGAGAGCTCTATTTCCAGAGCCCTCAAACAGCTTCAGGACACGATTTCTGGTGTGTCCGAAGCGCCCAGGAAATACCGGTTGCCGCCCTTGTGTGAGCTGCCCAGAGAAAACACTCTGCTTTGCATACTTCGCGGACCTCGTACCTGAAGTCACTCAGCTCGAGGAGAAAGTCAGCATCTTTCAAAGCTGTGTCGCTAACGGGACACTCAGTTTGAGCACATGCTTGTAGGTTAAGGCCGGACTTGCCCTGCAGAAACGGAGGCGTGCAGCACTTTCCATGAGGCCGTAGACTCTGCTCTGCATATCTTTTATGGCAGTAGAGTTTTACGGACACCTAGGAAAATCGCGTGGGCTCCCTGGTCCCGGCTGGAACACAGACTAACCCCAGGACCCCTTAGGTCTCCTAAGCAACATCCAGCCCCGTAGCCCTTTGGAGCCAACTCTCTCTACGCCGAGGGTAGGGAAACCCACAGCAGTCTCCACCGAAGCAGCTTAATTTCCCCATCACACCCACACGTTCACGAACAGAATTTTGGCACGTCTCACAGGCCTTGAGGTCTTACGCCTTGCCCTAGTCTGAGCTGCACTGAGAGGACCCTCGGCCTCGCATTCCATCTAGGACCTCCTGCCTGAAGTCACCGTGCCTCCAGAAGAAAGTCCCCTTGCGTTCTTACTGCAATTTCAGTCCGGTTCTTGCGGTGGCAATGCAGGCTTCTGAATAGACACAGGCCCCAGAGGAGCAGCTAGGGCGTTCCTTGGTTGAGGCAGTCCACTTGATGCACAACCCCCTGCTTCGAGAAACTGATTCAGGCAAGCAAACACAAGGGGCCATGTGCCTCTTTTGACTTGTTAGAAGCAGCAGCAATGTATGCTGCGTTTGCACATGAAATCGGGGGCCTGATTGAAACATCCTCGCTTTCCAATTTGGAAGGCTGCATTCACGGTGCCTTGAAGCTACCTGAAATCCCTGCTGTTGACAGGCCTGGGAACCCTGTAGGAATGCTTCTGGGAAGAAACTGAGTTTGCTCGCTCTATACCAGGTGCTTCCATGGCGGCCGTGGTGGTCAGCCTGACAAGCTCTAGAAGTCAAGAGAAACTCAACGTGAGAACTTGCCTCCAGGTTAGGCCCTGAGTAGCCGGGCAGAAAGGGAGGCATGCAGCTGTTTCCACGAGTTCTTAGTAGATCTTCGCCTTTACTTTCAGGGAAGTACCCTTCTGAGGACTCGTAGGCCCCTCTGGTTTGCATCCATTTTCCTCCATTGTCAGTGAGTATCTCCAGACCCCGGTGGACCAGCTGAGCAACATCGAGGCCCAGTGGTTTTCCCCTCGGTTGCCCTCCGTGCGTGCCGAGTGATGGGCAACACACTGCGCGTTCCTTGAGGAGAGCTCTATTTCCAGAGCCCTCAAACAGCTTCAGGACACGATTTCTGGTGTGTCCGAAGCGCCCAGGAAATACCGGTTGCCGCCCTTGTGTGAGCTGCCCAGAGAAAACACTCTGCTTTGCATACTTCGCGGACCTCGGACCTGAAGTCACTCAGCTCGAGGAGAAAGTCAGCATCTTTCAAAGCTGTGTCGCTAACGGGACACTCAGTGTGAGCACATGCCTGTAGCTTAAGGCCGGACTTGCCCTGCAGAAACGGAGGCGTGCAGCACTTTCCATGAGGCCGTAGCCTCTGCTCTGCATATCTTTTATGGCAGTAGAGTTTTCCGGACACCTAGGAAAATCGCGTGGGCTCCCTGGTCCCGGCTGGAACACAGACTAACCCCAGGACCCCCTAGGTCTCCTAAGCAACATCCAGCCCCGTAGCCCTTTGGAGCCAACTCTATCTACGCCGAGGGTAGGGAAACGCACAGCAGTCTCCACCGAAGCAGCTTAATTTCCCCATCACACCCACACGTTCACGAACAGAATTTTGGCACGTCTCACAGGCCTTGAGGTCTTACGCCTTGCCCTAGTCTGAGCTGCACTGAGAGGACCCTCGGCCTCGCATTCCATCTAGGACCTCCTGCCTGAAGTCACCGTGCCTCCAGAAGAAAGTCCCCTTGCGTTCTTACTGCAATTTCAGTCCGGTCCTTGCGGTGACAATGCAGGCTTCTGAATAGCCACAGGCCCCAGAGGAGTAGCTAGGGCGTTCCTTGGTTGAGGCAGTCCACTTGATGCACAACCCCCTGCTTCGAGAAGCTGATTCAGGCAAGCAAACACAAGGGGTTATGTGTCTCTTTTGAATTGTTAGAAACAACAGCAATGTATGTTGCGTTTGCGCATGAAATCGGGGGCCTGATAGAAACATCCTCGCTTTCCAATTCGGAAGGCTGCATTCACGGTGCCTTGAAGCTACCTGAAATCCCTGCTGTTGACAGGCCTGGGAACCCTGTAGGAATGCTTCTGGGAAGAAACTGAATTTGCTCGGTCTATACCAGGTGCTTCCATGGCCGCCGTGGTGGTCAGCCTGACAAGCTCTAGAAGTCAAGAGAAACTCAACGTGAGAACTTGCCTCCAGGTTAGGCCCTGAGTAGCCGGGCAGAAAGGGAGGCATGCAGCTGTTTCCACGAGTTCTTAGTAGCTCTTCGCCTTTACTTTCAGGGAAGTACCCTTCTGAGGACTCGTAGGCCCCTCTGGTTTGCATCCATTTTCCTCCATTGTCAGTGAGTATCTCCAGAAACCGGTGGACCAGCTGAGCAACATCGAGGCCCAGTGGTCTTCCCCTCGGATGCCTTCCGTGCGTGCCGAGTGATGGGCAACACACTGCGCGTTCCTTGAGGAGAGCTCTATTTCCAGAGCCCTCAAACAGCTTCAGGACACGATTTCTGGTGTGTCCGAAGCGCCCAGGAAATACCGGTTGCCGCCCTTGTGTGAGCAGCCCAGAGAAAACACTCTGCTTTGCATACTTCGCGGACCTCGTACCTGAAGTCACTCAGCTCGAGGAGAAAGTCAGCATCTTTCAAAGCTGTGTCGCTAACGGGACACTCAGTTTGAGCACATGCCTGTAGGTTAAGGCCGGACTTGCCCTGCAGAAACGGAGGCGTGCAGCACTTTCCATGAGGCCGTAGCCTCTGCTCTGCATATCTTTTATGGCAGTAGAGTTTTCCGGACACCTAGGAAAATCGCGTGGGCTCCCTGGTCCCGGCTGGAACACAGACTAACCCCAGGACCCCTTAGGTCTCCTAAGCAACATCCAGCCCCGTAGCCCTTTGGAGCCAACTCTCTCTACGCCGAGGGTAGGGAAACGCACAGCAGTCTCCACCGAAGCAGCTTAATTTCCCCATCACACCCACACGTTCACGAACAGAATTTTGGCACGTCTCACAGGCCTTGAGGTCTTACGCCTTGCCCTAGTCTGAGCTGCACTGAGAGGACCCTCGGCCTCGCATTCCATCTAGGACCTCCTGCCTGAAGTCACCGTGCCTCCAGAAGAAAGTCCCCTTGCGTTCTTACTGCAATTTCAGTCCGGTTCTTGCGGTGGCAATGCAGGCTTCTGAATAGACACAGGCCCCAGAGGAGCAGCTAGGGCGTTCCTTGGTTGAGGCAGTCCACTTGATGCACAACCCCCTGCTTCGAGAAACTGATTCAGGCAAGCAAACACAAGGGGCCATGTGCCTCTTTTGACTTGTTAGAAGCAGCAGCAATGTATGCTGCGTTTGCACATGAAATCGGGGGCCTGATTGAAACATCCTCGCTTTCCAATTTGGAAGGCTGCATTCACGGTGCCTTGAAGCTACCTGAAATCCCTGCTGTTGACAGGCCTGGGAACCCTGTAGGAATGCTTCTGGGAAGAAACTGAGTTTGCTCGGTCTATACCAGGTGCTTCCATGGCGGCCGTGGTGGTCAGCCTGACAAGCTCTAGAAGTCAAGAGAAACTCAACGTGAGAACTTGCCTCCAGGTTAGGCCCTGAGTAGCCGGGCAGAAAGGGAGGCATGCAGCTGTTTCCACGAGTTCTTAGTAGATCTTCGCCTTTACTTTCAGGGAAGTACACTTCTGAGGACTCGTAGGCCTCTCTGGTTTGCATCCATTTTCCTCCATTGTCAGTGAGTATCTCCAGACCCCGGTGGACCAGCTGAGCAACATCGAGGCCCAGTGGTTTTCCCCTCGGTTGCCCTCCGTGCGTGCCGAGTGATGGGCAACACACTGCGCGTTCCTTGAGGAGAGCTCTATTTCCAGAGCCCTCAAACAGCTTCAGGACACGATTTCTGGTGTGTCCGAAGCGCCCAGGAAATACCGGTTGCCGCCCTTGTGTGAGCTGCCCAGAGAAAACACTCTGCTTTGCATACTTCGCGGACCTCGTACCTGAAGTCACTCAGCTCGAGGAGAAAGTCAGCATCTTTCAAAGCTGTGTCGCTAACGGGACACTCAGTGTGAGCACATGCCTGTAGGTTAAGGCCGGACTTGCCCTGCAGAAACGGAGGCGTGCAGCACTTTCCATGAGGCCGTAGCCTCTGCTCTGCATATCTTTTATGGCAGTAGAATTTTCCGGACACCTAGGAAAATCGCGTGGGCTCCCTGGTCCCGGCTGGAACACAGACTAACTCCAGGACCCCCTAGGTCTGCTAAGCAACATCCAGCCCCGTAGCCCTTTGGAGCCAACTCTATCTACGCCGAGGGTAGGGAAACGCCCAGCAGTCTCCACCGAAGCAGCTTAATTTCCCCATCACACCCACACGTTCACGAACAGAATTTTGGCACGTCTCACAGGCCTTGAGGTCTTACGCCTTGCCCTAGTCTGAGCTGCACTGAGAGGACCCTCGGCCTCGCATTCCATCTAGGACCTCCTGCCTGAAGTCACTGTGCCTCCAGAAGAAAGTCCCCTTGCGTTCTTACTGCAATTTCAGTCCGGTCCTTGCGGTGACAATGCAGGCTTCTGAATAGCCACAGGCCCCAGAGGAGTAGCTAGGGCGTTCCTTGGTTGAGGCAGTCCACTTGATGCACAACCCCCTGCTTCGAGAAGCTGATTCAGGCAAGCAAACACAAGGGGTCATGTGTCTCTTTTGAATTGTTAGAAACAACAGCAATGTATGTTGCGTTTGCGCATGAAATCGGGGGCCTGATAGAAACATCCTCGCTTTCCAATTCGGAAGGCTGCATTCACGGTGCCTTGAAGCTACCTGAAATCCCTGCTGTTGACAGGCCTGGGAACCCTGTAGGAATGCTTCTGGGAAGAAACTGAATTTGCTCGGTCTATACCAGGTGCTTCCATGGCCGCCGTGGTGGTCAGCCTGACAAGCTCTAGAAGTCAAGAGAAACTCAACGTGAGAACTTGCCTCCAGGTTAGGCCCTGAGTAGCCGGGCAGAAAGGGAGGCATGCAGCTGTTTCCACGAGTTCTTAGTAGCTCTTCGCCTTTACTTTCAGGGAAGTACCCTTCTGAGGACTCGTAGGCCCCTCTGGTTTGCATCCATTTTCCTCCATTGTCAGTGAGTATCTCCAGAAACCGGTAGACCAGCTGAGCAACATCGAGGCCCAGTGGTCTTCCCCTCGGATGCCTTCCGTGCGTGCCGAGTGATGGGCAACACACTGCGCGTTCCTTGAGGAGAGCTCTATTTCCAGAGCCCTCAAACAGCTTCAGGACACGATTTCTGGTGTGTCCGAAGCGCCCAGGAAATACCGGTTGCCGCCCTCGTGTGAGCTGCCCAGAGAAAACACTCTGCTTTGCATACTTCGCGGACCTCGTACCTGAAGTCACTCAGCTCGAGGAGAAAGTCAGCATCTTTCAAAGCTGTGTCGCTAACGGGACACTCAGTTTGAGCACATGCCTGTAGGTTAAGGCCGGACTTGCCCTGCAGAAACGGAGGCGTGCAGCACTTTCCATGAGGCCGTAGCCTCTGCTCTGCATATCTTTTATGGCAGTAGAGTTTTACGGACACCTAGGAAAATCGCGTGGGCTCCCTGGTCCCGGCTGGAACACAGACTAACCCCAGGACCCCTTAGGTCTCCTAAGCAACATCCAGCCCCGTAGCCCTTTGGAGCCAACTCTCTCTACGCCGAGGGTAGGGAAACCCACAGCAGTCTCCACCGAAGCAGCTTAATTTCCCCATCACACCCACACGTTCACGAACAGAATTTTGGCACGTCTCACAGGCCTTGAGGTCTTACGCCTTGCCCTAGTCTGAGCTGCACTGAGAGGACCCTCGGCCTCGCATTCCATCTAGGACCTCCTGCCTGAAGTCACCGTGCCTCCAGAAGAAAGTCCCCTTGCGTTCTTACTGCAATTTCAGTCCGGTTCTTGCGGTGGCAATGCAGGCTTCTGAATAGCCACAGGCCCCAGAGGAGCAGCTAGGGCGTTCCTTGGTTGAGGCAGTCCACTTGATGCACAACCCCCTGCTTCGAGAAACTGATTCAGGCAAGCAAACACAAGGGGCCATGTGCCTCTTTTGACTTGTTAGAAGCAGCAGCAATGTATGCTGCGTTTGCACATGAAATCGGGGGCCTGATTGAAACATCCTCGCTTTCCAATTTGGAAGGCTGCATTCACGGTGCCTTGAAGCTACCTGAAATCCCTGCTGTTGACAGGCCTGGGAACCCTGTAGGAATGCTTCTGGGAAGAAACTGAGTTTGCTCGGTCTATACCAGGTGCTTCCATGGCGGCCGTGGTGGTCAGCCTGACAAGCTCTAGAAGTCAAGAGAAACTCAACGTGAGAACTTTCCTCCAGGTTAGGCCCTGAGTAGCCGGGCAGAAAGGGAGGCATGCAGCTGTTTCCACGAGTTCTTAGTAGATCTTCGCCTTTACTTTCAGGGAAGTACCCTTCTGAGGACTCGTAGGCCCCTCTGGTTTGCATCCATTTTCCTCCATTGTCAGTGAGTATCTCCAGACCCCGGTGGACCAGCTGAGCAACATCGAGGCCCAGTGGTTTTCCCCTCGGTTGCCCTCCGTGCGTGCCGAGTGATGGGCAACACACTGCGCGTTCCTTGAGGAGAGCTCTATTTCCAGAGCCCTCAAACAGCTTCAGGACACGATTTCTGGTGTGTCCGAAGCGCCCAGGAAATACCGGTTGCCGCCCTTGTGTGAGCTGCCCAGAGAAAACACTCTGCTTTGCATACTTCGCGGACCTCGGACCTGAAGTCACTCAGCTCGAGGAGAAAGTCAGCATCTTTCAAAGCTGTGTCGCTAACGGGACACTCAGTTTGAGCACATGCCTGTAGGTTAAGGCCGGACTTGCCCTGCAGAAACGGAGGCGTGCAGCACTTTCCATGAGGCCGTAGCCTCTGCTCTGCATATCTTTTATGGCAGTAGAGTTTTCCGGACACCTAGGAAAATCGCGTGGGCTCCCTGGTCCCGGCTGGAACACAGACTAACCCCAGGACCCCTTAGGTCTCCTAAGCAACATCCAGCCCCGTAGCCCTTTGGAGCCAACTCTCTCTACGCCGAGGGTAGGGAAATGCACAGCAGTCTCCACCGAAGCAGCTTAATTTCCCCATCACACCCACACGTTCACGAACAGAATTTTGGCACGTCTCACAGGCCTTGAGGTCTTACGCCTTGCCCTAGTCTGAGCTGCACTGAGAGGACCCTCGGCCTCGCATTCCATCTAGGACCTCCTGCCTGAAGTCACCGTGCCTCCAGAAGAAAGTCCCCTTGCGTTCTTACTGCAATTTCAGTCCGGTCCTTGCGGTGACAATGCAGGCTTCTGAATAGCCACAGGCCCCAGAGGAGTAGCTAGGGCGTTCCTTGGTTGAGGCAGTCCACTTGATGCACAACCCCCTGCTTCGAGAAGCTGATTCAGGCAAGCAAACACAAGGGGTCATGTGTCTCTTTTGAATTGTTAGAAACAACAGCAATGTATGTTGCGTTTGCGCATGAAATCGGGGGCCTGATAGAAACATCCTCGCTTTCCAATTCGGAAGGCTGCATTCACGGTGCCTTGAAGCTACCTGAAATCCCTGCTGTTGACAGGCCTGGGAACCCTGTAGGAATGCTTCTGGGAAGAAACTGAATTTGCTCGGTCTATACCAGGTGCTTCCATGGCCGCCGTGGTGGTCAGCCTGACAAGCTCTAGAAGTCAAGAGAAACTCAACGTGAGAACTTGCCTCCAGGTTAGGCCCTGAGTAGCCGGGCAGAAAGGGAGGCATGCAGCTGTTTCCACGAGTTCTTAGTAGCTCTTCGCCTTTACTTTCAGGGAAGTACCCTTCTGAGGACTCGTAGGCCCCTCTGGTTTGCATCCATTTTCCTCCATTGTCAGTGAGTATCTCCAGAAACCGGTGGACCAGCTGAGCAACATCGAGGCCCAGTGGTCTTCCCCTCGGATGCCTTCCGTGCGTGCCGAGTGATGGGCAACACACTGCGCGTTCCTTGAGGAGAGCTCTATTTCCAGAGCCCTCAAACAGCTTCAGGACACGATTTCTGGTGTGTCCGAAGCGCCCAGGAAATACCGGTTGCCGCCCTTGTGTGAGCAGCCCAGAGAAAACACTCTGCTTTGCATACTTCGCGGACCTCGTACCTGAAGTCACTCAGCTCGAGGAGAAAGTCAGCATCTTTCAAAGCTGTGTCGCTAACGGGACACTCAGTTTGAGCACATGCCTGTAGGTTAAGGCCGGACTTGCCCTGCAGAAACGGAGGCGTGCAGCACTTTCCATGAGGCCGTAGCCTCTGCTCTGCATATCTTTTATGGCAGTAGAGTTTTCCGGACACCTAGGAAAATCGCGTGGGCTCCCTGGTCCCGGCTGGAACACAGACTAACCCCAGGACCCCTTAGGTCTCCTAAGCAACATCCAGCCCCGTAGCCCTTTGGAGCCAACTCTCTCTACGCCGAGGGTAGGGAAATGCACAGCAGTCTCCACCGAAGCAGCTTAATTTCCCCATCACACCCACACGTTCACGAACAGAATTTTGGCACGTCTCACAGGCCTTGAGGTCTTACGCCTTGCCCTAGTCTGAGCTGCACTGAGAGGACCCTCGGCCTCGCATTCCATCTAGGACCTCCTGCCTGAAGTCACCGTGCCTCCAGAAGAAAGTCCCCTTGCGTTCTTACTGCAATTTCAGTCCGGTTCTTGCGGTGGCAATGCAGGCTTCTGAATAGACACAGGCCCCAGAGGAGCAGCTAGGGCGTTCCTTGGTTGAGGCAGTCCACTTGATGCACAACCCCCTGCTTCGAGAAACTGATTCAGGCAAGCAAACACAAGGGGCCATGTGCCTCTTTTGACTTGTTAGAAGCAGCAGCAATGTATGCTGCGTTTGCACATGAAATCGGGGGCCTGATTGAAACATCCTCGCTTTCCAATTTGGAAGGCTGCATTCACGGTGCCTTGAAGCTACCTGAAATCCCTGCTGTTGACAGGCCTGGGAACCCTGTAGGAATGCTTCTGGGAAGAAACTGAGTTTGCTCGGTCTATACCAGGTGCTTCCATGGCGGCCGTGGTGGTCAGCCTGACAAGCTCTAGAAGTCAAGAGAAACTCAACGTGAGAACTTGCCTCCAGGTTAGGCCCTGAGTAGCCGGGCAGAAAGGGAGGCATGCAGCTGTTTCCACGAGTTCTTAGTAGATCTTCGCCTTTACTTTCAGGGAAGTACACTTCTGAGGACTCGTAGGCCTCTCTGGTTTGCATCCATTTTCCTCCATTGTCAGTGAGTATCTCCAGACCCCGGTGTACCAGCTGAGCAACATCGAGGCCCAGTGGTTTTCCCCTCGGTTGCCCTCCGTGCGTGCCGAGTGATGGGCAACACACTGCGCGTTCCTTGAGGAGAGCTCTATTTCCAGAGCCCTCAAACAGCTTCAGGACACGATTTCTGGTGTGTCCGAAGCGCCCAGGAAATACCGGTTGCCGCCCTTGTGTGAGCTGCCCAGAGAAAACACTCTGCTTTGCATACTTCGCGGACCTCGGACCTGAAGTCACTCAGCTCGAGGAGAAAGTCAGCATCTTTCAAAGCTGTGTCGCTAACGGGACACTCAGTGTGAGCACATGCCTGTAGCTTAAGGCCGGACTTGCCCTGCAGAAACGGAGGCGTGCAGCACTTTCCATGAGGCCGTAGCCTCTGCTCTGCATATCTTTTATGGCAGTAGAGTTTTCCGGACACCTAGGAAAATCGCGTGGGCTCCCTGGTCCCGGCTGGAACACAGACTAACCCCAGGACCCCCTAGGTCTCCTAAGCAACATCCAGCCCCGTAGCCCTTTGGAGCCAACTCTCTCTACGCCGAGGGTAGGGAAACGCACAGCAGTCTCCACCGAAGCAGCTTAATTTCCCCATCACACCCACACGTTCACGAACAGAATTTTGGCACGTCTCACAGGCCTTGAGGTCTTACGCCTTGCCCTAGTCTGAGCTGCACTGAGAGGACCCTCGGCCTCGCATTCCATCTAGGACCTCCTGCCTGAAGTCACCGTGCCTCCAGAAGAAAGTCCCCTTGCGTTCTTACTGCAATTTCAGTCCGGTTCCTGCGGTGGCAATGCAGGTTTCTGAATAGCCACAGGCCCCAGAGGAGTAGCTAGGGCGTTCCTTGGTTGAGGCAGTCCACTTGATGCAGAACACCCTGCTTCGAGAAGCTGATTCAGGCAAGCAAACACAAGGGGTCATGTGTCTGTTTTGACTTGTTAGAAACAACAGCAATGTATGCTGCGTTTGCGCATGAAATCGGGGGCCTGATTGAAACATCCTCGCTTTCCAATTCGGAAGGCTGCATTCACGGTGCCTTGAAGCTATCTGAAATCCCTGCTGTTGACAGGCCTGGGAACCCTGTAGGAATGCTTCTGGGAAGAAACTGAGTTTGCTCGGTCTATACCAGGTGCTTCCATGGCGGCCGTGGTGGTCAGCCTGACAAGCTCTAGAAGTCAAGAGAAACTCAACGTGAGAACTTGCCTCCAGGTTAGGCCCTGAGTAGCCGGGCAGAAAGGGAGGCATGCAGCTGTTTCCACGAGTTCTTAGTAGATCTTCGCCTTTACTTTCAGGGAAGTACCCTTCTGAGGACTCGTAGGACCCTCTGGTTTGCATCCATTTTCCTCCATTGTCAGTGAGTATCTCCAGACCCCGGTGGACCAGCTGAGCAACATCGAGGCCCAGTGGTTTTCCCCTCGGATGCCCTCCGTGCGTGCCGAGTGATGGGCAACACACTGCGCGTTCCTTGAGGAGAGCTCTATTTCCAGAGCCCTCAAACAGCTTCAGGACACCATTTCTGGTGTGTCCGAAGCGCCCAGGAAATACCGGTTGCCGCCCTTGTGTGAGCTGCCAAGAGAAAACACTCTGCTTTGCATACTTCGCGGACCTCGTACCTGAAGTCACTCAGCTCGAGGAGAAAGTCAGCATCTTTCAAAGCTGTGTCGCTAACGGGACACTCAGTGTGAGCACATGCCTGTAGGTTAAGGCCGGACTTGCCCTGCAGAAACGGAGGCGTGCAGCACTTTCCATGAGGCCGTAGCCTCTGCTCTGCATATCTTTTATGGCAGTAGAGTTTTCCGGACACCTAGGAAAATCGCGTGGGCTCCCTGGTCACGGCTGGAACACAGACTAACCCCAGGACCCCCTAGGTCTCCTAAGCAACATCCAGCCCCGTAGCCCTTTGGAGCCAACTCTCTCTACGCCGAGGGTAGGGAAACGCCCAGCAGTCTCCACCGAAGCAGCTTAATTTCCCCATCACACCCACACGTTCACGAACAGAATTTTGGCACGTCTCACAGGCCTTGAGGTCTTACGCCTTGCCCTAATCTGAGCTGCACTGAGAGGACCCTCGGCCTCGCATTCCATCTAGGACCTCCTGCCTGAAGTCACCGTGCCTCCAGAAGAAAGTCCCCTTGCGTTCTTACTGCAATTTCAGTCCGGTTCTTGCGGTGACAATGCAGGCTTCTGAATAGCCACAGGCCCCAGAGGAGTAGCTAGGACGTTCCTTGGTTGAGGCAGTCCACTTGATGCACAACCCCCTGCTTCGAGAAGCTGATTCAGGCAAGCAAACACAAGGGGTCATGTGTCTCTTTTGACTTGTTAGAAACAACAGCAATGTATGCTGCGTTTGCGCATGAAATCGGGGGCCTGATTGAAACATCCTCGCTTTCCAATTTGGAAGGCTGCATTCACGGTGCCTTGAAGCTACCTGAAATCCCTGCTGTTGACAGGCCTGGGAACCCTGTAGGAATGCTTCTGGGAAGAAACTGAGTTTGCTCGGTCTAAACCAGGTGCTTCCATGGCCGCCGTGGTGGTCAGCCTGACAAGCTCTAGAAGTCAAGAGAAACTCAACGTGAGAACTTGCCTCCAGGTTAGGCCCTGAGTAGCCGGGCAGAAAGGGAGGCATGCAGCTGTTTCCACGAGTTCTTAGTAGCTCTTCGCCTTTACTTTCAGGGAAGTACCCTTCTGAGGACTCGTAGGCCCCTCTGGTTTGCATCCATTTTCCTCCATTGTCAGTGAGTATCTCCAGATACCGGTGGACCAGCTGAGCAACATCTAGGCCCAGTGGTCTTCCCCTCGGATGCCCTCCGTGCGTGCCGAGTGATGGGCAACACACTGCGCGTTCCTTGAGGAGAGCTCTATTTCCAGAGCCCTCAAACAGCTTCAGGACACGATTTCTGGTGTGTCCAAAGCGCCCAGGAAATACCGGTTGCCGCCCTTGTGTGAGCTGCCCAGAGAAAACACTCTGCTTTGCATACTTCGCGGACCTCGTACCTGAAGTCACTCAGCTCGAGGAGAAAGTCAGCATCTTTCAAAGCTGTGTCGCTAACGGGACACTCAGTGTGAGCACATGCCTGTAGGTTAAGGCCGGACTTGCCCTGCAGAAACGGAGGCGTGCAGCACTTTCCATGAGGCCGTAGCCACTGCTCTGCATATCTTTTATGGCAGTAGAGTTTTTCGGACACCTAGGAAAATCGCGTGGGCTCCCTGGTCCCGGCTGGAACACAGACTAACCCCAGGACCCCCTAGGTCTCCTAAGCAACATCCAGCCCCGTAGCCCTTTGGAGCCAACTCTCTCTACGCCAAGGGTAGGGAAACGCACAGCAGTCTCCACCGAAGCAGCTTAATTTCCCCATCACACCCACACGTTCACGAACAGAATTTTGGCACGTCTCACAGGCCTTGAGGTCTTACGCCTTGCCCTAGTCTGAGCTGCACTGAGAGGACCCTCGGCCTCGCATTCCATCTAGGACCTCCTGCCTGAAGTCACCGTGCCTCCAGAAGAAAGTCCCCTTGCGTTCTTACTGCAATTTCAGTCCGGTTCTTGCGGTGGCAATGCAGGCTTCTGAATAGCCACAGGCCCCAGAGGAGTAGCTAGGGCGTTCCTTGGTTGAGGGAGTCCACTTGATACACAACCCCCTGCTTCGAGAAGCTGATTCACGCAAGCAAACACAAGGGGCCCTGTGCCTCTTTTGACTTGTTAGAAACAGCAGCAATGTATGTTGCGTTTGCGCATGAAATCGGGGGCCTTATTGAAACATCCTCGCTTTTCAATTCGGAAGGCTGCATTCACGGTGCCTTGAAGCTACCTGAAATCCCTGCTGTTGACAGGCCTGGGAACCCTGTAGGAATGCTTCTGGGAAGAAACTGAATTTGCTCGGTCTATACCAGGTGCTTCCATGGCCGCCGTGGTGGTCAGCCTGACAAGCTCTAGAAGTCAAGAGAAACTCAACGTGAGAACTTGCCTCCAGGTTAGGCCCTGAGTAGCCGGGCAGAAAGGGAGGCATGCAGCTGTTTCCACGAGTTCTTAGTAGCTCTTCGCCTTTACTTTCAGGGAAGTACCCTTCTGAGGACTCGTAGGCCCCTCTGGTTTGCATCCATTTTCCTCCATTGTCAGTGAGTATCTCCAGACCCCGGTGGACCAGCTGAGCAACATCGAGGCCCAGTGGTCTTCCCCTCGGATGCCCTCCGTGCGTGCCGAGTGATGGGCAACACACTGCGCGTTCCTTGAGGAGAGCTCTATTTCCAGAGTCCTCAAACAGCTTCAGGACACGATTTCTGCTGTGTCCGAAGTGCCCAGGAAATACCGGTTGCCGCCCTTGTGTGAGCTGCCCAGAGAAAACACTCTGCTTTGCATACTTCGCGGACCTCGTATCTGAAGTCACTCAGCTCGAGGAGAAAGTCAGCATCTTTCAAAGCTGTGTCGCTAACGGGACACTCAGTGTGAGCACATGCCTGTAGGTTAAGGCCGGACTTGCCCTGCAGAAACGGAGGCGTGCAGCACTTTCCATGAGGCCGTAGCCTCGGCTCTGCATATCTTTTATGGCAGTAGAGTTTTCCGGACACCTAGGAAAATCGCGTGGGCTCCCTGGTCCCGGCTGGAACACAGACTAACCCCAGGACCCCCTAGGTCTCCTAAGCAACATCCAGCCCCGTAGCCCTTTGGAGCCAACTCTCTCTACGCCGAGGGTAGGGAAACGCACAGCAGTCTCCACCGAAGCAGCTTAATTTCCCCATCACACCCACACGTTCACGAACAGAATTTTGGCACGTCTCACAGGCCTTGAGGTCTTACGCCTTGCCCTAGTCTGAGCTGCACTGAGAGGACCCTCGGCCTCGCATTCCATCTAGGACCTCCTGCCTGAAGTCACCGTGCCTCCAGAAGAAAGTCCCCTTGCGTTCTTACTGCAATTTCAGTCCGGTTCTTGCGGTGGCAATGCAGGCTTCTGAATAGCCACAGGCCCGAGAGGAGTAGCTAGGGCGTTCCTTGGTTGAGGCAGTCCACTTGATGCACGACCCCCTGCTTCGAGAAGCTGATTCAGGCAAGCAAACACAAGGGGTCATGTGTCTGTTTTGACTTGTTAGAAACAACAGCAATGTATGCTGCGTTTGCGCATGAAATCGGGGGCCTGATTGAAACATCCTCGCTTTCCAATTCGGAAGGCTGCATTCACGGTGCCTTGAAGCTATCTGAAATCCCTGCTGTTGACAGGCCTGTGAACCCTGTAGGAATGCTTCTGGGAAGAAACTGAGTTTGCTCGGTCTATACCAGGTGCTTCCATGGCGGCCGTGGTGGTCAGCCTGACAAGCTCTAGAAGTCAAGAGAAACTCAACGTGAGAACTTGCCTCCAGGTTAGGCCCTGAGTAGCCGGGCAGAAAGGGAGGCATGCAGCTGTTTCCACGAGTTCTTAGTAGATCTTCGCCTTTACTTTCAGGGAAGTACCCTTCTGAGGACTCGTAGGACCCTCTGGTTTGCATCCATTTTCCTCCATTGTCAGTGAGTATCTCCAGACCCCGGTGGACCAGCTGAGCAACATCGAGGCCCAGTGGTTTTCCCCTCGGATGCCCTCCGTGCGTGCCGAGTGATGGGCAACACACTGCGCGTTCCTTGAGGAGAGCTCTATTTCCAGAGCCCTCAAACAGTTTCAGGACACCATTTCTGGTGTGTCCGAAGCGCCCAGGAAATACCGGTTGCCGCCCTTGTGTGAGCTGCCAAGAGAAAACACTCTGCTTTGCATACTTCGCGGACCTCGTACCTGAAGTCACTCAGCTCGAGGAGAAAGTCAGCATCTTTCAAAGCTGTGTCGCTAACGGGACACTCAGTGTGAGCACATGCCTGTAGGTTAAGGCCGGACTTGCCCTGCAGAAACGGAGGCGTGCAGCACTTTCCATGAGGCCGTAGCCTCTGCTCTGCATATCTTTTATGGCAGTAGAGTTTTCCGGACACCTAGGAAAATCGCGTGGGCTCCCTGGTCACGGCTGGAACACAGACTAACCCCAGGACCCCCTAGGTCTCCTAAGCAACATCCAGCCCCGTAGCCCTTTGGAGCCAACTCTCTCTACGCCGAGGGTAGGGAAACGCCCAGCAGTCTCCACCGAAGCAGCTTAATTTCCCCATCACACCCACACGTTCACGAACAGAATTTTGGCACGTCTCACAGGCCTTGAGGTCTTACGCCTTGCCCTAATCTGAGCTGCACTGAGAGGACCCTCGGCCTCGCATTCCATCTAGGACCTCCTGCCTGAAGTCACCGTGCCTCCAGAAGAAAGTCCCCTTGCGTTCTTACTGCAATTTCAGTCCGGTTCTTGCGGTAACAATGCAGGCTTCTGAATAGCCACAGGCCCCAGAGGAGTAGCTAGGACGTTCCTTGGTTGAGGCAGTCCACTTGATGCACAACCCCCTGCTTCGAGAAGCTGATTCAGGCAAGCAAACACAAGGGGTCATGTGTCTGTTTTGACTTGTTAGAAACAACAGCAATGTATGCTGCGTTTGCGCATGAAATCGGGGGCCTGATTGAAACATCCTCGCTTTCCAATTTGGAAGGCTGCATTCACGGTGCCTTGAAGCTACCTGAAATCCCTGCTGTTGACAGGCCTGGGAACCCTGTAGGAATGCTTCTGGGAAGAAACTGAGTTTGCTCGGTCTAAACCAGGTGCTTCCATGGCCGCCGTGGTGGTCAGCCTGACAAGCTCTAGAAGTCAAGAGAAACTCAACGTGAGAACTTGCCTCCAGGTTAGGCCCTGAGTAGCCGGGCAGAAAGGGAGGCATGCAGCTGTTTCCACGAGTTCTTAGTAGCTCTTCGCCTTTACTTTCAGGGAAGTACCCTTCTGAGGACTCGTAGGCCCCTCTGGTTTGCATCCATTTTCCTCCATTGTCAGTGAGTATCTCCAGACCCCGGTGGACCAGCTGAGCAACATCTAGGCCCAGTGGTCTTCCCCTCGGATGCCCTCCGTGCGTGCCGAGTGATGGGCAACACACTGCGCGTTCCTTGAGGAGAGCTCTATTTCCAGAGCCCTCAAACAGCTTCAGGACACGATTTCTGGTGTGTCCGAAGCGCCCAGGAAATACCGGTTGCCGCCCTTGTGTGAGCTGCCCAGAGAAAACACTCTGCTTTGCATACTTCGCGGACCTCGGACCTGAAGTCACTCAGCTCGAGGAGAAAGTCAGCATCTTTCAAAGCTGTGTCGCTAACGGGACACTCAGTGTGAGCACATGCCTGTAGCTTAAGGCCGGACTTGCCCTGCAGAAACGGAGGCGTGCAGCACTTTCCATGAGGCCGTAGCCTCTGCTCTGCATATCTTTTATGGCAGTAGAGTTTTCCGGACACCTAGGAAAATCGCGTGGGCTCCCTGGTCCCGGCTGGAACACAGACTAACCCCAGGACCCCCTAGGTCTCCTAAGCAACATCCAGCCCCGTAGCCCTTTGGAGCCAACTCTCTCTACGCCGAGGGTAGGGAAACGCACAGCAGTCTCCACCGAAGCAGCTTAATTTCCCCATCACACCCACACGTTCACGAACAGAATTTTGGCACGTCTCACAGGCCTTGAGGTCTTACGCCTTGCCCTAGTCTGAGCTGCACTGAGAGGACCCTCGGCCTCGCATTCCATCTAGGACCTCCTGCCTGAAGTCACCGTGCCTCCAGAAGAAAGTCCCCTTGCGTTCTTACTGCAATTTCAGTCCGGTTCCTGCGGTGGCAATGCAGGTTTCTGAATAGCCACAGGCCCCAGAGGAGTAGCTAGGGCGTTCCTTGGTTGAGGCAGTCCACTTGATGCAGAACACCCTGCTTCGAGAAGCTGATTCAGGCAAGCAAACACAAGGGGTCATGTGTCTGTTTTGACTTGTTAGAAACAACAGCAATGTATGCTGCGTTTGCGCATGAAATCGGGGGCCTGATTGAAACATCCTCGCTTTCCAATTCGGAAGGCTGCATTCACGGTGCCTTGAAGCTATCTGAAATCCCTGCTGTTGACAGGCCTGGGAACCCTGTAGGAATGCTTCTGGGAAGAAACTGAGTTTGCTCGGTCTATACCAGGTGCTTCCATGGCGGCCGTGGTGGTCAGCCTGACAAGCTCTAGAAGTCAAGAGAAACTCAACGTGAGAACTTGCCTCCAGGTTAGGCCCTGAGTAGCCGGGCAGAAAGGGAGGCATGCAGCTGTTTCCACGAGTTCTTAGTAGATCTTCGCCTTTACTTTCAGGGAAGTACCCTTCTGAGGACTCGTAGGACCCTCTGGTTTGCATCCATTTTCCTCCATTGTCAGTGAGTATCTCCAGACCCCGGTGGACCAGCTGAGCAACATCGAGGCCCAGTGGTTTTCCCCTCGGATGCCCTCCGTGCGTGCCGAGTGATGGGCAACACACTGCGCGTTCCTTGAGGAGAGCTCTATTTCCAGAGCCCTCAAACAGCTTCAGGACACGATTTCTGGTGTGTCCGAAGCGCCCAGGAAATACCGGTTGCCGCCCTTGTGTGAGCTGCCAAGAGAAAACACTCTGCTTTGCATACTTCGCGGACCTCGTACCTGAAGTCACTCAGCTCGAGGAGAAAGTCAGCATCTTTCAAAGCTGTGTCGCTAACGGGACACTCAGTGTGAGCACATGCCTGTAGCTTAAGGCCGGACTTGCCCTGCAGAAACGGAGGCGTGCAGCACTTTCCATGAGGCCGTAGCCTCTGCTCTGCATATCTTTTATGGCAGTAGAGTTTTCCAGACACCTAGGAAAATCGCGTGGGCTCCCTGGTCACGGCTGGAACACAGACTAACCCCAGGACCCCCTAGGTCTCCTAAGCAACATCCAGCCCCGTAGCCCTTTGGAGCCAACTCTCTCTACGCCGAGGGTAGGGAAACGCCCAGCAGTCTCCACCGAAGCAGCTTAATTTCCCCATCACACCCACACGTTCACGAACAGAATTTTGGCACGTCTCACAGGCCTTGAGGTCTTACGCCTTGCCCTAATCTGAGCTGCACTGAGAGGACCCTCGGCCTCGCATTCCATCTAGGACCTCCTGCCTGAAGTCACCGTGCCTCCAGAAGAAAGTCCCCTTGCGTTCTTACTGCAATTTCAGTCCGGTTCTTGCGGTGACAATGCAGGCTTCTGAATAGCCACAGGCCCCAGAGGAGTAGCTAGGACGTTCCTTGGTTGAGGCAGTCCACTTGATGCACAACCCCCTGCTTCGAGAAGCTGATTCAGGCAAGCAAACACAAGGGGTCATGTGTCTCTTTTGACTTGTTAGAAACAACAGCAATGTATGCTGCGTTTGCGCATGAAATCGGGGGCCTGATTGAAACATCCTCGCTTTCCAATTTGGAAGGCTGCATTCACGGTGCCTTGAAGCTACCTGAAATCCCTGCTGTTGACAGGCCTGGGAACCCTGTAGGAATGCTTCTGGGAAGAAACTGAGTTTGCTCGGTCTAAACCAGGTGCTTCCATGGCCGCCGTGGTGGTCAGCCTGACAAGCTCTAGAAGTCAAGAGAAACTCAACGTGAGAACTTGCCTCCAGGTTAGGCCCTGAGTAGCCGGGCAGAAAGGGAGGCATGCAGCTGTTTCCACGAGTTCTTAGTAGCTCTTCGCCTTTACTTTCAGGGAAGTACCCTTCTGAGGACTTGTAGGCCCCTCTGGTTTGCATCCATTTTCCTCCATTGTCAGTGAGTATCTCCAGATACCGGTGGACCAGCTGAGCAACATCTAGGCCCAGTGGTCTTCCCCTCGGATGCCCTCCGTGCGTGCCGAGTGATGGGCAACACACTGCGCGTTCCTTGAGGAGAGCTCTATTTCCAGAGCCCTCAAACAGCTTCAGGACACGATTTCTGGTGTGTCCAAAGCGCCCAGGAAATACCGGTTGCCGCCCTTGTGTGAGCTGCCCAGAGAAAACACTCTGCTTTGCATACTTCGCGGACCTCGTACCTGAAGTCACTCAGCTCGAGGAGAAAGTCAGCATCTTTCAAAGCTGTGTCGCTAACGGGACACTCAGTGTGAGCACATGCCTGTAGGTTAAGGCCGGACTTGCCCTGCAGAAACGGAGGCGTGCAGCACTTTCCATGAGGCCGTAGCCACTGCTCTGCATATCTTTTATGGCAGTAGAGTTTTTCGGACACCTAGGAAAATCGCGTGGGCTCCCTGGTCCCGGCTGGAACACAGACTAACCCCAGGACCCCCTAGGTCTCCTAAGCAACATCCAGCCCCGTAGCCCTTTGGAGCCAACTCTCTCTACGCCAAGGGTAGGGAAACGCACAGCAGTCTCCACCGAAGCAGCTTAATTTCCCCATCACACCCACACGTTCACGAACAGAATTTTGGCACGTCTCACAGGCCTTGAGGTCTTACGCCTTGCCCTAGTCTGAGCTGCACTGAGAGGACCCTCGGCCTCGCATTCCATCTAGGACCTCCTGCCTGAAGTCACCGTGCCTCCAGAAGAAAGTCCCCTTGCGTTCTTACTGCAATTTCAGTCCGGTTCTTGCGGTGGCAATGCAGGCTTCTGAATAGCCACAGGCCCCAGAGGAGTAGCTAGGGCGTTCCTTGGTTGAGGGAGTCCACTTGATACACAACCCCCTGCTTCGAGAAGCTGATTCACGCAAGCAAACACAAGGGGCCCTGTGCCTCTTTTGACTTGTTAGAAACAGCAGCAATGTATGTTGCGTTTGCGCATGAAATCGGGGGCCTTATTGAAACATCCTCGCTTTTCAATTCGGAAGGCTGCATTCACGGTGCCTTGAAGCTACCTGAAATCCCTGCTGTTGACAGGCCTGGGAACCCTGTAGGAATGCTTCTGGGAAGAAACTGAATTTGCTCGGTCTATACCAGGTGCTTCCATGGCCGCCGTGGTGGTCAGCCTGACAAGCTCTAGAAGTCAAGAGAAACTCAACGTGAGAACTTGCCTCCAGGTTAGGCCCTGAGTAGCCGGGCAGAAAGGGAGGCATGCAGCTGTTTCCACGAGTTCTTAGTAGCTCTTCGCCTTTACTTTCAGGGAAGTACCCTTCTGAGGACTCGTAGGCCCCTCTGGTTTGCATCCATTTTCCTCCATTGTCAGTGAGTATCTCCAGACCCCGGTGGACCAGCTGAGCAACATCGAGGCCCAGTGGTCTTCCCCTCGGATGCCCTCCGTGCGTGCCGAGTGATGGGCAACACACTGCGCGTTCCTTGAGGAGAGCTCTATTTCCAGAGTCCTCAAACAGCTTCAGGACACGATTTCTGGTGTGTCCGAAGTGCCCAGGAAATACCGGTTGCCGCCCTTGTGTGAGCTGCCCAGAGAAAACACTCTGCTTTGCATACTTCGCGGACCTCGTATCTGAAGTCACTCAGCTCGAGGAGAAAGTCAGCATCTTTCAAAGCTGTGTCGCTAACGGGACACTCAGTGTGAGCACATGCCTGTAGGTTAAGGCCGGACTTGCCCTGCAGAAACGGAGGCGTGCAGCACTTTCCATGAGGCCGTAGCCTCGGCTCTGCATATCTTTTATGGCAGTAGAGTTTTCCGGACACCTAGGAAAATCGCGTGGGCTCCCTGGTCCCGGCTGGAACACAGACTAACCCCAGGACCCCCTAGGTCTCCTAAGCAACATCCAGCCCCGTAGCCCTTTGGAGCCAACTCTCTCTACGCCGAGGGTAGGGAAACGCACAGCAGTCTCCACCGAAGCAGCTTAATTTCCCCATCACACCCACACGTTCACGAACAGAATTTTGGCACGTCTCACAGGCCTTGAGGTCTTACGCCTTGCCCTAGTCTGAGCTGCACTGAGAGGACCCTCGGCCTCGCATTCCATCTAGGACCTCCTGCCTGAAGTCACCGTGCCTCCAGAAGAAAGTCCCCTTGCGTTCTTACTGCAATTTCAGTCCGGTTCTTGCGGTGGCAATGCAGGCTTCTGAATAGCCACAGGCCCGAGAGGAGTAGCTAGGGCGTTCCTTGGTTGAGGCAGTCCACTTGATGCACGACCCCCTGCTTCGAGAAGCTGATTCAGGCAAGCAAACACAAGGGGCCATGTGCCTCTTTTGACTTGTTAGAAACAGCAGCAATGTGTGCTGCGTTTGCGCATGAAATCGGGGGCCTGATTGAAACATCCTCGCTTTTCAATTCGGAAGGCTGCATTCACGGTGCCTTGAAGCTATCTGAAATCCCCGCTGTTGACAGGCCTGGGAACCCTGTAGGAATGCTTCTGGGAAGAAACAGAATTTGCTCGGTCTATACCAGGTGCTTCCATGGCCGCCGTGGTGGTCAGCCTGACAAGCTCTTGAAGTCAAGAGAAACTCAACGTGAGAACTTGCCTCCAGGTTAGGCCCTGAGTAGCCGGGCAGAAAGGGAGGCATGCAGCTGTTTCCACGAGTTCTTAGTAGCTCTTCGCCTTTACTTTCAGGGAAGTACCCTTCTGAGGACTCGTAGGCCCCTCTGGTTTGCATCCATTTTCCTCCATTGTCAGTGAGTATCTCCAGACCCCGGTGGACCAGCTGAGCAACATCGAGGCCCAGTGGTCTTCCCCTCGGATGCCCTCCGTGCGTGCCGAGTGATGGGGAACACACTGCGCGTTCCTTGAGGAGAGCTCTATTTCCAGAGCCCTCAAACAGCTTCAGGACACGATTTCTGGTGTGTCCGAAGCGCCCAGGAAATACCGGTTGCCGCCCTTGTGTGAGCTGCCCAGAGAAAACACTCTGCTTTGCATACTTCGCGGACCTCGGACCTGAAGTCACTCAGCTCGAGGAGAAAGTCAGCATCTTTCAAAGCTGTGTCGCTAACGGGACACTCAGTGTGAGCACATGCCTGTAGGTTAAGGCCGGACTTGCCCTGCAGAAACGGAGGCGTGCAGCACTTTCCATGAGGCCGTAGCCTCTGCTCTGCATATCTTTTATGGCAGTAGAGTTTTTCGGACACCTTGGAAAATCGCGTGGGCTCCCTGGTCCCGGCTGGAACACAGACTAACCCCAGGACCCCCTAGGTCTCCTAAGCAACATCCAGCCCCGTAGCCCTTTGGAGCCAACTCTCTCTACGCCGAGGGTAGGGAAACGCACAGCAGTCTCCACCGAAGCAGCTTAATTTCCCCATCACACCCACACGTTCACGAACAGAATTTTGGCACGTCTCACAGGCCTTGAGGTCTTACGCCTTGCCCTAGTCTGAGCTGCACTGAGAGGACCCTCGGCCTCGCATTCCATCTAGGACCTCCTGCCTGAAGTCACCGTGCCTCCAGAAGAAAGTCCCCTTGCGTTCTTACTGCAATTTCAATCCGGTTCTTGCAGTGGCAATGCAGGCTTCTGAATAGCCACAGGCCCCAGAGGAGTAGCTAGGGCGTTCCTTGGTTGAGACAGTCCACTTGATGCACAACCCCCTGCTTCGAGAAGCTGATTCAGGCAAGCAAACACAAGGGGCCATGTGCCTCTTTTCACTTGTTAGAAACAGAAGCAATGTATGCTGCGTTTGCACATGAAATCGGGGGCCTGATTGAAACATCCTCGCTTTCCAATTTGGAAGGCTGCATTCACGGTGCCTTGAAGCTACCTGAAATCCCTGCTGTTGACAGGCCTGGGAACACTGTAGGAATGCTTCTGGGAAGAAACTGAGTTTGCTCGGTCTATACCAGGTGCTTCCATGGCCGCCGTGGTGGTCAGCCTCACAAGCTCTAGAAGTCAAGAGAAACTCAACGTGAGAACTTGCCTCCAGGTTAGGCCCTGAGGAGCCGGGCAGAAAGGGAGACATGCAGCTGTTGCCACAAGTTCTTAGTAGCTCTTCGCCTTACCTTCAGGGAAGTACCCCTCTGAGGACTCGTAGGCCCCTCTGGTTTGCATCCATTTTCCTCCATTGTCAGTGAGTATCTCCAGACACCGGTGGACCAGCTGAGCAACATCGAGGCCCAGTGGTCTTCCCCTCCGATGCTCTCCATGCGTGCCGAGTGATGGGCAACACACTGCGCGTTCCTTGAGGAGAGCTCTATTTCCAAAGCCCTCAAACAGCTTCAGGACACGATTTCTGGTGTGTCCGAAGCGCCAAGGAAATACCGGTTGCCGCCCTTGTGTGAGCTGCCCAGAGAAAACACTCTGCTTTGCATGCTTAGCGGACCTCGTACCCGAAGTCACTCAGCTCGAGGAGAAAGTCAGCATCTTTCAAAGCTGTGTCGCTAACGGGACACTCAGTGTGAGCACATGCCTGTAGGTTAAGGCTGGACTTGCCCTGCAGAAACGGAGGCGTGCAGCACTTTCCATGAGGCCGTAGCCTCTGCTCTGCATATCTTTTATGGCAGTAGAGTTTTCCGGACACCTAGGAAAATCGCGTGGGCTCCCTGGTCCCGGCTGGAACACAGACTAACCCCAGGACCCCCTAGGTCTCCTAAGCAACATCCAGCCCCGTAGCCCTTTGGAGCCAACTCTCTCTACGCCGAGGGTAGGGAAACGCACAGCAGTCTCCACCGAAGCAGCTTAATTTCCCCATCACACCCACACGTTCACGAACAGAATTTTGGCACGTCTCACAGGCCTTGAGGTCTTACGCCTTGCCCTAGTCTGAGCTGCACTGAGAGGACCCTCGGCCTCACATTCCATCTAGGACCTCCTGCCTGAAGTCACCGTGCCTCCAGAAGAAAGTCCCCTTGCGTTCTTACTGCAATTTCAGTCCGGTTCTTGCGGTGGCAATGCAGGCTTCTGAATAGCCACAGCCCCCAGAGGAGCAGCTAGGGCGTTCCTTGGTTGAGGCAGTCCACTTGATGCACAACCCCCTGCTTCGAGAAGCTGATTCAGGCAAGCAAACACAAGGGGCCATGTGTCTCTTTTGACTTGTTAGAAACAACAGCAATGTATGCTGCGTTTGCGCATGAAATCGGGGGCCTGATTGAAACATCCTCGCTTTCCAATTTGGAAGGCTGCATTCACGGTGCCTTGAAGCTACCTGAAATCCCTGCTGTTGACAGGCCTGGGAACCCTGTAGGAATGCTTCTGGGAAGAAACTGAGTTTGCTCGTTCTAAACCAGGTGCTTCCATGGCCGCCGTGGTGGTCAGCCTGACAAGCTCTAGAAGTCAAGAGAAACTCAACGTGAGAACTTGCCTCCAGGTTAGGCCCTGAGTAGTCTGGCAGAAAGGGAGGCATGCAGCTGTTTCCACGAGTTCTTAGTAGCTCTTCGCCTTTACTTTCAGGGAAGTACCCTTCTGAGGACTCGTAGGCCCCTCTGGTTTGCATCCATTTTCCTCCATTGTCAGTGAGTATCTCCAGACCCCGGTGGACCAGCTGAGCAACATCGAGGCCCAGTGGTCTTCCCCTCGGATGCCCTCCGTGCGTGCCGAGTGATGGGCAACACACTGCGCGTTCCTTGAGGAGAGCTCTATTTCCAGAGCCCTCAAACAGCTTCAGGACACGATTTCTGGTGTGTCCGACGTGCCCAGGAAATACCGGTTGCCGCCCTTGTGTGAGCTGCCCAGAGAAAACACTCTGCTTTGCATACTTCGCGGACCTCGTACCTGAAGTCACTCAGCTCGAGGAGAAAGTCAGCATCTTTCAAAGCTGTGTCGCTAACGGGACACTCAGTGTGAGCACATGCCTGTAGGTTAAGGCCGGACTTGCCCTGCAGAAACGGAGGCGTGCAGCACTTTCCATGAGGCCGTAGCCTCTGCTCTGCATATCTTTTATGGCAGTAGAGTTTTCCGGACACCTAGGAAAATCGCGTGGGCTCCCTGGTCCCGGCTGGAACACAGACTAACCCCAGGACCCCCTAGGTCTCCTAAGCAACATCCAGCCCCGTAGCCCTTTGGAGCCAACTCTCTCTACGCCGAGGGTAGGGAAACGCACAGCAGTCTCCACCGAAGCAGCTTAATTTCCCCATCACACCCACACGTTCACGAACAGAATTTTGGCACGTCTCACAGGCCTTGAGGTCTTACGCCTTGCCCTAGTCTGAGCTGCACTGAGAGGACCCTCGGCCTCGCATTCCATCTAGGACCTCCTGCCTGAAGTCACCGTGCCTCCAGAAGAAAGTCCCCTTGCGTTCTTACTGCAATTTCAGTCCGGTTCTTGCGGTGGCAATGCAGGCTTCTGAATAGCCACAGGCCCTAGAGGAGTAGCTAGGGCGTTCCTTGGTTGAGGCAGTCCACTTGATGCACAACCCCCTGCTTCGAGAAGCTGATTCAGGCAAGCAAACACAAGGGGCCATGTGCCTCTTTTGACTTGTTAGAAACAGCAGCAATGTGTGCTGCGTTTGCGCATGAAATCGGGGGCCTGATTGAAACATCCTCGCTTTTCAATTCGGAAGGCTGCATTCACGGTGCCTTGAAGCTATCTGAAATCCCTGCTGTTGACAGGCCTGGGAACCCTGTAGGAATGCTTCTGGGAAGAAACTGAATTTGCTCGGTCTATACCAGGTGCTTCCATGGCCGCCGTGGTGGTCAGCCTGACAAGCTCTAGAAGTCAAGAGAAACTCAACGTGAGAACTTGCCTCCAGGTTAGGCCCTGAGTAGCCGGGCAGAAAGGGAGGCATGCAGCTGTTTCCACGAGTTCTTAGTAGCTCTTCGCCTTACCTTCAGGGAAGTACCCCTCTGAGGACTCGTAGGCCCCTCTGGTTTGCATGCATTTTCCTCCATTGTCAGTGAGTATCTCCAGACACCGGTGGACCAGCTGAGCAACATCGAGGCCCAGTGGTCTTCCCCTCGGATGCCCTCCGTGCGTGCCGAGTGATGGGCAACACACTGCGCGTTCCTTGAGGAGAGCTCTATTTCCAGAGACCTCAAACAGCTTCAGGACACGATTTCTGGTGTGTCCGAAGCGCCCAGGAAATACCGGTTGCCGCCCTTGTGTGAGCTGCCCAGAGAAAACACTCTGCTTTGCATACTTGGCGGACTTCGTACCTGAAGTAACTCAGCTCGAGGAGAAAGTCAGCCTCTTTCAAAGCTGTGTCGCTAACGGGACACTCAGTGTGAGCACATGCCTCTAGGTTAAGGCCGGTCTTGCCCTGCAGAAACGGAGGCGTGCAGCACTTTCCATGAGGCCGTAGCCTCTGCTCTGCATCTTTTATGGCAGTAGAGTTTTCCGGACACCTAGGAAAATCGCGTGGGCTTCCTGGTCCCGGCTGGAACACAGACTAACCCCAGGACCCCCTAGGTCTCCTAAGCAACATCCAGCCCCGTAGCCCTTTGGAGCCAACTCTCTCTACGCCGAGGGTAGGGAAACGCACAGCAGTCTCCACCGAAGCAGCTTAATTTCCCCATCACACCCACACGTTCACGAACAGAATTTTGGCACGTCTCACAGGCCTTGAGGTCTTACGCCTTGCCCTAGTCTGAGCTGCACTGAGAGGACCCTCGGCCTCGCATTCCATCTAGGACCTCCTGCCTGAAGTCACCGTGCCTCCAGAAGAAAGTCCCCTTGCGTTCTTACTGCAATTTCAGTCCGGTTCTTGCGGTGGCAATGCAGGCTTCTGAATAGCCACAGGCCCGAGAGGAGTAGCTAGGGCGTTCCTTGGTTGAGGCAGTCCACTTGATGCACAACCCCCTGCTTCGAGAAGCTGATTCAGGCAAGCAAACACAAGGGGCCATGTGCCTCTTTTGACTTGTTAGAAACAGCAGCAATGTGTGCTGCGTTTGCGCATGAAATCGGGGGCCTGATTGAAACATCCTCGCTTTCCAATTCGGAAGGCTGCATTCACGGTGCCTTGAAGCTACCTGAAATCCCTGCTGTTGACAGGCCTGGGAACTCTGTAGGAATGCTTCTGGGAAGAAACTGAGTTTGCTCGGTCTAAACCAGGTGCTTCCATGGCCGCCGTGGTGGTCAGCCTGTCAAGCTCTAGAAGTCAAGAGAAACTCAACGTGAGAACTTGCCTCCAGGTTAGGCCCTGAGTAGCCGGGCAGAAAGGGAGGCATGCAGCTGTTTCCACGAGTTCTTAGTAGCTCTTCGACTTTACTTTCAGGGAAGTACCCTTCTGAGGATTCGTAGGCCCCTCTGGTTTGCATCCATTTTCCTCCATTGTCAGTGAGTATCTCCAGACCCCGGTGGACCAGCTGAGCAACATCGAGGCCCAGTGGTCTTCCCCTCGGATGCCCTCCATGCGTGCCGAGTGATGGGAAACACACTGCGCGTTCCTTGAGGAGAGCTCTATTTCCAAAGCCCTCAAACAGCTTCAGGACACGATTTCTGGTGTGTCCGAAGCGCCAAGGAAATACCGGTTGCCGCCCTTGTGTGAGCTGCCCAGAGAAAACACTCTGCTTTGCATGCTTAGCGGACCTCGTACCCGAAGTCACTCAGCTCGAGGAGAAAGTCAGCATCTTTCAAAGCTCTGTCACTAACGGGACACTCAGTGTGAGCACATGCCAGTAGGTTAAGGCCGGACTTGCCCTGCAGAAACGGAGGCGTGCAGCACTTTCCATGAGGCCGTAGCCTCTGCTCTGCATATCTTTTATGGCAGTAGAGTTTTCCGGACACCTAGGAAAATCGCGTGAGCTCCCTGGTCCCGGCTGGAACACAGACTAACCCCAGGACCCCCTAGGTCTCCTAAGCAACATCCAGCCCCGTAGCCCTTTGGAGCCAACTCTCTCTACGCCGAGGGTAGGGAAACGCACAGCAGTCTCCACCGAAGCAGCTTAATTTCCCCATCACACCCACACGTTCACGAACAGAATTTTGGCACGTCTCACAGGCCTTGAGGTCTTACGCCTTGCCCTAGTCTGAGCTGCACTGAGAGGACCCTCGGCCTCGCATTCCATCTAGGACCTCCTGCCTGAAGTCACCGTGCCTCCAGAAGAAAGTCCCCTTGCGTTCTTACTGCAATTTCAGTCCGGTTCTTGCGGTGGCAATGCAGGCTTCTGAATACCCACAGGCCCCAGAGGAGTAGCTAGGGCGTTCCTTGGTTGAGGCAGTCCACTTGATGCACAACCCCCTGCTTCGAGAAGCTGATTCAGGCAAGCAAACACAAGGGGCCATGTGCCTCTTTTGACTTGTTAGAAACAGCAGCAATGTGTGCTGCGTTTGCGCATGAAATCGGGGGCCTGATTGAAACATCCTCGCTTTCCAATTCGGAAGGCTGCATTCACGGTGCCTTGAAGCTACCTGAAATCCCTGCTGTTGACAGGCCTGGGAACTCTGTAGGAATGCTTCTGGGAAGAAACTGAGTTTGCTCGGTCTAAACCAGGTGCTTCCATGGCCGCAGTGGTGGTCAGCCTGTCAAGCTCTAGAAGTCAAGAGAAACTCAACGTGAGAACTTGCCTCCAGGTTAGGCCCTGAGTAGCCGGGCAGAAAGGGAGGCATGCAGCTGTTTCCACGAGTTCTTAGTAGCTCTTCGACTTTACTTTCAGGGAAGTACCCTTCTGAGGACTCGTAGGCCCCTCTGGTTTGCATCCATTTTCCTCCATTGTCAGTGAGTATCTCCAGACCCCGGTGGACCAGCTGAGCAACATCGAGGCCCAGTGGTCTTCCCCTCGGATGCCCTCCATGCGTGCCGAGTGATGGGAAACACACTGCGCGTTCCTTGAGGAGAGCTCTATTTCCAAAGCCCTCAAACAGCTTCAGGACACGATTTCTGGTGTGTCCGAAGCGCCAAGGAAATACCGGTTGCCGCCCTTGTGTGAGCTGCCCAGAGAAAACACTCTGCTTTGCATGCTTAGCGGACCACGTACCCGAAGTCACTCAGCTCGAGGAGAAAGTCAGCATCTTTCAAAGCTCTGTCACTAACGGGACACTCAGTGTGAGCACATGCCAGTAGGTTAAGGCCGGACTTGCCCTGCAGAAACGGAGGCGTGCAGCACTTTCCATGAGGCCGTAGCCTCTGCTCTGCATATCTTTTATGGCAGTAGAGTTTTCCGGACACCTAGGAAAATCGCGTGAGCTCCCTGGTCCCGGCTGGAACACAGACTAACCCCAGGACCCCCTAGGTCTCCTAAGCAACATCCAGCCCCGTAGCCCTTTGGAGCCAACTCTCTCTACGCCGAGGGTAGGGAAACGCACAGCAGTCTCCACCGAAGCAGCTTAATTTCCCCATCACACCCACACGTTCACGAACAGAATTTTGGCACGTCTTACAGGCCTTGAGGTCTTACGCCTTGCCCTAGTCTGAGCTGCACTGAGAGGACACTCGACCTCGCATTCCATCTAGCACCTCTTGCCTGAAGTCACCGTGCCTCCAGAAGAAAGTCCCCTTGCATTCTTACTGCAATTTCAGTCCGGTTCTTGCGGTGGCAATGCAGGCTTCTGAATAGCCACAGGCCCTAGAGTTGTAGGTAGGGCGTTCCTTGGTTGAGGCAGTCCACTTGATGCACAATCCCCTGCTTCGAGAAGCTGATTCAGGCAAGCAAACACAAGGGGCCATGTGCCTCTTTTGACTTGTTAGAAACAACAGCAATGTATGCTGCGTTTGCGCATGAAATCGGGGGCCTGATTGAAACATCCTCGCTTTCCAATTTGGAAGGCTGCATTCACGGTGCCTTGAAGCTACCTGAAATCCCTGCTGTTGACAGGCCTGGGAACCCTGTAGGAATGCTTCTGGGAAGAAACTGAGTTTGCTCGGTCTAAACCAGGTGCTTCCATGGCCGCCGTGGTGGTCAGCCTGATAAGCTCTAGAAGCCAAGAGAAACTCAACGTGAGAACTTGCCTCCAGGTTAGGCCCTGAGCAGCCGGGCAGAAAGGGAGGCATGCAGCTGTTTCCTCGAGTTCTTAGTAGCTCTTCGCCTTTACTTTCAGGGAAGTACCCTTCTGAGGACTCGTAGGCCCCTCTGGTTTGCATCCATTTTCCTCCATTGTCAGTGAGTATCTCCAGACCCCGGTGGACCAGCTGAGCAACATCGAGGCCCAGTGGTCTTCCCTTCGGATGCCCTCCGTGCGTGCCGAGTGATGGGCAACACACTGCGCGTTCCTTGAGGTGAGCTCTATTTCCAGAGCCCTCAAACAGCTTCAGGACACGATTTCTGGTGTGTCCGAAGCGCCCAGGAAATACCGGTTGCCGCCCTTGTGTGAGCTGCCCAGAGAAAACACTCTGCTTTGCATACTTCGCGGACCTCGTACCTGAAGTCACTCAGCTCGAGGAGAAAGTCAGCATCTTTCAAAGCTGTGTCGCTAACGGGACACTCAGTGTGAGCACATGCCTGTAGGTTAAGGCCGGACTTGCCCTGCAGAAACGGAGGCGTGCAGCACTTTCCATGAGGCCGTAGCCTCTGCTCTGCATCTTTTATGGCAGTAGAGTTTTCCGGACACCTAGGAAAATCACGTGGGCTTCCTGGTCCCGGCTGGAACACAGACTAAACCCAGGACCCCCTAGGTCTCCTAAGCAACATCCAGCCCCGTAGCCCTTTGGAGCCAACTCTCTCTACGCCGAGGGTAGGGAAACGCACAGCAGTCTCCACCGAAGCAGCTTAATTTCCCCATCACACCCACACGTTCACGAACAGAATTTTGGCACGTCTCACAGGCCTTGAGGTCTTACGCCTTGCCCTAGTCTGAGCTGCACTGAGAGGACCCTCGGCCTCGCATTCCATCTAGGACCTCCTGCCTGAAGTCACCGTGCCTCCAGAAGAAAGTCCCCTTGCGTTCTTACTGCAATTTCAGTCCGGTTCTTGCGGTGGCAATGCAGGCTTCTGAATAGCCACAGGCCCCAGAGGAGTAGCTAGGGCGTTCCTTGGTTGAGGCAGTCCACTTGATGCACAACCCCCTGCTTCGAGAAGCTGATTCAGGCAAGCAAACACAAGGGGCCATGTGCCTCTTTTGACTTGTTAGAAACAGCAGCAATGTGTGCTGCGTTTGCGCATGAAATCGGGGGCCTGATTGAAACATCCTCGCTTTCCAATTCGGAAGGCTGCATTCACGGTGCCTTGAAGCTACCTGAAATCCCTGCTGTTGACAGGCCTGGGAACTCTGTAGGAATGCTTCTGGGAAGAAACTGAGTTTGCTCGGTCTAAACCAGGTGCTTCCATGGCCGCCGTGGTGGTCAGCCTGTCAAGCTCTAGAAGTCAAGAGAAACTCAACGTGAGAACTTGCCTCCAGGTTAGGCCCTGAGTAGCCGGGCAGAAAGGGAGGCATGCAGCTGTTTCCACGAGTTCTTAGTAGCTCTTCGACTTTACTTTCAGGGAAGTACCCTTCTGAGGACTCGTAGGCCCCTCTGGTTTGCATCCATTTTCCTCCATTGTCAGTGAGTATCTCCAGACCCCGGTGGACCAGCTGAGCAACATCGAGGCCCAGTGGTCTTCCCCTCGGATGCCCTCCATGCGTGCCGAGTGATGGGAAACACACTGCGCGTTCCTTGAGGAGAGCTCTATTTCCAAAGCCCTCAAACAGCTTCAGGACACGATTTCTGGTGTGTCCGAAGCGCCAAGGAAATACCGGTTGCCGCCCTTGTGTGAGCTGCCCAGAGAAAACACTCTGCTTTGCATGCTTAGCGGACCTCGTACCCGAAGTCACTCAGCTCGAGGAGAAAGTCAGCATCTTTCAAAGCTCTGTCACTAACGGGACACTCAGTGTGAGCACATGCCAGTAGGTTAAGGCCGGACTTGCCCTGCAGAAACGGAGGCGTGCAGCACTTTCCATGAGGCCGTAGCCTCTGCTCTGCATATCTTTTATGGCAGTAGAGTTTTCCGGACACCTAGGAAAATCGCGTGAGCTCCCTGGTCCCGGCTGGAACACAGACTAACCCCAGGACCCCCTAGGTCTCCTAAGCAACATCCAGCCCCGTAGCCCTTTGGAGCCAACTCTCTCTACGCCGAGGGTAGGGAAACGCACAGCAGTCTCCACCGAAGCAGCTTAATTTCCCCATCACACCCACACGTTCACGAACAGAATTTTGGCACGTCTCACAGGCCTTGAGGTCTTACGCCTTGCCCTAGTCTGAGCTGCACTGAGAGGACCCTCGGCCTCGCATTCCATCTAGGACCTCCTGCCTGAAGTCACCGTGCCTCCAGAAGAAAGTCCCCTTGCGTTCTTACTGCAATTTCAGTCCGGTTCTTGCGGTGGCAATGCAGGCTTCTGAATACCCACAGGCCCCAGAGGAGTAGCTAGGGCGTTCCTTGGTTGAGGCAGTCCACTTGATGCACAACCCCCTGCTTCGAGAAGCTGATTCAGGCAAGCAAACACAAGGGGCCATGTGCCTCTTTTGACTTGTTAGAAACAGCAGCAATGTGTGCTGCGTTTGCGCATGAAATCGGGGGCCTGATTGAAACATCCTCGCTTTCCAATTCGGAAGGCTGCATTCACGGTGCCTTGAAGCTACCTGAAATCCCTGCTGTTGACAGGCCTGGGAACTCTGTAGGAATGCTTCTGGGAAGAAACTGAGTTTGCTCGGTCTAAACCAGGTGCTTCCATGGCCGCCGTGGTGGTCAGCCTGTCAAGCTCTAGAAGTCAAGAGAAACTCAACGTGAGAACTTGCCTCCAGGTTAGGCCCTGAGTAGCCGGGCAGAAAGGGAGGCATGCAGCTGTTTCCACGAGTTCTTAGTAGCTCTTCGACTTTACTTTCAGGGAAGTACCCTTCTGAGGACTCGTAGGCCCCTCTGGTTTGCATCCATTTTCCTCCATTGTCAGTGAGTATCTCCAGACCCCGGTGGACCAGCTGAGCAACATCGAGGCCCAGTGGTCTTCCCCTCGGATGCCCTCCATGCGTGCCGAGTGATGGGAAACACACTGCGCGTTCCTTGAGGAGAGCTCTATTTCCAAAGCCCTCAAACAGCTTCAGGACACGATTTCTGGTGTGTCCGAAGCGCCAAGGAAATACCGGTTGCCGCCCTTGTGTGAGCTGCCCAGAGAAAACACTCTGCTTTGCATGCTTAGCGGACCTCGTACCCGAAGTCACTCAGCTCGAGGAGAAAGTCAGCATCTTTCAAAGCTCTGTCACTAACGGGACACTCAGTGTGAGCACATGCCAGTAGGTTAAGGCCGGACTTGCCCTGCAGAAACGGAGGCGTGCAGCACTTTCCATGAGGCCGTAGCCTCTGCTCTGCATATCTTTTATGGCAGTAGAGTTTTCCGGACACCTAGGAAAATCGCGTGAGCTCCCTGGTCCCGGCTGGAACACAGACTAACCCCAGGACCCCCTAGGTCTCCTAAGCAACATCCAGCCCCGTAGCCCTTTGGAGCCAACTCTCTCTACGCCGAGGGTAGGGAAACGCACAGCAGTCTCCACCGAAGCAGCTTAATTTCCCCATCACACCCACACGTTCACGAACAGAATTTTGGCACGTCTTACAGGCCTTGAGGTCTTACGCCTTGCCCTAGTCTGAGCTGCACTGAGAGGACACTCGACCTCGCATTCCATCTAGCACCTCTTGCCTGAAGTCACCGTGCCTCCAGAAGAAAGTCCCCTTGCGTTCTTACTGCAATTTCAGTCCGGTTCTTGCGGTGGCAATGCAGGCTTCTGAATAGCCACAGGCCCTAGAGTTGTAGGTAGGGCGTTCCTTGGTTGAGGCAGTCCACTTGATGCACAACCCCCTGCTTCGAGAAGCTGATTCAGGCAAGCAAACACAAGGGGCCATGTGCCTCTTTTGACTTGTTAGAAACAACAGCAATGTATGCTGCGTTTGCGCATGAAATCGGGGGCCTGATTGAAACATCCTCGCTTTCCAATTTGGAAGGCTGCATTCACGGTGCCTTGAAGCTACCTGAAATCCCTGCTGTTGACAGGCCTGGGAACCCTGTAGGAATGCTTCTGGGAAGAAACTGAGTTTGCTCGGTCTAAACCAGGTGCTTCCATGGCCGCCGTGGTGGTCAGCCTGATAAGCTCTAGAAGCCAAGAGAAACTCAACGTGAGAACTTGCCTCCAGGTTAGGCCCTGAGCAGCCGGGCAGAAAGGGAGGCATGCAGCTGTTTCCTCGAGTTCTTAGTAGCTCTTCGCCTTTACTTTCAGGGAAGTACCCTTCTGAGGACTCGTAGGCCCCTCTGGTTTGCATCCATTTTCCTCCATTGTCAGTGAGTATCTCCAGACCCCGGTGGACCAGCTGAGCAACATCGAGGCCCAGTGGTCTTCCCTTCGGATGCCCTCCGTGCGTGCCGAGTGATGGGCAACACACTGCGCGTTCCTTGAGGTGAGCTCTATTTCCAGAGCCCTCAAACAGCTTCAGGACACGATTTCTGGTGTGTCCGAAGCGCCCAGGAAATACCGGTTGCCGCCCTTGTGTGAGCTGCCCAGAGAAAACACTCTGCTTTGCATACTTCGCGGACCTCGTACCTGAAGTCACTCAGCTCGAGGAGAAAGTCAGCATCTTTCAAAGCTGTGTCGCTAACGGGACACTCAGTGTGAGCACATGCCTGTAGGTTAAGGCCGGACTTGCCCTGCAGAAACGGAGGCGTGCAGCACTTTCCATGAGGCCGTAGCCTCTGCTCTGCATATCTTTTAAGGCAGTAGAGTTTTCCGGACACCTAGGAAAATCGCGTGGGCTCCCTGGTCCCGGCCGGAACACAGACTAACCCCAGGACCCCCTAGGTCTCCTAAGCAACATCCAGCCCCGTAGCCCTTTGGAGCCAACTCTCTCTACGCCGAGGGTAGGGAAACGCACAGCAGTCTCCACCGAAGCAGCTTAATTTCCCCATCACACCCACACGTTCACGAACAGAATTTTGGCACGTCTCACAGGCCTTGAGGTCTTACGCCTTGCCCTAGTCTGAGCTGCACTGAGAGGACCCTCGGCCTCGCATTCCATCTAGGAACTCCTGCCTGAAGTCACCGTGCCTCCAGAAGAAAGTCCCCTTGCGTTCTTACTGCAATTTCAGTCCGGTTCTTGCGGTGGCAATGCAGGCTTCTGAATACCCACAGGCCCCAGAGGAGTAGCTAGGGCGTTCCTTGGTTGAGGCAGTCCACTTGATGCACAACCCCCTGCTTCGAGAAGCTGATTCAGGCAAGCAAACACAAGGGGCCATGTGTCTCTTTTGACTTGTTAGAAACAACAGCAATGTATGCTGCGTTTGCGCATGAAATCGGGGGCCTGATTGAAACATCCTCGCTTTCCAATTTGGAAGGCTGCATTCACGGTGCCTTGAAGCTACCTGAAATCCCTGCTGTTGACAGGCCTGGGAATCCTGTAGGAATGCTTCTGGGAAGAAACTGAGTTTGCTCGGTCTAAACCAGGTGCTTCCATGGCCGCCGTGGTGGTCAGCCTGACAAGCTCTAGAAGTCAAGAGAAACTCAACGTGAGAACTTGCCTCCAGCTTAGGCCCTGAGTAGCTGGGCAGAAAGGGAGGCATGCAGCTGTTTCCACGAGTTCTTAGTAGCTCTTCGCCTTACCTTCAGGGAAGTACCCCTCTGAGGACTCGTAGGCCCCTCTGGTTTGCATCCATTTTCCTCCATTGTCAGTGAGTATCTCCAGACACCGGTGGACCAGCTGAGCAACATCGAGGCCCAGTGGTCTTCCCCTCGGATGCCCTCCGTGCGTGCCGAGTGATGGGCAACACACTGCGCGTTCCTTGAGGAGAGCTCTATTTCCAGAGCCCTCAAACAGCTTCAGGACACGATTTCTGGTGTGTCCGAAGCGCCCAGGAAATACCGGTTGCCGCCCTTGTGTGAGCTGCCCAGAGAAAACACTCTGCTTTGCATACTTCGCGGACCTCGTACCTGAAGTCACTCAGCTCGAGGAGAAAGTCAGCATCTTTCAAAGCTGTGTCGCTAACGGGACACTCAGTGTGAGCACATGCCTGTAGGTTAAGGCCGGACTTGCTCTGCAGAAACGGAGGCGTGCTGCACTTTCCATGAGGCCGTAGCCTCTGCTCTGCATATCTTTTATGGCAGTAGAGTTTTCCGGACACCTAGGAAAATCGCGTGGGCTCCCTGGTCCCGGCTGGAACACAGACTAACCCCAGGACCCCCTAGGTCTCCTAAGCAACATCCAGCCCCGTAGCCCTTTGGAGCCAACTCTCTCTACGCCGAGGGTAGGGAAACGCACAGCAGTCTCCACCGAAGCAGCTTAATTTCCCCATCACACCCACACGTTCACGAACAGAATTTTGGCACGTCTCACAGGCCTTGAGGTCTTACGCCTTGCCCTAGTCTGAGCTGCACTGAGAGGACCCTCGGCCTCGCATTCCATCTAGGACCTCCTGCCTGAAGTCACCGTGCCTCCAGAAGAAAGTCCCCTTGCGTTCTTACTGCAATTTCAGTCCGGTTCTTGCGGTGGCAATGCAGGCTTCTGAATAGCCACAGGCCCCAGAGGAGTAGCTAGGGCGTTCCTTGGTTGAGGCAGTCCACTTGATGCACAACCCCCTGCTTCGAGAAGCTGATTCAGGCAAGCAAACACAAGGGGCCATGTGCCTCTTTTGACTTGTTAGAAACAGCAGCAATGCATGCTGCGTTTGCGCATGAAATCGGGGGCCTGATTGAAACATCCTCGCTTTCCAATTTGGAAGGCTGCATTCACGGTGCCTTGAAGCTACCTGAAATCCCTGCTGTTGACAGGCCTGGGAACCCTGTAGGAATGCTTCTGGGAAGAAACTGAGTTTGCTCGGTCTATAGCAGGTGCTTCCATGGCCGCCGTGGTGGTCAGCCTGACAAGCTCTAGAAGTCAAGAGAAACTCAACGTGAGAACTTGCCTCCAGGTTAGGCCCTGAGTAGCCGGGCAGAAAGGGAGGCATGCAGCTGTTTCCACGAGTTCTTAGTAGCTCTTCGCCTTTACTTTCAGGGAAGTACCCTTCTGAGGACTCGTAGGCCCCTCTGGTTTGCATCCATTTTCCTCCATTGTCAGTGAGTATCTCCAGACCCCGGTGGACCAGCTGAGCAACATCGAGGCCCAGTGGTCTTCCCCTCGGATGCCCTCCGTTCGTGCCGAGTGATGGGCAACACACTGCGCGTTCCTTGAGGAGAGCTCTATTTCCAGAGCCCTCAAACAGCTTCAGGACACGATTTCTGGTGTGTCCGAAGCGCCCAGGAAATACCGGTTGCCGCCCTTGTGTGAGCTGCCCAGAGAAAACACTCTGCTTTGCATACTTCGCGGACCTCGTACCTGAAGTCACTCAGCTCGAGGAGAAAGTCAGCATCTTTCAGAGCTGTGTCGCTAACGGGACACTCAGTGTGAGCACATGCCTGTAGGTTAAGGCCGGACTTGCCCTGCAGAAACGGAGGCGTGCAGCACTTTCCATGAGGCCGTAGCCTCTGCTCTGCATATCTTTTATGGCAGTAGAGTTTTCCGGACACGTAGGAAAATCGCGTGGGCTCCCTGTTCCTAGCTGGAACACAGACTAACCCCAGGACCCCTTAGGTCTCCTAAGCAACATCCAGCCCCGTAGCCCTTTGGAGCCAATCTCTCTACGCCGAGGGAAGGGAAACGCACAGCAGTCTCCACCGAAGCAGCTTAATTTCCCCATCACACCCACACGTTCACGAACAGAATTTTGGCACGTCTCACAGGCCTTGAGGTCTTACGCCTTGCCCTAGTCTGAGCGGAACTGAGAGGACCCTCGGCCTCGCATTCCATCTAGGACCTCCTGCCTGAAGTCACCGTGCCTCCAGAAGAAAGTCCCCTTGCGTTCTTACTGCAATTTCAGTCCGGTTCTTGCGGTGGCAATGCAGGCTTCTGAATAGCCACAGGCCCCAGAGGAGTAGCTAGGGCGTTCCTTGGTTGAGGCAGTCCACTTGATGCACAACCCCCTGCTTCGAGAAGCTGATTCAGGCAAGCAAACACAAGGGGCCATGTGTCTCTTTTGACTTGTTAGAAACAACAGCAATGTATGCTGCGTTTGCGCATGAAATCGGGGGCCTGATTGAAACATCCTCGCTTTCCAATTTGGAAGGCTGCATTCACGGTGCCTTGAAGCTACCTGAAATCCCTGCTGTTGACAGGCCTGGGAACCCTGTAGGAATGCTTCTGGGAAGAAACTGAGTTTGCTCGGTCTAAACCAGGTGCTTCCATGGCCGCCGTGGTGGTCAGCCTGACAAGCTCTAGAAGTCAAGAGAAACTCAACGTGAGAACTTGCCTCCAGCTTAGGCCCTGAGTAGCCGGGCAGAAAGGGAGGCATGCAGCTGTTTCCACGAGTTCTTAGTAGCTCTTGGCCTTTACTTTCAGCGAAGTACCCTTCTGAGGACTCGTAGGCCCCTCTGGTTTGCATCCATTTTCCTCCATTGTCAGTGAGTATCTCCAGACCCCGGTGGACCAGCTGAGCAACATCGAGGCCCAGTGGTCTTCCCCTCGGATGCCCTCCGTGCGTGCCGAGTGATGGGCAACACACTGCGCGTTCCTTGAGGAGAGCTCTATTTCCAGAGCCCTCAAACAGCTTCAGGACACGATTTCTGGTGTGTCCGAAGCGCCCAGGAAATACCGGTTGCCGCCCTTGTGTGAGCTGCCCAGAGAAAACACTGCTTTGCATACTTCGCGGACCTCGTACCTGAAGTCACTCAGCTCGAGGAGAAAGTCAGCATCTTTCAAAGCTGTGTCGCTAACGGGACACTCAGTGTGAGCACATGCCAGTAGGTTAAGGCCGGACTTGCCCTGCAGAAATGGAGGCGTGCAGCACTTTCCATGAGGCCGTAGCCTCTGCTCTGCATATCTTTTATGGCAGTAGAGATTTCCGGACACCTAGGAAAATCGCGTGGGCTCCCTGGTCCCGGCTGGAACACAGACTAACCCCAGGACCCCCTAGGTCTCCTAAGCAACATCCAGCCCCGTAGCCCTTTGGAGCCAACTCTCTCTACGCCGAGGGTAGGGAAACGCACAGCAGTCTCCACCGAAGCAGCTTAATTTCCCCATCACACCCACACGTTAACGAACAGAATTTTGGCACGTCTCACAGGCCTTGAGGTCTTACGCCTTGCCCTAGTCAGAGCTGCACTGAGAGGACCCTCGGCCTCGCATTCCATCTAGGACCTCCTGCCTGAAGTCACCGTGCCTCCAGAAGAAAGTCCCCTTGCGTTCTTACTGCAATTTCAGTCCGGTTCTTGCGGTGGCAATGCAGGCTTCTGAATAGCCACAGGCCCTAGAGGAGTAGCTAGGGCGTTCCTTGGTTGAGGCAGTCCACTTGATGCACAACCCCCTGCTCCGAGAAGCTGATTCAGGCAAGAAAACACAAGGGGCCATGTGTCTCTTTTAACTTGTTGGAAACAACAGCAATGTATGCTGCGTTTGCGCATGAAATCGGGGGCCTGATTGAAACATCCTCGCTTTCCAATTTGGAAGGCTGCATTCACGGTGCCTTGAAGCTACCTGAAATCCCTGCTGTTGACAGGCCTGGGAACCCTGTCGGAATGCTTCTGGGAAGAAACTGAATTTGCTCGGTCTAAACCAGGTGCTTCCATGGCCGCCGTGGTGGTCAGCCTGACAAGCTCTAGAAGTCAAGAGAAACTCAACGTGAGAACTTTCCTCCAGCTTAGGCCCTGAGTAGCCAGGCAGAAAGGGAGGCATGCAGCTGTTTCCACGAGTTCTTAATAGCTCTTGGCCTTTACTTTCAGCGAAGTACCCTTCGGAGGACTCGTAGGCCCCTCTGGTTTGCATCCATTTTCCTCCATTGTCAGTGAGTATCTCCAGACCCCGGTGGACCAGCTGAGCAACATCGAGGCCCAGTGGTCTTCCCCTCGGATGCCCTCCGTGCGTGCCGAGTGATGGGCAACACACTGCGCATTCCTTGAGGAGAGCTCTATTTCCAGAGCCCTCAAACAGCTTCAGGACACGATTTCTGCTGTCTCCGAAGCGCCCAGGAAATACCGGTTGCCGCCCTTGTGTGAGCTGCCCAGAGAAAACACTGCTTTGCATACTTCGCGGACCTCGTACCTGAAGTCACTCAGCTCGAGGAGAAAGTCAGCATCTTTCAAAGCTGTGTCGCTAACGGGACACTCAGTGTGAGCACATGCCTGTAGGTTAAGGCCGGACTTGCCCTGCAGAGACGGAGGCGTGCAGCACTTTCCATGAGGCCGTAGCCTCTGCTCTGCATATCTTTTATGGCAGTAGAGTTTTACGGACACCTAGGAGAATCGCGTGGGCTCCCTCTTCCCGGCTGGAACACAGACTAACCCCAGGACCCCTTAGGTCTCCTAAGCAACATCCAGCCCCGTAGCCCTTTGGAGCCACTCTCTCTACCCCGAGGGTAGGGAAACGCACAGCAGTCTCCACCGAAGCAGCTTAATTTCCCCATCACACCCACACGTTCACGAACAGAATTTTGGCACGTCTCACAGGCCTTGAGGTCTTACGCCTTGCCCTAGTCTGAGCTGCACTGAGAGGACCCTCGGCCTCGCATTCCATCTAGGACCTCCTGCCTGAAGTCACCGTGCCTCCAGAAGAAAGTCCCCTTGCGTTCTTACTGCAATTTCAGTCCGGTTCTTGCGGTGGCAATGCAGGCTTCTGAATAGCCACAGGCCCTAGAGGAGTAGCTAGGGCGTTCCTTGGTTGAGGCAGTCCACTTGATGCACAACCCCCTGCTCCGAGAAGCTGATTCAGGCAAGCAAACACAAGGGGCCATGTGTCTCTTTTGACTTGTTGGAAACAACAGCAATGTATGCTGCGTTTGCGCATGAAATAGGGGGCCTGATTGAAACATCCTCGCTTTCCAATTTGGAAGGCTGCATTCACGGTGCCTTGAAGCTACCTGAAATACCTGCTGTTGACAGGCCTGGGAACCCTGTCGGAATGCTTCTGGGAAGAAACTGAATTTGCTCGGTCTAAACCAGGTGCTTCCATGGCCGCCGTGGTGGTCAGCCTGACAAGCTCTAGAAGTCAAGAGAAACTCAACGTGAGAACTTGCCTCCAGGTTAGGCCCTGAGTAGCCGGGCAGAAAGGGAGGCATGCAGCTGTTTCCACGAGTTCTTAATAGCTCTTGGCCTTTACTTTCAGCGAAGTACCCTTTGAGGACTCGTAGGCCCCTCTGGTTTGCATCCATTTTCCTCCATTGTCAGTGAGTATCTCCAGACCCCGGTGGACCAGCTGAGCAACATCGAGGTCCAGTGGTCTTCCCCTCGGATGCCCTCCGTGCGTGCCGAGTGATGGGCAACACACTGCGCGTTCCTTGAGGAGAGCTCTATTTCCAGAGCCCTCAAACAGCTTCAGGACACGATTTCTGGTATGTCCGAAGCGCCCAGGAAATACCGGTTGCCGCCCTTGTGTGAGCTGCCCAGAGAAAACACTCTGCTTTGCATACTTCGCGGACCTCGTACCTGAAGTCACTCAGCTCGAGGAGAAAGTCAGCATCTATCAAAGCTTTGTCGCTAACGGGACACTCAGTGTGAACACATGCCTGTAGGTTAAGGCCGGACTTGCCCTGCAGAAACGGAGGCGTGTAGCACTTTCCATGAGGCCGTAGCCTCTGCTCTGCTAATCTTTTATGGCAGTAGAGTTTTCCGGACACCTAGGAAAATCGCGTGGGCTCCCTGGTCCCGGCTGGAACACAGACTAACCCCAGGACCCCCTAGGTCTCCTAAGCAACATCCAGCCCCGTAGCCCTTTGGAGAAAACTCTCTCTACGCCAAGGGTAGGGAAACGCACAGCAGTCTCCACCGAAGCAGCTTAATTTCCCCATCACACCCACACGTTCACGAACAGAATTTTGGCACGTCTCACAGGCCTTGAGGTCTTACGCCTTGCCCTAGTCTGAGCTGCACTGAGAGGACCCTCGGCCTCGCATTCCATCTAGGACCTCCTGCCTGAAGTCACCGTGCCTCCAGAAGAAAGTCCCCTTGCGTTCTTACTGCAATTTCAGTCCGGTTCTTGCGGTGGCAATGCAGGCTTCTGAATAGCCACAGGCCCCAGAGGAGTAGCTAGGGCGTTCCTTGGTTGAGGCAGTACACTTGATGCACAACCCCCTGCTCCGAGAAGCTGATTCAGGCAAGCAAACACAAGGGGCCATGTGTCTCTTTGGACTTGTTAGAAACAACAGCAATGTATGCTGCGTTTGCGCATGAAATCGGAGGCCTGATTGAAACATCCTCGCTTTCCAATTTGGAAGGCTGCATTCACGGTGCCTTGAAGCTACCTGAAATCCCTGCTGTTGACAGGCCTGGGAACCCTGTAGGAATGCTTCTGGGAAGAAACTGAGTTTGCTCGGTCTAAACCAGGTGCTTCCATGGCCGCCGTGGTGGTCAGCCTGACAAGCTCTAGAAGTCAAGAGAAACTCAACGTGAGAACTTGCCTCCAGCTTAGGCCCTGAGTAGCCGGGCAGAAAGGGAGGCATGCAGCTGTTTCCACGAGTTCTTAGAAGCTCTTGGCCTTTACTTTCTGCGAAGTACCCTTTTGAGGACTCGTAGGCCCCTCTGGTTTGCATCCATTTTCCTCCATTGTCAGTGAGTATCTCCAGACCCCGGTGGACCAGCTGAGCAACATCGAGGCCCAGTGGTCTTCCCCTCGGATGCCCTCCGTGCGTGCCGAGTGATGGGCAACACACTGCGCGTTCCTTGAGGAGAGCTCTATTTCCAGAGCCCTCAAACAGCTTCAGGACACGATTTCTGGTGTGTCCGAAGCGCCCAGGAAATACCGGTTGCCGCCCTTGTGTGAGCTGCCCAGAGAAAACACTCTGCTTTGCATACATCGCGGACCTCGTACCTGAAGTCACTCAGCTCGAGGAGAAAGTCAGCATCTTTCAAAGCTGTGTCGCTAACGGGACACTCAGTGTGAGCACATGCCTGTAGGTTAAGGCCGGACTTGCCCTGCAGAAACGGAGGCGTGCAGCACTTTCCATGAGGCCGTAGCCTCTGCTCTGCATATCTTTTATGGCAGTAGAGTTTTCCGGACACCTAGGAAAATCGCGTGGGCTGCCTGGTCCCGGCTGGAACACAGACTAACCCCAGGACCCCCTAGGTCTCCTAAGCAACATCCAGCCCCGTAGCCCTTTGGAGCCAACTCTCTCTACGCCGAGGGTAGGGAAACGCACAGCAGTCTCCACCGAAGCAGCTTAATTTCCCCATCACACCCACACGTTCACGAACAGAATTTTGGCACGTCTCACAGGCCTTGAGGTCTTACGCCTTGCCCTAGTCTGAGCGGAACTGAGAGGACCCTCGGCCTCGCATTCCATCTAGGACCTCCTGCCTGAAGTCACCGTGCCTCCAGAAGAAAGTCCCCTTTCGTTCTTACTGCAATTTCAGTCCGGTTCTTGCGGTGGCAATGCAGGCTTCTGAATAGCCACAGGCCCTAGAGGAGTAGCTAGGGCGTTCCTTGGTTGAGGCAGTCCACTTGATGCACAACGCCCTGCTCCGAGAAGCTGATTCAGGCAAGAAAACACAAGGGGCCATGTGTCTCTTTTGACTTGTTGGAAACAACAGCAATGTATGCTGCGTTTGCGCATGAAATCAGGGGCCTGATGGAAACATCCTCGCTTTCCAATTTGGAAGGCTGCATTCACGGTGCCTTGAAGCTACCTGAAATCCCTGCTGTTGACAGGCCTGGGAACCCTGTCGGAATGCTTCTGGGAAGAAACTGAATTTGCTCGGTCTAAACCAGGTGCTTCCATGGCCGCCGTGGTGGTCAGCCTCACAAGCTCTAGAAGTCAAGAGAAACTCAACGTGAGAACTTGCCTCCAGCTTAGGCCCTGAGTAGCCAGGCAGAAAGGGAGGCATGCAGCTGTTTCCACGAGTTCTTAATAGCTCTTGGCTTTTACTTTCAGCGAAGTACCCTTTTGAGGACTCGTAGGCCCCTCTGGTTTGCATCCATTTTCCTCCATTGTCAGTGAGTATCTCCAGACCCTGGTGGACCAGCTGAGCAACATCGAGGCCCAGTGGTCTTCCCCTCGGATGCCCTCCGTGCGTGCCGAGTGATGGGCAACACACTGCGCGTTCCTTGAGGAGAGCTCTATTTCCAGAGCCCTCAAACAGCTTCAGGACACGATTTCTGGTGTGTCCGAAGCGCCCAGGAAATACCGGTTGCCGCCCTTGTGTGAGCTGCCCAGAGAAAACACTCTGCTTTGCATACTTCGCGGACCTCGTACCTGAAGTCACTCAGCTCGAGGAGAAAGTCAGCATCTATCAAAGCTTTGTCGCTAACGGGACACTCAGTGTGAGCACATGCCTGTAGGTTAAGGCCGGACTTGCCCTGCAGAAACGGAGGCGTGCAGTACTTTCCTTGAGGCCGTAGCCTCTGCTCTGCTAATCTTTTATGGCAGTAGAGTTTTCCGGACACCTAGGAAAATCGCGTGGGCTCCCTGGTCCCGGCTGGAACACAGACTAACCCCAGGACCCCCTAGGTCTCCTAAGCAACATCCAGCCCCGTAGCCCTTTGGAGAAAACTCTCTCTACGCCGAGGGTAGGGAAACGCACAGCAGTCTCCACCGAAGCAGCTTAATTTCCCCATCACACCCACACGTTCACGAACAGAATTTTGGCACGTCTCACAGGCCTTGAGGTCTTACGCCTTGCCCTAGTCTGAGCTGCACTGAGAGGACCCTCGGCCTCGCATTCCATCTAGGACCTCCTGCCTGAAGTCACCGTGCCTCCAGAAGAAAGTCCCCTTGCGTTCTTACTGCAATTTCAGTCCGGTTCTTGCGGTGGCAATGCAGGCTTCTGAATAGCCACAGGCCCCAGAGGAGTAGCTAGGGCGTTCCTTGGTTGAGGCAGTCCACTTGATGCACAACCCCCTGCTTCAAGAAGCTGATTCAGGCAAGCAAACACAAGGGGCCATGTGTCTCTTTGGACTTGTTAGAAACAACAGCAATGTATGCTGCGTTTGCGCATGAAATCGGGGGCCTGATTGAAACATCCTCGCTTTCCAATTTGGAAGGCTGCATTCACGGTGCCTTGAAGCTACCTGAAATCCCTGCTGTTGACAGGCCTGGGAACCCTGTAAGAATGCTTCTTGGAAGAAACTGAGTTTGCTCGGTCTAAACCAGGTGCTTCCATGGCCGCCGTGTTGGTCAGACTGACAAGCTCTAGAAGTCAAGAGAAACTCAACGTGAGAACTTGCCTCCAGCTTAGGCCCTGAGTAGCCGGGCAGAAAGGGAGGCATGCAGCTGTTTCCACGAGTTCTTAGTAGCTCTTGGCCTTTACTTTCAGCGAAGTACCCTTCGGAGGACTCGTAGGCCCCTCTGGTTTGCATCCATTTTCCTCCATTGTCAGTGAGTATCTCCAGACCCCAGTGGACCAGCTGAGCAACATCGAGGCCCAGTGGTCTTCCCCTCGGATGCCCTCCGTGCGTGCCGAGTGATGGGCAACACACTGCGCATTCCTTGAGGAGAGCTCTATTTCCAGAGCCCTCAAACAGCTTCAGGACACGATTTCTGGTGTCTCCGAAGCGCCCAGGAAATACCGGTTGCCGCCCTTGTGTGAGCTGCCCAGAGAAAACACTGCTTTGCATACTTCGCGGACCTCGTACCTGAAGTCACTCAGCTCGAGGAGAAAGTCAGCATCTTTCAAAGCTGTGTCGCTAACGGGACACTCAGTGTGAGCACATGCCTGTAGGTTAAGGCCGGACTTGCCCTGCAGAAACGGAGGCGTGCAGCACTTTCCATGAGGCCGTAGCCTCTGCTCTGCATATCTTTTATGGCAGTAGAGTTTTACGGACACGTAGGAAAATTGCGTGGGCTCCCTCTTCCCGGCTGGAACACAGACTAACCCCAGGACCCCTTAGGTCTCCTAAGCAACATCCAGCCCCGTAGCCCTTTGGAGCCACTCTCTCTACGCCGAGGGTAGGGAAACGCACAGCAGTCTCCACCGAAGCAGCTTAATTTCCCCATCACACCCACACGTTCACGAACAGAATTTTGGCACGTCTCACAGGCCTTGAGGTCTTACGCCTTGCCCTAGTCTGAGCTGCACTGAGAGCACCCTCGGCCTCGCATTCCATCTAGGACCTCCTGCCTGAAGTCACCGTGCCTCCAGAAGAAAGTCCCCTTGCGTTCTTACTGCAATTTCAGTCCGGTTCTTGCGGTGGCAATGCAGGCTTCTGAATAGCCACAGGCCCCAGAGGAGTAGCTAGGGCGTTCCTTGGTTGAGGCAGTCCACTTGATGCACAACCCCCTGCTTCGAGAAGCTGATTCAGGCAAGCAAACACAAGGGGCCATGTGTCTCTTTTGACTTGTTAGAAACAACAGCAATGTATGCTGCGTTTGCGCATGTAATCGGGGGCCTGATTGAAACATCCTCGCTTTCCAATTTGGAAGGCTGCATTCACGGTGCGTTGAAGCTACCTGAAATCCCTGCTGTTGACAGGCCTGGGAACCCTGTAGGAATGCTTCTGGGAAGAAACTGAGTTTGCTCGGTCTAAACCAGGTGCTTCCATGGCCGCCGTGGTGGTCAGCCTGACAAGCTCTAGAAGTCAAGAGAAACTCAACGTGAGAACTTGCCTCCAGGTTAGGCCCTGAGTAGCCGGGCAGAAAGGGAGGCATGCAGCTGTTTCCACGAGTTCTTAGTAGCTCTTCCCCTTTACTTTCAGGGAAGTACCTTTCTGAGGACTCGTAGGCCCCTCTGGTTTGCATCCATTTTCCTCCATTGTCAGTGAGTATCTCCAGACCCCGGTGGACCAGCTGAGCAACATCGAGGCCCAGTGGTCTTCCCCTCGGATGCCCTCCGTGCATGCCGAGTGATGGGCAACACACTGCGCGTTCCTTGAGGAGAGCTCTATTTCCAGAGACCTCAAACAGCTTCAGGACACGATTTCTGGTGTGTCCGAAGCGCCCAGGAAATACCGTTTGCCGCCCTTGTGTGAGCTGCCCAGAGAAAACACTCTGCTTTGCATACTTCGCGGACCTCGTACCTGAAGTCACTCAGCTCGAGGAGAAAGTCAGCATCTTTCAAAGCTGTGTCGCTAACGGGACACTCAGTGTGAGCACATGCCTGTAGGTTAAGGCCGGACTTGCCCTGCAGAAACGGAGGCGTGCAGCACTTTCCATGAGGCCGTAGCCTCTGCTCTGCATATCTTTTATGGCAGTAGAGTTTTCCGGACACCTAGGAAAATCGCGTGGGCTCCCTGGTCACGGCTGGAACACAGACTAACCCCAGGACCCCCTAGGTCTCCTAAGCAACATCCAGCCACGTAGCCCTTTGGAGCCAACTCTCTCTACGCCGAGGGTAGGGAAACGCACAGCAGTCTCCACCGAAGCAGCTTAATTTCCCCATCACACCCACACGTTCACGAACAGAATTTTGGCACGTCTCACAGGCCTTGAGGTCTTACGCCTTGCCCTAGTCTGAGCTGCACTGAGAGGACCCTCGGCCTCGCATTCCATCTAGGAACTCCTGCCTGAAATCACCGTGCCTCCAGAAGAAAGTCCCCTTGCGTTCTTACTGCAATTTCAGTCCGGTTCTTGCGGTGGCAATGCAGGCTTCTGAATAGCCACAGGCCCCAGAGGAGTAGCTAGGGTGTTCCTTGGTGGAGGCAGTCCACTTGATGCACAACCCCCTGCTTCGAGAAGCTGATTCAGGCAAGCAAACACAAGGGGCCATGTGTCTCTTTTGACTTGTTAGAAACAACAGCAATGTATGCTGCGTTTGCGCATGAAATCGGGGGCCTGATTGAAACATCCTCGCTTTCCAATTTGGAAGGCTGCATTCACGGTGCCTTGAAGCTACCTGAAATCCCTGCTGTTGACAGGCCTGGGAACCCTGTAGGAATGCTTCTGGGAAGAAACTGAGTTTGCTCGGTCTAAACCAGGTGCTTCCATGGCCGCCGTGGTGGTCAGCCTGACAAGCTATAGAAGTCAAGAGAAACTCAACGTGAGAACTTGCCTCCAGCTTAGGCCCTGAGTAGCCGGGCAGAAAGGGAGGCATGCAGCTGTTTCCACGAGTTCTTAGTAGCTCTTGGCCTTTACTTTCAGCGAAGTACCCTTTTGAGGACTCGTAGGCCCCTCTGGTTTGCATCCATTTTCCTCCATTGTCAGTGAGTATCTCCAGACCCCGGTGGACCAGCTGAGCAACATCGAGGCCCAGTGGTCTTCCCCTCGGATGCCCTCCGTGCGTGCCGAGTGATGGGCAACACACTGCGCGTTCCTTGAGGAGAGCTCTATTTCCAGAGCCCTCAAACAGCTTCAGGACACGATTTCTGGTGTGTCCGAAGCGCCCAGGAAATACCGGTTGCCGCCCTTGTGTGAGCTGCCCAGAGAAAACCCTCTGCTTTGCATACTTCGCGGACCTCGTACCTGAAGTCACTCAGCTCGAGGAGAAAGTCAGCATCTTTCAAAGCTCTGTCGCTAACGGGACACTCAGTGTGAGCACATGCCTGTAGGTTAAGGCCGGACTTGCCCTGCAGAAACGGAGGCGTGCAGCACTTTCCATGAGGCCGTAGCCTCTGCTCTGCATATATTTTATGGCAGTAGAGTTTTCCGGACACCTAGGAAAATCGCGTGGGCTCCCTGGTCCCGGCTGGAACACAGACTAACCCCAGGACCCCCTAGGTCTCCTAAGCAACATCCAGCCCCGTAGCCCTTTGGAGCCACTCTCTCTACGCCGAGGGTAGGGAAACGCACAGCAGTCTCCACCGAAGCAGCTTAATTTCCCCATCACACCCACACGTTCACGAACAGAATTTTGGCACGTCTCACAGGCCTTGAGGTCTTACGCCTTGCCCTAGTCTGACCTGCACTGAGAGCACCCTCGGCCTCGCATTCCATCTAGGACCTCCTGCCTGAAGTCACCGTGCCTCCAGAAGAAAGTCCCCTTGCGTTCTTACTGCAATTTCAGTCCGCTACTTGCGGTGGCAATGCAGGCTTCTGAATAGCCACAGGCCCCAGAGGAATAGCCTGGGCGTTCCTTGGTTGAGGTAGTCCACTTGATGCACAACCCCCTGCTTCGAGATGCTGATTCAGGCAAGCAAACACAAGGGGCCCTCTGTCTGTTTTGACTTGTTAGAAACAACAGCAATGTATGCTGTGTTTGCCCATGAATTCGGGGGCCTGATTGAAACATCCTCGCTTTCCAATTTGGAAGACGGCATTCACGGTGCCTTGAAGCTACCTGAAATCCCTGCTGTTGACAGGCCTGGGAACCCTGTAGGAATGCTTCCGGGAAGAAACTGAGTTTGGTCGGTCTAAACCAGGTGCTTCCATGGCGGCCGTGGTGGTCAGCCTGACAAGCTCTAGAAGTCAAGAGAAACTCAACGTGAGAACTTGCCTCCAGGTTAGGCCCTGAGTAGCCGGGCAGAAAGGGAGGCATGCAGCTGTTTCCACGAGTTCTTACTAGCTCTTCGCCTTTACTTTCAGGGAAGTACCCTTCTGAGGACTCGTAGGCCCCTCTGGTTTGCATCCATTTTCCTCCATTGTCAGTGAGTATCTCCAGACCCCGGTGGACCAGCTGAGCAACATCGAGACCCTGTGGTCTTCTCCTCCGATGCCCTGCGTGCGTGCCGAGTGATGGGCAACACACTGCGTGTTCCTTGAAGAGAGCTCTATTTCCAGAGCCCTAAAAAAGCTTCAGGACACGATTTCTGGTGTGTCCGAAGCGCCCAGGAAATACCGGTTGCCGCCTTGTGTGAGCTGCCAAGAGAAAACACTCTGCTTTGCATACTTCGCGGACCTCGTACCTGAAGTCACTCAGCTCGAGGAGAAAGTCAGCATCTTTCAAAGCTGTGTCGCTAACGGGACACTCAGTGTGAGCACATGCCTGTAGGTTAAGGCCGGACTTGCCCTGCAGAAACGGAGGCGTGCAGCACTTTCCATGAGGCCGTAGCCTCTGCTCTGCATATCTTTTATGGCAGTACAGTTTTCCGGACACCTAGGATAATCGCGTGGGCTCCCTGTTCCCGGCTGGAACACAGACTAACACCAGGACCCCCTAGGTATACTAAGCAACATCCAGCCCCGTAGCCCTTTGGAACCAACTCTCTCTACGCCGAGGGTAGGGAAACGCACAGCAGTCTCCACCAAAGCAGCCTAATTTCCCCATCACACCCACACGTTCAGGAACAGAATTTTGGCAGGTCTCACAGGCCTTGAGGTCTTACGCGTTGCCATAGTCTGACCTGCACTGAGAGCACCCTCGGCCTCCCATTTCATCTAGGACCTCCTGCCTGAAGTCACCGTGCCTCCAGAAGAAAGTCCCCTTGCGTTCTTACTGCAATTTCAGTCCGGTTCTTTCGGTGGCAATGCAGGCTTCTTAATAGCAACAGGCCCCAGAGGAGTAGCCTGGGCGTTCCTTGGTTGAGGTAGTCCACTTGATGCACAACCCCCTGCTTCGAGACGCTGATTCAGGCAAGCAAACACAAGGGGCCCTCTGTCTGTTTTGACTTGTTAGAAACAACAGCGATGTATGCTGTGTTTGCCCATGAATTCGGGGGCCTGATTTAAACATCCTCGCTTTCCAATTTGGAAGGCTGCATTCACGGTGCCTTGAAGCTACCTGAAATCCCTACTGTTGACAGGCCTGGGATCCCTGTAGGAATGCTTCTGGGAAGAAACTGAGTTTGCTCGGTCTAAAGCAGGTGCCTCCATGGCCGCCGTGGTAGTCAGCCTGACAAGCTCTAGAAGTCAAGAGAAACTCAACGTGAGAACTTGCCTCCAGGTTAGGCCCTGAGTAGCCGGGCAGAAAGGGAGGCATGCAGCTGTTTCCACGAGTTCTTAGTAGCTCTTCGCCTTTACTTTCAGGGAAGTACCCTTCTGAGGACTCGTAGGCCCCTCTGGTTTGCATCCATTTTCCTCCATTGTCAGTGAGTATCTCCAGACCCCGGTGGACCAGCTGAGCAACATCGAGGCCCAGTGGTCTTCCCCTCCGATGCCCTGCGTGCGTGCCGAGTGATGGGCAACACACTGCGCGATCGTTGAGGAGAGCTCTATTTCCAGAGCCCTCAAACAGCTTCAGGAAACGATTTCTGGTGTGTCCGAAGCGCCCAGGAAATACCGGTTGCCGCCCTTGTGTGAGCTGCCAAGAGAAAACACTCTGCTTGGCATACTTCGCGGACCTCGTACCTGAAGTCACTCAGCTCGAGGAGAAAGTCAGCATCTTTCAAAGCTGTGTCGCTAACGGGACACTCAGTGTGAGCACATGCCTGTAGGTTAAGGCCGGACTTGCCCTGCAGAAACGGAGGCGTGCAGCACTTTCCATGAGGCCGTAGCCTCTGCTCTGCATATCTTTTATGGCAGTAGACTTTTCCGGACACGTAGGAAAATCGTGTGGGCTCCCTGGTCCCGGCTGGAACACAGACTAACCCCAGGACCCCTAGGTCTACTAAGCAACATCCAGCCCCGTAGCCCTTTGAAACCAACTCTCTCTACGCCGAGGGTAGGGAAACGCATAGCAGTCTCCACCGAAGCAGCTTAATTTCCCCAACACACCCACACGTTCACGGACAGAATTTTGGCACGTCTCACAGGCCTTGAGGTCTTACGCCTTGCCCTAGTCTGAGCTGCACTGAGAGGACCCTCGACCTCGCATTCCATCTAGGACCTCCTGCCTGAAGTCACCGTGCCTCCAGAAGAAAGTCCCCTTGCGTTCTTACTGCAATTTCAGTCCGCTTCTTGCGGTGGCAATGCAAGCTTCTGAATAGCCACCGGCCCCAGAGGAGTAGCTAGGGCGATCCTTGGTTGAGGCAGTCCACTTGATGCACAACCCCCTGCTTCGAGAAGCTGATTCAGGCAAGCAAACACAAGGGGCCATGTGTCTCTTTTGACTTGTTAGAAACAACAGCAATGTATGCTGTGTTTGCCCATGAAATCGGGGGCCTGATTTAAACATCCTCGCTTTCCAATTTGGAAGACTGCATTCACGGTGCCTTGAAGCTACCTGAAATCCCTGCTGTTGACAGGCCTGGGAACCCTGTAGGAATGCTTCTGGGAAGAAACTGAGTTTGGACGGTCTAAACCAGGTGCTTCCATGGCCGCCGTGGTGGTCAGCCTGACAAGCTCTAGAAGTCAAGAGAAACTCAACGTGAGAACTTGCCTCCAGGTTAGGCCCTGAGTAGCCGGGCAGAAAGGGAGGCATGCAGCTGTTTCCACGAGTTCTTACCAGCTCTTCGCCTTTACTTTCAGGGAAGACCCTTCTGAGGACTCGTAGGCCCCTCTGGTTTGCATCCATTTTCCTCCATTGTCAGTGAGTATCTCCAGACCCCGGTGGACCAGCTGAGCAACATCGAGGCCCAGTGGTCTTCCCCTCCGATGCCCTGCGTGCGTGCCGAGTGATGGGCAACACACTGCGCGTTCCTTGAAGAGAGCTCTATTTCCAGAGCCCTAAAAAAGCTTCAGGACAGGATTTCTGGTGTGTCCGAAGCGCCCAGGAAATACCGGTTGCCGCCTTTGTGTGAGCTGCCAAGAGAAAACACTCTGCTTTGCATACTTCGCGGACCTCGTACCTGAAGTCACTCAGCTCGAGGAGAAAGTCAGCATCTTCCAAAGCTGTGTCGCTAATGGGACACTCAGTGTGAGCACATGCCTTTAGGTTAAGGCCGGACTTGCCCTGCAGAAACGGAGGCGTGCAGCACTTTCCATGAGGCCGTAGCCTCTGCTCTGCATATCTTTTATGGCAGTAGAGTTTTCCGGACACCTAGGATAATCGCGTGGGCTCCCTGTTCCCGGCTGGAACACAGACTAACACCAGGACCCCCTAGGTCTACTAAGCAACATCCAGCCCCGTAGCCCTTTGGAACCAACTCTCTCTACGCCGAGGGTAGGGAAACGCACAGCAGTCTCCACCAAAGCAGCTTAATTTGCCCATCACACCCACACGTTCAGGAACAGAATTTTGGCAGGTCTCACAGGCCTTGAGGTCTTACGCCTTGCCCTAGTCTGACCTGCACTGAGAGCACCCTCGGCCTCGCATTTCATCTAGCACCTCCTGCCTCAAGTCACCGTGCCTCCAGAAGAATGTCCCCTTGCGTTCTTACTGCAATTTCAGTCCGGTTCTTTTGGTGGCAATGCAGGCTTCTTAATAGCAACAGGCCCCAGAGGAGTAGCTAGGGCGTTCCTTGGTTGAGGCAGTCCACTTGCTGCACAACCCCCTGCTTCGAGAAGCTGATTCAGGCAAGCAAACACAAGGGGCCATGTGTCTCTTTTGACTTGTTAGAAACAACAGCAATGTATGCTGTGTTTGCCCATGAAATCGGGGGCCTGATTTAAACATCCTCGCTTTCCAATTTGGAAGGCTGCATTCACGGTGCCTTGAAGCTACCTTAAATCCCTGCTGTTGACAGGCCTCGGAACCGTGTAGGAATGCTTCTGGGAAGAAACTGAGTTTGGTCGGTCTAAACCAGGTACTTCCATGGCCTCCGTGGTGGTCAGCCTGACAAGCTGTAGAATTCAAGAGAAACTCAACGTGAGAACTTGCCTCCAGGTTAGGCCCTGAGTAGCCGGGCAGAAAGGGAGGCATGCAGCTGTTTCCACGAGTTCTTAGTAGCTCTTCGCCTTTACTTTCAGGGAAGTACCCTTCTGAGGACTCGTAGGCCCCTCTGGTTTGCATCCATTTTCCTCCATTGTCAGTGAGTATCTCCAGACCCCGGTGGACCAGCTGAGCAACATCGAGGACCAGTGGTCTTCCCCTCGGATGCACTCCGTGCGTGCCGAGTGATGGGCAACACACTGCGCGTTCCTTGAGGAGAGCTCTATTTCCAGAGCCCTCAAACAGCTTCAGGACACGATTTCTGGTGTGTCCGAAGCGCCCAGGAAATACCGGTTGCCGCCCTTGTGTGAGCTGCCAAGAGAAAACACTCTGCTTGGCATACTTCGCGGACCTCGTACCTGAAGTCACTCAGCTCGAGGAGAAAGTCAGCATCTTTCAAAGCTGTGTCGCTAACGGGACACTCAGTGTGAGCACATGCCTGTAGGTTAAGGCCGGACTTGCCCTGCAGAAACGGAGGCGTGCAGCACTTTCCATGAGGCCGTAGCCTCTGCTCTGCATATATTTTATGGCAGTAGAGTTTTCCGGACACCTAGGAAAATCGCGTGGGCTCCCTGGTCCCGGCTGGAACACAGACTAACCCCAGGACCCCCTAGGTCTCCTAAGCAACATCCAGCCCCGTAGCCCTTTGGAGCCACTCTCTCTACGCCGAGGGTAGGGAAACGCACAGCAGTCTCCACCGAAGCAGCTTAATTTCCCCATCACACCCACACGTTCACGAACAGAATTTTGGCACGTCTCACAGGCCTTGAGGTCTTACGCCTTGCCCTAGTCTGACCTGCACTGAGAGCACCCTCGGCCTCGCATTCCATCTAGGACCTCCTGCCTGAAGTCACCGTGCCTCCAGAAGAAAGTCCCCTTGCGTTCTTACTGCAATTTCAGTCCGCTACTTGCGGTGGCAATGCAGGCTTCTGAATAGCCACAGGCCCCAGAGGAATAGCCTGGGCGTTCCTTGGTTGAGGTAGTCCACTTGATGCACAACCCCCTGCTTCGAGATGCTGATTCAGGCAAGCAAACACAAGGGGCCCTCTGTCTGTTTTGACTTGTTAGAAACAACAGCAATGTATGCTGTGTTTGCCCATGAATTCGGGGCCCTGATTGAAACATCCTCGCTTTCCAATTTGGAAGACGGCATTCACGGTGCCTTGAAGCTACCTGAAATCCCTGCTGTTGACAGGCCTGGGAACCCTGTAGGAATGCTTCCGGGAAGAAACTGAGTTTGGTCGGTCTAAACCAGGTGCTTCCATGGCCGCCGTGGTGGTCAGCCTGACAAGCTCTAGAAGTCAAGAGAAACTCAACGTGAGAACTTGCCTCCAGGTTAGGCCCTGAGTAGCCGGGCAGAAAGGGAGGCATGCAGCTGTTTCCACGAGTTCTTAGTAGCTCTTCGCCTTTACTTTCAGGGAAGTACCCTTCTGAGGACTCGTAGGCCCCTCTGGTTTGCATCCATTTTCCTCCATTGTCAGTGAGTATCTCCAGACCCCGGTGGACCAGCTGAGCAACATCGAGACCCTGTGGTCTTCTCCTCCGATGCCCTGCGTGCGTGCCGAGTGATGGGCAACACACTGCGTGTTCCTTGAAGAGAGCTCTATTTCCAGAGCCCTAAAAAAGCTTCAGGACACGATTTCTGGTGTGTCCGAAGCGCCCAGGAAATACCGGTTGCCGCCTTGTGTGAGCTGCCAAGAGAAAACACTCTGCTTTGCATACTTCGCGGACCTCGTACCTGAAGTCACTCAGCTCGAGGAGAAAGTCAGCATCTTTCAAAGCTGTGTCGCTAACGGGACACTCAGTGTGAGCACATGCCTGTAGGTTAAGGCCGGACTTGCCCTGCAGAAACGGAGGCGTGCAGCACTTTCCATGAGGCCGTAGCCTCTGCTCTGCATATCTTTTATGGCAGTACAGTTTTCCGGACACCTAGGATAATCGCGTGGGCTCCCTGTTCCCGGCTGGAACACAGACTAACACCAGGACCCCCTAGGTATACTAAGCAACATCCAGCCCCGTAGCCCTTTGGAACCAACTCTCTCTACGCCGAGGGTAGGGAAACGCACAGCAGTCTCCACCAAAGCAGCCTAATTTCCCCATCACACCCACACGTTCAGGAACAGAATTTTGGCAGGTCTCACAGGCCTTGAGGTCTTACGCGTTGCCCTAGTCTGACCTGCACTGAGAGCACCCTCGGCCTCCCATTTCATCTAGGACCTCCTGCCTGAAGTCACCGTGCCTCCAGAAGAAAGTCCCCTTGCGTTCTTACTGCAATTTCAGTCCGGTTCTTTCGGTGGCAATGCAGGCTTCTTAATAGCAACAGGCCCCAGAGGAGTAGCTAGGGCGTTCCTTGGTTGAGGCAGTCCACTTGATGCACAACCCCCTGCTTCGAGAAGCTGATTCAGGCAAGCAAACACAAGGGGCCATGTGTCTCTTTTGACTTGTTAGAAACAACAGCAATGTACGCTGTGTTTGCCCATGAAATCGGGGGCCTGATTTAAATATCCTCGCTTTCCAATTTGGAAGGCTGCATTCACGGTACCTTGAAGCTACCTGAAATCCCTGCTGTTGACAGGCCTGGGAACCCAGTAGGAATGCTTCTGGGAAGAAACTGAGTTTGGTCGGTCTAAACCAGGTGCTTCCATGGCCGCCGTGGTGGTCAGCCTGACAAGCTCTAGAAGTCAAGAGAAACTCAACGTGAGAACTTGCCTCCAGGTTAGGCCCTGAGTAGCCGGGCAGAAAGGGAGGCATGCAGCTGTTTCCACGAGTTCTTAGTAGCTCTTCGCCTTTACTTTCAGGGAAGTACCCTTCTGAGGACTCGTAGGCCCCTCTGGTTTGCATCCATTTTCCTCCATTGTCAGTGAGTATCTCCAGACCCCGGTGGACCAGCTGAGCAACATCGAGACCCAGTGGTCTTCCCCTCCGATGCCCTGTGTGCGTGCCGAGTGATGGGCAACACACTGCGCGTTCCTTGAAGAGAGCTCTATTTCCAGAGCCCTCAAACAGCTTCAGGACACGATTTCTGGTGTGTCCGAAGCGCCCAGGAAATACCGGTTGCCGCCCTTGTGTGAGCTGCCAAGAGAAAACACTCTGCTTTGCATACTTCGCGGACCTCGTACCTGAAGTCACTCAGCTCGAGGAGAAAGTCAGCATCTTTCAAAGCTGTGTCGCTAACGGGACACTCAGTGTGAGCACATGCCTGTAGGTTAAGGCCGGACTTGCCCTGCAGAAACGGAGGCGTGCAGCACTTTCCATGAGGCCGTAGCCTCTGCTCTGCATATCTTTTATGGCAGTAGAGTTTTCCGGACACCTAGGAAAATCGCGTGGGCTCCCTGTTCCCGGCTGGAACAAAGACTAACCCCAGGACCCCTTAGGTCTCCTAAGCAACATCCAGCCCCGTAGCCCTTTGGAGCCACTCTCTCTACGCCGAGGGTAGGGAAACGCACAGCAGTCTCCACCGAAGCAGCTTAATTTCCCCATCACACCCACACGTTCACGAACAGAATTTTGGCACGTCTCACAGGCCTTGAGGTCTTACGTCTTACCCTAGTCTGACCTGCACTGAGAGCACCCTCGGCCTCGCATTCCATCTAGGACCTCCTGCCTGAAGTCACCGTGCCTCCAGAAGAAAGTCCCCTTGCGTTCTTACTGCAATTTCAGTCCGCTCCTTGCGGTGGCAATGCAGGCTTCTGAATAGCCACAGGCCCCAGAGGAGTAGCCTGGGCGTTCCTTGGTTGAGGTAGTCCACTTGATGCACAACCCCCTGCTTCGAGACGCTGATTCAGGCAAGCAAACACAAGGGGCTCTCTGTCTGTTTTGACTTGTTAGAAACAACAGCGATGTATGCTGTGTTTGCCCATGAATTCGGGGGCCTGATTTAAACATCCTCGCTTTCCAATTTGGAAGGCTGCATTCACGGTGCCTTGAAGCTACCTGAAATCCCTACTGTTGACAGGCCTGGGATCCCTGTAGGAATGCTTCTGGGAAGAAACTGAGTTTGCTCGGTCTAAAGCAGGTGCCTCCATGGCCGCCGTGGTAGTCAGCCTGACAAGCTCTAGAAGTCAAGAGAAACTCAACGTGAGAACTTGCCTCCAGGTTAGGCCCTGAGTAGCCGGGCAGAAAGGGAGGCATGCAGCTGTTTCCACGAGTTCTTAGTAGCTCTTCGCCTTTACTTTCAGGGAAGTACCCTTCTGAGGACTCGTAGGCCCCTCTGGTTTGCATCCATTTTCCTCCATTGTCAGTGAGTATCTCCAGACCCCGGTGGACCAGCTGAGCAACATCGAGGCCCAGTGGTCTTCCCCTCCGATGCCCTGCGTGCGTGCCGAGTGATGGGCAACACACTGCGCGATCGTTGAGGAGAGCTCTATTTCCAGAGCCCTCAAACAACTTCAGGAAACGATTTCTGGTGTGTCCGAAGCGCCCAGGAAATACCGGTTGCCGCCCTTGTGTGAGCTGCCAAGAGAAAACACTCTGCTTGGCATACTTCGCGGACCTCGTACCTGAAGTCACTCAGCTCGAGGAGAAAGTCAGCATCTTTCAAAGCTGTCTCGCTAACGGGACACTCAGTGTGAGCACATGCCTGTAGGTTAAGGCCGGACTTGCCCTGCAGAAACGGAGGCGTGCAGCACTTTCCATGAGGCCGTAGCCTCTGCTCTGCATATCTTTTATGGCAGTAGACTTTTCCGGACACGTAGGAAAATCGTGTGGGCTCCCTGGTCCCGGCTGGAACACAGACTAACCCCAGGACCCCTAGGTCTACTAAGCAACATCCAGCCCCGTAGCCCTTTGAAACCAACTCTCTCTACGCCGAGGGTAGGGAAACGCATAGCAGTCTCCACCGAAGCAGCTTAATTTCCCCAACACACCCACACGTTCACGGACAGAATTTTGGCACGTCTCACAGGCCTTGAGGTCTTACGCCTTGCCCTAGTCTGAGCTGCACTGAGAGGACCCTCGACCTCGCATTCCATCTAGGACCTCCTGCCTGAAGTCACCGTGCCTCCAGAAGAAAGTCCCCTTGCGTTCTTACTGCAATTTCAGTCCGCTTCTTGCGGTGGCAATGCAAGCTTCTGAATAGCCACCGGCCCCAGAGGAGTAGCTAGGGCGTTCCTTGGTTGAGGCAGTCCACTTGATGCACAACCCCCTGCTTCGAGAAGCTGATTCAGGCAAGCAAACACAAGGGGCCATGTGTCTCTTTTGACTTGTTAGAAACAACAGCAATGTATGCTGTGTTTGCCCATGAAATCGGGGGCCTGATTTAAACATCCTCGCTTTCCAATTTGGAAGACTGCATTCACGGTGCCTTGAAGCTACCTGAAATCCCTGCTGTTGACAGGCCTGGGAACCCTGTAGGAATGCTTCTGGGAAGAAACTGAGTTTGGACGGTCTAAACCAGGTGCTTCCATGGCCGCCGTGGTGGTCAGCCTGACAAGCTCTAGAAGTCAAGAGAAACTCAACGTGAGAACTTGCCTCCAGGTTAGGCCCTGAGTAGCCGGGCAGAAAGGGAGGCATGCAGCTGTTTCCACGAGTTCTTACCAGCTCTTCGCCTTTACTTTCAGGGAAGACCCTTCTGAGGACTCGTAGGCCCCTCTGGTTTGCATCCATTTTCCTCCATTGTCAGTGAGTATCTCCAGACCCCGGTGGACCAGCTGAGCAACATCGAGGCCCAGTGGTCTTCCCCTCCGATGCCCTGCGTGCGTGCCGAGTGATGGGCAACACACTGCGCGTTCCTTGAAGAGAGCTCTATTTCCAGAGCCCTAAAAAAGCTTCAGGACAGGATTTCTGGTGTGTCCGAAGCGCCCAGGAAATACCGGTTGCCGCCTTTGTGTGAGCTGCCAAGAGAAAACACTCTGCTTTGCATACTTCGCGGACCTCGTACCTGAAGTCACTCAGCTCGAGGAGAAAGTCAGCATCTTCCAAAGCTGTGTCGCTAATGGGACACTCAGTGTGAGCACATGCCTTTAGGTTAAGGCCGGACTTGCCCTGCAGAAACGGAGGCGTGCAGCACTTTCCATGAGGCCGTAGCCTCTGCTCTGCATATCTTTTATGGCAGTAGAGTTTTCCGGACACCTAGGATAATCGCGTGGGCTCCCTGTTCCCGGCTGGAACACAGACTAACACCAGGACCCCCTAGGTCTACTAAGCAACATCCAGCCCCGTAGCCCTTTGGAACCAACTCTCTCTACGCCGAGGGTAGGGAAACGCACAGCAGTCTCCACCAAAGCAGCTTAATTTGCCCATCACACCCACACGTTCAGGAACAGAATTTTGGCAGGTCTCACAGGCCTTGAGGTCTTACGCCTTGCCCTAGTCTGACCTGCACTGAGAGCACCCTCGGCCTCGCATTTCATCTAGCACCTCCTGCCTCAAGTCACCGTGCCTCCAGAAGAAAGTCCCCTTGCGTTCTTACTGCAATTTCAGTCCGGTTCTTTTGGTGACAATGCAGGCTTCTTAATAGCAACAGGCCCCAGAGGAGTAGCTAGGGCGTTCCTTGGTTGAGGCAGTCCACTTGCTGCACAACCCCCTGCTTCGAGAAGCTGATTCAGGCAAGCAAACACAAGGGGCCATGTGTCTCTTTTGACTTGTTAGAAACAACAGCAATGTATGCTGTGTTTGCCCATGAAATCGGGGGCCTGATTTAAACATCCTCGCTTTCCAATTTGGAAGGCTGCATTCACGGTGCCTTGAAGCTACCTTAAATCCCTGCTGTTGACAGGCCTCGGAACCGTGTAGGAATGCTTCTGGGAAGAAACTGAGTTTGGTCGGTCTAAACCAGGTACTTCCATGGCCTCCGTGGTGGTCAGCCTGACAAGCTGTAGAATTCAAGAGAAACTCAACGTGAGAACTTGCCTCCAGGTTAGGCCCTGAGTAGCCGGGCAGAAAGGGAGGCATGCAGCTGTTTCCACGAGTTCTTAGTAGCTCTTCGCCTTTACTTTCAGGGAAGTACCCTTCTGAGGACTCGTAGGCCCCTCTGGTTTGCATCCATTTTCCTCCATTGTCAGTGAGTATCTCCAGACCCCGGTGGACCAGCTGAGCAACATCGAGGACCAGTGGTCTTCCCCTCGGATGCACTCCGTGCGTGCCGAGTGATGGGAAACACACTGCGCGTTCCTTGAGGAGAGCTCTATTTCCAGAGCCCTCAAACAGCTTCAGGACACGATTTCTGGTGTGTCCGAAGCGCCCAGGAAATACCGGTTGCCGCCTTTGTGTGAGCTGCCAAGAGAAAACCCTCTGCTGTGCATACTTCGCGGACCTCGTACCTGAAGTCACTCAGCTCGAGGAGAAAGTCAGCATCTTTCAAAGCTGTGTCGCTAACGGGACACTCAGTGTGAGCACATGCCTGTAGGTTAAGGCCGGACTTGCCCTGCAGAAACGGAGGCGTGCAGCACTTTCCATGAGGCCGTAGCCTCTGCTCTGCATATCTTTTATGGCAGTAGAGTTTTCCGGACACCTAGGAAAATCGCGTGGGCTCCCTGTTCCCGGCTGGAACAAAGACTAACCCCAGGACCCCTTAGGTCTCCTAAGCAACATCCAGCCCCGTAGCCCTTTGGAGCCACTCTCTCTACGCCGAGGGTAGGGAAACGCACAGCAGTCTCCACCGAAGCAGCTTAATTTCCCCATCACACCCACACGTTCACGAACAGAATTTTGGCACGTCTCACAGGCCTTGAGGTCTTACGTCTTACCCTAGTCTGACCTGCACTGAGAGCACCCTCGGCCTCGCATTCCATCTAGGACCTCCTGCCTGAAGTCACCGTGCCTCCAGAAGAAAGTCCCCTTGCGTTCTTACTGCAATTTCAGTCCGCTCCTTGCGGTGGCAATGCAGGCTTCTGAATAGCCACAGGCCCCAGAGGAGTAGCCTGGGCGTTCCTTGGTTGAGGTAGTCCACTTGATGCACAACCCCCTGCTTCGAGACGCTGATTCAGGCAAGCAAACACAAGGGGATCTCTGTCTGTTTTGACTTGTTAGAAACAACAGCGATGTATGCTGTGTTTGCCCATGAATTCGGGGGCCTGATTTAAACATCCTCGCTTTCCAATTTGGAAGGCTGCATTCACGGTGCCTTGAAGCTACCTGAAATCCCTACTGTTGACAGGCCTGGGATCCCTGTAGGAATGCTTCTGGGAAGAAACTGAGTTTGCTCGGTCTAAAGCAGGTGCCTCCATGGCCGCCGTGGTAGTCAGCCTGACAAGCTCTAGAAGTCAAGAGAAACTCAACGTGAGAACTTGCCTCCAGGTTAGGCCCTGAGTAGCCGGGCAGAAAGGGAGGCATGCAGCTGTTTCCACGAGTTCTTAGTAGCTCTTCGCCTTTACTTTCAGGGAAGTACCCTTCTGAGGACTCGTAGGCCCCTCTGGTTTGCATCCATTTTCCTCCATTGTCAGTGAGTATCTCCAGACCCCGGTGGACCAGCTGAGCAACATCGAGGCCCAGTGGTCTTCCCCTCCGATGCCCTGCGTGCGTGCCGAGTGATGGGCAACACACTGCGCGATCGTTGAGGAGAGCTCTATTTCCAGAGCCCTCAAACAACTTCAGGAAACGATTTCTGGTGTGTCCGAAGCGCCCAGGAAATACCGGTTGCCGCCCTTGTGTGAGCTGCCAAGAGAAAACACTCTGCTTGGCATACTTCGCGGACCTCGTACCTGAAGTCACTCAGCTCGAGGAGAAAGTCAGCATCTTTCAAAGCTGTCTCGCTAACGGGACACTCAGTGTGAGCACATGCCTGTAGGTTAAGGCCGGACTTGCCCTGCAGAAACGGAGGCGTGCAGCACTTTCCATGAGGCCGTAGCCTCTGCTCTGCATATCTTTTATGGCAGTAGACTTTTCCGGACACGTAGGAAAATCGTGTGGGCTCCCTGGTCCCGGCTGGAACACAGACTAACCCCAGGACCCCTAGGTCTACTAAGCAACATCCAGCCCCGTAGCCCTTTGAAACCAACTCTCTCTACGCCGAGGGTAGGGAAACGCATAGCAGTCTCCACCGAAGCAGCTTAATTTCCCCAACACACCCACACGTTCACGGACAGAATTTTGGCACGTCTCACAGGCCTTGAGGTCTTACGCCTTGCCCTAGTCTGAGCTGCACTGAGAGGACCCTCGACCTCGCATTCCATCTAGGACCTCCTGCCTGAAGTCACCGTGCCTCCAGAAGAAAGTCCCCTTGCGTTCTTACTGCAATTTCAGTCCGCTTCTTGCGGTGGCAATGCAAGCTTCTGAATAGCCACCGGCCCCAGAGGAGTAGCTAGGGCGTTCCTTGGTTGAGGCAGTCCACTTGATGCACAACCCCCTGCTTCGAGAAGCTGATTCAGGCAAGCAAACACAAGGGGCCATGTGTCTCTTTTGACTTGTTAGAAACAACAGCAATGTATGCTGTGTTTGCCCATGAAATCGGGGGCCTGATTTAAACATCCTCGCTTTCCAATTTGGAAGACTGCATTCACGGTGCCTTGAAGCTACCTGAAATCCCTGCTGTTGACAGGCCTGGGAACCCTGTAGGAATGCTTCTGGGAAGAAACTGAGTTTGGACGGTCTAAACCAGGTGCTTCCATGGCCGCCGTGGTGGTCAGCCTGACAAGCTCTAGAAGTCAAGAGAAACTCAACGTGAGAACTTGCCTCCAGGTTAGGCCCTGAGTAGCCGGGCAGAAAGGGAGGCATGCAGCTGTTTCCACGAGTTCTTACCAGCTCTTCGCCTTTACTTTCAGGGAAGACCCTTCTGAGGACTCGTAGGCCCCTCTGGTTTGCATCCATTTTCCTCCATTGTCAGTGAGTATCTCCAGACCCCGGTGGACCAGCTGAGCAACATCGAGGCCCAGTGGTCTTCCCCTCCGATGCCCTGCGTGCGTGCCGAGTGATGGGCAACACACTGCGCGTTCCTTGAAGAGAGCTCTATTTCCAGAGCCCTAAAAAAGCTTCAGGACAGGATTTCTGGTGTGTCCGAAGCGCCCAGGAAATACCGGTTGCCGCCTTTGTGTGAGCTGCCAAGAGAAAACACTCTGCTTTGCATACTTCGCGGACCTCGTACCTGAAGTCACTCAGCTCGAGGAGAAAGTCAGCATCTTCCAAAGCTGTGTCGCTAATGGGACACTCAGTGTGAGCACATGCCTTTAGGTTAAGGCCGGACTTGCCCTGCAGAAACGGAGGCGTGCAGCACTTTCCATGAGGCCGTAGCCTCTGCTCTGCATATCTTTTATGGCAGTAGAGTTTTCCGGACACCTAGGATAATCGCGTGGGCTCCCTGTTCCCGGCTGGAACACAGACTAACACCAGGACCCCCTAGGTCTACTAAGCAACATCCAGCCCCGTAGCCCTTTGGAACCAACTCTCTCTACGCCGAGGGTAGGGAAACGCACAGCAGTCTCCACCAAAGCAGCTTAATTTGCCCATCACACCCACACGTTCAGGAACAGAATTTTGGCAGGTCTCACAGGCCTTGAGGTCTTACGCCTTGCCCTAGTCTGACCTGCACTGAGAGCACCCTCGGCCTCGCATTTCATCTAGCACCTCCTGCCTCAAGTCACCGTGCCTCCAGAAGAAAGTCCCCTTGCGTTCTTACTGCAATTTCAGTCCGGTTCTTTTGGTGACAATGCAGGCTTCTTAATAGCAACAGGCCCCAGAGGAGTAGCTAGGGCGTTCCTTGGTTGAGGCAGTCCACTTGCTGCACAACCCCCTGCTTCGAGAAGCTGATTCAGGCAAGCAAACACAAGGGGCCATGTGTCTCTTTTGACTTGTTAGAAACAACAGCAATGTATGCTGTGTTTGCCCATGAAATCGGGGGCCTGATTTAAACATCCTCGCTTTCCAATTTGGAAGGCTGCATTCACGGTGCCTTGAAGCTACCTTAAATCCCTGCTGTTGACAGGCCTCGGAACCGTGTAGGAATGCTTCTGGGAAGAAACTGAGTTTGGTCGGTCTAAACCAGGTACTTCCATGGCCTCCGTGGTGGTCAGCCTGACAAGCTGTAGAATTCAAGAGAAACTCAACGTGAGAACTTGCCTCCAGGTTAGGCCCTGAGTAGCCGGGCAGAAAGGGAGGCATGCAGCTGTTTCCACGAGTTCTTAGTAGCTCTTCGCCTTTACTTTCAGGGAAGTACCCTTCTGAGGACTCGTAGGCCCCTCTGGTTTGCATCCATTTTCCTCCATTGTCAGTGAGTATCTCCAGACCCCGGTGGACCAGCTGAGCAACATCGAGGACCAGTGGTCTTCCCCTCGGATGCACTCCGTGCGTGCCGAGTGATGGGAAACACACTGCGCGTTCCTTGAGGAGAGCTCTATTTCCAGAGCCCTCAAACAGCTTCAGGACACGATTTCTGGTGTGTCCGAAGCGCCCAGGAAATACCGGTTGCCGCCTTTGTGTGAGCTGCCAAGAGAAAACCCTCTGCTGTGCATACTTCGCGGACCTCGTACCTGAAGTCACTCAGCTCGAGGAGAAAGTCAGCATCTTTCAAAGCTGTGTCGCTAACGGGACACTGAGTGTGAGCACATGCCTGTAGGTTAAGGCCGGACTTGCCCTGCAGAAACGTAGGCGTGCAGCACTGTCCATGAGGCCGTAGCCTCTGCTCTGCATATCTTTTATGGCAGTAGAGTTTTCCGGATACGTAGGAAAATCGCGTGGGCTCCCTGTTCCCGGGTGGAACACAGACTAACCCAAGGAACCCCTAGGTCTACTAAGCAACATCCAGCCCCGTAGCCCTTTGGAACCAACTCTCTCTACGCCGAGGGTCGGGAAACGCATAGCAGTCTCCACCGTAGCAGCTTAATTTCACCACCACACCCACACGTTCACGAACAGAATTTTGGCAGGTCTCACAGGCCTTGAGGTCTTACGCCTTGCCCTAGTCTGACCTGCACTGAGAGCACCCTCGGACTCGCATTTCATCTAGGACCTCCTGCCTGAAGTCACCGTGCCTCCAGAAGAAAGTCCCCTTGCGTTCTTACTGCAATTTCAGTCCGGTTCTTTCGGTGGCAATGCAGGCTTCTTAATAGCAACAGGCCCCAGAGGAGTAGCTAGGGCGTTCCTTGGTTGAGGCAGTCCACTTGATGCACAACCCCCTGCTTCGAGAAGCTGATTCAGGCAAGCAAACACAAGGGGCCATGTGTCTCTTTTGACTGTTTAGAAACAATAGCAATGTATGCTGCGTTTGTGCATGAAATCGGGGGCCTCATTTAAACATCCTCGCTTTCCAATTTGGAAGGCTGCATTCACGGTGCCTTGAAGCTACCTGAAATCCCTGCTGTTGACAGGCCTGGGAACCCTGTAGGAATGCTTCTGGGAAGAAACTGAGTTTGCTCGGTCTAAACCAGGTGCTTCCATGGCCGCCGTGGTGGTCAGCCTGACAAGCTCTAGAAGTCAAGAGAAACTCAACGTGAGAACTTGCCTCCAGGTTAGGCCCTGAGTAGCCGGGCAGAAAGGGAGGCATGCAGCTGTTTCCACGAGTTCTTAGTAGCTCTTCGCATTTACTTTCAGGGAAGTACCCTTCTGAGGTCTCGTAGGCCCCTCTGGTTTGCATCCATTTTCCTCCATTGTCAGTGAGTATCTCCAGACCCCGGTGGACCAGCTGAGCAACATCGAGGCCCAGTGGTCTTTCCCTCCGATGCCCTGCGTGCGTGCCGAGTGATGGGCAACACACTGCGCGTTCCTTGAGGAGAGCTCTATTTCCAGAGCCCTCAAACAGCTTCAGGACACGATTTCTGGTGTTTCCGAAGCGCCCAGGATATACCGGTTGCCGCCCTTGTGTGAGCTGCCAAGAGAAAACACTCTGCTTTGCATACCTCGCGGACCTCGTACCTGAAGTCACTCAGCTCGAGGAGAAAGTCAGCATCTTTCAAAGCTGTGTCGCTAACGGGACACTCAGTGTGAGCACATGCCTGTAGGTTAAGGCCGGACTTGCCCTGCAGAAACGGAGGCGTGCAGCACTTTCCATGAGGACGTAGCCTCTGCTCTGCATATCTTTTATGGCAGTAGAGTTTTCCGGACACGTAGGAAAATCGCGTGGGCTCCCTGTTCCCGGCAGGAACACAGACTAACCCCAGGACCCCTAGGTCTACTAAGCAACATCCAGCCCCTTAGCCCTTTGGAACCTACTCTCTCTACGCCGAGGGTAGGGAAACGCACAGCAGTCACCACCGAAGCAGCTTAATTTCACCATCACACCCACACGTTCAGGAACAGAATTTTGGCAGGTCTCACAGGCCTTGAGGTCTTACGCCTTGCCCTAGTCTGACCTGCACTGAGAGCACCCTCGGCCTCGCATTTCATCTAGGACCTCCTGCCTGAAGTCACCGTGCCTCCAGAAGAAAGTCCCCTTGCGTTCTTACTGCAATTTCAGTCCGGTTCTTTCGGTGGCAATGCAGGCTTCTGAATAGCCACAGGCCCCAGAGGAGTAGCTAGGGCGTTCCTTGGTTGAGGCAGTCCACTTGATGCACAAACCCCTGCTTCGAGAAGCTGATTCAGGCAAGCAAACACAAGGGACCATGTGTCTCTTTTAACTTGTTAGAAACAACAGCAATGTATGCTGCGTTTGCGCATGAAATCGGGGGCCTGATTGAAACATCCTCGCTTTCCAATTTGGAAGGCTGCATTCACGGTGCCTTGAAGCTACCTGAAATCCCTGCTGTTGACAGGCCTGGGAACCCTGTAGGAATGCTTCTGGGAAGAAACTGAGTTTGCTCGGTCTAAACCAGGTGCTTCCATGGCCGCCGTGGTGGTCAGGCTGACAAGCTCTAGAAGTCAAGAGAAACTCAACGTGAGAACTTGCCTCCAGGTTAGGCCCTGAGTAGCCGGGCAGAAAGGGAGGCATGCAGCTGTTTCCAAGAGTTCTTAGTAGCCCTTCGCCTTTACTTTCAGGGAAGTACCCTTCTGAGGACTCGTAGGCCCCTCTGGTTTGCATCCATTTTCCTCCATTGTCAGTGAGTATATCCAGACCCCGGTGGACCAGCTGAGCAACATCGAGGACCAGTGGTCTTCCCCTCGGATGCACTCCGTGCGTGCCGAGTGATGGGCAACACACTGCGCGTTCCTTGAGGAGAGCTCTATTTCCAGAGCCCTCAAACAGCTTCAGGACACGATTTCTGGTGTGTCCGAAGCGCCCAGGAAATACCGGATGCCGCCTTTGTGTTAGCTGCCAAGAGAAAACACTCTGCTGTGCATACTTCGCGGACCTCGTACCTGAAGTCACTCAGCTCGAGGAGAAAGTCAGCATCTTTCAAAGCTGTGTCGCTAACGGGACACTCAGTGTGAGCACATGCCTGTAGGTTAAGGCCGGACTTGCCCTGCAGAAACGGAGGCGTGCAGCACTTTCCATGAGGCCGTAGCCTCTGCTCTGCATATCTTTTATGGCAGTAGAGTTTTCCGGACACCTAGGAAAATCGCGTGGGCTCCCTGGTCCCGGCTGGAACACAGACTAACCCCAGGACCCCTTAGGTCTCCTAAGCAACATCCAGCCCCGTAGCCCTTTGGAACCACTCTCTCTACGCCGAGGGTAGGGAAACGCACAGCAGTCTCCACCGAAGCAGCTTAATTTCCCCATCAAACCCACACGTTCATGAACAGAATTTTGGCACGTCTCACAGGCCTTGAGGTCTTACGCCTTGCCCTAGTCTGACCTGCACTGAGAGCACCCTCGGCCTCGCATTCCATCTAGGACCTCCTGCCTGAAGTCACCATGCCTCCAGAAGAAAGTCCCCTTGCGTTCTTACTGCAATTTCAGTCCGGTTCTTGCGGTGGCAATGCAGGCTTCTGAATAGCCACAGGCCCCAGAGGAGTAGCTAGGGCGTTCCTTGGTTGAGGCAGTCCACTTGATGCACAACCCCCTGCTTCGAGAAGCTGATTCAGGCAAGCAAACACAAGGGGCCATGTGTCTCTTTTGACTTGTTAGAAACAACAGCAATGTATGCTGTGTTTGCCCATGAAATCGGGGGCCTCATTTAAACATCCTCGCTTTCCAATTTGGAAGGCTGCATTCACGGTGCCTTGAAGCTACCTGAAATCCCTGCTGTTGACAGGCCTGGGAACCCTGTAGGAATGCTTCTGGGAAGAAACTGAGTTTGGTTGGTCCAAACCAGGTGCTTCCATGGCCGCCGTGGTGGTCAGCCTCACAAGCTCTAGAAGTCAAGAGAAACTCAACGTGAGAACTTGCCTCCAGGTTAGGCCCTGAGTAGCTGGGCAGAAAGGGAGGCATGCAGCTGTTTCCACGAGTTCTTAGTAGCTCTTCGCCTTTACTTTCAGGGAAGTACCCTTCTGAGGACTCGTAGGCCCCTCTGGTTTGCATCCATTTTCCTCCATTGTCAGTGAGTATCTCCAGACCCCGGTGGACCAGCTGAGCAACATCGAGGACCAGTGGTCTTCCCCTCGGATGCACTCCGTGCGTGCCGAGTGATGGGCAACACACTGCGCGTTCCTTGAGGAGAGCTCTATTTCCAGAGCCCTCAAACAGCTTCAGGACACGATTTCTGGTGTGTCCGAAGCGCCCAGGAAATACCGGTTGCCGCCTTTGTGTGAGCTGCCAAGAGAAAACACTCTGCTGTGCATACTTCGCGGACCTCGTACCTGAAGTCACTCAGCTCGAGGAGAAAGTCAGCATCTTTCAAAGCTGTGTCGCTAACGGGACACTCAGTGTGAGCACATGCCTGTAGGTTAAGGCCGGACTTGCCCTGCAGAAACGTAGGCGTGCAGCACTGTCCATGAGGCCGTAGCCTCTGCTCTGCATATCTTTTATGGCAGTAGAGGTTTCCGGACACATAGGAAAATCGCGTGGGCTCCCTGTTCCCGGCTGGAACACAGACTAACCCCAGGACCCCCTAGGTCTACTAAGCAACATCCAGCCCCTTAGCCCTTTGGAACCTACTCTCTCTACGCCGAGGGTAGGTAAACGCACAGCAGTCACCACCGAAGCAGCTTAATTTCCCCATCACACGCACACGTTCAGGAACAGAATTTTGGCACGTCTCACAGGCCTTGAGGTCTTATGCCTTGCCCTAGTCTGACCTGCACTGAGAGCACCCTCGGCCTCGCATTTCATCTAGGACCTCCTGCCTGAAGTCACCGTGCCTCCAGAAGAAAGTCCCCTTTCGTTCTTACTGCAATTTCAGTCCGGTTCTTTTGGTGGCAATGCAGGCTTCTTAATAGCAACAGGCCCCAGAGGAGTAGCTAGGGCGTTCCTTGGTTGAGGCAGTCCACTTGATGCACAACCCCCTGCTTCGAGAAGCTGATTCAGGCAAGCAAACACAAGGGGCCATGTGTCTCTTTTGACTTGTTAGAAACAACAGCAATGTACGCTGTGTTTGCGCATGAAATCGGGGGCCTCATTTAAACATCCTCGCTTTCCAATTTGGAAGGCTGCATTCACGGTGCCTTGAAGCTACCTGAAATCCCTGCTGTTGACAGGCCTGGGAACCCTGTAGGAATGCTTCTTGGAAGAAACTGAGTTTGGTTGGTCTAAACCAGGTGCTTCCATGGCCGCCGTGGTGGTCAGCCTGACAAGCTCTAGAAGTCAAGAGAAACTCAACGTGAGAACTTGCCTCCAGGTTAGGCCCTGAGTAGCCGGGCAGAAAGGGAGGCATGCAGCTGTTTCCATGAGTTCTTAGTAGCTCTGCGCCTTTACTTTCAGGGAAGTACCCTTCTGAGGACTCGTAGGCCCCTCTGGTTTGCATCCATTCTCCTCCATTGTCAGTGAGTATTTCCAGACCCCGGTGGACCAGCTGAGCAACATCGAGGCCCAGTGGTCTTCCCCTCCGATGCCCTCCGTGCGTGCCGAGTGATGGGCAACACACTGCGCGTTCCTTGAGGAGAGCTCTATTTCCAGAGCCCTCAAACAGCTTCAGGACACGATTTCTGGTGTGTCCGAAGCGCCCAGGAAATACCGGTTGCCGCCCTTGTGTGAGCTGCCAAGAGAAAACACTCTGCTTTGCATACTTCGCGGACCTCGTACCTGAAGTCACTCAGCTCGAGGAGAAAGTCAGCATCTTTCAAAGCTGTGTGGCTATCGGGACACCCATTGTGAGCACATGCCTATAGGTTAAGGCCGGACTTGCCCTGCAGAAATGGAGGCGTGCAGCACTTTCCATGAGGCCGTAGCCTCTGCTCTGCATATCTTTTATGGCAGTAGAGTTTTCCGGACACCTAGGAAAATCGCGTGGGCTCCCTGTTCCCGGCTGGAACACAGACTAACCCCAGGACCCCTTAGGTCTCCTAAGCTACATCCAGCCCCGTAGCCCTTTGGAGCCACTCTCTCTACGCCGAGGGTAGGGAAACGCACAGCAGTCTCCACCGAAGCAGCTTAATTTCCCCATCAAACCCACACGTTCATGAACAGAATTTTGGCAGGTCTCACAGGCCTTGAGGTCTTACGCCTTGCCCTAGTCTGACCTGCACTGAGAGCACCCTCGGCCTCACATTCCATCTAGGACCTCCTGACTGAAGTCACCGTGCCTCCAGAAGAAAGTCCCCTTACGTTCTTACTGCAATTTCAGTCCGCTTCTTGCGGTGGCAATGCAGGCTTCTGAATAGCAACAGGCCCCAGAGGAGTAGCTAGGGCGTTCCTTGGTTGAGGCAGTCCACTTGATGCACAACCCCCTGCTTCGAGAAGCTGATTCAGGCAAGCAAACACAAGGGGCCATGTGTCTCTTTTGACTTGTTAGAAACAACAGCAATGTATGCTGTGTTTGCGCATGAAATCGGGGGCCTCATTTAAACATCCTCGCTTTCCAATTTGGAAGGCTGCATTCACGGTGCCTTGAAGCTACCTGAAATCCCTGCTGTTGACAGGCCTGGGAACCCTGTAGGAATGCTTCTGGGAAGAAACTGAGTTTGGTTGGTCTAAACCAGGTGCTTCCATGGCCGCCGTGGTGGTCAGCCTCACAAGCTCTAGAAGTCAAGAGAAACTCAACGTGAGAACTTGCCTCCAGGTTAGGCCCTGAGTAGCCGGGCAGAAAGGGAGGCATGCAGCTGTTTCCACGAGTTCTTAGTAGCTCTGCGCCTTTACTTTCAGGGAAGTACCCTTCTGAGGACTCGTAGGCCAATCTGGTTTGCATCCATTTTCCTCCATTGTCAGTGAGTATCTCCAGACCCCAGTGGACCAGCTGAGCAACATCGAGGCCCAGTGGTGTTCCCCTCCGATGCCCTCCGTGCGTGCCGAGTGATGGGCAAAACACTGCGCGTTCCTTGAGGAGAGCTCTATTTCCAGAGCCCTCAAACAGCTTCAGGACACGATTTCTGGTGTGTCCGAAGCGCCCAGGAAATACCGGTTGCCGCCCTTGTGTGAGCTACCAAGAGAAAACACTCTGCTTTGCATACTTCGCGGACCTCGTACCTGAAGTCACTCAGCTCGAGGAGAAAGTCAGCATCTTTCAAAGCTGTGTCGCTAACGGGACACTCAGTGTGAGCACATGCCTGTAGGTTAAGGCCGGACTTGCCCTGCAGTAACGGAGGCGTGCAGCACTTTCCATGAGGCCGTAGCCTCTGCTCTGCATATCTTTTATGGCAGTAGAATTTTCCGGACACCTAGGAAAATCGCGTGGGCTCCCTGTTCCCGGCTGGAACAGAGACTAACCCCAGGACCCCTTAGGTCTCCTAAGCAACATCCAGCCCCGTAGCCCTTTGGAGCCACTCTCTCTACTCCCAGGGTAGGGAAACGCACAGCAGTCTCCACCGAAGCAGCTTAATTTCCCCATCACACCCACACGTTCACGAACAGAATTTTGGCACGTCTCACAGGCCTTGAGGTCTTACGCCTCGCCCTAGTCTGACCTGCACTGAGAGCACCCTCGGCCTCGCATTCCATCTAGGACCTCCTGCCTGAAGTCACCGTGCCTCCAGAAGAAAGTCCCCTTGCGTTCTTACTGCAATTTCAGTCTGCTTCTTGCGGTGGCAATGCAGGCTTCTGAATAGCCACAGGCCCCAGAGGAGTAGCTAGGGCGTTCCTTGGTTGAGGCAGTCCACTTGATGCACAACCCCCTGCTTTGAGAAGCTGATTCAGGCAAGCAAACACAAGGGGCCATGTGTCTCTTTTGACTTGTTAGAAACAACAGCAATGTATGCTGTGTTTGCGCATGAAATCGGGGGCCTCATTTAAACATCCTCGCTTTCCAATTTGGAAGGCTGCATTCACGGTGCCTTGAAGCTACCTGAAATCCCTGCTGTTGACAGGCCTGGGAACCCTGTAGGAATGCTTCTGGGAAGAAACTGAGTTTGGTTGGTCTAAACCAGGTGCTTCCATGGCCGCCGTGGTGGTCAGCCTGACAAGCTATAGAAGTCAAGAGAAACTCAACGTGAGAACTTGCCTCCAGGTTAGGCCCTGAGTAGCCGGGCAGAAAGGGAGGCATGCAGCTGTTTCCACGAGTTCTTAGTAGCTCTGCGCCTTTACTTTCAGGGAAGTACCCTTCTGAGGACTCGTAGGCCCCTCTGGTTTGCATCCATTTTCCTCCATTGTCAGTGAGTATCTCCAGACCCCGGTGGACCAGCTGAGCAACATCGAGGCCCAGTGGTCTTCCCCTCCGATGCCCTCCGTGCGTGCCGAGTGATGGGCAACACACTGCTCGTTCCTTGAGGAGAGCTCTATTTCCAGAGCCCTCAAACAGCTTCAGGACACGATTTCTGGTGTGTCCGAAGCGCCCAGGAAATACCGGTTGCCGCCCTTGTGTGAGCTGCCAAGAGAAAACACTCTGCTTTGCATACTTCGCGGACCTCGTACCTGAAGTCACTCAGCTCGAGGAGAAAGTCAGCATCTTTCAAAGCTGTGTCGCTAACGGGACACTCAGTGTGAGCACATGCCTGTAGGTTAAAGCCGGACTTGCCCTGCAGTAACGGAGGCGTGCAGCACTTTCCATGAGGCCGTAGCCTCTGCTCTGCATATCTTTTATGGCAGTAGAGTTTTCCGGACACCTAGGAAAATCGCGTGGGCTCCCTGTTCCCGGCTGGAACACAGACTAACCCCAGGACCCCTTAGGTCTCCTAAGCAACATCCAGCCCCGTAGCCCTTTGGAGCCACTCTCTCTACGCCGAGGGTAGGGAAACGCACAGCAGTCTCCACCGAAGCAGCTTAATTTCCCCATCACACCCACACGTTCACGAACAGAATTTTGGCACGTCTCACAGGCCTTGAGGTCTTACGCCTTGCCCTAGTCTGACCTGCACTGAGAGCACCCTCGGCCTCGGATTCCATCTAGGACCTCCTGCCTGAAGTCACCGTGCCTCCAGAAGAAAGTCCCCTTGCGTTCTTACTGCAATTTCAGTCCGCTTCTTGCGGTGGCAATGCAGGCTTCTGAATAGCCACAGGCCCCAGAGGAGTAGCTAGGGCGTTCCTTGGTTGAGGCAGTCCACTTGATGCACAAACCCCTGCTTCGAGAAGCTGATTCAGGCAAGCAAACACAAGGGGCCATGTATCTCTTTTAACTTGGTAGAAACAACAGCAATGTATGCTGCGTTTGCGCATGAAATCGGGGGCCTGATTTAAACATCCTCGCTTTCCAATTTGGAAGGCTGCATTCACGGTGCGTTGAAGTTACCTGAAATCCCTGCTGTTGACAGGCCTGGGAACCCTGTAGGAATGCTTCTGGGAAGAAACTGAGTTTGCTCGGTCTAAACCAGGTGCTTCCATGGCCGCCGTGGTGGTCAGCCTCACAAGCTCTAGAAGTCAAGAGAAACTCAACGTGAGAACTTGCCTCCAGGTTAGGCCCTGAGTAGCCGGGCAGAAAGGGAGGCATGCAGCAGTTTCCACGAGTTCTTAGTAGCTCTACGCCTTTACTTTCAGGGAAGTACCCTTCTGAGGACTCGTAGGCCCCTCTGGTTTGCATCCATTTTCCTCCATTGTCAGTGAGTATCTCCAGACCCCGGTGGACCAGCTGAGCAACATCGAGGCCCAGTGGTCTTCCCCTCCGATGCCCTCCGTGCGTGCCGAGTGATGGGCAACACACTGCGCGTTCCTTGAGGAGAGCTCTATTTCCAGAGCCCTCAAACAGCTTCAGGACACGATTTCTGGTGTGTCCGAAGCGCCCAGGAAATACCGGTTGCCGCCCTTGTGTGAGCTGCCAAGAGAAAACACTCTGCTTTGCATACTTCGCGGACCTCGTACCTGAAGTCACTCAGCTCGAGGAGAAAGTCAGCATCTTTCAAAGCTGTGTCGCTAACGTGACACTAAGTGTGAGCACATGCCTGTAGGTTAAGGCCGGACTTGCTCTGCAGAAATGGAGGCGTGCAGCACTTTCCGTGTGGCCGTAGCCTCTGCTCTGCATATCTTTTATGGCAGTAGAGTTTTCCAGACACGTAGGAAAATCGCGTGGGCTCCCTGTTCCCGGCTGGAACACAGACTAATCCCAGGACCCCTTAGGTCTCCTAAGCAACATCCATCCCCGTAGCCCTTTGGATCCACTCTCTCTACACCGAAGGTAGGGAAACGCACAGCAGTCTCCACCGAAGCAGCTTAATTTCCCCATCACACCCACACGTTCACGAACAGAATTTTGGTACGTCTCACAGGCCTTGAGGTCTTACGCCTTGCCCTAGTCTGACCTGAACTGAGAGCACCCTCGGCCTCGCATTCCATCTAGGACCTCCTGCCTGAAGTCACCGTGCCTCCAGAAGAAAGTCCCCTTGTGTTCTTACTGCAATTTCAGTACGCTTCTTGCGGTGGCAATGCAGGCTTCTGAATACCCACAGGCCCCAGAGGAGTAGCTAGGGCGTTCCTTGGTTGAGGCAGTCCACTTGATGCACAACCCCCTGCTTCGAGACGCTGATTCAGGCAAGCAAACACAAGGGGCCCTCTGTCTGTTTTGACTTGTTAGAAACAACAACAATGTATGCTGTGTTTGCCCATGAAATCGGGGGCCTGATTTAAATATCCTCGCTTTCCAATTTGGAAGGCTGCATTCACGGTGCCTTGAAGCTACCTGAAATCCCTGCTGTTGACAGGCCTGGGAACCCTGTAGGAATGCTTCTGGGAAGAAACTGAGCTTGCTCGGTCTAAACCAGGTGCTTCCATGGCCGCCGTGGTGGTCAGCCTGACAAGCTCTAGAAGTCAAGAGAAACTCAACGTGAGAACTTGCCTCCAGGTTAGGCCCTGAGTAGCCGGGCAGAAAGGGAGGCATGCAGCTGTTTCCACGAGTTCTTAGTAGCTCTTCGCCTTTACTTTCAGGGAAGTACCCTTCTGAGGACTCGTAGGCCCCTCTGGTTTGCATCCATTTTCCTCCATTGTCAGTGAGTATCTCCAGACCCCGGTGGACCAGCTGAGCAACATCGAGGCCCAGTGGTCTTCCCCTCCGATGCCCTGCGTGCGTGCCGAGTGATGGGCAACACACTGCGCATTCCTTGAGGAGAGCTCTATTTCCAGAGCCCTCAAACAGCTTCAGGACACGATTTCTGGTGTGTCCGAAGCGCCCAGGAAACACCGGTTGCCGCCCTTGTGTGAGCTGCCAAGAGAAAACACTCTGCTTTGCATACTTCGCGGACCTCGTACCTGAAGTCACTCAGCTCGAGGAGAAAGTCAGCATCTTTCAAAGCTGTGTCGCTAACGGGACACTCAGTGTGAGCACATGCCTGTAGGTTAAGGCCGGACTTGCCCTGCAGAAACGGAGGCGTGCAGCACTTTCCATGAGGCCGTAGCCTCTGCTCTGCATATCTTTTATGGCAGTAGAGTTTTCCGGACACTTAGGAAAATCGCGTGGGCTCCCTGGTCCCGGCTGGAACATAGATTAACCCCAGGACGCCTAGGTCTACTAAGCAACATCCAGCCCCGTAGCCCTTTGGAAACAACTCTCTCTACGCCGAGGGTAGGGAAACGCACAGCAGTCTCCACCGAAGCAGCTTAATTTCACCATCACACCCACACGTTCAGGAACAGAATTTTGGCAGGTCTCAGAGGCCTTGAGGTCTTACGCCTTGCCCTAGTCTGACCTGCACTGAGAGCACCCTCGGCCTCGCATTTCACCTAGGAGCTCCTGCCTGAAGTCACCGTGCCTCCAGAAGAAAGTCCCCTTGCGTTCTTACTGCAATTTCAGTCCGTTTCTTGCGGTGGCAATGCAGGCTTCTGAATAGCAACAGGCCCCAGAGGAGTAGCTAGGGCGTTCCTTGGTTGAGGCAGTCCACTTGATGCACAACCCCCTGCTTCGAGACGCTGATTCAGGCAAGCAAACACAAGGGGCCCTCTCTCTGTTTTGACTTGTTAGAAACAACAGCAATGTATGCTGTGTTTGCCCATGAAATCGGGGGCCTGATTTAAACATCCTCGCTTTCCAATTTGGAAGGCTGCATTCACGGTGCCTTGAAGCTACCTGAAATCCCTGCTGTTGACAGGCCTGGGAACCCTGTAGGAATGCTTCTGGGAAGAAACTGAGCTTGCTCGGTCTAAACCAGGTGCTTCCATGGCCGCCGTGGTGGTCAGCCTGACAAGCTCTAGAAGTCAAGAGAAATTCAACGTGAGAACTTGCCTCCAGGTTAGGCCCTGAGTAGCCGGGCAGAAAGGGAGGCATGCAGCTGTTTCCACGAGTTCTTAGTAGCTCTTCGCCTTTACTTTCAGGGAAGTACCCTTCTGAGGACTCGTAGGCCCCTCTGGTTTGCATCCATTTTCCTCCATTGTCAGTGAGTATCTCCAGACCCCGGTGGACCAGCTGAGCAACATCGAGGCCCAGTGGTCTTCCCCTCCGATGCCCTGCGTGCGTGCCGAGTGATGGGCAACACACTGCGCGTTCCTTGAGGAGAGCTCTATTTCCAGAGCCCTCAAACAGCTTCAGGACACGATTTCTGGTGTGTCCGAAGCGCCCAGGAAACACCGGTTGCCGCGTTTGTGTGAGCTGCCAAGAGAAAACACTCTGCTTTGCATACTTCGCGGACCTCGTACCTGAAGTCACTCAGCTCGAGGAGAAAGTCAGCATCTTTCAAAGCTGTGTCGCTAACGGGACACTCAGTGTGAGCACATGCCTGTAGGTTAAGGCCGGACTTGCCCTGCAGAAACGGAGGCGTGCAGCACTTTCCATGAGGCCGTAGCCTCTGCTCTGCATATCTTTTATGGCAGTAGAGTTTTCCGGACACTTAGGAAAATCACGTGGGCTCCCTGTTCCCGGCTGGAAGACAGACTACCCCGAGGACCCCTAGGTCTACTAAGCAACATCCAGCCCCGTAGCCCTTTGGAACCAACTCTCTCTACGCCCAGGGTAGGGAAACGCACAGCAGTCTCCACCGAAGCAGCTTAATTTCACCATCACACCCACACGTTCAGGAACAGAATTTTGGCAGGTCTCAGAGGCCTTGAGGTCTTACGCCTTGCCCTAGTCTGACCTGCACTGATAGCACCCTCGGCCTCGCATTTCATCTAGGACCTCCTGCGTGAAGTCACCGTGCCTCCAGAAGAAAGTCCCCTTGCGTTCTTACTGCAATTTCAGTCCGGTTCTTGCGGTGGCAATGCAGGCTTCTGAATAGCAACAGGCCCCAGAGGAGTAGCTAGGGCGTTCCTTGGTTGAGGCAGTCCACTTGATGCACAACCCCCTGCTTCGAGAAGCTGATTCAGGCAAGCAAACACAAGGGGCCATGTGTCTCTTTTGACTTGTTAGAAACAACAGCAATGTATGCTGTGTTTGCCCATGAAATCGGGGGCCTGATTTAAACATCCTCGCTTTCCAATTTGGAAGGCTGCATTCACGGTGCCTTGAAGCTACCTGAAATCCCTACTGTTGACAGGCCTGGGAATCCTGTAGGAATGCTTCTGGGAAGAAACTGAGTTTGCTCGGTCTAAAGCAGGTGCTTCCATGGCCGCCGTGGTGGTCAGCCTGACAAGCTCTAGAAGTCAAGAGAAACTCAACGTGAGAACTTGCCTCCAGGTTAGGCCCTGAGTAGCCGGGCAGAAAGGGAGGCATGCAGCTGTTTCCACGAGTTCTTAGTAGCTCTTCGCCTTTACTTTCAGGGAAGTACCCTTCTGAGGACTCGTAGGCCCCTCTGGTTTGCATCCATTTTCCTCCATTGTCAGTGAGTATCTCCAGACCCCGGTGGACCAACTGAGCAACATCGAGGCCCAGTGGTCTTCCCCTCGGATGCCCTCCGTGCGTGCCGAGTGATGGGCAACACACTGCGCGTTCCTTGAGGAGAGCTCTATTTCCAGAGCCCTCAAACAGCTTCAGGACACGATTTCTGGTGTGTCCGAAGCGCCCAGGAAATACCGGTTGCCGCCTTTGTGTGAGCTGCCAAGAGAAAACACTCTGCTTTGCATACTTCGCGGACCTCGTACCTGAAGTCACTCAGCTCGAGGAGAAAGTCAGCATCTTTCAAAGCTGTGTCGCTAACGGGACACTCAGTGTGAGCACATGCCTGTAGGTTAAGGCCGGACTTGCCCTGCAGAAACGGAGGCGTGCAGCACTTTCCATGAGGCCGTAGCCTCTGCTCTGCATATCTTTGATGGCAGTAGAGTTTTCCGGACACTTAGGAAAATCGCGTGGGCTCCCTGTTCCCGGCTGGAACACAGACTAACCCTAGGACCCCTAGGTCTACTAAGCAACATCCAGCCCCGTAGCCCTTTGGAACCAACTATCTCTACGCCGAGGGTAGGGAAACGCACAGCAGTCTCCACCGAAGCAGCTTAATTTCACCATCACACCCACACGTTCAGGAACAGAATTTTGGCAGGTCTCAGAGGCCTTGAGGTCTTACGACTTGCCCTAGTCTGACCTGCACTGAGAGCACCCTCGGCCTCGCATTTCATCTAGGACCTCCTGCGTGAAGTCACCGTGCCTCCAGAAGAAAGTCCCCTTGCGTTCTTACTGCAATTTCAGTCCGGTTCTTGCGGTGGCAATGCAGGCTTCTGAATAGCTACAGGCCCCAGAGGAGTAGCTAGGGCGTTCCTTGGTTGAGGCAGTCCACTTGATGCACAACCCCCTGCTTCGAGAGCTGATTCAGGCAAGCAAACACAAGGGGCCATGTGTCTCTTTTGACATGTTAGAAACAACAGCAATGTATGCTGCGTTTGCGCATGAAATCGGGGGCATGATTTAAACATCCTCGCTTTCCAATTTGGAAGGCTGCATTCACGGTGCCTTGAAGCTACCTGAAATCCCTGCAGTTGACAGGCCTGGGAACCCTGTCGGAATGCTTCTGGGAAGAAACTGAGTTTGGTCGGTCTAAACCAGGTGCTTCCATGGCCGCCGTGGTGGTCAGCCTGACAAGCTCTAGAAGTTAAGAGAAACTCAACGTGAGAACTTGCCTCCAGGTTAGGCCCTGAGTAGCCGGGCAGAAAGGGAGGCATGCAGCTGTTTCCACGAGTTCTTAGTAGCTCTTCGCCTTTACTTTCAGGGAAGTACCCTTCTGAGGTCTCGTAGGCCCCTCTGGTTTGCATCCATTTTCCTCCATTGTCAGTGAGTATCTCCAGACCCCGGTGGACCAGCTGAGCAACATCAAGGCCCAGTGGTCTTCCCCTCCGATGCCCTGCGTGCGTGCTGAGTGATGGGCAACACACTGCGCGTTCCTTGAGGAGAGCTCTATTTCCAGAGCCCTCAAACAGCTTCAGGACACGATTTCTGGTGTGTCCGAAGCGCCCAGGAAATACCGGTTGCCGCCCTTGTGTGAGCTGCCAAGAGAAAACACTCTGCTTTGCATACTTCGCGGACCTCGTACCTGAAGTCACTCAGCTCGAGGAGAAAGTCAGCATCTTTCAAAGCTGTGTCGCTAACGGGACACTCAGTGTGAGCACATGCCTGTAGGTTAAGGCCGGACTTGCCCTGCAGAAACGGAGGCGTGCAGCACTTTCCATGAGGCCGTAGCCTCTGCTCTGCATATCTTTTATGGCAGTAGAGTTTTCCGGACACCTAGGAAAATCGCGTGGGCTCCCTGTTCCCGGCTGGAACACAGACTCACCCCAGGACCCCTTAGGTCTCCTAAGCAACATCCAGCCCCGTAGCCCTTTGGAGCCACTCTCTCTACGCCGAGGGTAGGGAAACGCACAGCAGTCTCCACCGAAGCAGCTTAATTTCCCCATCACACCCACACGTTCACGAACAGAATTTTGGCACGTCTCACAGGCCTTGAGTTCTTACGCCTTGCCCTAGTCTGACCTGCACTGAGAGCACCCTCGGCCTCGCATTCCATCTAGGACCTCCTGCCTGAAGTCACCGTGCCTCCAGAAGAAAGTCCCCTTGCGTTCTTACTGCAATTTCAGTCCGCTTCTTGCGGTGGCAATGCAGGCTTCTGAATAGCCACAGGCCCCAGAGGAGTAGCTAGGGCGTTCCTTGGTTGAGGCAGTCCACTTGATGCACAACCCCCTGCTTCGAGAAGCTGATTCAGGCAAGCAAACACAAGGGGCCATGTGTCTCTTTTGACTTGTTAGAAACAACAGCAATGTATGCTGCGTTTGCGCATGAAATCGGGGGCCTGATTTAAACATCCTCGCTTTCCAATTTGGAAGGCTGCATTCACGGTGCCTTGATGCTACCTGAAATCCCTGCTGTTGACAGGCCTGGGAACCCTGTAGGAATGCTTCTGGGAAGAAACTGAGTTTGCTCGGTCTAAAGCAGGTGCTTCCATGGCCGCCGTGGTGGTCAGCCTGACAAGCTCTAGAAGTCAAGAGAAACTCAACGTGAGAACTTGCCTCCAGGTTAGGCCCTGAGTAGCCGGGCAGAAAGGGAGGCATGCAGCTGTTTCCACGAGTTCTTAGTAGCTCTTCGCCTTTACTTTCAGGGAAGTACCCTTCTGAGGACTCGTAGGCCCCTCTGGTTTGCATCCATTTTCCTCCATTGTCAGTGAGTATCTCCAGACCCCAGTGGACCAGCTGAGCAACATCGAGGCCCAGTGGTCTTCCCCTCCGATGCCCTTCGTGCGTGCCGAGTGATGGGCAACACACTGCGCGTTCCTTGAGGAGAGCTCTATTTCCAGAGCCCTCAAACAGCTTCAGGACACGATTTCTGGTGTGTCCGAAGCGCCCAGGAAATACCGGTTGCCGCCCTTGTGTGAGCTGCCAAGAGAAAACACTCTGCTTTGCAGACTTCGCGGACCTCGTACCTGAAGTCACTCAGCTCGAGGAGAAAGTCAGCATCTTTCAAAGCTGTGTCGCTAACGGGACACTTAGTGTGAGCACATGCCTGTAGGTTAAGGCCGGACTAGCCCTGCAGAAACGGAGGCGTGCAGCACTTTCCATGAGGCCGTAGCCTCTGCTCTGCATATCTTTTATGTCAGTAGAGTTTTCCGGAAACCTAGGAAAATCGCGTGGGCTCCCTGTTCCCGGCTGGAACACAGACTAACCCCAGGACCCCTTAGGTCTCCTAATCAACATCCAGCCCCGTAGCCCTTTGGAGCCACTCTCTCTACGCCGAGGGTAGGGAAATGCACAGCAGTCTCCACCGAAGCAGCTTAATTTCCCCATCACACCCACACGTTCACGAACAGAATTTTGGCACGTCTCACAGGCCTTGAGGTCTTACTACTTGCCCTAGTCTGACCTGCACTGAGAGCACCCTCGGCCTCGCATTCCATCTAGGACCTCCTGCCTGAAGTCACCGTGCCTCCAGAAGAAAATCCCCTTGTGTTCTTACTGCAATTTCAGTCCGCTTCTTGCGGTGGCAATGCAGGCTTCTGAATAGCCACAGGCCCCAGAGGAGTAGCTAGGGCGTTCCTTGGTTGAGGCAGTCCACTTGATGCACAAACCCCTGCTTCGAGAAGCTGATTCAGGCAAGCAAACACAAGGGGCCATGTGTCTCTTTTGACTTGTTAGAAACAACAGCAATGTATGATGCGTTTGCGCATGAAATCGGGGGCCTGATTGAAACATCCTCGCTTTCCAATTTGGAAGGCTGCATTCACGGTGCCTTGATGCTACCTGAAATCCCTGCTGTTGACAGGCCTGGGAACCCTGTAGGAATGCTTCTGGGAAGAAACTGAGTTTGCTCGGTCTAAACCAGGTGCTTCCATGGCCGCCGTGGTGGTCAGCCTGACAAGCTCTAGAAGTCAAGAGAAACTCAACGTGAGAACTTGCCTCCAAGTTAGGCCCTGAGTAGCCGGGCAGAAAGGGAGGCATGCAGCTGTTTCCACGAGTTCTTAGTAGCTCTTCGCCTTTACTTTCAGGGAAGTATCCTTCTGAGGACTCGTAGGCCCCTCTGGTTTGCATCCATTTTCCTCCATTGTCAGTGAGTATCTCCAGACCCCGGTGGCCCAGCTGAGCAACATCGAGGCCCAGTGGTCTTCCCCTCCGATGCCCTCCGTGCGTGCCGAGTGATGGGCAACACACTGCGCGTTCCTTGAGGAGAGCTCTATTTCCAGAGCCCTCAAACAGCTTCAGGACACGATTTCTGGTGTGTCCGAAGCGCCCAGGAAATACCGGTTGCCGCGTTTGTGTGAGCTGGCAAGAGAAAACACTCTGCTTTGCATACTTCGCGGACCTCGTACCTGAAGTCACTCAGCTCGAGGAGAAAGTCAGCATCTTTCAAAGCTGTGTCACTAACGGAACACTCAGTGTGAGCACATGCCTGTAGGTAAAGGCCGGACTTGCCCTGCAGAAACAGAGGCGTGCAGCACTTTCCATGAGGCCGTAGCCTCTGCTCTGCATATCTTTTATGGCAGTAGAGTTTTCCGGACATCTAGGAAAATCGCGTGGGCTCCCTGTTCCCGGCTGGAACACAGACTAACCCCAGGACCCCTTAGGTCTCCTAAGCAACATCCAGCCCCGTAGCCGTTTGGAGCCACTCTTTCTATGCTGAGTGTAGGGAAACGCACAGCAGTCTCCACCGAAGCAGCTTAATTTCCCCATCACACCCACACGTTCACGAACAGAATTTTGGCACGTCTCACAGGCCTTGAGGTCTTACGGCTTGCCGTAGTCTGACCTGCACTGAGAGCACCCTCGGCCTCGCATTCCATCTAGGACCTCCTGCCTGAAGTCACCGTGCCTCCAGAAGAAAGTCCCCTTGCGTTCTTACTGCAATTTCAGTCCGGTTCTTTCGGTGGCAATGCAGGCTTCTTAATAGCAACAGGCCCCAGAGGAGTAGCTAGGGCGTTCCTTGGTTGAGGCAGTCCACTTGATGCACAACCCCCTGCTTCGAGAAGCTGATTCAGGCAAGCAAACACAAGGGGCCATGTGTCTCTTTTGACTTGTTAGAAACAACAGCAATGTATGCTGTGTTTGCGCATGAAATCGGGGGCCTGATTTAAACATCCTCGCTTTCCAAATTGGAAGGCTGCATTCACGGTGCCTTGAAGCTACCTGAAATCCCTACTGTTGACAGGCCTGGGAACCCTGTAGGAATGCTTCTGGGAAGAAACTGAGTTTGCTCGGTCTAAAGCAGGTGCTTCCATGGCCGCCGTGGTGGTCAGCCTGACAAGCTCTAGAAGTCAAGAGAAACTCAACGTGAGAACTTGCCTCCAGGTTAGGCCCTGAGTAGCCGGGCAGAAAGGGAGGCATGCAGCTGTTTCCACGAGTTCTTAGTAGCTCTTCGCCTTTACTTTCAGGGAAGTACCCTTCTGAGGACTCGTAGGACCCGCTGGTTTGCATCCATTTTCCTCCATTGTCAGTGAGTATCTCCAGACCCCGGTGGACCAGCTGAGCAACATCGAGGCCCAGTGGTCTTCCCCTCCGATGCCCTCCGTGCGTGCCGAGTGATGGGCAACACACTGCGCGTTCCTTGAGGAGAGCTCTATTTCCAGAGCCCTCAAACAGCTTCAGGACACGATTTCTGGTGTGTCCGAAGCGCCCAGGAAATACCGGTTGCCGCCCTTGTGTGAGCTGCCAAGAGAAAACACTCTGCTTTGCATACTTCGCGGACCTCGTACCTGAAGTCACTCAGCTCGAGGAGAAAGTCAGCATCTTTCAAAGCTGTGTCGCTAACGGGACACTCAGTGTGAGCACATGCCTGTAGGTTAAGGCCGGACTTGCCCTGCAGAAACGGAGGCGTGCAGCACTTTCCATGAGGCCGTAGCCTCTGCTCTGCATATCTTTTATGGCAGTAGAGTTTTCCGGACACCTAGGAAAATCGCGTGGGCTCCCTGGTCCCGGCTGGAACACAGACAAACCCCAGGACCCCTTAGGTCTCCTAAGCAACATCCAGACCCGTAGCCCTTTGGAGCCACTCTCTCTACGCCGAGGGTAGGGAAACGCACAGCAGTCTCCAACGAAGCAGCTTAATTTCCCCATCACACCCACACATTCATGAACAAAATTTTGGCACGTCTCACAGGCCTTGAGGTCTTACGCCTTGCCTTAGTCTGACCTGCACTGAGAGCACCCTCGGCCTCGCATTCCATCTAGGACCTCCTGCCTGAAGTCACCGTGCCTCCAGAAGAAAGTCCCCTTGCGTTCTTACTGCAATTTCAGTCCGCTTCTTGCGGTGGCAATGCAGGCTTCTGAATAGCCACAGGCCCCAGAGGAGTAGCTAGGGCGTTCCTTGGTTGAGGCAGTCCACTTGATGCACAAACCCCTGCTTCGAGAAGCTGATTCAGGCAAGCAAACACAAGGGACCATGTGTCTCTTTTGACTTGTTAGAAACAACAGCAATGTATGCTGCGTTTGCGCATGAAATCGGGGGCCTGATTTAAACATCCTCGCTTTCCAATTTGGAAGGCTGCATTCAAGGTGCGTTGAAGCTACCTGAAATCCCTGCTGTTGACAGGCCTGGGAACCCTGTAGGAATGCTTCTGGGAAGAAACTGAGTTTGCTCGGTCTAAACCAGGTGCTTCCATGGCCGAGGTGGTGGTTAGCCTGACAAGCTCTAGAAGTCAAGAGAAACTCAACGTGAGAACTTGCCTCCAGGTTAGGCCCTGAGTAGCCGGGCAGAAAGGGAGGCATGCAGCTGTTTCCACGAGTTCTTAGTAGCTCTGCGCCTTTACTTTCAGGGAAGTACCCTTCTGAGGACTCTTAGGCCCCTCTGGTTTGCATCCATTTTCCTCCATTGTCAGTGAGTATCTCCAGACCCCGGTGGCCCAGCTGAGCAACATCGAGGCCCAGTGGTCTTCCCCTCCGATGCCCTCCGTGCGTGCCGAGTGATGGGCAACACACTGCGCGTTCCTTGAGGAGAGCTCTATTTCCAGAGCCCTCAAACAGCTTCAGGACACGATTTCTGGTGTGTCCGAAGCGCCCAGGAAATACCGGTTGCCGCCCTTGTGTGAGCTGCCAAGAGAAAACACTCTGCTTTGCATACTTCGCGGACCTCGTACCTGAAGTCACGCAGCTCGAGGAGAAAGTCAGCATCTTTCAAAGCTGTGTCGCTAACGGGACACTCAGTGTGAGCACATGCCTGTAGGTTAAGGCCGGACTTGCCCTGCAGAAACGGAGGCGTGCAGCACTTTCCATGAGGCCGTAGCCTCTGCTCTGCATATCTTTTATGGCAGTAGAGTTTTCCAGACACGTAGGAAAATCGCGTGGGCTCCCTGTTCCCGGCTGGAACACAGACTAACCCCAGGACCCCTTAGGTCTCCTAAGCAACATCCAGCCCCGTAGCCCTTTGGAGCCACTCTCTCTACGCCGAGGGTAGGGAAACGCACAGCAGTCTCCACCGAAGCAGCTTAATTTCCCCATCACACCCACACGTTCATGAACAGAATTTTGGCACGTCTCACAGGCCTTGAGGTCTTACTATTTGCCCTAGTCTGACCTGCACTGAGAGCACCCTCGGCCTCGCATTCCATCTAGGACCTCCTGCCTGAAGTCACCGTGCCTCCAGAAGAAAGTCCCCTTGCGTTCTTACTGCAATTTCAGTCCGCTTCTTGCGGTGGCAATGCAGGCTTCTGAATAGCCACAGGCCCCAGAGGAGTAGCTAGGGCGTTCCTTGGTTGAGGCAGTCCACTTGATGCACAACCCCCTGCTTCGAGAAGCTGATTCAGGCAAGCAAACACAAGGGGCCATGTGTCTCTTTTGACTTGTTAGAAACAACAGCAATATATGCTGCGTTTGCGCATGAAATCGGGGACCTCTTTTAAACATCCTCGCTTTCCAATTTGGAAGGCTGCATTCTCGGTGCCTTGATGCTACCTGAAATCCCTGCTGTTGACAGGCCTGGGAACCCTGTAGGAATGCTTCTGGGAAGAAACTGAGTTTGGTCGGTCTAAACCAGGTGCTTCCATGGCCGCCGTGGTGGTCAGCCTGACAAGCTCTAGAAGTCAAGAGAAACTCAACGTGAGAACTTGCCTCCAGGTTAGGCCCTGAGTAGCCGGGCAGAAAGGGAGGCATGCAGCTGTTTCCACGAGTTCTTAGTAGCTCTGCGCCTTTACTTTCAGGGAAGTACCCTTCTGAGGACTCGTAGGCCCCTCTGGTTTGCATCCATTTTCCTCCATTGTCAGTGAGTATCTCCAGACCCCGGTGGCCCAGCTGAGCAACATCGAGGCCCAGTGGTCTTCCCCTCCGATGCCCTCCGTGCGTGCCGAGTGATGGGCAACACACTGCGCGTTCCTTGAGGAGAGCTCTATTTCCAGAGCCCTCAAACAGCTTCAGGACACGATTTCTGGTGTGTCCGAAGCGCCCAGGAAATACCGGTTGCCGCCCTTGTGTGAGCTGCCAAGAGAAAACACTCTGCTTTGCATACTTCGCGGACCTCTTACCTGAAGTCACGCAGCTCGAGGAGAAAGTCAGCATCTTTCAAAGCTGTGTCGCTAACGGGACACTCAGTGTGAGCACATGCCTGTAGGTTAAGGCCGGACTTGCCCTGCAGAAACGGAGGCGTGCAGCACTTTCCATGAGGCCGTAGCCTCTGCTCTGCATATCTTTTATGGCAGTAGAGTTTTCCAGACACGTAGGAAAATCGCGTGGGCTCCCTGTTCCCGGCTGGAACACAGACTAACCCCAGGACCCCTTAGGTCTCCTAAGCAACATCCAGCCCCGTAGCCCTTTGGAGCCACTCTCTCTACGCCGAGGGTAGGGAAACGCACAGCAGTCTCCACCGAAGCAGCTTAATTTCCCCATCACACCCACACGTTCATGAACAGAATTTTGGCACGTCTCACAGGCCTTGAGGTCTTACTACTTGCCCTAGTCTGACCTGCACTGAGAGCACCCTCGGCCTCGCATTCCATCTAGGACCTCCTGCCTGAAGTCACCGTGCCTCCAGAAGAAAGTCCCCTTGCGTTCTTACTGCAATTTCAGTCCGCTTCTTGCGGTGGCAATGCAGGCTTCTGAATAGCCACAGGCCCCAGAGGAGTAGCTAGGGCGTTCCTTGGTTGAGGCAGTCCACTTGATGCACAACCCCCTGCTTCGAGAAGCTGATTCAGGCAAGCAAACACAAGGGGCCATGTGTCTCTTTTGACTTGTTAGAAACAACAGCAATATATGCTGCGTTTGCGCATGAAATCGGGGACCTCTTTTAAACATCCTCGCTTTCCAATTTGGAAGGCTGCATTCTCGGTGCCTTGATGCTACCTGAAATCCCTGCTGTTGACAGGCCTGGGAACCCTGTAGGAATGCTTCTGGGAAGAAACTGAGTTTGGTCGGTCTAAACCAGGTGCTTCCATGGCCGCCGTGGTGGTCAGCCTGACAAGCTCTAGAAGTCAAGAGAAACTCAACGTGAGAACTTGCCTCCAGGTTAGGCCCTGAGTAGCCGGGCAGAAAGGGAGGCATGCAGCTGTTTCCACGAGTTCTTAGTAGCTCTGCGCCTTTACTTTCAGGGAAGTACCCTTCTGAGGACTCGTAGGCCCCTCTGGTTTGCATCCATTTTCCTCCATTGTCAGTGAGTATCTCCAGACCCCGGTGGACCAGCTGAGCAACATCGAGGCCCAGTGGTCTTCCCCTCCGATGCCCTCTGTGCGTGCCGAGTGATGGGCAACACACTGCGCGTACCTTGAGGAGAGCTCTATTTCCAGAGCCCTCAAACAGCTTCAGGACACGATTTCTGGTGTGTCCGAAGCGCCCAGGAAATACCGGTTGCCGCCCTTGTGTGAGCTGCCAAGAGAAAACACTCTGCTCTGCATACTTTGCGGACCTCGTTCCTGAAGTCACTCAGCTCGAGGAGAAAGTCAGCATCTTTCAAAGCTGTGTCACTAACGGGACACTCAGTGTGAGCACATGCCTGTAGGTTAAGGCCGGACTTGCCCTGCAGAAACGGAGGCGTGCAGCACTTTCCATGAGGCCGTAGCCTCTGCTCTGCATATGTTTTATGGCAGTAGAGTTTTCCAGACACCTAGGTAAATCGCGTGGGCTCCCTGTTCCCGGCTGGAACACAGACTAACCCCAGGACCCCTTAGGTCTCCTAAGCAACATCCAGCCCCGTAGCCCTTTGAAGCCACTCTCTTTTCGCCGAGGGTAGGGAAACGCACAGCAGTCTCCACCGAAGCAGCTTAATTTCCCCATCACACCCACACGTTCACGAACAGAATTTTGGCACGTCTCACAGGCCTTGAGGTCTTACGCCTTGCCCTACTCTGACCTGCACTGAGAGCACCCTCGGCCTCGCATTCCATCTAGGACCTCCTGCCTGAAGTCACCGTGCCTCCAGAAGAAAGTCCCCTTGTGTTCTTACTGCAATTTCAGTCCGGTTCTTGCGGTGGCAATGCAGGCTTCTGAATAGCAACAGGCCCCAGAGGAGTACCTAGGGCGTTCCTTGGTTGAGGCAGTCCACTTGATGCACAAACCCCTGCTTCGAGAAGCTGATTCAGGCAAGCAAACACAAGGGGCCATGTGTCTCTTTTGACTTGGTAGAAACAACAGCAATGTATGCTGCGTTTGCGCATGAAATCGGGGGCCTGATTTAAACATCCTCGCTTTCCAATTTGGAAGGCTGCATTCACGGTGCGTTGAAGCTACCTGAAATCCCTGCTGTTGACAGGCCTGGGAACCCTGTAGGAATGCTTCTGGGAAGAAACTGAGTTTGCTCGGTCTAAACCAGGTGCTACCATGGCCGCCGTGGTGGTCTGCCTGACAAACTCTAGAAGTCAAGAGAAACTCAACGTGAGAACTTGCCTCCAAGTTAGGCCCTGAGTAGCCGGGCAGAAAGGGAGGCATGCAGCTGTTTCCACGAGTTCTTAGTAGCTCTTCGCCTTTACTTTCAGGGAAGTACCCTTCTGAGGACTCATAGGCCCCTCTGGTTTGCATCCATTTACCTCCATTGTCAGTGAGTATTTCCAGACCCCAGTGGACTAGCTGAGCAACATCGAGGCCCAGTGGTCTTCCCCTCCGATGCCCTGCGTGCGTGCCGAGTGATGGGCAACACACTGCGCGTTCCTTGAGGAGAGCTCTATTTCCAGAGCCCTCAAACAGCTTCAGGACACGATTTCTGGTGTGTCCGAAGCGCCCAGGAAATACCGGTTGCCGCCTTTGTGTGAGCTGCCAAGAGAAAACACTCTGCTTTGCATACTTCGCGGACCTCGTACCTGAAGTCACTCAGCTCGAGGAGAAAGTCAGCATCTTTCAAAGCTGTGTCGCTAACGGGACACTCAGTGTGAGCACATGCCTGTAGGTTAAGGCCGGACTTGCCCTGCAGAAACGGAGGCGTGCAGCACTTTCCATGAGGCCGTAGCCTCTGCTCTGCATATCTTTTATGGCAGTACAGTTTTCCGGACACCTAGGAAAATCGCGTGGGCTCCCTGTTCCCGGCTGGAACACAGACTAACCCCAGGACCCCTTAGGTCTCCTAAGCAACATCCAGCCCCGTAGCCCTTTGGAGCCACTCTCTCTACGCCGAGGGTAGGGAAACGCACAGCAGTCTCCACCGAAGCAGCTTAATTTCCCCATTCCACCCACACGTTCACGAACAGAATTTTGGCACGTCTCACAGGCCTTGAGGTCTTACGCCTTGCCCTACTCTGACCTGCACTGAGAGCACCCTTGGCCTCGCATTCCATCTAGGACATCCTGCCTGAAGTCACCGTGCCTCCAGAAGAAAGTCCCCTTGTGTTCTTACTGCAATTTCAGTCCGCTTCTTGCGGTGGCAATGCAGGCTTCTGAATAGCAACAGGCCCCAGAGGAGTAGCTAGGGCGTTCCTTGGTTGAGGCAGTCCACTTGATGCACAAACCCCTGCTTCGAGAAGCTGATTCAGGCAAGCAAACACAAGGGGCCAAGTGTCTCTTTTGACTTGTTAGAAACAACAGCAATGTATGCTGCGTTTGCACATGAAATCGGGGGCCTGATTTAAACAACCTCGCTTTCCAATTTGGAAGGCTGCATTCACGTTGCGTTGAAGCTACCTGAAATCCCTGCTGTTGACAGGCCTGGGAACCCTGTAGGAATGCTTCTGGGAAGAAACTGAGTTTGCTCGGTCTAAACCAGGTGCTTCCATGGCCGCCGTGGTGGTCAGCCTGACAAGCTCTAGAAGTCAAGAGAAACTCAACGTGAGAACTTGCCTCCAAGTTAGGCCCTGAGTAGCCGGGCAGAAAGGGAGGCATGCAGCTGTTTCCACGAGTTCTTAGTAGCTCTTCGCCTTTACTTTCAGCGAAGTACCCTTCTGAGAACTCGTAGGCCCCTCTGGTTTGCATTCATTTTCCTCCATTGTCAGTGAGTATCTCCAGACCCCGGTGGACCAGCTGAGCAACATCGAGGCCCAATGGTCTTCCCCTCCGATGCCCTGCGTGCGTGCCGAGTGATGGGCAACACACTGCGTGTTCCTTGAGGAGAGCTCTATTTCCAGAGCCCTCAAACAGCTTCAGGACACGATTTCTGGTGTGTCCGAAGCGCCCAGGAAATACCGGTTGCCGCCCTTGTGTGAGCTGCCAAGAGAAAACACTCTGCTTTGCATACTTCGCGGACCTCGTACCTGAAGTCACTCAGCTCGAGGAGAAAGTCAGCATCTTTCAAAGCTGTGTTGCTAACGGGACACTCAGTGTGAGCACATGCCTGTAGGTTAAGGCCGGACTTGCCCTGCAGAAACGGAGGCGTGCAGCACTTTCCATGAGGCCGTAGCCTCTGCTCTGCATATCTTTTATGGCAGTAGAGTTTTCCGGACACCTAGGAAAATCGCGTGGGCTCCCTGTTCCCGGCTGGAACACAGACTAACCCCAGGACCCCTTAGGTCTCCTAAGCAACATCCAGCCCCGTAGCCCTTTGGAGCCACTCTCTCTACGCCGAGGGTAGGGAAACGCACAGCAGTCTCCACCGAAGCAGCTTAATTTCCCCATCACACCCACACGTTCACGAACAGAATTTTGGCACGTCTCACAGGCCTTGAGGTCTTACGCCTTGCCCTAGTCTGACCTGCACTGAGAGCACCCTCGGCCTCGCATTCCATCTAGGACCTCCTGCCTGAAGTCACCGTGCCTCCAGAAGAAAGTCCCCTTGCGTTCTTTCTGCAATTTCAGTCCGCTTCTTGCGGTGGCAATGCAGGCTTCTGAATAGGCACAGGCCCCAGAGGAGTAGCTAGGGCGTTCCTTGGTTGAGGCAGTCCACTTGATGCACAACCCCCTGCTTCGAGAAGCTGATTCAGGCAAGCAAACACAAGGGGCCATGTGTCTCTTTTGACTTGTTAAAAACAACAGTAATGTATGCTGCGTTTGCGCATGAAATCGGGGGCCTGATTTAAACATCCTCGCTTTCCAATTTGGAAGGCTGCATTCACGGTGCGTTGAAGCTACCTGAAATCCCTGCTGTTGACAGGCCTGGGAACCCTGTAGGAATGCTTCTGGGAAGAAACTGAGTTTGCTCGGTCTAAACCAGGTGCTTCCATGGCCGCCGTGGTGGTCAGCCTGACAAGCTCTAGAAGTCAAGAGAAACTCAACGTGAGAACTTGCCTCCAGGTTAGGCCCTGAGTAGCCGGGCAGAAAGGGAGGCATGCAGCTGTTTCCACGAGTTCTTAGTAGCTCTTCGCCTTTACTTTCACGGAAGTACCCTTCTGAGGACTCGTAGGCCCCTCTAGTTTGCATCCATTTTCCTCCATTGTCAGTGAGTATCTCCAGACCCCGGTGGACCAGCTGAGCAACATCGAGTCCCAGTGGTCTTCCCCTCCGATGCCCTGCGTGCGTGCCGAGTGATGGGAAACACACTGCGCGTTCCTTGAGGAGAGCTCTATTTCCAGAGCCCTCAAACAGCTTCAGGACACGATTTCTGGTGTGTCCGAAGCGCCCAGGAAATACCGGTTGCCGCCTTTGTGTGAGCTGCCAAGAGAAAACAGTCTGCTTTGCATACTTCGCGGACCTCGTACCTGAAGTCACTCAGCTCGAGGAGAAAGTCAGCATCTTTCAAAGCTGTGTCGCTAACGGGACACTCAGTGTGAGCACATGCCTGTAGGTTAAGGCCGGACTTGCCCTGCAGAAACGGAGGCGTGCAGCACTTTCCATGAGGCCGTAGCCTCTGCTCTGCATATCTTTTATGGCAGTAGAGTTTTCCGGACACCTAGGAAAATCGCGTGGGCTCCCTGTTCCCGGCTGGAACACAGACTAATCCCAGGACCCCTTAGGTCTCCTAAGCAACATCCAGCCCCGTAGCCCTTTGGAGCCACTCTCTCTACGCCGAGGGTAGGAAAACGCACAGCATTCTCCACCGAAGCAGCTTAATTTCCCCATCACACCCACACGTTCACGAACAGAATTTTGGCACGTCTCACAGGCCTTGAGGTCTTACGACTTGCCCTAGTCTGACCTGCACTGAGAGCACCCTCGGCCTCGCATTCCATCTAAGACCTCCTGCCTGAAGTCACCGTGCCTCCAGAAGAAAGTCCCCTTGCGTTCTTACTGCAATTTCAGTCCGCTTCTGCGTGGCAATGCAGGCTTCTGAATAGCCAGAGGCCCCAGAGGAGTAGCTAGGGCGTTCCTTGGTTGAGGCAGTCCACTTGATGCACAAACCCCTGCTTCGAGAAGCTGATTCAGGCAAGCAAACACAAGGGGCCATGTGTCTCTTTTGACTTGTTAGAAACAACAGCAAGGTATGCTGCGTTTGCGCATGAAATCGGGGGCCTGATTTAAACATCCTCGCTTTCCAATTTGGAAGGCTGCATTCACGGTGCGTTGAAGCTACCTGAAATCCCTGCTGTTGACAGGCCTGGGAACCCTGTAGGAATGCTTCTGGGAAGAAACTGAGTTTGCTCGGTCTAAACCAGGTGCTTCCATGGCCGCCGTGGTGGTCAGCCTGACAAGCTCTAGAAGTCAAGAGAAACTCAACGTGAGAACTTGCCTCCAAGTTAGGCCCTGAGTAGCCGGGCAGAAAGGGAGGCATGCAGCTGTTTCCACGAGTTCTTAGTAGCTCTTCGCCTTTACTTTCAGCGAAGTACCCTTCTGAGAACTCGTAGGCCCCTCTGGTTTGCATTCATTTTCCTCCATTGTCAGTGAGTATCTCCAGACCCCGGTGGACCAGCTGAGCAACATCGAGGCCCAATGGTCTTCCCCTCCGATGCCCTGCGTGCGTGCCGAGTGATGGGCAACACACTGCGTGTTCCTTGAGGAGAGCTCTATTTCCAGAGCCCTCAAACAGCTTCAGGACACGATTTCTGGTGTGTCCGAAGCGCCCAGGAAATACCGGTTGCCGCCCTTGTGTGAGCTGCCAAGAGAAAACACTCTGCTTTGCATACTTCGCGGACCTCGTACCTGAAGTCACTCAGCTCGAGGAGAAAGTCAGCATCTTTCAAAGCTGTGTCGCTAACGGGACACTCAGTGTGAGCACATGCCTGTAGGTTAAGGCCGGACTTGCCCTGCAGAAACGGAGGCGTGCAGCACTTTCCATGAGGCCGTAGCCTCTGCTCTGCATATCTTTTATGGCAGTAGAGTTTTCCGGACACCTAGGAAAATCGCGTGGGCTCCCTGTTCCCGGCTGGAACACAGACTAACCCCAGGACCCCTTAGGTCTCCTAAGCAACATCCAGCCCCGTAGCCCTTTGGAGCCACTCTCTCTACGCCGAGGGTAGGGAAACGCACAGCAGTCTCCACCGAAGCAGCTTAATTTCCCCATCACACCCACACGTTCACGAACAGAATTTTGGCACGTCTCACAGGCCTTGAGGTCTTACGCCTTGCCCTAGTCTGACCTGCACTGAGAGCACCCTCGGCCTCGCATTCCATCTAGGACCTCCTGCCTGAAGTCACCGTGCCTCCAGAAGAAAGTCCCCTTGCGTTCTTACTGCAATTTCAGTCCGCTTCTTGCGGTGGCAATGCAGGCTTCTGAATAGCCACAGGCCCCAGAGGAGTAGCTAGGGCGTTCCTTGGTTGAGGCAGTCCACTTGATGCACAAACCCCTGCTTCGAGAAGCTGATTCAGGCAAGCAAACACAAGGGGCCATGTGTCTCTTTTAACTTGGTAGAAAAAACAGCAATGTATGCTCCGTTTGCGCATGAAATCGGGGGCCTGATTTAAACATCCTCGCTTTCCAATTTGGAAGGCTGCATTCACGGTGCGTTGAAGTTACCTGAAATCCCTGCTGTTGACAGGCCTGGGAACCCTGTAGGAATGCTTCTGGGAAGAAACTGAGTTTGCTCGGTCTAAACCAGGTGCTTCCATGGCCGCCGTGGTGGTCAGCCTGACAAGCTCTAGAAGTCAAGAGAAACTCAACGTGAGAACTTGCCTCCAGGTTAGGCCCTGAGTAGCCGGGCAGAAAGGGAGGCATGCAGCAGTTTCCACGAGTTCTTAGTAGCTCTACGCCTTTACTTTCAGGGAAGTACCCTTCTGAGGACTCGTAGGCCCCTCTGGTTTGCATCCATTTTCCTCCATTGTCAGTGAGTATCTCCAGACCCCGGTGGACCAGCTGAGCAACATCGAGGCCCAGTGGTCTTCCCCTCCGATGCCCTCCGTGCGTGCCGAGTGATGGGCAACACACTGCGCGTTCCTTGAGGAGAGCTCTATTTCCAGAGCCCTCAAACAGCTTCAGGACACGATTTCTGGTGTGTCCGAAGCGCCCAGGAAATACCGGTTGCCGCCCTTGTGTGAGCTGCCAAGAGAAAACACTCTGCTTTGCATACTTCGCGGACCTCGTACCTGAAGTCACTCAGCTCGAGGAGAAAGTCAGCATCTTTCAAAGCTGTGTCGCTAACGTGACACTAAGTGTGAGCACATGCCTGTAGGTTAAGGCCGGACTTGCTCTGCAGAAATGGAGGCGTGCAGCACTTTCCGTGTGGCCGTAGCCTCTGCTCTGCATATCTTTTATGGCAGTAGAGTTTTCCAGACACGTAGGAAAATCGCGTGGGCTCCCTGTTCCCGGCTGGAACACAGACTAATCCCAGGACCCCTTAGGTCTCCTAAGCAACATCCATCCCCGTAGCCCTTTGGATCCACTCTCTCTACACCGAAGGTAGGGAAACGCACAGCAGTCTCCACCGAAGCAGCTTAATTTCCCCATCACACCCACACGTTCACGAACAGAATTTTGGTACGTCTCACAGGCCTTGAGGTCTTACGCCTTGCCCTAGTCTGACCTGAACTGAGAGCACCCTCGGCCTCGCATTCCATCTAGGACCTCCTGCCTGAAGTCACCGTGCCTCCAGAAGGAAGTCCCCTTGTGTTCTTACTGCAATTTCAGTACGCTTCTTGCGGTGGCAATGCAGGCTTCTGAATACCCACAGGCCCCAGAGGAGTAGCTAGGGCGTTCCTTGGTTGAGGCAGTCCACTTGATGCACAACCCCCTGCTGCGAGAAGCTGATTCAGGCAAGCAAACACAAGGGGCCATGTGTCTCTTTTGACTTGTTAGAAACAACAGCAATGTATGCTGTGTTTGGCCATGAAATCGGGGGCCTGATTTAAACATCCTCGCTTTCCAATTTGGAAGGCTGCATTCACGGTGCCTTGAAGCTACCTGAAATCCCTACTGTTGACAGGCCTGGGAACACTGTAAGAATGCTTCTGGGAAGAAACTGAGTTTGCTCGGTCTAAAGCAGGTGCTTCCATGGCCGCCGTGGTGGTCAGCCTGACAAGCTCTAGAAGTCAAGAGAAACTCAACGTGAGAACTTGCCTCCAAGTCAGGCCCTGAGTAGCCGGGCAGAAAGGGAGGCATGCAGCTGTTTCCACGAGTTCTTTGTAGCTCTTCGCCTTTACTTTCAGGGAAGTACCCTTCTGAGGACTCGTAGGACCCTCTGGTTTGCATCCATTTTCCTCCATTGTCAGTGAGTATCTCCAGACCCCGGTGGACCAGCTGAGCAACATCGAGGCCCAGTGGTCTTCCCCTCGGATGCCCTCCGTGCGGGCCGAGTGATGGGCAACACACTGCGCATTCCTTGAGGATAGCTCTACTTCCAGAGCCCTCAAACAGCTTCAGGACACGATTTCTGGTGTGTCCGAAGCGCCCAGGAAATACCGGTTGCCACCTTTGTGTGAGCTGCCAAGAGAAAACACTCTGCTTTGCATACTTCGCGGACCTCGTACCTGAAGTCACTCAGCTCGAGGAGAAAGTCAGCATCTTTCAAAGCTGTGTCGCTAACGGAACACTCAGTGTGAGCACATGCCTGTAGGTTAAGGCCGGACTTGCCCTGCAGAAACGGAGGCGTGCAGCACTTTCCATGAGGCCGTAGCCTCTGCTCTGAATATCTTTTATGGCAGTAGAGTTTTCCGGACACCTAGGAAAATCGCGTGGGCTCCCTGTTCCCGGCTGGAACACAGACTAACCCCAGGACCCCCTAGGTCTCCTAAGCAACATCCAGCCCCGTAGCCGTTTGGAGCCACTCTTTCTATGCTGAGTGTAGGGAAACGCACAGCAGTCTCCACCGAAGCAGCTTAATTTCCCCATCACACCCACACGTTCGCGAACAGAATTTTGGCAGGTCTCACAGGCCTTGAGGTCTTACGCCTTGCCCTAGTCTGACCTGCACTGAGAGCACCCTCGGCCTCGCATTTCATCTAGGACCTCCTGCCTGAAGTCACCGTGCCTCCAGAAGAATGTCCCCTTGCGTTCTTACTGCAATTTCAGTCCGGTTCTTGCGGTGGCAATGCAGGCTTCTGAATAGCAACAGGCCCCAGAGGAGTAGCTAGGGCGTTCCTTGGTTGAGGCAGTCCACTTGATGCACAACCCCCTGCTTCGAGACGCTGATTCAGGCAAGCAAACACAAGGGGCCCTCTGTCTGTTTTGACTTGTTAGAAACAACAACAATGTATGCTGTGTTTGCCCATGAAATCGGGGGCCTGATTTAAACATCCTCACTTTCCAATTTGGAAGGCTGCATTCACGGTGCCTTGAAGCTACCTGAAATCCCTGCTGTTGACAGGCCTGGGAACCCTGTAGGAATGCTTCTGGGAAGAAACTGAGCTTGCTCGGTCTAAACCAGGTGCTTCCATGGCCGCCGTGGTGGTCAGCCTGACAAGCTCTAGAAGTCAAGAGAAACTCAACGTGAGAACTTGCCTCCAGGTTAGGCCCTGAGTAGCCGGGCAGAAAGGGAGGCATGCAGCTGTTTCCACGAGTTCTTTGTAGCTCTTCCCCTTTACTTTCAGGGAAGTACCCTTCTGAGGACTCGTAGGCCCCTCTGGTTTGCATCCATTTTCCTCCATTGTCAGTGAGTATCTCCAGACCCCGGTGGACCAGCTGAGCAACATCGAGGCCCAGTGGTCTTCCCCTCCGATGCCCTGCGTGCGTGCCGAGTGATGGGCAACACACTGCGCATTCCTTGAGGAGAGCTCTATTTCCAGAGCCCTCAAACAGCTTCAGGACACGATTTCTGGTGTGTCCGAAGCGCCCAGGAAACACCGGTTGCCGCGTTTGTGTGAGCTGCCAAGAGAAAACACTCTGCTTTGCATACTTCGCGGACCTCGTACCTGAAGTCACTCAGCTCGAGGAGAAAGTCAGCATCTTTCAAAGCTGTGTCGCTAACGGGACACTCAGTGTGAGCACATGCCTGTAGGTTAAGGCCGGACTTGCCCTGCAGAAACGGAGGCGTGCAGCACTTTCCATGAGGCCGTAGCCTCTGCTCTGCATATCTTTTATGGCAGTAGAGTTTTCCGGACACTTAGGAAAATCGCGTGGGCTCCCTGGTCCCGGCTGGAACATAGATTAACCCCAGGACCCCTAGGTCTACTAAGCAACATCCAGCCCCGTAGCCCTTTGGAACCAACTCTCTCTACGCCGAGGGTAGGGAAACGCACAGCAGTCTCCACCGATGCAGCTTAATTTCACCATCACACCCACACGTTCAGGAACAGAATTTTGGCAGGTCTCAGAGGCCTTGAGGTCTTACGCCTTGCCCTAGTCTGACCTGCACTGAGAGCACCCTCGGCCTCGCATTTCACCTAGGAGCTCCTGCCTGAAGTCACCGTGCCTCCAGAAGAAAGTCCCCTTGCGTTCTTACTGCAATTTCAGTCCGGTTCTTGCGGTGGCAATGCAGGCTTCTGAATAGCAACAGGCCCCAGAGGAGTAGCTAGGGCGTTCCTTGGTTGAGGCAGTCCACTTGATGCACAACCCCCTGCTTCGAGACGCTGATTCAGGCAAGCAAACACAAGGGGCCCTCTCTCTGTTTTGACTTGTTAGAAACAACAGCAATGTATGCTGTGTTTGCCCATGAAATCGGGGGCCAGATTTAAACATCCTCGCTTTCCAATTTGGAAGGCTGCATTCACGGTGCCTTGAAGCTACCTGAAATCCCTGCTGTTGACAGGCCTGGGAACCCTGTAGGAATGCTTCTGGGAAGAAACTGAGCTTGCTCGGTCTAAACCAGGTGCTTCCATGGCCGCCGTGGTGGTCAGCCTGACAAGCTCTAGAAGTCAAGAGAAATTCAACGTGAGAACTTGCCTCCAGGTTAGGCCCTGAGTAGCCGGGCAGAAAGGGAGGCATGCAGCTGTTTCCACGAGTTCTTAGTAGCTCTTCGCCTTTACTTTCAGGGAAGTACCCTTCTGAGGACTCGTAGGCCCCTCTGGTTTGCATCCATTTTCCTCCATTGTCAGTGAGTATCTCCAGACCCCGGTGGACCAGCTGAGCAACATCGAGGCCCAGTGGTCTTCCCCTCCGATGCCCTGCGTGCGTGCCGAGTGATGGGCAACACACTGCGCGTTCCTTGAGGAGAGCTCTATTTCCAGAGCCCTCAAACAGCTTCAGGACACGATTTCTGGTGTGTCCGAAGCGCCCAGGAAACACCGGTTGCCGCGTTTGTGTGAGCTGCCAAGAGAAAACACTCTGCTTTGCATACTTCGCGGACCTCGTACCTGAAGTCACTCAGCTCGAGGAGAAAGTCAGCATCTTTCAAAGCTGTGTCGCTAACGGGACACTCAGTGTGAGCACATGCCTGTAGGTTAAGGCCGGACTTGCCCTGCAGAAACGGAGGCGTGCAGCACTTTCCATGAGGCCGTAGCCTCTGCTCTGCATATCTTTTATGGCAGTAGAGTTTTCCGGACACTTAGGAAAATCACGTGGGCTCCCTGTTCCCGGCTGGAAGACAGACTACCCCGAGGACCCCTAGGTCTACTAAGCAACATCCAGCCCCGTAGCCCTTTGGAACCAACTCTCTCTACGCCCAGGGTAGGGAAACGCACAGCAGTCTCCACCGAAGCAGCTTAATTTCACCATCACACCCACACGTTCAGGAACAGAATTTTGGCAGGTCTCAGAGGCCTTGAGGTCTTACGCCTTGCCCTAGTCTGACCTGCACTGAGAGCACCCTCGGCCTCGCATTTCATCTAGGACCTCCTGCGTGAAGTCACCGTGCCTCCAGAAGAAAGTCCCCTTGCGTTCTTACTGCAATTTCAGTCCGGTTCTTGCGGTGGCAATGCAGGCTTCTGAATAGCAACAGGCCCCAGAGGAGTAGCTAGGGCGTTCCTTGGTTGAGGCAGTCCACTTGATGCACAACCCCCTGCTTCGAGAAGCTGATTCAGGCAAGCAAACACAAGGGGCCATGTGTCTCTTTGACTTGTTAGAAACAACAGCAATGTATGCTGTGTTTGCCCATGAAATCGGGGGCCTGATTTAAACATCCTCGCTTTCCAATTTGGAAGGCTGCATTCACGGTGCCTTGAAGCTACCTGAAATCCCTACTGTTGACAGGCCTGGGAATCCTGTAGGAATGCTTCTGGGAAGAAACTGAGTTTGCTCGGTCTAAAGCAGGTGCTTCCATGGCCGCCGTGGTGGTCAGCCTGACAAGCTCTAGAAGTCAAGAGAAACTCAACGTGAGAACTTGCCTCCAGGTTAGGCCCTGAGTAGCCGGGCAGAAAGGGAGGCATGCAGCTGTTTCCACGAGTTCTTAGTAGCTCTTCGCCTTTACTTTCAGGGAAGTACCCTTCTGAGGACTCGTAGGCCCCTCTGGTTTGCATCCATTTTCCTCCATTGTCAGTGAGTATCTCCAGACCCCGGTGGACCAACTGAGCAACGTCGAGGCCCAGTGGTCTTCCCCTCGGATGCCCTCCGTGCGTGCCGAGTGATGGGCAACACACTGCGCGTTCCTTGAGGAGAGCTCTATTTCCAGAGCCCTCAAACAGCTTCAGGACACGATTTCTGGTGTGTCCGAAGCGCCCAGGAAATACCGGTTGCCGCCTTTGTGTGAGCTGCCAAGAGAAAACACTCTGCTTTGCATACTTCGCGGACCTCGTACCTGAAGTCACTCAGCTCGAGGAGAAAGTCAGCATCTTTCAAAGCTGTGTCGCTAACGGGACACTCAGTGTGAGCACATGCCTGTAGGTTAAGGCCGGACTTGCCCTGCAGAAACGGAGGCGTGCAGCACTTTCCATGAGGCCGTAGCCTCTGCTCTGCATATCTTTGATGGCAGTAGAGTTTTCCGGACACTTAGGAAAATCGCGTGGGCTCCCTGTTCCCGGCTGGAACACAGACTAACCCTAGGACCCCTAGGTCTACTAAGCAACATCCAGCCCCGTAGCCCTTTGGAACCAACTATCTCTACGCCGAGGGTAGGGAAACGCACAGCAGTCTCCACCGAAGCAGCTTAATTTCACCATCACACCCACACGTTCAGGAACAGAATTTTGGCAGGTCTCAGAGGCCTTGAGGTCTTACGACTTGCCCTAGTCTGACCTGCACTGAGAGCACCCTCGGCCTCGCATTTCATCTAGGACCTCCTGCGTGAAGTCACCGTGCCTCCAGAAGAAAGTCCCCTTGCGTTCTTACTGCAATTTCAGTCCGGTTCTTGCGGTGGCAATGCAGGCTTCTGAATAGCTACAGGCCCCAGAGGAGTAGCTAGGGCGTTCCTTGGTTGAGGCAGTCCACTTGATGCACAACCCCCTGCTTCGAGAGCTGATTCAGGCAAGCAAACACAAGGGGCCATGTGTCTCTTTTGACATGTTAGAAACAACAGCAATGTATGCTGCGTTTGCGCATGAAATCGGGGGCATGATTTAAACATCCTCGCTTTCCAATTTGGAAGGCTGCATTCACGGTGCCTTGAAGCTACCTGAAATCCCTGCAGTTGACAGGCCTGGGAACCCTGTCGGAATGCTTCTGGGAAGAAACTGAGTTTGGTCGGTCTAAACCAGGTGCTTCCATGGCCGCCGTGGTGGTCAGCCTGACAAGCTCTAGAAGTTAAGAGAAACTCAACGTGAGAACTTGCCTCCAGGTTAGGCCCTGAGTAGCCGGGCAGAAAGGGAGGCATGCAGCTGTTTCCACGAGTTCTTAGTAGCTCTTCGCCTTTACTTTCAGGGAAGTACCCTTCTGAGGTCTCGTAGGCCCCTCTGGTTTGCATCCATTTTCCTCCATTGTCAGTGAGTATCTCCAGACCCCGGTGGACCAGCTGAGCAACATCAAGGCCCAGTGGTCTTCCCCTCCGATGCCCTGCGTGCGTGCTGAGTGATGGGCAACACACTGCGCGTTCCTTGAGGAGAGCTCTATTTCCAGAGCCCTCAAACAGCTTCAGGACACGATTTCTGGTGTGTCCGAAGCGCCCAGGAAATACCGGTTGCCGCCCTTGTGTGAGCTGCCAAGAGAAAACACTCTGCTTTGCATACTTCGCGGACCTCGTACCTGAAGTCACTCAGCTCGAGGAGAAAGTCAGCATCTTTCAAAGCTGTGTCGCTAACGGGACACTCAGTGTGAGCACATGCCTGTAGGTTAAGGACGGACTTGCCCTGCAGAAACGGAGGCGTGCAGCACTTTCCATGAGGCCGTAGCCTCTGCTCTGCATATCTTTTATGGCAGTAGAGTTTTCCGGACACCTAGGAAAATCGCGTGGGCTCCCTGTTCCCGGCTGGAACACAGACTCACCCCAGGACCCCTTAGGTCTCCTAAGCAACATCCAGCCCCGTAGCCCTTTGGAGCCACTCTCTCTACGCCGAGGGTAGGGAAACGCACAGCAGTCTCCACCGAAGCAGCTTAATTTCCCCATCACACCCACACGTTCACGAACAGAATTTTGGCACGTCTCACAGGCCTTGAGTTCTTACGCCTTGCCCTAGTCTGACCTGCACTGAGAGCACCCTCGGCCTCGCATTCCATCTAGGACCTCCTGCCTGAAGTCACCGTGCCTCCAGAAGAAAGTCCCCTTGCGTTCTTACTGCAATTTCAGTCCGCTTCTTGCGGTGGCAATGCAGGCTTCTGAATAGCCACAGGCCCCAGAGGAGTAGCTAGGGCGTTCCTTGGTTGAGGCAGTCCACTTGATGCACAACCCCCTGCTTCGAGAAGCTGATTCAGGCAAGCAAACACAAGGGGCCATGTGTCTCTTTTGACTTGTTAGAAACAACAGCAATGTATGCTGCGTTTGCGCATGAAATCGGGGGCCTGATTTAAACATCCTCGCTTTCCAATTTGGAAGGCTGCATTCACGGTGCCTTGATGCTACCTGAAATCCCTGCTGTTGACAGGCCTGGGAACCCTGTAGGAATGCTTCTGGGAAGAAACTGAGTTTGCTCGGTCTAAAGCAGGTGCTTCCATGGCCGCCGTGGTGGTCAGCCTGACAAGCTCTAGAAGTCAAGAGAAACTCAACGTGAGAACTTGCCTCCAGGTTAGGCCCTGAGTAGCCGGGCAGAAAGGGAGGCATGCAGCTGTTTCCACGAGTTCTTAGTAGCTCTTCGCCTTTACTTTCAGGGAAGTACCCTTCTGAGGACTCGTAGGCCCCTCTGGTTTGCATCCATTTTCCTCCATTGTCAGTGAGTATCTCCAGACCCCAGTGGACCAGCTGAGCAACATCGAGGCCCAGTGGTCTTCCCCTCCGATGCCCTTCGTGCGTGCCGAGTGATGGGCAACACACTGCGCGTTCCTTGAGGAGAGCTCTATTTCCAGAGCCCTCAAACAGCTTCAGGACACGATTTCTGGTGTGTCCGAAGCGCCCAGGAAATACCGGTTGCCGCCCTTGTGTGAGCTGCCAAGAGAAAACACTCTGCTTTGCAGACTTCGCGGACCTCGTACCTGAAGTCACTCAGCTCGAGGAGAAAGTCAGCATCTTTCAAAGCTGTGTCGCTAACGGGACACTTAGTGTGAGCACATGCCTGTAGGTTAAGGCCGGACTTGCCCTGCAGAAACGGAGGCGTGCAGCACTTTCCATGAGGCCGTAGCCTCTGCTCTGCATATCTTTTATGTCAGTAGAGTTTTCCGGAAACCTAGGAAAATCGCGTGGGCTCCCTGTTCCCGGCTGGAACACAGACTAACCCCAGGACCCCTTAGGTCTCCTAATCAACATCCAGCCCCGTAGCCCTTTGGAGCCACTCTCTCTACGCCGAGGGTAGGGAAATGCACAGCAGTCTCCACCGAAGCAGCTTAATTTCCCCATCACACCCACACGTTCACGAACAGAATTTTGGCACGTCTCACAGGCCTTGAGGTCTTACTACTTGCCCTAGTCTGACCTGCACTGAGAGCACCCTCGGCCTCGCATTCCATCTAGGACCTCCTGCCTGAAGTCACCGTGCCTCCAGAAGAAAATCCCCTTGTGTTCTTACTGCAATTTCAGTCCGCTTCTTGCGGTGGCAATGCAGGCTTCTGAATAGCCACAGGCCCCAGAGGAGTAGCTAGGGCGTTCCTTGGTTGAGGCAGTCCACTTGATGCACAAACCCCTGCTTCGAGAAGCTGATTCAGGCAAGCAAACACAAGGGGCCATGTGTCTCTTTTGACTTGTTAGAAACAACAGCAATGTATGATGCGTTTGCGCATGAAATCGGGGGCCTGATTGAAACATCCTCGCTTTCCAATTTGGAAGGCTGCATTCACGGTGCCTTGATGCTACCTGAAATCCCTGCTGTTGACAGGCCTGGGAACCCTGTAGGAATGCTTCTGGGAAGAAACTGAGTTTGCTCGGTCTAAACCAGGTGCTTCCATGGCCGCCGTGGTGGTCAGCCTGACAAGCTCTAGAAGTCAAGAGAAACTCAACGTGAGAACTTGCCTCCAAGTTAGGCCCTGAGTAGCCGGGCAGAAAGGGAGGCATGCAGCTGTTTCCACGAGTTCTTAGTAGCTCTTCGCCTTTACTTTCAGGGAAGTATCCTTCTGAGGACTCGTAGGCCCCTCTGGTTTGCATCCATTTTCCTCCATTGTCAGTGAGTATCTCCAGACCCCGGTGGCCCAGCTGAGCAACATCGAGGCCCAGTGGTCTTCCCCTCCGATGCCCTCCGTGCGTGCCGAGTGATGGGCAACACACTGCGCGTTCCTTGAGGAGAGCTCTATTTCCAGAGCCCTCAAACAGTTTCAGGACACGATTTCTGGTGTGTCCGAAGCGCCCAGGAAATACCGGTTGCCGCGTTTGTGTGAGCTGGCAAGAGAAAACACTCTGCTTTGCATACTTCGCGGACCTCGTACCTGAAGTCACTCAGCTCGAGGAGAAAGTCAGCATCTTTCAAAGCTGTGTCACTAACGGAACACTCAGTGTGAGCACATGCCTGTAGGTAAAGGCCGGACTTGCCCTGCAGAAACAGAGGCGTGCAGCACTTTCCATGACGCCGTAGCCTCTGCTCTGCATATCTTTTATGGCAGTAGAGTTTTCCGGACATCTAGGAAAATCGCGTGGGCTCCCTGTTCCCGGCTGGAACACAGACTAACCCCAGGACCCCTTAGGTCTCCTAAGCAACATCCAGCCCCGTAGCCGTTTGGAGCCACTCTTTCTATGCTGAGTGTAGGGAAACGCACAGCAGTCTCCACCGAAGCAGCTTAATTTCCCCATCACACCCACACGTTCACGAACAGAATTTTGGCACGTCTCACAGGCCTTGAGGTCTTACGGCTTGCCCTAGTCTGACCTGCACTGAGAGCACCCTCGGCCTCGCATTCCATCTAGGACCTCCTGCCTGAAGTCACCGTGCCTCCAGAAGAAAGTCCCCTTGCGTTCTTACTGCAATTTCAGTCCGGTTCTTTCGGTGGCAATGCAGGCTTCTTAATAGCAACAGGCCCCAGAGGAGTAGCTAGGGCGTTCCTTGGTTGAGGCAGTCCACTTGATGCACAACCCCCTGCTTCGAGAAGCTGATTCAGGCAAGCAAACACAAGGGGCCATGTGTCTCTTTTGACTTGTTAGAAACAACAGCAATGTATGCTGTGTTTGCCCATGAAATCGGGAGCCTGATTTAAACATCCTCGCTTTCCAAATTGGAAGGCTGCATTCACGGTGCCTTGAAGCTACCTGAAATCCCTACTGTTGACAGGCCTGGGAACCCTGTAGGAATGCTTCTGGGAAGAAACTGAGTTTGCTCGGTCTAAAGCAGGTGCTTCCATGGCCGCCGTGGTGGTCAGCCTGACAAGCTCTAGAAGTCAAGAGAAACTCAACGTGAGAACTTGCCTCCAGGTTAGGCCCTGAGTAGCCGGGCAGAAAGGGAGGCATGCAGCTGTTTCCACGAGTTCTTAGTAGCTCTTCGCCTTTACTTTCAGGGAAGTACCCTTCTGAGGACTCGTAGGACCCTCTGGTTTGCATCCATTTTCCTCCATTGTCAGTGAGTATCTCCAGACCCCGGTGGACCAGCTGAGCAACATCGAGGCCCAGTGGTCTTCCCCTCCGATGCCCTCCGTGCGTGCCGAGTGATGGGCAACACACTGCGCGTTCCTTGAGGAGAGCTCTATTTCCAGAGCCCTCAAACAGCTTCAGGACACGATTTCTGGTGTGTCCGAAGCGCCCAGGAAATACCGGTTGCCGCCCTTGTGTGAGCTGCCAAGAGAAAACACTCTGCTTTGCATACTTCGCGGACCTCGTACCTGAAGTCACTCAGCTCGAGGAGAAAGTCAGCATCTTTCAAAGCTGTGTCGCTAACGGGACACTCAGTGTGAGCACATGCCTGTAGGTTAAGGCCGGACTTGCCCTGCAGAAACGGAGGCATGCAGCACTTTCCATGAGGCCGTAGCCTCTGCTCTGCATATCTTTTATGGCAGTAGAGTTTTCCGGACACCTAGGAAAATCGCGTGGGCTCCCTGGTCCCGGCTGGAACACAGACAAACCCCAGGACCCCTTAGGTCTCCTAAGCAACATCCAGACCCGTAGCCCTTTGGAGCCACTCTCTCTACGCCGAGGGTAGGGAAACGCACAGCAGTCTCCAACGAAGCAGCTTAATTTCCCCATCACACCCACACATTCATGAAAAAAATTTTGGCACGTCTCACAGGCCTTGAGGTCTTACGCCTTGCCTTAGTCTGACCTGCACTGAGAGCACCCTCGGCCTCGCATTCCATCTAGGACCTCCTGCCTGAAGTCACCGTGCCTCCAGAAGAAAGTCCCCTTGCGTTCTTACTGCAATTTCAGTCCGCTTCTTGCGGTGGCAATGCAGGCTTCTGAATAGCCACAGGCCCCAGAGGAGTAGCTAGGGCGTTCCTTGGTTGAGGCAGTCCACTTGATGCACAAACCCCTGCTTCGAGAAGCTGATTCAGGCAAGCAAACACAAGGGACCATGTGTCTCTTTTGACTTGTTAGAAACAACAGCAATGTATGCTGCGTTTGCGCATGAAATCGGGGGCCTGATTTAAACATCCTCGCTTTCCAATTTGGAAGGCTGCATTCAAGGTGCGTTGAAGCTACCTGAAATCCCTGCTGTTGACAGGCCTGGGAACCCTGTAGGAATGCTTCTGGGAAGAAACTGAGTTTGCTCGGTCTAAACCAGGTGCTTCCATGGCCGAGGTGGTGGTTAGCCTGACAAGCTCTAGAAGTCAAGAGAAACTCAACGTGAGAACTTGCCTCCAGGTTAGGCCCTGAGTAGCCGGGCAGAAAGGGAGGCATGCAGCTGTTTCCACGAGTTCTTAGTAGCTCTTCGCCTTTACTTTCAGGGAAGTACCCTTCTGAGGACTCTTAGGCCCCTCTGGTTTGCATCCATTTTCCTCCATTGTCAGTGAGTATCTCCAGACCCCGGTGGACCAGCTGAGCAACATCGAGGCCCAGTGGTCTTCCCCTCCGATGCCCTCCGTGCGTGCCGAGTGATGGGCAACACACTGCGCGTTCCTTGAGGAGAGCTCTATTTCCAGAGCCCTCAAACAGCTTAAGGACACGATTTCTGGTGTGTCCGAAGCGCCCAGGAAATACCGGTTGCCGCCCTTGTGTGAGCTGCCAAGAGAAAACACTCTGCTTTGCATACTTCGCGGACCTCGTACCTGAAGTCACGCAGCTCGAGGAGAAAGTCAGCATCTTTCAAAGCTGTGTCGCTAACGGGACACTCAGTGTGAGCACATGCCTGTAGGTTAAGGCCGGACTTGCCCTGCAGAAACGGAGGCGTGCAGCACTTTCCATGAGGCCGTAGCCTCTGCTCTGCATATCTTTTATGGCAGTAGAGTTTTCCAGACACGTAGGAAAATCGCGTGGGCTCCCTGTTCCCGGCTGGAACACAGACTAACCCCAGGACCCCTTAGGTCTCCTAAGCAACATCCAGCCCCGTAGCCCTTTGGAGCCACTCTCTCTACGCCGAGGGTAGGGAAACGCACAGCAGTCTCCACCGAAGCAGCTTAATTTCCCCATCACACCCACACGTTCATGAACAGAATTTTGGCACGTCTCACAGGCCTTGAGGTCTTACTACTTGCCCTAGTCTGACCTGCACTGAGAGCACCCTCGGCCTCGCATTCCATCTAGGACCTCCTGCCTGAAGTCACCGTGCCTCCAGAAGAAAGTCCCCTTGCGTTCTTACTGCAATTTCAGTCCGCTTCTTGCGGTGGCAATGCAGGCTTCTGAATAGCCACAGGCCCCAGAGGAGTAGCTAGGGCGTTCCTTGGTTGAGGCAGTCCACTTGATGCACAACCCCCTGCTTCGAGAAGCTGATTCAGGCAAGCAAACACAAGGGGCCATGTGTCTCTTTTGACTTGTTAGAAACAACAGCAATATATGCTGCGTTTGCGCATGAAATCGGGGACCTCTTTTAAACATCCTCGCTTTCCAATTTGGAAGGCTGCATTCTCGGTGCCTTGATGCTACCTGAAATCCCTGCTGTTGACAGGCCTGGGAACCCTGTAGGAATGCTTCTGGGAAGAAACTGAGTTTGGTCGGTCTAAACCAGGTGCTTCCATGGCCGCCGTGGTGGTCAGCCTGACAAGCTCTAGATGTCAAGAGAAACTCAACGTGAGAACTTGCCTCCAGGTTAGGCCCTGAGTAGCCGGGCAGAAAGGGAGGCATGCAGCTGTTTCCACGAGTTCTTAGTAGCTCTGCGCCTTTACTTTCAGGGAAGTACCCTTCTGAGGACTCGTAGGCCCCTCTGGTTTGCATCCATTTTCCTCCATTGTCAGTGAGTATCTCCAGACCCTGGTGGCCCAGCTGAGCAACATCGAGGCCCAGTGGTCTTCCCCTCCGATGCCCTCCGTGCGTGCCGAGTGATGGGCAACACACTGCGCGTTCCTTGAGGAGAGCTCTATTTCCAGAGCCCTCAAACAGCTTCAGGACACGATTTCTGGTGTGTCCGAAGCGCCCAGGAAATACCGGTTGCCGCCCTTGTGTGAGCTGCCAAGAGAAAACACTCTGCTTTGCATACTTCGCGGACCTCGTACCTGAAGTCACGCAGCTCGAGGAGAAAGTCAGCATCTTTCAAAGCTGTGTCGCTAACGGGACACTCAGTGTGAGCACATGCCTGTAGGTTAAGGCCGGACTTGCCCTGCAGAAACGGAGGCGTGCAGCACTTTCCATGAGGCCGTGGCCTCTGCTCTGCATATCTTTTATGGCAGTAGAGTTTTCCAGACACGTAGGAAAATCGCGTGGGCTCCCTGTTCCCGGCTGGAACACAGACTAACCCCAGGACCCCTTAGGTCTCCTAAGCAACATCCAGCCCCGTAGCCCTTTGGAGCCACTCTCTCTACGCCGAGGGTAGGGAAACGCACAGCAGTCTCCACCGAAGCAGCTTAATTTCCCCATCACACCCACACGTTCATGAACAGAATTTTGGCACGTCTCACAGGCCTTGAGGTCTTACTACTTGCCCTAGTCTGACCTGCACTGAGAGCACCCTCGGCCTCGCATTCCATCTAGGACCTCCTGCCTGAAGTCACCGTGCCTCCAGAAGAAAGTCCCCTTGCGTTCTTACTGCAATTTCAGTCCGCTTCTTGCGGTGGCAATGCAGGCTTCTGAATAGCCACAGGCCCCAGAGGAGTAGCTAGGGCGTTCCTTGGTTGAGGCAGTCCACTTGATGCACAACCCCCTGCTTCGAGAAGCTGATTCAGGCAAGCAAACACAAGGGGCCATGTGTCTCTTTTGACTTGTTAGAAACAACAGCAATATATGCTGCGTTTGCGCATGAAATCGGGGACCTCTTTTAAACATCCTCGCTTTCCAATTTGGAAGGCTGCATTCTCGGTGCCTTGATGCTACCTGAAATCCCTGCTGTTGACAGGCCTGGGAACCCTGTAGGAATGCTTCTGGGAAGAAACTGAGTTTGGTCGGTCTAAACCAGGTGCTTCCATGGCCGCCGTGGTGGTCAGCCTGACAAGCTCTAGAAGTCAAGAGAAACTCAACGTGAGAACTTGCCTCCAGGTTAGGCCCTGAGTAGCCGGGCAGAAAGGGAGGCATGCAGCTGTTTCCACGAGTTCTTAGTAGCTCTGCGCCTTTACTTTCAGGGAAGTACCCTTCTGAGGACTCGTAGGCCCCTCTGGTTTGCATCCATTTTCCTCCATTGTCAGTGAGTATCTCCAGACCCCGGTGGACCAGCTGAGCAACATCGAGGCCCAGTGGTCTTCCCCTCCGATGCCCTCTGTGCGTGCCGAGTGATGGGCAACACACTGCGCGTACCTTGAGGAGAGCTCTATTTCCAGAGCCCTCAAACAGCTTCAGGACACGATTTCTGGTGTGTCCGAAGCGCCCAGGAAATACCGGTTGCCGCCCTTGTGTGAGCTGCCAAGAGAAAACACTCTGCTCTGCATACTTTGCGGACCTCGTTCCTGAAGTCACTCAGCTCGAGGAGAAAGTCAGCATCTTTCAAAGCTGTGTCACTAACGGGACACTCAGTGTGAGCACATGCCTGTAGGTTAAGGCCGGACTTGCCCTGCAGAAACGGAGGCGTGCAGCACTTTCCATGAGGCCGTAGCCTCTGCTCTGCATATGTTTTATGGCAGTAGAGTTTTCCAGACACCTAGGAAAATCGCGTGGGCTCCCTGTTCCCGGCTGGAACACAGACTAACCCCAGGACCCCTTAGGTCTCCTAAGCAACATCCAGCCCCGTAGCCCTTTGGAGCCACTCTCTTTTCGCCGAGGGTAGGGAAACGCACAGCAGTCTCCACCGAAGCAGCTTAATTTCCCCATCACACCCACACGTTCACGAACAGAATTTTGGCACGTCTCACAGGCCTTGAGGTCTTACGCCTTGCCCTACTCTGACCTGCACTGAGAGCACCCTCGGCCTCGCATTCCATCTAGGACCTCCTGCCTGAAGTCACCGTGCCTCCAGAAGAAAGTCCCCTTGTGTTCTTACTGCAATTTCAGTCCGGTTCTTGCGGTGGCAATGCAGGCTTCTGAATAGCAACAGGCCCCAGAGGAGTAGCTAGGGCGTTCCTTGGTTGAGGCAGTCCACTTGATGCACAAACCCCTGCTTCGAGAAGCTGATTCAGGCAAGCAAACACAAGGGGCCATGTGTCTCTTTTGACTTGGTAGAAACAACAGCAATGTATGCTGCGTTTGCGCATGAAATCGGGGGCCTGATTTAAACATCCTCGCTTTCCAATTTGGAAGGCTGCATTCACGGTGCGTTGAAGCTACCTGAAATCCCTGCTGTTGACAGGCCTGGGAACCCTGTAGGAATGCTTCTGGGAAGAAACTGAGTTTGCTCGGTCTAAACCAGGTGCTACCATGGCCGCCGTGGTGGTCAGCCTGACAAGCTCTAGAAGTCAAGAGAAACTCAACGTGAGAACTTGCCTCCAAGTTAGGCCCTGAGTAGCCGGGCAGAAAGGGAGGCATGCAGCTGTTTCCACGAGTTCTTAGTAGCTCTTCGCCTTTACTTTCAGGGAAGTACCCTTCTGAGGACTCATAGGCCCCTCTGGTTTGCATCCATTTACCTCCATTGTCAGTGAGTATTTCCAGACCCCAGTGGACTAGCTGAGCAACATCGAGGCCCAGTGGTCTTCCCCTCCGATGCCCTGCGTGCGTGCCGAGTGATGGGCAACACACTGCGCGTTCCTTGAGGAGAGCTCTATTTCCAGAGCCCTCAAACAGCTTCAGGACACGATTTCTGGTGTGTCCGAAGCGCCCAGGAAATACCGGTTGCCGCCTTTGTGTGAGCTGCCAAGAGAAAACACTCTGCTTTGCATACTTCGCGGACCTCGTACCTGAAGTCACTCAGCTCGAGGAGAAAGTCAGCATCTTTCAAAGCTGTGTCGCTAACGGGACACTCAGTGTGAGCACATGCCTGTAGGTTAAGGCCGGACTTGCCCTGCAGAAACGGAGGCGTGCAGCACTTTCCATGAGGCCGTAGCCTCTGCTCTGCATATCTTTTATGGCAGTAGAGTTTTCCGGACACCTAGGAAAATCGCGTGGGCTCCCTGTTCCCGGCTGGAACACAGACTAACCCCAGGACCCCTTAGGTCTCCTAAGCAACATCCAGCCCCGTAGCCCTTTGGAGCCACTCTCTCTACGCCGAGGGTAGGGAAACGCACAGCAGTCTCCACCGAAGCAGCTTAATTTCCCCATTCCACCCACACGTTCACGAACAGAATTTTGGCACGTCTCACAGGCCTTGAGGTCTTACGCCTTGCCCTACTCTGACCTGCACTGAGAGCACCCTTGGCCTCGCATTCCATCTAGGACCTCCTGCCTGAAGTCACCGTGCCTCCAGAAGAAAGTCCCCTTGTGTTCTTACTGCAATTTCAGTCCGCTTCTTGCGGTGGCAATGCAGGCTTCTGAATAGCAACAGGCCCCAGAGGAGTAGCTAGGGCGTTCCTTGGTTGAGGCAGTCCACTTGATGCACAAACCCCTGCTTCGAGAAGCTGATTCAGGCAAGCAAACACAAGGGGCCAAGTGTCTCTTTTGACTTGTTAGAAACAACAGCAATGTATGCTGCGTTTGCGCATGAAATCGGGGGCCTTATTTAAACAACCTCGCTTTCCAATTTGGAAGGCTGCATTCACGTTGCGTTGAAGCTACCTGAAATCCCTGCTGTTGACAGGCCTGGGAACCCTGTAGGAATGCTTCTGGGAAGAAACTGAGTTTGCTCGGTCTAAACCAGGTGCTTCCATGGCCGCCGTGGTGGTCAGCCTGACAAGCTCTAGAAGTCAAGAGAAACTCAACGTGAGAACTTGCCTCCAAGTTAGGCCCTGAGTAGCCGGGCAGAAAGGGAGGCATGCAGCTGTTTCCACGAGTTCTTAGTAGCTCTTCGCCTTTACTTTCAGCGAAGTACCCTTCTGAGAACTCGTAGGCCCCTCTGGTTTGCATTCATTTTCCTCCATTGTCAGTGAGTATCTCCAGACCCCGGTGGACCAGCTGAGCAACATCGAGGCCCAATGGTCTTCCCCTCCGATGCCCTGCGTGCGTGCCGAGTGATGGGCAACACACTGCGTGTTCCTTGAGGAGAGCTCTATTTCCAGAGCCCTCAAACAGCTTCAGGACACGATTTCTGGTGTGTCCGAAGCGCCCAGGAAATACCGGTTGCCGCCCTTGTGTGAGCTGCCAAGAGAAAACACTCTGCTTTGCATACTTCGCGGACCTCGTACCTGAAGTCACTCAGCTCGAGGAGAAAGTCAGCATCTTTCAAAGCTGTGTTGCTAACGGGACACTCAGTGTGAGCACATGCCTGTAGGTTAAGGCCGGACTTGCCCTGCAGAAACGGAGGCGTGCAGCACTTTCCATGAGGCCGTAGCCTCTGCTCTGCATATCTTTTATGGCAGTAGAGTTTTCCGGACACCTAGGAAAATCGCGTGGGCTCCCTGTTCCCGGCTGGAACACAGACTAACCCCAGGACCCCTTAGGTCTCCTAAGCAACATCCAGCCCCGTAGCCCTTTGGAGCCACTCTCTCTACGCCGAGGGTAGGGAAACGCACAGCAGTCTCCACCGAAGCAGCTTAATTTCCCCATCACACCCACACGTTCACGAACAGAATTTTGGCACGTCTCACAGGCCTTGAGGTCTTACGCCTTGCCCTAGTCTGACCTGCACTGAGAGCACCCTCGGCCTCGCATTCCATCTAGGACCTCCTGCCTGAAGTCACCGTGCCTCCAGAAGAAAGTCCCCTTGCGTTCTTTCTGCAATTTCAGTCCGCTTCTTGCGGTGGCAATGCAGGCTTCTGAATAGGCACAGGCCCCAGAGGAGTAGCTAGGGCGTTCCTTGGTTGAGGCAGTCCACTTGATGCACAACCCCCTGCTTCGAGAAGCTGATTCAGGCAAGCAAACACAAGGGGCCATGTGTCTCTTTTGACTTGTTAAAAACAACAGCAATGTATGCTGCGTTTGCGCATGAAATCGGGGGCCTGATTTAAACATCCTCGCTTTCCAATTTGGAAGGCTGCATTCACGGTGCGTTGAAGCTACCTGAAATCCCTGCTGTTGACAGGCCTGGGAACCCTGTAGGAATGCTTCTGGGAAGAAACTGAGTTTGCTCGGTCTAAACCAGGTGCTTCCATGGCCGCCGTGGTGGTCAGCCTGACAAGCTCTAGAAGTCAAGAGAAACTCAACGTGAGAACTTGCCTCCAGGTTAGGCCCTGAGTAGCCGGGCAGAAAGGGAGGCATGCAGCTGTTTCCACGAGTTCTTAGTAGCTCTTCGCCTTTACTTTCACGGAAGTACCCTTCTGAGGACTCGTAGGCCCCTCTAGTTTGCATCCATTTTCCTCCATTGTCAGTGAGTATCTCCAGACCCCGGTGGACCAGCTGAGCAACATCGAGTCCCAGTGGTCTTCCCCTCCGATGCCCTGCGTGCGTGCCGAGTGATGGGAAACACACTGCGCGTTCCTTGAGGAGAGCTCTATTTCCAGAGCCCTCAAACAGCTTCAGGACACGATTTCTGGTGTGTCCGAAGCGCCCAGGAAATACCGGTTGCCGCCTTTGTGTGAGCTGCCAAGAGAAAACAGTCTGCTTTGCATACTTCGCGGACCTCGTACCTGAAGTCACTCAGCTCGAGGAGAAAGTCAGCATCTTTCAAAGCTGTGTCGCTAACGGGACACTCAGTGTGAGCACATGCCTGTAGGTTAAGGCCGGACTTGCCCTGCAGAAACGGAGGCGTGCAGCACTTTCCATGAGGCCGTAGCCTCTGCTCTGCATATCTTTTATGGCAGTAGAGTTTTCCGGACACCTAGGAAAATCGCGTGGGCTCCCTGTTCCCGGCTGGAACACAGATTAACCCCAGGACCCCTTAGGTCTCCTAAGCAACATCCAGCCCCGTAGCCCTTTGGAGCCACTCTCTCTACGCCGAGGGTAGGGAAACGCACAGCAGTCTCCACCGAAGCAGCTTAATTTCCCCATTCCACCCACACGTTCACGAACAGAATTTTGGCACGTCTCACAGGCCTTGAGGTCTTACGCCTTGCCCTACTCTGACCTGCACTGAGAGCACCCTTGGCCTCGCATTCCATCTAGGACCTCCTGCCTGAAGTCACCGTGCCTCCAGAAGAAAGTCCCCTTGTGTTCTTACTGCAATTTCAGTCCGCTTCTTGCGGTGGCAATGCAGGCTTCTGAATAGCAACAGGCCCCAGAGGAGTAGCTAGGGCGTTCCTTGGTTGAGGCAGTCCACTTGATGCACAAACCCCTGCTTCGAGAAGCTGATTCAGGCAAGCAAACACAAGGGGCCAAGTGTCTCTTTTGACTTGTTAGAAACAACAGCAATGTATGCTGCGTTTGCGCATGAAATCGGGGGCCTGATTTAAACAACCTCGCTTTCCAATTTGGAAGGCTGCATTCACGTTGCGTTGAAGCTACCTGAAATCCCTGCTGTTGACAGGCCTGGGAACCCTGTAGGAATGCTTCTGGGAAGAAACTGAGTTTGCTCGGTCTAAACCAGGTGCTTCCATGGCCGCCGTGGTGGTCAGCCTGACAAGCTCTAGAAGTCAAGAGAAACTCAACGTGAGAACTTGCCTCCAAGTTAGGCCCTGAGTAGCCGGGCAGAAAGGGAGGCATGCAGCTGTTTCCACGAGTTCTTAGTAGCTCTTCGCCTTTACTTTCAGCGAAGTACCCTTCTGAGAACTCGTAGGCCCCTCTGGTTTGCATTCATTTTCCTCCATTGTCAGTGAGTATCTCCAGACCCCGGTGGACCAGCTGAGCAACATCGAGGCCCAATGGTCTTCCCCTCCGATGCCCTGCGTGCGTGCCGAGTGATGGGCAACACACTGCGTGTTCCTTGAGGAGAGCTCTATTTCCAGAGCCCTCAAACAGCTTCAGGACACGATTTCTGGTGTGTCCGAAGCGCCCAGGAAATACCGGTTGCCGCCCTTGTGTGAGCTGCCAAGAGAAAACACTCTGCTTTGCATACTTCGCGGACCTCGTACCTGAAGTCACTCAGCTCGAGGAGAAAGTCAGCATCTTTCAAAGCTGTGTCGCTAACGGGACACTCAGTGTGAGCACATGCCTGTAGGTTAAGGCCGGACTTGCCCTGCAGAAACGGAGGCGTGCAGCACTTTCCATGAGGCCGTAGCCTCTGCTCTGCATATCTTTTATGGCAGTAGAGTTTTCCGGACACCTAGGAAAATCGCGTGGGCTCCCTGTTCCCGGCTGGAACACAGACTAACCCCAGGACCCCTTAGGTCTCCTAAGCAACATCCAGCCCCGTAGCCCTTTGGAGCCACTCTCTCTACGCCGAGGATAGGGAAACGCACAGCAGTCTCCACCGAAGCAGCTTAATTTCCCCATCACACCCACACGTTCACGAACAGAATTTTGGCACGTCTCACAGGCCTTGAGGTCTTACGCCTTGCCCTAGTCTGACCTGCACTGAGAGCACCCTCGGCCTCGCATTCCATCTAGGACCTCCTGCCTGAAGTCACCGTGCCTCCAGAAGAAAGTCCCCTTGCGTTCTTTCTGCAATTTCAGTCCGCTTCTTGCGGTGGCAATGCAGGCTTCTGAATAGGCACAGGCCCCAGAGGAGTAGCTAGGGCGTTCTTTGGTTGAGGCAGTCCACTTGATGCACAACCCCCTGCTTCGAGAAGCTGATTCAGGCAAGCAAACACAAGGGGCCATGTGTCTCTTTTGACGTGTTAAAAACAACAGCAATGTATGCTGCGTTTGCGCATGAAATCGGGGGCCTGATTTAAACATCCTCGCTTTCCAATTTGGAAGGCTGCATTCACGGTGCGTTGAAGCTACCTGAAATCCCTGCTGTTGACAGGCCTGGGAACCCTGTAGGAATGCTTCTGGGAAGAAACTGAGTTTGCTCGGTCTAAACCAGGTGCTTCCATGGCCGCCGTGGTGGTCAGACTGACAAGCTCTAGAAGTCAAGAGAAACTCAACGTGAGAACTTGCCTCCAGGTTAGGCCCTGAGTAGCCGGGCAGAAAGGGAGGCATGCAGCTGTTTCCACGAGTTCTTAGTAGCTCTTCGCCTTTACTTTCACGGAAGTACCCTTCTGAGGACTCGTAGGCCCCTCTAGTTTGCATCCATTTTCCTCCATTGTCAGTGAGTATCTCCAGACCCCGGTGGACCAGCTGAGCAACATCGAGTCCCAGTGGTCTTCCCCTCCGATGCCCTCAGTGCGTGCCGAGTGATGGGAAACACACTGCGCGTTCCTTGAGGAGAGCTCTATTTCCAGAGCCCTCAAACAGATTCAGGACACGATTTCTGGTGTGTCCGAAGCGCCCAGGAAATACCGGTTGCCGCCCTTGTGTGAGCTGCCAAGAGAAAACACTCTGCTTTGCATACTTCGCGGACCTCGTACCTGAAGTCACTCAGCTCGAGGAGAAAGTCAGCATCTTTCAAAGCTGTGTCGCTAACGGGACACTCAGTGTGAGCACATGCCTGTAGGTTAAGGCCGGACTTGCCCTGCAGAAACGGAGGCGTGCAGCACTTTCCATGAGGCCGTAGCCTCTGCTCTGCATATCTTTTATGGCAGTAGAGTTTTCCGGACACTTAGGAAAATCGCGTGGGCTCCCTGTTCCCGGCTGGAACACAGACTAATCCCAGGACCCCTTAGGTCTCCTAAGCAACATCCAGCCCCGTAGCCCTTTGGAGCCACTCTCTCTACGCCGAGGGTAGGAAAACGCACAGCATTCTCCACCGAAGCAGCTTAATTTCCCCATCACACCCACACGTTCACGAACAGAATTTTGGCACGTCTCACAGGCCTTGAGGTCTTACGACTTGCCCTAGTCTGACCTGCACTGAGAGCACCCTCGGCCTCGCATTCCATCTAAGACCTCCTGCCTGAAGTCACCGTGCCTCCAGAAGAAAGTCCCCTTGCGTTCTTACTGCAATTTCAGTCCGCTTCTGCGTGGCAATGCAGGCTTCTGAATAGCCAGAGGCCCCAGAGGAGTAGCTAGGGCGTTCCTTGGTTGAGGCAGTCCACTTGATGCACAAACCCCTGCTTCGAGAAGCTGATTCAGGCAAGCAAACACAAGGGGCCATGTGTCTCTTTTGACTTGTTAGAAACAACAGCAAGGTATGCTGCGTTTGCGCATGAAATCGGGGGCCTGATTTAAACATCCTCGCTTTCCAATTTGGAAGGCTGCATTCACGGTGCGTTGAAGCTACCTGAAATCCCTGCTGTTGACAGGCCTGGGAACCCTGTAGGAATGCTTCTGGGAAGAAACTGAGTTTGCTCGGTCTAAACCAGGTGCTTCCATGGCCGCCGTGGTGGTCAGCCTGACAAGCTCTAGAAGTCAAGAGAAACTCAACGTGAGAACTTGCCTCCAGGTTAGGCCCTGAGTAGCCGGGCAGAAAGGGAGGCATGCAGCTGTTTCCACGAGTTCTTAGTAGCTCTTCGCCTTTACTTTCACGGAAGTACCCTTCTGAGGACTCGTAGGCCCCTCTAGTTTGTATCCATTTTCCTCCATTGTCAGTGAGTATCTCCAGACCCCGGTGGACCAGCTGAGCAACATCGAGGCCCAGTGGTCTTCCCCTCCGATGCCCTCAGTGCGTGCCGAGTGATGGGAAACACACTGCGCGTTCCTTGAGGAGAGCTCTATTTCCAGAGCCCTCAAACAGCTTCAGGACACGATTTCTGGTGTGTCCGAAGCGCCCAGGAAATACCGGTTGCCGCCCTTGTGTGAGCTGCCAAGAGAAAACACTCTGCTTTGCATACTTCGCGGACCTCGTACCTGAAGTCACTCAGCTCGAGGAGAAAGTCAGCATCTTTCAAAGCTGTGTCGCTAACGGGACACTCAGTGTGAGCACATGCCTGTAGGTTAAGGCCGGACTTGCCCTGCAGAAACGGAGGCGTGCAGCACTTTCCATGAGGCCGTAGCCTCTGCTCTGCATATCTTTTATGGCAGTAGAGTTTTCCAGACACGTAGGAAAATCGCGTGGGCTCCCTGTTCCCGGCTGGAACACAGACTAATCCCAGGACCCCTTAGGTCTCCTAAGCAACATCCAGCCCCGTAGCCCTTTGGAGCCACTCTCTCTACGCCGAGGGTAGGAAAACGCACAGCAGTCTCCACCGAAGCAGCTTAATTTCCCCATCACACCCACACGTTCACGAACAGAATTTTGGCACGTCTCACAGGCCTTGAGGTCTTACGCCTTGCCCTAGTCTGACCTGCACTGAGAGCACCCTCGGCCTCGCATTCCATCTAGGACCTCCTGCCTGAAGTCACCGTGCCTCCAGAAGAAAGTCCCCTTGCGTTCTTACTGCAATTTCAGTCCGCTTCTGCGTGGCAATGCAGGCTTCTGAATAGCCACAGGCCCCAGAGGAGTAGCTAGGGCGTTCCTTGGTTGAGGCAGTCCACTTGATGCACAAACCCCTGCTTCGAGAAGCTGATTCAGGCAAGCAAACACAAGGGGCCATGTGTCTCTTTTGACTTGTTAGAAACAACAGCAATGTATGCTGTGTTTGCGCATGAAATCGGGGGCCTGATTTAAACATCCTCGCTTTCCAATTTGGAAGGCTGCATTCACGGTGCCTTGAAGCTACCTGAAATCCCTGCTCTTGACAGTCCTGGGAACCCTGTAGGAATGCTTCTGGGAAGAAACTGAGTTTGCTCGGTCTAAACCAGGTGCTTCCATGGCTGCCGTGGTGGTCAGCCTGACAAGCTCTAGAAGTCAAGAGAAACTCAACGTGAGAACTTGCCTCCAGGTTAGGCCCTGAGTAGCCGGGCAGAAAGGGAGGCATGCAGCTGTTTCCACGAGTTCTTACTAGCTCTTCACCTTTACTTTCAGGGAAGTACCCTTCTGAGGACTCGTAGGCCCCTCTGGTTTGCATCCATTTTCCTCCATTGTCAGTGAGTATCTCCAGACCCCGGTGGACCAGCTGAGCAACATCGAGGCCCAGTGGTCTTCCCCTCCGATGCCCTGCATGCGTGCCGAGTGATGGGCAACACACTGCGCGTTCCTTGAGGAGAGCTCTATTTCCAGAGCCCTCAAACAGCTTCAGGACACGATTTCTGGTGTGTCCGAAGCGCCCAGGAAATACCGGTTGCCTCCTTTGTGTGAGCTGCCAAGAGAAAACACTCTGCTTTGCATACTTCGCGGACCTCGTACCTGAAGTCACTCAGCTCGAGGAGAAAGTCAGCATCTTTCAAAGCTGTGTCGCTAACGGGACACTCAGTGTGAGCACATGCCTGTAGGTTAAGGCCGGACTTGCCCTGCAGAAACGGAGGCGTGCAGCACTTTCCATGAGGCCGTAGCCTCTGCTCTGCATATCTTTTATGGCAGTAGAGTTTTCCGGACACCTAGGAAAATCGCGTGGGCTCCCTGTTCCCGGCTGGAACACAGACTAACCCCAGGACCCCTTAGGTCTCCTAAGCAACATCCAGCCCCGTAGCCCTTTGGAGCCACTCTCTCTACGCCAAGGGTAGGGAAACGCACAGCAGTCTCCACCGAAGCAGCCTAATTTCCCCATCATACCCACACGTTCACGAACAGAATTTTGGCACGTCTCACAGGCCTTGAGGTCTTACCCCTTGCCATAGTCTGAGCTGCACTGAGAGGACCCTCGACCTCGCATTCCATCTAGGACCTCCTGCCTGAAGTCACCGTGCCTCCAGAAGAAAGTCCCCTTGCGTTCTTACTGCAATTTCAGTCCGCTTCTTGCGGTGGCAATGCAGGCTTCTGAATAGCCACAGGCCCCAGAGGAGTAGCTAGGGCGTTCCTTGGTTTAGGCAGTCCACTTGATGCACAACCCCCTGCTTCGAGAAGCTGATTCAGGCAAGCAAACACAAGGGGCCATGTGTCTCTTTTGACTTGTTAGAAACAACAGCAATGTATGCTGCGTTTGCGCATGAAATCGGGGGCCTGATTTAAACATCCTCGCTTTCCAATTTGGAAGGCTGCATTCACGGTGCGTTGAAGCTACCTGAAATCCCTGCTGTTGACAGGCCTGGGAACCCTGTAGGAATGCTTCTGGGAAGAAACTGAGTTTGCTCGGTCTAAACCAGGTGCTTCCATGGCCGCCGTAGTGGTCAGCCTGACAAGCTCTAGAAGTCAAGAGAAACTCAACGTGAGAACTTGCCTCCAGGTTAGGCCCTGAGTAGCCGGGCAGAAAGGGAGGCATGCAGCTGTTTCCACGAGTTCTTAGTAGCTCTTTGCCTTTACTTTCAGGGAAGTACCCTTCTGAGGACTCGTAGGCCCCTCTGGTTTGCATCCATTTTCCTCCATTGTCAGTGAGTATCTCCAGACCCCGGTGGACCAGCTGAGCAACATCGAGGCCCAGTGGTCTTCCCCTCCGATGCCCTCCGTGCGTGCCGAGTGATGGGCAACACACTGCGCGTTCCTTGAGGAGAGCTCTATTTCCAGAGCCCTCAAACAGCTTCAGGACACGATTTCTGGTGTTTCCGAAGCGCCCAGGAAATACCGGTTGCCGCCCTTGTGTGAGCTGCCAAGAGAAAACACTCTGCTTTGCATACTTCGCGGACCTCGTACCTGAAGTCACTCAGCTCGAGGAGAAAGTCAGCATCTTTCAAAGCTGTGTCGCTAACGGGACACTCAGTGTGAGCACATGCCTGTAGGTTAAGGCCGGACTTGCCCTGCAGAAACGGAGGCGTGCAGCACTTTCCATGAGGCCGTAGCCTCTGCTCTGCATATCTTTTATGGCAGTAGAGTTTTCCGGACACCTAGGAAAATCGCGTGGGCTCCCTGTTCCCGGCTGGAACACAGACTAACCCCAGGACCCCTTAGGTCTCCTAAGCAACATCCAGCCCCGTAGCCCTTTGGAGCCACTCTCTCTACGCCGATGGTAGGGAAACGCACAGCAGTCTCCACCGAAGCAGCTTAATTTCCCCATCACACCCACACGTTCACGAACAGAATTTTGGCACGTCTCACAGGCCTTGAGGTCTTACGCCTTGCCCTAGTCTGAGCTGCACTGAGAGGACTCTCGACCTCGCATTCCATTTAGGACCTCCTGCCTGAAGTCACCGTGCCTCCAGAAGAAAGTCCCCTTGCGTTCTTACTGCAATTTCAGTCCGCTTCTTGCGGTGACAATGCAGGCTTCTTAATAGCCACAGGCCCCAGAGGAGTAGCTAGGGCGTTCCTTAGTTGAGGTAGTCCACTTGATGCACAACCCCCTGCTTCGAGAAGCTGATTCAGGCAAGCAAACACAAGGGGCCATGTGTCTCTTTTGACTTGTTAGAAACAACAGCAATGTATGCTGCGTTTGCGCATGAAATCGGGGGCCTGATTTAAACATCCTCGCTTTCAAATTTGGAAGGCTGCATTCACGGTGCGTTGAAGCTACCTGAAATCCCTGCTGTTCACAGGCCTGGGAACCCTGTAGGAATGCTTCTGGGAAGAAACTGAGTTTGCTCGGTCTAAACCAGGTGCTTCCATGGCCGCCGTGGTGGTCAGCCTGACAACCTCTAGAAGTAAAGAGAAACTCAACGTGAGAACTTGCCTCCAGGTTAGGCCCTGAGTAGCCGGGCAGAAAGGGAGGCATGCAGCTGTTTCCACGAGTTCTTAGTAGCTCTTCGCCTTTACTTTCAGGGAAGTACCCTTCTGAGGACTCGTAGGCCCCTCTGGTTTGCATCCATTTTCCTCCATTGTCAGTGAGTATCTCCAGACCCCGGTGGACCAGCTGAGCAACATCAAGGCCCAGTGGTCTTCCCCTCCGATGCCCTCCGTGCGTGCCGAGTGATGGGCAACACACTGCGCATTCCTTGAGGAGAGCTCTATTTCCAGAGCCCTCAAACAGCTTCAGGACACGATTTCTGGTGTGTCCGAAGCGCCCAGGAAATACCGGTTGCCGCCCTTGTGTGAGCTGCCAAGAGAAAACACTCTGCTTTGCATACTTCGCGGACCTCGTACCTGAAGTCACTCAGCTCGAGGAGAAAGTCAGCATCTTTCAAAGCTGTGTCGCTAACGGGACACTCAGTGTGAGCACATGCCTGTAGGTTAAGGCCGGACTTGCCCTGCAGAAACGGAGGCGTGCAGCACTTTCCATGAGGCCGTAGCCTCTGCTCTGCATATCTTTTATGGCAGTAGAGTTTTCCGGACACCTAGGAAAATCGCGTGGGCTCCCTGTTCCCGGCTGGAACACAGACTAATCCCAGGACCCCTTAGGTCTCCTAAGCAACATCCAGCCCCGTAGCCCTTTGGAGCCACTCTCTCTACGCCAAGGGTAGGGAAACGCACAGCAGTCTCCACCGAAGCAGCCTAATTTCCCCATCATACCCACACGTTCACGAACAGAATTTTGGCACGTCTCACAGGCCTTGAGGTCTTACTCCTTGCCATAGTCTGAGCTGCACTGAGAGTACCCTCGACCTCGCATTCCATCTAGGACCTCCTGCCTGAAGTCACCGTGCCTCCAGAAGAAAGTCCCCTTGCGTTCTTACTGCAATTTCAGTCCGCTTCTTGCGGTGGCAATGCAGGCTTCTGAATAGCCACAGGCCCCAGGGGAGTAGCTAGGGCGTTCCTTGGTTGAGGCAGTCCACTTGATGCACAACCCCCTGCTTCGAGAAGCTGATTCAGGCAAGCAAACACAAGGGGCCATGTGTCTCTTTTGACTTGTTAGAAACAACAGCAATGTATGCTGCGTTTGCGCATGAAATCGGGGGCCTGATTTAAACATCCTCGCTTTCCAATTTGGAAGGCTGCATTCACGGTGCGTTGAAGCTACCTGAAATCCCTGCTGTTGACAGGCCTGGGAACCCTGTAGGAATGCTTCTGGGAAGAAACTGAGTTTGCTCGGTCTAAACCAGGTGCTTCCATGGCCGCCGTAGTGGTCAGCCTGACAAGCTCTAGAAGTCAAGAGAAACTCAACGTGAGAACTTGCCTCCAGGTTAGGCCCTGAGTAGCCGGGCAGAAAGGGAGGCATGCAGCTGTTTCCACGAGTTCTTAGTAGCTCTTTGCCTTTACTTTCAGGGAAGTACCCTTCTGAGGACTCGTAGGCCCCTCTGGTTTGCATCCATTTTCCTCCATTGTCAGTGAGTATCTCCAGACCCCGGTGGACCAGCTGAGCAACATCGAGGCCCAGTGGTCTTCCCCTCCGATGCCCTCCGTGCGTGCCGAGTGATGGGCAACACACTGCGCGTTCCTTGAGGAGAGCTCTATTTCCAGAGCCCTCAAACAGCTTCAGGACACGATTTCTGGTGTTTCCAAAGCGCCCAGGAAATACCGGTTGCCGCCCTTGTGTGAGCTGCCAAGAGAAAACACTCTGCTTTGCATACTTCGCGGACCTCGTACCTGAAGTCACTCAGCTCGAGGAGAAAGTCAGCATCTTTCAAAGCTGTGTCGCTAACGGGACACTCAGTGTGAGCACATGCCTGTAGGTTAAGGCCGGACTTGCCCTGCAGAAACGGAGGCGTGCAGCCCTTTCCATGAGGCCGTAGCCTCTGCTCTGCATATCTTTGATGGCAGTAGAGTTTTCCGGACACCTAGGAAAATCGCGTGGGCTCCCTGTTCCCGGCTGTAACACAGACTAACCCCAGGACCCCTTAGGTCTCCTAAGCAACATCCAGCCCCGTAGCCCTTTGGAGCCACTCTCTCTACGCCGAGGGTAGGGAAACGCACAGCAGTCTCCACCGATGCAGCTTAATTTCCCCATCATACCCACACGTTCACGAACAGAATTTTGGCACGTCTCACAGGCCTTGAGGTCTTACACCTTGCCATAGTCTGAGCTGCACTGAGAGGACCCTCGACCTCGCATTCCATCTAGGACCTCCTGCCTGAAGTCACCGTGCCTCCAGAAGAAAGTCCCCTTGCGTTCTTACTGCAATTTCAGTCCGCTTCTTGCGGTGGCAATGCAGGCTTCTGAATAGCCACAGGCCCCAGAGGAGTAGCTAGGGCGTTCCTTGGTTGAGGCAGTCCACTTGATGCACAACCCCCTGCTTCGAGAAGCTGATTCAGGCAAGCAAACACAAGGGGCCATGTGTCTCTTTTGACTTGTTAGAAACAACAGCAATGTATGCTGCGTTTGCGCATGAAATCGGGGGCCTGATTTAAACATCCTCGCTTTCCAATTTGGAAGGCTGCATTCACGGTGCGTTGAAGCTACCTGAAATCCCTGCTGTTGACAGGCCTGGGAACCCTGTAGGAATGCTTCTGGGAAGAAACTGAGTTTGCTCGGTCTAAACCAGGTGCTTCCATGGACGCCGTAGTGGTCAGCCTGACAAGCTCTAGAAGTCAAGAGAAACTCAACGTGAGAACTTGCCTCCAGGTTAGGCCCTGAGTAGCCGGGCAGAAAGGGAGGCATGCAGCTGTTTCCACGAGTTCTTAGTAGCTCTTTGCCTTTACTTTCAGGGAAGTACCCTTCTGAGGACTCGTAGGCCCCTCTGGTTTGCATCCATTTTCCTCCATTGTCAGTGAGTATCTCCAGACCCCGGTGGACCAGCTGAGCAACATCGAGGCCCAGTGGTCTTCCCCTCCGATGCCCTCCGTGCGTGCCGAGTGATGGGCAACACACTGCGCGTTCCTTGAGGAGAGCTCTATTTCCAGAGCCCTCAAACAGCTTCAGGACACGATTTCTGGTGTTTCCGAAGCGCCCAGGAAATACCGGTTGCCGCCCTTGTGTGAGCTGCCAAGAGAAAACACTCTGCTTTGCATACTTCGCGGACCTCGTACCTGAAGTCACTCAGCTCGAGGAGAAAGTCAGCATCTTTCAAAGCTGTGTCGCTAACGGGACACTCAGTGTGAGCACATGCCTGTAGGTTAAGGCCGGACTTGCCCTGCAGAAACGGAGGCGTGCAGCACTTTCCATGAGGCCGTAGCCTCTGCTCTGCATATCTTTGATGGCAGTAGAGTTTTCCGGACACCTAGGAAAATCGCGTGGGCTCCCTGTTCCCGGCTGGAACACAGACTAACCCCAGGACCCCTTAGGTCTCCTAAGCAACATCCAGCCCCGTAGCCCTTTGGAGCCACTCTCTCTACGCCGAGGGTAGGGAAACGCACAGCAGTCTCCACCGATGCAGCTTAATTTCCCCATCATACCCACACGTTCACGAACAGAATTTTGGCACGTCTCACAGGCCTTGAGGTCTTACACCTTGCCATAGTCTGAGCTGCACTGAGAGGACCCTCGACCTCGCATTCCATCTAGGACCTCCTGCCTGAAGTCACCGTGCCTCCAGAAGAAAGTCCCCTTGAGTTCTTACTGCAATTTCAATCTGCTTCTTGCGGTGGCAATGCAGGCTTCTGAATAGCAACAGGCCCCAGAGGAGTAGCTAGGGCGTTCCTTGGTTGAGGCAGTCCACTTGATGCACAAACCACTGCTTCGAGAAGCTGATTCAGGCAAGCAAACACAAGGGGCCATGTGTCTCTTTTGACTTGTTAGAAACAACAGCAATGTATGCTGCGTTTGCGCATGAAATCGGGGGCCTGATTTAAACATCCTCGCTTTCCAATTTGGAAGGCTGCATTCACGGTGCGTTGAAGCTACCTGAAATCCCTGCTGTTGACAGGCCTGGGAACCCTGTAGGAATGCTTCTGGGAAGAAACTGAGTTTGCTCGGTCTAAACCAGGTGCTTCCATGGCCGCCGTGGTGGTCAGCCTGACAAGCTCTAGAAGTCAAGAGAAACTCAACGTGAGAACTTGCCTCCAGGTTAGGCCCTGAGTAGCCGGGCAGAAAGGGAGGCATGCAGCTGTTTCCACGAGTTCTTAGTAGCTCTTCGCCTTTACTTTCAGGGAAGTACCCTTCTGAGGACTCGTAGGCCCCTCTGGTTTGCATCCATTTTCCTCCATTGTCAGTGAGTATCTCCAGACCCCGGTGGACCAGCTGAGCAACATCGAGGCCCAGTGGTCTTCCCCTCCGATGCCCTGCATGCGTGCCGAGTGATGGGCAACACACTGCGCGTTCCTTGAGGCGAGCTCTATTTCCAGAGCCCTCAAACAGCTTCAGGACACGATTTCTGGTGTGTCCGAAGCGCCCAGGAAATACCGTTTGCCGCCCTTGTGTGAGCTGCCAAGAGAAAACACTCTGCTTTGCATACTTCGCGGACCTCGTACCTGAAGTCACTCAGCTCGAGGAGAAAGTCAGCATCTTTCAAAGCTGTGTCGCTAACGGGACACTCAGTGTGAGCACATGCCTGTAGGTTAAGGCCGGACTTGCCCTGCAGAAACGGAGGCGTGCAGCACTTTCCATGAGGCCGTAGCCTCTGCTCTGCATGTCTTTTATGGCAGTAGAGTTTTCCGGACACCTAGGAAAATCGCGTGGGCTCCCTGGTCCCGGCTGGAACACAGACTAACCCCAGGACCCCTTAGTTTTCCTAAGCAACATCCAGCCCCGTAGCCCTTTGGAGCCACTCTCTCTACACCGAGGGTAGGGAAACGCACAGCAGTCTCCACCGAAGCAGCTTAATTTCCCCATCACACCCACACGTTCACGAACAGATTTTGGCACGTCTCACAGGCCTTGAGGTCTTACGCCTTGCCCTAGTCTGAGCTGCACTGAGAGGACCCTCGGCCTCGCATTCCATCTAGGACCTCCTGCCTGAAGTCACCGTGCCTCCAGAAGAAAGTCCCCTTGCGTTCTTACTGCAAATTCAGTCCGCTTCTTGCGGTGGCAATGCAGGCTTCTGAATAGCCACAGGCCCCAGAGGAGTAGCTAGGGCGTTCCTTGGTTGAGGCAGTCCACTTGATGCACAAACCCCTGCTTCGAGAAGCTGATTCAGGCAAGCAAACACAAGGGGCCATGTGTCTCTTTTGACTTGTTAGAAACAACAGCAATGTATGCTGCGTTTGCGCATGAAATCTGGGGCCTGATTTAAACATCCTCGCTTTCAAATTTGGAAGGCTGCATTCACGGTGCCTTGAAGCTACCTGAAATCCCTGCTGTTGACAGGCCTGGGAACCCTGTAGGAATGCTTCTGGGAAGAAACTGAGTTTGGTCGTTCTAAACCAGGTGCTTCCATGGCCGCCGTGGTGGTCAGCCTGACAAGCTCTAGAAGTCAAGAGAAACTCAACGTGAGAACTTGCCTCCAGGTTAGGCCCTGAGTAGCCGGGCAGATAGGGAGGCATGCAGCTGTTTCCACGAGTTCTTAGTAGCTCTTCGCCTTTACTTTCAGGGAAGTACCCTTCTGAGGACTCGTAGGCCTCTCTGGTTTGCATCCATTTTCCTCCATTGTCAGTGAGTATCTCCAGACCCCGGTGGACCAGCTGAGCAACATCGAGTCCCAGTGGTCTTCCCCTCCGATGCCCTGCGTGCGTGCCGAGTGATGGGCAACACACTGCGCGTTCCTTGAGGAGAGCTCTATTTCCAGAGCCCTCAAACAGCTTCAGGACACGATTTCTGGTGTGTCCGAAGCGCCCAGGAAATACCGGTTGCCGCCCTTGTGTGAGCTGCCAAGAGAAAACACTCTGCTTTGCATACTTCGCGGACCTCGTACCTGAAGTCACTCAGCTCGAGGAGAAAGTCAGCATCTTTCAAAGCTGTGTCGCTAACGGGACACTCAGTATGAGCACATGCCTGTAGGTTAAGGCCGGACTTGCCCTGCAGAAACGGAGGCGTGCAGCACTTTCCATGAGGCCGTAGCCTCTGCTCTGCATATATTTTATGGCAGTAGAGTTTTCCGGACACCTAGGAAAATCGCGTGGGCTCCCTGTTCCCGGCTGGAACACAGACTAACCCCAGGACCCCTTAGGTCTCCTAAGCAACATCCAGCCCCGTAGCCCTTTGGAGCCACTCTCTCTACGCCGAGGGTAGGGAAACGCACAGCAGTCTCCACCGAAGCAGCTTAATTTCCCCATCACACCCACACGTTCACGAACAGAATTTTGGCACGTCTCACAGGCCTCGAGGTCTTACTCCTTGCCATAGTCTGAGCTGCACTGAGAGGACCCTCGACCTCGCATCCCATCTAGGACCTCCTGCCTGAAGTCACCGTGCCTCCAGAAGAAAGTCCCCTTGCGTTCTTACTGCAATTTCAGTCCGCTTCTTGCGGTGGCAATGCAGGCTTCTGAATAGCCACAGGCCCCAGAGGAGTAGCTAGGGCGTTCCTTGGTTTAGGCAGTCCACTTGATGCACAACCCCCTGCTTCAAGAAGCTGATTCAGGCAAGCAAACACAAGGGGCCATGTGTCTCTTTTGACTTGTTAGAAACAACAGCAATGTATGCTGCGTTTGCGCATGAAATCGGGGGCCTGATTTAAACATCCTCGCTTTCAAATTTGGAAGGCTGCATTCACGGTGCCTTGAAGCTACCTGAAATCCCTGCTGTTGACAGGCCTGGGAACCCTGTAGGAATGCTTCTGGGAAGAAACTGAGTTTGCTCGGTCTAAACCAGGTGCTTCCATGGCTGCCGTGGTGGTCAGCCTGACAAGCTCTAGAAGTCAAGAGAAACTCAACGTGAGAACTTGCCTCCAGGTTAGGCCCTGAGTAGCCGGGCAGAAAGGGAGGCATGCAGCTGTTTCCACGAGTTCTTAGTAGCTCTTCGCCTTTACTTTCAGGGAAGTACCCTTCTGAGGACTCGTAGGCCCCTCTGGTTTGCATCCATTTTCCTCCATTGTCAGTGAGTATCTCCAGACCCCGGTGGACCAGCTGAGCAACATCGAGGCCCAGTGGTCTTCCCCTCCGATGCCCTGCATGCGTGCCGAGTGATGGGCAACACACTGCGCGTTCCTTGAGGAGAGCTCTATTTCCAGAGCCCTCAAACAGCTTCAGGACACGATTTCTGGTGTGTCCGAAGCGCCCAGGAAATACCGGTTGCCTCCTTTGTGTGAGCTGCCAAGAGAAAACACTCTGCTTTGCATACTTCGCGGACCTCGTACCTGAAGTCACTCAGCTCGAGGAGAAAGTCAGCATCTTTCAAAGCTGTGTCGCTAACGGGACACTCAGTGTGAGCACATGCCTGTAGGTTAAGGCCGGACTTGCCCTGCAGAAACGGAGGCGTGCAGCACTTTCCATGAGGCCGTAGCCTCTGCTCTGCATATCTTTTATGGCAGTAGAGTTTTCCGGACACCTAGGAAAATCGCGTGGGCTCCCTGTTCCCGGCTGGAACACAGACTAACCCCAGGACCCCTTAGGTCTCCTAAGCAACATCCAGCCCCGTAGCCCTTTGGAGCCACTCTCTCTACGCCGAGGGTAGGGAAACGCACAGCAGTCTCCACCGAAGCAGCTTAATTTCCCCATCACACCCACACGTTCACGAACAGAATTTTGGCACGTCTCACAGGCCTTGAGGTCTTACGACTTGCCCTAGTCTGACCTGCACTGAGAGTACCCTCACCCTCGCATTCCATCTAGGACCTCCTGCCTGAAGTCACCGTGCCTCCAGAAGAAAGTCCCCTTGCGTTCTTACTGCAATTTCAGTCCGCTTCTTGCGGTGACAATGCAGGCTTCTTAATAGCCACAGGCCCCAGAGGAGTAGCTAGGGCGTTCCTTAGTTGAGGTAGTCCACTTGATGCACAACCCCCTGCTTCGAGAAGCTGATTCAGGCAAGCAAACACAAGGGGCCATGTGTCTCTTTTGACTTGTTAGAAACAACAGCAATGTATGCTGCGTTTGCGCATGAAATCGGGGGCCTGATTTAAACATCCTCGCTTTCAAATTTGGAAGGCTGCATTCACGGTGCCTTGAAGCTACCTGAAATCCCTGCTGTTCACAGGCCTGGGAACCCTGTAGGAATGCTTCTGGGAAGAAACTGAGTTTGCTCGGTCTAAACCAGGTGCTTCCATGGCCGCCGTGGTGGTCAGCCTGACAAGCTCTAGAAGTAAAGAGAAACTCAACGTGAGAACTTGCCTCCAGGTTAGGCCCTGAGTAGCCGGGTAGAAAGTGAGGCATGCAGCTGTTTCCACGAGTTCTTAGTAGCTCTTCGCCTTTACTTTCAGGGAAGTACCCTTCTGAGGACTCGTAGGCCCCTCTGGTTTGCATTCATTTTCCTCCATTGTCAGTGAGTATCTCCAGACCCCGGTGGACAAGCTGAGCAACATCAAGGCCCAGTGGTCTTCCCCTCCGATGCCCTCCGTGCGTGCCGAGTGATGGGCAACACACTGCGCATTCCTTGAGGAGAGCTCTATTTCCAGAGCCCTCAAACAGCTTCAGGACACGATTTCTGGTGTGTCCGAAGCGCCCAGGAAATACCGGTTGCCGCCCTTGTGTGAGCTGCCAAGAGAAAACACTCTGCTTTGCATACTTCGCGGACCTCGTACCTGAAGTCACTCAGCTCGAGGAGAAAGTCAGCATCTTTCAAAGCTGTGTCGCTAACGGGACACTCAGTGTGAGCACATGCCTGTAGGTTAAGGCCGGACTTGCCCTGCAGAAACGGAGGCGTGCAGCACTTTCCATGAGGCCGTAGCCTCTGCTCTGCATATCTTTTATGGCAGTAGAGTTTTCCGGACACCTAGGAAAATCGCGTGGGCTCCCTGTTCCCGGCTGGAACACAGACTAATCCCAGGACCCCTTAGGTCTCCTAAGCAACATCCAGCCCCGTAGCCCTTTGGAGCCACTCTCTCTACGCCAAGGGTAGGGAAACGCACAGCAGTCTCCACCGAAGCAGCCTAATTTCCCCATCATACCCACACGTTCACGAACAGAATTTTGGCACGTCTCACAGGCCTTGAGGTCTTACCCCTTGCCATAGTCTGAGCTGCACTGAGAGGACCCTCGACCTCGCATTCCATCTAGGACCTCCTGCCTGAAGTCACCGTGCCTCCAGAAGAAAGTCCCCTTGCGTTCTTACTGCAATTTCAGTCCGCTTCTTGCGGTGGCAATGCAGGCTTCTGAATAGCCACAGGCCCCAGAGGAGTAGCTAGGGCGTTCCTTGGTTTAGGCAGTCCACTTGATGCACAACCCCCTGCTTCGAGAAGCTGATTCAGGCAAGCAAACACAAGGGGCCATGTGTCTCTTTTGACTTGTTAGAAACAACAGCAATGTATGCTGCGTTTGCGCATGAAATCGGGGGCCTGATTTAAACATCCTCGCTTTCCAATTTGGAAGGCTGCATTCACGGTGTGTTGAAGCTACCTGAAATCCCTGCTGTTGACAGGCCTGGGAACCCTGTAGGAATGCTTCTGGGAAGAAACTGAGTTTGCTCGGTCTAAACCAGGTGCTTCCATGGCCGCCGTAGTGGTCAGCCTGACAAGCTCTAGAAGTCAAGAGAAACTCAACGTGAGAACTTGCCTCCAGGTTAGGCCCTGAGTAGCCGGGCAGAAAGGGAGGCATGCAGCTGTTTCCACGAGTTCTTAGTAGCTCTTTGCCTTTACTTTCAGGGAAGTACCCTTCTGAGGACTCGTAGGCCCCTCTGGTTTGCATCCATTTTCCTCCATTGTCAGTGAGTATCTCCAGACCCCGGTGGACCAGCTGAGCAACATCGAGGCCCAGTGGTCTTCCCCTCCGATGCCCTCCGTGCGTGCCGAGTGATGGGCAACACACTGCGCGTTCCTTGAGGAGAGCTCTATTTCCAGAGCCCTCAAACAGCTTCAGGACACGATTTCTGGTGTTTCCGAAGCGCCCAGGAAATACCGGTTGCCGCCCTTGTGTGAGCTGCCAAGAGAAAACACTCTGCTTTGCATACTTCGCGGACCTCGTACCTGAAGTCACTCAGCTCGAGGAGAAAGTCAGCATCTTTCAAAGCTGTGTCGCTAACGGGACACTCAGTGTGAGCACATGCCTGTAGGTTAAGGCCGGACTTGCCCTGCAGAAACGGAGGCGTGCAGCACTTTCCATGAGGCCGTAGCCTCTGCTCTGCATATCTTTTATGGCAGTAGAGTTTTCCGGACACCTAGGAAAATCGCGTGGGCTCCCTGTTCCCGGCTGGAACACAGACTAACCCCAGGACCCCTTAGGTCTCCTAAGCAACATCCAGCCCCGTAGCCCTTTGGAGCCACTCTCTCTACGCCGATGGTAGGGAAACGCACAGCAGTCTCCACCGAAGCAGCTTAATTTCCCCATCACACCCACACGTTCACGAACAGAATTTTGGCACGTCTCACAGGCCTTGAGGTCTTACGCCTTGCCCTAGTCTGAGCTGCACTGAGAGGACTCTCGACCTCGCATTCCATTTAGGACCTCCTGCCTGAAGTCACCGTGCCTCCAGAAGAAAGTCCCCTTGCGTTCTTACTGCAATTTCAGTCCGCTTCTTGCGGTGACAATGCAGGCTTCTTAATAGCCACAGGCCCCAGAGGAGTAGCTAGGGCGTTCCTTAGTTGAGGTAGTCCACTTGATGCACAACCCCCTGCTTCGAGAAGCTGATTCAGGCAAGCAAACACAAGGGGCCATGTGTCTCTTTTGACTTGTTAGAAACAACAGCAATGTATGCTGCGTTTGCGCATGAAATCGGGGGCCTGATTTAAACATCCTCGCTTTCAAATTTGGAAGGCTGCATTCACGGTGCCTTGAAGCTACCTGAAATCCCTGCTGTTCACAGGCCTGGGAACCCTGTAGGAATGCTTCTGGGAAGAAACTGAGTTTGCTCGGTCTAAACCAGGTGCTTCCATGGCCGCCGTGGTGGTCAGCCTAACAACCTCTAGAAGTAAAGAGAAACTCAACGTGAGAACTTGCCTCCAGGTTAGGCCCTGAGTAGCCGGGCAGAAAGGGAGGCATGCAGCTGTTTCCACGAGTTCTTAGTAGCTCTTCGCCTTTACTTTCAGGGAAGTACCCTTCTGAGGACTCGTAGGCCCCTCTGGTTTGCATCCATTTTCCTCCATTGTCAGTGAGTATCTCCAGACCCCGGTGGACCAGCTGAGCAACATCAAGGCCCAGTGGTCTTCCCCTCCGATGCCCTCCGTGCGTGCCGAGTGATGGGCAACACACTGCGCATTCCTTGAGGAGAGCTCTATTTCCAGAGCCCTCAAACAGCTTCAGGACACGATTTCTGGTGTGTCCGAAGCGCCCAGGAAATACCGGTTGCCGCCCTTGTGTGAGCTGCCAAGAGAAAACACTCTGCTTTGCATACTTCGCGGACCTCGTACCTGAAGTCACTCAGCTCGAGGAGAAAGTCAGCATCTTTCAAAGCTGTGTCGCTAACGGGACACTCAGTGTGAGCACATGCCTGTAGGTTAAGGCCGGACTTGCCCTGCAGAAACGGAGGCGTGCAGCACTTTCCATGAGGCCGTAGCCTCTGCTCTGCATATCTTTGATGGCAGTAGAGTTTTCCGGACACCTAGGAAAATCGCGTGGGCTCCCTGTTCCCGGCTGGAACACAGACTAATCCCAGGACCCCTTAGGTCTCCTAAGCAACATCCAGCCCCGTAGACCTTTGGAGCCACTCTCTCTACGCCAAGGGTAGGGAAACGCACAGCAGTCTCCACCGAAGCAGCCTAATTTCCCCATCATACCCACACGTTCACGAACAGAATTTTGGCACGTCTCACAGGCCTTGAGGTCTTACTCCTTGCCATAGTCTGAGCTGCACTGAGAGTACCCTCGACCTCGCATTCCATCTAGGACCTCCTGCCTGAAGTCACCGTGCCTCCAGAAGAAAGTCCCCTTGCGTTCTTACTGCAATTTCAGTCCGCTTCTTGCGGTGGCAATGCAGGCTTCTGAATAGCCACAGGCCCCAGGGGAGTAGCTAGGGCGTTCCTTGGTTTAGGCAGTCCACTTGATGCACAACCCCCTGCTTCGAGAAGCTGATTCAGGCAAGCAAACACAAGGGGCCATGTGTCTCTTTTGACTTGTTAGAAACAACAGCAATGTATGCTGCGTTTGCGCATGAAATCGGGGGCCTGATTTAAACATCCTCGCTTTCCAATTTGGAAGGCTGCATTCACGGTGCGTTGAAGCTACCTGAAATCCCTGCTGTTGACAGGCCTGGGAACCCTGTAGGAATGCTTCTGGGAAGAAACTGAGTTTGCTCGGTCTAAACCAGGTGCTTCCATGGCCGCCGTAGTGGTCAGCCTGACAAGCTCTAGAAGTCAAGAGAAACTCAACGTGAGAACTTGCCTCCAGGTTAGGCCCTGAGTAGCCGGGCAGAAAGGGAGGCATGCAGCTGTTTCCACGAGTTCTTAGTAGCTCTTTGCCTTTACTTTCAGGGAAGTACCCTTCTGAGGACTCGTAGGCCCCTCTGGTTTGCATCCATTTTCCTCCATTGTCAGTGAGTATCTCCAGACCCCGGTGGACCAGCTGAGCAACATCGAGGCCCAGTGGTCTTCCCCTCCGATGCCCTCCGTGCGTGCCGAGTGATGGGCAACACACTGCGCGTTCCTTGAGGAGAGCTCTATTTCCAGAGCCCTCAAACAGCTTCAGGACACGATTTCTGGTGTTTCCAAAGCGCCCAGGAAATACCGGTTGCCGCCTTTGTGTGAGCTGCCAAGAGAAAACACTCTGCTTTGCATACTTCGCGGACCTCGTACCTGAAGTCACTCAGCTCGAGGAGAAAGTCAGCATCTTTCAAAGCTGTGTCGCTAACGGGACACTCAGTGTGAGCACATGCCTGTAGGTTAAGGCCGGACTTGCCCTGCAGAAACGGAGGCGTGCAGCACTTTCCATGAGGCCGTAGCCTCTGCTCTGCATATCTTTTATGGCAGTAGAGTTTTCCGGACACCTAGGAAAATCGCGTGGGCTCCCTGTTCCCGGCTGGAACACAGACTAACCCCAGGACCCCTTAGGTCTCCTAAGCAACATCCAGCCCCGTAGCCCTTTGGAGCCACTCTCTCTACGCCGAGGGTAGGGAAACGCACAGCAGTCTCCACCGATGCAGCTTAATTTCCCCATCATACCCACACGTTCACGAACAGAATTTTGGCACGTCTCACAGGCCTTGAGGTCTTACACCTTGCCATAGTCTGAGCTGCACTGAGAGGACCCTCGACCTCGCATTACATCTAGGACCTCCTGCCTGAAGTCACCGTGCCTCCAGAAGAAAGTCCCCTTGCGTTCTTACTGCAATTTCAGTCCGCTTCTTGCGGTGGCAATGCAGGCTTCTGAATAGCCACAGGCCCCAGAGGAGTAGCTAGGGCGTTCCTTGGTTGAGGCAGTCCACTTGATGCACAACCCCCTGCTTCGAGAAGCTGATTCAGGCAAGCAAACACAAGGGGCCATGTGTCTCTTTTGACTTGTTAGAAACAACAGCAATGTATGCTACGTTTGCGCATGAAATCGGGGGCCTGATTTAAACATCCTCGCTTTCCAATTTGGAAGGCTGCATTCACGGTGCCTTGAAGCTACCTGAAATCCCTGCTGTTGACAGGCCTGGGAACCCTGTAGGAATGCTTCTGGGAAGAAACTGAGTTTGCTCGGTCTAAACCAGGTGCTTCCATGGACGCCGTAGTGGTCAGCCTGACAAGCTCTAGAAGTCAAGAGAAACTCAACGTGAGAACTTGCCTCCAGGTTAGGCCCTGAGTAGCCGGGCAGAAAGGGAGGCATGCAGCTGTTTCCACGAGTTCTTAGTAGCTCTTTGCCTTTACTTTCAGGGAAGTACCCTTCTGAGGACTCGTAGGCCCCTCTGGTTTGCATCCATTTTCCTCCATTGTCAGTGAGTATCTCCAGACCCCGGTGGACCAGCTGAGCAACATCGAGGCCCAGTGGTCTTCCCCTCCGATGCCCTCCGTGCGTGCCGAGTGATGGGCAACACACTGCGCGTTCCTTGAGGAGAGCTCTATTTCCAGAGCCCTCAAACAGCTTCAGGACACGATTTCTGGTGTTTCCGAAGCGCCCAGGAAATACCGGTTGCCGCCCTTGTGTGAGCTGCCAAGAGAAAACACTCTGCTTTGCATACTTCGCGGACCTCGTACCTGAAGTCACTCAGCTCGAGGAGAAAGTCAGCATCTTTCAAAGCTGTGTCGCTAACGGGACACTCAGTGTGAGCACATGCCTGTAGGTTAAGGCCGGACTTGCCCTGCAGAAACGGAGGCGTGCAGCACTTTCCATGAGGCCGTAGCCTCTGCTCTGAATATCTTTGATGGCAGTAGAGTTTTCCGGACACCTAGGAAAATCGCGTGGGCTCCCTGTTCCCGGCTGGAACACAGACTAACCCCAGGACCCCTTAGGTCTCCTAAGCAACATCCAGCCCCGTAGCCCTTTGGAGCCACTCTCTCTACGCCGAGGGTAGGGAAACGCACAGCAGTCTCCACCGATGCAGCTTAATTTCCCCATCATACCCACACGTTCACGAACAGAATTTTGGCACGTCTCACAGGCCTTGAGGTCTTACACCTTGCCATAGTCTGAGCTGCACTGAGAGGACCCTCGACCTCGCATTCCATCTAGGACCTCCTGCCTGAAGTCACCGTGCCTCCAGAAGAAAGTCCCCTTGAGTTCTTACTGCAATTTCAATCTGCTTCTTGCGGTGGCAATGCAGGCTTCTGAATAGCAACAGGCCCCAGAGGAGTAGCTAGGGCGTTCCTTGGTTGAGGCAGTCCACTTGATGCACAAACCACTGCTTCGAGAAGCTGATTCAGGCAAGCAAACACAAGGGGCCATGTGTCTCTTTTGACTTGTTAGAAACAACAGCAATGTATGCTGCGTTTGCGCATGAAATCGGGGGCCTGATTTAAACATCCTCGCTTTCTAATTTGGAAGGCTGCATTCACGGTGCGTTGAAGCTACCTGAAATCCCTGCTGTTGACAGGCCTGGGAACCCTGTAGGAATGCTTCTGGGAAGAAACTGAGTTTGCTCGGTCTAAACCAGGTGCTTCCATGGCCGCCGTGGTGGTCAGCCTGACAAGCTCTAGAAGTCAAGAGAAACTCAACGTGAGAACTTGCCTCCAGGTTAGGCCCTGAGTAGCCGGGCAGAAAGGGAGGCATGCAGCTGTTTCCACGAGTTCTTAGTAGCTCTTCGCCTTTACTTTCAGGGAAGTACCCTTCTGAGGACTCGTAGGCCCCTCTGGTTTGCATCCATTTTCCTCCATTGTCAGTGAGTATCTCCAGACCCCGGTGGACCAGCTGAGCAACATCGAGGCCCAGTGGTCTTCCCCTGCGATGCCCTGCATGCGTGCCGAGTGATGGGCAACACACTGCGCGTTCCTTGAGGCGAGCTCTATTTCCAGAGCCCTCAAACAGCTTCAGGACACGATTTCTGGTGTGTCCGAAGCGCCCAGGAAATACCGTTTGCCGCCCTTGTGTGAGCTGCCAAGAGAAAACACTCTGCTTTGCATACTTCGCGGACCTCGTACCTGAAGTCACTCAGCTCGAGGAGAAAGTCAGCATCTTTCAAAGCTGTGTCGCTAACGGGACACTCAGTGTGAGCACATGCCTGTAGGTTAAGGCCGGACTTGCCCTGCAGAAACGGAGGCGTGCAGCACTTTCCATGAGGCCGTAGCCTCTGCTCTGCATGTCTTTTATGGCAGTAGAGTTTTCCGGACACCTAGGAAAATCGCGTGGGCTCCCTGGTCCCGGCTGGAACACAGACTAACCCCAGGACCCCTTAGTTTTCCTAAGCAACATCCAGCCCCGTAGCCCTTTGGAGCCACTCTCTCTACACCGAGGGTAGGGAAACGCACAGCAGTCTCCACCGAAGCAGCTTAATTTCCCCATCACACCCACACGTTCACGAACAGATTTTGGCACGTCTCACAGGCCTTGAGGTCTTACGCCTTGCCCTAGTCTGAGCTGCACTGAGAGGACCCTCGGCCTCGCATTCCATCTAGGACCTCCTGCCTGAAGTCACCGTGCCTCCAGAAGAAAGTCCCCTTGCGTTCTTACTGCAAATTCAGTCCGCTTCTTGCGGTGGCAATGCAGGCTTCTGAATAGCCACAGGCCCCAGAGGAGTAGCTAGGGCGTTCCTTGGTTGAGGCAGTCCACTTGATGCACAAACCCCTGCTTCGAGAAGCTGATTCAGGCAAGCAAACACAAGGGGCCATGTGTCTCTTTTGACTTGTTAGAAACAACAGCAATGTATGCTGCGTTTGCGCATGAAATCGGGGGCCTGATTTAAACATCCTCGCTTTCAAATTTGGAAGGCTGCATTCACGGTGCCTTGAAGCTACCTGAAATCCCTGCTGTTGACAGGCCTGGGAACCCTGTAGGAATGCTTCTGGGAAGAAACTGAGTTTGGTCGTTCTAAACCAGGTGCTTCCATGGCCGCCGTGGTGGTCAGCCTGACAAGCTCTAGAAGTCAAGAGAAACTCAACGTGAGAACTTGCCTCCAGGTTAGGCCCTGAGTAGCCGGGCAGATAGGGAGGCATGCAGCTGTTTCCACGAGTTCTTAGTAGCTCTTCGCCTTTACTTTCAGGGAAGTACCCTTCTGAGGACTCGTAGGCCTCTCTGGTTTGCATCCATTTTCCTCCATTGTCAGTGAGTATCTCCAGACCCCGGTGGACCAGCTGAGCAACATCGAGTCCCAGTGGTCTTCCCCTCCGATGCCCTGCGTGCGTGCCGAGTGATGGGCAACACACTGCGCGTTCCTTGAGGAGAGCTCTATTTCCAGAGCCCTCAAACAGCTTCAGGACACGATTTCTGGTGTGTCCGAAGCGCCCAGGAAATACCGGTTGCCGCCCTTGTGTGAGCTGCCAAGAGAAAACACTCTGCTTTGCATACTTCGCGGACCTCGTACCTGAAGTCACTCAGCTCGAGGAGAAAGTCAGCATCTTTCAAAGCTGTGTCGCTAACGGGACACTCAGTGTGAGCACATGCCTGTAGGTTAAGGCCGGACTTGCCCTGCAGAAACGGAGGCGTGCAGCACTTTCCATGAGGCCGTAGCCTCTGCTCTGCATATATTTTATGGCAGTAGAGTTTTCCGGACACCTAGGAAAATCGCGTGGGCTCCCTGTTCCCGGCTGGAACACAGACTAACCCCAGGACCCCTTAGGTCTCCTAAGCAACATCCAGCCCCGTAGCCCTTTGGAGCCACTCTCTCTACGCCGAGGGTAGGGAAACGCACAGCAGTCTCCACCGAAGCAGCTTAATTTCCCCATCACACCCACACGTTCACGAACAGAATTTTGGCACGTCTCACAGGCCTCGAGGTCTTATTCCTTGCCATAGTCTGAGCTGCACTGAGAGGACCCTCGACCTCGCATCCCATCTAGGACCTCCTGCCTGAAGTCACCGTGCCTCCAGAAGAAAGTCCCCTTGCGTTCTTACTGCAATTTCAGTCCGCTTCTTGCGGTGGCAATGCAGGCTTCTGAATAGCCACAGGCCCCAGAGGAGTAGCTAGGGCGTTCCTTGGTTTAGGCAGTCCACTTGATGCACAACCCCCTGCTTCAAGAAGCTGATTCAGGCAAGCAAACACAAGGGGCCATGTGTCTCTTTTGACTTGTTAGAAACAACAGCAATGTATGCTGCGTTTGCGCATGAAATCGGGGGCCTGATTTAAACATCCTCGCTTTCCAATTTGGAAGGCTGCATTCACGGTGCCTTGAAGCTACCTGAAATCCCTGCTGTTGACAGGCCTGGGAACCCTGTAGGAATGCTTCTGGGAAGAAACTGAGTTTGCTCGGTCTAAACCAGGTGCTTCCATGGCCGCCGTAGTGGTCAGCCTGACAAGCTCTAGAAGTCAAGAGAAACTCAACGTGAGAACTTGCCTCCAGGTTAGGCCCTGAGTAGCCGGGCAGAAAGGGAGGCATGCAGCTGTTTCCACGAGTTCTTAGTAGCTCTTCGCCTTTACTTTCAGGGAAGTACCCTTCTGAGGACTCGTAGGCCCCTCTGGTTTGCATCCATTTTCCTCCATTGTCAGTGAGTATCTCCAGACCCCGGTGGACCAGCTGAGCAACATCTAGGCCCAGTGGTCTTCCCCTCCGATGCCCTCCGTGCGTGCCGAGTGATGGGCAACACACTGCGCATTCCTTGAGGAGAGCTCTATTTCCAGAGCCCTCAAACAGCTTCAGGACACGATTTCTGGTGTGTCCGAAGCGCCCAGGAAATACCGGTTGCCGCCCTTGTGTGAGCTGCCAAGAGAAAACACTCTGCTTTGCATACTTCGCGGACCTCGTACCTGAAGTCACTCAGCTCGAGGAGAAAGTCAGCATCTTTCAAAGCTGTGTCGCTAACGGGACACTCAGTGTGAGCACATGCCTGTAGGTTAAGGCCGGACTTGCCCTGCAGAAACGGAGGCGTGCAGCACTTTCCATGAGGCCGTAGCCTCTGCTCTGCATATCTTTTATGGCAGTAGAGTTTTCCGGACACCTAGGAAAATCGCGTGGGCTCCCTGTTCCCGGCTGGAACACAGACTAATCCCAGGACCCCTTAGGTCTCCTAAGCAACATCCAGCCCCGTAGCCCTTTGGAGCCACTCTCTCTACGCCGAGGGTAGGGAAACGCACAGCATTCTCCACCGAAGCAGCTTAATTTCCCCATCACACCCACACGTTCACGAACAGAATTTTGGCACGTCTCACAGGCCTTGAGGTCTTACTCCTTGCCATAGTCTGAGCTGCACTGAGAGGACCCTCGACCTCGCATTCCATCTAGGACCTCCTGCCTGAAGTCACCGTGCCTCCAGAAGAAAGTCCCCTTGCGTTCTTACTGCAATTTCAGTCCGCTTCTTGCGGTGGCAATGCAGGCTTCTGAATAGCCACAGGCCCCAGAGGAGTAGCTAGGGCGTTCCTTGGTTGAGGCAGTCCACTTGATGCACAACACCCTGCTTCGAGAAGCTGATTCAGGCAAGCAAACACAAGGGGCCATGTGTCTCTTTTGACTTGTTAGAAACAACAGCAATGTATACTGCGTTTGCGCATGAAATCGGGGACCTGATTTAAACATCCTCGCTTTCCAATTTGGAAGGCTGCATTCACGGTGCGTTGAAGCTACCTGAAATCCCTGCTGTTGACAGGCCTGGGAACCCTGTAGGAATGCTTCTGGGAAGAAACTGAGTTTGCTCGGTCTAAACCAGGTGCTTCAATGGCCGCCGTAGTGGTCAGCCTGACAAGCTCTAGAAGTCAAGAGAAACTCAACGTGAGAACTTGCCTCCAGGTTAGGCCCTGAGTAGCCGGGCAGAAAGGGAGGCATGCAGCTGTTTCCACGAGTTCTTAGTAGCTCTTCGCCTTTACTTTCAGGGAAGTACCCTTCTGAGGACTCGTAGGCCCCTCTGGTTTGCATCCATTTTCCTCCATTGTCAGTGAGTATCTCCAGACCCCGGTGGACCAGCTGAGCAACATCGAGTCCCAGTGGTCTTCCCCTCCGATGCCCTGCATGCGTGCCGAGTGATGGGCAACACACTGCGCGTTCCTTGAGGCGAGCTCTATTTCCAGAGCCCTCAAACAGCTTCAGGACACGATTTCTGGTGTGTCCGAAGCGCCCAGGAAATACCGTTTGCCGCCCTTGTGTGAGCTGCCAAGAGAAAACACTCTGCTTTGCATACTTCGCGGACCTCGTACCTGAAGTCACTCAGCTCGAGGAGAAAGTCAGCATCTTTCAAAGCTGTGTCGCTAACGGGACACTCAGTGTGAGCACATGCCTGTAGGTTAAGGCCGGACTTGCCCTGCAGAAACGGAGGCGTGCAGCACTTTCCATGAGGCCGTAGCCTCTGCTCTGCATGTCTTTTATGGCAGTAGAGTTTTCCGGACACCTAGGAAAATCGCGTGGGCTCCCTGGTCCCGGCTGGAACACAGACTAACCCCAGGACCCCTTAGTTTTCCTAAGCAACATCCAGCCCCGTAGCCCTTTGGAGCCACTCTCTCTACACCGAGGGTAGGGAAACGCACAGCAGTCTCCAGCGAAGCAGCTTAATTTCCCCATCACACCCACACGTTCACGAACAGATTTTGGCACGTCTCACAGGCCTTGAGGTCTTACGCCTTGCCCTAGTCTGAGCTGCACTGAGAGGACCCTCGGCCTCGCATTCCATCTAGAACCTCCTGCCTGAAGTCACCGTGCCTCCAGAAGAAAGTCCCCTTGCGTTCTTACTGCAAATTCAGTCCGCTTCTTGCGGTGGCAATGCAGGCTTCTGAATAGCCACAGGCCCCAGAGGAGTAGCTAGGGCGATCCTTGGTTGAGGCAGTCCACTTGATGCACAAACCCCTGTTTCGAGAAGCTGATTCAGGCAAGCAAACACAAGGGGCCATGTGTCTCTTTTGACTTGTTAGAAACAACAGCAATGTATGCTGCGTTTGTGCATGAAATCGGGGGCCTGATTTAAACATCCTCGCTTTCAAATTTGGAAGGCTGCATTCACGGTGCCTTGAAGCTACCTGAAATCCCTGCTGTTGACAGGCCTGGGAACCCTGTAGGAATGCTTCTGGGAAGAAACTGAGTTTGGTCGTTCTAAACCAGGTGCTTCCATGGCCGCCGTGGTGGTCAGCCTGACAAGCTCTAGAAGTCAAGAGAAACTCAACGTGAGAACTTGCCTCCAGGTTAGGCCCTGAGTAGCCGGGCAGATAGGGAGGCATGCAGCTGTTTCCACGAGTTCTTAGTAGCTCTTCGCCTTTACTTTCAGGGAAGTACCCTTCTGAGGACTCGTAGGCCTCTCTGGTTTGCATCCATTTTCCTCCATTGTCAGTGAGTATCTCTAGACCCCGGTGGACCAGCTGAGCAACATCGAGTCCCAGTGGTCTTCCCCTCCGATGCCCTGCGTGCGTGCCGAGTGATGGGCAACACACTGCGCGTTCCTTGAGGAGAGCTCTATTTCCAGAGCCCTCAAACAGCTTCAGGACACGATTTCTGGTGTGTCCGAAGCGCCCAGGAAATACCGGTTGCCGCCCTTGTGTGAGCTGCCAAGAGAAAACACTCTGCTTTGCATACTTCGCGGACCTCGTACCTGAAGTCACTCAGCTCGAGGAGAAAGTCAGCATCTTTCAAAGCTGTGTCGCTAAGGGGACACTCAGTGTGAGCACATGCCTGTAGGTTAAGGCCGGACTTGCCCTGCAGAAACGGAGGCGTGCAGCACTTTCCATGAGGCCTTAGCCTCTGCTCTGCATATCTTTTATGGCAGTAGAGTTTTCCGGACACCTAGGAAAATCGCGTGGGCTCCCTGTTCCCGGCTGGAACACAGACTAATCCCAGGACCCCTTAGGTCTCCTAAGCAACATCCAGCCCCGTAGCCCTTTGGAGCCACTCTCTCTACGCCGAGGGTAGGGAAACGCACAGCAGTCTCCACCGAAGCAGCCTAATTTCCCCATCATACCCACACGTTCACGAACAGAATTTTGGCACGTCTCACAGGCCTTGAGGTCTTACTCCTTGCCATAGTCTGAGCTGCACTGAGAGGACCGTCGACCTCGCATTCCATCTAGGACCTCCTGCCTGAAGTCACCGTGCCTCCAGAAGAAAGTCCCCTTGCGTTCTTACTGCAATTTCAGTCCGCTTCTTGCGGTGGCAATGCAGGCTTCTGAATAGCCACAGGCCCCAGAGGAGTAGCTAGGGCGTTCCTTGGTTTCGGCAGTCCACTTGATGCACAACCCCCTGCTTCGAGAAGCTGATTCAGGCAAGCAAACACAAGGGGCCATGTGTCTCTTTTGACTTGTTAGAAACAACAGCAATGTATGCTGCGTTTGCGCATGAAATCGGGGGCCAGATTTAAACATCCTCGCTTTCCAATTTGGAAGGCTGCATTCACGGTGCGTTGAAGCTACCTGAAATCCCTGCTGTTGACAGGCCTTGGAACCCTGTAGGAATGCTTCTGGGAAGAAACTGAGTTTGCTCGGTCTAAACCAGGTGCTTCCATGGCCGCCGTAGTGGTCAGCCTGACAAGCTCTAGAAGTCAAGAGAAACTCAACGTGAGAACTTGCCTCCAGGTTAGGCCCTGAGTAGCCGGGCAGAAAGGGAGGCATGCAGCTGTTTCCACGAGTTCTTAGTAGCTCTTCGCCTTTACTTTCAGGGAAGTACCCTTCTGAGGACTCGTAGGCCCCTCTGGTTTGCATCCATTTTCCTCCATTGTCAGTGAGTATCTCCAGACCTCGGTGGACCAGCTGAGCAACATCGAGTCCCAGTGGTCTTCCCCTCCGATGCCCTGCGTGCGTGCCGAGTGATGGGCAACACACTGCGCGTTCCTTGAGGAGAGCTCTATTTCCAGAGCCCTCAAACAGCTTCAGGACACGATTTCTGGTGTGTCCGAAGCGCCCAAGAAATACCGGTTGCCGCCCTTGTGTGAGCTGCCAAGAGAAAACACTCTGCTTTGCATACTTCGCGGACCTCGTACCTGAAGTCAATCAGCTCGAGGAGAAAGTCAGCATCTTTCAAAGCTGTGTCGCTAACGGGACACTCAGTGTGAGCACATGCCTGTAGGTTAAGGCCGGACTTGCCCTGCAGAAACGGAGGTGTGCAGCACTTTCCATGAGGCCGTAGCCTCTGCTCTGCATATATTTTATGGCAGTAGAGTTTTCCGGACACGTAGGAAAATCGCGTGGGCTCCCTGTTCCCGGCTGGAACACAGACTAATCCCAGGACCCCTTAGGTCTCCTAAGCAACATCCAGCCCCGTAGCCCTTTGGAGCCACTCTCTCTACGCCGAGGGTAGGGAAACGCACAGCAGTCTCCACCGAAGCAGCTTAATTTCCCCATCACACCCACACGTTCACGAACAGAATTTTGGCACGTCTCACAGGCCTTGAGGTCTTACGCCTTGCCCTAGTCTGACCTGCACTGAGAGCACCCTCGGCCTCGCATTCCACCTAGGACCTCCTGCCTGAAGTCACCGTGCCTCCAGAAGAAAGTCCCCTTGCGTTCTTACTGCAATTTCAGTCCGCTTCTTGCGGTGGCAATGCAGGCTTCTGAATAGCCACAGGCCCCAGAGTAGTAGCTAGGGCGTTCCTTGGTTGAGGCAGTCCACTTGATGCACAAACCCCTGCTTCGAGAAGCTGATTCAGGCAAGCAAACACAAGGGGCCATGTGTCTCTTTTGACTTGTTAGAAACAACAGCAATGTATGCTGCGTTTGCGCGTGAAATCGGGGGCCTGATTTAAACATCCCGCTTTCCAATTTGGAAGGCTGCATTCACGGTGCGTTGAAGCTACCTGAAATCCTTGCTGTTGACAGGCCTGGGAACCCTGTAGGAATGCTTCTGGGAAGAAACTGAGTTTGCTCGGTCTAAACCAGGTGCTTCCATGGCCGCCGTGGTGGTCAGCCTGACAAGCTCTAGAAGTCAAGAGAAACTCAACGTGAGAACTTGCCTCCAGGTTAGGCCCTGAGTAGCCGGGCAGAAAGGGAGGCATGCAGCTGTTTCCACGAGTTCTTAGTAGCTCTTCGCCTTTACTTTCAGGGAAGTACCCTTCTGAGGACTCGTAGGCCCCTCTGGTTTGCATCCATTTTCCTCCATTGTCAGTGAGTATCTCCAGACCCCGGTGGACCAGCTGAGCAACATCGAGGCCCAGTGGTCTTCCCCTCCGATGCCCTCCATGCGTGCCGAGTGATGAGCAACACACTGCACGTTCCTTGAGGAGAGCTCTATTTCCAGAGCCCTCAAACAGCTTCAGGACACGATTTCTGGTGTGTCCGAAGCGCCCAGGAAATACCGGTTGCCGCCCTTGTGTGAGCTGCCAAGAGAAAACACTCTGCTTTGCATACTTCGCGGACCACGTACCTGAAGTCACTTAGCTCGAGTAGAAAGTCAGCATCTTTCAAAGCTGTGTCACTAACGGGACACTCAGTGTGAGCACATGCCTGTAGGTTAAGGCCGGACTTGCCCTGCAGAAACGGAGGCGTGCAGGACTTTCCATGAGGCCGTAGCCTCTGCTCTGCATATCTTTTATGGCAGTAGAGTTTTCCGGACACCTAGGATAATCACGTGGGCTCCCTGTTCCCGGCTGGAACACAGACTAACCCCAGGACCCCTTAGGTCTCCTAAGCAACATCCAGCCCCGTATCCCTTTGGAGCCACTCTCTCTACGCCGAGGGTAGGGAAACGCACAGCAGTCTCAACCGAAGCAGCTTAATTTCCCCATCACACCCACACGTTCACGAACAGAATTTTGGCACGTCTCACAGGCCTTGAGGTCTTACTCCTTGCCATAGTCTGAGCTGCACTGAGAGGACTCTCGACCTCGCATCCCATCTAGGACCTCCTGCCTGAAGTCACCGTGCCTCCAGAAGAAAGTCCCCTTGCGTTCTTACTGCAATTTCAGTCCGCTTCTTGCGGTGGCAATGCAGGCTTCTGAATAGCCACAGGCCCCAGAGGAGTAGCTAGGGCGTTCCTTGGATTAGGCAGTCCACTTGATGCACAACCCCCTGCTTCGAGAAGCTGATTCAGGCAAGCAAACACAAGGGGCCATGTGTCTCTTTTGACTTGTTAGAAACAACAGCAATGTATGCTGCGTTTGCGCATGAAATCGGGGGCCTGATTTAAACATCCTCGCTTTCCAATTTGGAAGGCTGCATTCACGGTGCGTTGAAGCTACCTGAAATCCCTGCTGTTGACAGGCCTGGGAACCCTGTAGGAATGCTTCTGGGAAGAAACTGAGTTTGCTCGGTCTAAACCAGGTGCTTCCATGGCCGCCGTAGTGGTCAGCCTGACAAGCTCTAGAAGTCAAGAGAAACTCAACGTGAGAACTTGCCTCCAGGTTAGGCCCTGAGTAGCCGGGCAGAAAGGGAGGCATGCAGCTGTTTCCACGAGTTCTTAGTAGCTCTTCGCCTTTACTTTCAGGGAAGTACCCTTCTGAGGACTCGTAGGCCCCTCTGGTTTGCATCCATTTTCCTCCATTGTCAGTGAGTATCTCCAGACCCCGGTGGACCAGCTGAGCAACATCGAGGCCCAGTTGTCCTCCCCTCCGATGCCCTCCGTGCGTGCCGAGTGATGGGCAACACACTACGCGTTCCTTGAGGAGAGCTCTATTTCCAGAGCCCTCAAACAGCTTCAGGACACGATTTCTGGTGTTTCCGTAGCGCCCAGGAAATACCGGTTGCCGCCCTTGTGTGAGCTGCCAAGAGAAAACACTCTGCTTTGCATACTTCGCGGACCTCGTACCTGAAGTCACTCAGCTCGAGGAGAAAGTCAGCATCTTTCAAAGCTGTGTCGCTAACGGGACACTCAGTGTGAGCACATGCCTGTAGGTTAAGGCCGGACTTGCCCTGCAGAAACGGAGGCATGCAGCACTTTCCATGAGGCCGTAGCCTCTGCTCTGCATATCTTTGATGGCAGTAGAGTTTTCCGGACACCTAGGAAAATCGCGTGGGCTCCCTTTTCCCGGCTGGAACACAGACTAACCCCAGGACCCCTTAGGTCTCCTAAGCAACATCCAGCCCCGTAGCCCTTTGGAGCCACTCTCTCTACGCCGATGGTAGGGAATCGCACAGCAGTCTCCACCGAAGCAGCTTAATTTCCCCATCACACCCACACGTTCATGAACAGAATTTTGGCATGTCTCACAGGCCTTGAGGTCTTACGCCTTGCCCTAGTCTGACCTGCACTGAGAGCACCCTCTCCCTCGCATTCCATCTAGGACCTCCTGCCTGAAGTCACCGTGCCTCCAGAAGAAAGTCCCCTTGCGTTCTTACTGCAGTTTCAGTCTGCTTCTTGCGGTGGCAATGCAGGCTTCTGAATAGCAACAGGCCCCAGAGGAGTAGCTACGGCGTTCCTTGGTTGAGGCAGTCCACTTGATGCACAAACCCCTGCTTCAAGAAGCTGATTCAGGCAAGCAAACACAAGGGGCCATGTGTCTCTTTTGACTTGTTAGAAACAACAGCAATGTATGCTGCGTTTGCGCATGAAATCGGGGGCCTGATTTAAACATCCTCGCTTTCCAATTTGGAAGGCTGCATTCACGGTGCGTTGAAGCTACCTGAAATCCCTGCTGTTGACAGGCCTGGGAACCCTGTAGGAATGCTTCTGGGAAGAAACTGAGTTTGCTCGGTCTAAACCAGGTGCTTCCATGGCCGCCGTGGTGGTCGGCCTGACAAGCTCTAGAAGTCAAGAGAAACTCACCGTGAGAACTTGCCTCCAGGTTAGGCCCTGAGTAGCCGGGCAGATAGGGAGGCATGCAGCTGTTTCCACGAGTTCTTAGAAGCTCTTCGCCTTTACTTTCAGGGAAGTACCCTTCTGAGGACTCGTACGCCCCTCTGGTTTGCATCCATTTTCCTCCATTGTCAGTGAGTATCTCCAGACCCCGGTGGACCAGCTGAGCAACATCGAGGCCCAGTGGTCTTCCGCTCCGATGCCCTGCGTGCGTGCCGAGTGATGGGCAACACACTGCGCGTTCCTTGAGGAGAGCTCTATTTCCAGAGCCCTCAAACAGCTTCAGGACACGATTTCTGGTGTGTCCGAAGCGCCCAGGAAATACCGGTTGCCGCCCTTGTGTGAGCTGCCAAGAAAAAACACTGTGCTTTGCATACTTCGCGGACCTCGTACCTGAAGTCACTCAGCTCGAGGAGAAAGTCAGCATCTTTCAAAGCTGTGTCGCTAACGGGACACTCAGTGTGAGCACATGCCTGTAGGTTATGGACAGAATTGCCCTGCAGAAACGGAGGCGTGCAGCACTTTCCATGAGGCCGTAGCCTCTGCTCTGCATATCTTTTATGGCAGTAGAGTTTTCCGGACACGTAGGAAAATCGCGTGGGCTCCCTGTTCCTAGCTGGAACACAGACTAACCCCAGGACCCCTTAGGTCTCCTAAGCAACATCCAGCCGCGTAGCACTTTGGAGCCAATCTCTCTACGCCGAGGGAAGGGAAACGCACAGCAGTCTCCACCGAAGCAGCTTAATTTCCCCATCACACCCACACGTTCACGAACAGAATTTTGGCACGTCTCACAGGCCTTGATGTCTTACGCCTTGCCCTAGTCTGAGCTGCACTGAGAGCACCCTCGGCCTCGCATTCCATCTAGGACCACCTGCCTGAAGTCACCGTGCCTCCAGAAGAAAGTCCCCTTGTGTTCTTACTGCAATTTCAGTCTGCTCCTTGCGATGGCAATGCAGGCTTCTGAATAGCCACAGGCCCCAGAGGAGTAGCTAGGGCGTTCTTGGTTGAGGCAGTCCACTTGATGCACAACCCCCTGCTTCGAGAAGCTGATTCAGGCAAGCAAACACAAGGGGCCATGTGTCTCTTTTGACTTGTTAGAAACAACAGCAATGTATGCTGCGTTTGCGCATGAAATCGGGGGCCTGATTTAAACATCCTCGCTTTCCAATTTGGAAGGCTGCATTCACGGTGCGTTGAAGCTACCTGAAATCCCTGCTGTTGACAGGCCTGGGAACCCTGTAGGAATGCTTCTGGGAAGAAACTGAGTTTGCTCGGTCTAAACCAGGTGCTTCCATGGCCGCCGTGGTGGTCAGCCTGACAAGCTCTAGAAGTCAAGAGAAACTCAACGTGAGAACTTGCCTCCAGGTTAGGCCCTGAGTAGCCGGGCAGATAGGGAGGCATGCACCTGTTTCCACGAGTTCTTAGAAGCTCTTCGCCTTTACTTTCAGGGAAGTACCCTTCTGAGGACTCGTACGCCCCTCTGGTTTGCATCCATTTTCCTCCATTGTCAGTGAGTATCTCCAGACCCCGGTGGACCAGCTGAGCAACATCGAGGCCCAGTGGTCTTCCCCTCCGATGCCCTGCGTGCGTGTCGAGGGATGGGCAACACACTGCGCGTTCCTTGAGGAGAGCTCTATTTCCAGAGCCCTCAAACAGCTTCAGGACAGGATTTCTGGTGTGTCCGAAGCGCCCAGGAAATACCGGTTGCCGCCCTTGTGTGAGCTGCCAAGAAAAAACACTGTGCTTTGCATACTTCGCGGACCTCGTACCTGAAGTCACTCAGCTCGAGGAGAAAGTCAGCATCTTTCAAAGCTGTGTCGCTAACGGGACACTCAGTGTGAGCACATGCCTGTAGGATATGGACGGAATTGCCCTGCAGAAACGGAGGCGTGCAGCACTTTCCATGAGGCTGTAGCCTCTGCTCTGCATATCTTTTATGGCAGTAGAGTTTTCCGGACACGTAGGAAAATCGCGGGGGCTCCCTGTTCCTAGCTGGAACACAGACTAACCCCAGGACCACTTAGGTCTCCTAAGCAACATCCAGCCCCGTAGCCCTTTGGAGCCAATCTCTCTACGCCGAGGGTAGGGAAACGCACAGCAGTCTCCACCGAAGCAGGTTAATTTCCCCATCACACCCACACGTACACGAACAGAATTTTGGCACGTCTCACAGGCCTTGTGGTCTTACGCCTTGCCCTAATCTGACCTGCACTGAGAGCACCCTCGGCCTCGCATTCCATCTAGGACCTCCTGCCTGAAGTCACCGTGCCTCCAGAAGAAAGTCCCCTTGCGTTCTTACTGCAATTTCAGTCTGCTTCTTGCGGTGGCAATGCAGGCTTCTGAATAGCAACAGGCCCCAGAAGAGTAGCTAGGGCGTTCCTTGGTTGAGGCAGTCCACTTGATGCACAACCCCCTGCTTCGAGAAGCTGATTCAGGCAAGCAAACACAAGGGGCCATGTGTCTCTTTTGACTTGTTAGAAACAACAGCAATGTATGCTGCGTTTGCGCATGAAATCGGGGGCCTCTTTTAAACATTCTCGCTTTCCAATTTGGAAGGCTGCATTCACGGTGCCTTGAAGCTACATGAAATCCCTGCTGTTGACAGGCCTGGGAACCCTGTAGGAATGCTTCTGGGAAGAAACTGAGTTTGGTCGGTCTAAACCAGGCGCTTCCATGGCCGCCGTGGTGGTCAGCCTGACAAGCTCTAGAAGTCAAGAGAAACTCAACGTGAGAACTTGCCTCCAGGTTAGGCCCTGAGTAGCCGGGCAGAAAGGGAGGCATGCAGCTGTTTCCACGAGTTCTTAGTAGCTCTGCGCCTTTACTTTCAGGGAAGTACCCTTCTGAGGACTCGTAGGCCCCTCTGGTTTGCATCCATTTTCCTCCATTGTCACTGAGTATCTCCAGACCCCGGTGGACCAGCTGAGCAACATCGAGGCCCAGTGGTCTTCCCCTCCGATGCCCTGCGTGCGTGCCGAGTGATGGGCAACACACTGCGCGTTCCTTGAGGAGAGCTCTATTTCCAGAGCCCTCAAACAGCTTCAGGACACGATTTCTGGTGTGTCCGAAGCTCCCAGGAAATACCGGTTGCCGCCCTTGTGTGAGCTGCCAAGAGAAAACACTCTGCTTTGCATACTTCGCGGACCTCGTACCTGAAGTCACTCAGCTCGAGGAGAAAGTCAGCATCTTTCAAAGCTGTGTCGCTAATGGGACACTCAGTGTGAGCACATGCCTGTAGGTTAAGGCCGGACTTGCCCTGCAGAAACGGAGGCGTGCAGCACTTTCCATGAGGCCGTAGCCTCTGCTCTGCATATCTTTTATGGCAGTAGAGTTTTCCAGACACCTAGGAAAATCGCGTGGGCTCCCTGGTCCCGGCTGGAACACAGACTAACCCCAGGACCCCTTAGGTCTCCTAAGCAACATCCAGCCCCGTAGCCCTTTGGAGCCACTCTCTCTACGCCGAGGGTAGGGAAACGCACAGCAGTCTCCACCGAAGCAGCTTAATTTCCCCATCACACCCACACGTTCACGAACAGAATTTTGGCACGTCTCACAGGCCTTGAGGTCTTACGCCTTGCCCTAGTCTGAGCTGCACTGAGAGGACCCTCGGGCTCGCATTCCATCTAGGACCTCGTGCCTGAAGTCACCGTGCCTCCAGAAGAAAGTCCCCTTGCGTTCTTACTGCAATTTCAGTCCGGTTCTTGCGGTGGCAATGCAGGCTTCTGAATAGCCACAGGCCCCAGAGGAGTAGCTAGGGCGTGCCTTGGTTGAGGCAGTCCACTTGATGCACAAACCCCTGCTTTGAGAAGCTGATTCAGGCAAGCAAACACAAGGGGCCATGTGTCTCTTTTGACTTGTTAGAAACAACAGCAATGTATGCTGCCTTTGCGCATGAAATCGGGGGCCTGATTTAAACATCCTCGCTTTCCAATTTGGAAGGCTGCATTCACGGTGCGTTGAAGCTACCTGAAATCCCTGCTGTTGACAGGCCTGGGAACCCTGTAGGAATGCTTCTGGGAAGAAACTGAGTTTGCTCGGTCTAAACCAGGTGCTTCCATGGCCGCCGTGGTGTTCAGCCTGACAAGCTCTAGAAGTCAAAAGAAACTCAACATGAGAACTTGCCTCCAGGTTAGGCCCTGAGTAGCCGGGCAGAAAGGGAGGCATGCAGCTGTTTCCACGAGTTCTTAGTAGCTCTTCGCCTTTACTTTCAGGGAAGTACCCTTCTGAGGACTCGTAGGCCCCTCTGGTTTGCATCCATTTTCCTCCATTGTCAGTGAGTATCTCCAGACCCCGGTGGACCAGCTGAGCAACATCGAGGCCCAGTGGTCTTCCCCTCCGATGCCCTGCGTGCGTGCCGAGTGATGGGCAACACACTGCGCGTTCCTTGATGAGAGCTCTATTTCCAGAGCCCTCTAACAGCTTCAGGACACGATTTCTGGTGTTTCCGAAGCGCCCAGGAAATACCGGTTGCCGCCCTTGTGTGAGCTGCCAAGAGAAAACACTCTGCTTTGCATACTTCGCGGACCTCGTACCTGAAGTCACTCAGCTCGAGGAGAAAGTCAGCATCTTTCAAAGCTGTGTCGCTAACGGGACACTCACTGTGAGCACATGCCTGTAGGTTAAGGCCGGACTTGCCCTGCAGAAACGGAGGCGTGCAGCACTTTCCATGAGGCCGTAGCCTCTGCTCTGCATATCTTTGATGGCAGTAGAGTTTTCCGGACACCTAGGAAAATCGCGTGGGCTCCCTGTTCCCGGCTGGAACACAGACTAACCCCAGGACCCCTTAGGTCTCCTAAGCAACATCCAGCCCCGTAGCCCTTTGGAGCCACTCTCTCTACGCCGAGGGTAGGGAAACGCACAGCATTCTCCACCGAAGCAGCTTAAATTCCCCATCATACCCACACGTTCACGAACAGAATTTTGGCACGTCTCACAGGCCTTGAGGTCTTACTCCTTGCCATAGTCTGAGCTGCACTGAGAGGACCCTCGACCTCGCATTCCATCTAGGACCTCCTGCCTGAAGTCACCGTGCCTCCAGAAGAAAGTCCCCTTGCGTTCTTACTGCAATTTCAGTCCGCTTCTTGCGGTGGCAATGCAGGCTTCTGAATAGCCACAGGCCCCAGAGGAGTAGCTAGGGCGTTCCTTGGTTTAGGCAGTCCACTTGATGCACAACCCCCTGCTTCGAGAAGCTGATTCAGGCAAGCAAACACAAGGGGCCATGTGTCTCTTTTGACTTGTTAGAAACAACAGCAATGTATGCTGCGTTTGCGCATGAAATCGGGGGCCTGATTTAAACTTCCTCGCTTTCCAATTTGGAAGGCTGCATTCACGGTGCGTTGAAGCTACCTGAAATCCCTGCTGTTGACAGGCCTGGGAACCCTGTAGGAATGCTTCTGGGAAGAAACTGAGTTTGTTCGGTCTAAACCAGGTGCTTCCATGGCCGCCGTAGTGGTCAGCCTGACAAGCTCTAGAAGTCAAGAGAAACTCAACGCGAGAACTTGCCTCCAGGTTAGGCCCTGAGTAGCCGGGCAGAAAGGGAGGCATGCAGCTGTTTCCACGAGTTCTTAGTAGCTCTTCGCCTTTACTTTCAGGGAAGTACCCTTCTGAGGACTCGTAGGCCCCTCTGGTTTGCATCCATTTTCCTCCATTGTCAGTGAGTATCTCCAGACCCCGGTGGACCAGCTGAGCAACATCGAGGCCCAGTGGTCTTCCCCTCCGATGCCCTCCGTGCGTGCCGAGTGATGGGCAACACACTGCGCGTTCCTTGAGGAGAGCTCTATTTCCAGAGCCCTCAAACAGCTTCAGGACACGATTTCTGGTGTGTCCGAAGCGCCCAGGAAATACCGGTTGCCGCCCTTGTGTGAGCTGCCAAGAGAAAACACTCTGCTTTGCATACTTCGCGGACCTCGTACCTGAAGTCACTCAGCTCGAGAAGAAAGTCAGCATCTTTCAAAGCTGTGTCGCTAATGGGACACTCAGTGTGAGCACATGCCTGTAGGTTAAGGCCGGACTTGCCCTGCAGAAACGGAGGCGTGCAGCACTTTCCATGAGGCCGTAGCCTCTGCTCTGCATATATTTTATGGCAGTAGAGTTTACCGGACACGTAGGAAAATCGCGTGGGCTCCCTGTTCCCGGCTGGAACACAGACTAATCCCAGGACCCCTTAGGTCTCCTAAGCAACATCCAGCCCCGTAGCCCTTTGGAGCCACTCTCTCTACGCCGAGGGTAGGGAAACGCACAGCAGTCTCCACCGAAGCAGCTTAATTTCCCCATCACACCCACACGTTCACGAACAGAATTTTGGCACGTCTCACAGGCCTTGAGGTCTTACTCCTTGCCATAGTCTGAGCTGCACTGAGAGGACCCTCGACCTCGCATCCCATCTAGGACCTCCTGCCTGAAGTCACCGTGCCTCCAGAAGAATGTCCCCTTGCGTTCTTAATGCAATTTCAGTCCGCTTCCTGCGGTGGCAATGCAGGCTTCTGAATAGCCACAGGCCCCAGAGGAGTAGCTAGGGCGTTCCTTGGTTTAGGCAGTCCACTTGATGCACAACCCCGTGCTTCAAGAAGCTGATTCAGGCAAGCAAACACAAGGGGCCATGTGTCTCTTTTGACTTGTTAGAAACAACAGCAATGTATGCTGCGTTTGCGCATGAAATCGGGGGCCTGATTTAAACATCCTCGCTTTCCAATTTGGAAGGCTGCATTCACGGTGCGTTGAAGCTACCTGAAATCCCTGCTGTTGACAGGCCTGGTAACCCTGTAGGAATGCTTCTGGGAAGAAACTGAGTTTGCTCGGTCTAAACCAGGTGCTTCCATGGCCGCCGTAGTGGTCAGCCTGACAAGCTCAAGAAGTCAAGAGAAACTCAACGTGAGAACTTGCCTCCAGGTTAGGCCCTGAGTAGCCGGGCAGAAAGGGAGGCATGCAGCTGTTTCCACGAGTTCTTACTAGCTCTTCGCCTTTACTTTCACGGAAGTACCCTTCTGAGGACTCGTAGGCCCCTCTGGTTTGCATCCATTTTCCTCCATTGTCAGTGAGTATCTCCAGACCCCGGTGGACCAGCTGAGCAACATCGAGGCCCAGTGGTCTTCCCCTCCGATGCCCTCCGTGCGTGCCGAGTGATGGGCAACACACTGCACGTTCCTTGAGGAGAGCTCTATTTCCAGAGCCCTCAAACAGCTTCAGGACACGATTTCTGGTGTTTCCGAAGCGCCCAGGAAATACCGGTTGCCGCCCTTGTGTGAGCTGCCAAGAGAAAACACTCTGCTTTGCATACTTCGCGGACCTCGTACCTGAAGTCACTCAGCTCGAGGAGAAAGTCAGCATCTTTCAAAGCTGTGTCGCTAACGGGACACTCAGTGTGAGCACATGCCTGTAGGTTAAGGACGGACTTGCCCTGCAGAAACGGAGGCGTGCAGCACTTTCCATGAGGCCGTAGCCTCTGCTCTGCATATCTTTGATGGCAGTAGAGTTTTCCGGACACCTAGGAAAATCGCGTGGCCTCCCTTTTCCCGGCTGGAACACAGACTAACCCCAGGACCCCTTAGGTCTCCTAAGCAACATCCAGCCCCGTAGCCCTTTGGAGCCACTCTCTCTACGCCGAGGGTAGGGAAACACACAGCAGTCTCCACCGAAGCAGCTTAATTTCCCCATCACACCCACACGTTCATGAACAGAATTTTGGCACGTCTCACAGGCCTTGAGGTCTTACGCCTTGCCCTAGTCTGACCTGCACTGAGAGCACCCTCGCCCTCGCATTCCATCTAGGACCTCCTGCCTGAAGTCACCGTGCCTCCAGAAGAAAGTCCCCTTGCGTTCTTACTGCAACTTCAGTCTGCTTCTTGCGGTGGCAATGCAGGCTTCTGAATAGCAACAGGCCCCAGAAGAGTAGCTAGGGCGTTCCTTGGTTGAGGCAGTCCACTTGATGCACAACCCCCTGCTTCGAGAAGCTGATTCAGGCAAGCAAACACAAGGGGCCATGTGTCTCTTTTGACTTGTTAGAAACAACAGCAATGTATGCTGCGTTTGCGCATGAAATAGGGGGCCTCTTTTAAACATTCTCGCTTTCCAATTTGGAAGGCTGCATTCACGGTGCCTTGAAGCTACATGAAATCCCTGCTGTTGACAGGCCTGGGAACCCTGTAGGAATGCTTCTGGGAAGAAACTGAGTTTGGTCGGTCTAAACCAGGCGCTTCCATGGCCGCCGTGGTGGTCAGCCTGACAAGCTCTAGAAGTCAAGAGAAACTCAACGTGAGAACTTGCCTCCAGGTTAGGCCCTGAGTAGCCGGGCAGAAAGGGAGGCATGCAGCTGTTTCCACGAGTTCTTAGTAGCTCTGCGCCTTTACTTTCAGGGAAGTACCCTTCTGAGGACTCGTAGGCCCCTCTGGTTTGCATCCATTTTCCTCCATTGTCAGTGAGTATCTCCAGACCCCGGTGGACCAGCTGAGCAACATCGAGGCCCAGTGGTCTTCCCCTCCGATGCCCTGCGTGCGTGCCGAGTGATGGGCAACACACTGCGCGTTCCTTGAGGAGAGCTCTATTTCCAGAGCCCTCAAACAGCTTCAGGACACGATTTCTGGTGTGTCCGAAGCTCCCAGGAAATACCGGTTGCCGCCCTTGTGTGAGCTGCCAAGAGAAAACACTCTGCTTTGCATACTTCGCGGACCTCGTACCTGAAGTCACTCAGCTCGAGGAGAAAGTCAGCATCTTACAAAGCTGTGTCGCTAACGGGACACTCAGTGTGAGCACATCCCTGTAGGTTAAGGCCGGAATTGCCCTGCAGAAACGGAGGCGTGCAGCACTTTCCATGAGGCCGTAGCCTCTGCTCTGCATATCTTTTATGGCAGTAGAGTTTTCCGGACACGTAGGAAAATCGCGTGGGCTCCCTGTTCCTAGCTGGAACACAGACTAACCCCAGGACCCCTTAGGTCTCCTAAGCAACATCCAGCCCCGTAGCCCTTTGGAGCCACTCTCTCTACGCCGAGGGTAGGGAAACGCACAGCAGTCTCCACCGAAGCAGCTTAATTTCCCCATCACACCCACACGTTCACGAACAGAATTTTGGCACGTCTCACAGGCCTTGAGGTCTTACGCCTTGCCCTAGTCTGACCTGCACTGAGAGCACCCTCGGCCTCGCATTCCACCTAGGACCTCCTGCCTGAAGTCACCGTGCCTCCAGAAGAAAGTCCCCTTGCGTTCTTACTGCAATTTCAGTCCGCTTCTTGCGGTGGCAATGCAGGCTTCTGAATAGCCACAGGCCCCAGAGGAGTAGCTTGGGCGTTCCTTGGTTGAGGCAGTCCACTTGATGCACAAACCCCTGCTTCGAGAAGCTGATTCAGGCAAGCAAACACAAGGGGCCATGTGTCTCTTTTGACTTGTTAGAAACAACAGCAACGTATGCTGCGTTTGCGCATGAAATCGGGGGCCTGATTTAAACATCCTCGCTTTCCAATTTGGAAGGCTGCATTCACGGTGCGTTGAAGCTACCTGAAATCCCTGCTGTTGACAGGCCTGGGAACCCTGTAGGAATGCTTCTGGGAAGGAACTGAGTTTGCTCGGTCTAAACCAGGTGCTTCCATGGCCGCCGTGGTGGTCAGCCTGACAAGCTCTAGAAGTCAAGAGAAACTCAACGTGAGAACTTCCCTCCAGGTTAGGCCCTGAGTAGCCAGGCAGAAAGGGAGGCATGCAGCTGTTTCCACGAGTTCTTAGTAGCTCTTCGCCTTTACTTTCAGGGAAGTACCCTTCTGAGGACTCGTAGGCCCCTCTGGTTTGCATCCATTTTCCTCCATTGACAGTGAGTATCTCCAGACCCCGGTGGACCAGCTGAGCAACATCGAGGCCCAGTGGTCTTCCCCTCCGATGCCCTGCGTGCGTGCCGAGTGATGGGCAACACACTGCGCGTTCCTTGAGGAGAGCTCTATTTCCAGAGCCCTCAAACAGCTTCAGGACACGATTTCTGGTGTGTCCGAAGCGCCCAGGAAATACCGGTTGCCGCCCTTGTATGAGCTGCCAAGAGAAAACACTCTGCTTTGCATACTTCGCGGACCTCGTACCTGAAGTCACTCAGCTCGAGGAGAAAGTCAGCATCTTTCAAAGCTGTGTCGCTAAGGGGACACTCAGTGTGAGCACATGCCTGTAGGTTAAGGCCGGACTTGCCCTGCAGAAACGGAGGCGTGCAGCACTTTCCATGAGGCCATAGCCTCTGCTCTGCATATCTTTTATGGCAGTAGAGTTTTCCGGACACGTAGGAAAATCGCGTGGGCTCCCTGTTCCCGGCTGGAACACAGACTAATCCCAGGACCCCTTAGGTCTCCTAAGCAACATCCAGCCCCGTAGCCCTTTGGAGCCACTCTCTCTACGCCGAGGGTACGGAAACGCACAGCAGTCTCCACCGAAGCAGCTTAATTTCCCCATCACACCCACACGTTCACGAACAGAATTTTGGCACGTCTCACAGGCCTTGAGGTCTTACGCTTTGCCCTAGTCTGACCTGCACTGAGAGCACCCTCGGCCTCGCATTCCACCTAGGACCTCCTGCCTGAAGTCACCGTGCCTCCAGAAGAAAGTCCCCTTGCGTTCTTACTGCAATTTCAGTCCGCTTCTTGCGGTGGCAATGCAGGCTTCTGAATAGCCACAGGCCCCAGAGGAGTAGGTAGGGCGTTCCTTGGTTGAGGCAGTCCACTTGATGCACAAACCCCTGCTTCGAGAAGCTGATTCAGGCAAGCAAACACAAGGGGCCATGTGTCTCTTTTGACTTGTTAGAAACAAGAGCAATATATGCTGCGTTTGCGCATGAAATCGGGGGCCTGATTTAAACATCCTCGCTTTCCAATTTGGAAGGCCGCATTCACGGTGCGTTGAAGCTACCTGAAATCCCTGCTGTTGACAGGCCTGGGAACCCTGTAGGAATGCTTCTGGGAAGAAACTGAGTTTGCTCGGTCTAAACCAGGTGCTTCCATGGCCGCCGTGGTGGTCAGCCTGACAAGCTCTAGAAGTCAAGAGAAACTCAACGTGAGAACTTGCCTCCAGGTTAGGCCCTGAGTAGCCGGGCAGAAAGGGAGGCATGCAGCTGTTTCCACGAGTTCTTAGTAGCTCTTCGCCTTTACTTTCAGGGAAGTACCCTTCTGAGGACTCGTAGGCCCCTCTGGTTTGCATCCATTTTCCTCCATTGTCAGTGAGTATCTCCAGACCCCGGTGGACCAGCTGAGCAACATCGAGGCCCAGTGGTCTTCCCGTCCGATGCCCTGCGTGCGTGCCGAGTGATGGGCAACACACTGCGCGTTCCTTGAGGAGAGCTCTATTTCCAGAGCCCTCAAACAGCTTCAGGACACGATTTCTGGTGTGTCCGAAGCGCCCAGGAAATACCGGTTGCCGCCCTTGTGTGAGCTGCCAAGAGAAAACACTGTGCTTTGCACACTTCGCGGACCTCGTACCTGAAGTCACTCAGCTCGAGGAGAAAGTCAGCATCTTTCAAAGCTGTGTCGCTAACGGGACACTCAGTGTGAGCACATGCCTGTAGGTTGAGGCCGGAATTGCCCTGCAGAAACGGAGGCGTGCAGCACTTTCCATGAGGCCGTAGCCTCTGCTCTGCATATCTTTTATGGCAGTAGAGTTTTCCGGACACGTAGGAAAATCGCGTGGGCTCCCTGTTCCTAGCTGGAACACAGACTAACCCCAGGACCCCTTAGGTCTCCTAAGCAACATCCAGCCCCGTAGCCCTTTGGAGCCACTCTCTCTACGCCGAGGGTAGGGAAACGCACAGCAGTCTCCACCGAAGCAGCTTAATTTCCCCATCACACCCACACGTTCACGAACAGAATTTTGGCACGTCTCACAGGCCTTGAGGTCTTACGCCTTGCCCTAGTCTGACCTGCACTGAGAGCACCCTCGGCCTCGCATTCCACCTAGGACCTCCTGCCTGAAGTCACCGTGCCTCCAGAAGAAAGTCCCCTTGCGTTCTTACTGCAATTTCAGTCCGCTTCTTGCGGTGGCAATGCAGGCTTCTGAATAGCCACAGGCCCCAGAGGAGTAGCTTGGGCGTTCCTTGGTTGAGGCAGTCCACTTGATGCACAAACCCCTGCTTCGAGAAGCTGATTCAGGCAAGCAAACACAAGGGGCCATGTGTCTCTTTTGACTTGTTAGAAACAACAGCAACGTATGCTGCGTTTGCGCATGAAATCGGGGGCCTGATTTAAACATCCTCGCTTTCCAATTTGGAAGGCTGCATTCACGGTGCGTTGAAGCTACCTGAAATCCCTGCTGTTGACAGGCCTGGGAACCCTGTAGGAATGCTTCTGGGAAGGAACTGAGTTTGCTCGGTCTAAACCAGGTGCTTCCATGGCCGCCGTGGTGGTCAGCCTGACAAGCTCTAGAAGTCAAGAGAAACTCAACGTGAGAACTTCCCTCCAGGTTAGGCCCTGAGTAGCCAGGCAGAAAGGGAGGCATGCAGCTGTTTCCACGAGTTCTTAGTAGCTCTTCGCCTTTACTTTCAGGGAAGTACCCTTCTGAGGACTCGTAGGCCCCTCTGGTTTGCATCCATTTTCCTCCATTGACAGTGAGTATCTCCAGACCCCGGTGGACCAGCTGAGCAACATCGAGGCCCAGTGGTCTTCCCCTCCGATGCCCTGCGTGCGTGCCGAGTGATGGGCAACACACTGCGCGTTCCTTGAGGAGAGCTCTATTTCCAGAGCCCTCAAACAGCTTCAGGACACGATTTCTGGTGTGTCCGAAGCGCCCAGGAAATACCGGTTGCCGCCCTTGTATGAGCTGCCAAGAGAAAACACTCTGCTTTGCATACTTCGCGGACCTCGTACCTGAAGTCACTCAGCTCGAGGAGAAAGTCAGCATCTTTCAAAGCTGTGTCGCTAAGGGGACACTCAGTGTGAGCACATGCCTGTAGGTTAAGGCCGGACTTGCCCTGCAGAAACGGAGGCGTGCAGCACTTTCCATGAGGCCATAGCCTCTGCTCTGCATATCTTTTATGGCAGTAGAGTTTTCCGGACACGTAGGAAAATCGCGTGGGCTCCCTGTTCCCGGCTGGAACACAGACTAATCCCAGGACCCCTTAGGTCTCCTAAGCAACATCCAGCCCCGTAGCCCTTTGGAGCCACTCTCTCTACGCCGAGGGTACGGAAACGCACAGCAGTCTCCACCGAAGCAGCTTAATTTCCCCATCACACCCACACGTTCACGAACAGAATTTTGGCACGTCTCACAGGCCTTGAGGTCTTACGCTTTGCCCTAGTCTGACCTGCACTGAGAGCACCCTCGGCCTCGCATTCCACCTAGGACCTCCTGCCTGAAGTCACCGTGCCTCCAGAAGAAAGTCCCCTTGCGTTCTTACTGCAATTTCAGTCCGCTTCTTGCGGTGGCAATGCAGGCTTCTGAATAGCCACAGGCCCCAGAGGAGTAGGTAGGGCGTTCCTTGGTTGAGGCAGTCCACTTGATGCACAAACCCCTGCTTCGAGAAGCTGATTCAGGCAAGCAAACACAAGGGGCCATGTGTCTCTTTTGACTTGTTAGAAACAAGAGCAATATATGCTGCGTTTGCGCATGAAATCGGGGGCCTGATTTAAACATCCTCGCTTTCCAATTTGGAAGGCCGCATTCACGGTGCGTTGAAGCTACCTGAAATCCCTGCTGTTGACAGGCCTGGGAACCCTGTAGGAATGCTTCTGGGAAGAAACTGAGTTTGCTCGGTCTAAACCAGGTGCTTCCATGGCCGCCGTGGTGGTCAGCCTGACAAGCTCTAGAAGTCAAGAGAAACTCAACGTGAGAACTTGCCTCCAGGTTAGGCCCTGAGTAGCCGGGCAGAAAGGGAGGCATGCAGCTGTTTCCACGAGTTCTTAGTAGCTCTTCGCCTTTACTTTCAGGGAAGTACCCTTCTGAGGACTCGTAGGCCCCTCTGGGTTGCATCCATTTTCCTCCATTGTCAGTGAGTATCTCCAGACCCCGGTGGACCAGCTGAGCAACATCGAGGCCCAGTGGTCTTCCCGTCCGATGCCCTGCGTGCGTGCCGAGTGATGGGCAACACACTGCGCGTTCCTTGAGGAGAGCTCTATTTCCAGAGCCCTCAAACAGCTTCAGGACACGATTTCTGGTGTGTCCGAAGCGCCCAGGAAATACCGGTTGCCGCCCTTGTGTGAGCTGCCAAGAGAAAACACTGTGCTTTGCACACTTCGCGGACCTCGTACCTGAAGTCACTCAGCTCGAGGAGAAAGTCAGCATCTTTCAAAGCTGTGTCGCTAACGGGACACTCAGTGTGAGCACATGCCTGTAGGTTGAGGCCGGAATTGCCCTGCAGAAACGGAGGCGTGCAGCACTTTCCATGAGGCCGTAGCCTCTGCTCTGCATATCTTTTATGGCAGTAGAGTTTTCCGGACACGTAGGAAAATCGCGTGGGCTCCCTGTTCCTAGCTGGAACACAGACTAACCCCAGGACCCCTTAGGTCTCCTAAGCAACATCCAGCCCCGTAGCCCTTTGGAGCCACTCTCTCTACGCCGAGGGTAGGGAAACGCACAGCAGTCTCCACCGAAGCAGCTTAATTTCCCCATCACACCCACACGTTCACGAACAGAATTTTGGCACGTCTCACAGGACTTGAGGTCTTACGCCTTGCCCTAGTCTGACCTGCACTGAGAGCACCCTCGGCCTCGCATTCCATCTAGGACCTCCTGCCTGAAGTCACCGTGCCTCCAGAATAAAGTCCCCTTGTGTTCTTACTGCAATTTCAGTCCGCTTCTTGCGGTGGCAATGCAGGCTTCTGAATAGCAACAGGCCCCAGAGGAGTAGCTAGGGCGTTCCTTGGTTGAGGCAGTCCACTGGATGCACAAACCCCTGCTTCGAGAAGCTGATTCAGGCAAGCAAACACAAGGGGCCATGTGTCTCTTTTGACTTGTTAGAAACAACAGCAATGTATGCTGCGTTTGCGCATGAAATCGGGGGCCTGATTTAAACATCCTCGCTTTCCAATTTGGAAGGCTGCATTCACGGTGCGTTGAAGCTACCTGAAATCCCTGCTGTTGACAGGCCTGGGAACCCTGTAGGAATGCTTCTGGGAAGAAACTGAGTTTGCTCGGTCTAAACCAGGTGCTTCCATGGCCGCCGTGGTGGTCAGCCTGACAAGCTCTAGAAGTCAAGAGAAACTCAACGTGAGAACTTGCCTCCAGGTTAGGCCCTGAGTAGCCGGGCAGAAAGGGAGGCATGCAGCTGTTTCCACGAGTTCTTAGTAGCTCTTCGCCTTTACTTTCAGGGAAGTACCCTTCTGAGGACACGTAGGCCCCTCTGGTTTGCATCCATTTTCCTCCATTGTCAGTGAGTATCTCCAGACCCCGGTGGACCAGCTGAGCAACATCGAGGCCCAGTGGTATTCCCCTCCGATGCCCTCCGTGCGTGCCGAGTGATGGGCAACACACTGCGCGTTCCTTGAGGAGAGCTCTATTTCCAGAGCCCTCAAACAGCTTCAGGACACGATTTCTGGTGTGTCCGAAGCGCCCAGGAAATACCGGTTGCCGCCCTTGTGTGAGCTGCCAAGAGAAAACACTCTGGTTTGCATACTTCGCGGACCTCGTACCTGAAGTCACTCAGCTCGAGAAGAAAGTCAGCATCTTTCAAAGCTGTGTCGCTAATGGGACACTCAGTGTGAGCACATGCCTGTAGGTTAAGGCCGGACTTGCCCTGCAGAAACGGAGGCGTGCAGCACTTTCCATGAGGCCATAGCCTCTGCTCTGCATATCTTTTATGGCAGTAGAGTTTTCCGGACACGTAGGAAAATCGCGTGGGCTCCCTGTTCCCGGCTGGAACACAGACTAATCCCAGGACCCCTTAGGTCTCCTAAGCAACATCCAGCCCCGTAGCCCTTTGGAGCCACTCTCTCTACGCCGAGGGTAGGGAAACGCACAGCAGTCTCCACCGAAGCAGCTTAATTTCCCCATCACACCCACACATTCACGAACAGAATTTTGGCACGTCTCACAGGCCTTGAGGTCTTACGTCTTGCCCTAGTCTGAGCTGCACTGAGAGGACCCTCGACCTCGCATTCCATCTAGGACCTCTTGCCTGAAATCACTGTGCCTCCAGAAGAAAGTCCCCTTGCGTTCTTACTGCAATTTCAGTCCACTTCTTGCGGTGGCAATGCAGGCTACTGAATAGCCACAGCCCCCCGAGGAGTAGCTAGGGCGTTCCTTGGTTGAGGCAGTCCACTTTATGCGCAACCCCCTTTTTCTAGAAGCTGATTCAGGCAAGCAAACACAAGGGGCCATGTGTCTCTTTTGACTTGTTAGAAACAACAGCAATGTATGCTGTGTTTGCGCCTGAAATCGGGGGCCTGATTTAAACATCCTCGCTTTCCAATTTGGAAGGCTGCATTCACGGTGCCTTGAAGCTACCTGAAATCCCTGCTGTTGACAGGCCTGGGAACCCTGTAGGAATGCTTCTGGGAAGAAACTGAATTTGGTCGGTCTAAACCAGGTGCTTCCATGGCCGCCGTGATGGTCAGCCTGACAAGCTCTAGAATTCAAGAGAAACTCAACGTGAGAACTTGCCTCCAGGTTAGGCCCTGAGTAGCCGGGCAGAAAGGGAGGCATGCAGCTGTTTCCACGAGTTCTTAGTAGCTCTTCGCCTTTACTTTCAGGGAAGTACCCTTCTGAGGACTCGTAGGCCCCTCTGGTTTGCATCCATTTTCATCCATTGTCAGTGAGTATCTCCAGATACCGGTGGACCAGCTGAGCAACATCGAGGCCCAGTGGTCTTCCCCTCCGATGCACTCCGTGCGTGCCGAGTGATGGGTAACACACAGCGTGTTCCTTGAGGAGAGCTCTATTTCCAGAGCCCTCAAACAGCTTCAGGACACGATTTCTGGTGTGTCCGAAGCGCCCAGGAAATACCGTTTGCCGCCCTTGTGTGAGCTGCCAAGAGAAAACACTCTGCATACTTCGCGGACCTCGTACCTGAAGTCACTCAGCTCGAGGAGAAAGTCAGCATCTTTCAAAGCTGTGTCGCTAACGGGACACTCAGTGTGAGCACATGCCTGTAGGTTAAGGCCGGACTTGCCCTGCAGAAACGGAGGCGTGCAGCACTTTCCATGAGGCTGTAGCCTCTGCTCTGCATATCTTTTATGGCAGTAGAGTTTTCCGGACACCTAGGAAAATCGCGTGGGCTCCCTGGTCCCGGCTGGAACACAGACTAACCGTAGGACCCCCTAGGTCTACTAAGCAACATCCAGCCCCGTAGCCCTTTGGAACCAACTCTCTCTACGCCGAGGGTAGGGAAACGCACAGCAGTCTCCACCGAAGCAGCTTAATTTCCCCATCACACCCACACGTTCATGAACAGAATTTTGGCACGTCTCACAGGCCTTGAGGTCTTACGCCTTGCCCTAGTCTGACCTGCACTGATAGCACCCTCGGCCTTGCATTTCATCTAGGACCTCCTGCCTGAACTCACCGTGCCTCCAGAAGAAACTCCCTTTGCGTTCTTACTGCAATTTCAGTCCGGTTCTTGCGATGGCAATGCAGGCTTCTGAATAGCAGCAGGCCCCAGAAGAGTAGCTAGGGAGTTCCTTGGTTGAGGCAGTCCACTTGATGCACAACCCCCTGCTTCGAGAAGCTGATTCAGGCAAGCAAACACAAGGGGCCATGTGTCTCTTTTGACTTGTTAGAAACAACAGCAATGTATGCTGCGTTTGCGCATGAAATCGGGGGCCTGATTTAAACATCCTCGCTTTCCAATTTGGAAGGCTGCATTCACGGTGCCTTGAAGCTACCTGAAATCCCTGCTGTTGACAGGCCTGGGAACCCTGTAGGAATGCTTCTGGGAAGAAACTGAGTTTGGTCGGTCTAAACCAGGTGCTTCCATGGCCGCCGTGGTGGTCAGCCTGACAAGCTCTAGAAGTAAAGAGAAACTCAACGTGAGAACTTGCCTCCAGGTTAGGCCCTGAGTAGCCGGGCAGAAAGGGAGGCATGCAGCTGTTTCCACGAGTTCTTAGTAGCTCTTCGCCTTTACTTTCAGGGAAGTACCCTTCTGAGGACTCGTAGGCCCCTCTGGTTTGCATCCATTTTCCTCCATTGTCAGTGAGTATCTCCAGACCCCGGTGGACCAGCTGAGCAACATCGAGGCCCAGTGGTCTTCCCCTCGGATGCCCTCCGTGCGTGCCGAGTGATGGGCAACACACTGCGCGTTCCTTGAGGAGAGCTCTATTTCCAGAGCCCTCAAACAGCTTCAGGACACGATTTCTGGTGTGTCCGAAGCACCCAGGAAATACCGGTTGCCGCCCTTGTGTGAGCTGCCAAGAGAAAACACTCTGCTTTGCATACTTCGCGGACCTCGTACCTGAAGTCACTCAGCTCGAGGAGAAAGTCAGCATCTTTCAAAGCTGTGTCGCTAACGGGACACTCAGTGTGAGCACATGCCTGTAGGTTAAGGCCGGACTTGCCCTGCAGAAACGGAGGCGTGCAGCCCTTTCCATGAGGCCGTAGCCTCTGCTCTGCATATCTTTTTTTTTTTTTTTTTTTTTTTTTTTGCATATCTTTTATGGCATTAGAGTTTTCCGGACACCTAGGAAAATCGCGTGGGCTCCCTGTTCCCGGCTGGAACACAGACTAACCCCAGGACCCCCTAGGTCTCCTAAGCAACATCCAGCCCCGTAGCCCTTTGGAACCAACTCTCTCTACGCCGAGGGTAGGGAAACGCACAGCAGTCTCCACCGAAGCACCTTAATTTCCCCATCACACCCACACATTCACGAACAGAATTTTGGCACGTCTCACAGGCCTTGAGGTCTTACGCCTTGCCCTAGTCTGAGCTGCACTGAGAGGACCCTCGACCTCGCATTCCATCTAGGACCTCTTGCCTGAAATCACTGTGCCTCCAAAAGAAAGTCCCCTTGCGTTTTTACTGCAATTTCAGTCCGCTTCTTGCGGTGGCAATGCAGGCTTCTGAATAGCCACAGCCCCCCGAGGAGTAGCTAGGGCGTTCCTTGGTTGAGGCAGTCCACTTGATGCACAACCCCCTGCTTCGAGAAGCTGATTCAGGCAAGCAAACACAAGGGGCCATGTGTCTCTTTTGACTTGTTAGAAACAACAGCAATGTATGCTGTGTTTGCGCATGAAATCGGGGGCCTGATTTAAACATCCTCGCTTTCCAATTTGGAAGGCTGCATTCACGGTGCCTTGAAGCTACCTGAAATCCCTGCTGTTGACAGGCCTGGGAACCCTGTAGGAATGCTTCTGGGAAGAAACTGAGTTTGCTCGGTCTAAACCAGGTGCTTCCATGGCCGCCGTGATGGTCAGCCTGACAAGCTCTAGAATTCAAGAGAAACTCAACGTGAGAACTTGCCTCCAGGTTAGGCCCTGAGTAGCCGGGCAGAAAGGGAGGCATGCAGCTGTTTCCACGAGTTCTTAGTAGCTCTTCGCCTTTACTTTCAGGGAAGTACCCTTCTGAGGACTCGTAGGCCCCTCTGGTTTGCATCCATTTTCCTCCATTGTCAGTGAGTATCTCCAGACCCCGGTGGACCAGCTGAGCAACATCGAGGTCCAGTGGTCTTCCCCTCCGATGCCCTGCGTGCGTGCAGAGTGATGGGCAACACACTGCGCGTTCCTAGAGGAGAGCTCTATTTCCAGAGCCCTCTAACAGCTTCAGGACACGAATTCTGGTGTGTCCGAAGCGCCCAGGAAATACCGGTTGCCGCCCTTGTGTGAGCTGCCAAGAGAAAACACTCTGCTTTGCATACTTCGCGGACCTCGTACCTGAAGTCACTCAGCTCGAGGAGAAAGTCAGCATCTTTCAAAGCTGTGTCGCTAACGGGACACTCAGTGTGAGCACATCCCTGTAGGTTAAGGCCGGAATTGCCCTGCAGAAACGGAGGCGTGCAGCACTTTCCATGAGGCCGTAGCCTCTGCTCTGCATATCTTTTATGGCAGTAGAGTTTTCCGGACACGTAGGAAAATCGCGTGGGCTCCCTGTTCCTAGCTGGAACACAGACTAACCCCAGGACCCCTTAGGTCTCCTAAGCAACATCCAGCCCCGTAGCCCTTTGGAGCCAATCTCTCTACGCCGAGGGAAGGGAAACGCACAGCAGTCTCCACCGAAGCAGCTTAATTTCCCCATCACACCCACACGTTCACGAACAGAATTTTGGCACGTCTCACAGGCCTTGAGGTCTTACGCCTTGCCTTAGTCTGACCTGCACTGAGAGCACCCTCGGCCTCGCATTCCATCTAGGACCACCTGCCTGAAGTCACCGTGCCTCCAGAAGAAAGTCCCCTTGTGTTCTTACTGCAATTTCAGTCCGCTTCTTGCGATGGCAATGCAGGCTTCTGAATAGCCACAGGCCCCAGAGGAGTAGCTAGGGCGTTCCTTGGTTGAGGCAGTCCACTTGATGCACAACCCCCTGCTTCGAGAAGCTGATTCAGGCAAGCAAACACAAGGGGCCATGTGTCTCTTCTGACTTGTTAGAAACAACAGCAATGTATGCTGCGTTTGCGCATGAAATCGGGGGCCTGATTTAAACATCCTCGCTTTCCCATTTGGAAGGCTGCATTCACGGTGCGTTGAAGCTACCTGAAATCCCTGCTGTTGACAGGCCTGGGAACCCTGTAGGAATGCTTCTGGGAAGAAACTGAGTTTGCTCGGTCTAAACCAGGTGCTTCCATGGCCGCCGTGGTGGTCAGCCTGACAAGCTCTAGAAGTCAAGAGAAACTCAACGTGAGAACTTGCCTCCAGGTTAGGTCCTGAGTAGCCGGGCAGAAAGGGAGGCATGCAGCTGTTTCCACGAGTTCTTAGTAGCTCTTCGCCTTTACTTTCAGGGAAGTACCCTTCTGAGGACTCGTAGGCCCCTCTGGTTTGCATCCATTTTCCTCCATTGTCAGTGAGTATCTCCAGACCCCGGTGGACCAGCTGAGCAACATCGAGGTCCAGTGGTCTTCCCCTCCGATGCCCTGCGTGCGTGCAGAGTGATGGGCAACACACTGCGCGTTCCTAGAGGAGAGCTCTATTTCCAGAGCCCTCAAACAGCTTCAGGACACGAATTCTGGTGTGTCCGAAGCGCCCAGGAAATACCGGTTGCCGCCCTTGTGTGAGCTGCCAAGAGAAAACACTCTGCTTTGCATACTTCGCGGACCTCGTACCTGAAGTCACTCAGCTCGAGGAGAAAGTCAGCATCTTTCAAAGCTGTGTCGCTAACGGGACACTCAGTGTGAGCACATGCCTGTAGCTTAAGGCCGGACTTGCCCTGCAGAAACGGAGGCGTGCAGCCCTTTCCATGAGGCCGTAGCCTCTGCTCTGCATATCTTTTATGGCAGTAGAGTTTTCCAGACACCTAGGAAAATCGCGTGGGCTCCCTGTTCCCGGCTGGAACACAGACTAACCCCAGAACCCCTTAGGTCTCCTAAGCAACATCCAGCCCCGTAGCCCTTTGGAGCCACTCTCTCTACGCCGAGGGTAGGGAAACGCACAGCAGTCTCCACCGAAGCAGCTTAATTTCCCCATCACACCCACACGTTCACGAACAGAATTTTGGCACGTCTCACAGTCCTTGAGGTCTTACGCCTTGCCCTAGTCTGACCTGCACTGAGAGCACCCTCGGCCTCGCATTCCACCTAGGACCTCCTGCCTGAAGTCACCGTGCCTCCAGAAGAAAGTCCCCTTGCGTTCTTACTGCAATTTCAGTCTGCTTCTTGCGGTGGCAATGCAGGCTTCTGAATAGCCACAGGCCCCAGAGGAGTAGCTTGGGCGTTCCTTGGTTGAGGCAGTCCACTTGATGCACAAACCCCTGCTTCGAGAAGCTGATTCAGGCAAGCAAACACAAGGGGCCATGTGTCTCTTTTGACTTGTTAGAAACAACAGCAACGTATGCTGCGTTTGCGCATGAAATCGGGGGCCTGATTTAAACATCCTCGCTTTCCAATTTGGAAGGCTGCATTCACGGTGCGTTGAAGCTACCTGAAATCCCTGCTGTTGACAGGCCTGGGAACCCTGTAGGAATGCTTCTGGGAAGGAACTGGTTTGCTCGGTCTAAACCAGGTGCTTCCATGGCCGCCGTGGTGGTCAGCCTGACAAGCTCTAGAAGTCAAGAGAAACTCAACGTGAGAACTTCCCTCCAGGTTAGGCCCTGAGTAGCCGGGCAGAAAGGGAGGCATGCAGCTGTTTCCACGAGTTCTTAGTAGCTCTTCGCCTTTACTTTCAGGGAAGTACCCTTCTGAGGACTCGTAGGCCCCTCTGGTTTGCATCCATTTTCCTCCATTGTCTGTGAGTATCTCCAGACCCCGGTGGACCAGCTGAGCAACATCGAGGCCCAGTGGTCTTCCCCTCCGATGCCCTGCGTGCGTGCCGAGTGATGGGAAACACACTGCGCGTTCCTTGAGGAGAGCTCTATTTCCAGAGCCCTCAAACAGCTTCAGGACACGATTTCTGGTGTGTCCGAAGCGCCCAGGAAATACCGGTTGCCGCCCTTGTATGAGCTGCCAAGAGAAAACACTCTGCTTTGCATACTTCGCGGACCTCGTACCTGAAGTCACTCAGCTCGAGGAGAAAGTCAGCATCTTTCAAAGCTGTGTCGCTAACGGGACACTCAGTGTGAGCACATGCCTGTAGGTTAAGGCCGGACTTGCCCTGCAGAAACGGAGGCGTGCAGCACTTTCCATGAGGCCATAGCCTCTGCTCTGCATATCTTTTATGGCAGTAGAGTTTTCCGGAGACGTAGGAAAATCGCGTGGGCTCCCTGTTCCCGGCTGGAACACAGACTAATCCCAGGACCCCTTAGGTCTCCTAAGCAACATCCAGCCCCGTAGCCCTTTGGAGCCACTCTCTCTACGCCGAGGGTAGGGAAACGCACAGCAGTCCCCACCGAAGCAGCTTAATTTCCCCATCACACCCACACGTTCACGAACAGAATTTTGGCACGTCTCACAGGCCTTGAGGTCTTACGCTTTGCCCTAGTCTGACCTGCACTGAGAGCACCCTCGGCCTCGCATTCCACCTAGGACCTCCTGCCTGAAGTCACCGTGCCTCCAGAAGAAAGTCCCCTTGCGTTCTTACTGCAATTTCAGTCCGATTCTTGCGGTGGCAATGCAGGCTTCTGAATAGCCACAGGCCCCAGAGGAGTAGGTAGGGCGTTCCTTGGTTGAGGCAGTCCACTTGATGCACAAACCCCTGCTTCGAGAAGCTGATTCAGGCAAGCAAACACAAGGGGCCATGTGTCTCTTTTGACTTGTTAGAAACAAGAGCAATGTATGCTGCGTTTGCGCATGAAATCGGGGGCCTGATTTAAACATCCTCGCTTTCCAATTTGGAAGGCCGCATTCACGGTGCGTTGAAGCTACCTGAAATCCCTGCTGTTGACAGGCCTGGGAACCCTGTAGGAATGCTTCTGGGAAGAAACTGAGTTTGCTCGGTCTAAACCAGGTGCTTCCATGGCCGCCGTGGTGGTCAGCCTGACAAGCTCTAGAAGTCAAGAGAAACTCAACGTGAGAACTTGCCTCCAGGTTAGGCCCTGAGTAGCCGGGCAGAAAGGGAGGCATGCAGCTGTTTCCACGAGTTCTTAGTAGCTCTTCGCCTTTACTTTCAGGGAAGTACCCTTCTGAGGACTCGTAGGCCCCTCTGGTTTGCATCCATTTTCCTCCATTGTCAGTGAGTATCTCCAGACCCCGGTGGACCAGCTGAGCAACATCGAGGCCCAGTGGTCCTCCCGTCCGATGCCCTGCGTGCGTGCCGAGTGATGGGCAAAACACTGCGCGTTCCTTGAGGAGAGCTCTATTTCCAGAGCCCTCAAACAGCTTCAGGACACGATTTCTGGTGTGTCCGAAGCGCCCAGGAAATACCGGTTGCCGCCCTTGTGTGAGCTGCCAAGAGAAAACACTGTGCTTTGCACACTTCGCGGACCTCGTACCTGAAGTCACTCAGCTCGAGGAGAAAGTCAGCATCTTTCAAAGCTGTGTCGCTAACGGGACACTCAGTGTGAGCACATGCCTGTAGGTTAAGGCCGGAATTGCCCTGCAGAAACGGAGGCGTGCAGCACTTTCCATGAGGCCGTAGCCTCTGCTCTGCATATCTTTTATGGCAGTAGAGTTTTCCGGACACGTAGGAAAATCGCGTGGGCTCCCTGTTCCTAGCTGGAACACAGACTAACCCCAGGACCACTTAGGTCTCCTAAGCAACATCCAGCCCCGTAGCCCTTTGGAGCCAATCTCTCTACGCCGAGGGTAGGGAAACGCACAGCAGTCTCCACCGAAGCAGCTTAATTTCCCCATCACACCCACACGTTCACGAACAGAATTTTGGCACGTCTCACAGGCCTTGAGGTCTTACGCCTTGCCCTAGTCTGACCTGCACTGAGAGCACCCTCGGCCTCGCATTCCATCTAGGACCTCCTGCCTGAAGTCACCGTGCCTCCAGAATAAAGTCCCCTTGTGTTCTTACTGCAAGAATCAGCTTCTCGAAGCAGGGGTTTGTGCATCCAGTGGACTGCCTCAACCAAGGAACGCCTAGCTACTCCTCTGGGGCCTGTTGCTATTCAGAAGCCTGCATTGCCACCGCAAGAAACGGACTGAAATTGCAGTAAGAACACAAGGGGCCATGTGTCTCTTTTGACTTGTTAGAAACAACAGCAATGTATGCTGCGTTTGCGCATGAAATCGGGGGCCTGATTTAAACATCCTCGCTTTCCAATTTGGAAGGCCGCATTCACGGTGCGTTGAAGCTACCTGAAATCCCTGCTGTTGACAGGCCTGGGAACCCTGTAGGAATGCTTCTGGGAAGAAACTGAGTTTGCTCGGTCTAAACCAGGTGCTTCCATGGCCGCCGTGGTGGTCAGCCTGACAAGCTCTAGAAGTCAAGAGAAACTCAACGTGAGAACTTGCCTCCAGGTTAGGTCCTGAGTAGCCGGGCAGAAAGGGAGGCATGCAGCTGTTTCCACGAGTTCTTAGTAGCTCTTCGCCTTTACTTTCAGGGAAGTACCCTTCTGAGGACACGTAGGCCCCTCTGGTTTGCATCCATTTTCCTCCATTGTCAGTGAGTATCTCCAGACCCCGGTGGACCAGCTGAGCAACATCGAGGCCCAGTGGTATTCCCCTCCGATGCCCTCCGTGCGTGCCGAGTGATGGGCAACACACTGCGCGTTCCTTGAGGAGAGCTCTATTTCCAGAGCCCTCAAACAGCTTCAGGACACGATTTCTGGTGTGTCCGAAGCGCCCAGGAAATACCGGTTGCCGCCCTTGTGTGAGCTGCCAAGAGAAAACTCTCTGCTTTGCATACTTCGCGGACCTCGTACCTGAAGTCACTCAGCTCGAGAAGAAAGTCAGCATCTTTCAAAGCTGTGTCGCTAAAGGGACACTCAGTGTGAGCACATGCCTGTAGGTTAAGGCCGGACTTGCCGTGCAGAAACGGAGGCGTGCAGCACTTTCCATGAGGCCGTAGCCAAGCTCTGCATATCTTTTATGGCAGTAGAGTTTTCCAGACACCTAGGAAAATCGCGTGGGCTCCCTGGTCCCGGCTGGAACACAGACTAACCCCAGGACCCCCTAGGCCTACTAAGCAACATCCAGCCCCGTAGCCCTTTGGAACCAACTCTCTCTACGCCGAGGGTAGGGAAACGCACAGCAGTCTCCACCGAAGCAGCTTAATTTCACCATCACACCCACACGTTCAGGAACAGAACTTTGGCAGGTCTCAAAGGCCTTGAGGTCTTACGCCTTGCCCTAGTCTGACCTGCACTGAGAGCACCCTCGGCCTCGCATTCCATCTAGGACCTCCTGCCTGAAGTCACCGTGCCTCCAGAAGAAAGTCCCCTTGCGTTCTTACTGCAATTTCAGTCCGCTTCTTGCGGTGGCAATGCAGGCTTCTGAATAGCAACAGGCCCCAGAGGAGTAGCTAGGGCGTTCCTTGGTTGAGGCAGTCCACTTGATGCACAACCCCCTGCTTCGAGAAGCTGATTTAGGCAAGCAAACACAAGGGGCCATGTGTCTCTTTTGACATGTTAGAAACAACAGCAATGTATGCTGTGTTTGCGCCTGAAATCGGGGGCCTGATTTAAACATCCTCGCTTTCCAATTTGGAAGGCTGCATTCACGGTGCCTTGAAGCTACCTGAAATCCCTGCTGTTGACAGGCCTGGGAACCCTGTAGGAATGCTTCTGGGAAGAAACTGAGTTTGCTCGGTCTATACCAGGTGCTTCCATGGCCGCCGTGGTGGTCAGCCTGACAAGCTCTAGAAGTCAAGAGAAACTCAACGTGAGAACTTGCCTCCAGGTTAGCCCTGAGTAGCCAGGCAGAAAGGGAGGCATGCAGCAGTTTCCACGAGTTCTTAGTAGCTCTTCGCCTTTACTTTCAGGGAAGTACCCTTCTGAGGACTCGTAGGCCCCTCTGGTTTGCATCCATTTTCCTCCATTGTCAGTGAGCATCTCCAGACCCCGGTGGACCAGCTGAGTAACATCGAGACCCAGTGGTCTTCCCCTCCGATGCCCTCCGTGCGTGCCGAATGATGGGAAACACACTGCGCGTTCCTTGAGTCGAACTCTACTTCCAGAGCCCTCAAACAGCTTCAGGACACAATTTCTGGTGTGTCGGAAGCACCCTGGAAATACCGGTTGCCATCCTTGTGTGAGCTGCCAAGAGAAATCACTCTGCTTTGCATACTTCGCGGACCTCGAACCTGAAGTCACTCAGCTCGAGGAGAAAGTCAGCATCTTTCAAATCTGTGTCGCTAACGGGACACTCAGTGTGAGCACATGCCTGTAGGTTAAGGCCGGACTTGCCCTGCAGAAACGGAGGTGTGCAGCACTTTCCATGAGGCTGTAGCCTCTGCTCTGCATATCTTTGATGGCAGTAGAGTTTTCCGGACACTTAGGAAAATCGCGTGGGCTCCCTGGTCCCGGCTGGAACACAGACTAACCCCAGGAACCGCTAGGTCTACTAAGCAACATCCAGCCCCCTAGCCCTTTGGAACCAACTCTCTCTACGCCGAGGGTAGGGAAACGCACAGCAGTCTCCACCGAAGCAGCTTAATTTCACCATCACACCCACACGTTCAGGCACAGAATTTTGGCAGGTCTCAAAGGCCTTGAGGTCTTACGCCTTGCCCTAGTCTGACCTGCACTGAGAGCACCCTCGCCCTCGCATTTCATCTAGGACCTCCTGCCTGAAGTCACCGTGCCTCAAGAAGAAAGTCCCCTTGCATTCTTACTGCAATTTCAGTCTGCTTCTTGCGGTGGCAATGCAGGCTTCTGAATAGCAACAGGCCCCAGAGGAGTAGCTAGGGCGTTCCTTGGTTGAGGCAGTCCACTTGATGCACAACCCCCTGCTTCGAGAAGCTGATTCAGGCAAGCAAACACAAGGGGCCATGTGTCTCTTTTGACTTGTTAGAAACAACAGCAATGTATGCTGTGTTTGCGCCTGAAATCGGGGGCCTGATTTAAACATCCTCAGTTTCCAATTTGGAAGGCTGCATTCACGGTGCCTTGAAGCTACCTGAAATCCCTGCTGTTGACAGGCCTGGGAACCCTGTAGGAATGCTTCTGGGAAGAAACTGAGTTTGGTCGGTCTAAACCAGGTGCTTCCATGGCCGCCATGGTGGTCAGCCTGACAAGCTCTAGAAGTCAAGAGAAACTCAACGTGAGAACTTGCCTCCAGGTGAGGCCCTGAGTAGCCGGGCAGAAAGGGAGGCATGCAGCTGTTTCCACGAGTTCTTAGTAGCTCTTCGCCTTTACTTTCAGGGAAGTACCCTTCTGAGGACTCGTAGGCCCCTCTGATTTGCATCCATTTTCCTCTATTGTCAGTGAGCATCTCCAGACCCCGGTGGACCAGCTGAGCAACATCGAGGCCTAGTGGTCTTCCCCTCCGATGCCCCCCGTGCGTGCCGAGTGATGGGAAACACACTGCGCGTTCCTTGAGGAGAGCTCTATTTCCAGACCCCTCAAACAGCTTCAGGACACGATTTCTGGTGTATCGGAAGCACCCAGGAAATACCGGTTGCCGCCCTTGTGTGAGCTGCCAAGAGAAAACACTCTGCTTTGCATACTTCGCGGACCTCGTACCTGAAGTCACTCAGCTCGAGGAGAATGTCAGCATCTTTCAAAGCTGTGTCGCTAACGGGACACTCAGTGTGAGCACATGCCTGTAGGTTAAGGCCGGACTTGCCCTGCAGAAACGGAGGCGTGCAGCACTTTCCATGAGGCTGTAGCCTCTGCTCTGCATATCTTTGATGGCAGTAGAGTTTTCGGGACACCTAGGAAAATCGCGTGGGCTCCCTGGTCCCGGCTGGAACACAGACTAACCCCAGGACCCCCTAGGTCTACTAAGCAACATCCCGCCCCGTAGCCCTTTGGAACCAACTCTCTCTACGCCGAGGGTAGGGAAACGCACAGCAGTCTCCACCGAAGCAGCTTAATTTCCCCATCACACCCACACGTTCACGAACAGAATTTTGGCAGGTCTCAAAGGCCTTGAGGTCTTACGCCTTGCCCTAGTCTGAGCTGTACTGAGAGCACCCTCGGCCTCGCATTTCATCTAGGACCTCCTGCCTGAAGTCACCGTGCCTCCAGAAGAAAGTCCCCTTGCGTTCTTACTGCAATTTCAGTCCGGTTCTTGCGGTGGCAATGCAGGCTTCTGAATAGCAACAGGCCCCAGAGGAGTAGCTAGGGCGTTCCTTGGTTGAGGCAGTCCACTTGATGCACAACCCCCTGCTTCGAGAAGCTGATTCAGGCAAGCAAACACAAGGGGCCATGTGTCTCTTTTGACATGTTAGAAACAACAGCAATGTATGCTGTGTTTGCGCATGAAATCGGGGGCCTGATTTAAACATCCTCGCTTTCCAATTTGGAAGGCTGCATTCACGGTGCCTTGAAGCTACCTGAAATCCCTGCTGTTGACAGGCCTGGGAACCCTGTAGGAATGCTTCTGGGAAGAAACTGAGTTTGGTCGGTCTAAACCAGGTGCTTCCATGGCCTCCGTGGTGGTCAGCCTGACAAGCTCTAGAAGTCAAGAGAAACTCAACGTGAGAACTTGCCTCCAGGTTAGGCCCTGAGTAGCCGGGCAGAAAGGGAGGCATGCAGCTGTTTCCACGAGTTCTTAGTAGCTCTTCGCCTTTACTTTCAGGGAAGTACCCTTCTGAGGACTCGTAGGCCCCTCTGGTTTGCATCCATTTTCCTCCATTGTCAGTGAGTATCTCCAGACCCCGGTGGACCAGCTGAGCAACATCGAGGCCCAGTGGTCTTCCCCTCCGATGCCCTCCGTGCGTGCCGAGTGATGGGCAACACACTGCGCGTTCCTTGAGGAGAGCTCTATTTCCAGAGCCCTCAAACAGCTTCAGGACACGATTTCTGGTGTTTCGGAAGCGCCCAGGAAATACCGGTTGCCGCCCTTGTGTGAGCTGCCAAGAGAAAACACTCTGCTTTGCATACTTCGCGGACCTCGTACCTGAAGTCACTCAGCTCGAGGAGAAAGTCAGCATCTTTCAAAGCTGTGTCGCTAACGGGACACTCAGTGTGAGCACATGCCTGTAGGTTAAGGCCGGACTTGCCCTGCAGAAACCTAGGTGTGCAGCACTTTCCATGAGGCTGTAGCCTCTGCTCTGCATATCTTTGATGGCAGTAGAGTTTTCCGGACACCTAGGAAAATCGCGTGGGCTCCCTGTTCCCGGCTGGAACACAGACTAACCCCAGGACCCCCTAGGTCTACTAAGCAACATCCCGCCCCGTAGACCTTTGGAACCAACTCTCTCTACGCCGAGGGTAGGGAAACGCACAGCAGTCTCCACCGAAGCAGCTTAATTTCACCATCACACCCACACGTTCAGGCACAGAATTTTGGCAGGTCTCAAAGGCCTTGAGGTCTTACGCCTTGCCCTAGTCTGACCTGCACTGAGAGCACCCTCGGCCTCGCATTGCATGTAGGACCTCCCGCCTGAAGTCACCGTGCCTCCAGAAGAAAGTCCCCTTGCGTTCTTACTGCAATTTCAGTCTGCTTCTTGCGGTGGCAATGCAGGCTTCTGAATAGCAACAGGCCCCAGAGGAGTAGCTAGGGCGTTCCTTGGTTGAGGCAGTCCACTTGATGCACACACCCCTGCTTCGAGAAGCTGATTCAGGCAAGCAAACACAAGGGGCCATGTGTCTCTTTTGACTTGTTAGAAACAACAGCAATGTATGCTGTGTTTGCGCCTGAAATCGGGGGCCTGATTTAAACATCCTCGCTTTCCAATTTGGAAGGCTGCATTCACGGTGCCTTGAAGCTACCTGAAATCCCTGCTGTTGACAGGCCTGGGAACCCTGTAGGAATGCTTCTGGGAAGAAACTGAGTTTGGTCGGTCTAAACCAGGTGCTTCCATGGCCTCCGTGGTGGTCAGCCTGACAAGCTCTAGAAGTCAAGAGAAACGCAACGTGAGAACTTGCCTCCAGGTTAGGCCCTGAGTAGCCGGGCAGAAAGGCAGGCATGCATCTGTTTCCACGAGTTCTTAGCAGCTCTTCGCCTTTACTTTCAGGGAAGTACCCTTCTGAGGACTCGTAGGCCCCTCTGGTTTGCATCCATTTTCCTCCATTGTCAGTGAGTATCTCCAGACCCCGGTGGACCAGCTGAGCAACATCGAGGCCCAGTGGTCTTCCCCTCCGATGCCCTCCGTGCGTGCCAAGAGATGGGAAACACACTGCGCGTTCCTTGAGGAGAGCTCTATTTCCAGAGCCCTCAAACAGCTTCAGGACACGATTTCTGGTGTGTCCGAAGCGCCCAGGAAATACCGGTTGCCGCCCTTGTGTGAGCTGCCAAGAGAAAACACTCTGCTTTGCATATTTCGCGGACCTCGAACCTGAAGTCACTCAGCTCGAGGAGAAAGTCAGCATCTTTCAAAGCTGTGTCGCTAACGGACACTCAGTGTGAGCTCATGCCTGTAGGTTAAGGCCGGAATTGCCCTGCAGAAACGGAGGCGTGCAGCACTTTCCATGAGGCTGTAGCCTCTGCTCTGCATATCTTTATGGCAGTAGAGTTTTCCGGACACTTAGGAAAATCGCGTGGGCTCCCTGGTCCCGGCTGGAACACAGACTAACCCCAGGACCCCCTAGGTCTACTAAGCAACATCCAGCCCCCTAGCCCTTTGGAACCAACTCTCTCTACGCCGAGGGTAGGGAAACGCACAGCAGTCTCCACCGAAGCAGCTTAATTTCCCCATCACACCCACACGTTCACGAACAGAATTTTGGCACGTCTAGACAGGCCTTGAGGTCTTACGCCTTGCCCTAGTCTGACCTGCACTGAGAGCACCCTCGGCCTCGCATTTCATCTAGGACCTCCTGCCTGAAGTCACCGTGCCTCCAGAAGAAAGTCCCCTTGCGTTCTTACTGCAATTTCAGTCCGCTTCTTGCGGTGGCAATGCAGGCTTCTGAATAGCCACAGGCCCCAGAGGAGTACCTACAGCGTTCCGTGGTTGAGGCAGTCCACTTGATGCACAATCCCCTGCTTCGAGAAGCTGATTCAGGCAAGCAAACACAAGGGGCCATGTGTCTCTTTTGACATGTTAGAAAAAACAGCAATGTATGCTGTGTTTGCGCCTGAAATCGGGGGCCTGATTTAAACATCCTCGCTTTCCAATTTGGAAGGCTGCATTCACGGTGCCTTGAAGCTACCTGAAATCCCTGCTGTTGACAGGCCTGGGAACCCTGTAGGAATGCTTCTGGGAAGAAACTGAGTTTGCTCGGTCTATACCAGGTGCTTCCATGGCGGCCGTGGTGGTCAGCCTGACAAGCTCTAGAAGTCAAGAGAAACTCAACGTGAGAACTTGCCTAAAGGTTAGGCCCTGAGTAGCCAGGCAGAAAGGGAGGCATGCAGCTGTTTCCACGAGTTCTTAGTAGATCTTCGCCTTTACTTTCAGGGAAGTACCCTTCTGAGGACTCGTAGGCCCCTCTGGTTTGCATCCATTTTCCTCCATTGTCAGTGAGTATCTCCAGACCCCGGTGGACCAGCTGAGCAACATCGAGGCCCAGTGGTTTTCCCCTCGGATGCCCTCCGTGCGTGCCGAGTGATGGGCAACACACTGCGCGTTCCTTGAGGAGAGCTCTATTTCCAGAGCCCTCAAACAGCTTCAGGACACGATTTCTGGTGTGTCCGAAGCGCCCAGGAAATACCGGTTGCCGCCCTTGTGTGAGCTGCCCAGAGAAAACACTCTGCTTTGCATACTTCGCGGACCTCGTACCTGAAGTCACTCAGCTCGAGGAGAAAGTCAGCATCTCTCAAAGCTGTGTCGCTAACGGGACACTCAGTGTGAGCACATGCCTGTAGGTTAAGGCCGGACTTGCCCTGCAGAAACGGAGGCGTGCAGCACTTTCCATGAGGCCGTAGCCTCTGCTCTGCATATCTTTTATGGCAGTAGAGTTTTTCGGACACCTAGGAAAATCGCGTGGGCTCCCTGTTCCCGGCTGGAACACAGACTAACCCCAGGACCCCCTAGGTCTCCTAAGCAACATCCAGCCCCGTAGCCCTTTGGAGCCAACTCTCTCTACGCCGAGGGTAGGGAAACGCACAGCAGTCTCCACCGAAGCAGCTTAATTTCCCCATCACACCAACACGTTCACGAACAGAATTTTGGCACGTCTCACAGGCCTTGAGGTCTTACGCCTTGCCCTAGTCTGAGCTGCACTGAGAGGACCCTCGGCCTCGCATTCCATCTAGGACCTCCTGCCTGAAGTCACCGTGCCTCCAGAAGAAAGTCCCCTTGCGTTCTTACTGCAATTTCAGTCCGGTTCTTGCGGTGGCAATGCAGGCTTCTGAATAGCCACAGGCCCCAGAGGAGTAGCTAGGGCGTTCCTTGGTTGAGGCAGTCCTCTTGATACACAACCCCCTGCTTCGAGAAGCTGATTCAGGCAAGCAAACACAAGGGGCCATGTGCCTCTTTTGACTTGTTAGAAACAGCAGCAATGTATGCTGCGTTTGCGCATGAAATCGGGGGCCTGATAGAAACATCCTCGCTTTCCAATTCGGAAGGCTGCATTCACGGTGCCTTGAAGCTACCTGAAATCCCTGCTGTTGACAGGCCTGGGAACCCTGTAGGAATGCTTCTGGGAAGAAACTGAATTTGCTCGGTCTATACAAGGTGCTTCCATGGCGGCCGTGGTGGTCAGCCTGACAAGCTCTAGAAGTCAAGAGAAACTCAACGTGAGAACTTGCCTCCAGGTTAGGCCCTGAGTAGCCGGGCAGAAAGGGAGGCATGCAGCTGTTTCCACGAGTTCTTAGTAGCTCTTCGCCTTTACTTTCAGGAAAGTACCCTTCTGAGGACTCGTAGGCCCCTCTGGTTTGCATCCATTTTCCTCCATTGTCAGTGAGTATCTCCAGACCCCGGTGGACCAGCTGAGCAACATCGAGGCCCAGTGGTCTTCCCCTCGGATGCCCTCCGTGCGTGCCGAGTGATGGGCAACACACTGCGCGTTCCTTGAGGAGAGCTCTATTTCCAGAGCCCTCAAACAGCTTCAGGACACGATTTCTGGTGTGTCCGAAGCGCCCAGGAAATACCGGTTGCCGCCCTTGTGTGAGCTGCCCAGAGAAAACACTCTGCTTTGCATGCTTAGCGGACCTCGTACCTGAAGTCACTCAGCTCGAGGAGAAAGTCAGCATCTTTCAACGCTGTGTCGCTAACGGGACACTCAGTGTGAGCACATGCCTGTAGGTTAAGGCCGGACTTGCCCTGCAGAAACGGAGGCGTGCAGCACTTTCCATGAGGCCGTAGCGTCTGCTCTGCATATCTTTTATGGCAGTAGAGTTTTCCGGACACCTAGGAAAATCGCGTGGGCTCCCTGGTCCCGGCTGGAACACACACTAACCCCAGGACCCCCTAGGTCTCCTAAGCAACATCCAGCCCCGTAGCCCTTTGGAGCCAACTCTCTCTACGCCGAGGGTAGGGAAACGCACAGCAGTCTCCACCGAAGCAGCTTAATTTCCCCATCACACCCACAAGTTCACGAACAGAATTTTGGCACGTCTCACAGGCCTTGAGGTCTTATGCCTTGCCCTAGTCTGAGCTGCACTGAGAGGACCCTCGGCCTCGCATTCCATCTAGGACTTCCTGCCTGAAGTCACCGTGCCTCCAGAGGAAAGTCCCCTGGCGTTCTTACTGCAATTTCAGTCCGGTTCTTGCGGTGGCAATGCAGGCTTCTGAATAGCCACAGGCCCTAGAGGAGTAGGTAGGGCGTTCCTTGGTTGAGGCAGTCCACTTGATGCACAATTCCCTGCTTTGAGAAGCTGATTCAGGCAAGCAAACACAAGGGGCCATGTGCCTCTTTTGACTTGTTAGAAACAACAGCAATGTATGCTGCGTTTGCGCATGAAATCGGGGGCCTGATTGAAACATCCTCGCTTTCCAATTTGGAAGGATGCATTCACGGTGCCTTGAAGCTACCTGAAATCCCTGCTGTTGACAGGCCTGGGAACCCTGTAGGAATGCTTCTGGGAAGAAACTGAGTTTGCTCGGTCTAAACCAGGTGCTTCCATGGCCGCCGTGGTGGTCAGCCTGACAAGCTCTAGAAGTCAAGAGAAACTCAACGTGAGAACTTGCCTCCAGGTTAGGCCCTGAGTAGTCGGGCAGAAAGGGAGGCATGCAGCTGTTTCCACGAGTTCTTAGTAGCTCTTCGCCTTTACTTTCAGAAAAGTACCCTTCTGAGGACTCGTAGGCCCCTCTGGTTTGCATCCATTTTCCTCCATTGTCAGTGAGTATCTCCAGACCCCGGTGGACCAGCTGAGCAACATCGAGGCCCAGTGGTCTTCCCCTCGGATGCCCTCCGTGCGTGCCGAGTGATGGGCAACACACTGCGCGTTCCTTGAGGAGAGCTCTATTTCCAGAGCCCTCAAACAGCTTCAGGACACGATTTCTGGTGTGTCCGAAGCGCCCAGGAAATACCGGTTGCCGCACTTGTGTGAGCTGCCCAGAGAAAACACTCTGCTTTGCATGCTTAGCGGACCTCGTACCTGAAGTCACTCAGCTCGAGGAGAAAGTCAGCATCTTTCAACGCTGTGTCGCTAACGGGACACTCAGTGTGAGCACATGCCTGTAGGTTAAGGCCGGACTTGCCCTGCAGAAACGGAGGCATGCAGCACTTTCCTTGAGGCCGTAGCGTCTGCTCTGCATATCTTTTATGGCAGTAGAGTTTTCCGGACACCTAGGAAAATCGCGTGGGCTCCCTGGTCCCGGCTGGAACACACACTAACCCCAGGACCCCCTAGGTCTCCTAAGCAACATCCAGCCGCGTAGCCCTTTGGAGCCAACTCTCTCTACGCCGAGGGTAGGGAAACGCACAGCAGTCTCCACCGAAGCAGCTTAATTTCCCCATCACACCCACACGTTCACGAACAGAATTTTGGCACGTCTCACAGGCCTTGAGGTCTTATGCCTTGCCCTAGTCTGAGCTGCACTGAGAGGACCCTCGGCCTCGCATTCCATCTAGGACCTCCTGCCTGAAGTCACCGTGCCTCCAGAAGAAAGTCCCCTTGCGTTCTTACTGCAATTTCAGTCTGGTTCTTGCGGTGGCAATGCAGGCTTCTGAATAGCCACAGGCCCTAGAGGAGTAGGTAGGGCGTTCCTTGGTTGAGGCAGTCCACTTGATGCACAATCCCCTGCTTCGAGAAGCTGATTCAGGCAAGCAAACACAAGGGGCCATGTGCCTCTTTTGACTTGTTAGAAACAACAGCAATGTATGCTGCGTTTGCGCATGAAATCGGGGGCCTGATTGAAACATCCTCGCTTTCCAATTTGGAAGGCTGCATTCACGGTGCCTTGAAGCTACCTGAAATCCCTGCTGTTGACAGGCCTGGGAACCCTGTAGGAATGCTTCTGGGAAGAAACTGAGTTTGCTCGGTCTAAACCACGTGCTTCCATGGCCGCCGTGGTGGTCAGCCTGATAAGCTCTAGAAGTCAAGAGAAACTCAACGTGAGAACTTGCCTCCAGGTTAGGCCCTGAGTAGCCGGGCAGAAAGGGAGGCATGCAGCTGTTTCCTCGAGTTCTTAGTAGCTCTTCGCCTTTACTTTCAGGGAAGTACCCTTCTGAGGACTCGTAGGCCCCTCTGGTTTGCATCCATTTCCCTCCATTGTCAGTGAGTATCTCCAGACCCCGGTGGACCAGCTGAGCAACAACGAGGCACAGTGGTCTTCCCCTCGGATGCCCTCCGTGCGTGCCGAGTGATGGGCAACACACTGCGCGTTCCTTGAGGTGAGCTCTATTTCCAGAGCCCTCAAACAGCTTCAGGACACGATTTCTGGTGTGTCCGAAGCGCCCAGGAAATACCGGTTGCCGCCCTTGTGTGAGCTGCCCAGAGAAAACACTCTGCTTTGCATAATTCGCGCACCTCGTACCTGAAGTCACTCAGCTCGAGGAGAAAGTCAGCATCTTTCAAAGCTGTGTCGCTAACGGGACACTCAGTGTGAGCACATGCCTGTAGGTTAAGGCCGGATTGCCCTGCAGAAACGGAGGCGTGCAGCACTTTCCATGAGGCTGTAGCCTCTGCTCTGCATATCTTTTATGGCAGTAGAGTTTTCCGGACACCTAGGAAAATCGCGTGGGCTCCCTGGTCCCGGCTGGAACACAGACTAACCCCAGGACCCCCTAGGTCTCTTAAGCAACATCCAGCCCCGTAGCCCTTTGGAACCAACTCTCTCAACGCCGAGGGTAGGGAAACGCACAGCAGTCTCCACCGAAGCAGCTTAATTTCCCCATCACACCCACACGTTCACGAACAGAATTTTGGCACGTCTCACAGGCCTTGAGGTCTTACGCCTTGCCCTAGTCTGAGCTGCACTGAGAGGACCCTCGGCCTCGCATTCCATCTAGGACCTCCTGCCTGAAGTCACCGTGCCTCCAGAAGAAAGTCCCCTTGCGTTCTTACTGCAATTTCAGTCCGCTTCTTGCGGTGGCAATGCAGGCTTCTGAATAGCCACAGGCCCCAGAGGAGCAGCTAGGGCGTTCCTTGGTTGAGCCAGTCCACTTGATGCACAACCCCCTGCTTCGAGAAGCTGATTCAGGCAAGCAAACACAAGGGGCCATGTGTCTCTTTTGACTTGTTGGAAACAACAGCAATGTATGCTGCGTTTGCGCATGAAATCGGGGGCCTGATTGAAACATCCTCGCTTTCCAATTTGGAAGGCTGCATTCACGGTGCCTTGAAGCTACCTGAAATCCCTGCTGTTGACAGGCCTGGGAACCCTGTAGGAATGCTTCTGGGAAGAAACTGAGTTTGCTCGGTCTAAACCAGGTGCTTCCATGGCCGCCGTGGTGGTCAGCCTGACAAGCTCTAGAAGTCAAGAGAAACTCAACATGAGAACTTGCCTCCAGGTTAGGCCCTGAGTAGCCGGGCAGAAAGGGAGGCATGCAGCTGTTTCCACGAGTTCTTAGTAGCTCTTCGCCTTTACTTTCAGGGAAGTACCCTTCTGAGGACTCATAGGCCCCTCTGGTTTGCATCCATTTTCCTCCATTGTCAGTGAGTATCTCCAGACCCCGGTGGACCAGCTGAGCAACATCGAGGCCCAGTGGTCTTCCCCTCGGATGTCCTCCGTGAGTGCCGAGTGATGGGCAACACACTGCGCGTTCCTTGAGGAGAGCTCTATTTCCAGAGCCCTCAAACAGCTTCAGAACACGATTTCTGGTGTGTCCGAATCGCCCAGGAAATACCGGTTGCCGCCCTTGTGTGAGCTGCCCAGAGAAAACACTCTGCTTTGCATACTTCGCGGACCTCGTACCTGAAGTCACTCAGCTCGAGGAGAAAGTCAGCATCTTTCAAAGCTGTGTCGCTAACGGGACACTCAGTGTGAGCACATGCCTGTAGGTTAAGGCCGGACTTGCCCTGCAGAAACGGAGGCGTGCAGCACTTTCCATGAGGCCGTAGCCTCTGCTCTGCATATCTTTTATGGCAGTAGAGTTTTCCGGACACCTAGGAAAATCGCGTGGGCTCCCTGGTCCCGGCTGGAACACAGACTAACCCCAGGACCCCCTAGGTCTCCTAAGCAACATCCAGCCCCGTAGCCCTTTGGAGCCAACTCTCTCTATGCCGAGGGTAGAGAAACGCACAGCAGTCTCCAACGAAGCAGCTTAATTTCCCCATCACACCCACACGTTCACGAACAGAATTTTGGCACGTCTCACAGGCCTTGAGGTCTTACGCCTTGCCCTAGTCTGAGCTGCACTGAGAGGACCCTTGGCCTCGCATTCCATCTAGGACCTCCTGCCTGAAGTCACCGTGCCTCCAGAAGAAAGTCCCCTTGCGTTCTTACTGCAATTTCAGTCCGGTTCTTGCGGTGGCAATGCAGGCTTCTTAATAGCCACAGGCCCCAGAGGAGTAGCTAGGGCGTTCCTTGGTTGAGGCAGTCCACTTGATGCACAAACCCCTGCTTCGAGAAGCTGATTCAGGCAAGCAAACACAAGGGGCCATGTGCCTCTTTTGACTTGTTAGAAACAGCAGCAATGCATGCTGCGTTTCGCATGAAATCGGGGGCCTGATTGAAACATCCTCGCTTTCCAATTCGGAAGGCTGCATTCACGGTGCCTTGAAGCTACCTGAAATCCCTGCTGTTGACAGGCCTGGGAACCCTGTAGGAATGCTTCTGGAAAGAAACTGAGCTTGCTCGGTCTATACCAGGTGCTTCCATGGCCGCCGTGGTGGTCAGCCTGACAAGCTCTAGAAGTCAAGAGAAACTCAACGTGAGAACTTGCCTCCAGGTTAGGCCCTGAGTAGCCGGGCAGAAAGGGAGGCATGCAGCTGTTTCCACGAGTTCTTAGTAGCTCTTCGCCTTTACTTTCAGGGAAGTACCCTTCTGAGGACTCGTAAGCCCCTCTGGTTTGCATCCATTTTCCTCCATTGTCAGTGAGTATCTCCAGACCCCGGTGGACCAGCTGAGCAACATCGAGGCCCAGTGGTCTTCCCCTCGGATGCCCTCCGTGCGTGCCGAGTGATGGGCAACACACTGCGCGCTCCTTGAGGAGAGCTCTATTTCCAGAGCCCTCAAACAGCTTCAGGACACGATTTCTGGTGTGTCCGAAGCGCCCAGGAAATACCGGTTGCCGCCCTTGTGTGAGCTGCCCAGAGAAAACACTCTGCTTTGCATACTTCGCGGACCTCGTACCTGAAGTCACTCAGCTCGAGGAGAAAGTCAGCATCTTTCAAAGCTGTGTCGCTAACGGGACACTCAGTGTGAGCACATGCCTGTAGGTTAAGGCCGGACTTGCCCTGCGGAAACGGAGGCGTGCAGCACTTTCCATGAGGCCGTAGCCTCTGCTCTGCATATCTTTTATGGCAGTAGAGTTTTCCGGACACCTAGGAAAATCGCGTGGGCTCCCTGGTCCCGGCTGGAACACAGACTAACCCCAGGACCCCCTAGGTCTCCTAAGCAACATCCAGCCCCGTAGCCCTTTGGAGCCAACTCTCTCTATGCCGAGGGTAGGGAAACGCACAGCAGTCTCCAACGAAGCAGCTTAATTTCCCCATCACACCCACACGTTCACGAACAGAATTTTGGCACGTCTCACAGGCCTTGAGGTCTTACGCCTTGCCCTAGTCTGAGCTGCACTGAGAGGACCCTCGGCCTCGCATTCCATCTAGGACCTCCTGCCTGAAGTCACCGTGCCTCCAGAAGAAAGTCCCCTTGCGTTCTTACTGCAATTTCAGTCCGGTTCTTGCGGTGGCAATGCAGGCTTCTGAATAGCCACAGGCCCCAGAGGAGTAGCTAGGGCGTTCCTTGGTTGAGGCAGTCCACTTGATGCACAAACCCCTGCTTCGAGAAGCTGATTCAGGCAAGCAAACACAAGGGGCCATGAGCCTCTTTTGACTTGTTAGAAACAGCAGCAATGCGTGCTGCGTTTGCGCATGAAATCGGGGGCCTGATTGAAACATCCTCGCTTTCCAATTTGGAAGGCTGCATTCACGGTGCGTTGAAGCTACCTGAAATCCCTGCTGTTGACAGGCCTGGGAACCCTGTAGGAATGCTTCTGGGAAGAAACTGAGTTTGCTCGGTCTATACCAGGTGCTTCCATGGCCGCCGTGGTGGTCAGCCTGACAAGCTCTAGAAGTCAAGAGAAACTCAACGTGAGAACTTGCCTCCAGGTTAGGCCCTGAGTAGCCGGGCAGAAAGGGAGGCATGCAGCTGTTTCCACGAGTTCTTAGTAGCTCTTCGCCTTTACTTTCAGGGAAGTACCCTTCTGAGGACTCGTAGGCCCCTCTGGTTTGCATCCATTTTCCTCCATTGTCAGTGAGTATCTCCAGACCCCGGTGGACCAGCTGAGCAACATCGAGGCCCAGTGGTCTTCCCCTCGGATGCCCTCCGTGCGTGCCGAGTGATGGGCAACACACTGCGCGTTCCTTGAGGAGAGCTCTATTTCCAGAGCCCTCAAACAGCTTCAGGACACGATTTCTGGTGTGTCCGAAGCGCCCAGGAAATACCGGTTGCCGCCCTTGTGTGAGCTGCCCAGAGAAAACACTCTGCTTTGCATACTTCGCGGACCTCGTACCTGAAGTCACTCAGCTCGAGGAGAAAGTCAGCATCTTTCAAAGCTGTGTCGCTAACGGGACACTCAGTGTGAGCACATGCCTGTAGGTTAAGGCCGGACTTGCCCTGCAGAAACGGAGGCGTGCAGCACTTTCCATGAGGCCGTAGCCTCTGCTCTGCATATCTTTGATGGCAGTAGAGTTTTCCGGACACCTAGGAAAATCGCGTGGGCTCCCTGGTCCCGGCTGGAACACAGACTAACACCAGGACCCCCTAGGTATACTAAGCAACATCCAGCCCCGTAGCCCTTTGGAACCAACTCTCTCTACGCCGAGGGTAGGGAAACGCACAGCAGTCTCCACCAAAGCAGCCTAATTTCCCCATCACACCCACACGTTCACGAACAGAATTTTGGCACGTCTCACAGGCCTTGAGGTCTTACGCCTTGCCCTAGTCTGACCTGCACTGAGAGCACCCTCGGCCTCGCATTCCATCTAGGACCTCCTGCCTGAAGTCACCGTGCCTCCAGAAGAAAGTCCCCTTGCGTTCTTACTGCAATTTCAGTCCGCTTCTTGCGGTGGAAATGAAGGCTTCTGAATAGCCACAGGCCCCAGAGGAGTAGCTAGGGCGTTCCTTGGTTGAGGCAGTCCACTTGATGCACAACCCCCTGCTTGGAGACGCTGATTCAGGCAAGCAAACACAAGGGGCCCTCTGTCTGTTTTGACTTGTTAGAAAAAACAGCAATGTATGCTGTGTTTGCCCATGAAATCGGGGGCCTGATTTAAACATCCTCGCTTTCCAATTTGGAAGGCTGCATTCACGGTGCCTTGAAGCTACCTGAAATCCCTGCTGTTGACAGGCCTGGGAACCCTGTAGGAATGCTTCTGGGAAGAAACTGAGTTTGCTCGGTCTAAACCAGGTGCTTCCATGGCCGCCGTGGTGGTCAGCCTGACAAGCTCTAGAAGTCAAGAGAAACTCAACGTGAGAACTTGCCTCCAGGTTAGGCCCTGAGTAGCCGGGCAGAAAGGGAGGCATGCAGCTGTTTCCACGAGTTCTTAGTAGCTCTTCGCCTTTACTTTCAGGGAAGTACCCTTCTGAGGTCTCGTAGGCCCCTCTGGTTTGCATCCATTTTCCTCCATTGTCAGTGAGTATCTCCAGACCCCGGTGGACCAGCTGAGCAACATCGAGGCCCAGTGGTCTTCCCCTCCGATGCCCTGCGTGCGTGCCGAGTGATGGGCAACACACTGCGCGTTCCTTGAGGAGAGCTCTATTTCCAGAGCCCTCAAACAGCTTCAGGACACGATTTCTGGTGTGTCCGAAGCGCCCAGGAAATACCGGTTGCCGCCCTTGTGTGAGCTGCCAAGAGAAAACACCCTGCTTTGCATACTTCGCGGACCTCGTACCTGAAGTCACTCAGCTCGAGGAGAAAGTCAGCATCTTTCAAAGCTGTGTCGCTAACGGGACACTCTGTGTGACCACATGCCTGTAGGTTAAGGCCGGACTTGCCCAGCAGAAACGGAGGCGTGCAGCACTTTCCATGAGGCCGTAGCCTCTGCTCTGCATATATTTTATGGCTGTAGAGTTTTCCGGACACCTAGGAAAATTGCGTGGGATCCCTGTTCCCGGCTGGAACACAGACTAACCCCAGGACCCCTTAGGTCTCCTAAGCAACATCCAGCCCCGTAGCCCTTTGGAGCCACTCTCTCTACGCCGAGGGTAGGGAAACGCACAGCAGTCTCCACCGAAGCAGCTTAATTTCCCCATCACACCCACACGTTCACGAACAGAATTTTGGCACGTCTCACAGGCCTTGAGGTCTTACGCCTTGCCCTAGTCTGACCTGCACTGAGAGCACCCTCGGCCTCGCATTCCATGTAGGACCTCCTGCCTGAGGTCACCGTGCCTCCAGAAGAAAGTCCCCTTGCGTTCTTACTGCAATTTCAGTCCGCTTCTTGCGGTGGCAATGCAGGCTTCTGAAAAGCCACAGGCCCGAGAGGAGTAGCTAGGGCGTTCCTTCGTTGAGGCAGTCCACTTGATGCACAACCCCCTGCTTCGAGAAGCTGATTCAGGCAAGCAAACACAAGGGGGCATGTGTCTCTTTTGACTTGTTAGAAACAACAGCAATGTATGCTGCGTTTGCGCATGAAATCGGGGGCCTGATTTAAACATCCTCGCTTTCCCATTTGGAAGGCTGCATTCACGGTGCCTTGATGCTACCTGAAATCCCTGCTGTTGACAGGCATGGGAACCCTGTAGGAATGCTTCTGGGAAGAAACTGAGTTTGCTCGGTCTAAACCAGGTGCTTCCATGGCCGCCGTGGTGGTCAGCCTGACAAGCTCTAGAAGTCAAGAGAAACTCAACGTGAGAACTTGCCTCCAGGTTAGGCCCTGAGTAGCCGGGCAGAAAGGGAGGCATGCAGCTGTTTCCACGAGTTCTTAGTAGCTCTTCACCTTTACTTTCAGGGAAGTACACTTCTGAGGACTCGTAGGCCCCTCTGGTTTGCATCCATTTTCCTCCATTGTCAGTGAGTATCTCCAGACCCCAGTGGACCAGCTGAGCAACATCGAGGCCCAGTGGTCTTCCCCTCCGATGCCCTGCGTGCGTGCCGAGTGATGGGCAACACACTGCGCGTTCCTTGAGGAGAGCTCTATTTCCAGAGCCCTCAAACAGCTTCAGGACACGATTTCTGGTGTGTCCGAAGCGCCCAGGAAATACCGGTTGCCGCCCTTGTGTGAGCTGCCCAGAGAAAACACTCTGCTTTGCATACTTCGCGGACCTCGTACCTGAAGTCACTCAGCTCGAGGAGAAAGTCAGCATCTTTCAAAGCTGTGTCGCTAACGGGACACTCAGTGTGAGCACATGCCTGTAGGTTAAGGCCGGACTTGCCCTGCAGAAACGGAGGCGTGCAGCACTTTCCATGAGGCCGTAGCCTCTGCTCTGCATATCTTTTATGGCAGTAGAGTTTTCCGGACACCTAGGAAAATCGCGTGGGCTCCCTGTTCCCGGCTGGAACACAGACTAACCCCAGGATCCTTTAGGTCTCCTAAGCAACATCCAGCCCCGTAGCCGTTTGGAGCCACTCTTTCTATGCTGAGTGTTGGGAAACGCACAGCAGTCTCCACCGAAGCAGCTTAATTTCCCCATCACACCCACACGTTCACGAACAGAATTTTGGCACGTCTCACAGGCCTTGAGGTCTTACGCCTTGCCCTAGTCTGACCTGCACTGAGAGCACCCTCGGCCTCGCATTTCATCTAGGACCTCCTTCCTGAAGTCACCGTGCCTCCAGAAGAAAGTCCCCTTGCGTTCTTACTGCAATTTCAGTCCGGTTCTTTCGGTGGCAATGCAGGCTTCTTAATAGGAACAGGCCCCAGAGGAGTAGCTAGGGCGTTCCTTGGTTGAGGCAGTCCACTTGATGCACAACCCCCTGCTTCGAGAAGCTGATTCAGGCAAGCAAACACAAGGGGCCATGTGTCTCTTTTGACTTGTTAGAAACAACAGCAATGTATGCTGTGTTTGCCCATGAAATCGGGGGCCTGATTTAAACATCCTCGCTTTCCAATTTGGAAGGCTGCATTCACGGTGCCTTGAAGCTACCTGAAATCCCTACTGTTGACAGGCCTGGGAACCCTGTAGGAATGCTTCTGTGAAGAAACTGAGTTTGCTCGGTCTATACCAGGTGCTTCCATGGCCGCCGTGGTGGTCAGCCTGACAAGCTCTAGAAGTCAAGAGAAACTCAACGTGAGAACTTGCCTCCAGGTTAGGCCCTGAGTAGCCGGGCAGAAAGGGAGGCATGCAGCTGTTTCCACGAGTTCTTAGTAGCTCTTCGCCTTTACTTTCAGGGAAGTACCCTTCTGAGGACTCGTAGGCCCCTCTGGTTTGCATCCATTTTCCTCCATTGTCAGTGAGTATCTCCAGACCCCGGTGGACCAGCTGAGCAACATCGAGGCCCAGTGGTCTTCCCCTCGGATGCCCTCCGTGCGTGCCGAGTGATGGGCAACACACTGCGCGTTCCTTGAGGAGAGCTCTATTTCCAGAGCCCTCAAACAGTTTCAGGACACGATTTCTGGTGTGTCCGAAGCGCCCAGGAAATACCGGTTGCCGCCTTTGTGTGAGCTGCCAAGAGAAAACACTCTGCTTTGCATACTTCGCGGACCTCGTACCTGAAGTCACTCAGCTCGAGGAGAAAGTCAGCATTATTCAAAGCTGTGTCGCTAACGGGACACTCAGTGTGAGAACATGCCTTTAGGTTAAGGCCGGACTTGCCCTGCAGAAACGGAGGCGTGCAGCACTTTCCATGAGGCCGTAGCCTCTGCTCTGCATATCTTTTATGGCAGTAGAGTTTTCCGGACACGTAGGAAAATCGCGTGGGCTCCCTGTTCCCGGCTGGAACACAGACTAACCCCAGGACCCCGTAGGTCTACTAAGCAACATCCAGCCCCGTAGCCCTTTGGAACCAACTCTCTCTACGCCGAGGGTAGGGAAACGCACAGCAGTCTCCACCGTAGCAGCTTAATTTCACCATCACACCCTCACGTTCAGGAACAGAATTTTGGCAGGTCTCACAGGCCTTGAGGTCTTACGCCTTGCCCTAGTCTGACCTGCACTGAGAGCACCCTCGGCCTCGCATTTCATCTAGGACCTCCTGCCTGAAGTCACCGTGCCTCCAGAAGAAAGTCCCCTTGCGTTCTTACTGCAATTTCATTCCGGTTCTTTCGGTGGCAATGCAGGCTTCTTAATAGCAACAGGCCCCAGAGGAGTAGCTAGGGCGTTCCTTGGTTGAGGCAGTCCACTTGATGCACAACCCCCTGCTTCGAGAAGCTGATTCAGGCAAGCAAACACAAGGGACCCTCTGTCTGTTTTGACTTGTTAGAAACAACAGCAATGTATGCTGTGTTTGCCCATGAAATCGGGGGCCTGATTTAAACATCCTCGCTTTCCAATTTGGAAGGCTGCATTCACGGTGCCTTGAAGCTACCTGAAATCCCTGCTGTTGACAGGCCTGGGAACCCTGTAGGAATGCTTCTGGGAAGAAACTGAGCTTGCTCGGTCTAAACCAGGTGCTTCCATGGCCGCCGTGGTGGTCAGCCTGACAAGCTCTAGAAGTCAAGAGAAACTCAACGTGAGAACTTGCCTCCAGGTTAGGCCCTGAGTAGCCGGGCAGAAAGGGAGGCATGCAGCTGTTTCCACGAGTTCTTAGTAGCTCTTCGCCTTTACTTTCAGGGAAGTACCCTTCTGAGGACTCGTAGGCCCCTCTGGTTTGCATCCATTTTCCTCCATTGTCAGTGAGTATCTCCAGACCCCGGTGGACCAGCTGAGCAACATCGAGGCCCAGTGGTCTTCCCCTCTGATGCCCTGCGTACGTGCCGAGTGATGGGCAACACACTGCGCGTTCCTTGAGGAGAGCTCTATTTCCAGAGCCCTCAAACAGCTTCAGGACACGATTTCTGGTGTGTCCGAAGCGCCCAGGAAACACCGGTTGCCGCGTTTGTGTGAGCTGCCAAGAGAAAACACTCTGCTTTGCATACTTCGCGGACCTCGTACCTGAAGTCACTCAGCTCGAGGAGAAAGTCAGCATCTTTCAAAGCTGTGTCGCTAACGGGACACTCAGTGTGAGCACATGCCTGTAGGTTAAGGCCGGACTTGCCCTGCAGAAACGGAGGCGTGCAGCACTTTCCATGAGGCCGTAGCCTCTGCTCTGCATATCTTTTATGGCAGTAGAGTTTTCCGGACACCTAGGAAAATCGCGTGGGCTCCCTGTTCCCGGCTGGAACACAGACTAACCCCAGGACCCTTTAGGTCTCCTAAGCAACATCCAGCCCCGTAGCCCTTTGGAGCCACTCTCTCTACGCCGAGGGTAGGGAAACGCACAGCAGTCTCCACCGAAGCAGCTTAATTTCCCCATCACACCCACACGTTCATGAACAGAATTTTGGCACGTCTCACAGGCCTTGAGGTCTTACGCCTTGCCCTAGTCTGACCTGCACTGAGAGCACCCTCGCCCTCGCATTCCATCTAGGACCTCCTGCCTGAAGTCACCGTGCCTCCAGAAGAAAGTCCCCTTGCGTTCTTACTGCAATTTCAGTCCCCTTCTTGCGGTGGCAATGCAGGCTTCTGAATAGCAACAGGCCCCAGAGGAGTAGCTAGGGAGTTCCTTGGTTGAGGCAGTCCACTTGATGCACAAAACCCTGCTTCGAGAAGCTGATTCAGGCAAGCAAACACAAGGGGCCATGTGTCTCTTTTGACTTGTTAGAAACAACAGCAATGTATGCTGCGTTTGCGCATGAAATCGGGGGCCTCTTTTAAACATCCTCGCTTTCCAATTTGGAAGGCTGCATTCACGGTGCCTTGAAGCTACCTGAAATCCCTGCTGTTGACAGGCCTGGGAACCCTGTAGGAATGCTTCTGGGAAGAAACTGAGTTTGCTCGGTCTAAACCAGGTGCTTCCATGGCCGCCGTGGTGGTCAGCCTGACAAGCTCTAGAAGTAAAGAGAAACTCAACGTGAGAACTTGCCTCCAGGTTAGGCCCTGAGTAGCCGGGCAGAAAGGGAGGCATGCAGCTGTTTCCACGAGTTCTTAGTAGCTCTGCGCCTTTACTTTCAGGGAAGTACCCTTCTGAGGACTCGTAGGCCCCTCTGGTTTGCATCCATTTTCCTCCATTGTCAGTGAGTATCTCCAGACCCCGGCGGACCAGCTGAGCAACATCGAGGCCCAGTGGTCTTCCCCTCCGATGCCCTGCGTGCGTGCCAAGTGATGGGCAACACACTGCGCGTTCCTTGAGGAGAGCTCTATTTCCAGAGCCCTCAAACAGCTTCAGGACACGATTTCTGGTGTGTCCGAAGAGCCCAGGAAATACCGTTTGCCGCGTTTGTGTGAGCTGCCAAGAGAAAACACTCTGCTTTGCATACTTCGCGGACCTCGTACCTGAAGTCACTCAGCTCGAGGAGAAAGTCAGCATCTTTCAAAGCTGTGTCGCTAACGGGACACTCAGTGTGAGCACATGCCTGTAGGTTAAGGCCGGACTTGCCCTGCAGAAACGGAGGCGTGCAGCACTTTCCATGAGGCCGTAGCCTCTGTTCTGCATATCTTTTATGGCAGTAGAGTTTTCGGGACACGTAGGAAAATCGCGTGGGCTCCCTGTTCCCGGCTGGTACACAGACTAACCCCAGGAACACCTACGTCTACTAAGCAACATCCAGCCACGTAGCCCTTTGGAACCAACTCTCTCTACGCCGAGGGTAGGGAAACGCACAGCAGTCTCCACCGTAGCAGCTTAATTTCACCATCACACCCACACGTTCAGGAATAGAATTTTGGCAAGTCTCACAGGCCTTGAGGTCTTACGCCTTGCCCTAGTCTGACCTGCACTGAGAGCACCCTCGGCCTCGCATTTCATCTAGGACCTCCTGCCTGAAGTCACCGTGCCTCCAGAAGAAAGTCCCTTTGCGTTCTTACTGCAATTTCAGTCCGGTTCTTTCGGTGGCAATGCACGCTTCTTAATAGCAACAGGCCCCAGAGGAGTAGCTAGGGCGTTCCTTGGTTGAGGCAGTCCACTTGATGCACAACCCCCTGCTTCGAGAAGCTGATTCAGGCAAGCAAACACAAGGGGCCATGTATCTCTTTGGACTTGTTGGAAACAACAGCAATGTATGCTGTGTTTGCCCATGAAATCGGGGGCCTGATTTAAACATCCTCGCTTTCAAATTTGGAAGGCTGCATTCATGGTGCCTTGAAGCTACCTGAAATCCCTGCTGTTGACAGGCCTGGGAACCCTGTAGGAATGCTTCTGGGAAGAAACTGAGTTTGGTCGGTCTAAACCAGGTGCTTCCATGGGCGCCGTGGTGGTCAGCCTGACAAGCTCTAGAAGTCAAGAGAAACTCAACGTGAGAACTTGCCTCCAGGTTAGGCCCTGAGTAGCCGGGCAGAAAGGGAGGCATGCAGCTGTTTCCACGAGTTCTTAGTAGCTCTTCGCCTTTACTTTCAGGGAAGTACCCTTCTGAGGACTCGTAGGCCCCTCTGGTTTGCATCCATTTTCCTCCATTGTCAGTGAGTATCTCCAGACCCCGGTGGACCAGCTGAGCAACATCGAGGCCCAGTGGTCTTCCCCTCCGATGCCCTGCGTGCGTGCCGAGGGATGGGCAACACACTGCGCGTTCCTTGAGGAGAGCTCTATTTTCAGAGCCCTCAAACAGCTTCAGGACACGATTTCTGGTGTGTCCGAAGCGCCCAGGAAATACCGGTTGCCGCGTTTGTGTGAGCTGCCAAGAGAAAACACTCTGCTTTGCATACTTCGCGGACCTCGTACCTAAAGTCACTCAGCTCGAGGAGAAAGTCAGCATCTTTCAAAGCTGTGTCGCTAAAGGGACACTCAGTGTGAGCACATGCCTGTAGGTTAAGGCCGGACTTGCCCTGCAGAAACGGAGGCGTGCAGCACTTTCCATGAGGCCGTAGCCTCTGCTCTGCATATCTTTTATGGCAGTAGAGTTTTCCGGACACTTAGGAAAATCGCGTGGGCTCCCTGGTCCCGGCTGGAACATAGACTAACCCCAGGACCCCTAGGTCTACTAAGCAACATCCAGCCCCGTAGCCCTTTGGAACCAACTCTCTCTACGCCGAGGGTAGGGAAACGCACAGCAGTCTCCACCGAAGCAGCTTAATTTCACCATCACACCCACACGTTCAGGAACAGAATTTTGGCAGGTCTCAGAGGCCTTGAGGTCTTACGCCTTGCCCTAGTCTGACCTGCACAGAGAGCACCCTCAGCCTCGCATTTCACCTAGGACCTCCTGCGTGAAGTCACCGTGCCTCCAGAAGAAAGTCCCCTTGCGTTCTTACTGCAATTTCAGTCCGGTTCTTGCGGTGGCAATGCAGGCTTCTGAATAGCAACAGGCCCCAGAGGAGTAGCTAGGGCGTTCCTTGGTTGAGGCAGTCCACTTGACGCACAACCCCCTGCTTCGAGACGGTGATTCAGGCAAGCAAACACAAGGGGCCCTCTGTCTGTTTTGACTTGTTAGAAACAACAGCAATGTATGCTGTGTTTACCCATGAAATCGGGGGCCTGATTTAAACATCCTCGCTTTCCAATTTGGAAGGCTGCATTCACGGTGCCTTGAAGCTACCTGAAATCCCTGCTGTTGACAGGCCTGGGAACCCTGTAGGAATGCTTCTGGGAAGAAACTGAGCTTGCTCGGTCTAAACCAGGTGCTTCCATGGCCGCCGTGGTGGTCAGCCTGACAAGCTCTAGAAGTCAAGAGAAACTCAACGTGAGAACTTGCCTCCAGGTTAGGCCCTGAGTAGCCGGGCAGAAAGGGAGGCATGCAGCTGTTTCCACGAGTTCTTAGTAGCTCTTCGCCTTTACTTTCAGGGAAGTACCCTTCTGAGGACTCGTAGGACCCTCTGGTTTGCATCCATTTTCCTCCATTGTCAGTGAGTATCTCCAGACCCCGGTGGACCAGCTGAGCAACATCGAGGCCCAGTGGTCTTCCCCTCCGATGCCCTGCGTACGTGCCGAGTGATGGGCAACACACTGCGCGTTCCTTGAGGAGAGCTCTATTTCCAGAGCCCTCAAACAGCTTCAGGACACGATTTCTGGTGTGTCCGAAGCGCCCAGGAAATACCTGTTGCCGCCTTTGTGTGAGCTGCCAAGAGAAAACACTCTGCTTTGCATACTTCGCGGACCTCGTACCTGAAGTCACTCAGCTCGAGGAGAAAGTCAGCATCTTTCAAAGCTGTGTCGCTAACGGGACACTCAGTGTGAGCACATGCCTGTAGGTTAAGGCCGGACTTGCCCTGCAGAAACGGAGGCGTGAAGCACTTTCCATGAGGCCGTAGCCTCTGCTCTGCATATCTTTTATGGCAGTAGAGTTTTCCGGACACCTAGGAAAATCGCGTGGGCTCCCTGTTCCCGGCTGGAACACAGACTAACCCCAGGACCCCTTAGGTCTCCTAAGCAACATCCAGCCCCGTAGCCCTTTGGAGCCACTCTCTCTACGCCGAGGGTAGGGAAACGCACAGCAGTCTCCACCGAAGCAGCTTACTTTCCCCATCACACCCACACATTCATGAACAGAATTTTGGCACGTCTCACAGGCCTTGAGGTCTTACGCCTTGCCCTAGTCTGACCTGCACTGAGAGCACCCTCGCCCTCGCATTCCATCTAGGACCTCCTGCCTGAAGTCACCGTGCCTCCAGAAGAAAGTCCCCTTGCGTTCTTACTGCAATTTCAGTCTGCTTCTTGCGGTGGCAATGCAGGCTTCTGAATAGCAACAGGCCCCAGAGGAGTAGCTAGGGCGTTCCTTGGTTGAGGCAGTCCACTTGATGCACAACCCCCTGCATCGAGAAGCTGATTCAGGCAAGCAAACACAAGGGGCCATGTGTCTCTTTTGACTTGTTAGAAACAACAGCAATGTATGCTGCGTTTGCGCATGAAATCGGGGGCCTGATTGAAACATCCTCGCTTTCCAATTTGGAAGGCTGCATTCACGGTGCCTTGAAGCTACCTGAAATCCCTGCTGTTGACAGGCCTGGGAACCCTGTAGGAATGCTTCTGGGAAGAAACTGAGTTTGCTCGGTCTAAACCAGGTGCTTCCATGGCCGCCGTGGTGGTCAGCCTGACAAGCTCTAGAAGTCAAGAGAAACTCAACGTGAGAACTTGCCTCCAGTTTAGGCCCTGAGTAGCCGGGCAGAAAGGGAGGCATGCAGGTGTTTCCACGAGTTCTTAGTAGCTCTGCGCCTTTACTTTCAGCGAAGTACCCTTCTGAGGACTCGTAGGCCCCTCTGGTTTGCATCCATTTTCCTCCATTGTCAGTGAGTATCTCCAGACCCCGGTGGACCAGCTGAGCAATATCGAGGCACAGTGGTCTTCCCCTCCGATGCCCTGCGTGCGTGCCGAGTGATGGGCAACACACTGCGCGTTCCTTGAGGAGAGCTCTATTTCCAGAGCCCTCAAACAGCTTCAGGACACGATTTCTGGTGTGTCCGAAGCGCCCAGGAAATACCGGTTGCCGCCCTTGTGTGAGCTGCCAAGAGAAAACACTCTGCTTTGCATACTTCGTGGACCTCGTACCTGAAGTCACTCAGCTCGAGGAGAAAGTCAGCATCTTTCAAAGCTGTGTCGCTAACGGGACACTCAGTGTGAGCACATGCCTGTAGGTTAAGGCCGGACTTGCCCTGCAGAAACGGAGGCGTGCAGCACTTTCCATGAGGCCGTAGCCTCTGCTCTGCATATCTTTTATGGCAGTAGAGTTTTACGGACACCTAGGAAAATCGCGTGGGCTCCCTGTTCCCGGCTGGAACACAGACTAACCCCAGGACCCCTTAGGTCTCCTAAGCAACATCCAGCCCCGTAGCCCTTTGGAGCCACTCTCTCTACGCCGAGGGTAGGGAAACGCACAGCAGTCTCCACCGAAGCAGCTTAATTTCCCCATCCCACCCACACGTTCACGAACAGAATTTTGGCACGTCTCACAGGCCTTGAGGTCTTACGCCTTGCCCTACTCTGACCTGCACTGAGAGCACCCTCGGCCTCGCATTCCATCTAGGACCTCCTGCCTGAAGTCACCGTGCCTCCAGAAGAAAGTCCCCTTGCGTTCTTACTGCAATTTCAGTCCGCTTCTTGCGGTGGCAATGCAGGCTTCTGAATAGGCACAGGCCCCAGAGGAGTAGCTAGGGCGTTCCTTGGTTGAGGCAGTCCACTTGATGCACAAACCCCTGCTTCGAGAAGCTGATTCAGGCAAGCAAACACAAGGGGCCATGTGTCTCTTTTGACTTGTTAGAAACAACAGCAATGTATGCTGCGTTTGCGCCTGAAATCGGGGGCCTGATTTAAACATCCTCGCTTTCCAATTTGGAAGGCTGCATTCACGGTGCGTTGAAGCTACCTGAAATCCCTGCTGTTGACAGGCCTGGGAACCCTGTAGGAATGCTTCTGGGAAGAAACTGAGTTTGCTCGGTCTAAACCAGGTGCTTCCATGGCCGCCGTGGTGGTCAGCCTGACAAGCTCTAGAAGTCAAGAGAAACTCAACGTGAGAACTTGCCTCCAGGTTAGGCCCTGAGTAGCCGGGCAGAAAGGGAGGCATGCAGGTGTTTCCACGAGTTCTTAGTAGCTCTTCGCCTTTACTTTCACGGAAGTACCCTTCTGAGAACTCGTAGGCCCCGCTGGTTTGCATCCATTTTCCTCCATTGTCAGTGAGTATCTCCAGACCCCGGTGGACCAGCTGAGCAACATCGAGGCCCAGTGGTCTTCCCCTCCGATGCCCTCCGTGCGTGCCGAGTGATGGGCAACACACTGCGCGTTCCTTGAGGAGAGCTCTATTTCCAGAGCCCTCAAACAGCTTCAGGACACGATTTCTGGTGTGTCCGAAGCGCCCAGGAAATACCGGTTGCCGCCCTTGTGTGAGCTGCCAAGAGAAAACACTCTGCTTTGCATACTTCGCGGACCTCGTACCTGAAGTCACTCAGCTCGAGGAGAAAGTCAGCATCTTTCAAAGCTGTGTCGCTAAAGGGACACTCAGTGTGAGCACATGCCTGTAGGTTAAGGCCGGACTTGCCCTGCAGAAACGGAGGCGTGCAGCACTTTCCATGAGGCCGTAGCCTCTGCTCTGCATATCTTTTATGGCAGTAGAGTTTTCCGGACACTTAGGAAAATCGCGTGGGCTCCCTGTTCCCGGCTGGAACACAGACTAACCCGAGGACCCCTAGGTCTACTAAGCAACATCCAGCCCCGTAGCCCTTTGGAACCAACTCTCTCTACGCCGAGGGTAGGGAAACGCACAGCAGTCTCCACCGAAGCAGCTTAATTTCACCATCACACCCACACGTTCAGGAACAGAATTTTGGCACGTCTCACAGGCCTTGATGTCTTACGCCTTGCCCTAGTCTGACCTGCACTGAGAGCACCCTCGGCCTCGCATTTCATCTAGGACCTCCTGCCTGAAGTCACCGTGCCTCCAGAAGAAAGTCCCCTTGCGTTCTTACTGCAATTTCAGTCCGGTTCTTGCGGTGGTAATGCAGGCTTCTGAATAGCAACAGGCCCCAGAGGAGTAGCTAGGGCGTTCCTTGGTTGAGGCAGTCCACTTGATGCACAACACCCTGCTTCGAGAAGCTGATTCAGGCAAGCAAACACAAGGGGCCATGTGTCTCTTTTGACTTGTTAGAAACAATAGCAATGTATGCTGCGTTTGCGCATGAAATCGGGGGCCTGATTTAAACATCCTCGCTTTCCAATTTGGAAGGCTGCATTCACGGTGCGTTGAAGTTACCTGAAATCCCTGCTGTTGACAGGCCTGGGAACCCTGTAGGAATGCTTCTGGGAAGAAACGGAATTTGCTCGGTCTAAACCAGGTGCTTCCATGGCCGCCGTGGTGGTCAGCCTGACAAGCTCTAGAAGTGAAGAGAAACTCAACGTGAGAACTTGCCTCCAGGTTAGGCCCTGAGTAGCCGGGCAGAAAGGGAGGCATGCAGCTGTTTCCACGAGTTCTTAGTAGCTCTTCGCCTTTACTTTCAGGGAAGTACCCTTCTGAGGACTCGTAGGCCCCTCTGGTTTGCATCCATTTTCCTCCATTGTCAGTGAGTATCTCCAGACCCCGGTGGACCAGCTGAGCAACATCGAGGCCCAGTGGTCTTCCCCTCCGATGCCCTGCGTGCGTGCCGAGTGATGGGCAACACACTGCGCGTTCCTTGAGGAGAGCTCTATTTCCAGAGCCCTCAAACAGCTTCAGGACACGATTTCTGGTGTGTCCGAAGCGCCCAGGAAACACCGGTTGCCGCGTTTGTGTGAGCTGCCAAGAGAAAACACTCTGCTTTGCATACTTCGCGGACCTCGTACCTGAAGTCACTCATCTCGAGGAGAAAGTCAGCATCTTTCAAAGCTGTGTCGCTAACGGGACACTCAGTGTGAGCACATGCCTGTAGGTTAAGGCTGGACTTGCCCTGCAGAAACGGAGGCGTGCAGCACTTTCCATGAGGCCGTAGCCTCTGCTCTGCATATCTTTGATGGCAGTAGAGTTTTCCGGACACTTAGGAAAATCGCGTGGGCTCCCTGTTCCCGGCTGGAACACAGACTAACCCGAGGACCCCTAGGTCTACTAAGCAACATCCAGCCCCGTAGCCCTTTGGAACCAACTCTCTCTACGCCGAGGGTAGGGAAAAGCACAGCAGTCTCCACCGAAGCAGCTTAATTTCACCATCACACCCACACGTTCACGAACAGAATTTTGGGAGGTCTCAGAGGCCTTGAGGTCTTACGCCTTACCCTAGTCTGACCTGCACTGAGAGCACCCTCGGCCTCGCATTTCATCTAGGACCTCCTGCGTGAAGTCACCGTGCCTCCAGAAGAAAGTCCCCTTGCGTTCTTACTGCAATTTCAGTCCGGTTCTTGCGGTGGCAATGCAGGCTTCTGAATAGCAACAGGCCCCAGAGGAGTAGCTAGGGCGTTCCTTGGTTGAGGCAGTCCACTTGATGCACAACCCCCTTCTTCGAGAAGCTGATTCAGGCAAGCAAACACAAGGGGCCATGTGTCTCTTTTGACATGTTAGAAACAACAGCAATGTATGCTGCGTTTGCGCATGAAATCAGGGGCATGATGTAAACATCCTCGCTTTCCAATTTGGAAGGCTGCATTCACGGTGCCTTGAAGCTACCTGAAATCCCTGCAGTTGACAGGCCTGGGAACCCTGTAGGAATGCTTCTGGGAAGAAAGTGAGTTTGGTCGGTCTAAACCAGGTGCTTCCATGGCCGCCGTGGTGGTCAGCCTGACAAGCTCTAGAAGTCAAGAGAAACTCAACGTGAGAACTTGCCTCCAGGTTAGGCCCTGAGTAGCCGGGCAGAAAGGGAGGCATGCAGCTGTTTCCACGAGTTCTTAGTAGCTCTTCGCCTTTACTTTCAGGGAAGTACCCTTCTGAGGTCTCGTAGGCCCCTCTGGTTTGCATCCATTTTCCTCCATTGTCAGTGAGTATCTCCAGACCCCGGTGGACCAGCTGAGCAACATCGAGGCCCAGTGGTCTTCCCCTCCGATGCCCTGCGTGCGTGCCGAGTGATGGGCAACACACTGCGCGTTCCTTGAGGAGAGCTCTATTTCCAGAGCCCTCAAACAGCTTCAGGACACGATTTCTGGTGTGTCCGAAGCGCCCAGGAAATACCGGTTGCCGCCCTTGTGTGAGCTGCCAAGAGAAAACACTCTGCTTTGCATACTTCGCGGACCTCGTACCTGAAGTCACTCAGCTCGAGGAGAAAGTCAGCATCTTTCAAAGCTGTGTCGCTAACGGGACACTCAGTGTGAGCACATGCCTGTAGGTTAAGGCCGGACTTGCCCTGCAGAAACAGAGGCGTGCAGCACTTTCCATGAGGCCGTAGCCTCTGCTCTGCATATCTTTTATGGCAGTAGAGTTTTCCGGACACCTAGGAAAATCGCGTGGGCTCCCTGTTCCCGGCTGGAACACAGACTAACCCCAGGACCCCTTAGGTCTCCTAAGCAACATCCAGCTCCGTAGCCCTTTGGAGCCACTCTCTCTACGCCGAGGGTAGGGAAACGCACAGCAGTCTCCACCGAAGCAGCTTAATTTCCCCATCACACCCACACGTTCACGAACAGAATTTTTGCACGTCTCACAGGCCTTGAGGTCTTACGCCTTGCCCTAGTCTGACCTGCACTGAGAGCACCCTCGCCCTCGCATTCCATCTAGGACCTCCTGCCTGAAGTCACCGTGCCTCCAGAAGAAAGTCCCCTTGCGTTCTTACTGCAATTTCAGTCCCCTTCTTGCGGGGGCAATGCAGGCTTCTGAATAGCAACAGGCCACAGAGGAGTAGCTAGGGCGTTCCTTGGTTGAGGCAGTCCACTTGATGCACAACCCCCTGCTTCGAGAAGCTGATTCAGGCAAGCAAACACAAGGGGCCATGTGTCTCTTTTGACTTGTTAGAAACAACAGCAATGTATGCTGCGTTTGCGCATGAAATCGGGGGCCTGATTTAAACATCCTCGCTTTCCAATTTGGAAGGCTGCATTCACGGTGCCTTGAAGCTACCTGAAATCCCTGCTGTTGACAGGCCTGGGAACACTGTAGGAATGCTTCTGGGAAGAAACTGAGTTTGCTCGGTCTAAACCAGGTGCTTCCATGGCCGCCGTGGTGGTCAGCCTGACAAGCTCTAGAAGTCAAGAGAAACTCAACGTGAGAACTTGCCTCCAGGTTAGGCCCTGAGTAGCCGGGCAGAAAGGGAGGCATGCAGCTGTTTCCACGAGTTCTTAGTAGCTCTTCGCCTTTACTTTCAGGGAAGTACCCTTCTGAGGACTCGTAGGCCCCTCTGGTTTGCATCCATTTTCCTCCATTGTCAGTGAGTATCTCCAGACCCCGGTGGCCCAGCTGAGCAACATCGAGGCCCAGTGGTCTTCCCCTCCGATGCCCTCCGTGCGTGCCGAGTGATGGGCAACACACTGCGCGTTCCTTGAGGAATGCTCTATTTCCAGAGCCCTCAAACAGCTTCAGGACACGATTTCTGGTGTGTCCAAAGCGCCCAGGAAATACCGGTTGCCGCCCTGTGTGAGCTGCCAAGAGAAAACACTCTGCTTTGCATACTTCGTGAACCTCGTACCTGAAGTCACGCAGCTCGAGGAGAAAGTCAGCATCTTTCAAAGCTGTGTCGCTAACGGGACACTCAGTGTGAGCACATGCCTGTAGGTTAAGGCCGGACTTGCCCTGCAGAAACGGAGGCGTGCAGCACTTTCCATGAGGCCGTAGCCTCTGCTCTGCATATCTTTTATGGCAGTAGAGTTTTCTGGACACCTAGGAAAATCGCGTGGGCTCCCTGGTCCCGGCTGGAACACAGACTAACCCCAGGACCCCTTAGGTCTCCTAAGCAACATCCAGCCCCGTAGCCCTTTGGAGCCACTCTCTCTACGCCGAGGGTAGGGAAACGCACAGCAGTCTCCACCGAAGCAGCTTACTTTCCCCATCACACCCACACGTTCATGAACAGAATTTTGGCACGTCTCACAGGCCTTGAGGTCTTACGCCTTGCCCTAGTCTGACCTGCACTGAGAGCACCCTCGCCCTCGCATTCCATCTAGGACCTCCTGCCTGAAGTCACCGTGCCTCCAGAAGAAAGTCCCCTTGCGTTCTTACTGCAATTTCAGTCCCCTTCTTGCGGTGGCAATGCAGGCTTCTGAATAGCAACAGGCCCCAGAGGAGTAGCTAGGGAGTTCCTTGGTTGAGGCAGTCCACTTGATGCACAAAACCCTGCTTCGAGAAGCTGATTCAGGCAAGCAAACTCAAGGGGCCATGTGTCTCTTTTGACTTGTTAGAAACAACAGCAATGTATGCTGCGTTTGCGCATGAAATCGGGGGCCTCTTTTAAACATCCTCGCTTTCCAATTTGGAAGGCTGCATTCACGGTGCCTTGAAGCTACCTGAAATCCCTGCTGTTGACAGGCCTGGGAACCCTGTAGGAATGCTTCTGGGAAGAAACTGAGTTTGCTCGGTCTAAACCAGGTGCTTCCATGGCCGCCGTGGTGGTCAGCCTGACAAGCTCTAGAAGTAAAGAGAAACTCAACGTGAGAACTTGCCTCCAGGTTAGGCCCTGAGTAGCCGGGCAGAAAGGGAGGCATGCAGCTGTTTCCACGAGTTCTTAGTAGCTCTGCGCCTTTACTTTCAGGGAAGTACCCTTCTGAGGACTCGTAGGCCCCTCTGGTTTGCATCCATTTTCCTCCATTGTCAGTGAGTATCTCCAGACCCCGGTGGACCAGCTGAGCAACATCGAGGCCCAGTGGTCTTCCCCTCCGATGCCCTGCGTGCGTGCCAAGTGATGGGCAACACACTGCGCGTTCCTTGAGGAGAGCTCTATTTCCAGAGCCCTCAAACAGCTTCAGGACACGATTTCTGGTGTGTCCGAAGAGCCCAGGAAATACCGTTTGCCGCGTTTGTGTGAGCTGCCAAGAGAAAACACTCTGCTTTGCATACTTCGCGGACCTCGTACCTGAAGTCACTCAGCTCGAGGAGAAAGTCAGCATCTTTCAAAGCTGTGTCGCTAAAGGGACACTCAGTGTGAGCACATGCCTGTAGGTTAAGGCCGGACTTGCCCTGCAGAAACGGAGGCGTGCAGCACTTTCCATGAGGCCGTAGCCCCTGTTCTGCATATCTTTTATGGCAGTAGAGTTTTCGGGACACGTAGGAAAATCGCGTGGGCTCCCTGTTCCCGGCTGGAACACAGACTAACCCCAGGAACACCTACGTCTACTAAGCAACATCCAGCCACGTAGCCCTTTGGAACCAACTCTCTCTACGCCGAGGGTAGGGAAACGCACAGCAGTCTCCACCGTAGCAGCTTAATTTCACCATCACACCCACACGTTCAGGAATAGAATTTTGGCAGGTCTCACAGGCCTTGAGGTCTTACGCCTTGCCCTAGTCTGACCTGCACTGAGAGCACCCTCGGCCTCGCATTTCATCTAGGACCTCCTGCCTGAAGTCACCGTGCCTCCAGAAGAAAGTCCCCTTGCGTTCTTACTGCAATTTCAGTCCGGTTCCTTCGGTGGCAATGCACGCTTCTTAATAGCAACAGGCCCCAGAGGAGTAGCTAGGGCGTTCCTTGGTTGAGGCAGTCCACTTGATGCACAACCCCCTGCTTCGAGAAGCTGATTCAGGCAAGCAAACACAAGGGGCCATGTATCTCTTTTGACTTGTTGGAAACAACAGCAATGTATGCTGTGTTTGCCCATGAAATCGGGGGCCTGATTTAAACATCCTCGCTTTCCAATTTGGAAGGCTGCATTCATGGTGCCTTGAAGCTACCTGAAATCCCTGCTGTTGACAGGCCTGGGAACCCTGTAGGAATGCTTCTGGGAAGAAACTGAGTTTGGTCGGTCTAAACCAGGTGCTTCCATGGCCGCCGTGGTGGTCAGCCTGACAAGCTCTAGAAGTCAAGAGAAACTCAACGTGAGAACTTGCCTCCAGGTTAGGCCCTGAGTAGCCGGGCAGAAAGGGAGGCATGCAGCTGTTTCCACGAGTTCTTAGTAGCTCTTCGCCTTTACTTTCAGGGAAGTACCCTTCTGAGGACTCGTAGGCCCCTCTGGTTTGCATCCATTTTCCTCCATTGTCAGTGAGTATCTCCAGACACCGGTGGACCAGCTGAGCAACATCGAGGCCCAGTGGTCTTCCCCTCCCATGCCCTGCGTGCGTGCCGAGTGATGGGCAACACACTGCGCGTTCCTTGAGGAGAGCTCTATTTTCAGAGCCCTCAAACAGCTTCAGGACACGATTTCTGGTGTGTCCGAAGCGCCCAGGAAATACCGGTTGCCGCGTTTGTGTGAGCTGCCAAGAGAAAACACTCTGCTTTGCATACTTCGCGGACCTCGTACCTAAAGTCACTCAGCTCGAGGAGAAAGTCAGCATCTTTCAAAGCTGTGTCGCTAAAGGGACACTCAGTGTGAGCACATGCCTGTAGGTTAAGGCCGGACTTGCCCTGCAGAAACGGAGGCGTGCAGCACTTTCCATGAGGCCGTAGCCTCTGCTCTGCATATCTTTTATGGCAGTAGAGTTTTCCGGACACTTAGGAAAATCGCGTGGGCTCCCTGTTCCCGGCTGGAACACAGACTAACCCGAGGACCGCTAGGTCTACTAAGCAACATCCAGCCCCGTAGCCTTTTGGAACCAACTCTCTCTACGCCGAGGGTAGGGAAACGCACAGCAGTCTCCACCGAAGCAGCTTAATTTCACCATCACACCCACACGTTCAGGAACAGAATTTTGGCAGGTCTCAGAGGCCTTGAGGTCTTACGCCTTGCCCTAGTCTGACCTGCACTGAGAGCACCCTCAGCCTCGCATTTCACCTAGGACCTCCTGCGTGACGTCACCGTGCCTCCAGAAGAAAGTCCCCTTGCGTTCTTACTGCAATTTCAGTCCGGTTCTTGCGGTGGTAATGCAGGCTTCTGAATAGCAACAGGCCCCAGAGGAGTAGCTAGGGCGTTCCTTGGTTGAGGCAGTCCACTTGATGCACAACACCCTGCTTCGAGAAGCTGATTCAGGCAAGCAAACACAAGGGGCCATGTGTCTCTTTTGACTTGTTAGAAACAATAGCAATGTATGCTGCGTTTGCGCATGAAATCGGGGGCCTGATTTAAACATCCTCGCTTTCCAATTTGGAAGGCTGCATTCACGGTGCGTTGAAGTTACCTGAAATCCCTGCTGTTGACAGGCCTGGGAACCCTGTAGGAATGCTTCTGGGAAGAAACTGAATTTGCTCGGTCTAAACCAGGTGCTTCCATGGCCGCCGTGGTGGTCAGCCTGACAAGCTCTAGAAGTAAAGAGAAACTCAACGTGAGAACTTGCCTCCAGGTTAGGCCCTGAGTAGCCGGGCAGAAAGGGAGGCATGCAGCTGTTTCCACGAGTTCTTAGTAGCTCTTCGCCTTTACTTTCAGGGAAGTACCCTTCTGAGGACTCGTAGGCCCCTCTGGTTTGCATCCATTTTCCTCCATTGTCAGTGAGTATCTCCAGACCCCGGTGGACCAGCTGAGCAATATCGAGGCACAGTGGTCTTCCCCTCCGATGCCCTGCGTGCGTGCCGAGTGATGGGCAACACACTGCGCGTTCCTTGAGGAGAGCTCTATTTCCAGAGCCCTCAAACAGCTTCAGGACACGATTTCTGGTGTGTCCGAAGCGCCCAGGAAATACCGGTTGCCGCCCTTGTGTGAGCTGCCAAGAGAAAACACTCTGCTTTGCATACTTCGTGGACCTCGTACCTGAAGTCACTCAGCTCGAGGAGAAAGTCAGCATCTTTCAAAGCTGTGTCGCTAACGGGACACTCAGTGTGAGCACATGCCTGTAGGTTAAGGCCGGACTTGCCCTGCAGAAACGGAGGCGTGCAGCACTTTCCATGAGGCCGTAGCCTCTGCTCTGCATATCTTTTATGGCAGTAGAGTTTTACGGACACCTAGGAAAATCGCGTGGGCTCCCTGTTCCCGGCTGGAACACAGACTAACCCCAGGACCCCTTAGGTCTCCTAAGCAACATCCAGCCCCGTAGCCCTTTGGAGCCACTCTCTCTACGCCGAGGGTAGGGAAACGCACAGCAGTCTCCACCGAAGCAGCTTAATTTCCCCATCCCACCCACACGTTCACGAACAGAATTTTGGCACGTCTCACAGGCCTTGAGGTCTTACGACTTGCCCTAGTCTGACCTGCACTGAGAGCACCCTCGGCCTCGCATTCCATCTAGGACCTCCTGCCTGAAGTCACCGTGCCTCCAGAAGAAAGTCCCCTTGCGTTCTTACTGCAATTTCAGTCCGCTTCTTGCGGTGGCAATGCAGGCTTCTGAATAGGCACAGGCCCCAGAGGAGTAGCTAGGGCGTTCCTTGGTTGAGGCAGTCCACTTGATGCACAAACCCCTGCTTCGAGAAGCTGATTCAGGCAAGCAAACACAAGGGGCCATGTGTCTCTTTTGACTTGTTAGAAACAACAGCAATGTATGCTGCGTTTGCGCATGAAATCGGGGGCCTGATTTAAACATCCTCGCTTTCCAATTTGGAAGGCTGCATTCACGGTGCGTTGAAGCTACCTGAAATCCCTGCTGTTGACAGGCCTGGGAACCCTGTAGGAATGCTTCTGGGAAGAAACTGAGTTTGCTCGGTCTAAACCAGGTGCTTCCATGGCCGCCGTGGTGGTCAGCCTGACAAGCTCTAGAAGTCAAGAGAAACTCAACGTGAGAACTTGCCTCCAGCTTAGGCCCTGAGTAGCCGGGCAGAAAGGGAGGCATGCAGGTGTTTCCATGAGTTCTTAGTAGCTCTTCGCCTTTACTTTCACGGAAGTACCCTTCTGAGAACTCGTAGGCCCCGCTGGTTTGCATCCATTTTCCTCCATTGTCAGTGAGTATCTCCAGACCCCGGTGGACCAGCTGAGCAACATCGAGGCCCAGTGGTCTTCCCCTCCGATGCCCTCCGTGCGTGCCGAGTGATGGGCAACACACTGCGCGTTCCTTGAGGAGAGCTCTATTTCCAGAGCCCTCAAACAGCTTCAGGACACGATTTCTGGTGTGTCCGAAGCGCCCAGGAAATACCGGTTGCCGCCCTTGTGTGAGCTGCCAAGAGAAAACACTCTGCTTTGCATACTTCGCGGACCTCGTACCTGAAGTCACTCAGCTCGAGGAGAAAGTCAGCATCTTTCAAAGCTGTGTCGCTAACGGGACACTCAGTGTGAGCACATGCCTGTAGGTTAAGGCCGGACTTGCCCTGCAGAAACGGAGGCGTGCAGCACTTTCCATGAGGCCGTAGCCTCTGCTCTGCATATCTTTTATGGCAGTAGAGTTTTGCGGACACCTAGGAAAATCGCGTGGGCTCCCTGTTCCCGGCTGGAACACAGACTAACCCCAGGACCCCTTAGGTTTCCTAAGCAACATCCAGCCCCGTAGCCCTTTGGAGCCACTCTCTCTACGCCGAGGGTAGGGAAACGCACAGCAGTCTCCACCGAAGCAGCTTAATTTCCCCATCACACCCACACGTTCACGAACAGAATTTTGGCACGTCTCACAGGCCTTGAGGTCTTACGCCTTGCCCTAGTCTGAGCTGCACTGAGAGGACCCTCGACCTCGCATTCCATTTAGGACCTCCTGACTGAAGTCACCGTGCCTCCAGAAGAAAGTCCCCTTGTGTTCTTACTGCAATTTCAGTACGCTTCTTGCGGTGGCAATGCAGGCTTCTGAATAGCAACAGGCCCCAGAGGAGTAGCTAGGGCGTTCCTTGGTTGAGGCAGTCCACTTGATGCACAAACCCCTGCTTCGAGAAGCTGATTCAGGCAAGCAAACACAAGGGGCCATGTGTCTCTTTTGACTTGTTAGAAACAACAGCAATGTATGCTGCGTTTGCGCATGAAATCGGGGGCCTGATTGAATCATCCTCGCTTTCCAATTTGGAAGGCTGCATTCACGGTGCGTTGAAGCTACCTGAAATCCCTGCTGTTGACAGGCCTGGGAACCCTGTAGGAATGCTTCTGGGAAGAAACTGAGTTTGCTCGGTCTAAACCAGGTGCTTCCATGGCCGCCGTGGTGGTCAGCCTGACAAGCTCTAGAAGTCAAGAGAAACTCAACGTGAGAACTTGCCTCCAGCTTAGGCCCTGAGTAGCCGGGCAGAAAGGGAGGCATGCAGCTGTTTCCACGAGTTCTTAGTAGCTCTTCGCCTTTACTTTCAGGGAAGTACCCTTCTGAGGACTCGTAGGCCCCTCTGGTTTGCATCCATTCTCCTCCATTGTCAGTGAGTATCTCCAGACCCCGGTGGAACAGCTGAGCAATATCGAGGCCCAGTGGTCTTCCCCTCCGATGCCCTGCGTACGTGCCGAGTGATGGGCAACACACTGCGCGTTCCTTGAGGAGAGCTCTATTTCCAGAGCCCTCAAACAGCTTCAGGACACGATTTCTGGTGTGTCCGAAGCGCCCAGGAAATACCGGTTGCCGCCTTTGTGTGAGCTGCCAAGAGAAAACACTCTGCTTTGCATACTTCGCGGACCTCGTACCTGAAGTCACTCAGCTCGAGGAGAAAGTCAGCATCTTTCAAAGCTGTGTCGCTAACGGGACACTCAGTGTGAGCACATGCCTGTAGGTTAAGGCCGGATTGCCCTGCAGAAACGGAGGCGTGCAGCACTTTCCATGAGGCCGTAGCCTCTGCTCTGCATATCTTTTATGGCAGTAGAGTTTTCCGGACACCTAGGAAAATCGCGTGGGCTCCCTGTTCCCGGCTGGAACACAGACTAACCCCAGGACCCCTTAGGTCTCCTAAGCAACATCCAGCCCCGTAGCCCTTTGGAGCCACTCTCTCTACGCCGAGGGTAGGGAAACGCACAGCAGTCTCCACCGAAGCAGCTTACTTTCCCCATCACACCCACACGTTCATGAACAGAATTTTGGCACGTCTCACAGGCCTTGAGGTCTTACGCCTTGCCCTAGTCTGACCTGCACTGAGAGCACCCTCGCCCTCGCATTCCATCTAGGACCTCCTGCCTGAAGTCACCGTGCCTCCAGAAGAAAGTCCCCTTGCGTTCTTACTGCAATTTCAGTCTGCTTCTTGCGGTGGCAATGCAGGCTTCTGAATAGCAACAGGCCCCAGAGGAGTAGCTAGGGCGTTCCTTGGTTGAGGCAGTCCACTTGATGCACAACGCCCTGCATCGAGAAGCTGATTCAGGCAAGCAAACACAAGGGGCCATGTGTCTCTTTTGACTTTTTAAAAACAACAGCAATGTATGCTGCGTTTGCGCATGAAATCGGGGGCCTCTTTTAAACATCCTCGCTTTCCAATTTGGAAGGCTGCATTCACGGTGCGTTGAAGCTACCTGAAATCCCTGCTGTTGACAGGCCTGGGAACCCTGTAGGAATGCTTCTGGGAAGAAACTGAGTTTGCTCGGTCTAAACCAGGTGCTTCCATGGCCGCCGTGGTGGTCAGCCTGACAATCTCTAGAAGTCAAGAGAAACTCAACATGAGAACTTGCCTCCAGTTTAGGCCCTGAGTAGCCGGGCAGAAAGGGAGGCATGCAGCTGTTTCCACGAGTTCTTAGTAGCTCTGCGCCTTTACTTTCAGCGAAGTACCCTTCTGAGGACTCGTAGGCCCCTCTGGTTTGCATCCATTTTCCTCCATTGTCAGTGAGTATCTCCAGACCCCGGTGGACCAGGTGAGCAACATCGAGGCCCAGTGGTCTTCCCCTCCGATGCCCTGCGTGCGTGCCGAGTGATGGGCAACACACTGCGCGTTCCTTGAGGAGAGCTCTATTTCCAGAGCCCTCAAACAGCTTCAGGACACGATTTCTGGTGTGTCCGAAGCGCCCAGGAAATACCGGTTACCGCCCTTGTGTGAGCTGGCAAGAGAAAACACTCTGCTTTGCATACTTCGCGGACCTCGTACCTAAAGTCACTCAGCTCGAGGAGAAAGTCAGCATCTTTCAAAGCTGTGTCGCTAACGGGACACTCAGTGTGAGCACATGCCTGTAGGTTAAGGCCGGAATTGCCCTGCAGAAACGGAGGCGTGCAGCACTTTCAATGAGGCCGTAGCCTCTGCTCTGCATATCTTTGATGGCAGTAGAGTTTTCCGGACACCTAGGAAAATCGCGTGGGCTCCCTGTTCCCGGCTGGAACACAGACTAACCCCAGGACCCCTTAGGTCTCCTAAGCAACATCCAGCCCCGTAGCCCTTTGGAGCCACTCTCTCTACGCCGAGGGTAGGGAAACGCACAGCAGTCTCCACCGAAGCAGCTTAATTTCCCCCTCACACCCACACGTTCACGAACAGAATTTTGGCACGTCTCACAGGCCTTGAGGTCTTACGCCTTGCCCTAGTCTGACCTGCACTGAGAGCACCCTCGGCCTCGCATTCCATCTAGGACCTCCTGCCTGAAGTCACCGTGCCTCCAGAAGAAAGTCCCCTTGTGTTCTTACTGCAATTTCAGTCCACTTCTTGCGGTGGCAATGCAGGCTTCTGAATAGCCACAGGCCCCAGAGGAGTAGCTAGGGCGTTCCTTGGTTGAGGAAGTCCACTTGATGCACAAACCCCTGCTTCGAGAAGCTGATTCAGGCAAGCAAACACAAGGGGCCATGTGTCTCTTTTGACTTGTTAGAAACAACAGCAATGTATGCTGCGTTTGCGCATGAAATCGGGGGCCTGATTGAAACATACTCGCTTTCCAATTTGGAAGGCTGCATTCACGGTGCGTTGAAGCTACCTGAAATCCCTGCTGTTGACAGGCCTGGGAACCCTGTAGGAATGCTTCTGGGAAGAAACTGAGTTTGGTCGGTCTAAACCAGGTGCTTCCATGGCCGCCGTGGTGGTCAGCCTGACAAGCTCTAGAAGTCAAGAGAAACTCAACGTGAGAACTTGCCTCCAGGTTAGGCCCTGAGTAGCCGGGCAGAAAGGGAGGCATGCAGCTGTTTCCACGAGTTCTTAGTAGCTCTTCGCCTTTACTTTCAGGGAAGTACCCTTCTGAGGACTCGTAGGCCCCTCTGGTTTGCATCCATTTTCCTCCATTGTCAGTGAGTATCTCCAGACCCCGGTGGACCAGCTGAGCAACATCGAGGCCCAGTGGTCTTCCCCTCCGATGCCTGCGTACATGCCGAGTGATGGGCAACACACTGCGCGGTCCTTGAGGAGAGCTCTATTTCCAGAGCCCTCAAACAGCTTCAGGACACGATTTCTGGTGTGTCCGAAGCGCCCAGGAAATACCGGTTGCCGCCTTTGTGTGAGCTGCCAAGAGAAAACACTCTGCTTTGCATACTTCGCGGTCCTCGTACCTGAAGTCACTCAGCTCGAGGAGAAAGTCAGCATCTTTCAAAGCTGTGTCGCTAACGGGACACTCAGTGTGAGCACATGCCTGTAGGTTAAGGCCGGACTTGCCCTGCAGAAACGGAGGCGTGCAGCACTTTCCATGAGGCCGTAGCCTCTGCTCTGCATATCTTTTATGGCAATAGAGTTTTCCGGACACCTAGGAAAATCGCGTGGGCTCCCTGTTCCCGGCTGGAACACAGACTAACCCCAGGACCCCTTAGGTCTCCTAAGCAACATCCAGCCCCGTAGCCCTTTGGAGCCACTCTCTCTACGCCGAGGGTAGGGAAACGCACAGCAGTCTCCACCGAAGCAGCTTAATTTCCCCATCACACCCACACGTTCACGAACAGAATTTTGGCACGTCTCACAGGCCTTGAGGTCTTACGCCTTGCCCTAGTCTGACCTGCACTGAGAGCACCCTCGGCCTCGCATTCCATCTAGGACCTCCTGCCTGAAGTCACCGTGCCTCCAGAAGAAAGTCCCCTTGCGTTCTTACTGCAATATCAGTCCCCTTCTTGCGGTGGCAATGCAGGCTTTTGAATAGCAACAGGCCCCAGAGGAGTAGCTAGGGCGTTCCTTGGTTGAGGCAGTCCACTTGATGCACAACCCGCTGCATCGAGAAGCTGATTCAGGCAAGCAAACACAAGGGGCCATGTGTCTCTTTTGACTTGTTAGGAACAACAGCAATGTATGCTGCGTTTGCGCATGAAATCGGGGGCCTCTTTTAAACATCCTCGCTTTCCAATTTGGAAGGCTGCATTCACGGTGCGTTGAAGCTACCTGAAATCCCTGCTGTTGACAGGCCTGGGAACCCTGTAGGAATGCTTCTGGGAAGAAACTGAGTTTGCTCGGTCTAAACCAGGTGCTTCCATGGCCGCCGTGGTGGTCAGCCTGACAAGCTCTAGAAGTCAAGAGAAACTCAACGTGAGAACTTGCCTCCAGTTTAGGCCCTGAGTAGCCGGGCAGAAAGGGAGGCATGCAGCTGTTTCCACGAGTTCTTAGTAGCTCTGCGCCTTTACTTTCAGCGAAGTACCCATCTGAGGACTCGTAGGCCCCTCTGGTTTGCATCCATTTTCCTCCATTGTCAGTGAGTATCTCCAGACCCCGGTGGAACAGCTGAGCAATATCGAGTCCCAGTGGTCTTCCCCTCCGATGCCCTGCGTGCGTCCCGAGTGATGGGCAACACACTGCGCGTTCCTTGAGGAGAGCTCTATTTCCAGAGCTCTCAAACAGCTTCAGGACACGATTTCTGGTGTGTCCGAAGCGCCCAGGAAATACCGGTTGCCGCCCTTGTGTGAGCTGACAAGAGAAAACACTCTGCTTTGCATACTTCGTGGACCTCGTACCTGAAGTCACTCAGCTCGAGGAGAAAGTCAGCATCTTTCAAAGCTGTGTCGCTAACGGGACACTCAGTGTGAGCACATGCCTGTAGGTTAAGGCCGGACTTGCCCTGCAGAAACGGAGGTGTGCAGCACTTTCCATGAGGCCGTAGCCTCTGCTCTGCATATCTTTTTGGCAGTAGAGTTTTACGGACACCTAGGAAAATCGCATGGGCTCCCTGTTCCCGGCTGGAACACAGACTAACCCCAGGACCCCTTAGGTCTCCTAAGCAACATCCAGCCCCGTAGCCCTTTGGAGCCACTCTCTCTACGCCGAGGGTAGGGAAACGCACAGCAGTCTCCACCGAAGCAGCTTAATTTCCCCATCCCACCCACACGTTCACGAACAGAATTTTGGCACGTCTCACAGGCCTTGAGGTCTTACGCCTTGCCCTAGTCTGACCTGCACTGAGAGCACCCTCGGCCTCGCATTCCATCTAGGACCTCCTGCCTGAAGTCACCGTGCCTCCAGAAGAAAGTCCCCTTGCGTTCTTACTGCAATTTCAGTCCGGTCCTTGCGGTGGCAATGCAGGCTTCTGAATAGGCACAGGCCCCAGAGGAGTAGCTAGGGCGTTCCTTGGTTGAGGCAGTCCACTTGATGCACAAACCCCTGCTTCGAGAAGCTGATTCAGGCAAGCAAACACAAGGGGCCATGTGTCTCTTTTGACTTGTTAGAAACAACAGCAATGTATGCTGCGTTTGTGCATGAAATCGGGGGCCTGATTTAAACATCCTCGCTTTCCAATTTGGAAGGCTGCATTCACGGTGCCTTGAAGCTACCTGAAATCCCTGCTGTTGACAGGCCTGGGAACCCTGTAGGAATGCTTCTGGGAAGAAACTGAGTTTGCTCGGTCTAAACCAGGTGCTTCCATGGCCGCCGTGGTGGTCAGCCTGACAAGCTCTAGAAGTCAAGAGAAACTCAACGTGAGAACTTGCCTCCAGCTTAGGCCCTGAGTAGCCGGGCAGAAAGGGAGGCATGCAGGTGTTTCCACGAGTTCTTAGTAGCTCTTCGCCTTTACTTTCACGGAAGTACCCTTCTGAGGACTCGTAGGCCCCTCTGGTTTGCATCCATTTTCCTCCATTGTCAGTGAGTATCTCCAGACCCCGGTGGACCAGCTGAGCAACATCGAGGCCCAGTTGTCTTCCCCTCCAATGCCCTCCGTGCGTGCCGAGTGATGGGCAACACACTGCGCGTTCCTTGAGGAGAGCTCTATTTCCAGAGCCCTCAAACAGCTTCAGGACACGATTTCTGGTGTGTCCGAAGCGCCCAGGAAATACCGGTTGCCGCCCTTGTGTGAGCTGCCAAGAGAAAACACTCTGCTTTGCATACTTCGCGGACCTCGTACCTGAAGTCACTCAGCTCGAGGAGAAAGTCAGCATCTTTCAAAGCTGTGTCGCTAACGGGACACTCAGTGTGAGCACATGCCTGTAGGTTAAGGCCGGACTTGCCCTGCAGAAACGGAGGCGTGCAGCACTTTCCATGTGGCCGTAGCCTCTGCTCTGCATATCTTTTATGGCAGTAGAGTTTTCCGGACACCTAGGAAAATCGCGTGGGCTCCCTGTTCCCGGCTGGAACACAGACTAACCCCAGGACCCCTTAGGTTTCCTAAGCAACATCCAGCCCCGTAGCCCTTTGGAGCCACTCTCTCTACACCGAGGGTAGGGAAACGCACAGCAGTCTCCACCGAAGCAGCTTAATTTCCCCATCACACCCACACGTTCACGAACAGAAGTTTGGCACGTCTCACAGGCCTTGAGGTCTTACTCCTTGCCCTAGTCTGAGCTGCACTGAGAGGACACTCGACCTCGCATTCCATTTAGGAGCTCCTGCCTGAAGTCACCGTGCCTCCAGAAGAAAGTCCCCTTGCGTTCTTACTGCAATTTCAGTCCGCTTCTTGCGGTGGCAATGCAGGCTTCTTAATAGCCACAGGCCCCAGAGGAGTAGCTAGGGCGTTCCTTAGTTGAGGTAGTCCACTTGATGCACAACCCCCTGCTTCGAGAAGCTGATTCCGGCAAGCAAACACAAGGGGCCATGTGTCTCTTTCGACTTGTTAGAAACAACAGCAATGTATGCTGCGTTTGCGCATGAAATCGGGGGCCTGATTTAAACATCCTCGCTTTCCAATTTGGAAGGCTGCATTCACGGTGCGTTGAAGCTAGCTGAAATCCCTGCTGTTGACAGGCCTGGGAACCCTGTAGGAATGCTTCTGGGAAGAAACTGAGTTTGCTCGGTCTAAACCAGGTGCTTCCATGGCCGCCGTGGTGGTCAGCCTGACAAGCTCTAGAAGTCAAGAGAAACTCAACGTGGGAACTTGCCTCCAGGTTAGGCCCTGAGTAGCCGGGCAGAAAGGGAGGCATGCAGCTGTTTCCACGAGTTCTTAGTAGCTCTTTGCCTTTACTTTCAGGGAAGTACCCTTCTGAGGACTCGTAGGCCCCTCTGGTTTGCATCCATTTTCCTCAATTGTCAGTGAGTATATCCAGACCCCGGTGGACCAGCTGAGCAACATCGAGGCCCAGTGGTCTTCCCCTCGGACGCCCTCCGTGCATGCCGAGTGATTGGCAACACACTGCGCGTGCCTTGAGGAGAGCTCTATTTCCAGAGCCCTCAAACAGCTTCAGGACACGATTTCTGGTGTGTCCGAAGCTCCCAGGAAATACCGGTTGCCGCGTTTGTGTGAGATTCCAAGAGAAAACACTCTGATTTGCATACTTCGCGGACCTCGTACCTGAAGTCACTCAGCTCGAGGAGAAAGTCAGCATCTTTCAAAGCTGTGTCGCTAACGGGACACTCAGTGTGAGCACATGCCTGTAGGTTAAGGCCGGACTTGCCCTGCAGAAACGGAGGCGTGCAGCACTTTCCATGAGGCCGTAGCCTCTGCTCTGCATATGTTTTATGGCAGTAGAGTTTTCCAGACACGTAGCAAAATCGCGTGGGCTCCCTGTTCCCGGCTGGAACACAGACTAATCCCAGGACCCCTTAGGTCTCCTAAGCAACATCCAGCCCCGTAGCCCTTTGGAGCCACTCTCTCTACACTGAGGGTAGGGAAACGCACAGCAGTCTCCACCGAAGCAGCTTAATTTCCCCATCACACCCACACGTTCACGAACAGAATTTTAGCACGTCTCACAGGCCTTGAAGTCTTACGCCTTGCCCTAGTCTGACCTGCACTGAGAGCACCCTCGGCCTCGCATTCCATCTAGGACCTCCTGCCTGAAGTCACCGTGCCTCCAGAAGAAAGTCCCCTTGCGTTCTTACTGCAATTTCAGTCCGCTTCTTGCGGTGGCAATGCAGGCTTCTGAATAGGCACAGGCCCCAGAGGAGTAGCTAGGGCGTTCCTTGGTTGAGGCAGTCCACTTGATGCACAAACCCCTGCTTCGAGAAGCTGATTCAGGCAAGCAAACACAAGGGGCCATGTGTCTCTTTTGACTTGTTAGAAACAACAGCAATGTATGCTGCGTTTGCGCATGAAATCGGGGGCCTGATTTAAACATCCTCGCTTTCCAATTTGGAAGGCTGCATTCACGGTGCGTTGAAGCTACCTGAAATCCCTGCTGTTGACAGGCCTGGGAACCCTGTAGGAATGCTTCTGGGAAGAAACTGAGTTTGCTCGGTCTAAACCAGGTGCTTCCATGGCCGCCGTGGTGGTCAGCCTGACAAGCTCTAGAAGTCAAGAGAAACTCAACGTTAGAACTTGCCTCCAGCTTAGGCCCTGAGTAGCCGGGCAGAAAGGGAGGCATGCAGGTGTTTCCACGAGTTCTTAGTAGCTCTTTGCCTTTACTTTCAGGGAAGTACCCTTCTGAGGACTCGTAGGCCCCTCTGGTTTGCATCCATTTTCCTCCATTGTCAGTGAGTATCTCCAGACCCCGGTGGACAAGCTGAGCAACATCGAGGCCCAGTGGTCTTCCCCTCGGACGCCCTCCGTGCGTGCCAAGTGATGGGCAACACACTGCGCGTTCCTTGAGGAGAGCTCTATTTCCAGAGCCCTCAAACAGCTTCAGGACACGATTTCTGGTGTTTCCGAAGCGCCCAGGAAATATCGGTTGCCGCGTTCGTGTGAGATGCCAAGAGAAAACACTCTGCTTTGCATACTTCGCGGACCTCGTACCTGAAGTCACTCAGCTCGAGGAGAAAGTCAGCATCTTTCAAAGCTGTGTCGCTAACGGGACACTCAGTGTGAGCACATGCCTGTAGGTTAAGGCCGGACTTGCCCTGCAGAAACGGAGGCGTGCAGCACTTTCCATGAGGCCGTAGCCTCTGCTCTGCATATCTTTGATGGCAGTAGAGTTTTCCGGACACCTAGGAAAATCGCGTGGGCTCCCTCGTCCCGGCTGGAACACAGACTAACCCCAGGACCCCTTAGGTCTCCTAAGCAACATCCAGCCCCGTAGCCCTTTGGAGCCACTCTCTCTACGCCGAGGGTAGGGAAACGCACAGCAGTCTCCACCGAAGCAGCTTAATTTCCCCATCACACCCACACGTTCATGAACAGAATTTTGGCACGTCTCACAGGCCTTGAGGTCTTACGCCTTGCCCTAGTCTGACCTGCACTGAGAGCACCCTCGCCCTCGCATTCCATCTAGGACCTCCTGCCTGAAGTCACCGTGCCTCCAGAAGAAAGTCCCCTTGCGTTCTTACTGCAATTTCAGTCTGCTTCTTGCGGTGGCATTGCAGGCTTCTGAATAGCAACAGGCCCCAGAGGAGTAGCTAGGGCGTTCCTTGGTTGAGGCAGTCCACTTGATGCACAACCCCCTGCTTCGAGAAGCTGATTAGGCAAGAAAACACAAGGGGCCATGTGTCTCTTTTGACTTGTTAGAAACAACAGCAATGTATGCTGCGTTTGCGCATGAAATCGGGGGCCTGATTTAAACATCCTCGCTTTCCAATTTGGAAGGCTGCATTCACGGTGCGTTGAAGCTACCTGAAATCCCTGCTGTTGACAGGCCTGGGAACCCTGTAGGAATGCTTCTGGGAAGAAACTGAGTTTGGTCGGTCTAAACCAGGTGCTTCCATGGCCGCCGTGGTGGTCAGCCTGACAAGCTCTAGAAGTCAAGAGAAACTCAACGTGAGAACTTGCCTCCAGGTTAGGCCCTGAGTAGCCGGGCAGAAAGGGAGGCATGCAGCTGTTTCCACGAGTTCTTAGTAGCTCTTCGCCTTTACTTTCTGGGAAGTACCCTTCTGAGGACTCGTAGGCCCCTCTGGTTTGCATCCATTTTCCTCCATTGTCAGTGAGTATCTCCAGACCCCGGTGGACCAGCTGAGCAACATCGAGGCCCAGTGGTCCTCCCCTCCGATGCCCTGCGTGCGTGCCGAGTGATGGGCAACACACTGCGCGTTCCTTGAGGAGAGCTCTATTTCCAGAGCCCTCAAACAGCTTCAGGACACGATTTCTGGTGTGTCCGAAGCGCCCAGGAAATACCGGTTGCCGCCCTTGTGTGAGCTGCCAAGAGAAAACACTCTGCTTTGCATACTTCGCGGACCTCGTACCTGAAGTCACTCAGCTCGAGGAGAAAGTCAGCATCTTTCAAAGCTGTGTCGCTAACGGGACACTCAGTGTGAGCACATGCCTGTAGGTTAAGGCCGGACTTGCCCTGCAGAAACGGAGGCGTGCAGCACTTTCCATGAGGCCGTAGCCTCTGCTCTGCATATCTTTGATGGCAGTAGAGTTTTCCGGACACCTAGGAAAATCGCGTGGGCTCCCTGGTCCCGGCTGGAACACAGACTAACCCCAAGACCCCTTAGGTCTCCTAAGCAACATCCAGCCCCGTAGCCCTTTGGAGCCACTCTCTCTACGCCGAGGGTAGGGAAACGCACAGCAGTCTCCACCGAAGCAGCTTAATTTCCCCATCCCACCCACACGTTCACGAACAGAATTTTGGCACGTCTCACAGGCCTTGAGGTCTTACGCCTTGCCCTAGTCTGACCTGCACTGAGAGCACCCTCGCCCTCGCATTCCATCTAGGACATCCTGCCTGAAGTCACCGTGCCTCCAGAAGAAAGTCCCCTTGCGTTCTTACTGCAATTTCAGTCTGCTTCTTGCGGTGGCAATGCAGGCTTCTGAATAGCAACAGGCCCCAGAGGAGTAGCTAGGGCGTTCCTTGGTTGAGGCAGTCCACTTGATGCACAACCCCCTGCTTCGAGAAGCTGATTCAGGCAAGCAAACACAAGGGGCCATGTGTCTCTTTTGACTTGTTAGAAACAACAGCAATGTATGCTGCGTTTGCGCATGAAATCGGGGGCCTCTTTTAAACATTCTCGCTTTCCAATTTGGAAGGCTGCATTCACGGTGCCTTGAAGCTACATGAAATCCCTGCTGTTGACAGGCCTGGGAACCCTGTAGGAATGCTTCTGGGAAGAAACTGAGTTTGGTCGGTCTAAACCAGGTGCTTCCATGGCCGCCGTGGTGGTCAGCCTGACAAGCTCTAGAAGTCAAGAGAAACTCAACGTGAGAACTTGCCTCCAGGTTAGGCCCTGAGTAGCCGGGCAGAAAGGGAGGCATGCAGCTGTTTCCACGAGTTCTTAGTAGCTCTTCGCCTTTACTTTCAGGGAAGTACCCTTCTGAGGACTCGTAGGCCCCTCTGCTTTGCATCCATTTTCCTCCATTGTCAGTGAGTATCTCTAGACCCCGGTGGACCAGCTGAGCAACATCGAGGCCCAGTGGTCTTCCCCTCCGATGCCCTCCGTGCGTGCCGAGTGATGGGCAACACACTGCGCGTTCCTTGAGGAGAGCTCTATTTCCAGAGCCCTCAAACAGCTTCAGGACACGATTTCTGGTGTGTCCGAAGCGCCCAGGAAATACCGGTTGCCGCCCTTGTGTGAGCTGCCAAGAGAAAACACTCTGCTTTGCATACTTCGCGGACCTCGTACCTGAAGTCACTCAGCTCGAGGAGAAAGTCAGCATCTTTCAAAGCTGTGTCGCTAACGGGACACTCAGTGTGAGCACATGCCTGTAGGTTAAGACCGGACTTGCCCTGCAGAAACGGAGGCGTGCAGCACTTTCCATGAGGCCGTAGCCTCTGCTCTGCATATCTTTTATGGCAGTAGAGTTTTCCGGACACCTAGGAAAATCGCGTGGGCTCCCTGTTCCCGGCTGGAACACAGACTAACCCCAGGACCCCTTAGGTCTCCTAAGCAACATCCAGCCCCGTAGCCCTTTGGAGCCACTCTATCTACGCCGAGGGTAGGGAAACGCACAGCAGTCTCCACCGAAGCAGCTTAATTTCCCCATCACACCCACACGTTCACGAACAGAATTTTGGCACGTCTCACAGGCGTTGAGGTCTTACGCCTTGCCCTAGTCTGACCTGCACTGAGAGCACCCTCGCCCTCGCATTCCATCTAGGACCTCCTGCCTGAAGTCACCGTGCCTCCAGAAGAAAGTCCCCTTGCGTTCTTACTGCAATTTTAGTCCGCTTCTTGCGGTGGCAATGCAGGCTTCTGAATAGCAACAGGCCCCAGAGGAGTAGCTAGGGCGTTCCTTGGTTGAGGCAGTCCACTTGATGCACAAACCCCTGCTTCGAGAAGCTGATTCAGGCAAGCAAACACAAGGGGCCATGTGTCTCTTTTGACTTGTTAGAAACAACAGCAAGGTATGCTGCGTTTGCGCATGAAATCGGGGGCCTGATTTAAACATCCTCGCTTTCCAATTTGGAAGGCTGCATTCACGGTGCGTTGAAGCTACCTGAAATCCCTGCTGTTGACAGGCCTGGGAACCCTGTAGGAATGCTTCTGGGAAGAAACTGAGTTTGCTCGGTCTAAACCAGGTGCTTCCATGGCCGCCGTGGTGGTCAGCCTGACAAGCTCTAGAAGTCAAGAGAAACTCAACGTGAGAACTTGCCTCCAGGTTAGGCCCTGAGTAGCCAGGCAGAAAGGGAGGCATGCAGCTGTTTCCACGAGTTCTTAGTAGCTCTTCGCCTTTACTTTCAGGGAAGTACCCTTCTGAGGACTCGTAGGCCCCTCTGGTTTGCATCCATTTTCCTCCATTGTCAGTGAGTATCTCCAGACCCCGGTGGACCAGCTGAGCAACATCGAGGCCCAGTGGTCCTCCCCTCCGATGCCCTGCGGGCGTGCCGAGTGATGGGCAACACACTGCGCGTTCCTTGAGGAGAGGTCTATTTCCAGAGCCCTCAAACAGCTTCAGGACACGATTTCTGGTGTGTCCGAAGCGCCCAGGAAATACCGGTTGCCGCCCTTGTGTGAGCTGCCAAGAGAAAACACTCTGCTTTGCATACTTCGTGGACCTCGTACCTGAAGTCACTCAGCTCGAGGAGAAAGTCAGCATCTTTCAAAGCTGTGTCGCTAACGGGACACTCAGTGTGAGCACATGCCTGTAGGTTAAGGCCGGACTTGCCCTGCAGAAACGGAGGCGTGCAGCACTTTCCATGAGGCCGTAGCCTCTGCTCTGCATATCTTTTATGGCAGTAGAGTTTTACGGACACCTAGGAAAATCGCGTGGGCTCCCTGTTCCCGGCTGGAACACAGACTAACCCCAGGACCCCTTAGGTCTCCTAAGCAACATCCAGCCCCATAGCCCTTTGGAGCCACTCTCTCTACGCCGAGGGTAGGGAAACGCACAGCAGTCTCCACCGAAGCAGCTTAATTTCCCCATCCCACCCGCACGTTCACGAACAGAATTTTGGCACGTCTCACAGGCCTTGAGGTCTTACGCCTTGCCCTAGTCTGACCTGCACTGAGAGCACCCTCGGCCTAGCATTCCATCTAGGACCTCCTGCCTGAAGTCACCGTGCCTCCAGAAGAAAGTCCCCTTGCGTTCTTACTGCAATTTCAGTCCGCTTCTTGCGGTGGCATTGCAGGCTTCTGAATAGGCACAGGCCCCAGAGGAGTAGCTAGGGCGTTCCTTGGTTGAGGCAGTCCACTTGATGCACAAACCCCTGCTTCGAGAAGCTGATTCAGGCAAGCAAACACAAGGGGCCATGTGTCTCTTTTGACTTGTTAGAAACAACAGCAATGTATGCTGCGTTTGCGCATGAAATCGGGGGCCTGATTTAAACATCCTCGCTTTCCAATTTGGAAGGCTGTATTCACGGTGCGTTGAAGCTACCTGAAATCCCTGCTGTTGACAGGCCTGGGAACCCTGTAGGAATGCTTCTGGGAAGAAACTGAGTTTGCTCAGTCTAAACCAGGTGCTTCCATGGCCGCCGTGGTGGTCAGCCTGACAAGCTCTAGAAGTCAAGAGAAACTCAACGTGGGAACTTGCCTCCAGGTTAGGCCCTGAGTAGCCGGGCAGAAAAGGAGGCATGCAGCTGTTTCCACGAGTTCTTAGTAGCTCTTTGCCTTTACTTTCAGGGAAGTACCCTTCTGAGGACTCGTAGGCCCCTCTGGTTTGCATCCATTTTCCTCCATTGTCAGTGAGTATCTCCAGACCCCGGTGGACCAGCTGAGCAACATCAAGGCCCAGTGGTCTTCCCCTCGGACGCCCTCCGTGCGTGCCGAGTGATTGGCAACACACTGCGCGTTCCTTGAGGAGAGCTCTATTTCCAGAGCCCTCAAACAGCTTCAGGACACGATTTCTGGTGTGTCCGAAGCGCCCAGGAAATACCGGTTGCCGCGTTTGTGTGAGATGCCAAGAGAAAACACTCTGCTTTGCATACTTCGCGGACCTCGTACCTGAAGTCACTCAGCTCGAGGAGAAAGTCAGCATCTTTCAAAGCTGTGTCGCTAACGGGACACTCAGTGTGAGCACATGCCTGTAGGTTAAGGCCGGACTTGCCCTGCAGAAACGGAGGCGTGCAGCACTTTCCATGAGGCCGTAGCCTCTGCTCTGCATATGTTTTATGGCAGTAGAGTTTTCCAGACACGTAGCAAAATCGCATGGGCTCCCTGTTCCTGGCTGGAACACAGACTAATCCCAGGACCCCTTAGGTCTCCTAAGCAACATCCAGCCCCGTAGCCCTTTGGAGCCACTCTATCTACGCCGAGGGTAGGGAAACGCACAGCAGTCTCCACCGAAGCAGCTTAATTTCCCCATCACACCCACACGTTCACGAACAGAATTTTGGCACGTCTCACAGGCCTTGAGGTCTTACGCCTTGCCCTAGTCTGACCTGCACTGAGAGCACCCTCGCCCTCGCATTCCATCTAGGACCTCCTGCCTGAAGTCACCGTGCCTCCAGAAGAAAGTCCCCTTGTGTTCTTACTGCAATTTCAGTCCGCTTCTTGCGGTGGCAATGCAGGCTTCTGAATAGCCACAGGCCCCAGAGGAGTAGCTAGGGCGTTCCTTGGTTGAGGCAGTCCACTTGATGCACAACCCCCTGCTTCGAGAAGCTGATTCAGGCAAGCAAACACAAGGGGCCATGTGTCTCTTTTGACTTGTTAGAAACAACAGCAATGTATGCTGCGTTTGCGCATGAAATCGGGGGCCTGATTTAAACATCCTCGCTTTCCAATTTGGAAGGCTGCATTCACGGTGCGTTGAAGCTACCTGAAATCCCTGCTGTTGACAGGCCTGGGAACCCTGTAGGAATGCTTCTGGGAAGAAACTGAGTTTGCTCGGTCTAAACCAGGTGCTTCCATGGCCGCCGTGGTGGTCAGCCTGACAAGCTCTAGAAGTCAAGAGAAATTCAACGTGAGAACTTGCCTCCAGGTTAGGCCCTGAGTAGCCGGGCAGAAAGGGAGGCATGCAGCTATTCCCACGAGTTCTTAGTAGCTCTTCGCCTTTACTTTCAGGGAAGTACCCTTCTGAGGACTCGTAGGCCCCTCTGGTTTGCATCCATTTTCCTCCATTGTCAGTGAGTATCTCCAGACCCCGGTGGACCAGCTGAGCAACATCGAGGCCCAGTGGTCCTCCCCTCTGATGCCCTGCGTGCGTGCCGAGTGATGGGCAACACACTGCGCGTTCCTTGAGGAGAGCTCTATTTCCAGAGCCCTCAAACAGCTTCAGGACACGATTTCTGGTGTGTCCGAAGCGCCCAGGAAATACCGGTTGCCGCCCTTGTGTGAGCTGCCAAGAGAAAACACTGTGCTTTGCATACTTCGCGGACCTCGTACCTGAAGTCACTCAGCTCGAGGAGAAAGTCAGCATCTTTCAAAGCTGTGTCGCTAACGGGACACTCAGTGTGAGCACATGCCTGTAGGTTAAGGCCGGACTTGCCCTGCAGAAACGGAGGCGTGCAGCACTTTCCATGAGGCCGTAGCCTCTGCTCTGCATATCTTTGATGGCAGTAGAGTTTTCCGGACACCTAGGAAAATCGCGTGGGCTCCCTGGTCCCGGCTGGAACACAGACTAACCCCAGGACCCCTTAGGTCTCCTAAGCAACATCCAGCCCCGTAGCCCTTTGGAGCCACTCTCTATACGCCGAGGGTAGGGAAACGCACAGCAGTCTCCACCGAAGCAGCTTAATTTCCCCATCACACCCACACGTTCATGAACAGAATTTTGGCACGTCTCACAGGCCTTGAGGTCTTACGCCTTGCCCTAGTCTGACCTGCACTGAGAGCAACCTCGGCCTCGCATTCCATCTAGGACCTCCTGCCTGAAGTCACCGTGCCTCCAGAAGAAAGTCCCCTTGCGTTCTTACTGCAATTTCAGTCCGCTTCTTGCGGTGGCAATGCAGGCTTCTGAATAGCAACAGGCCCCAGAGGAGTAGCTAGGGCGTTCCTTGGTTGAGGCAGTCCACTTGATGCACAACCCCCTTCTTCGAGAAGCTGATTCAGGCAAGCAAACACAAGGGGCCATGTGTCTCTTTTGACTTGTTAGAAACAACAGCAATGTATGCTGCGTTTGCGCATGAAATCGGGGGCCTGATTTAAACATTCTCGCTTTCCAATTTGGAAGGCTGCATTCACGGTGCCTTGAAGCTACATGAAATCCCTGCTGTTGACAGGCCTGGGAACCCTGTAGGAATGCTTCTGGGAAGAAACTGAGTTTGCTCGGTCTAAACCAGGTGCTTCCATGGCCGCCGTGGTGGTCAGCCTGACAAGCTCTAGAAGTCAAGAGAAACTCAACGTGAGAACTTGCCTCCAGGTTAGGCCCTGAGTAGCCGGGCAGAAGGGGAGGCATGCAGCTGTTTCCACGAGTTCTTAGTAGCTCTTCGCCTTTACTTTCAGGGAAGTACCCTTCTGAGGACTCGTAGGCCCCTCTGGTTTGCATCCATTTTCCTCCATTGTCAGTGAGTATCTCCAGACCCCAGTGGACAAGCTGAGCAACATCGAGGCCCAGTGGTCTTCCCCTCCGATGCCCTGCGTGAGTGCCGAGTGATGGGCAACACACTGCGCGTTCCTTGAGGAGAGCTCTATTTCCAGAGCCCTCAAACAGCTTCAGGACACGATTTCTGGTGTGTCCGAAGCGCCCAGGAAATACCGGTTGCCGCCCTTGTGTGAGCTGCCAAGAGAAAACACTGTGCTTTGCATATTTCGCAGACCTCGTACCTGAAGTCACTCAGCTCGAGGAGAAAGTCAGCATCTTTCAAAGCTGTGTCGCTAACGGGACACTCAGTGTGAGCACATGCCTGTAGGTTAAGGCCGGACTTGCCCTGCAGAAACGGAGGCGTGCAGCACTTTCCATGAGGCCGTAGACTCTGCTCTGCATATCTTTCATGGCAGTAGAGTTTTCCGGACACCTAGGAAAATCGCGTGGGCTCCCTGTTCCCGGCTGGAACACAGACTAACCCCAGGACCCCTTAGGTCTCCTAAGCAACATCCAGCCCCGTAGCCCTTTGGAGCCACTCTCTCTACGCCGAGGGTAGGGAAACGCACAGCAGTCTCCACCGAAGCAGCTTAATTTCCCCATCACACCCACACGTTCACGAACAGAATTTTGGCACGTCTCACAGGCCTTGAGGTCTTACGCCTTGCCCTACTCTGACCTGCACTGAGAGCACCCTCGGCCTCGCATTCCATCTAGGACCTCCTGCCTGAAGTCACCGTGCCTCCAGAAGAAAGTCCCCTTGTGTTCTTACTGCAATTTCAGTCCGCTTCTTGCGGTGGCAATGCAGGCTTCTGAATAGCCACAGGCCCCAGAGGAGTAGCTAGGGCGTTCCTTGGTTGAGGCAGTCCACTTGATGCACAAACCCCTGCTTCGAGAAGCTGATTCAGGCAAGCAAACACAAGGGGCCATGTGTCTCTTTTGACTTGTTAGAAACAACAGCAATGTATGCTGCGTTTGCGCATGAAATCGGGGGCCTGATTTAAACATCCTCGCTTTCCAATTTGGAAGGCTGCATTCACGGTGCGTTGAAGCTACCTGAAATCCCTGCTGTTGACAGGCCTGGGAACCCTGTAGGAATGCTTCTGGGAAGAAACTGAGTTTGCTCGGTCTAAACCAGGTGCTTCCATGGCCGCCGTGGTGGTCAGCCTGACAAGCTCTAGAAGTCAAGAGAAACTCAACGTGAGAACTTGCCTCCAGGTTAGGCCCTGAGTAGCCGGGCAGAAAGGGAGGCATGCAGCTGTTTCCACGAATTCTTAGTAGCTCTTCGCCTTTACTTTCAGGGAAGTACCCTTCTGAGGACTCGTAGGCCCCTCTGGTTTGCATCCATTTTCCTCCATTGTCAGTGAGTATCTCCAGACACCAGTGGACCAGCTGAGCAACATCGAGGCCCAGTGGTCTTCCCCTCCGATGCCATGCGTGCGTGCCCAGTGATGGGCAACACACTGCGCGTTCCTTGAGGAGAGCTCTATTTCCAGAGCCCTCAAACAGCTTCAGGACACGATTTCTGGTGTGTCCGAAGCTCCCAGGAAATACCGGTTGCCGCCCTTGTGTGAGCTGCCAAGAGAAAACACTGTGCTTTGCATACTTCGCGGACCTCGTACCTGAAGTCACTCTGCTCGAGGAGAAAGTCAGCATCTTTCAAAGCTGTGTCGCTAACGGGACACTCAGTGTGAGCACATGCCTGTAGGTTAAGGCCGGACTTGCCCTGCAGAAACGGAGGCGTGCAGCACTTTCCATGAGGCCGTAGCCTCTGCTCTGCATATCTTTGATGGCAGTAGAGTTTTCCGGACACCTAGGAAAATCGCGTGGGCTCCCTGGTCCCGGCTGGAACACAGACTAACCCCAGGACCCCTTAGGTCTCCTAAGCAACATCCAGCCCCGTAGCCCTTTGGAGCCACTCTCTCTACGCCGAGGGTAGGGAAACGCACAGCAGTCTCCACCGAAGCAGCTTAATTTCCCCATCACACCCACACGTTCACGAACAGAATTTTGGCACGTCTCACAGGCCTTGAGGTCTTACGCCTTGCCCTAGTCTGACCTGCACTGAGAGCACCCTCGGCCTCGCATTCCATCTAGGACCTCCTGCCTGAAGTCACCGTGCCTCCAGAAGAAAGTCCCCTTGCGTTCTTACTGCAATTTCAGTCTGCTTCTTGCGGTGGCAATGCAGGCTTCTGAATAGCAACAGGCCCCAGAGGAGTAGCTAGGGCGTTCCTTGGTTGAGGCAGTCCACTTGATGCACAAACCCCTGCTTCGAGAAGCTGATTCAGGCAAGCAAACACAAGGGGCCATGTGTCTCTTTTGACTTGTTAGAAACAACAGCAAGGTATGCTGCGTTTGCGCATGAAATCGGGGGCCTGATTTAAACATCCTCGCTTTCCAATTTGGAAGGCTGCATTCACGGTGCGTTGAAGCTACCTGAAATCCCTGCTGTTGACAGGCCTGGGAACCCTGTAGGAATGCTTCTGGGAAGAAACTGAGTTTGCTCGGTCTAAACCAGGTGCTTCCATGGCCGCCGTGGTGGTCAGGCTGACAAGCTCTAGAAGTCAAGAGAAACTCAACGTGAGAACTTGCCTCCAGGTTAGGCCCTGAGTAGCCGGGCAGAAAGGGAGGCATGCAGCTGTTTCCACGAGTTCTTAGTAGCTCTTCGCCTTTACTTTCAGGGAAGTACCCTTCTGAGGACTCGTAGGCCCCTCTAGTTTGCATCCATTTTCCTCCATTGTCAGTGAGCATCTCCAGACCCCGGTGGACCAGCTGAGCATCATCGAGGCCCAGTGGTCTTCCCCTCCGATGTCCTCCGTGCGTGCCGAGTGATGGGAAACACACTGCGCATTCCTTGAAGAGAGCTCTATTTCCAGAGCCCTCAAACAGCTTCAGGACACGATTTCTGGTGTGTCCGAAGCGCCCAGGAAATACCGGTTGCCGCCATTGTGTGAGCTGCCAAGGGAAAACACTCTGCTTTGCATACTTCGCGGACCTCGTACCTGAAGTCACTCAGCTCGAGGAGAAAGTCAGCATCTTTCAAAGCTGTGTCGCTAACGGGACACTCAGTGTGAGCACATGCCTGTAGGTTAAGGCCGGACTTGCCCTGCAGAAACGGAGGCGTGCAGCACTTTCCATGAGGCCGTAGCCTCTGCTCTGCATATCTTTTATGGCAGTAGAGTTTTCCAGACACGTAGGAAAATCGCGTGGGCTCCCGGTTCCCGGCTGGAACACAGACTAATCCCAGGACCCCTTAGGTCTCCTACGCAACATCCAGCCCCGTAGCCCTTTGGAGCCACTCTCTCTACGCCGAGGGTAGGGAAACGCACAGCAGTGTCCACCGAAGCAGCTTAATTTCCCCATCACACCCACACGTTCACGAACAGAATTTTGGCACGTCTCACAGGCCTTGAGGTCTTACGCCTTGCCCTAGTCTGACCTGCACTGAGAGCACCCTCGGCCTCGCATTCCATCTAGGACCTCCTGCCTGAAGTCACCGTGCCTCCAGAAGAAAGTCCCCTTGTGTTCTTACTGCAATTTCAGTCCGCTTCTTGCGGTGGCAATGCAGGCTTCTGAATAGGCACAGGCCCCAGAGGAGTAGCTAGGGCGTTCCTTGGTTGAGGCAGTCCACTTGATGCACAAATCCCTGCTTCGAGAAGCTGATTCAGGCAAGCAAACACAAGGGGCCATGTGTCTCTTTTGACTTGTTAGAAACAACAGCAATGTATGCTGCGTTTGCTCCTGAAATCGGGGGCCTGATTTAAACATCCTCGCTTTCCAATTTGGAAGGCTGCATTCACGGTGCGTTGAAGCTACCTGAAATCCCTGCTGTTGACAGGCCTGGGAACCCTGTAGGAATGCTTCTGGGAAGAAACTGAGTTTGCTCGGTCTAAACCAGGTGCTTCCATGGCCGCCGTGGTGGTCAGCCTGACAAGCTCTAGAAGTCAAGAGAAACTCAACGTGTGAACTTGCCTCCAGGTTAGGCCCTGAGTAGCCGGGCAGAAAGGGAGGCATGCAGCTGTTTCCACGAGTTCTTAGTAGCTCTTCGCCTTTACTTTCAGGGAAGTACCCTTCTGAGGACTCGTAGGCCCCTCTGGTTTGCATCCATTTTCCTCCATTTTCAGTGAGTATCTCCAGACCCCGGTGGACCAGCTGAGCAACATCGAGGCCCAGTGGTCTTCCCCTCCGATGCCCTGCGTGCGTGCCGAGTGATGGGCAACACACTGCGCGTTCCTTGAGGAGAGCTCTATTTCCAGAGCCCTCAAACAGCTTCAGGACACGATTTCTGGTGTGTCCGAAGCGCCCAGGAAATACCGGTTGCCGCCCTTGTGTGAGCTGCCAAGAGAAAACACTCTGCTTTGCATAATTCGCGGACCTCGTACCTGAAGTCACTCAGCTCGAGGAGAAAGTCAGCATCTTTCAAAGCTGTGTCGCTAACGGGACACTCAGTGTGAGCACATGCCTGTAGGTTAAGGCCGGACTTGCCCTGCAGAAACGGAGGCGTGCAGCACTTTCCATGAGGCCGAAGCCTCTGCTCTGCATATCTTTTATGGCAGTAGAGTTTTCCGGACACCTAGGAAAATCGCGTGGGCTCCCTGTTCCCGGCTGGAACACAGACTAACCCCAGGACCCCTTAGGTTTCCTAAGCAACATCCAGCCCCGTAGCCCTTTGGAGCCACTCTCTCTACGCCGAGGGTAGGGAAACGCACAGCAGTCTCCACCGAAGCAGCTTAATTTCCCCATCACACCCACACGTTCACGAACAGAATTTTGGCACGTCTCACAGGCCTTGAGGTCTTACGCCTTGCCCTACTCTGACCTGCACTGAGAGCACCCTCGGCCTCGCATTCCATCTAGGACCTCCTGCCTGAAGTCACCGTGCCTCCAGAAGAAAGTCCCCTTGTGTTCTTACTGCAATTTCAGTCCGCTTCTTGCGGTGGCAATGCAGGCTTCTGAATAGCCACAGGCCCCAGAGGAGTAGCTAGGGCGTTCCTTGGTTGAGGCAGTCCACTTGATGCACAAACCCCTGCTTCGAGAAGCTGATTCAGGCAAGCAAACACAAGGGGCCATGTGTCTCTTTTGACTTGTTAGAAACAACAGCAATGTATGCTGCGTTTGCGCATGAAATCGGGGGCCTGATTTAAACATCCTCGCTTTCCAATTTGGAAGGCTGCATTCACGGTGCGTTGAAGCTACCTGAAATCCCTGCTGTTGACAGGCCTGGGAACCCTGTAGGAATGCTTCTGGGAAGAAACTGAGTTTGCTCGGTCTAAACCAGGTGCTTCCATGGCCGCCGTGGTGGTCAGCCTGACAAGCTCTAGAAGTCAAGAGAAACTCAACGTGAGAACTTGCCTCCAGGTTAGGCCCTGAGTAGCCGGGCAGAAAGGGAGGCATGCAGCTGTTTCCACGAATTCTTAGTAGCTCTTCGCCTTTACTTTCAGGGAAGTACCCTTCTGAGGACTCGTAGGCCCCTCTGGTTTGCATCCATTTTCCTCCATTGTCAGTGAGTATCTCCAGACACCAGTGGACCAGCTGAGCAACATCGAGGCCCAGTGGTCTTCCCCTCCGATGCCATGCGTGCGTGCCCAGTGATGGGCAACACACTGCGCGTTCCTTGAGGAGAGCTCTATTTCCAGAGCCCTCAAACAGCTTCAGGACACGATTTCTGGTGTGTCCGAAGCTCCCAGGAAATACCGGTTGCCGCCCTTGTGTGAGCTGCCAAGAGAAAACACTGTGCTTTGCATACTTCGCGGACCTCGTACCTGAAGTCACTCTGCTCGAGGAGAAAGTCAGCATCTTTCAAAGCTGTGTCGCTAACGGGACACTCAGTGTGAGCACATGCCTGTAGGTTAAGGCCGGACTTGCCCTGCAGAAACGGAGGCGTGCAGCACTTTCCATGAGGCCGTAGCCTCTGCTCTGCATATCTTTGATGGCAGTAGAGTTTTCCGGACACCTAGGAAAATCGCGTGGGCTCCCTGGTCCCGGCTGGAACACAGACTAACCCCAGGACCCCTTAGGTCTCCTAAGCAACATCCAGCCCCGTAGCCCTTTGGAGCCACTCTCTCTACGCCGAGGGTAGGGAAACGCACAGCAGTCTCCACCGAAGCAGCTTAATTTCCCCATCACACCCACACGTTCACGAACAGAATTTTGGCACGTCTCACAGGCCTTGAGGTCTTACGCCTTGCCCTAGTCTGACCTGCACTGAGAGCACCCTCGGCCTCGCATTCCATCTAGGACCTCCTGCCTGAAGTCACCGTGCCTCCAGAAGAAAGTCCCCTTGCGTTCTTACTGCAATTTCAGTCTGCTTCTTGCGGTGGCAATGCAGGCTTCTGAATAGCAACAGGCCCCAGAGGAGTAGCTAGGGCGTTCCTTGGTTGAGGCAGTCCACTTGATGCACAAACCCCTGCTTCGAGAAGCTGATTCAGGCAAGCAAACACAAGGGGCCATGTGTCTCTTTTGACTTGTTAGAAACAACAGCAAGGTATGCTGCGTTTGCGCATGAAATCGGGGGCCTGATTTAAACATCCTCGCTTTCCAATTTGGAAGGCTGCATTCACGGTGCGTTGAAGCTACCTGAAATCCCTGCTGTTGACAGGCCTGGGAACCCTGTAGGAATGCTTCTGGGAAGAAACTGAGTTTGCTCGGTCTAAACCAGGTGCTTCCATGGCCGCCGTGGTGGTCAGGCTGACAAGCTCTAGAAGTCAAGAGAAACTCAACGTGAGAACTTGCCTCCAGGTTAGGCCCTGAGTAGCCGGGCAGAAAGGGAGGCATGCAGCTGTTTCCACGAGTTCTTAGTAGCTCTTCGCCTTTACTTTCAGGGAAGTACCCTTCTGAGGACTCGTAGGCCCCTCTAGTTTGCATCCATTTTCCTCCATTGTCAGTGAGCATCTCCAGACCCCGGTGGACCAGCTGAGCATCATCGAGGCCCAGTGGTCTTCCCCTCCGATGTCCTCCGTGCGTGCCGAGTGATGGGAAACACACTGCGCATTCCTTGAAGAGAGCTCTATTTCCAGAGCCCTCAAACAGCTTCAGGACACGATTTCTGGTGTGTCCGAAGCGCCCAGGAAATACCGGTTGCCGCCATTGTGTGAGCTGCCAAGGGAAAACACTCTGCTTTGCATACTTCGCGGACCTCGTACCTGAAGTCACTCAGCTCGAGGAGAAAGTCAGCATCTTTCAAAGCTGTGTCGCTAACGGGACACTCAGTGTGAGCACATGCCTGTAGGTTAAGGCCGGACTTGCCCTGCAGAAACGGAGGCGTGCAGCACTTTCCATGAGGCCGTAGCCTCTGCTCTGCATATCTTTTATGGCAGTAGAGTTTTCCAGACACGTAGGAAAATCGCGTGGGCTCCCGGTTCCCGGCTGGAACACAGACTAATCCCAGGACCCCTTAGGTCTCCTACGCAACATCCAGCCCCGTAGCCCTTTGGAGCCACTCTCTCTACGCCGAGGGTAGGGAAACGCACAGCAGTGTCCACCGAAGCAGCTTAATTTCCCCATCACACCCACACGTTCACGAACAGAATTTTGGCACGTCTCACAGGCCTTGAGGTCTTACGCCTTGCCCTAGTCTGACCTGCACTGAGAGCACCCTCGGCCTCGCATTCCATCTAGGACCTCCTGCCTGAAGTCACCGTGCCTCCAGAAGAAAGTCCCCTTGTGTTCTTACTGCAATTTCAGTCCGCTTCTTGCGGTGGCAATGCAGGCTTCTGAATAGGCACAGGCCCCAGAGGAGTAGCTAGGGCGTTCCTTGGTTGAGGCAGTCCACTTGATGCACAAATCCCTGCTTCGAGAAGCTGATTCAGGCAAGCAAACACAAGGGGCCATGTGTCTCTTTTGACTTGTTAGAAACAACAGCAATGTATGCTGCGTTTGCTCCTGAAATCGGGGGCCTGATTTAAACATCCTCGCTTTCCAATTTGGAAGGCTGCATTCACGGTGCGTTGAAGCTACCTGAAATCCCTGCTGTTGACAGGCCTGGGAACCCTGTAGGAATGCTTCTGGGAAGAAACTGAGTTTGCTCGGTCTAAACCAGGTGCTTCCATGGCCGCCGTGGTGGTCAGCCTGACAAGCTCTAGAAGTCAAAAGAAACTCAACGTGTGAACTTGCCTCCATGTTAGGCCCTGAGTAGCCGGGCAGAAAGGGAGGCATGCAGCTGTTTCCACGAGTTCTTAGTAGCTCTTCGCCTTTACTTTCAGGGAAGTACCCTTCTGAGGACTCGTAGGCCCCTCTGGTTTGCATCCATTTTCCTCCATTTTCAGTGAGTATCTCCAGACCCCGGTGGACCAGCTGAGCAACATCGAGGCCCAGTGGTCTTCCCCTCCGATGCCCTGCGTGCGTGCCGAGTGATGGGCAACACACTGCGCGTTCCTTGAGGAGAGCTCTATTTCCAGAGCCCTCAAACAGCTTCAGGACACGATTTCTGGTGTGTCCGAAGCGCCCAGGAAATACCGGTTGCCGCCCTTGTGTGAGCTGCCAAGAGAAAACACTCTGCTTTGCATAATTCGCGGACCTCGTACCTGAAGTCACTCAGCTCGAGGAGAAAGTCAGCATCTTTCAAAGCTGTGTCGCTAACGGGACACTCAGTGTGAGCACATGCCTGTAGGTTAAGGCCGGACTTGCCCTGCAGAAACGGAGGCGTGCAGCACTTTCCATGAGGCCGAAGCCTCTGCTCTGCATATCTTTTATGGCAGTAGAGTTTTCCGGACACCTAGGAAAATCGCGTGGGCTCCCTGTTCCCGGCTGGAACACAGACTAACCCCAGGACCCCTTAGGTTTCCTAAGCAACATCCAGCCCCGTAGCCCTTTGGAGCCACTCTCTCTACGCCGAGGGTAGGGAAACGCACAGCAATCTCCACCGAAGCAGCTTAATTTCCCCATCACACCCAGACGTTCACGAACAGAATTTTGGCACGTCTCACAGGCCTTGAGGTCTTACGCCTTGCCCTACTCTGACCTGTACTGAGAGCACCCTCGGCCTCGCATTCCATCTAGGACTACCTGCCTGAAGTCACCGTGCCTCCAGAAGAAAGTCCCCTTTCGTTCTTACTGCAATTTCAGTCCGCTTCTTGCGGTGGCAATGCAGGCTTCTGAATAGCCACAGGCCCCAGAGGAGTAGCTAGGGCGTTCCTTGGTTGAGGCAGTCCACTTGATGCACAAACCCCTGCTTCGAGAAGCTGATTCAGGCAAGCAAACACAAGGGGCCATGTGTCTCTTTTGACTTGTTAGAAACAACAGCAATGTATGCTGCGTTTGCGCATGAAATCGGGGGCCTGATTTAAACATCCTCGCTTTCCAATTTGGAAGGGTGCATTCACGGTGCGTTGAAGCTACCTGAAATCCCTGCTGTTGACAGGCCTGGGAACCCTGTAGGAATGCTTCTGGGAAGAAACTGAGTTTGCTCGGTCTAAACCAGGTGCTTCCATGGCCGCCGTAGTGGTCAGCCTGACAAGCTCTAGAAGTCAAGAGAAACTCAACGTGAGAACTTGCCTCCAGGTTAGGCCCTGAGTAGCCGGGCAGAAAGGGAGGCATGCAGCTGTTTCCACGAATTCTTAGTAGCTCTTCGCCTTTACTTTCAGGGAAGTACCCTTCTGAGGACTCGTAGGCCCCTCTGGTTTGCATCCATTTTCCTCCATTGTCAGTGAGTATCTCCAGACCCCAGTGGACCAGCTGAGCAACATCGAGGCCCAGTGGTCTTCCCCTACGATGCCATGCGTGCGTGCCCAGTGATGGGCAGCACACTGCGCGTTCCTTGAGGAGAGCTCTATTTCCAGAGCCCTCAAACAGCTTCAGGACACGATTTCTGGTGTGTCCGAAGCTCCCAGGAAATACCGGTTGCCGCCCTTGTGTGAGCTGCCAACAAAAAACACTGTGCTTTGCATACTTCGCGGACCTCGTACCTGAAGTCACTCTGCTCGAGGAGAAAGTCAGCATCTTTCAAAGCTGTGTCGCTAACGGGACACTCAGTGTGAGCACATGCCTGTAGGTTAAGGCCGGACTTGCCCTGCAGAAACGGAGGCGTGCAGCACTTTCCATGAGGCCGTAGCCTCTGCTCTGCATATCTTTTATGGCAGTAGAGTTTTCCGGACACCTAGGAAAATCGCGTGGGCTCCCAGTTCCCGGCTGTATCACAGACTAACCCCAGGACCCCTTAGGTCTCCTAAGCAACATCCAGCCCCGTAGCCCTTTGGAGCCACTCTCTCTACGCCGAGGGTAGGGAAACGCACAGCAGTCTCCACCGAAGCAGCTTAATTTCCCCATCACACCCACACGTTCATGAACAGAATTTTGGCACGTCTCACAGGCCTTGAGGTCTTACGCCTTGCCCTAGTCTGACCTGCACTGAGAGCACCCTCGACCTCGCATTCCATCTAGGACCTCCTGCCTGAAGTCACCGTGCCTCCAGAAGAAAGTCCCCTTGCGTTCTTACTGCAATTTCAGTCCGCTTCTTGCGGTGGCAATGCAGGCTTCTGAATAGCAACAGGCCCCAGAGGAGTAGCTAGGGCGTTCCTTGGTTGAGGCAGTCCACTTGATGCTCAACCCCCTGCTTCGAGAAGCTGATTCAGGCAAGCAAACACAAGGGGCCATGTGTCTCTTTTGACTTGTTAGAAACAACAGCAATGTATGCTGCGTTTGCGCATGAAATCGGGGGCCTGATTTAAACATCCTCGCTTTCCAATTTGGAAGGCTGCATTCACGGTGCGTTGATGCTACCTGAAATCCCTGCTGTTGACAGGCCTGGGAACCCTGTAGGAATGCTTCTGGGAAGAAACTAAATTTGCTCGGTCTAAACCAGGTGCTTCCATGGCCGCCGTGGTGGTCAGCCTGACAAGCTCTAGAAGTCAAGAGAAACTCAACGTGAGAACTTGCCTCCAGGTTAGGCCCTGAGTAGCCGGGCAGAAAGGGAGGCATGCAGCTGTTTCCACGAGTTCTTAGTAGCTCTTCGCCTTTACTTTCAGGGAAGTACCCTTCTGAGGACTCGTAGGCCCCTCTGGTTTGCATCCATTTTCCTCCATTGTCAGTGAGTATCTCCAGACCCCGGTGGACCAGCTGAGCAACATCGAGGCCCAGTCGTCTTCCCCTCCGATGCCCTCCGTGTGTGCCGAGTGATGGGCAACGCACTGCGCGTTCCTTGAGGAGAGCTCTATTTCCAGAGCCCTCAAACAGCTTCAGGACACGATTTCTGGTGTGTCCGAAGCACCCAGGAAATACCGGTTGCCGCCCTTGTGTGAGCAGCCAAGAAAAAACACTGTGCTTTGCATACTTCGCGGACGTCGTACCTGAAGTCACTCAGCTCGAGGAGAAAGTCAGCATCTTTCAAAGCTGTGTCACTAACGGGACACTCAGAGTGCGCACATGCCTGTAGGTTAAGGCCGGACTTGCCCTGCAGAAACGGAGGCGTGCAGCACTTTCCATGAGGCTGTAGCCTCTGCTCTGCATATCTTTTATGGCAGTAGAATTTTCCGGACACCTAGGAAAATCGCGTGGGCTCCCTGGTTCAAGCTGGAACACAGACTAACCGTAGTACCCCCTAGGTCTACTAAGCAACATCCATCCCCGTAGCCCTTTGGAACCAACTCTCTCTACGCCGAGGGTAGGGAAACGCACAGCAGTCTCCACCGAAGCAGCTTAATTTCCCCATCACACCCACACGTTCATGAACAGAACTTTGGAACGTCTCACAGGCCTTGAGGTCTTATGCCTTGCCCTAGTCTGACCTGCCCTGAGAGCACCCTCGGCCTTGCATTTCATCTAGGACCTCCTGCCTGAACTCACCGTGCCTCCAGAAGAAAGTCCCCTTGCGTTCTTACTGCAATTTCAGTCCGGTCCTTGCGGTGGCAATGCAGTCTTCTGAATAGCAGCAGGCCCCAGAAGAGTAGCTAGGGCGTTCCTTGCTTGAGGCAGTCCACTTGATGCACAACCCCCTGCTTCGAGAAGCTGATTCAGGCAAGCAAACACAAGGGGACATGTGTCTCTTTTGACTTGTTAGAAACAACAGCAATGTATGCTGCGTTTGCGCATGAAATCGGGGGCCTGATTTAAACATCCTCGCTTTCCAATTTGGAAGGGTGCATTCACGGTGCGTTGAAGCTACCTGAAATCCCTGCTGTTGACAGGCCTGGGAACCCTGTAGGAATGCTTCTGGGAAGAAACTGAGTTTGCTCGGTCTAAACCAGGTGCTTCCATGGCCGCCGTGGTGGTCAGCCTGACAAGCTCTAGAAGTCAAGAGAAACTCAACGTGAGAACTTGCCTCCACGTTAGGCCCTGAGTAGCCGGGCAGAAAGGGAGGCATGCAGCTGTTTCCACGAATTCTTAGTAGCTCTTCGCTTTTACTTTCAGGGAAGTACCCTTCTGAGGACTCGTAGGCCCCTCTGGTTTGCATCCATTTTCCTCCATTGTCAGTGAGTATCTCCAGACCCCAGTGGACCAGCTGAGCAACATCGAGGCCCAGTGGTCTTCCCCTCCGATGCCATGCGTGCGTGCCCAGTGATGGGCAGCACACTGCGCGTTCCTTGAGGAGAGCTCTATTTCCAGAGCCCTCAAACAGCTTCAGGACACGATTTCTGGTGTGTCCGAAGCGCCCAGGAAATACCGGTTGCCGCCCTTGTGTGAGCTGCCAAGAGAAAACACTGTGCTTTGCATACTTCGCGGACCTCGTACCTGAAGTCACTCAGCTCGAGGAGAAAGTCAGCATCTTTCAAAGCTGTGTCGCTAACGGGACACTCAGTGTGAGCACATGCCTGTAGGTTAAGGCCGGACTTGCCCTGCAGAAACGGAGGCGTGCAGCACTTTCCATGAGGCCGTAGCCTCTGCTCTGCATATCTTTTATGGCAGTAGAGTTTTCCGGACACCTAGGAAAATCACGTGGGCTCCCAGTTCCGGCTGGAACACAGACTAACCCCAGGACCCCTTAGGTCTCCTAAGCAACATCCAGCCCCGTAGCCCTTTCGAGCCACTCTCTCTACGCCGAGGGTAGGGAAACGCACAGCAGTCTCCACCGAAGCAGCTTAATTTCCCCATCACACCCACACGTTCATGAACAGAATTTTGGCACGTCTCACAGGCCTTGAGGTCTTAAGCCTTGCCCTAGTCTGACCTGCACTGAGAGCACCCTCGCCCTCGCATTCCATCTAGGACCTCCTGCCTGAAGTCACCGTGCCTCCAGAAGAAAGTCCCCTTGCGTTCTTACTGCAATTTCAGTCCGCTTCTTGCGGTGGCAATGCAGGCTTCTGAATAGCAACAGGCCCCAGAGGAGTAGCTAGGGCGTTCCTTGGTTGAGTCAGTCCACTTGATGCACAACCCCCTGCTTCGAGAAGCTGATTCAGGCAAGCAAACACAAGGGGCCATGTGTCTCTTTTGACTTGTTAGAAACAACAGCAATGTATGCTGCGTTTGCGCATGAAATCGGGGGCCTGATTTAAACATCCTCGCTTTCCAATTTGGAAGGCTGCATTCACGGTGCGTTGATGCTACCTGAAATCCCTGCTGTTGACAGGCCTGGGAACCCTGTAGGAATGCTTCTGGGAAGAAACTGAATTTGCTCGGTCTAAACCAGGTGCTTCCATGGCCGCCGTGGTGGTCAGCCTGACAAGCTCTAGAAGTCAAGAGAAACTCAACGTGAGAACTTGCCTCCAGGTTAGGCCCTGAGTAGCCGGGCAGAAAGGGAGGCATGCAGCTGTTTCCACGAGTTCTTAGTAGCTCTTCGCCTTTACTTTCAGGGAAGTACCCTTCTGAGGACTCGTAGGCCCCTCTGGTTTGCATCCATTTTCCTCCATTGTCAGTGAGTATCTCCAGACCCCGGTGGACCAGCTGAGCAACATCGAGGCCCAGTCGTCTTCCCCTCCGATGCCCTCCGTGCGTGCCGAGTGATGGGCAACACACTGCGCGTTCCTTGAGGAGAGCTCTATTTCCAGAGCCCTCAAACAGCTTCAGGACACGATTTCTGGTGTGTCCGAAGCACCCAGGAAATACCGGTTGCCGCCCTTGTGTGAGCTGCCAAGAAAAAACACTGTGCTTTGCATACTTCGCGGACCTCGTACCTGAAGTCACTCAGCTCGAGGAGAAAGTCAGCATCCTTCAAAGCTGTGTCGCTAACGGGACACTCAGAGTGCGCACATGCCTGTAGGTTAAGGCCGGACTTGCCCTGCAGAAACGGAGGTGTGCAGCACTTTCCATGAGACCGTAGCCTCTGCTCTGCATATCTTTTATGGCAGTAGAGTTTTCCGGACACCTAGGAAAATCGCGTGGGCTCCCTGGTTCAAGCTGGAACACAGACTAACCGTAGTACCCCCTAGGTCTACTAAGCAACATCCATCCCCGTAGCCCTTTGGAACCAACTCTCTCTACGCCGAGGGTAGGGAAACGCACAGCAGTCTCCACCGAAGCAGCTTAATTTCCCCATCACACCCACACGTTCATGAACAGAACTTTGGAACGTCTCACAGGCCTTGAGGTCTTACGCCTTGTCCTAGTCTGACCTGCACTGAGAGCACCCTCGGCCTTGCATTTCATCTAGGACCTCGTGCCTGAACTCAACGTGCCTCCAGAAGAAAGTCCCCTTGCGTTCTTACTGCAATTTCAGTCCGGTCCTTGCGGTGGCAATGCAGGCTTCTGAATAGCCACAGGCCCCAGAGGAGTAGCTAGGGCGTTCCTTGGTTGAGGCAGTCCACTTGATGCACAAACCCCTGCTTCGAGAAGCTGATTCAGGCAAGCAAACACAAGGGGCCATGTGTCTCTTTTGACTTGTTAGAAACAACAGCAATGTATGCTGCGTTTGCGCGTGAAATCGGGGGCCTGATTTAAACATCCTCGCTTTCCAATTTGGAAGGCTGCATTCACGGTGCGTTGAAGCTACCTGAAATCCCTGCAGTTGACAGGCCTGGGAACCCTGTAGGAATGCTTCTGGGAAGAAACTGAGTTTGCTCGGTCTAAACCAGGTGCTTCCATGGCCGCCGTGGTGGTCAGCCTGACAAGCTCTAGAAGTCAAGAGAAACTCAACGTGAGAACTTGCCTCCAGGTTAGGCCCTGAGTAGCCGGGCAGAAAGGGAGGCATGCAGCTGTTTCCACGAGTTCTTAGTAGCTCTTCACCTTTACTTTCAGGGAAGTACCCTTCTGAGGACTCGTAGGCCCCTCTGGTTTGCATCCATTTTCCTCCATTGTCAGTGAGTATCTCCAGACCCCGGTGGACCAGCTGAGCAACATCGAGGCCCAGTGGTCTTCCCCTCCGAAGCCCTCCGTGCGTGCCGAGTGATGGGCAGCACACTGCGCGTTCCTTGAGGAGAGCTCTATTTCCAGAGCCCTCAAACAGCTTCAGGACACGATTTCTGGTGTGTCCGAAGCGCCCAGGAAATACCGGTTGCCGCCTTTGTGTTAGCTGCCAAGAGAAAACACTGTGCTTTGCATACTTCGCGGACCTCGTACCTGAAGTCACTCAGCTCGAGGAGAAAGTCAGCATCTTTCAAAGCTGTGTCGCTAACGGGACACTCAGTGTGAGCACATGCCTGTAGGTTAAGGCCGGACTTGCCCTGCAGAAACGGAGGCGTGCAGCACTTTCCATGAGGCCGTAGCCTCTGCTCTGCATATCTTTTATGGCAGTAGAGTTTTCCGGACGCCTAGGAAAATCGCGTGGGCTCCCAGTTCCCGGCTGGAACACAGAATAACCCCAGGACCCCTTAGGTCTCCTAAGCAACATCCAGCCCCGTAGCCCTTTCGAGCCACTCTCTCTACGCCGAGGGTAGGGAAACGCACAGCAGTCTCCACCGAAGCAGCTTAATTTCCCCATCACACCCACACGTTCATGAACAGAATTTTAGCACGTCTCACAGGCCTTGAGGTCTTACGCCTTGCCCTAGTCTGACCTGCACTGAGAGCACCCTCGCCCTCGCATTCCATCTAGGACCTCCTGCCTGAAGTCACCGTGCCTCCAGAAGAAAGTCCCCTTGTGTTCTTACTGCAATTTCAGTCCGCTTCTTGCGGTGGCAATGCAGGCTTCTGAATAGCCACAGGCCCCAGAGGAGTAGCTAGGGCGTTCCTTGGTTGAGGCAGTCCACTTGATGCACAAACCCCTGCTTCGAGAAGCTGATTCAGGCAAGCAAACACAAGGGGCCATGTGTCTCTTTTGACTTGTTAGAAACAACAGCAATGTATGCTGCGTTTGCGCGTGAAATCGGGGGCCTGATTTAAACATCCTCGCTTTCCAATTTGGAAGGCTGCATTCACGGTGCGTTGAAGCTACCTGAAATCCCTGCTGTTGACAGGCCTGGGAACCCTGTAGGAATGCTTCTGGGAAGAAACTGAGTTTGCTCGGTCTAAACCAGGTGCTTCCATGGCCGCCGTGGTGGTCAGCCTGACAAGCTCTAGAAGTCAAGAGAAACTCAACGTGAGAACTTGCCTCCAGGTTAGGCCCTGAGTAGCCGGGCAGAAAGGGAGGCATGCAGCTGTTTCCACGAGTTCTTAGTAGCTCTTCGCCTTTACTTTCAGGGAAGTACCCTTCTGAGGACTCGTAGGCCCCTCTGGTTTGCATCCATTTTCCTCCATTGTCAGTGAGTATCTCCAGACCCCGGTGGACCAGCTGAGCAACATCGAGGCCCAGTGGTCTTCCCCTCCGATGTCCTGCGTGCGTGCCGAGTGATGGGCAACACACTGCGCGTTCCTTGAGGAGAGCTCTATTTCCAGAGCCCTCAAAGAGCTTCAGGACACGATTTCTGGTGTGTCCGAAGCGCCCAGGAAATACCGGTTGCCGCCCTTGGGTGAGCTGCCAAGAGAAAACACTCTGCTTTGCATACTTCGCGGACCACGTACCTGAAGTCACTCAGCTCGAGGAGAAAGTCAGCATCTTTCAAAGCTGTGTCGCTAACGGGACACTCAGTGTGAGCACATGCCTGTAGGTTAAGGCCGTACTTGCCCTGCAGAAACGGAGGCGTGCAGCACTTTCCATGAGGCCGTAGCCTCTGCTCTGCATATCTTTTATGGCAGTAGAGTTTTCCGGACACCTAGGAAAATCGCGTGGGCTCCCTGTTCCCGGCTGGAACACAGACTAACCCCAGGACCCCTTAGGTCTCCTAAGCAACATCCAGCCCCGTAGCCCTTTGGAGCCACTCTCTCTACGCCGAGGGTAGGGAAACGCACAGCAGTCTCCACCGAAGCAGCTTAATTTCCCCATCACACCCACACGTTCATGAACAGAATTTTTGCACGTCTCACAAGCCTTGAGGTCTTACGCCTTGCCCTAATCTGACCTGCACTGAGAGCACCCTCGCCCTCACATTCCATCTAGGACCTCCTGCCTGAAGTCACCGTGCCTCCAGAAGAAAGTCCCCTTGTGTTCTTACTGCAATTACAGTCCGCTTCTTGCGGTGGCAATGCAGGCTTCTGAATAGCCACAGGCCCCAGAGGAGTAGCTAGGGCGTTCCTTGGTTGAGGCAGTCCACTTGATGCACAAACCCCTGCTTCGAGAAGCTGATTCAGGCAAGCAAACACAAGGGGCCATGTGTCTCTTTTGACTTGTTAGAAACAACAGCAATGTATGCTGCGTTTGCGCATGAAATCGGGGGCCTGATTTAAACATCCTCGCTTTCCAATTTGGAAGGGTGCATTCACGGTGCGTTGAAGCTACCTGAAATCCCTGCTGTTGACAGGCCTGGGAACCCTGTAGGAATGCTTCTGGGAAGAAACTGAGTTTGCTCGGTCTAAACCAGGTGCTTCCATGGCCGCCGTGGTGGTCAGCCTGACAAGCTCTAGAAGTCAAGAGAAACTCAACGTGAGAACTTGCCTCCAGGTTAGGCCCTGAGTAGCCGGGCAGAAAGGGAGGCATGCAGCTGTTTCCACGAATTCTTAGTAGCTCTTCGCCTTTACTTTCAGGGAAGTACCCTTCTGAGGACTCGTAGGCCCCTCTGGTTTGCATCCATTTTCCTCCATTGTCAGTGAGTATCTCCAGACCCCAGTGGACCAGCTGAGCAACATCGAGGCCCAGTGGTCTTCCCCTCCGATGCCCTGCGTGCGTGCCGAGTGATGGGCAACACACTGCGCGTTCCTTGAGGAGAGCTCTATTTCCAGAGCCCTCAAACAGCTTCAGGACACGATTTCTGGTGTGTCCGAAGCGCCCAGGAAATACCGGTTGCCGCCCTTGGGTGAGCTGCCAAGAGAAAACACTCTGCTTTGCATACTTCGCGGACCACGTACCTGAAGTCACTCAGCTCGAGGAGAAAGTCAGCATCTTTCAAAGCTGTGTCGCTAACGGGACACTCAGTGTGAGCACATGCCTGTAGGTTAAGGCCGGACTTGCCCTGCAGAAACAGAGGCGTGTAGCACTTTCCATGAGGCCGTAGCCTCTGCTCTGCATATCTTTTATGGCAGTAGAGTTTTCCGGACACCTAGGAAAATCGCGTGGGCTCCCTGTTCCCGGCTGGAACACAGACTAACCCCAGGCCCCCTTAGGTCTCCTAAGCAACATCCAGCCCCGTAGCCCTTTGGAGCCACTCTCTCTACGCCGAGGGTAGGGAAACGCACAGCAGTCTCCACCGAAGCAGCTTAATTTCCCCATCACACCCACACGTTCATGAACAGAATTTTTGCACGTCTCACAAGCCTTGAGTTCTTACGCCTTGCCCTAGTCTGACCTGCACTGAGAGCACCCTCGCCCTCGCATTCCATCTAGGACCTCCTGCCTGAAGTCACCGTGCCTCCAGAAGAAAGTCCCCTTGTGTTCTTACTGCAATTACAGTCCGCTTCTTGCGGTGGCAATGCAGGCTTCTGAATAGCCACAGGCCCCAGAGGAGTAACTAGGGCGTTCCTTGGTTGAGGCAGTCCACTTGATGCACAAACCCCTGCTTCGAGAAGCTGATTCAGGCAAGCAAACACAAGGGGCCATGTGTCTCTTTTGACTTGTTAGAAACACCAGCAATGTATGCTGCGTTTGCGCATGAAATCGGGGGCCTGATTTAAACATCCTCGCTTTCCAATTTGGAAGGCTGCATTCACGGTGCCTTGAAGCTACCTGAAATCCCTGCTGTTGACAGGCCTGGGAACCCTGTAGGAATGCTTCTGGGAAGAAACTGAGTTTGCTCGGTCTAAACCAGGTGCTTCCATGGCCGCCGTGGTGGTCAGCCTGACAAGCTCTAGAAGTCAAGAGAAACTCAACGTGAGAACTTGCCTCCAGGTTAGGCCCTGAGTAGCCGGGCAGAAAGGGAGGCATGCAGCTGTTTCCACGAGTTCTTAGTAGCTCTTCGCCTTTACTTTCAGGGAAGTACCCTTCTGAGGACTCGTAGGCCCCTCTGGTTTGCATCCATTTTCCTCCATTGTCAGTGAGTATCTCCAGACCCCGGTGGACCAGCTGAGCAACATCGAGGCCCAGTGGTCTTCCCCTCCGATGCCCTGCGTGCGTGCCGAGTGATGGGCAACACACTGCGCGTTCCTTGAGGAGAGCTCTATTTCCAGAGCCCTCAAACAGCTTCAGGACACGATTTCTGGTGTGTCCGAAGCGCCCAGGAAATACCGGTTGCCGCCCTTGTGTGAGCTGCCAAGAGAAAACACTCTGCTTTGCATACTTCGCGGACCACGTACCTGAAGTCACTCAGCTCGAGGAGAAAGTCAGCATCTTTCAAAGCTGTGTCGCTAACGGGACACTCAGTGTGAGCACATGCCTGTAGGTTAAGGCCGGACTTGCCCTGCAGAAACGGAGGCGTGCAGCACTTTCCATGAGGCCGTAGCCTCTGCTCTGCATATCTTTGATGGCAGTAGAGTTTTCCGGACACCTAGGAAAATCGCGTGGGCTCCCTGTTCCCGGCTGGAACACAGACTAACCCCAGGACCCCTTAGGTCTCCTAAGCAACATCCAGCCCCGTAGCCCTTTGGAGCCACTCTCTCTACGCCGAGGGTAGGGAAACGCACAGCAGTCTCCACCGAAGCAGCTTAATTTCCCCATCACACCCAGACGTTCACGAACAGAATTTTGGCACGTCTCACAGGCCTTGAGGTCTTACGCCTTGCCCTACTCTGACCTGCACTGAGAGCACCCTCGGCCTCGCATTCCATCTAGGACCTCCTGCCTGAAGTCACCGTGCCTCCAGAAGAAAGTCCCCTTGTGTTCTTACTGCAATTTCAGTCCGCTTCTTGCGGTGGCAATGCAGGCTTCTGAATAGGCACAGGCCCCAGAGGAGTAGCTAGGGCGTTCCTTGGTTGAGGCAGTCCACTTGATGCACAAACCCCTGCTTCGAGAAGCTGATTCAGGCAAGCAAACACAAGGGGCCATGTGTCTCTTTTGACTTGTTAGAAACAACAGCAATGTATGCTGCGTTTGCGCATGAAATCGGGGGCCTGATTTAAACATCCTCGCTTTCCAATTTGGAAGGGTGCATTCACGGTGCGTTGAAGCTACCTGAAATCCGTGCTGTTGACAGGCCTGGGAACCCTGTAGGAATGCTTCTGGGAAGAAACTGAGTTTGCTCCGTCTAAACCAGGTGCTTCCATGGCCGCCGTGGTGGTCAGCCTGACAAGCTCTAGAAGTCAAGAGAAACTCAACGTGAGAACTTGCCTCCAGGTTAGGCCCTGAGTAGCCGGGCAGAAAGGGAGGCATGCAGCTGTTTCCACGAATTCTTAGTAGCTCTTCGCCTTTACTTTCAGGGAAGTACCCTTCTGAGGACTCGTAGGCCCCTCTGGTTTGCATCCATTTTCCTCCATTGTCAGTGAGTATCTCCAGACCCCAGTAGACCAGCTGAGCAACATCGAGGCCCAGTGGTCTTCCCCTCCGATGCCCTGCGTGCGTGCCAAGTGATGGGCAACACACTGCGCGTTCCTTGAGGAGAGCTCTATTTCCAGAGCCCTCAAACAGCTTCAGGACACGATTTCTGGTGTGTCCGAAGCACCCAGGAAATACCGGTTGCCGCCCTTGTGTGAGCTGCCAAGAAAAAACACTGTGCTTTGCATACTTCGCGGACCTCGTACCTGAAGTCACTCAGCTCGAGGAGAAAGTCAGCATCTTTCAAAGCTGTGTCGCTAACGGGACACTCAGAGTGCGCACATGCCTGTAGGTTAAGGCCGGACTTGCCCTGCAGAAACGGAGGTGTGCAGCACTTTCCATGAGGCTGTAGCCTCTGCTCTGCATATCTTTTATGGCAGTAGAGTTTTCCGGACACCTAGGAAAATCGCGTGGGCTCCCTGGTTCAAGCTGGAACACAGACTAACCGTAGTACCCCCTAGGTCTACTAAGCAACATCCATCCCCGTAGCCCTTTGGAACCAACTCTCTCTACGCCGAGGGTAGGGAAACGCACAGCAGTCTCCACCGAAGCAGCTTAATTTCCCCATCACACCCACACGTTCATGAACAGAACTTTGGAACGTCTCACAGGCCTTGAGGTCTTACGCCTTGCCCTAGTCTGACCTGCACTGAGAGCACCCTCGCCCTCGCATTCCATCTAGGACCTCGTGCCTGAACTCACCGTGCCTCCAGAAGAAAGTCCCCTTGCGTTCATACTGCAATTTCAGTCCGGTCCTTGCGGTGGCAATGCAGGCTTCTGAATAGCAGCAGGCCCCAGAAGAGTAGCTACGGCGTTCCTTGGTTGAGGCAGTCCACTTGATGCACAACGCCCTGCTTCGAGAAGCTGATTCAGGCAAGCAAACACAAGGGGACATGTGTCTCTTTTGACTTGTTAGAAACAACAGCAATGTATGCTGCGTTTGCGCATGAAATCGGGGGCCTGATTTAAACATCCTCGCTTTCCAATTTGGAAGGCTGCATTCACGGTGCCTTGAAGCTACCTGAAATCCCTGCTGTTGACAGGCCTGGGAACCCTGTAGGAATGCTTCTGGGAAGAAACTGAGTTTGCTCGGTCTAAACCAGGTGCTTCCATGGCCGCCGTGGTGGTCAGCCTGACAAGCTCTAGAAGTCAAGAGAAACTCAACGTGAGAACTTGCCTCCAGGTTAGGCCCTGAGTAGCCGGGCAGAAAGGGAGGCATGCAGCTGTTTCCACGAGTTCTTAGTAGCTCTTCGCCTTTACTTTCAGGGAAGTACCCTTCTGAGGACTCGTAGGCCCCTCTGGTTTGCATCCATTTTCCTCCATTGTCAGTGAGTATCTCCAGACCCCGGTGGACCAGCTGAGCAACATCGAGGCCCAGTGGTCTTCCCCTCCGAAGCCCTCCGTGCGTGCCGAGTGATGGGCAGCACACTGCGCGTTCCTTGAGGAGAGCTGTATTTCCAGAGCACTCTAACAGCTTCAGGACACGATTTCTGGTGTGTCCGAAGCGCCCAGGAAATACCGGTTGCCGCCCTTGTGTGAGCTGCCAAGAGAAAACACTCTGCTTTGCATACTTCGCGGACCTCGAACCTGAAGTCACTCAGCTCGAGGAGAAAGTCAGCATCTTTCAAAGCTGTGTCGCTAACGGGACACTCAGTGTGAGCACATGCCTGTAGGTTAAGGCCGGACTTGCCCTGCAGAAACGGAGGCGTGCAGCACTTTCCATGAGGCCGTAGCCTCTGCTCTGCATATCTTTTATGGCAGTAGAGTTTTCCGGACACCTAGGAAAATCGCGTGGGCTCCCAGTTCCAGGCTGGAACACAGACTAACCCCAGGACCCCTTAGGTCTCCTAAGCAACATCCAGCCCCGTAGCCCTTTGGAGCCACTCTCTCTACGCCGAGGGTAGGGAAACGCACAGCAGTCTCCACCGAAGCAGCTTAATTTCCCCATCACACCCAGACGTTCACGAACAGAATTTTGGCACGTCTCACAGGCCTTGAGGTCTTACGCCTTGCCCTACGCTGACCTGCACTGAGAGCACCCTCGGCCTCGCATTCCATCTAGGACCTCCTGCCTGAAGTCACCGTGCCTCCAGAAGAAAGTCCCCTTGTGTTCTTACTGCAATTTCAGTCCGCTTCTTGCGGTGGCAATGCAGGCTTCTGAATAGCCACAGGCCCCAGAGGAGTAGCTAGGGCGTTCCTTGGTTGAGGCAGTCCACTTGATGCACAAACCCCTGCTTCGAGAAGCTGATTCAGGCAAGCAAACACAAGGGGCCATGTGTCTCTTTTGACTTGTTAGAAACAACAGCAATGTATGCTGCGTTTGCGCATGAAATCGGGGGCCTGATTTAAACATCCTCGCTTTCCAATTTGGAAGGGTGCATTCACGGTGCGTTGAAGCTACCTGAAATCCCTGCTGTTGACAGGCCTGGGAACCCTGTAGGAATGCTTCTGGGAAGAAACTAAATTTGCTCGGTCTAAACCAGGTGCTTCCATGGCCGCCGTGGTGGTCAGCCTGACAAGCTCTAGAAGTCAAGAGAAACTCAACGTGAGAACTTGCCTCCAGGTTAGGCCCTGAGTAGCCGGGAAGAAAGGGAGGCATGCAGCTGTTTCCACGAGTTCTTAGTAGCTCTTCGCCTTTACTTTCAGGGAAGTACCCTTCTGAGGACTCGTAGGCCCCTCTGGTTTGCATCCATTTTCCTCCATTGTCAGTGAGTATCTCCAGACCCCGGTGGACCAGCTGAGCAACATCGAGTCCCAGTGGTCTTCCCCTCCGATGCCCTGCGTGCGTGCCGAGTGATGGGCAACACACTGCGCGTTCCTTGAGGAGAGCTCTATTTCCAGAGCCCTCAAACAGCTTCAGGACACGATTTCTGGTGTGTCCGAAGCGCCCAGGAAATACCGGTTGCCGCCCTTGGGTGAGCTGCCAAGAGAAAACACTCTGCTTTGCATACTTCGCGGACCACGTACCTGAAGTCACTCAGCTCGAGGAGAAAGTCAGCATCTTTCAAAGCTGTGTCGCTAACGGGACACTCAGTGTGAGCACATGCCTGTAGGTTAAGGCCGGACTTGCCCTGCAGAAACGGAGGCGTGCAGCACTTTCCATGAGGCCGTAGCCTCTGCTCTGCATATCTTTTATGGCAGTAGAGTTTTCCGGACACCTAGGAAAATCGCGTGGGCTCCCAGTTCCAGGCTGGAACACAGACTAACCCCAGGACCCCTTAGGTCTCCTAAGCAACATCCAGCCCCGTAGCCCTTTGGAGCCACTCTCTCTACGCCGAGGGTAGGGAAACGCACAGCAGTCTCCACCGAAGCAGCTTAATTTCCCCATCACACCCAGACGTTCACGAACAGAATTTTGGCACGTCTCACAGGCCTTGAGGTCTTACGCCTTGCCCTACTCTGACCTGCACTGAGAGCACCCTCGGCCTCGCATTCCATCTAGGACCTCCTGCCTGAAGTCACCGTGCCTCCAGAAGAAAGTCCCCTTGTGTTCTTACTGCAATTTCAGTCCGCTTCTTGCGGTGGCAATGCAGGCTTCTGAATAGCCACAGGCCCCAGAGGAGTAGCTAGGGCGTTCCTTGGTTGAGGCAGTCCACTTGATGCACAAACCCCTGCTTCGAGAAGCTGATTCAGGCAAGCAAACACAAGGGGCCATGTGTCTCTTTTGACTTGTTAGAAACAACAGCAATGTATGCTGCGTTTGCGCATGAAATCGGGGGCCTGATTTAAACATCCTCGCTTTCCAATTTGGAAGGCTGCATTCACGGTGCCTTGAAGCTACCTGAAATCCCTGCTGTTGACAGGCCTGGGAACCCTGTAGGAATGCTTCTGGGAAGAAACTGAGTTTGCTCGGTCTAAACCAGGTGCTTCCATGGCCGCCGTGGTGGTCAGCCTGACAAGCTCTAGAAGTCAAGAGAAACTCAACGTGAGAACTTGCCTCCAGGTTAGGCCTTGAGTAGCCGGGCAGAAAGGGAGGCATGCAGCTGTTTCCACGAATTCTTAGTAGCTCTTCGCCTTTACTTTCAGGGAAGTACCCTTCTGAGGACTCGTAGGCCCCTCTGGTTTGCATCCATTTTCCTCCATTGTCAGTGAGTATCTCCAGACCCCGGTGGACCAGCTGAGCAACATCGAGGCCCAGTGGTCTTCCACTCCGATGCCCTGCGTGCGTGCCAAGTGATGGGCAACACACTGCGCGTTCCTTGAGGAGAGCTCTATTTCCAGAGCCCTCAAACAGCTTCAGGACACGATTTCTGGTGTGTCCGAAGCGCCCAGGAAATACCGGTTGCCGCCCTTGTGTGAGCTGCCAAGAGAAAACACTCTGCTTTGCATACTTCGCGGACCTCGTACCTGAAGTCACTCAGCTCGAGGAGAAAGTCAGCATCTTTCAAAGCTGTGTCGCTAACGGGACACTCAGTGTGAGCACATGCCTGTAGGTTAAGGCCGGACTTGCCCTGCAGAAACGGAGGCGTGCAGCACTTTCCATGAGGCCGTAGCCTCTGCTCTGCATATCTTTTATGGCAGTAGAGTTTTCCGGACACCTAGGAAAATCGCGTGGGCTCCCAGTTCCAGGCTGGAACACAGACTAACCCCAGGACCCCTTAGGTCTCCTAAGCAACATCCAGCCCCGTAGCCCTTTGGAGCCACTCTCTCTACGCCGAGGGTAGGGAAACGCACAGCAGTCTCCACCGAAGCAGCTTAATTTCCCCATCACACCCAGACGTTCACGAACAGAATTTTGGCACGTCTCACAGGCCTTGAGGTCTTACGCCTTGCCCTACTCTGACCTGCACTGAGAGCACCCTCGGCCTCGCATTCCATCTAAGACCTCCTGCCTGAAGTCACCGTGCCTCCAGAAGAAAGTCCCCTTCTGTTCTTACTGCAATTTCAGTCCGCTTCTTGCGGTGGCAATGCAGGCTTCTGAATAGCCACAGGCCCCAGAGGAGTAGCTAGGGCGTTCCTTGGTTGAGGCAGTCCACTTGATGCACAAACCCCTGCTTCGAGAAGCTGATTCAGGCAAGCAAACACAAGGGGCCATGTGTCTCTTTTGACTTGTTAGAAACAACAGCAATGTATGCTGCGTTTGCGCATGAAATCGGGGGCCTGATTTAAACATCCTCGCTTTCCAATTTGGAAGGGTGCATTCACGGTGCGTTGAAGCTACCTGAAATCCCTGCTGTTGACAGGCCTGGGAACCCTGTAGGAATGCTTCTGGGAAGAAACTGAGTTTGCTCGGTCTAAACCAGGTGCTTCCATGGCCGCCGTGGTGGTCAGCCTGACAAGCTCTAGAAGTCAAGAGAAACTCAACGTGAGAACTTGCCTCCAGGTTAGGCCCTGAGTAGCCGGGCAGAAAGGGAGGCATGCAGCTGTTTCCACGAATTCTTAGTAGCTCTTCGCCTTTACTTTCAGGGAAGTACCCTTCTGAGGACTCGTAGGCCCCTCTGGTTTGCATCCATTTTCCTCCATTGTCAGTGAGTATCTCCAGACCCCAGTGGACCAGCTGAGCAACATCGAGGCCCAGTGGTCTTCCCCTCCGATGCCCTGCGTGCGTGCCAAGTGATGGGCAACACACTGCGCGTTCCTTGAGGAGAGCTCTATTTCCAGAGCCCTCAAACAGCTTCAGGACACGATTTCTGGTGTGTCCGAAGCGCCCAGGAAATACCGGTTGCCGCCCTTGTGTGAGCTGCCAAGAGAAAACACTGTGCTTTGCATACTTCGCGGACCTCGTACCTGAAGTCACTCAGCTCGAGGAGAAAGTCAGCATCTTTCAAAGCTGTGTCGCTAACGGGACACTCAGTTTGAGCACATGCCTGTAGGTTAAGGCCGGACTTGCCCTGCAGAAACGGAGGCGTGCAGCACTTTCCATGAGGCCGTAGCCTCTGCTCTGCATATCTTTTATGGCAGTAGAGTTTTCCGGACACCTAGGAAAATCGCGTGGGCTCCCAGTTCCCGGCTGGAACACAGACTAACCCCAGGACCCCTTAGGTCTCCTAAGCAACATCCAGCCCCGTAGCCCTTTCGAGCCACTCTCTCTACGCCGAGGGTAGGGAAACGCACAGCAGTCTCCACCGAAGCAGCTTAATTTCCCCATCACACCCACACGTTCACGAACAGAATTTTGGCACGTCTCACAGGCCTTGAGGTCTTACGCCTTGCCCTACTCTGACCTGCACTGAGAGCACCCTCGGCCTCGCATTCCATCTAGGACCTCCTGCCTGAAGTCACCGTGCCTCCAGAAGAAAGTCCCCTTGTGTTCTTACTGCAATTTCAGTCCGCTTCTTGCGGTGGCAATGCAGGCTTCTGAATAGCCACAGGCCCCAGAGGAGTAGCTAGGGCGTTCCTTGGTTGAGGCAGTCCACTTGATGCACAAACCCCTGCTTCGAGAAGCTGATTCAGGCAAGCAAACACAAGGGGCCATGTGTCTCTTTTGACTTGTTAGAAACAACAGCAATGTATGCTGCGTTTGCGCATGAAATCGGGGGCCTGATTTAAACATCCTCGCTTTCCAATTTGGAAGGCTGCATTCACGGTGCCTTGAAGCTACCTGAAATCCCTGCTGTTGACAGGCCTGGGAACCCTGTAGGAATGCTTCTGGGAAGAAACTGAGTTTGCTCGGTCTAAACCAGGTGCTTCCATGGCCGCCGTGGTGGTCAGCCTGACAAGCTCTAGAAGTCAAGAGAAACTCAACGTGAGAACTTGCCTCCAGGTTAGGCCCTGAGTAGCCGGGCAGAAAGGGAGGCATGCAGCTGTTTCCACGAATTCTTAGTAGCTCTTCGCCTTTACATTCAGGGAAGTACCCTTCTGAGGACTCGTAGGCCCCTCTGGTTTGCATCCATTTTCCTCCATTGTCAGTGAGTATCTCCAGACCCCAGTGGACCAGCTGAGCAACATCGAGGCCCAGTGGTCTTCCCCTCCGATGCCCTGCGTGCGTGCCAAGTGATGGGCAACACACTGCGCGTTCCTTGAGGAGAGCTCTATTTCCAGAGCCCTCAAACAGCTTCAGGACACGATTTCTGGTGTGTCCGAAGCGCCCAGGAAATACAGGTTGCCGCCCTTGGGTGAGCTGCCAAGAGAAAACACTCTGCTTTGCATACTTCGCGGACCTCGTACCTGAAGTCACTCAGCTCGAGGAGAAAGTCAGCATCTTTCAAAGCTGTGTCGCTAACGGGACACTCAGTGTGAGCACATGCCTGTAGGTTAAGGCCGGACTTGCCCTGCAGAAACGGAGGCGTGCAGCACTTTCCATGAGGCCGTAGCCTCTGCTCTGCATATCTTTTATGGCAGTAGAGTTTTCCGGACACCTAGGAAAATCGCGTGGGCTCCCAGTTCCCGGCTGGAACACAGACTAACCCCAGGACCCCTTAGGTCTCCTAAGCAACATCCAGCCCCGTAGCCCTTTCGAGCCACTCTCTCTACGCCGAGGGTAGGGAAACGCACAGCAGTCTCCACCGAAGCAGCTTAATTTCCCCATCACACGCACACGTTCATGAACAGAATTTTTGCACGTCTCACAGGCCTTGAGGTCTTACGCCTTTCCCTAGTCTGACCTGCACTGAGAGCACCCTCGCCCTCGCATTCCATCTAGGACCTCCTGCCTGAAGTCACCGTGCCTCCAGAAGAAAGTCCCCTTGTGTTCTTACTGCAATTTCAGTCCGCTTCTTGCGGTGGCAATGCAGGCTTCTGAATAGCCACAGGCCCCAGAGGAGTAGCTAGGGCGTTCCTTGGTTGAGGCAGTCCACTTGATGCACAAACCCCTGCTTCGAGAAGCTGATTCAGGCAAGCAAACACAAGGGGCCATGTGTCTCTTTTGACTTGTTAGAAACAACAGCAATGTATGCTGCGTTTGCGCATGAAATCGGGGGCCTGATTTAAACATCCTCGCTTTCCAATTTGGAAGGGTGCATTCACGGTGCGTTGAAGCTACCTGAAATCCCTGCTGTTGACAGGCCTGGGAACCCTGTAGGAATGCTTCTGGGAAGAAACTGAGTTTGCTCGGTCTAAACCAGGTGCTTCCATGGCCGCCGTGGTGGTCAGCCTGACAAGCTCTAGAAGTCAAGAGAAACTCAACGTGAGAACTTGCCTCCAGGTTAGGCCTTGAGTAGCCGGGCAGAAAGGGAGGCATGCAGCTGTTTCCACGAGTTCTTAGTAGCTCTTCGCCTTTACTTTCAGGGAAGTACCCTTCTGAGGACTCGTAGGCCCCTCTGGTTTGCATCCATTTTCCTCCATTGTCAGTGAGTATCTCCAGACCCCGGTGGACCAGCTGAGCAACATCGAGGCCCAGTGGTCTTCCACTCCGATGCCCTGCGTGCGTGCCAAGTGATGGGCAACACACTGCGCGTTCCTTGAGGAGAGCTCTATTTCCAGAGCCCTCAAACAGCTTCAGGACACGATTTCTGGTGTGTCCGAAGCGCCCAGGAAATACCGGTTGCCGCCCTTGTGTGAGCTGCCAAGAGAAAACACTGTGCTTTGCATACTTCGCGGACCTCGTACCTGAAGTCACTCAGCTCGAGGAGAAAGTCAGCATCTTTCAAAGCTGTGTCGCTAACGGGACACTCAGTGTGAGCACATGCCTGTAGGTTAAGGCCGGACTTGCCCTGCAGAAACGGAGGCGTGCAGCACTTTCCATGAGGCCGTAGCCTCTGCTCTGCATATCTTTTATGGCAGTAGATTTTTCCGGACACCTAGGAAAATCACGTGGGCTCCCAGTTCCAGGCTGGAACACAGACTAACCCCAGGACCCCTTAGGTCTCCTAAGCAACATCCAGCCCCGTAGCCCTTTGGAGCCACTCTCTCTACGCCGAGGGTAGGGAAACGCACAGCAGTCTCCACCGAAGCAGCTTAATTTCCCCATCACACCCAGACGTTCACGAACAGAATTTTGGCACGTCTCACAGGCCTTGAGGTCTTACGCCTTGCCCTACTCTGACCTGCACTGAGAGCACCCTCGGCCTCGCATTCCATCTAGGACCTCCTGCCTGAAGTCACCGTGCCTCCAGAAGAAAGTCCCCTTGTGTTCTTACTGCAATTTCAGTCCGCTTCTTGCGGTGGCAATGCAGGCTTCTGAATAGCCACAGGCCCCAGAGGAGTAGCTAGGGCGTTCCTTGGTTGAGGCAGTCCACTTGATGCACAAACCCCTGCTTCGAGAAGCTGATTCAGGCAAGCAAACACAAGGGGCCATGTGTCTCTTTTGACTTGTTAGAAACAACAGCAATGTATGCTGCGTTTGCGCATGAAATCGGGGGCCTGATTTAAACATCCTCGCTTTCCAATTTGGAAGGGTGCATTCACGGTGCGTTGAAGCTACCTGAAATCCCTGCTGTTGACAGGCCTGGGAACCCTGTAGGAATGCTTCTGGGAAGAAACTGAGTTTGCTCGATCTAAACCAGGTGCTTCCATGGCCGCCGTGGTGGTCAGCCTGACAAGCTCTAGAAGTCAAGAGAAACTCAACGTGAGAACTTGCCTCCAGGTTAGGCCCTGAGTAGCCGGGCAGAAAGGGAGGCATGCAGCTGTTTCCACGAATTCTTAGTAGCTCTTCGCCTTTACTTTCAGGGAAGTACCCTTCTGAGGACTCGTAGGCCCCTCTGGTTTGCATCCATTTTCCTCCATTGTCAGTGAGTATCTCCAGACCCCAGTGGACCAGCTGAGCAACATCGAGGCCCAGTGGTCTTCCCCTCCGATGCCCTGCGTGCGTGCCAAGTGATGGGCAACACACTGCGCGTTCCTTGAGGAGAGCTCTATTTCCAGAGCCCTCAAACAGCTTCAGGACACGATTTCTGGTGTGTCCGAAGCGCCCAGGAAATACCGGTTGCCGCCCTTGTGTGAGCTGCCAAGAGAAAACACTGTGCTTTGCATACTTCGCGGACCTCGTACCTGAAGTCACTCAGCTCGAGGAGAAAGTCAGCATCTTTCAAAGCTGTGTCGCTAACGGGACACTCAGTTTGAGCACATGCCTGTAGGTTAAGGCCGGACTTGCCCTGCAGAAACGGAGGCGTGCAGCACTTTCCATGAGGCCGTAGCCTCTGCTCGGCATATCTTTTATGGCAGTAGAGTTTTCCGGACACCTAGGAAAATCGCGTGGGCTCCCAGTTCCCGGCTGGAACACAGACTAACCCCAGGACCCCTTAGGTCTCCTAAGCAACATCCAGCCCCGTAGCCCTTTCGAGCCACTCTCTCTACGCCGAGGGTAGGGAAACGCACAGCAGTCTCCACCGAAGCAGCTTAATTTCCCCATCACACCCACACGTTCACGAACAGAATTTTGGCACGTCTCACAGGCCTTGAGGTCTTACGCCTTGCCCTACTCTGACCTGCACTGAGAGCACCCTCGGCCTCGCATTCCATCTAGGACCTCCTGCCTGAAGTCACCGTGCCTCCAGAAGAAAGTCCCCTTGTGTTCTTACTGCAATTTCAGTCCGCTTCTTGCGGTGGCAATGCAGGCTTCTGAATAGCCACAGGCCCCAGAGGAGTAGCTAGGGCGTTCCTTGGTTGAGGCAGTCCACTTGATGCACAAACCCCTGCTTCGAGAAGCTGATTCAGGCAAGCAAACACAAGGGGCCATGTGTCTCTTTTGACTTGTTAGAAACAACAGCAATGTATGCTGCGTTTGCGCATGAAATCGGGGGCCTGATTTAAACATCCTCGCTTTCCAATTTGGAAGGCTGCATTCACGGTGCCTTGAAGCTACCTGAAATCCCTGCTGTTGACAGGCCTGGGAACCCTGTAGGAATGCTTCTGGGAAGAAACTGAGTTTGCTCGGTCTAAACCAGGTGCTTCCATGGCCGCCGTGGTGGTCAGCCTGACAAGCTCTAGAAGTCAAGAGAAACTCAACGTGAGAACTTGCCTCCAGGTTAGGCCCTGAGTAGCCGGGCAGAAAGGGAGGCATGCAGCTGTTTCCACGAATTCTTAGTAGCTCTTCGCCTTTACATTCAGGGAAGTACCCTTCTGAGGACTCGTAGGCCCCTCTGGTTTGCATCCATTTTCCTCCATTGTCAGTGAGTATCTCCAGACCCCGGTGGACCAGCTGAGCAACATCGAGTCCCAGTGGTCTTCCCCTCCGATGTCCTGCGTGCGTGCCGAGTGATGGGCAACACACTGCGCGTTCCTTGAGGAGAGCTCTATTTCCAGAGCCCTCAAACAGCTTCAGGACACGATTTCTGGTGTGTCCGAAGCGCCCAGGAAATACCGGTTGCCGCCCTTGGGTGAGCTGCCAAGAGAAAACACTCTGCTTTGCATACTTCGCGGACCACGTACCTGAAGTCACTCAGCTCGAGGAGAAAGTCAGCATCTTTCAAAGCTGTGTCGCTAACGGGACACTCAGTGTGAGCACATGCCTGTAGGTTAAGGCCGGACTTGCCCTGCAGAAACGGAGGCGTGCAGCACTTTCCATGAGGCCGTAGCCTCTGCTCTGCATATCTTTTATGGCAGTAGAGTTTTCCGGACACCTAGGAAAATCGCGTGGGCTCCCAGTTCCCGGCTGGAACACAGACTAACCCCAGGACCCCTTAGGTCTCCTAAGCAACATCCAGCCCCGTTGCCCTTTGGAGCCACTCTCTCTACGCCGAGGGTAGGGAAACGCACAGCAGTCTCCACCGAAGCAGCTTAATTTCCCCATCACACCCAGACGTTCACGAACAGAATTTTGGCACGTCTCACAGGCCTTGAGGTCTTACGCCTTGCCCTACTCTGACCTGCACTGAGAGCACCCTCGGCCTCGCATTCCATCTAGGACCTCCTGCCTGAAGTCACCGTGCCTCCAGAAGAAAGTCCCCTTGTGTTCTTACTGCAATTTCAGTCCGCTTCTTGCGGTGGCAATGCAGGCTTCTGAATAGCCACAGGCCCCAGAGGAGTAGCTAGGGCGTTCCTTGGTTGAGGCAGTCCACTTGATGCACAAACCCCTGCTTCGAGAAGCTGATTCAGGCAAGCAAACACAAGGGGCCATGTGTCTCTTTTGACTTGTTAGAAACAACAGCAATGTATGCTGCGTTTGCGCATGAAATCGGGGGCCTGATTTAAACATCCTCGCTTTCCAATTTGGAAGGGTGCATTCACGGTGCGTTGAAGCTACCTGAAATCCCTGCTGTTGACAGGCCTGGGAACCCTGTAGGAATGCTTCTGGGAAGAAACTGAGTTTGCTCGGTCTAAACCAGGTGCTTCCATGGCCGCCGTGGTGGTCAGCCTGACAAGCTCTAGAAGTCAAGAGAAACTCAACGTGAGAACTTGCCTCCAGGTTAGGCCTTGAGTAGCCGGGCAGAAAGGGAGGCATGCAGCTGTTTCCACGAATTCTTAGTAGCTCTTCGCCTTTACTTTCAGGGAAGTACCCTTCTGAGGACTCGTAGGCCCCTCTGGTTTGCATCCATTTTCCTCCATTGTCAGTGAGTATCTCCAGACCCCGGTGGACCAGCTGAGCAACATCGAGGCCCAGTGGTCTTCCACTCCGATGCCCTGCGTGCGTGCCAAGTGATGGGCAACACACTGCGCGTTCCTTGAGGAGAGCTCTATTTCCAGAGCCCTCAAACAGCTTCAGGACACGATTTCTGGTGTGTCCGAAGCGCCCAGGAAATACCGGTTGCCGCCCTTGTGTGAGCTGCCAAGAGAAAACACTGTGCTTTGCATACTTCGCGGACCTCGTACCTGAAGTCACTCAGCTCGAGGAGAAAGTCAGCATCTTTCAAAGCTGTGTCGCTAACGGGACACTCAGTGTGAGCACATGCCTGTAGGTTAAGGCCGGACTTGCCCTGCAGAAACGGAGGCGTGCAGCACTTACCATGAGGCCGTAGCCTCTGCTCTGCATATCTTTTATGGCAGTAGAGTTTTCCGGACACCTAGGAAAATCGCGTGGGCTCCCAGTTCCAGGCTGGAACACAGACTAACCCCAGGACCCCTTAGGTCTCCTAAGCAACATCCAGCCCCGTAGCCCTTTGGAGCCACTCTCTCTACGTCGAGGGTAGGGAAACGCACAGCAGTCTCCACCGAAGCAGCTTAATTTCCCCATCACACCCAGACGTTCACGAACAGAATTTTGGCACGTCTCACAGGCCTTGAGGTCTTACGCCTTGCCCTACTCTGACCTGCACTGAGAGCACCCTCGGCCTCGCATTCCATCTAGGACCTCCTGCCTGAAGTCACCGTGCCTCCAGAAGAAAGTCCCCTTCTGTTCTTACTGCAATTTCAGTCCGCTTCTTGCGGTGGCAATGCAGGCTTCTGAATAGCCACAGGCCCCAGAGGAGTAGCTAGGGCGTTCCTTGGTTGAGGCAGTCCACTTGATGCACAAACCCCTGCTTCGAGAAGCTGATTCAGGCAAGCAAACACAAGGGGCCATGTGTCTCTTTTGACTTGTTAGAAACAACAGCAATGTATGCTGCGTTTGCGCATGAAATCGGGGGCCTGATTTAAACATCCTCGCTTTCCAATTTGGAAGGGTGCATTCACGGTGCGTTGAAGCTACCTGAAATCCCTGCTGTTGACAGGCCTGGGAACCCTGTAGGAATGCTTCTGGGAAGAAACTGAGTTTGCTCGGTCTAAACCAGGTGCTTCCATGGCCGCCGTGGTGGTCAGCCTGACAAGCTCTAGAAGTCAAGAGAAACTCAACGTGAGAACTTGCCTCCAGGTTAGGCCCTGAGTAGCCGGGCAGAAAGGGAGGCATGCAGCTGTTTCCACGAATTCTTAGTAGCTCTTCGCCTTTACTTTCAGGGAAGTACCCTTCTGAGGACTCGTAGGCCCCTCTGGTTTGCATCCATTTTCCTCCATTGTCAGTGAGTATCTCCAGACCCCGGTGGACCAGCTGAGCAACATCGAGGCCCAGTGGTCTTCCACTCCGATGCCCTGCGTGCGTGCCAAGTGATGGGAAACACACTGCGCGTTCCTTGAGGAGAGCTCTATTTCCAGAGCCCTCAAACAGCTTCAGGACACGATTTCTGGTGTGTCCGAAGCGCCCAGGAAATACCGGTTGCCGCCCTTGTGTGAGCTGCCAAGAGAAAACACTGTGCTTTGCATACTTCGCGGACCTCGTACCTGAAGTCACTCAGCTCGAGGAGAAAGTCAGCATCTTTCAAAGCTGTGTCGCTAACGGGACACTCAGTGTGAGCACATGCCTGTAGGTTAAGGCCGGACTTGCCCTGCAGAAACGGAGGCGTGCAGCACTTTCCATGAGGCCGTAGCCTCTGCTCTGCATATCTTTTATGGCAGTAGAGTTTTCCGGACACCTAGGAAAATCGCGTGGGCTCCCAGTTCCAGGCTGGAACACAGACTAACCCCAGGACCCCTTAGGTCTCCTAAGCAACATCCAGCCCCGTAGCCCTTTGGAGCCACTCTCTCTACGCCGAGGGTAGGGAAACGCACAGCAGTCTCCACCGAAGCAGCTTAATTTCCCCATCACACCCAGACGTTCACGAACAGAATTTTGGCACGTCTCACAGGCCTTGAGGTCTTACGCCTTGCCCTACTCTGACCTGCACTGAGAGCACCCTCGGCCTCGCATTCCATCTAGGACCTCCTGCCTGAAGTCACCGTGCCTCCAGAAGAAAGTCCCCTTGTGTTCTTACTGCAATTTCAGTCCGCTTCTTGCGGTGGCAATGCAGGCTTCTGAATAGCCACAGGCCCCAGAGGAGTAGCTAGGGCGTTCCTTGGTTGAGGCAGTCCACTTGATGCACAAACCCCTGCTTCGAGAAGCTGATTCAGGCAAGCAAACACAAGGGGCCATGTGTCTCTTTTGACTTGTTAGAAACAACAGCAATGTATGCTGCGTTTGCGCATGAAATCGGGGGCCTGATTTAAACATCCTCGCTTTCCAATTTGGAAGGGTGCATTCACGGTGCGTTGAAGCTACCTGAAATCCCTGCTGTTGACAGGCCTGGGAACCCTGTAGGAATGCTTCTGGGAAGAAACTGAGTTTGCTCGGTCTAAACCAGGTGCTTCCATGGCCGCCGTGGTGGTCAGCCTGACAAGCTCTAGAAGTCAAGAGAAACTCAACGTGAGAACTTGCCTCCAGGTTAGGCCTTGAGTAGCCGGGCAGAAAGGGAGGCATGCAGCTGTTTCCACGAATTCTTAGTAGCTCTTCGCCTTTACTTTCAGGGAAGTACCCTTCTGAGGACTCGTAGGCCCCTCTGGTTTGCATCCATTTTCCTCCATTGTCAGTGAGTATCTCCAGACCCCGGTGGACCAGCTGAGCAACATCGAGGCCCAGTGGTCTTCCACTCCGATGCCCTGCGTGCGTGCCAAGTGATGGGCAACACACTGCGCGTTCCTTGAGGAGAGCTCTATTTCCAGAGCCCTCAAACAGCTTCAGGACACGATTTCTGGTGTGTCCGAAGCGCCCAGGAAATACCGGTTGCCGCCCTTGTGTGAGCTGCCAAGAGAAAACACTGTGCTTTGCATACTTCGCGGACCTCGTACCTGAAGTCACTCAGCTCGAGGAGAAAGTCAGCATCTTTCAAAGCTGTGTCGCTAACGGGACACTCAGTGTGAGCACATGCCTGTAGGTTAAGGCCGGACTTGCCCTGCAGAAACGGAGGCGTGCAGCACTTTCCATGAGGCCGTAGCCTCTGCTCTGCATATCTTTTATGGCAGTAGAGTTTTCCGGACACCTAGGAAAATCGCGTGGGCTCCCAGTTCCAGGCTGGAACACAGACTAACCCCAGGACCCCTTAGGTCTCCTAAGCAACATCCAGCCCCGTAGCCCTTTGGAGCCACTCTCTCTACGCCGAGGGTAGGGAAACGCACAGCAGTCTCCACCGAAGCAGCTTAATTTCCCCATCACACCCAGACGTTCACGAACAGAATTTTGGCACGTCTCACAGGCCTTGAGGTCTTACGCCTTGCCCTACTCTGACCTGCACTGAGAGCACCCTCGGCCTCGCATTCCATCTAGGACCTCCTGCCTGAAGTCACCGTGCCTCCAGAAGAAAGTCCCCTTCTGTTCTTACTGCAATTTCAGTCCGCTTCTTGCGGTGGCAATGCAGGCTTCTGAATAGCCACAGGCCCCAGAGGAGTAGCTAGGGCGTTCCTTGGTTGAGGCAGTCCACTTGATGCACAAACCCCTGCTTCGAGAAGCTGATTCAGGCAAGCAAACACAAGGGGCCATGTGTCTCTTTTGACTTGTTAGAAACAACAGCAATGTATGCTGCGTTTGCGCATGAAATCGGGGGCCTGATTTAAACATCCTCGCTTTCCAATTTGGAAGGGTGCATTCACGGTGCGTTGAAGCTACCTGAAATCCCTGCTGTTGACAGGCCTGGGAACCCTGTAGGAATGCTTCTGGGAAGAAACTGAGTTTGCTCGGTCTAAACCAGGTGCTTCCATGGCCGCCGTGGTGGTCAGCCTGACAAGCTCTAGAAGTCAAGAGAAACTCAACGTGAGAACTTGCCTCCAGGTTAGGCCCTGAGTAGCCGGGCAGAAAGGGAGGCATGCAGCTGTTTCCACGAATTCTTAGTAGCTCTTCGCCTTTACTTTCAGGGAAGTACCCTTCTGAGGACTCGTAGGCCCCTCTGGTTTGCATCCATTTTCCTCCATTGTCAGTGAGTATCTCCAGACCCCAGTGGACCAGCTGAGCAACATCGAGGCCCAGTGGTCTTCCCCTCCGATGCCCTGCGTGCGTGCCAAGTGATGGGCAACACACTGCGCGTTCCTTGAGGAGAGCTCTATTTCCAGAGCCCTCAAACAGCTTCAGGACACGATTTCTGGTGTGTCCGAAGCGCCCAGGAAATACCGGTTGCCGCCCTTGGGTGAGCTGCCAAGAGAAAACACTCTGCTTTGCATACTTCGCGGACCACGTACCTGAAGTCACTCAGCTCGAGGAGAAAGTCAGCATCTTTCAAAGCTGTGTCGCTAACGGGACACTCAGTTTGAGCACATGCCTGTAGGTTAAGGCCGGACTTGCCCTGCAGAAACGGAGGCGTGCAGCACTTTCCATGAGGCCGTAGCCTCTGCTCTGCATATCTTTTATGGCAGTAGAGTTTTCCGGACACCTAGGAAAATCGCGTGGGCTCCCAGTTCCCGGCTGGAACACAGACTAACCCCAGGACCCCTTAGGTCTCCTAAGCAACATCCAGCCCCGTAGCCCTTTGGAGCCACTCTCTCTACGCCGAGGGTAGGGAAACGCACAGCAGTCTCCACCGAAGCAGCTTAATTTCCCCATCACACCCAGACGTTCACGAACAGAATTTTGGCACGTCTCACAGGCCTTGAGGTCTTACGCCTTGCCCTACTCTGACCTGCACTGAGAGCACCCTCGGCCTCGCATTCCATCTAGGACCTCCTGCCTGAAGTCACCGTGCCTCCAGAAGAAAGTCCCCTTGTGTTCTTACTGCAATTTCAGTCCGCTTCTTGCGGTGGCAATGCAGGCTTCTGAATAGCCACAGGCCCCAGAGGAGTAGCTAGGGCGTTCCTTGGTTGAGGCAGTCCACTTGATGCACAAACCCCTGCTTCGAGAAGCTGATTCAGGCAAGCAAACACAAGGGGCCATGTGTCTCTTTTGACTTGTTAGAAACAACAGCAATGTATGCTGCGTTTGCGCATGAAATCGGGGGCCTGATTTAAACATCCTCGCTTTCCAATTTGGAAGGGTGCATTCACGGTGCGTTGAAGCTACCTGAAATCCCTGCTGTTGACAGGCCTGGGAACCCTGTAGGAATGCTTCTGGGAAGAAACTGAGTTTGCTCGGTCTAAACCAGGTGCTTCCATGGCCGCCGTGGTGGTCAGCCTGACAAGCTCTAGAAGTCAAGAGAAACTCAACGTGAGAACTTGCCTCCAGGTTAGGCCTTGAGTAGCCGGGCAGAAAGGGAGGCATGCAGCTGTTTCCACGAATTCTTAGTAGCTCTTCGCCTTTACTTTCAGGGAAGTACCCTTCTGAGGACTCGTAGGCCCCTCTGGTTTGCATCCATTTTCCTCCATTGTCAGTGAGTATCTCCAGACCCCGGTGGACCAGCTGAGCAACATCGAGGCCCAGTGGTCTTCCACTCCGATGCCCTGCGTGCGTGCCAAGTGATGGGCAACACACTGCGCGTTCCTTGAGGAGAGCTCTATTTCCAGAGCCCTCAAACAGCTTCAGGACACGATTTCTGGTGTGTCCGAAGCGCCCAGGAAATACCGGTTGCCGCCCTTGTGTGAGCTGCCAAGAGAAAACACTGTGCTTTGCATACTTCGCGGACCTCGTACCTGAAGTCACTCAGCTCGAGGAGAAAGTCAGCATCTTTCAAAGCTGTGTCGCTAACGGGACACTCAGTGTGAGCACATGCCTGTAGGTTAAGGCCGGACTTGCCCTGCAGAAACGGAGGCGTGCAGCACTTTCCATGAGGCCGTAGCCTCTGCTCTGCATATCTTTTATGGCAGTAGAGTTTTCCGGACACCTAGGAAAATCGCGTGGGCTCCCAGTTCCAGGCTGGAACACAGACTAACCCCAGGACCCCTTAGGTCTCCTAAGCAACATCCAGCCCCGTAGCCCTTTGGAGCCACTCTCTCTACGCCGAGGGTAGGGAAACGCACAGCAGTCTCCACCGAAGCAGCTTAATTTCCCCATCACACCCAGACGTTCACGAACAGAATTTTGGCACGTCTCACAGGCCTTGAGGTCTTACGCCTTGCCCTACTCTGACCTGCACTGAGAGCACCCTCGGCCTCGCATTCCATCTAGGACCTCCTGCCTGAAGTCACCGTGCCTCCAGAAGAAAGTCCCCTACTGTTCTTACTGCAATTTCAGTCCGCTTCTTGCGGTGGCAATGCAGGCTTCTGAATAGCCACAGGCCCCAGAGGAGTAGCTAGGGCGTTCCTTGGTTGAGGCAGTCCACTTGATGCACAAACCCCTGCTTCGAGAAGCTGATTCAGGCAAGCAAACACAAGGGGCCATGTGTCTCTTTTGACTTGTTAGAAACAACAGCAATGTATGCTGCGTTTGCGCATGAAATCGGGGGCCTGATTTAAACATCCTCGCTTTCCAATTTGGAAGGGTGCATTCACGGTGCGTTGAAGCTACCTGAAATCCCTGCTGTTGACAGGCCTGGGAACCCTGTAGGAATGCTTCTGGGAAGAAACTGAGTTTGCTCGGTCTAAACCAGGTGCTTCCATGGCCGCCGTGGTGGTCAGCCTGACAAGCTCTAGAAGTCAAGAGAAACTCAACGTGAGAACTTGCCTCCAGGTTAGGCCCTGAGTAGCCGGGCAGAAAGGGAGGCATACAGCTGTTTCCACGAATTCTTAGTAGCTCTTCGCCTTTACTTTCAGGGAAGTACCCTTCTGAGGACTCGTAGGCCCCTCTGGTTTGCATCCATTTTCCTCCATTGTCAGTGAGTATCTCCAGACCCCAGTGGACCAGCTGAGCAACATCGAGGCCCAGTGGTCTTCCCCTCCGATGCCCTGCGTGCGTGCCAAGTGATGGGCAACACACTGCGCGTTCCTTGAGGAGAGCTCTATTTCCAGAGCCCTCAAACAGCTTCAGGACACGATTTCTGGTGTGTCCGAAGCGCCCAGGAAATACCGGTTGCCGCCCTTGGGTGAGCTGCCAAGAGAAAACACTCTGCTTTGCATACTTCGCGGACCACGTACCTGAAGTCACTCAGCTCGAGGAGAAAGTCAGCATCTTTCAAAGCTGTGTCGCTAACGGGACACTCATTTTGAGCACATGCCTGTAGGTTAAGGCCGGACTTGCCCTGCAGAAACGGAGGCGTGCAGCACTTTCCATGAGGCCGTAGCCTCTGCTCTGCATATCTTTTATGGCAGTAGAGTTTTCCGGACACCTAGGAAAATCGCGTGGGCTCCCAGTTCCCGGCTGGAACACAGACTAACCCCAGGACCCCTTAGGTCTCCTAAGCAACATCCAGCCCCGTAGCCCTTTGGAGCCACTCTCTCTACGCCGAGGGTAGGGAAACGCACAGCAGTCTCCACCGAAGCAGCTTAATTTCCCCATCACACCCAGACGTTCACGAACAGAATTTTGGCACGTCTCACAGGCCTTGAGGTCTTACGCCTTGCCCTAGTCTGACCTGCACTGAGAGCACCCTCGGCCTCGCATTCCATCTAGGACCTCCTGCCTGAAGTCACCGTGCCTCCAGAAGAAAGTCCCCTTGTGTTCTTACTGCAATTTCAGTCCGCTTCTTGCGGTGGCAATGCAGGCTTCTGAATAGCCACAGGCCCCAGAGGAGTAGCTAGGGCGTTCCTTGGTTGAGGCAGTCCACTTGATGCACAAACCCCTGCTTCGAGAAGCTGATTCAGGCAAGCAAACACAAGGGGCCATGTGTCTCTTTTGACTTGTTAGAAACAACAGCAATGTATGCTGCGTTTGCGCATGAAATCGGGGGCCTGATTTAAACATCCTCGCTTTCCAATTTGGAAGGGTGCATTCACGGTGCGTTGAAGCTACCTGAAATCCCTGCTGTTGACAGGCCTGGGAACCCTGTAGGAATGCTTCTGGGAAGAAACTGAGTTTGCTCGGTCTAAACCAGGTGCTTCCATGGCCGCCGTGGTGGTCAGCCTGACAAGCTCTAGAAGTCAAGAGAAACTCAACGTGAGAACTTGCCTCCAGGTTAGGCCTTGAGTAGCCGGGCAGAAAGGGAGGCATGCAGCTGTTTCCACGAATTCTTAGTAGCTCTTCGCCTTTACTTTCAGGGAAGTACCCTTCTGAGGACTCGTAGGCCCCTCTGGTTTGCATCCATTTTCCTCCATTGTCAGTGAGTATCTCCAGACCCCGGTGGACCAGCTGAGCAACATCGAGGCCCAGTGGTCTTCCACTCCGATGCCCTGCGTGCGTGCCAAGTGATGGGCAACACACTGCGCGTTCCTTGAGGAGAGCTCTATTTCCAGAGCCCTCAAACAGCTTCAGGACACGATTTCTGGTGTGTCCGAAGCGCCCAGGAAATACCGGTTGCCGCCCTTGTGTGAGCTGCCAAGAGAAAACACTGTGCTTTGCATACTTCGCGGACCTCGTACCTGAAGTCACTCAGCTCGAGGAGAAAGTCAGCATCTTTCAAAGCTGTGTCGCTAACGGGACACTCAGTGTGAGCACATGCCTGTAGATTAAGGCCGGACTTGCCCTGCAGAAACGGAGGCGTGCAGCACTTTCCATGAGGCCGTAGCCTCTGCTCTGCATATCTTTTATGGCAGTAGAGTTTTCCGGACACCTAGGAAAATCGCGTGGGCTCCCAGTTCGAGGCTGGAACACAGACTAACCCCAGGACCCCTTAGGTCTCCTAAGCAACATCCAGCCCCGTAGCCCTTTGGAGCCACTCTCTCTACGCCGAGGGTAGGGAAACGCACAGCAGTCTCCACCGAAGCAGCTTAATTTCCCCATCACACCCAGACGTTCACGAACAGAATTTTGGCACGTCTCACAGGCCTTGAGGTCTTACGCCTTGCCCTACTCTGACCTGCACTGAGAGCACCCTCGGCCTCGCATTCCATCTAGGACCTCCTGCCTGAAGTCACCGTGCCTCCAGAAGAAAGTCCCCTTCTGTTCTTACTGCAATTTCAGTCCGCTTCTTGCGGTGGCAATGCAGGCTTCTGAATAGCCACAGGCCCCAGAGGAGTAGCTAGGGCGTTCCTTGGTTGAGGCAGTCCACTTGATGCACAAACCCCTGCTTCGAGAAGCTGATTCAGGCAAGCAAACACAAGGGGCCATGTGTCTCTTTTGACTTGTTAGAAACAACAGCAATGTATGCTGCGTTTGCGCATGAAATCGGGGGCCTGATTTAAACATCCTCGCTTTCCAATTTGGAAGGGTGCATTCACGGTGCGTTGAAGCTACCTGAAATCCCTGCTGTTGACAGGCCTGGGAACCCTGTAGGAATGCTTCTGGGAAGAAACTGAGTTTGCTCGGTCTAAACCAGGTGCTTCCATGGCCGCCGTGGTGGTCAGCCTGACAAGCTCTAGAAGTCAAGAGAAACTCAACGTGAGAACTTGCCTCCAGGTTAGGCCCTGAGTAGCCGGGCAGAAAGGGAGGCATGCAGCTGTTTCCACGAATTCTTAGTAGCTCTTCGCCTTTACTTTCAGGGAAGTACCCTTCTGAGGACTCGTAGGCCCCTCTGGTTTGCATCCATTTTCCTCCATTGTCAGTGAGTATCTCCAGACCCCGGTGGACCAGCTGAGCAACATCGAGGCCCAGTGGTCTTCCCCTCCGATGCCCTGCGTGCGTGCCAAGTGATGGGCAACACACTGCGCGTTCCTTGAGGAGAGCTCTATTTCCAGAGCCCTCAAACAGCTTCAGGACACGATTTCTGGTGTGTCCGAAGCGCCCAGGAAATACCGGTTGCCGCCCTTGTGTGAGCTGCCAAGAGAAAACACTGTGCTTTGCATACTTCGCGGACCTCGTACCTGAAGTCACTCAGCTCGAGGAGAAAGTCAGCATCTTTCAAAGCTGTGTCGCTAACGGGACACTCAGTGTGAGCACATGCCTGTAGGTTAAGGCCGGACTTGCCCTGCAGAAACGGAGGCGTGCAGCACTTTCCATGAGGCCGTAGCCTCTGCTCTGCATATCTTTTATGGCAGTAGAGTTTTCCGGACACCTAGGAAAATCGCGTGGGCTCCCAGTTCCCGGCTGGAACACAGACTAACCCCAGGACCCCTTAGGTCTCCTAAGCAACATCCAGCCCCGTAGCCCTTTGGAGCCACTCTCTCTACGCCGAGGGTAGGGAAACGCACAGCAGTCTCCACCGAAGCAGCTTAATTTCCCCATCACACCCAGACGTTCACGAACAGAATTTTGGCACGTCTCACAGGCCTTGAGGTCTTACGCCTTGCCCTACTCTGACCTGCACTGAGAGGACCCTCGGCCTCGCATTCCATCTAGGACCTCCTGCCTGAAGTCACCGTGCCTCCAGAAGAAAGTCCCCTTGCGTTCTTACTGCAATTTCAGTCCGCTTCTTGCGGTGGCAATGCAGGCTTCTGAATAGCCACAGGCCCCAGAGGAGTAGCTAGGGCGTTCCTTGGTTGAGGCAGTCCACTTGATGCACAAACCCCTGCTTCGAGAAGCTGATTCAGGCAAGCAAACACAAGGGGCCATGTGTCTCTTTTGACTTGTTAGAAACAACAGCAATGTATGCTGCGTTTGCGCATGAAATCGGGGGCCTGATTTAAACATCCTCGCTTTCCAATTTGGAAGGGTGCATTCACGGTGCCTTGAAGCTACCTGAAATCCCTGCTGTTGACAGGCCTGGGAACCCTGTAGGAATGCTTCTGGGAAGAAACTGAGTTTGCTCGGTCTAAACCAGGTGCTTCCATGGCCGCCGTGGTGGTCAGCCTGACAAGCTCTAGAAGTCAAGAGAAACTCAACGTGAGAACTTGCCTCCAGGTTAGGCCCTGAGTAGCCGGGCAGAAAGGGAGGCATGCAGCTGTTTCCACGAATTCTTAGTAGCTCTTCGCCTTTACTTTCAGGGAAGTACCCTTCTGAGGACTCGTAGGCCCCTCTGGTTTGCATCCATTTTCCTCCATTGTCAGTGAGTATCTCCAGACCCCAGTGGACCAGCTGAGCAACATCGAGGCCCAGTGGTCTTCCCCTCCGATGCCCTGCGTGCGTGCCAAGTGATGGGCAACACACTGCGCGTTCCTTGAGGAGAGCTCTATTTCCAGAGCCCTCAAACAGCTTCAGGACACGATTTCTGGTGTGTCCGAAGCGCCCAGGAAATACCGGTTGCCGCCCTTGGGTGAGCTGCCAAGAGAAAACACTCTGCTTTGCATACTTCGCGGACCACGTACCTGAAGTCACTCAGCTCGAGGAGAAAGTCAGCATCTTTCAAAGCTGTGTCGCTAACGGGACACTCAGTGTGAGCACATGCCTGTAGGTTAAGGCCGGACTTGCCCTGCAGAAACGGAGGCGTGCAGCACTTTCCATGAGGCCGTAGCCTCTGCTCTGCATATCTTTTATGGCAGTAGAGTTTTCCGGACACCTAGGAAAATCGCGTGGGCTCCCAGTTCCCGGCTGGAACACAGACTAACCCCAGGACCCCTTAGGTCTCCTAAGCAACATCCAGCCCCGTAGCCCTTTCGAGCCACTCTCTCTACGCCGAGGGTAGGGAAACGCACAGCAGTCTCCACCGAAGCAGCTTAATTTCCCCATCACACGCACACGTTCATGAACAGAATTTTTGCACGTCTCACAGGCCTTGAGGTCTTACGCCTTGCCCTACTCTGACCTGCACTGAGAGCACCCTCGCCCTCGCATTCCATCTAGGACCTCCTGCCTGAAGTCACCGTGCCTCCAGAAGAAAGTCCCCTTGTGTTCTTACTGCAATTTCAGTCCGCTTCTTGCGGTGGCAATGCAGGCTTCTGAATAGCCACAGGCCCCAGAGGAGTAGCTAGGGCGTTCCTTGGTTGAGGCAGTCCACTTGATGCACAAACCCCTGCTTCGAGAAGCTGATTCAGGCAAGCAAACACAAGGGGCCATGTGTCTCTTTTGACTTGTTAGAAACAACAGCAATGTATGCTGCGTTTGCGCATGAAATCGGGGGCCTGATTTAAACATCCTCGCTTTCCAATTTGGAAGGCTGCATTCACGGTGCGTTGAAGCTACCTGAAATCCCTGCTGTTGACAGGCCTGGGAACCCTGTAGGAATGCTTCTGGGAAGAAACTGAGTTTGCTCGGTCTAAACCAGGTGCTTCCATGGCCGCCATGGTGGTCAGCCTGACAAGCTCTAGAAGTCAAGAGAAACTCAACGTGAGAACTTGCCTCCAGGTTAGGCCCTGAGTAGCCGGGCAGAAAGGGAGGCATGCAGCTGTTTCCACGAGTTCTTAGTAGCTCTTCGCCTTTACTTTCAGGGAAGTACCCTTCTGAGGACTCGTAGGCCCCTCTGGTTTGCATCCATTTTCCTCCATTGTCAGTGAGTATCTCCAGACCCCGGTGGACCAGCTGAGCAACATCGAGTCCAAGTGGTCTTCCCCTCCGATGCCCTGCGTGCGTGCCGAGTGATGGGCAACACACTGCGCGTTCCTTGAGGAGAGCTCTATTTCCAGAGCCCTCAAACAGCTTCAGGACACGATTTCTGGTGTGTCCGAAGCGCCCAGGAAATACCGGTTGCCGCCCTTGGGTGAGCTGCCAAGAGAAAACACTCTGCTTTGCATACTTCGCGGACCACGTACCTGAAGTCACTCAGCTCGAGGAGAAAGTCAGCATCTTTCAAAGCTGTGTCGCTAACGGGACACTCAGTGTGAGCACATGCCTGTAGGTTAAGGCCGGACTTGCCCTGCAGAAACGGAGGCGTGCAGCACTTTCCATGAGGCCGTAGCCTCTGCTCTGCATATCTTTTATGGCAGTAGAGTTTTCCGGACACCTAGGAAAATCGCGTGGGCTCCCAGTTCCCGGCTGGAACACAGACTAACCCCAGGACCCCTTAGGTCTCCTAAGTAACATCCAGCCCCGTAGCCCTTTGGAGCCACTCTCTCTACGCCGAGGGTAGGGAAACGCACAGCAGTCTCCACCGAAGCAGCTTAATTTCCCCATCACACCCAGACGTTCACGAACAGAATTTTGGCACGTCTCACAGTCCTTGAGGTCTTACGCCTTGCCCTAGTCTGACCTGCACTGAGAGCACCCTCGCCCTCGCATTCCATCTAGGACCTCCTGCCTGAAGTCACCGTGCCTCCAGAAGAAAGTCCCCTTGTGTTCTTACTGCAATTTCAGTCCGCTTCTTGCGGTGGCAATGCAGGCTTCTGAATAGCCACAGGCCCCAGAGGAGTAGCTAGGGCGTTCCTTGGTTGAGGCAGTCCACTTGATGCACAAACCCCTGCTTCGAGAAGCTGATTCAGGCAAGCAAACACAAGGGGCCATGTGTCTCTTTTGACTTGTTAGAAACAACAGCAATGTATGCTGCGTTTGCGCATGAAATCGGGGGCCTGATTTAAACATCCTCGCTTTCCAATTTGGAAGGGTGCATTCAAGGTGCGTTGAAGCTACCTGAAATCCCTGCTGTTGACAGGCCTGGGAACCCTGTAGGAATGCTTCTGGGAAGAAACTGAGTTTGCTCGGTCTAAACCAGGTGCTTCCATGGCCGCCGTGGTGGTCAGCCTGACAAGCTCTAGAAATCAAGAGAAACTCAACGTGAGAACTTGCCTCCAGGTTAGGCCCTGAGTAGCCGGGCAGAAAGGGAGGCATGCAGCTGTTTCCACGAATTCTTAGTAGCTCTTCACCTTTACTTTCAGGGAAGTACCCTTCTGAGGACTCGTAGGCCCCTCTGGTTTGCATCCATTTTCCTCCATTGTCAGTGAGTATCTCCAGACCCCAGTGGACCAGCTGAGCAACATCGAGGCCCAGTGGTCTTCCCCTCCGATGCCCTGCGTGCGTGCCAAGTGATGGGCAACACACTGCGCGTTCCTTGAGGAGAGCTCTATTTCCAGAGCCCTCAAACAGCTTTAGGACACGATTTCTGGTGTGTCCGAAGCGCCCAGGAAATACCGGTTGCCGCCCTTGTGTGAGCTGCCAAGAGAAAACACTGTGCTTTGCATACTTCGCGGACCTCGTACCTGAAGTCACTCAGCTCGAGGAGAAAGTCAGCATCTTTCAAAGCTGTGTCGCTAACAGGACACTCAGTGTGAGCACATGCCTGTAGGTTATGGCCGGACTTGCCCTGCAGAAACGGAGGCGTGCAGCACTTTCCATGAGGCTGTAGCCTCTGCTCTGCATATCTTTTATGGCAGTAGAGTTTTCCGGACACCTAGGAAAATCGCGTGGGCTCCCAGTTCCCGGCTGGAACACAGACTAACCCCAGGACCCCTTAGGTCTCCTAAGCAACATCCAGCCCCGTAGCCCTTTGGAGCCACTCTCTCTACGCCGAGGGTAGGGAAACGCACAGCAGTCTCCACCGAAGCAGCTTAATTTCCCCATCACACGCACACGTTCATGAACAGAATTTTTGCACGTCTCACAGGCCTTGAGGTCTTACGCCTTGCCCTACTCTGACCTGCACTGAGAGCACCCTCACCCTCGCATTCCATCTAGGACCTCCTGCCTGAAGTCACCGTGCCTCCAGAAGAAAGTCCCCTTGTGTTCTTACTGCAATTTCAGTCCGCTTCTTGCGGTGGCAATGCAGGCTTCTGAATAGCCACAGGCCCCAGAGGAGTAGCTAGGGCGTTCCTTGGTTGAGGCAGTCCACTTGATGCACAAACCCCTGCTTCGAGAAGCTGATTCAGGCAAGCAAACACAAGGGGCCATGTGTCTCTTTTGACTTGTTAGAAACAACAGCAATGTATGCTGCGTTTGCGCATGAAATCGGGGGCCTGATTTAAATATCCTCGCTTTCCAATTTGGAAGGCTGCATTCACGGTGCGTTGAAGCTAGCTGAAATCCCTGCTGTTGACAGGCCTGGGAACCCTGTAGGAATGCTTCTGGGAAGAAACTGAGTTTGCTCGGTCTAAACCAGGTGCTTCCATGGCCGCCTTGGTGGTCAGCCTGACAAGCTCTAGAAGTCAAGAGAAACTCAACGTGAGAACTTGCCTCCAGGTTAGGCCCTGAGTAGCCGGGCAGAAAGGGAGGCATGCAGCTGTTTCCACGAGTTCTTAGTAGCTCTTCGCCTTTACTTTCAGGGAAGTACCCTTCTGAGGACTCGTAGGCCCCTCTGGTTTGCATCCATTTTCCTCCATTGTCAGTGAGTATCTCCAGACCCCGGTGGACCAGCTGAGCAACATCGAGGCCCAGTGGTCTTCCCCTCCGATGCCCTGCGTGCGTGCCGAGTGATGGGCAACACACTGCGCGTTCCTTGAGGAGAGCTCTATTTCCAGAGCCCTCAAACAGCTTCAGGACACGATTTCTGGTGTGTCCGAAGCGCCCAGGAAATACCGGTTGCCGCCCTTGTGTGAGCTGCCAAGAGAAAACACTGTGCTTTGCATACTTCGCGGACCTCGTACCTGAAGTCACTCAGCTCGAGGAGAAAGTCAGCATCTTTCAAAGCTGTGTCGCTAACGGGACACTCAGTGTGAGCACATGCCTGTAGGTTAAGGCCGGACTTGCCCTGCAGAAACGGAGGCGTGCAGCACTTTCCATGAGGCCGTAGCCTCTGCTCTGCATATCTTTTATGGCAGTAGAGTTTTCCGGACACCTAGGAAAATCGCGTGGGCTCCCAGTTCCCGGCTGGAACACAGACTAACCCCAGGACCCCTTAGGTCTCCTAAGCAACATCCAGCCCCGTAGCCCTTTCGAGCCACTCTCTCTACGCCGAGGGTAGGGAAACGCACAGCAGTCTCCACCGAAGCAGCTTAATTTCCCCATCACACGCACACGTTCATGAACAGAATTTTTGCACGTCTCACAGGCCTTGAGGTCTTACGCCTTGCCCTAGTCTGACCTGCACTGAGAGCACCCTCGCCCTCGCATTCCATCTAGGACCTCCTGCCTGAAGTCACCGTGCCTCCAGAAGAAAGTCCCCTTGTGTTCTTACTGCAATTTCAGTCCGCTTCTTGCGGTGGCAATGCAGGCTTCTGAATAGCCACAGGCCCCAGAGGAGTAGCTAGGGCGTTCCTTGGTTGAGGCAGTCCACTTGATGCACAAACCCCTGCTTCGAGAAGCTGATTCAGGCAAGCAAACACAAGGGGCCATGTGTCTCTTTTGACTTGTTAGAAACAACAGCAATGTATGCTGCGTTTGCGCATGAAATCGGGGGCCTGATTTAAACATCCTCGCTTTCCAATTTGGAAGGCTGCATTCACGGTGCCTTGAAGCTACCTGAAATCCCTGCTGTTGACAGGCCTGGGAACCCTGTAGGAATGCTTCTGGGAAGAAACTGAGTTTGCTCGGTCTAAACCAGGTGCTTCCATGGCCGCCGTGGTGGTCAGCCTGACAAGCTCTAGAAGTCAAGAGAAACTCAACGTGAGAACTTGCCTCCAGGTTAGGCCCTGAGTAGCCGGGCAGAAAGGGAGGCATGCAGCTGTTTCCACGAGTTCTTAGTAGCTCTTCGCCTTTACTTTCAGGGAAGTACCCTTCTGAGGACTCGTAGGCCCCTCTGGTTTGCATCCATTTTCCTCCATTGTCAGTGAGTATCTCCAGACCCCGGTTGACCAGCTGAGCAACATCGAGTCCCAGTGGTCTTCCCCTCCGATGCCCTGCGTGCGTGCCGAGTGATGGGCAACACACTGCGCGTTCCTTGAGGAGAGCTCTATTTCCAGAGCCCTCAAACAGCTTCAGGACACGATTTCTGGTGTGTCCGAAGCGCCCAGGAAATACCGGTTGCCGCCCTTGGGTGAGCTGCCAAGAGAAAACACTCTGCTTTGCATACTTCGCGGACCACGTACCTGAAGTCACTCAGCTCGAGGAGAAAGTCAGCATCTTTCAAAGCTGTGTCGCTAACGGGACACTCAGTGTGAGCACATGCCTGTAGGTTAAGGCCGGACTTGCCCTGCAGAAACGGAGGCGTGCAGCACTTTCCATGAGGCCGTAGCCTCTGCTCTGCATATCTTTTATGGCAGTCGAGTTTTCCAGACACCTAGGAAAATCGCGTGGGCTCCCTCTTCCCGGCTGAAACACAGACTAACCCCAGGACCCCTTAGGTCTCCTAAGCAACATCCAGCCCCGTAGCCCTTTGGAGCCACTCTCTCTACGCCGAGGGTAGGGAAACGCACAGCAGTCTCCACCGAAGCAGCTTAATTTCCCCATCACACCCAGACGTTCACGAACAGAATTTTGGCACGTCTCACAGGCCTTGAGGTCTTACGCCTTGCCCTACTCTGACCTGCACTGAGAGCACCCTCGGCCTCGCATTCCATCTAGGACCTCCTGCCTGAAGTCACCGTGCCTCCAGAAGAAAGTCCCCTTGTGTTCTTACTGCAATTTCAGTCCGCTTCTTGCGGTGGCAATGCAGGCTTCTGAATAGCCACAGGCCCCAGAGGAGTAGCTAGGGCGTTCCTTGGTTGAGGCAGTCCACTTGATGCACAAACCCCTGCTTCAAGAAGCTGATTCAGGCAAGCAAACACAAGGGGCCATGTGTCTCTTTTGACTTGTTAGAAACAACAGCAATGTATGCTGCGTTTGCGCATGAAATCGGGGGCCTGATTTAAACATCCTCGCTTTCCAATTTGGAAGGGTGCATTCACGGTGCGTTGAAGCTACCTGAAATCCCTGCTGTTTACAGGCCTGGGAACCCTGTAGGAATGCTTCTGGGAAGAAACTGAGTTTGCTCGGTCTAAACCAGGTGCTTCCATGGCCGCCGTGGTGGTCAGCCTGACAAGCTCTAGAAGTCAAGAGAAACTCAACGTGAGAACTTGCCTCCAGGTTAGGCCCTGAGTAGCCGGGCAGAAAGGGAGGCATGCAGCTGTTTCCACGAATTCTTAGTAGCTCTTCGCCTTTACTTTCAGGGAAGTACCCTTCTGAGGACTCGTAGGCCCCTCTGGTTTGCATCCATTTTCCTCCATTGTCAGTGAGTATCTCCAGACCCCAGTGGACCAGCTGAGCAACATCGAGGCCCAGTGGTCTTCCCCTCCGATGCCCTGCGTGCGTGCCAAGTGATGGGCAACACACTGCGCATTCCTTGAGGAGAGCTCTATTTCCAGAGCCCTCAAACAGCTTCAGGACACGATTTCTGGTGTGTCCGAAGCGCCCAGGAAATACCGGTTGCCGCCCTTGTGTGAGCTGCCAAGAGAAAACACTCTGCTTTGCATACTTCGCGGACCTCGTACCTGAAGTCACTCAGCTCGAGGAGAAAGTCAGCATCTTTCAAAGCTGTGTCGCTAACGGGACACTCAGTGTGAGCACATGCCTGTAGGTTAAGGCCGGACTTGCCCTGCAGAAACGGAGGCGTGCAGCACTTTCCATTAGGCCGTAGCCTCTGCTCTGCATATCTTTTATGGCAGTAGAGTTTTCCGGACACCTAGGAAAATCGCGTGGGCTCCCAGTTCCCGGCTGGAACACAGACTAACCCCAGGACCCCTTAGGTCTCCTAAGCAACATCCAGCCCCGTAGCCCTTTCGAGCCACTCTCTCTACGCCGAGGGTAGGGAAACGCACAGCAGTCTCCACCGAAGCAGCTTAATTTCCCCATCACACGCACACGTTCATGAACAGAATTTTTGCACGTCTCACAGGCCTTGAGGTCTTACGCCTTGCCCTAGTCTGACCTGCACTGAGAGCACCCTCGCCCTCGCATTCCATCTAGGACCTCCTGCCTGAAGTCACCGTGCCTCCAGAAGAAAGTCCCCTTGTGTTCTTACTGCAATTTCAGTCCGCTTCTTGCGGTGGCAATGCAGGCTTCTGAATAGCCACAGGCCCCAGAGGAGTAGCTAGGGCGTTCCTTGGTTGAGGCAGTCCACTTGATGCACAAACCCCTGCTTCGAGAAGCTGATTCAGGCAAGCAAACACAAGGGGCCATGTGTCTCTTTTGACTTGTTAGAAACAACAGCAATGTATGCTGCGTTTGCGCATGAAATCGGGGGCCTGATTTAAACATCCTCGCTTTCCAATTTGGAAGGCTGCATTCACGGTGCCTTGAAGCTACCTGAAATCCCTGCTGTTGACAGGCCTGGGAACCCTGTAGGAATGCTTCTGGGAAGAAACTGAGTTTGCTCGGTCTAAACCAGGTGCTTCCATGGCCGCCGTGGTGGTCAGCCTGACAAGCTCTAGAAGTCAAGAGAAACTCAACGTGAGAACTTGCCTCCAGGTTAGGCCCTGAGTAGCCGGGCAGAAAGGGAGGCATGCAGCTGTTTCCACGAATTCTTAGTAGCTCTTCGCCTTTACTTTCAGGGAAGTACCCTTCTGAGGACTCGTAGGCCCCTCTGGTTTGCATCCATTTTCCTCCATTGTCAGTGAGTATCTCCAGACCCCAGTGGACCAGCTGAGCAACATCGAGGCCCAGTGGTCTTCCCCTCCGATGCCCTGCGTGCGTGCCAAGTGATGGGCAACACACTGCGCATTCCTTGAGGAGAGCTCTATTTCCAGAACCCTCAAACAGCTTCAGGACACGATTTCTGGTGTGTCCGAAGCGCCCAGGAAATACCGGTTGCCGCCCTTGTGTGAGCTGCCAAGAGAAAACACTCTGCTTTGCATACTTCGCGGACCTCGTACCTGAAGTCACTCAGCTCGAGGAGAAAGTCAGCATCTTTCAAAGCTGTGTCGCTAACGGGACACTCAGTGTGAGCACATGCCTGTAGGTTAAGGCCGGACTTGCCCTGCAGAAACGGAGGCGTGCAGCACTTTCCATGAGGCCGTAGCCTCTGCTCTGCATATCTTTTATGGCAGTAGAGTTTTCCGGACACCTAGGAAAATCGCGTGGGCTCCCAGTTCCCGGCTGGAACACAGACTAACCCCAGGACCCCTTAGGTCTCCTAAGCAACATCCAGCCCCGTAGCCCTTTCGAGCCACTCTCTCTACGCCGAGGGTAGGGAAACGCACAGCAGTCTCCACCGAAGCAGCTTAATTTCCCCATCACACGCACACGTTCATGAACAGAATTTTTGCACGTCTCACAGGCCTTGAGGTCTTACGCCTTGCCCTAGTCTGACCTGCACTGAGAGCACCCTCGCCCTCGCATTCCATCTAGGACCTCCTGCCTGAAGTCACCGTGCCTCCAGAAGAAAGTCCCCTTGTGTTCTTACTGCAATTTCAGTCCGCTTCTTGCGGTGGCAATGCAGGCTTCTGAATAGCCACAGGCCCCAGAGGAGTAGCTAGGGCGTTCCTTGGTTGAGGCAGTCCACTTGATGCACAAACCCCTGCTTCGAGAAGCTGATTCAGGCAAGCAAACACAAGGGGCCATGTGTCTCTTTTGACTTGTTAGAAACAACAGCAATGTATGCTGCGTTTGCGCATGAAATCGGGGGCCTGATTTAAACATCCTCGCTTTCCAATTTGGAAGGCTGCATTCACGGTGCCTTGAAGCTACCTGAAATCCCTGCTGTTGACAGGCCTGGGAACCCTGTAGGAATGCTTCTGGGAAGAAACTGAGTTTGCTCGGTCTAAACCAGGTGCTTCCATGGCCGCCGTGGTGGTCAGCCTGACAAGCTCTAGAAGTCAAGAGAAACTCAACGTGAGAACTTGCCTCCAGGTTAGGCCCTGAGTAGCCGGGCAGAAAGGGAGGCATGCAGCTGTTTCCACGAATTCTTAGTAGCTCTTCGCCTTTACTTTCAGGGAAGTACCCTTCTGAGGACTCGTAGGCCCCTCTGGTTTGCATCCATTTTCCTCCATTGTCAGTGAGTATCTCCAGACCCCAGTGGACCAGCTGAGCAACATCGAGGCCCAGTGGTCTTCCCCTCCGATGCCCTGCGTGCGTGCCAAGTGATGGGCAACACACTGCGCGTTCCTTGAGGAGAGCTCTATTTCCAGAGCCCTCAAACAGCTTCAGGACACGATTTCTGGTGTGTCCGAAGCGCCCAGGAAATACCGGTTGCCGCCCTTGTGTGAGCTGCCAAGAGAAAACACTCTGCTTTGCATACTTCGCGGACCACGTACCTGAAGTCACTCAGCTCGAGGAGAAAGTCAGCATCTTTCAAAGCTGTGTCGCTAACGGGACACTCAGTGTGAGCACATGCCTGTAGGTTAAGGCCGGACTTGCCCTGCAGAAACGGAGGTGTGCAGCACTTTCCATGAGGCTGTAGCCTCTGCTCTGCATATCTTTATGGCAGTAGAGTTTTCCGGACACCTAGGAAAATCGCGTGGGCTCCCTGTTCCAGGCTGGAACACAGACTAACCCCAGGACCCCTTAGGTCTCCTAAGCAACATCCAGCCAAGTAGCCCTTTGGAGCCACTCTCTCTACGCCGAGGGTAGGGAAACGCACAGCAGTCTCCACCGAAACAGCTTAATTTCCCCATCACACCCACACGTTCACGAACAGAATTTTGGCACGTCTAGACAGGCCTTGAGGTCTTACGCCTTGCCCTACTCTGACCTGCACTGAGAGCACCCTCGGCCTCGCATTCCATCTAGGACCTCCTGCCTGAAGTCACCGTGCCTCCAGAAGAAAGTCCCCTTGTGTTCTTACTGCAATTTCAGTCCGCTTCTTGCGGTGGCAATGCAGGCTTCTGAATAGCCACAGGCCCCAGAGGAGTAGCTAGGGCGTTCCTTGGTTGAGGCAGTCCACTTGATGCACAAACCCCTGCTTCGAGAAGCTGATTCAGGCAAGCAAACACAAGGGGCCATGTGTCTCTTTTGACTTGTTAGAAACAACAGCAATGTATGCTGCGTTTGCGCATGAAATCGGGGGCCTGATTTAAACATCCTCGCTTTCCAATTTGGAAGGCTGCATTCACGGTGCCTTGAAGCTACCTGAAATCCCTGCTGTTGACAGGCCTGGGAACCCTGTAGGAATGCTTCTGGGAAGAAACTGAGTTTGCTCGGTCTAAACCAGGTGCTTCCATGGCCGCCGTGGTGGTCAGCCTGACAAGCTCTAGAAGTCAAGAGAAACTCAACGTGAGAACTTGCCTCCAGGTTAGGCCCTGAGTAGCCGGGCAGAAAGGGAGGCATGCAGCTGTTTCCACGAATTCTTAGTAGCTCTCCGCCTTTACTTTCAGGGAAGTACCCTTCTGAGGACTCGTAGGCCCCTCTGGTTTGCATCCATTTTCCTCCATTGTCAGTGAGTATCTCCAGACCCCAGTGGACCAGCTGAGCAACATCGAGGCCCAGTGGTCTTCCCCTCCGATGCCCTGCGTGCGTGCCAATTGATGGGCAACACACTGCGCGTTCCTTGAGGAGAGCTCTATTTCCAGAGCCCTCAAACAGCTTCAGGACACGATTTCTGGTGTGTCCGAAGCGCCCAGGAAATACCGGTTGCCGCCCTTGTGTGAGCTGCCAAGAGAAAACACTGTGCTTTGCATACTTCGCGGACCTCGTACCTGAAGTCACTCAGCTCGAGGAGAAAGTCAGCATCTTTCAAAGCTGTGTCGCTAACGGGACACTCAGTGTGAGCACATGCCTGTAGGTTAAGGCCGGACTTGCCCTGCAGAAACGGAGGCGTGCAGCACTTTCCATGAGGCCGTAGCCTCTGCTCTGCATATCTTTTATGGCAGTAGAGTTTTCCGGACACCTAGGAAAATCGCGTGGGCTCCCAGTTCCAGGCTGGAACACAGACTAACCCCAGGACCCCTTAGGTCTCCTAAGCAACATCCAGCCCCGTAGCCCTTTGGAGCCACTCTCTCTACGCCGAGGGTAGGGAAACGCACAGCAGTCTCCACCGAAGCAGCTTAATTTCCCCATCACACCCAGACGTTCACGAACAGAATTTTGGCACGTCTCACAGGCCTTGAGGTCTTACGCCTTGCCCTACTCTGACCTGCACTGAGAGCACCCTCGGCCTCGCATTCCATCTAGGACCTCCTGCCTGAAGTCACCGTGCCTCCAGAAGAAAGTCCCCTTGTGTTCTTACTGCAATTTCAGTCCGCTTCTTGCGGTGGCAATGCAGGCTTCTGAATAGCCACAGGCCCCAGAGGAGTAGCTAGGGCGTTCCTTGGTTGAGGCAGTCCACTTGATGCACAAACCCCTGCTTCGAGAAGCTGATTCAGGCAAGCAAACACAAGGGGCCATGTGTCTCTTTTGACTTGTTAGAAACAACAGCAATGTATGCTGCGTTTGCGCATGAAATCGGGGGCCTGATTTAAACATCCTCGCTTTCCAATTTGGAAGGGTGCATTCACGGTGCGTTGAAGCTACCTGAAATCCCTGCTGTTGACAGGCCTGGGAACCCTGTAGGAATGCTTCTGGGAAGAAACTGAGTTTGCTCGGTCTAAACCAGGTGCTTCCATGGCCGCCGTGGTGGTCAGCCTGACAAGCTCTAGAAGTCAAGAGAAACTCAACGTGAGAACTTGCCTCCAGGTTAGGCCCTGAGTAGCCGGGCAGAAAGGGAGGCATGCAGCTGTTTCCACGAATTCTTAGTAGCTCTTCGCCTTTACTTTCAGGGAAGTACCCTTCTGAGGACTCGTAGGCCCCTCTGGTTTGCATCCATTTTCCTCCATTGTCAGTGAGTATCTCCAGACCCCAGTGGACCAGCTGAGCAACATCGAGGCCCAGTGGTCTTCCCCTCCGATGCCCTGCGAGCGTGCCAAGTGATGGGCAACACACTGCGCGTTCCTTGAGGAGAGCTCTATTTCCAGAGCCCTCAAACAGCTTCAGGACACGATTTCTGGTGTGTCCGAAGCGCCCAGGAAATACCGGTTGCCGCCCTTGTGTGAGCTGCCAAGAGAAAACACTCTGCTTTGCATACTTCGCGGACCTCGTACCTGAAGTCACTCAGCTCGAGGAGAAAGTCAGCATCTTTCAAAGCTGTGTCGCTAACGGGACACTCAGTGTGAGCACATGCCTGTAGGTTAAAGCCGGACTTGCCCTGCAGAAACGGAGGCGTGCAGCACTTTCCATGAGGCCGTAGCCTCTGCTCTGCATATCTTTTATGGCAGTAGAGTTTTCCGGACACCTAGGAAAATCGCGTGGGCTCCCAGTTCCCGGCTGGAACACAGACTAACCCCAGGACCCCTTAGGTCTCCTAAGCAACATCCAGCCCCGTAGCCCTTTGGAGCCACTCTCTCTACGCCGAGGGTAGGGAAACGCACAGCAGTCTCCACCGAAGCAGCTTAATTTCCCCATCACACCCAGACGTTCACGAACAGAATTTTGGCACGTCTCACAGGCCTTGAGGTCTTACGCCTTGCCCTACTCTGACCTGCACTGAGAGCACCCTCGGCCTCGCATTCCATCTAGGACCTCCTGCCTGAAGTCACCGTGCCTCCAGAAAAAAGTCCCCTTGTGTTCTTACTGCAATTTCAGTCCGCTTCTTGCGGTGGCAATGCAGGCTTCTGAATAGCCACAGGCCACAGAGGAGTAGCTAGGGCGTTCCTTGGTTGAGGCAGTCCACTTGATGCACAAACCCCTGCTTCGAGAAGCTGATTCAGGCAAGCAAACACAAGGGGCCATGTGTCTCTTTTGACTTGTTAGAAACAACAGCAATGTATGCTGCGTTTGCGCATGAAATCGGGGGCCTGATTTAAACATCCTCGCTTTCCAATTTGGAAGGGTGCATTCACGGTGCGTTGAAGCTACCTGAAATCCCTGCTGTTGACAGGCCTGGGAACCCTGTAGGAATGCTTCTGGGAAGAAACTGAGTTTGCTCGGTCTAAACCAGGTGCTTCCATGGCCGCTGTGGTGGTCAGCCTGACAAGCTCTAGAAGTCAAGAGAAACTCAACGTGAGAACTTGCCTCCAGGTTAGGCCCTGAGTAGCCGGGCAGAAAGGGAGGCATGCAGCTGTTTCCACGAATTCTTAGTAGCTCTTCGCCTTTACTTTCAGGGAAGTACCCTTCTGAGGACTCGTAGGCCCCTCTGGTTTGCATCCATTTTCCTCCATTGTCAGTGAGTATCTCCAGACCCCAGTGGACCAGCTGAGCAACATCGAGGCCCAGTGGTCTTCCCCTCCGATGCCCTGCGTGCGTGCCAAGTGATGGGCAACACACTGCGCGTTCCTTGAGGACAGCTCTATTTCCAGAGCCCTCAAACAGCTTCAGGACACGATTTCTGGTGTGTCCGAAGCGCCCAGGAAATACCGGTTGCCGCCCTTGTGTGAGCTGCCAAGAGAAAACACTCTGCTTTGCATACTTCGCGGACCTCGTACCTGAAGTCACTCAGCTCGAGGAGAAAGTCAGCATCTTTCAAAGCTGTGTCGCTAACGGGACACTCAGTGTGAGCACATGCCTGTAGGTTAAGGCCGGACTTGCCCTGCAGAAACGGAGGCGTGCAGCACTTTCCATGAGGCCGTAGCCTCTGCTCTGCATATCTTTTATGGCAGTAGAGTTTTCCGGACACCTAGGAAAATCGCGTGGGCTCCCTGTTCCCGGCTGGAACACAGACTAACCCCAGGACCCCTTAGGTCTCCTAAGCAACATCCAGCCCCGTAGCCCTTTGGAGCCACTCTCTCTACGCCGAGGGTAGGGAAACGCACAGCAGTCTCCACCGAAGCAGCTTAATTTCCCCATCACACCCACACGTTCATGAACAGAATTTTTGCACGTCTCACAGGCCTTGAGGTCTTACGCCTTGCCCTAGTCTGACCTGCACTGAGAGCACCCTCGCCCTCGCATTCCATCTAGGACCTCCTGCCTGAAGTCACCGTGCCTCCAGAAGAAAGTCCCCTTGTGTTCTTACTGCAATTTCAGTCCGCTTCTTGCGGTGGCAATGCAGGCTTCTGAATAGCCACCGGCCCCAGAGGAGTAGCTAGGGCGTTCCTTGGTTGAGGCAGTCCACTTGATGCACAAACCCCTGCTTCGAGAATCTGATTCAGGCAAGCAAACACAAGGGGCCATGTGTCTCTTTCGACTTGTTAGAAACAACAGCAATGTATGCTGCGTTTGCGCATGAAATCGGGGGCCTGATTTAAACATCCTCGCTTTCCAATTTGGAAGGCTGCATTCACGGTGTGTTGATGCTACCTGAAATCCCTGCTGTTGACAGGCCTGGGAACCCTGTAGGAATGCTTCTGGGAAGAAACTGAGTTTGCTCGGTCTAAACCAGGTGCTTCCATGGCCGCCGTGGTGGTCAGCCTGACAAGCTCTAGAAGTCAAGAGAAACTCAACGTGAGAACTTGCCTCCAGGTTAGGCCCTGAGTAGCCGGGCAGAAAGGGAGGCATGCAGCTGTTTCCACGAGTTCTTAGTAGCTCTTCGCCTTTACTTTCAGGGAAGTACCCTTCTGAGGACTCGTAGGCCCCTCTGGTTTGCATCCATTTTCCTCCATTGTCAGTGAGTATCTCCAGACCCCGGTGGACCAGCTGAGCAACATCGAGGCCCAGTCGTCTTCCTCTCCGATGCCCTCCGTGCGTGCCGAGTGATGGGCAACACACTGCGCGTTCCTTGAGGAGAGCTCTATTTCCAGAGCCCTCAAACAGCTTCAGGACACGATTTCTGGTGTGTCCGAAGCGCCCAGGAAATACCGGTTGCCGCCCTTGTGTGAGCTGCCAAGAAAAAACACTGTGCTTTGCATACTTCGCGGACCTCGTACCTGAAGTCACTCAGCTCGAGGAGAAAGTCAGCATCTTTCAAAGCTGTGTCGCTAACGGGACACTGAGAGTGAGCACATGCCTGTAGGGTAAGGCCGGACTTGCCCTGCAGAAACGGAGGTGTGCAGCACTTTCCATGAGGCTGTAGCCTCTGCTCTGCATATCTTTTATGGCAGTACAGTTTTCCGGACACCTAGGAAAATCGCGTGGGCTCCCTGGTTCAAGCTGGAACACAGACTAACCGTAGTACCCCCTAGGTCTACTAAGCAACATCCAGCCCCGTAGCCCTTTAGAACCAACTCTCTCTACGCCGAGGGTAGGGAAACGCACAGCAGTCTCCACCGAAGCAGCTTAATTTCCCCATCACACACACACGTTCATGAACAGAACTTTGGAACGTCTCACAGGCCTTGAGGTCTTACGCCTTGCCCTAGTCTGACCTGCACTGAGAGCACCCTCGGCCTTGCATTTCATCTAGGACCTCCTGCCTGAACTCACCGTGCCTCCAGAAGAAAGTCCCCTTGCGTTCTTACTGCAATTTCAGTCCGCTTCTTGCGGTGGCAATGCAGGCTTCTGAATAGCCACAGGCCCCAGAGGAGAAGCTAGGGCGTTCCTTAGTTGAGGTAGTCCACTTGATGCACAACCCCCTGCTTCGAGAAGCTGATTCAGGCAAGCAAACACAAGGGGCCATGTGTCTCTTTTGACTTATTAGAAACAACAGCAATGTATGCTGTGTTTTCGCATGAAATCGGGGGCCTGATTTAAACATCCTCGCTTTCCAATTTGGAAGGCTGCATTCAAGGTGCGTTGAAGCTACCTGAAATCCCTGCTGTTGACAGGCCTGGGAAGCCTGTAGGAATGCTTCTGGGAAGAAACTGAGTTTGCTCGGTCTAAACCAGGTACTTCCATGGCCGCCGTGGTGGTCAGCCTGACAAGCTCTAGAAGTCAAGAGAAACTCAACGTGAGAACTTGCCTCCAGGTTAGGCCCTGAGTAGCCGGGCAGAAAGGGAGGCATGCAGCTGTTTCCACGAGTTCTTAGTAGCTCTTCGCCTTTACTTTCAGGGAAGTACCCTTCTGAGGACTCGTAGGCCCCTCTGGTTTGCATCCATTTTCCTCCATTGTCAGTGAGTATCTCCAGACCCCGGTGGACCAGCTGAGCAACATCGAGGCCCAGTGGTCTTCCCCTCCGATGCCCTGCGTGCGTGCCGAGTGATGGGCAACACACTGCGCGTTCCTTGAGGAGAGCTCTATTTCCAGAGCCCTCTAACAGCTTCAGGACACGATTTCTGGTGTGTCCGAAGCGCCCAGGAAATACCGGTTGCCTCCCTTGTGTGAGCTGCCAAGAGAAAACACTCTGCTTTGCATACTTCGCGGACCTCGTACCTGAAGTCACTCAGCTCGAGGAGAAAGTCAGCATCTTTCAAAGCTGTGTCGCTAACGGGACACTCAGTGTGAGCACATGCCTGTAGGTTAAGGCCGGACTTGCCCTGCAGAAACGGAGGCGTGCAGCACTTTCCATGAGGCCGTAGCCTCTGCTCTGCATATCTTTTATGGCAGTAGAGTTTTCCGGACACCTAGGAAAATCGCGTGGGCTCCCTGTTCCCGGCTGGAACACAGACTAACCCCAGGACCCCTTAGGTCTCCTAAGCAACATCCAGCCCCGTAGCCCTTTGGAGCCACTCTCTCTACGCCGAGGGTAGGGAAACGCACAGCAGTCTCCACCGAAGCAGCTTAATTTCCCCATCACACCCACACGTTCACGAACAGAATTTTGGCACGTCTCACAGGCCTTGAGGTCTTACGCCTTGCCCTAGTCTGACCTGCACTGAGAGCACCCTCGGCCTCGCATTCCATCTAGGACCTCCTGCCTGAAGTCACCGTGCCTCCAGAAGAAAGTCCCCTTGCGTTCTTACTGCAATTTCAGTCCGCTTCTTGCTGTGGCAATGCAGGCTTCTGAATAGCCACAGGCCCAGGAGGAGTAGCTAGGGCGTTCCTTGGTTGAGGCAGTCCACTTGATGCACAACCCCCTGCTTCGAGAAGCTGATTCAGGCAAGCAAAGACAAGGGGCCATGTGTCTCTTTTGACTTGTTAGAAACAACAGCAATGTATGCTGCGTTTGCGCATGAAATCGGGGGCCTGATTTAAACATCCTCGCTTTCCAATTTGGAAGGCTGCATTCACGGTGCGTTGAAGCTATCTGAAATCCCTGCTGTTGACAGGCCTGGGAACCCTGTAGGAATGCTTCTGGGAACAAACTGAGTTTGGTCGGTCTAAACCAGGTGCTTCCATGGCCGCCGTGGTGGTCAGCCTGACAAGTTCTAGAAGTCAAGAGAAACTCAACGTGAGAACTTGCCTCCAGGTTAGGCCCTGAGTAGCCGGGCAGAAAGGGAGGCATGCAGCTGTTTCCACGAGTTCTTAGTAGCTCTTCGCCTTTACTTTCAGGGAAGTACCCTTCTGAGGACTCGTAGGCCTCTCTGGTTTGCATCCATTTTCCTCCATTGTCAGTGAGTATCTCCAGACCCCGGTGGACCAGCTGAGCAACATCGAGGCCCAGTGGTCTTCCCCTCGGACGCCCTCCGTGCGTGCCGAGTGATGGGCAACACACTGCGCATTCCTTGAGGAGAGCTCTATTTCCAGAGCCCTCAAACAGCTTCAGGACACGATTTCTGGTGTGTCCGAAGCGCCCAGGAAATACCGGTTGCCGCCCTTGTGTGAGCTGCCAAGAGAAAACACTCTGCTTTGCATACTTCGCGGACCTCGTACCTGAAGTCACTCAGCTCGAGGAGAAAGTCAGCATCTTTCAAAGCTGTGTCGCTAACGGGACACTCAGTGTGAGCACATGCCTGTAGGTTAAGGCCGGACTTGCCCTGCAGAAACGGAGGCGTGCAGCACTTTCCATGAGGCCGTAGCCTCTGCTCTGCATATCTTTTATGGCAGTAGAGTTTTCCGGACACCTAGGAAAATCGCGTGGGCTCCCTGTTCCCGGCTGGAACACAGACTAACCCCAGGACCCCTTAGGTTTCCTAAGCAACATCCAGCCCCGTAGCCCTTTGGAGCCACTCTCTCTACACCGAGGGTAGGGAAACGCACAGCAGTCTCCACCGAAGCAGCTTAATTTCCCCATCACACCCACGCGTTCACGAACAGAATTTTGGCACGTCTCACAGGCCTTCAGGTCTTACGACTTGCCTTAGTCTGAGCTGCACTGAGAGGACCCTCGGCCTCGCATTCCATCTAGGACCTCCTGCCTGAAGTCACCGTGCCTCCAGAAGAAAGTCCCCTTGCGTTCTTACTGCAATTTCATTCCGCTTCTTGCGGTGGCAATGCAGGCTTCTTAATAGCCACATGCCCCAGAGGAGTAGCTAGGGTGTTCCTTGGTTGAGGTAGTCCACTTGATGCACAACCCCCTGCTTCGAGAAGGTGATTCAGGCAAGCAAACACAAGGGGCCATGTGTCTCTTTCGACTTGTTAGAAACAACAGCAATGTATGCTGCGTTTGCGCATGAAATCGGGGGCCTGATTTAAACATCCTCGCTTTCCAATTTGGAAGGCTGCATTCACGGTGCGTTGAAGCTACCTGAAATCCCTGCTGTTGACAGGCCTGGGAACCCTGTAGGAATGCTTCTGGGAAGAAACTGAGTTTGCTCGGTCTAAACCAGGTGCTTCCATGGCCGCCGTGGTGGTCAGCCTGACAAGCTCTAGAAGTCAAGAGAAACTCAACGTGAGAACTTGCCTCCAGGTTAGGCCCTGAGTAGCCGGGCAGAAACGGAGGCATGCAGCTGTTTCCACGAGTTCTTAGTAGCTCTTTGCCTTTACTTTCAGGGAAGTACCCTTCTGAGGACTCGTAGGCCTCTCTGGTTTGCATCCATTTTCCTCCATTGTCAGTGAGTATCTCCAGACCCCGGTGGACCAGCTGAGCAACATCGAGGCCCAGTGGTCTTCCCCTCCGAAGCCCTCCGTGCGTGCCGAGTGATGGGCAACACACTGCGCATTCCTTGAGGAGAGCTCTATTTCCAGAGCCCTCAAACAGCTTCAGGACACGATTTCTGGTGTGTCCGAAGCGCCCAGGAAATACCGGTTGCCGCCCTTGTGTGAGCTGCCAAGAGAAAACACTCTGCTTTGCATACTTCGCGGACCTCGTACCTGAAGTCACTCAGCTCGAGGAGAAAGTCAGCATCTTTCAAAGCTGTGTCGCTAACGGGACACTCAGTGTGAGCACATGCCTGTAGGTTAAGGCCGGACTTGCCCTGCAGAAACGGAGGCGTGCAGCACTTTCCATGAGGCCGTAGCCTCTGCTCTGCATATCTTTTATGGCAGTAGAGTTTTCCGGACACCTAGGAAAATGGCGTGGGCTCCCTGTTCCCGGCTGGAACACAGACTAACCCCAGGACCCCTTAGGTTTCCTAAGCAACATCCAGCCCCGTAGCCCTTTGGAGCCACTCTCTCTACACCGAGGGTAGGGAAACGCACAGCAGTCTCCACCGATGCAGCTTAATTTCCCCATCACACCCACACGTTCACGAACAGAATTTTGGCACGTCTCACAGGCCTTCAGGTCTTACGCCTTGCCCTAGTCTGAGCTGCACTGAGAGGACCCTCGGCCTCGCATTCCATCTAGGACCTCCTGCCTGAAGTCACCGTGCCTCCAGAAGAAAGTCCCCTTGCGTTCTTACTGCAATTTCAGTCCGCTTCTTGCGGTGGCAATGCAGGCTTCTGAATAGCCACAGGCCCCAGAGGAGTAGCTAGGGCGTTCCTTGGTTGAGGCAGTCCACTTGATGCACAAACCCCTGCTTCGAGAAGCTGATTCAGGCAAGCAAACACAAGGGGCCATGTGTCTCTTTTGACTTGTTAGAAACAACAGCAATGTATGCTGCGTTTGCGCATGAAATCGGGGGCCTGATTTAAACATCCTCGCTTTCCAATTTGGAAGGCTGCATTCACGGTGCGTTGAAGCTACCTGAAATCCCTGCTGTTGACAGGCCTGGGAACCCTGTAGGAATGCTTCTGGGAAGAAACTGAGTTTGCTCGGTCTAAACCAGGTGCTTCCATGGCCGCCGTGGTGGTCAGCCTGACAAGCTCTAGAAGTCAAGAGAAACTCAACGTGAGAACTTGCCTCCAGGTTAGGCCCTGAGTAGCCGGGCAGAAACGGAGGCATGCAGCTGTTTCCACGAGTTCTTAGTAGCTCTTTGCCTTTACTTTCAGGGAAGTACCCTTCTGAGGACTCGTAGGCCTCTCTGGTTTGCATCCATTTTCCTCCATTGTCAGTGAGTATCTCCAGACCCCGGTGGACCAGCGGAGCAACATCGAGGCCCAGTGGTCTTCCCCTCGGACGCCCTCCGTGCGTGCCGAGTGATGGGCAACACACTGCGCATTCCTTGAGGAGAGCTCTATTTCCAGAGCCCTCAAACAGCTTCAGGACACGATTTCTGGTGTGTCCGAAGCGCCCAGGAAATACCGGTTGCCGCCCTTGTGTGAGCTGCCAAGAGAAAACACTCTGCTTTGCATACTTCGCGGACCTCGTACCTGAAGTCACTCAACTCGAGGAGAAAGTCAGCATCTTTCAAAGCTGTGTCGCTAACGGGACACTCAGTGTGAGCACATGCCTGTAGGTTAAGGCCGGACTTGCCCTGCAGAAACGGAGGCGTGCAGCACTTTCCATGAGGCCGTAGCCTCTGCTCTGCATATCTTTTATGGCAGTAGAGTTTTCCGGACACCTAGGAAAATCGCGTGGGCTCCCTGTTCCCGGCTGGAACACAGACTAACCCCAGGACCCCTTAGGTTTCCTAAGCAACATCCAGCCCCGTAGCCCTTTGGAGCCACTCTCTCTACACCGAGGGTAGGGAAATGCACAGCAGTCTCCACCGAAGCAGCTTAATTTCCCCATCACACCCACACGTTCACGAACAGAATTTTGGCACGTCTCATAGGCCTTCAGGTCTTACGCCTTGCCCTAGTCTGAGCTGCACTGAGAGGACCCTCGGCCTCGCATTCCATCTAGGACCTCCTGCCTGAAGTCACCGTGCCTCCAGAAGAAAGTCCCCTTGCGTTCTTACTGCAATTTCAGTCCGCTTCTTGCGGTGGCAATGCAGGCTTCTGAATAGCCACAGGCCCCAGAGGAGTAGCTAGGGCGTTCCTTGGTTGAGGCAGTCCACTTGATTCACAAACCCCTGCTTCGAGAAGCTGATTCAGGCAAGCAAACACAAGGGGCCATGTGTCTCTTTTGACTTGTTAGAAACAACAGCAATGTATGCTGCGTTTGCGCATGAAATCGGGGGCCTGATTTAAACATCCTCGCTTTCCAATTTGGAAGGCTGCATTCACGGTGCGTTGAAGCTACCTGAAATCCCTGCTGTTGACAGGCCTGGGAACCCTGTAGGATTGCTTCTCGGAAGAAACTGAGTTTGGTCGGTCTAAACCAGGTGCTTCCATGGCCGCCATGGTGGTCAGCCTGACAAGCTCTAAAAGTGAAGAGAAACTCAACGTGAGAACTTGCCTCCATGTTAGGCCCTGAGTAGCCGGGCAGAAAGGGAGGCATGCAGCTGTTTCCACGAGTTCTTATTAGCTCTTCTCCTTTACTTTCAGGGAAGTACCCTTCTGAGGACTCGTAGGCCCTCTGGTTTGCATCCATTTTCCTCCAGTGTCAGTGAGTATCTCCAGACCCCGGTGGACCAGCTGAGCAACATCGAGGCCCAGTGGTCTTCCCTTCCGATGCCCTCCGTGCGTGCCGAGTGATGGGCAACACACTGCGCGTTCCTTGAGGAGAGCTCTATTTCCAGAGCCCTCGAACAGCTTCAGGACACGATTTCTGGTGTGTCCGAAGCGCCCAGGAAATACCGGTTGCCGCCCTTGTGTGAGCTGCCAAGAGAAAACACTCTGCTTTGCACAGTTCGCGGACCTCGTACCTGAAGTCACTCAGCTAGAGGAGAAAGTCAGCATCTTTCAAAGCTGTGTCGCTAACGGGACACTCAGTGGGAGCACATGCCTGTAGGTTAAGGCCGGACTTGCCCTGCAGAAACGGAGACGTGCAGCACTTTCCATGAGGCCGTAGCCTCTGCTCTGCATATCTTTTATGGCAGTAGAGTTTTCCGGACACCTAGGAAAATCGCGTGGGCTCCCTGTTCCCGGCTGGAACACAGACTAACCCCACGACCCCTTAGGTCTTCTAAGCAACATCCAGCCCCGTAGCCCTTTGGAGCCACTCTCTCTACGCCGAGGGTAGGGAAACGCACAGCAGTCTCCACCGAAGCAGCTTAATTTCCCCATCACACCCACACGTTCACGAACAGAATTTTGGCACTTCTCACAGGCCTTGAGGTCCTACGCCTTGCCCTAGTCTGAGCTGCACTGAGAGCACCCTCGGCCTCGCATTCCATCTAGGACCTCCTGCCTGAAGTCACCGTGCCTCCAGAAGAAAGTCCCCTTGTGTTCTTACTGCAATTTCAGTCCGCCTCTTGCGGTGGCAATGCACGCTTCTGAATAGCCACAGGCCCCAGAGGAGTAGCTAGGGCGTTCCTTGGTTGAGGCAGTCCACTTGATGCACAACCCCCTGCTTCGAGAAGCTGATTTAGGCAAGCACACACAAGGGGCCATGTGTCTGTTTTGACTTGTTAGAAACAACAGCAATGTATGCTGTGTTTGCCCATGAAATCGGGGGCCTGATTTAAACATCCTCGCTTTCCAATTTGGAAGGCTGCATTCACGGTGCCTTGAAGCTACCTGAAATCCCTGCTGTTGACAGGCCTGGGAACCCTGTAGGATTGCTTCTAAGAAGAAACTGAGTTTGCTCGGTCTAAACCAGCTGCTTCCATGGCCGCCATGGTGGTCAGCCTGACAAGCTCTAGAAGTGAAGAGAAACTCAACGTGAGAACTTGCCTCCAGGTTAGGTCCTGAGTAGCCGGGCAGAAAGGGAGGCATGCAGCTGTTTCCACGAGTTCTTATTAGCTCTTCGCCTTTATTTTCAGGGAAGTACCCTTCTGAGGACTCGTAGGCCCTCTGGTTTGCATCCATTTTCCTCCATTGTCAGTGAGTATCTCCAGACCCCGGTGGACCAGCTGAGCAACATCGAGGCCCAGTGGTCTTCCCCTCCGATGCCCTCCGTGCGTGCCGAGTGATGGGCAACACACTGCGCGTTCCTTGAGGAGAGCTCTATTTCCAGAGCCCTCGAGCAGCTTCAGGACACGATTTCTGGTGTGTCCGAAGCGCCCAGGAAATACCGGTTGCCGCCCTTGTGTGAGCTGCCAAGAGAAAACACTCTGCTTTGCATACTTCGCGGACCTCGTACCTGAAGTCACACAGCTTGAGGAGAAAGTCGGCATCTTTCAAAGCTGTGTCGCTAACGGGACACTCAGTGTGAGCACATGCCTATAGGTTAAGGCCTGACTTGCCCTGCAGAAACGGAGGCGTGCAGCACTTTCCATGAGGCCGTAGCCTCTGCTCTGCATATCTTTTTTTTTTTTTTGCATATCTTTTATGGCAGTATAGTTTTCCGAACACCTAGGAAAATTGCGTGGGCTCCCTGTTCCCGGCTGGAACACAGACTAACCCCAGGACCCCCTAGGTCTCCTAAGCAAAATCCAGCCCCGTAGCCCTTTGGAGCCAACTCTCTCTACGCCGAGGGTAGGGAAACGCACAGCAGTCTCCAACGAAGCAGCTTACTTTCCCCATCACACCCACACGTTCACGAACAGAATTTTGGCACGTCTCACAGGCCTTGAGGTCTTACGCCTTGCCCTAGTCTGAGCTGCACTGAGAGCACCCTCTGCCTCGCATTCCATCTAGGACCTCCTGCCTGAAGTCACCGTGCCTCCAGAAGAAAGTCCCCTTGCATTCTTACTGCAATTTCAGTCCGGTTCTTGCGGTGGCAATGCAGGCTTCTGAATAGCCACAGGCCCCAGAGGAGTAGCTAGGGCGTTCCTTAGTTGAGGTAGTCCACTTGATGCACAACCCCCTGCTTCGAGAATCTGATTCAGGCAAGCAAACACAAGGGGCCATGTGTCTCTTTTGACTTGATAGAAACAACAGCCATGTATGGTGTGTTTGCGCCTGAAATCGGGGGCCTGATTTAAACATCCTCGCTTTCCAATTTGGAAGGCTGCATTCACGGTGCCTTGTAGCTACCTGAAATCCCTGCTGTTGACAGGCCTGGGAACCCTGTAGGAATGCTTCTGGGAAGAAACTGAGTTGCTCGGTCTAAAGCAGGTGCTTCCATGGCCTCCGTGGTGGTCAGCCTCACAAGCTCTAGAAGTAAAGAGATACTCAACATGAGAACTTGCCTCCAGGTTAGGCCCTGAGTAGCCGGGCAGAAAGGGAGGCATGCAGCTGTTTCCACGAGTTCTTAGTAGCTCTTCGCCTTTACTTTCAGGGAAGTACCATTCTGAGGACTCGTAGGCCCCTCTGGTTTGCATCCATTTTCCTCCATTGTCAGTGAGTATCTCCAGACACCGGTGGACCAGCTGAGCAACATCGAGGCCCAGTGGTCTTCCCCTCGGATGCCCTCCGTGCGTGCTGAATGATGGGCAACACACTGCGCGTTCCATGAGGAGAGCTCTATTTCCAGAGCCCTCAAACAGCTTCAGGACACGATTTCTGGTGTGTCCGAAGCGCCCAGGAAATACCGGTTGCCGCCTTTTTGTGAGCAGCCAAGAGAAAACACTCTGCTTTGCATACTTCGCGGACCTCGTACCTGAAGTCACTCAGCTCGAGGAGAAAGTCAGCATCTTTCAAAGCTGTGTCGCTAACGGGACACTCAGTGTGAGCACATGCCTGTAGGTTAAGGCCGGACTTGCCCTGCAGAAACGGAGGCGTGCAGCACTTTCCATGAGGCCGTAGCCTCTGCTCTGCATATCTTTTATGGCAGTAGAGTTTTCCGGACACCTAGGAAAATCGCGTGGGCTCCCTGTTCCCGGCTGGAACACAGACTAACCCCAGGACCCCTTAGGTCTTCTAAGCAACATCCAGCCCCGTAGCCCTTTGGAGCCACTCTCTCTACGCCGAGGGTAGGGAAACGCACAGCAGTCTCCACCGAAGCAGCTTAATTTCCCATTCACACCCACACGTTCAGGAACAGTATTTTGGCAGGTCTCACAGGCCTTGAGGTCTTACTCCTTGCCCTAGTCTGAGCTGCACTGAGAGGACCCTCGACCTCGCATTCCATCTAGGACCTCCTGCCTGAAGTCACCGTGCCTCCAGAAGAAAGTCCCCTTGCGTTCTTACTGCAATTTCAGTCCGCTTCTTGCGGTGGCAATGCAGGCTTCTGAATAGCCACAGGCCCCAGAGGAGTAGCTAGGGCGTTCCTTGGTTTAGGCAGTCCACTTGATGCATAACCCCCTGCTTCGAGAAGCTGATTCAGGCAAGCAAACACAAGGGGCCATGTGTCTCTTTTGACTTGTTAGAAACAGCAGCAATGTATGCTGCGTTTGCACATGAAATCGGGGGCCTGATTTAAACATCCTCGCTTTCCAATTTGGAAGGCTTCATTCACGGTGCCTTGTAGCTACCTGAAATCCCTGCTGTTGACAGGCCTGGGAACCCTGTAGCAATGCTTCTGGGAAGAAACTGAGTTTGGTCGGTCTAAACCACGTGCTTCCATGGCCGCCGTGGTGGTCAAACTGACAAGCTCTAGAAGTCAAGAGAAACTCAACGTGAGCACTTGCCTCCAGGTTAGGCCCTGAGTAGCCGGGCAGAAAGGGAGGCATGCAGCTGTTTCCACGAGTTCTTAGTAGCTCTTCGCCTTTACTTTCAGGGAAGTACCCTTCTGAGAACTCGTAGGCCCCTCTGGTTTACATCCATTTTCCTCCATTGTCAGTGAGTATCTCCAGACCCCGGTGGACCAGCTGAGCAACATCGAGGCCCAGTGGTCTTCCCCTCCGATGCCCTCCGTGCGTGCCGAGTGATGGGCAACACACTGCGCATTCCTTGAGGAGAGCTCTATTTCCAGAGCCCTCGAACAGCTTCAGGACACGATTTCTGGTGTGTCCGAAGCGCCCAGGAAATACCGGTTGCCGCCCTTGTGTGAGCTGCCAAGAGAAAACACTCTGCTTTGCATAGTTCGCGGACCTCGTACCTGAAGTCACTCAGCTAGAGGAGAAAGTCAGCATCTTTCAAAGCTGTGTCGCTAACGGGACACTCAGTGTGAGCACATGCCTGTAGGTTAAGGCCGGACTTGCCCTGCAGAAACGGAGGCGTGCAGCACTTTCCATGAGGCCGTAGCCTCTGCTCTGCATATCTTTTATGGCAGTAGAGTTTTCCGGACACGTAGGAAAATCGCGTGGGCTCCCTGTTCCCGGCTGGAACACAGACTAACCCCAGGACCCCTTAGGTCTCCTAAGCAACATCCAGCCCCGTAGCCCTTTGGAGCCACTCTCTCTACGCCGAGGGTAGGGAAACGCACAGCAGTCTCCACCGAAGCAGCTTAATTTCCCCATCACACCCACACGTTCACGAACAGAATTTTGGCACGTCTCACAGGCCTTGAGGTCTTACGCCTTGCCCTAGTCTGAGCTGCACTGAGAGAACCCTCGGCCTCGCATTCCGTCTAGGACCTCCTGCCTGAAGTCACCGTGCCTCCAGAAGAAAGTCCCCTTGCGTTCTTACTGCAATTTCAGTCCGCCTCTTGCGGTGGCAATGCAGGCTTCTGAATAGCCACAGGCCCCAGAGGAGTAGCTAGGGCGTTCCTTGGTTGAGGCAGTCCACTTGATGCACAACCCCCTGCTTCGAGAAGCTGATTCAGGCAAACAAACACAAGGGGCCATGTGTCTCTTTTGACATGTTAGAAACAAGAGCAATGTATGCTGTGTTTGCGCCTGAAATCGGGGGCCTGATTTAAACATCCTCGCTTTCCAATTTGGAAGGCTGCATTCACGATGCCTTGAAGCTACCTGAAATCCCTGCTGTTGACAGGCCTGGGAACCCTGTAGGAATGCTTCTGGGAAGAAACTGAGTTTGCTCGGTCTAAAGCAGGTGCTTCCATGGCCTCCGTGGTGGTCAGCCTCACAAGCTCTAGAAGAAAAGAGATACTCAACATGAGAACTTGCCTCCAGGTTAGGCCCTGAGTAGCCGGGCAGAAAGGGAGGCATGCAGCTGTTTCCACGAGTTCTTAGTAGCTCTTCGCCTTTACTTTCAGGGAAGTACCCTTCTGAGGACTCGTAGGCCCCTCTGGTTTGCATCCATTTTCCTCCATTGTCAGTGAGTATCTCCAGACCCCGGTGGACCAGCTGAGCAACATCGAGGCCCAGTGGTCTTCCCCTCCGATGCCCTGCGTGCGTGCCGAGTGATGGGCAACACACTGCGCGTTCCTTGAGGAGAGCTCTATTTCCAGAGCCCTCAAACAGCTTCAGGACACGATTTCTGGTGTGTCCGAAGCGCCCAGGAAATACCGGTTGCCGCCCTTGTGTGAGCTGCCAAGAGAAAACACTCTGCTTTGCATACTTCGCGGACCTCGTACCTGAAGTCACTCAGCTCGAGGAGAAAGTCAGCATCTTTCAAAGCTGTGTCGCTAACGGGACACTCAGTGTGAGCACATGCCTGTAGGTTAAGGCCGGACTTGCCCTGCAGAAACGGAGGCGTGCAGCACTTTCCATGAGGCCGTAGCCTCTGCTCTGCATATCTTTTATGGCAGTAGAGTTTTCCGGACACGTAGGAAAATCGCGTGGGCTCCCTGTTCCTAGCTGGAACACAGACTAACCCCAGGACCCCTTAGGTCTCCTAAGGAACATCCAGCCCCGTAGCCCTTTGGAGCCAATCTCTCTACGCCGAGGGTAGGGAAACGCACAGCAGTCTCCACGGAAGCAGCTTAATTTCCCCATCACACCCACACGTTCACGAACAGAATTTTTGCACGTCTCACAGGCCTTGAGGTCTTACGCCTTGCCCTAGTCTGACCTGCACTGAGAGCACCCTCGGCCTCGCATTCCATCTAGGACCTCCTGCCTGAAGTCACCGTGCCTCCAGAAGAAAGTTCCCTTGTGTTCTTACTGCAATTTCAGTCCGCTTCTTGCGGTGGCAATGCAGGCTTCTGAATAGCCACAGGCCCCAGAGGAGTAGCTAGGGCGTTCCTTGGTTGAGGCAGTCCACTTGATGCACAAACCACTGCTTCGAGAAGCTGTTTCAGGCAAGCAAACACAAGGGGCCATGTGTCTCTTTTGACTTGTTAGAAACAACAGCAATGTATGCTGCGTTTGCGCATGAAATCGGGGGCCTGATTTAAACATCCTCGCTTTCCAATTTGGAAGGCTGCATTCACGATGCGTTGAAGCTACCTGAAATCCCTGCTGTTGACAGGCCTGGGAACCCTGTAGGAATGCTTCTGGGAAGAAACTGAGTTTGCTCGGTCTAAACCAGGTGCTTCCATGGCCGCCGTGGTGGTCAGCCTGACAAGCTCTAGACGTCAACGGAAACTCAACGTGAGAACTTGCCTCCAGGTTAGGTCCTGAGTAGCCGGGCAGAAAGGGAGGCATGCAGCTGTTTCCACGAGTTCTTAGTAGCTCTTCGCCTTTACTTTCAGGGAAGTACCCTTCTGAGGACTCGTAGGCCCCTCTGGTTTGCATCCATTTTCCTCCATTGTCAGTGAGTATCTCCAGACCCCGGTGGACCAGCTGAGCAACATCGAGGCCCAGTGGTCTTCCCCTCCGATGCCCTCCGTGCGTGCCGAGTGATGGCAACACACTGCGCGTTCCTTGAGGAGAGCTCTATTTCCAGAGCCCTCTAACAGCTTCAGGACACGATTTCTGGTGTGTCCGAAGCGCCCAGGAAATACCGGTTGCCGCCCTTGTGTGAGCTACCAAGAGAAAACACTCTGCTTTGCATACTTCGCGGACCTCGTACCTGAAGTCACTCAGCTCGAGGAGAAAGTCAGCATCTTTCAAAGCTGTGTCGCTAACGGGACACTCAGTGTGAGCACATGCCTGTAGGTTAAGGCCGGACTTGCCCTGCAGAAATGGAGGCGTGCAGCACTTTCCATGAGGCCGTAGCCTCTGCTCTGCATATCTTTTTTTTTTTTTTGCATATCTTTTATGGCAGTAGAGTTTTCCGAACACCTAGGAAAATCGCGTGGGCTCCCTGTTCCCGGCTGGAACACAGACTAACCCCAGGACCCCCTAGGTCTCCTAAGCAAAATCCAGCCCCGTAGCCCTTTGGAGCCAACTCTCTCTACGCCGAGGGTAGGTAAATGCACAGCAGTCTCCAACGAAGCAGCTTACTTTCCCCGTCACACCCACACGTTCACGAACAGAATTTTGGCACGTCTCACAGGCCTTGAGGTCTTACGCCTTGCCCTAGTCTGAGCTGCACTGAAAGCACCCTCGGCCTCGCATTCCATCTAGGACCTCCTGCCTGAAGTCACCGTGCCTCCAGAAGAAAGTCCCCTTGCGTTCTTACTGCAATTTCAGTCCGCTTCTTGCGGTGGCAATGCAGGCTTCTGAATAGCCACAGGCCCCAGAGGAGTAGCTAGGGCGTTCCTTGGTTGAGGCAGTCCACTTGATGCACAACCCCCTGCTTCGAGAAGCTGATTCAGGCAAGCAAACCCAAGGGGCCGTGTGTCTCTTTTGACTTGTTAGGAACAACAGCAATGTATGCTGTGTTTGCCCATGAAATCAGGGGCCTGATTTAAACATCCTCGCTTTCCAATTTGGAAGGCTGCATTCACGGTGCCTTGAAGCTCCCTGAAATCCCTGCTGTTGACAGGCCTGGGAACCCTGTAGGATTGCTTCTAGGAAGAAACTGAGTTTGGTCGGTCTAAACCAGGTGCTTCCATGGCCGCCATGGTGGTCAGCCTGACAAGCTCTAGAAGTGAAGAGAAACTCAACGTGAGAACTTGCCTCCATGTTAGGCCCTGAGTAGCCGGGCAGAAAGGGAGGCATGCAGCTGTTTCCACGAGTTCTTATTAGCTCTTCGCCTTTACTTTCAGGGAAGTACCCTTCTGAGGACTCGTAGGCCCTCTGGTTTGCATCCATTTTCCTCCATTGTCAGTGAGTATCTCCAGACCCCGGTGGACCAGCTGAGCAACATCGAGGCCCAGTGGTCTTCCCCTCCGATGCCCTGCGTGCGTGCCGAGTGATGGGCAACACACTGCGCGTTCCTTGAGGAGAGCTCTATTTCCAGAGCCCTCGAACAGCTTCAGGACACGATTTCTGGTGTGTCCGAAGCGCCCAGGAAATACCGGTTGCCGCCCTTGTGTGAGCTGCCAAGAGAAAACACTCTGCTTTGCATACTTCGCGGACCTCGTACCTGAAGTCACACAGCTCGAGGAGAAAGTCGGCATCATTCAAAGCTGTGTCGCTAACGGGACACTCAGTGTGAGCACATGCCTGTAGGTTAAGGCCGGACTTGCCCTGCAGAAACGGAGGCGTGCAGCACTTTCCATGAGGCCGTAGCCTCTGCTCTGCATATCTTTTATGGCAGTAGAGTTTTCCGGACACCTAGGAAAATCGCGTGGGCTCCCTGTTCCCGGCTGGAACACAGACTAACCCCAGGACCCCTTAGGTCTTCTAAGCAACATCCAGCCCCGTAGCCCTTTGGAGCCACTCTCTCTACGCCGAGGGTAGGGAAACGCACAGCAGTCTCCACCGAAGCAGCTTAATTTCCCCATCACACCCACACGTTCACGAACAGAATTTTGGCACGTCTCACAGGCCTTGAGGTCCTACGCCTTGCCCTAGTCTGAGCTACACTGAGAACACCCTCGGCCTCGCATTCCATCTAGGACCTCCTGCCTGAAGTCACCGTGCCTCCAGAAGAAAGTCCCCTTGCGTTCTTACTGCAATTTCAGTCCGCCTCTTGCGGTGGCAATGCAGGCTTCTGAATAGCCACAGGTCCCAGGGGAGTAGCTAGGGCGTTCCTTGGTTGAGGCAGTCCACTTGATGCACAACCCCCTGCTTCGAGAAGCTGATTTAGGCAAGCAAACACAAGGGGCCATGTGTCTGTTTTGACTTGTTAGAAACAACAGCAATGTATGCTGTGTTTGCCCATGAAATCGGGGGCCTGATTTAAACATCCTCGCTTTCCAATTTGGAAGGCTGCATTCACGGTGCCTTGAAGCTACCTGAAATCCCTGCTGTTGACAGGCCTGGGAACCCTGTAGGATTGCTTCTAGGAAGAAACTGAGTTTGGTCGGTCTAAACCAGGTGCTTCCATGGCCGCCATGTTGGTCAGCCTGACAAGCTCTAGAAGTGAAGAGAAACTCAACGTGAGAACTTGCCTCCATGTTAGGCCCTGAGTAGCCGGGCAGAAAGGGAGGCATGCAGCTGTTTCCACGAGTTCTTAGTAGCTCTTCGCCTTTACTTTCAGGGAAGTACCCTTCTGAGGACTCGTAGGCCCTCTGGTTTGCATCCATTTTCCTCCATTGTCAGTGAGTATCTCCAGACCCCGGTGGACCAGCTGAGCAACATCGAGGCCCAGTGGTCTTCCCCTCCGATGCCCTCCATGCGTGCCGAGTGATGGGCAGCACACTGCGCGTTCCTTGAGGAGAGCTCTATTTCCAGAGCCCTCGAACAGCTTCAGGACACGATTTCTGGTGTGTCCGAAGCGCCCAGGAAATACCGGTTGCCGCCCTTGTGTGAGCTGCCAAGAGAAAACACTCTGCTTTGCATACTTCGCGGACCTCGTACCTGAAGTCACACAGATCGAGGAGAAAGTCGGCATCTTTCAAAGCTGTGTCGCTAACGGGACACTCAGTGTGAGCACATGCCTGTAGGTTAAGGCCGGACTTGCCCTGCAGAAACGGAGGCGTGCAGCACTTTCCATGAGGCCGTAGCCTCTGCTCTGCATATCTTTTATGGCAGTAGAGTTTTCCGGACACCTAGGAAAATCGCGTGGGCTCCCTGTTCCCGGCTGGAACACAGACTAACCCCAGGACCCCTTAGGTCTCCTAAGCAACATCCAGCCCCGTAGCCCTTTGGAGCCAATCTCTCTACGCCGAGGGTAGGGAAACGCACAGCAGTCTCCACCGAAGCAGCTTAATTTCCCCATCACACCCACACGTTCACGAACAGAATTTTGGCACGTCTCACAGGCCTTGAGGTCTTACGCCTTGCCCTAGTCTGACCTGCACTGAGAGCACCCTCGGCCTCGCATTCCATCTAGGACCTCCTGCCTGAAGTCACCGTGCCTCCAGAAGAAAGTCCCCTTGTGTTCTTACTGCAATTTCAGTCCGCTTCTTGCGGTGGCAATGCAGGCTTCTGAATAGCCACAGGCCCCAGAGGAGTAGCTAGGGCGTTCCTTGGTTGAGGCAGTCCACTTGATGCACAAACCACTGCTTCGAGAAGCTGTTTCAGGCAAGCAAACACAAGGGGCCATGTGTCTCTTTTGACTTGTTAGAAACAACAGCAATGTATGCTGCGTTTGCGCATGAAATCGGGGGCCTGATTTAAACATCCTCGCTTTCCAATTTGGAAGGCTGCATTCACGATGCGTTGAAGCTACCTGAAATCCCTGCTGTTGACAGGCCTGGGAACCCTGTAGGAATGCTTCTGGGAAGAAACTGAGTTTGCTCGGTCTAAACCAGGTGCTTCCATGGCCGCCGTGGTGGTCAGCCTGACAAGCTCTAGACGTCAACGGAAACTCAACGTGAGAACTTGCCTCCAGGTTAGGTCCTGAGTAGCCGGGCAGAAAGGGAGGCATGCAGCTGTTTCCACGAGTTCTTAGTAGCTCTTCGCCTTTACTTTCAGGGAAGTACCCTTCTGAGGACTCGTAGGCCCCTCTGGTTTGCATCCATTTTCCTCCATTGTCAGTGAGTATCTCCAGACCCCAGTGGACCAGCTGAGCAACATCGAGGCCCAGTGGTCTTCCCCTCCGATGCCCTCCGTGCGTGCCGAGTGATGGGCAACACACTGCGCGTTCCTTGAGGAGAGCTCTATTTCCAGAGCCCTCTAACAGCTTCAGGACACGATTTCTGGTGTGTCCGAAGCGCCCAGGAAATACCGGTTGCCGCCCTTGTGTGAGCTGCCAAGATAAAACACTCTGCTTTGCATACTTCGCGGACCTCGTACCTGAAGTCACTCAGCTCGAGGAGAAAGTCAGCATCTTTCAAAGCTGTGTCGCTAACGGGACACTCAGTGTGAGCACATGCCTGTAGGTTAAGTCCGGACTTGCCCTGCAGAAATGGAGGCGTGCAGCACTTTCCATGAGGCCGTAGCCTCTGCTCTGCATATCTTTTTTTTTTTTTTGCATATCTTTTATGGCAGTAGAGTTTTCCGAACACCTAGGAAAATCGCGTGGGCTCCCTGTTCCCGGCTGGAACACAGACTAACCCCAGGACCCCCTAGGTCTCCTAAGCAAAATCCAGCCCCGTAGCCCTTTGGAGCCAACTCTCTCTACGCCGACGGTAGGAAAATGCACAGCAGTCTCCAACGAAGCAGCTTACTTTCCCCATCACACCCAGACGTTCACAAACAGAATTTTGGCACGTCTCACAGGCCTTGAGGTCTTACGCCTTGCCCTAGTCTGAGCTGCACTGAGAGAACCCTCGGCCTCGCATTCCATCTAGGACCTCCTGCCTGAAGTCACCGTGCCTCCAGAAGAAAGTCCCCTTGCGTTCTTACTGCAATTTCAGTCCGGTTCTTGCGGTGGCAATGCAGGCTTCTGAATAGCCACAGGCCCCAGAGGAGTAGCTAGGGCGTTCCTTAGTTGAGGTAGTCCACTTGATGCACAACCCCCTGCTTCGAGAAGCTGATTCAGGCAAGCAAACACAAGGGACCATGTGTCTCTTTTGACTTGATAGAAACAACAGCCATGTATGGTGTGTTTGCGCCTGAAATCGGGGGCCTGATTTAAACATCCTCGCTTTCCAATTTGGAAGGCTTCATTCACGGTGCCTTGTAGCTACCTGAAATCCCTGCTGTTGACAGGCCTGGGAACCCTGTAGCAATGCTTCTGGGAAGAAACTGAGTTTGGTCGGTTTAAACCACGTGCTTCCATGGCCGCCGTGGTGGTCAAACTGACAAGCTCTAGAAGTCAAGAGAAACTCAACGTGAGAACTTGCCTCCAGGTTAGGCCCTGAGTAGCCGGGCAGAAAGGGAGGCATGCAGCTGTTTCCACGAGTTCTTAGTAGCTCTTCGCCTTTACTTTCAGGGAAGTACACTTCTGAGAACTCGTAGGCCCCTCTGGTTTGCATCCATTTTCCTCCATTTCAGTGAGTATCTCCAGACCCCGGTGGACCAGCTGAGCAACATCGAGGCCCAGTGTTCTTCCCCTCCGATGCCCTCCGTGCGTGCCGAGTGATGGGCAACACACTGCGCGTTCCTTGAGGAGAGCTCTATTTCCAGAGCCCTCAAACAGCTTCAGGACACGATTTCTGGTGTGTCCGAAGCGCCCAGGAAATATCGGTTGCCGCCCTTGTGTGAGCTGCCAAGAGAAAACACTCTGCTTTGCACAGTTCGCGGACCTCGTACCTGAAGTCACTCAGCTAGAGGAGAAAGTCAGCATCTTTCAAAGCTGTGTCGCTAACGGGACACTCAGTGTGAGCACATGCCTGTAGGTTAAGGCCGGACTTGCCCTGCAGAAACGGAGGCGTGCAGCACTTTCCATGAGGCCGTAGCCTCTGCTCTGCATATCTTTTATGGCAGTAGAGTTTTCCGGACACCTAGGAAAATCGCGTGGGCTCCCTGTTCCCGGCTGGAACACAGACTAACCCCAGGACCCCTTAGGTCTCCTAAGCAACATCCAGCCCCGTAGCCCTTTGGAGCCACTCTCTCTACGCCGAGGGTAGGGAAACGCACAGCAGTCTCCACCGAAGCAGCTTAATTTCCCCATCACACCCACACGTTCACGAACAGAATTTTGGCACGTCTCACAGGCCTTGAGGTCTTACGCCTTGCCCTAGTCTGAGCTGCACTGAGAGGACCCTCGGTCTCGCATTCCATCTAGGACCTCCTGCCTGCAGTCACCGTGCCTCCAGAAGAAAGTCCCCTTGCGTTCTTACTGCAATTTCAGTCCGCTTCTTGCGGTGGCAATGCAGGCTTCTGAATAGCCACAGGCCCCAGAGGAGTAGCTAGGGCGTTCCTTGGTTGAGGCAGTCCACTTGATGCACAACCCCCTGCTTCGAGAAGCTGATTCAGGCAAGCAAACACAAGGGGCCATGTGTCTCTTTTGACATGTTAGAAACAACGTCAATGTATGCTGTGTTTGCGCCTGAAATCGGGGCCCTGATTTAAACATCCTCGCTTTCCAATTTGGAAGGCTGCATTCACGGTGCCTTGAAGCTACCTGAAATCCCTGCTGTTGACAGGCCTGGGCACCCTGTAGGAATGCTTCTGGGAAGAAACTGAGTTTGGTCGTTCTAAACCAGGTGCTTCCATGGCTGCCGTGGTGGTCAGCCTGACAAGCTCTAGAAGTCAAGAGAAACTCAACGTGAGAACTTGCCTCCAGGTTAGGCCCTGAGTAGCCGGGCAGAAAGGGAGGCATGCAGCAGTTTCCACGAGTTCTTAGTAGCTCTTCACCTTTACTTTCAGGGAAGTACCCTTCTGAGGACTCGTAGGCCCCTCTGGTTTGCATCCATTTTCCTCCATTGTCAGTGAGCATCTCCAGACCCCGGTGGACCAGCTGAGCAACATCGAGGCCCAGTGGTCTTCCCCTCTGGTGCCCTGCGTGCGTGCCGAGTGATGGGCAACACACTGCGCGTTCCTTGAGGAGAGCTCTATTTCCAGAGCCCTCGAACAGCTTCAGGACACGATTTCTGGTGTGTCCGAAGCGCCCAGGAAATACCGGTTGCCGCCCTTGTGTGAGCTGCCAAGAGAAAACACTCTGCTTTGCATACTTCACGGACCTTGTACCTGAAGTCACTCAGCTCGAGGAGAAAGTCAGCATCTTTCAAAGCTGTGTCGCTAACGGGACACTCAGTGTGAGCACATGCCTGTAGGTTAAGGCCGGAATTGCCCTGCAGAAACGGAGGTGTGCAGTACTTTCCATGAGGCTGTAGCCTCTGCTCTGCATATCTTTTATGGCAGTAGAGTTTTCCGGACACCTAGGAAAATCGCGTGGGCTCCCTGTTCCCGGCTGGAACACAGACTAACACCAGGACCCCATAGGTCTCCGAAGCAACATCCAGCCCCGTAGCCCTTTGGAGCCACTCTCTCTACGCCGAGGGTAGGGAAACGCACAGCAGTCTCCACCGAAGCAGCTTAATTTCCCCATCACACCCACACGTTCACGAACAGAATTTTGTCTCGTCTCACAGGCCTTGAGGTCTTACGCCTTGCCCTAGTCTGACCTGCACTGAGAGCACCCACGGCCTCGCATTCCATCAAGGACCTCCTGCCTGAAGTCACCGTGCCTCCAGAAGAAAGTCCCCTTGCGTTCTTACTGCAATTTCAGTCCGGTTCTTGCGGTGGCAATGCAGGCTTCTGAATAGCCACAGGCCCCAGAGGAGTAGCTAGGGCGTTCCTTGGTTGAGGCAGTCCACTTGATGCACAACCCCCTGCTTCGCGAAGCTGATTCAGGCAAGCAAACACAAGGGGCCATGTGTCTCTTTTGACATGTTAGAAACAACGGCAATGTATGCTGTGTTTGCGCCTGAAATCGGGGGCCTGATTTAAACATCCTCGCTTTCCAATTTGGAAGGCTGCATTCACGGTGCCTTGAAGCTACCTGAAATCCCTGCTGTTGACAGGCCTGGGAACCCTGTAGGAATGCTTCTGGGAAGAAACTGAGTTTGCTCGGTATAAACCAGGTGCTTCCATGGCCGCCGTGGTGGTCAGCCTGTGAAGCTCTAGAAGTCAAGAGAAACTCAACGTGAGAACTTGCCTCCAGGTTAGGCCCTGAGTAGCCGGGCAGATAGGGAGGCATGCAGCTGTTTCCACAAGTTCTTAGTAGCTCTTCGCCTTTACTTTCAGGGAAGTACCCTTCTGAGGACTCGTAGGCCCCTCTGGTTTGCATCCATTTTCCTCCATTGGCAGTGAGCATCTCCAGACCCCGGTGGACCAGCTGAGCAACATCGAGGCCCAGTGGTCTTCCCCTTCGATGCCCTGCGTGCGTGCCGAGTGATGGGCAACACACTGCGCGTTCCTTGAGGAGAGCTCTATTTCCAGAGCCCTCAAACAGCTTCAGGACACGATTTCTGGTGTGTCCGAAGCACCCAGGAAATACCGGTTGCCGCCCTTGTGTGAGCTGCCAAGAGAAAACACTCTGCTTTGCATATTTCGCGGACCTCGTACCTGAAGTCACTCAGCTCGAGGAGAAAGTCAGCATCTTTACAAGCTGTGTCGCTAACGGGACACTCAGTGTGAGCACATGCCTGTAGGTTAAGGCCGGACTTGCCCTGCAGAAACGGAGGTGTGCAGCACTTTCCATGAGGCTGTAGCCTCTGCTCTGCATATCTTTGATGGCAGTAGAGTTTTCCGGACACTTAGGAAAATCGCGTGGGCTCCCTGGTCCCAGCTGGAAAACCGACTAACCCCAGGACCCCTTAGGTCTCCTAAGCAACATCCAGCCCCGTAGCCCTTTGGAGCCACTCTCTCTACGCCGAGGGTAGGGAAACGCACAGCAGTCTCCACCGAAGCAGCTTAATTTCCCCATCACACCCACACGTTCACGAACAGAATTTTGGCACGTCTCACAGGCCTTGAGGTCTTACGCCTTGCCCTAGTCTGACCTGCACTGAGAGCACCCTCGGCCTCGCATTCCATCTAGGACCTCCTGCCTGAAGTCACCGTGCCTCCAGAAGAAAGTCCCCTTGCGTTCTTACTGCAATTTCAGTCCGGTCCTTGCGGTGGCTATGCAGGCTTCTGAATAGCCACAGGCCCCAGAGGAGTAGCTAGGGCGTTCCTTGGTTGAGGCAGTCCACTTGATGCACAACCCCCTGCTTCGAGAAGCTGATTCAGGCAAGCAAACACAAGGGGCCATGTGTCTCTTTTGACTTGTTAGAAACCACAGCAATGTATGCTGTGTTTGCCCATGAAATCGGGGGCCTGATTTAAACATCCTCGCTTTCCAATTTGGAAGGCTGCATTCACGGTGCCTTGAAGCTACCTGAAATCCCTGCTGTTGACAGGCCTGGGAACCCTGTAGGAATGCTTCTGGGAAGAAACTGAGTTTGCTCGGTCTAAACCAGGTGCTTCCATGGCCGCCGTGGTGGTCAGCCTGACAAGCTCTAGAAGTCAAGAGAAACTCAACGTGAGAACTTGCCTCCAGGTTAGGCCCTGAGAAGCCGGGCAGAAAGGGAGGCATGCAGCTGTTTCCACGAGTTCTTAGTAGCTCTTCGCCTTTATTTTCAGGGAAGTACCCTTCTGAGGACTCGTAGGCCCCTCTGGTTTGCATCCATTTTCCTCCATTGGCAGTGAGCATCTCCAGACCCCGGTGGACCAGCTGAGCAACATCGAGGCCCAGTGGTCTTCCCCTCCGATGCCCTGCGTGCGTGCCGAGTGATGGGCAACACACTGCGCGTTCCTTGAGGAGAGCTCTATTTCCAGAGCCCTCGAACAGCTTCAGGACACGATTTCTGGTGTGTCCGAAGCACCCAGGAAATACCGGTTGCCGCCTTTGTGTGAGCTGCCAAGAGAAAACACTCTGCTTTGCATATTTCGCGGACATCGTACCTGAAGTCACTCAGCTCGAGGAGAAAGTCAGCATCTTTCCAAGCTGTGTCGCTAACGGGACACTCAGTGTGAGCACATGCCTGTAGGTTAAGGCCGGACTTGCCCTGCAGAAACGGAGGTGTGCAGCACTTTCCATGAGGCTGTAGCCTCTGCTCTGCATATCTTTGATGGCAGTAGAGTTTTCCGGACACTTAGGAAAATCGCGTGGGCTCCCTGGTCCCGGCTTGAAAACCGACTAACCCCAGGACCCCTAGGTCTACTAAGCAACATCCAGCCCCGTAGCCCTTTGGAACCAACTCTCTCTACGCCGAGGGTAGGGAAACGCACAGCAGTCTCCACCGAAGCAGCTTAATTTCCCCATCACACCCACACGTTCATGAACAGAATTTTGGCACGACTCACAGGCCTTGAGGTCTTACGCCTTGCCCTAGTCTGACCTGCACTGAGAGCACCCTCGGCCTCGCATTCCATCTAGGACCTCCTGCCTGAAGTCACCGTGCCTCCAGAAGAAAGTCCCCTTGCGTTCTTACTGCAATTTCAGTCCGGTCCTTGCGGTGGCTATGCAGGCTTCTGAATAGCCACAGGCCCCAGAGGAGTAGCTAGGGCGTTCCTTGGTTGAGGCAGTCCACTTGATGCACAACCCCGTGCTTCGAGAAGCTGATTCAGGCAAGCAAACACAAGGGGCCATGTGTCTCTTTTGACTTGTTAGAAACCACAGCAATGTATGCTGTGTTTGCCCATGAAATCGGGGGCCTGATTTAAACATCCTCGCTTTCCAATTTGGAAGGCTGCATTCACGGTGCCTTGAAGCTACCTGAAATCCCTGCTGTTGACAGGCCTGGGAACCCTGTAGGAATGCTTCTGGGAAGAAACTGAGTTTGCTCGGTCTAAACCAGGTGCTTCCATGGCCGCCGTGGTGGTCAGCCTGACAAGCTCTAGAAGTCAAGAGAAACTCAACGTGAGAACTTGCCTCCAGGTTAGGCCCTGAGTAGCCGGGCAGAAAGGGAGGCATGCAGGTGTTTTCACGAGTTCTTAGTAGCTCTTCGCCTTTACTTTCAGGGAAGTACCCTTCTGAGGACTCGTAGGCCCCTCTGGTTTGCATCTATTTTCCTCCATTGGCAGTGAGCATCTCCAGACCCCGGTGGACCAGCTGAGCAACATCGAGGCCCAGTGGTCTTCCCCTCCGATGCCCTGCGTGCGTGCCGAGTGATGGGCAACACACTGCGCGTTCCTTTAGGAGAGCTCTATTTCCAGAGCCCTCAAACAGCTTCAGGACATGATTTCTGGTGTGTCCGAAGCACCCAGGAAACACCGGTTGCCGCGTTTGTGTGAGCTGCCAAGAGAAAACACTCTGCTTTGCATACTTCGCGGACCTCGTACCTGAAGTCACTCAGCTCGAGGAGAAAGTCAGCATCTTTCAAAGCTGTGTCGCTAACGGGACACTCAGTGTGAGCACATGCCTGTAGGTTAAGGCCGGACTTGCCCTGCAGAAACGGAGGCGTGCAGCACTTTCCATGAGGCCGTAGCCTCTGCTCTGCATATCTTTTATGGCAGTAGAGTTTTCCGGACACTTAGGAAAATCGCGTGGGCTCCCTGTTCCCGGCTGGAACACAGACTAACCCGAGGACCGCTAGGTCTACTAAGCAACATCCAGCCCCGTAGCCCTTTGGAACCAACTCTCTCTACGCCGAGGGTAGGGAAACGCACAGCAGTCTCCACCGAAGCAGCTTAATTTCACCATCACACCCACACGTTCAGGAACAGAATTTTGGCAGGTCTCAGAGGCCTTGAGGTCTTACGCCTTGCCCTAGTCTGACCTGCACTGAGAGCACACTCGGCCTCGCATTTCATCTAGGACCTCCTGCGTGAAGTCACGGTGCCTCCAGAAGAAAATCCCCTTGCGTTCTTACTGCAATTTCAGTCCGGTTCTTGCGGTGGCAATGCAGGCTTCTGAATAGCAACAGGCCCCAGAGGAGTAGCTAGGGCGTTCCTTGGTTGAGGCAGTCCACTTGATGCACAACCCCCTGCTTCGAGAAGCTGATTCAGGCAAGCAAACACACGGGGCCATGTGTGTCTTTTGACATGTTAGAAACAACAGCAATGTATGCTGCGTTTGCGCATGAAATCGGGGGCATGATTTAAACATCCTCGCTTTCCAATTTGGAAGCCTGCATTCACGGTGCCTAGAAGCTACCTGAAATCCCTGCAGTTGACAGGCCTGGGAACCCTGTAGGAATGCTTCTGGGAAGAAACTGAGTTTGGTCGGTCTAAACCAGGTGCTTCCATGGCCGTCGTGGTGGTGAGCCTGACAAGCTCTAGAAGTTAAGAGAAACTCAACGTGAGAACTTGCCTCCAGGTTAGGCCCTGAGTAGCCGGGCAGAAAGGGAGGCATGCAGCTGTTTCCACGAGTTCTTAGTAGCTCTTGGCCTTTACTTTCAGGGAATTACTCTTCTGAGGTCTCGTAGGCCCCTCTGGTTTGCATCCATTTTCATCCATTGTCAGTGAGTATCTCCAGACCCCGGTGGACCAGCTGAGCAACATCGAGGCCCAGTGGTCTTCCCCTCCGATGCCCTGCGTGCGTGCCGAGTGATGGGAAACACACTGCGCGTTCCTTGAGGAGAGCTCTATTTCCAGAACCCTCAAACAGCTTCAGGACACGATTTCTGGTGTGTCCGAAGCGCCCAGGAAATACCGGTTGCCGCCCCTGTGTGAGCTGCCAAGAGAAACACTCTGCTTTGCATATTTCGCGGACCTCGTACCTGAAGTCACTCAGCTCGAGGAGAAAGTCAGCATCTTTCAAAGCTGTGTCGCTAACGGGACACTCAGTGTGAGCACATGCCTGTAGGTTAAGGCCGGATTTGCCCTGCAGAAACGGAGGTGTGCAGCACTTTCCATGAGGCTGTAGCCTCTGCTCTGCATATCTTTGATGGCAGTAGAGTTTTCCGGACACTTAGGAAAATCGCGTGGGCTCCCTGTTCCCGGCTGGAACACAGACTAACACCAGGACCCCATAGGTCTCCGAAGCAACATCCAGCCCCGTAGCCCTTTGGAGCCACTCTCTCTACGCCGAGGGTAGGGAAACGCACAGCAGTCTCCACCGAAGCAGCTTAATTTCCCCATCACACCCACACGTTCACGAACAGAATTTTGGCTCGTCTCACAGGCCTTGAGGTCTTACGCCTTGCCCTAGTCTGACCTGCACTGAGAGCACCCTCGGCCTCGCATTCCATCAAGGACCTCCTGCCTGGAGTCACCGTGCCTCCAGAAGAAAGTCCCCTTGCGTTCTTCCTGCAATTTCAGTCCGGTCCTTGCGGTGGCAATGCAGGCTTCTGAATAGCCACAGGCCCCAGAGGAGTAGCTAGGGCGTTCCTTGGTTGAGGCAGTCCACTTGATGCACAACCCCCTGCTTCGAGAAGCTGATTCAGGCAAGCAAACACAAGGGGCCATGTGTCTCTTTTGACATGTTAGAAACAACGGCAATGTATGCTGTGTTTGCGCCTGAAATCGGGGGCCTGATTTAAACATCCTCGCTTTCCAATTTGGAAGGCTGCATTCACGGTGCCTTGAAGCTACCTGAAATCCCTGCTGTTCACAGGCCTGGGAACCCTGTAGGAATGCTTCTGGGAAGAAACTGAGTTTGCTCGGTATAAACCAGGTGCTTCCATGGCCGCCGTGGTGGTCAGCCTGAGAAGCTCTAGAAGTCAAGAGAAACTCAACGTGAGAACTTGCCTCCAGGTTAGGCCCTGAGTAGCCGGGCAGAAAGGGAGGCATGCAGCTGTTTCCACGAGTTCTTAGTAGCTCTTCGCCTTTACTTTCAGGGAAGTACCCTTCTGAGGACTCGTAGGCCCCTCTGGTTTGCATCCATTTTCCTCCATTGTCAGTGAGCATCTCCAGACCCCGGTGGACCAGCTGAGCAACATCGAGGCCCAGTGGTCTTCCCCTCCGATGCCCTGCGTGCGTGCCGAGTGATGGGCAACACACTGCGCGTTCCTTGAGGAGAGCTCTATTTCCAGAGCCCTCGAACAGCTTCAGGACACGATTTCTGGTGTGTCCGAAGCACCCAGGAAATACCGGTTGCCGCCCTTGTGTGAGCTGCCAAGAGAAAACACTCTGCTTTGCATATTTCGCGGACCTCGTACCTGAAGTCACTCAGCTCGAGGAGAAAGTCAGCATCTTTCCAAGCTGTGTCGCTAACGGGACACTCAGTGTGAGCACATGCCTGTAGGTTAAGGCCGGACTTGCCCTGCAGAAACGGAGGTGTGCAGCACTTTCCATGAGGCTGTAGCCTCTGCTCTGCATATCTTTGATGGCAGTAGAGTTTTCCGGACACTTAGGAAAATCGCGTGGGCTCCCTGGTCCCGGCTGGAACACCGACTAACCCCAGGACCCCTAGGTCTACTAAGCAACATCCAGCCCCGTAGCCCTTTGGAACCAACTCTCTCTACGCCGAGGGTAGGGAAACGCACAGCAGTCTCCACCGAAGCAGCTTAATTTCCCCATCACACCCACACGTTCATGAACAGAATTTTGGCACGACTCACAGGCCTTGAGGTCTTACGCCTTGCCCTAGTCTGACCTGCACTGAGAGCACCCTCGGCCTCGCATTCCATCTAGGACCTCCTGCCTGAAGTCACCGTGCCTCCAGAAGAAAGTCCCCTTGCGTTCTTACTGCAATTTCAGTCTGGTCCTTGCGGTGGCAATGCAGGCTTCTGAATAGCCACAGGCCCCAGAGGAGTAGCTAGGGCGTTCCTTGGTTGAGGCAGTCCACTTGATGCACAACCCCCTGCTTCGAGAAGCTGATTCAGGCAAGCAAACACAAGGGGCCATGTGTCTCTTTTGACTTGTTAGAAACAACAGCAATGTATGCTGTGTTTGCCCATGAAATCGGGGGCCTGATTTAAACATCCTCGCTTTCCAATTTGGAAGGCTGCATTCACGGTGCCTTGAAGCTACCTGAAATCCCTGCTGTTGACAGGCCTGGGAACCCTGTAGGAATGCTTCTGGGAAGAAACTGAGTTTGCTCGGTCTAAACCAGGTGCTTCCATGGCCGCCGTGGTGGTCAGCCTGACAAGCTCTGGAAGTCAAGAGAAACTCAACGTGAGAACTTGCCTCCAGGTTAGGCCCTGAGAAGCCGGGCAGAAAGGGAGGCATGCAGCTGTTTCCACGAGTTCTTAGTAGCTCTTCGCCTTTATTTTCAGGGAAGTACCCTTCTGAGGACTCGTAGGCCCCTCTGGTTTGAATCCATTTTCCTCCATTGTCAGTGAGCATCTCCAGACCCCGGTGGACCAGCTGAGCAACATCGACGCCCAGTGGTCTTCCCCTCCGATGCCCTACGTGCGTGCCGAGGGTGGGAAACACACTGCGCGTTCCTTGAGGAGAGCTCTATTTCCAGAGCCCTCAAACAGCTTCAGGACACGATTTCTGGTGTGTCCGAAGCACCCAGGAAATACCGGTTGCTGCCCTTGTGTGAGCTGCCAAGAGAAAACTCTGCTTTGCATACTTTGCGGACCTCGTACCTGAAGTCACTCAGCTCGAGGAGAAAGTCAGGATCTTTCAAAGCTGTGTCGCTAACGGGACACTCAGTGTGAGCACATGCCTGTAGGTTAAGGCCGGACTTGCCCTGCAGAAACGGAGGCGTGCAGCACTTTCCATGAGGCCGTAGCCTCTGCTCTGCATATCTTTTATGGCAGTAGAGTTTTCCGGACACCTAGGAAAATCGCGTGGGCTCCCTGGTCCCGGCTGGAACACAGATTAACCCCAGGACCCCCTAGGTCTACTAAGCAACATCCAGCCCCGTAGCCCTTTGGAACCAACTCTCTCTACGCCGAGGGTAGGGAAATGCACAGCAGTCTCCACCGAAGCAGCTTAATTTCCCCATCACACCCACACGTTCAGGAACAGAATTTTGGCACGTCTCACAGGCCTTGAGGTCTTACGCCTTGCCCTAGTCTGACCTGCACTGAGAGCACCCTCGGCCTCGCATTCCATCAAGGACCTCCTGCATGAAGTCACCGTGCCTCCAGAAGAAAGTCCCCTTGCGTTCTTACTTTAATTTCAGTCCGCTTCTTGCGGTGGCAATGCAGGCTTCTGAATAGCCACAGGCCCCAGAGGAGTAGCTAGGGCGTTCCTTGGTTGAGGTAGTCCACTTGATGCAGAACCCTCTGCTTCGAGAAGCTGATTCAGGCAAGCAATCACAATGGGCCCTCTGTCTGTTTTGACTTGTTAGAAACAACAGCAATGTATGCTGTGTTTGCGCCTGAAATCGGGGGCCTGATTTAAACATCCTCGCTTTCCAATTTGGAAGGCTGCATTCACGGTGCCTTGAAGCTACCTGAAATCCCTGCTGTTCACAGGCCTGGGAACCCTGTAGGAATGCTTCTGGGAAGAAACTGAGTTTGGTCGGTCTGAACCAGGTGCTTCCATGGCCGCCGTGGTGGTCAGCCTGACAAGCTCTAGAAGTCAAGAGAAACTCAACGTGAGAACTTGCCTCAAGGTTAGGCCCTGAGAAGCCGGGCAGAAAGGGAGGCATGCAGCTGTTTCCACGAGTTCTTAGTAGCTCTTCGCCTTTACTTTCAGGGAAGTACCCTTCTGAGGACTCGTAGGCCCCTCTGGTTTGAATCCATTTTCCTCCATTGTCAGTGAGCAACTCCAGACCCCGGTGGACCAGCTGAGCAACATCGACGTCCAGTGGTCTTCCCCTCCAATGCCCTACGTGCGTGCCGAGGGATGGGAAACACACTGCGCGTTCCTTGAGGAGAGCTCTATTTCCAGAGCCCTCAAACAGCTTCAGGACACGATTTCTGGTGTGTCCGAAGCACCCAGGAAATACCGGTTGCTGCCCTTGTGTGAGCTGCCAAGAGAAAACACTCTGCTTTGCATACTTCGCGGACCTCGTACCTGAAGTCACTCAGCTCGAGGAGAAAGTCAGCATCTTTCAAAGCTGTGTCGCTAACGGGACACTCAGTGTGAGCACATGCCTGTAGGTTAAGGCCGGACTTGCCCTGCAGAAACGGAGGCGTGCAGCACTTTCCATGAGGCCGTAGCCTCTGCTCTGCATATCTTTTATGGCAGTAGAGTTTTCCGGACACCTAGGAAAATCGCGTGGGCTCCCTGGTCCCGGCTGGAACACAGACTAACCCCAGGACCCCCTAGGTCTACTAAGCAACATCCAGCCCCGTAGCCCTTTGGAACCAACTCTCTCTACGCCGAGGGTAGGGAAACGCACAGCAGTCTCCACCGAAGCAGCTTAATTTCCACATCACACCCACACGTTCACGAACAGAATTTTGGCACGTCTCACAGGCCTTGAGGTCTTACGCCTTGCCCTAGTCTGACCTGCACTGAGAGCACCCTCGGCCTCGCATTCCATCAAGGACCTCCTGCCTGAAGTCACCGTGCCTCCAGAAGAAAGTCCCCTTGCGTTCTTACTTTAATTTCAGTCTGCTTCTTGCGGTGGCAATGCAGGCTTCTGAATAGCCACAGCCCCCAGAGGAGTAGCTAGGGCGTTCCTTGGTTGAGGTAGTCCACTTGATGCAGAACCCTCTGCTTCGGGAAGCTGATTCAGGCAAGCAATCACAATGGGCCCTCTGTCTGTTTTGACTTGTTAGAAACAACAGCAATGTATGCTGTGTTTGCGCCTGAAATCGGGGGCCTGATTTAAACATCCTCGCTTTCCAATTTGGAAGGCTGCATTCACGGTGCCTTGAAGCTACCTGAAATCCCTGCTGTTGACAGGCCTGGGAACCCTGTAGGAATGCTTCTGGGAAGAAACTGAGTTTGCTCGGTCTAAACCAGGTGCTTCCATGGCCGCCGTGGTGGTCAGCCTGACAAGCTCTAGAATTCAAGAGAAACTCAACGTGAGAACTTGCCTCCAGGTTAGGCCCTGAGTAGCCGGGCAGAAAGGGAGGCATGCAGGTGTTTTCACGAGTTCTTAGTAGCTCTTCGCCTTTACTTTCAGGGAAGTACCCTTCTGAGGACTCGTAGGCCCCTCTGGTTTGCATCCATTTTCCTCCATTGGCAGTGAGCATCTCCAGACCCCGGTGGACCAAGTGAGCAACATCGAGGCCCAGTGGTCTTCCCCTCCGATGCCCTGCGTGCGTGCCGAGTGATGGGCAACACACTGCGCGTTCCTTGAGGAGAGCTCTATTTCCAGAGCCCTCGAACAGCTTCAGGACACGATTTCTGGTGTGTCCGAAGCACCCAGGAAATACCGGTTGCCGCCCTTGTGTGAGCTGCCAAGAGAAAACACTCTGCTTTGCATATTTCACGGACCTCGTACCTGAAGTCACTCAGCTCGAGCAGAAAGTCAGCATCTTTCCAAGCTGTGTCGCTAACGGGACACTCAGTGTGAGCACATGCCTGTAGGTTAAGGCCGGACTTGCCCTGCAGAAACGGAGGTGTGCAGCACTTTCCATGAGGCTGTAGCCTCTGCTCTGCATATCTTTGATGGCAGTAGAGTTTTCCGGACACTTAGGAAAATCGCGTGGGCTCCCTGGTCCCGGCTGGAACACCGACTAACCCCAGGACCCCTAGGTCTACTAAGCAACATCCAGCCCCGTAGCCCTTTGGAACCAACTCTCTCTACGCCGAGGGTAGGGAAACGCACAGCAGTCTCCACCGAAGCAGCTTAATTTCCCCATCACACCCACACGTTCATGAACAGAATTTTGGCACGTCTCACAGGCCTTGAGGTCTTACGCCTTGCCCTAGTCTGACCTGCACTGAGAGCACCCTCGGCCTCGCATTCCATCAAGGACCTCCTGCCTGAAGTCACCGTGCCTCCAGAAGAAAGTCCCCTTGCGTTCTTACTTTAATTTCAGTCCGCTTCTTGCGGTGGCAATGCAGGCTTCTGAATAGCCACAGGCCCCAGAGGAGTAGCTAGTGCGTTCCTTGGTTGAGGTAGTCCACTTGATGCAGAACCCTCTGCTTCGAGAAGCTGATTCAGGCAAGCAATCACAATGGGCCCTCTGTCTGTTTTGACTTGTTAGAAACAACAGCAATGTATGCTGTGTTTGCGCCTGAAATCGGGGGCCTGATTTAAACATCCTCGCTTTCCAATTTGGAAGGCTGCATTCACGGTGCCTTGAAGCTACCTGAAATCCCTGCTGTTCACAGGCCTGGGAACCCTGTAGGAATGCTTCTGGGAAGAAACTGAGTTTGCTCGGTCTAAACCAGGTGCTTCCATGGCCGCCGTGGTGGTCAGCCTGACAAGCTCTAGAAGTCAAGAGAAACTCAACGTGAGAACTTGCCTCCAGGTTAGGCCCTGAGTAGCTGGGCAGAAAGGGAGGCATGCAGATGTTTCCACGAGTTCTTAGTAGCTCTTCGCCTTTACTTTCAGGGAAGTACCCTTCTGAGGACTCGTAGGCCCCTCTGGTTTGCATCCATTTTCCTCCATTGTCAGTGAGCATCTCCAGACCCCGGTGGACCAGCTGAGCAACATCGAGGCCCAGTGGTCTTCCCCTCCGATGCCCTGCGTGCGTGCCGAGTGATGGGCAACACACTGCGCGTTCCTTGAGGAGAGCTGTATTTCCAGAGCCCTCGAACAGCTTCAGGACACGATTTCTGGTGTGTCCGAAGCACCCAGGAAATACCGGTTGCCGCCCTTGTGTGAGCTGCCAAGAGAAAACACTCTGCTTTGCATATTTCGCGGACCTCGTACCTGAAGTCACTCAGCTCGAGGAGAAAGTCAGCATCTTTCCAAGCTGTGTCGCTAACGGGACACTCAGTGTGAGCACATGCCTGTAGGTTAAGGCCGGACTTGCCCTGCAGAAACGGAGGTGTGCAGCACTTTCCATGAGGCTGTAGCCTCTGCTCTGCATATCTTTGATGGCAGTAGAGTTTTCCGGACACTTAGGAAAATCGCGTGGGCTCCCTGGTCCCGGCTGGAACACCGACTAACCCCAGGACCCCTAGGTCTACTAAGCAACATCCAGCCCCGTAGCCCTTTGGAACCAACTCTCTCTACGCCGAGGGTAGGGAAACGCACAGCAGTCTCCACCGAAGCAGCTTAATTTCCCCATCACACCCACACGTTCATGAACAGAATTTTGGCACGACTCACAGGCCTTGAGGTCTTACGCCTTGCCCTAGTCTGACCTGCACTGAGAGCACCCTCGGCCTCGCATTCCATCTAGGACCTCCTGCCTGAAGTCACCGTGCCTCCAGAAGAAAGTCCCCTTGCGTTCTTACTGCAATTTCAGTCTGGTCCTTGCGGTGGCAATGCAGGCTTCTGAATAGCCACAGGCCCCAGAGGAGTAGCTAGGGCGTTCCTTGGTTGAGGCAGTCCACTTGATGCACAACCCCCTGCTTCGAGAAGCTGATTCAGGCAAGCAAACACAAGGGGCCATGTGTCTCTTTTGACTTGTTAGAAACAACAGCAATGTATGCTGTGTTTGCCCATGAAATCGGGGGCCTGATTTAAACATCCTCGCTTTCCAATTTGGAAGGCTGCATTCACGGTGCCTTGAAGCTACCTGAAATCCCTGCTGTTGACAGGCCTGGGAACCCTGTAGGAATGCTTCTGGGAAGAAACTGAGTTTGCTCGGTCTAAACCAGGTGCTTCCATGGCCGCCGTGGTGGTCAGCCTGACAAGCTCTAGAAGTCAAGAGAAACTCAACGTGAGAACTTGCCTCCAGGTTAAGCCCTGAGAAGCCGGGCAGAAAGGGAGGCATGCAGCTGTTTCCACGAGTTCTTAGTAGCTCTTCGCCTTTATTTTCAGGGAAGTACCCTTCTGAGGACTCGTAGTCCCCTCTGGTTTGAATCCATTTTCCTCCATTGTCAGTGAGCATCTCCAGACCCCGGTGGACCAGCTGAGCAACATCGACGCCAGTGGTCTTCCCCTCCGATGCCCTACGTGCGTGCCGAGGGTGGGAAACACACTGCGCGTTCCTTGAGGAGAGCTCTATTTCCAGAGCCCTCAAACAGCTTCAGGACACGATTTCTGGTGTGTCCGAAGCACCCAGGAAATACCGGTTGCTGCCCTTGTGTGAGCTGCCAAGAGAAAACTCTGCTTTGCATAATTTGCGGACCTCGTACCTGAAGTCACTCAGCTCGAGGAGAAAGTCAGCATCTTTCAAAGCTGTGTCGCTAACGGGACACTCAGTGTGAGCACATGCCTGTAGGTTAAGGCCGGACTTGCCCTGCAGAAACGGAGGCGTGCAGCACTTTCCATGAGGCCGTAGCCTCTGCTCTGCATATCTTTTATGGCAGTAGAGTTTTCCGGACACCTAGGAAAATCGCGTGGGCTCCCTGGTCCCGGCTGGAACACAGACTAACCCCAGGACCCGCTAGGTCTACTAAGCAACATCCAGCCCCGTAGCCCTTTGGAACCAACTCTCTCTACGCCGAGGGTAGGGAAACGCACAGCAGTCTCCACCGAAGCAGCTTAATTTCCCCATCACACCCACACGTTCACGAACAGAATTTTGGCACGTCTCACAGGCCTTGAGGTCTTACGCCTTGCCCTAGTCTGACCTGCACTGAGAGCACCCTCGGCCTCGCATTCCATCAAGGACCTCCTGCCTGAAGTCACCGTGCCTCCAGAAGAAAGTCCCCTTGCGTTCTTACTGCAATTTCAGTCCGCTTCTTGCGGTGGCAATGCAGGCTTCTGAATAGCCACAGGCCCCAGAGGAGTAGCTAGGGCGTTCCTTGGTTGAGGTAGTCCACTTGATGCAGAACCCTCTGCTTCGAGAAGCTGATTCAGGCAAGCAATCACAATGGGCCCTCTGTCTGTTTTGACTTGTTAGAAACAACAGCAATGTATGCTGTGTTTGCGCCTGAAATCGGGGGCCTGATTTAAACATCCTCGCTTTCCAATTTGGAAGGCTGCATTCACGGTGCCTTGAAGCTACCTGAAATCCCTGCTGTTCACAGGCCTGGGAACCCTGTAGGAATGCTTCTGGGAAGAAACTGAGTTTGCTCGGTCTAAACCAGGTGCTTCCATGGCCGCCGTGGTGGTCAGCCTGACAAGCTCTAGAAGTCAAGAGAAACTCAACGTGAGAACTTGCCTCCAGGTTAGGCCCTGAGTAGCCGGGCAGAAAGGGAGGCATGCAGATGTTTCCACGAGTTCTTAGTAGCTCTTCGCCTTTACTTTCAGGGAAGTACCCTTCTGAGCACTCTTAGGCCCCTCTCGTTTGCATCCATTTTCCTCCACTGTCAGTGAGTATCTCCAGACCCCGGTGGGCCAGCTGAGCAACATCGAGGCCCAGTGGTCTTCCCCTCCGATGCCCTGCGTGCGTGTCGAGTGATGGGCAACACACTGCGCGTTCCTTGAGGAGAGCTCTATTTCCAGAGCCATCAAACAGCTTCAGGACACGATTTCTGGTGTGTCCGAAGCGCCCAGGAAACACCGGTTGCCGCGTTTGTGTGAGCTGCCAAGAGAAAACACTCTGCTTTGCATACTTCGCGGACCTCGTACCTGAAGTCACTCAGCTCGAGGAGAAAGTCAGCATCTTTCAAAGCTGTGTCGCTAACGGGACACTCAGTGTGAGCACATGCCTGTAGGTTAAGGCCGGACTTGCCCTGCAGAAACGGAGGCGTGCAGCACTTTCCATGAGGCCGTAGCCTCTGCTCTGCATATCTTTTATGGCAGTAGAGTTTTCCGGACACTTAGGAAAATCGCGTGGGCTCCCAGTTCCCGGCTGGAACACAGACTAACCCGAGGACCGCTAGGTCTACTAAGCAACATCCAGCCCCGTAGCCCTTTGGAACCAACTCTCTCTACGCCGAGGGTAGGGAAACGCACAGCAGTCTCCACCGAAGCAGCTTAATTTCACCATCACACCCACACGTTCACGAACAGAATTTTGGCAGGTCTCAGAGGCCTTGAGGTCTTACGCCTTGCCCTAGTCTGACCTGCACTGAGAGCACCCTCGGCCTCGCATTTCATCTAGGACCTCCTGCGTGAAGTCACGGTGCCTCCAGAAGAAAGTCCCCTTGCGTTCTTACTGCAATTTCAGTCCGGTTCTTGCGGTGGCAATGCAGGCTTCTGAATAGCAACAGGCCCCAGAGGAGTAGCTAGGGCGTTCCTTGGTTGAGGCAGTCCACTTGATGCACAACCCCCTGCTTCGAGAAGCTGATTCAGGCAAGCAAACACACGGGGCCATGTGTGTCTTTTGACATGTTAGAAACAACAGCAATGTATGCTGCGTTTGCGCATGAAATCGGGGGCATGATTTAAACATCCTCGCTTTCCAATTTGGAAGGCTGCATTCACGGTGCCTTGAAGCTACCTGAAATCCCTGCAGATGACAGGCCTGGGAACCCTGTAGGAATGCTTCTGGGAAGAAACTGAGTTTGGTCGGTCTAAACCAGGTGCTTCCATGGCCGTCGTGGTGGTGAGCCTGACAAGCTCTAGAAGTTAAGAGAAACTCAACGTGAGAACTTGCCTCCAGGTTAGGCCCTGAGTAGCCGGGCAGAAAGGGAGGCATGCAGCTGTTTCCACGAGTTCTTAGTAGCTCTTGGCCTTTACTTTCAGGGAATTACTCTTCTGAGGTCTCGTAGGCCCCTCTGGTTTGCATCCATTTTCCTCCATTGTCAGTGAGTATCTCCAGACCCCGGTGGACCAGCTGAGCAACATCGAGGCCCAGTGGTCTTCCCCTCCGATGCCCTGCGTGCGTGCCGAGTGATGGGAAACACACTGCGCGTTCCTTGAGGAGAGCTCTATTTCCAGAACCCTCAAACAGCTTCAGGACACGATTTCTGGTGTGTCCGAAGCGCCCAGGATATACCGGTTGCCGCCCCTGTGTGAGCTGCCAAGAGAAACACTCTGCTTTGCATATTTCGCGGACCTCGTACCTGAAGTCACTCAGCTCGAGGAGAAAGTCAGCATCTTTCAAAGCTGTGTCGCTAACGGGACACTCAGTGTGAGCACATGCCTGTAGGTTAAGGCCGGATTTGCCCTGCAGAAACGGAGGTGTGCAGCACTTTCCATGAGGCTGTAGCCTCTGCTCTGCATATCTTTGATGGCAGTAGAGTTTTCCGGACACCTAGGAAAATCGCGTGGGCTCCCTGTTCCCGGCTGGAACACAGACTAACACCAGGACCCCATAGGTCTCCGAAGCAACATCCAGCCCCGTAGCCCTTTGGAGCCACTCTCTCTACGCCGAGGGTAGGGAAACGCACAGCAGTCTCCACCGAAGCAGCTTAATTTCCCCATCACACCCACACGTTCACGAACAGAATTTTGGCTCGTCTCACAGGCCTTGAGGTCTTACGCTTGCCCTAGTCTGACATGCACTGAGAGCACCCTCGGCCTCGCATTCCATCAAGGACCTCCTGCCTGAAGTCACCGTGCCTCCAGAAGAAAGTCCCCTTGCGTTCTTACTGCAATTTCAGTCCGGTCCTTGCGGTGGCAATGCAGGCTTCTGAATAGCCACAGGCCCCAGAGGAGTAGCTAGGGCGTTCCTTGGTTGAGGCAGTCCACTTGATGCACAACCCCCTGCTTCGAGAAGCTGATTCAGGCAAGCAAACACAAGGGGCCATGTGTCTCTTTTGACATGTTAGAAACAACGGCAATGTATGCTGTGTTTGCGCCTGAAATCGGGGGCCTGATTTAAACATCCTCGCTTTCCAATTTGGAAGGCTGCATTCACGGTGCCTTGAAGCTACCTGAAATCCCTGCTGTTCACAGGCCTGGGAACCCTGTAGGAATGCTTCTGGGAAGAAACTGAGTTTGCTCGGTATAAACCAGGTGCTTCCATGGCCGCCGTGGTGGTCAGCCTGAGAAGCTCTAGAAGTCAAGAGAAACTCAACGTGAGAACTTGCCTCCAGGTTAGGCCCTGAGTAGCCGGGCAGAAAGGGAGGCATGCAGCTGTTTCTACGAGTTCTTAGTAGCTCTTCGCCTTTACTTTCAGGGAAGTACCCTTCTGAGGACTCGTAGGCCCCTCTGGTTTGCATCCATTTTCCTCCATTGTCAGTGAGTATCTCCAGACCCCGGTGGACCAGCTGAGCAACATCGAGGCCCAGTGGTCTTCCCCTCCGATGCCCTGCGTGCGTGCCGAGTGATGGGCAACACACTGCGCGTTCCTTGAGGAGAGCTCTATTTCCAGAGCCCTCGAACAGCTTCAGGACACGATTTCTGGTGTGTCCGAAGCACCCAGGAAATACCGGTTGCCGCCCTTGTGTGAGCTGCCAAGAGAAAACACTCTGCTTTGCATATTTCGCGGACCTCGTACCTGAAGTCACTCAGCTCGAGGAGAAAGTCAGCATCTTTCCAAGCTGTGTCGCTAACGGGACACTCAGTGTGAGCACATGCCTGTAGGTTAAGGCCGGACTTGCCCTGCAGAAACGGAGGTGTGCAGCACTTTCCATGAGGCTGTAGCCTCTGCTCTGCATATCTTTGATGGCAGTAGAGTTTTCCGGACACTTAGGAAAATCGCGTGGGCTCCCTGGTCCCGGCTGGAACACCGACTAACCCCAGGACCCCTAGGTCTACTAAGCAACATCCAGCCCCGTAGCCCTTTGGAACCAACTCTCTCTACGCCGAGGGTAGGGAAACGCACAGCAGTCTCCACCGAAGCAGCTTAATTTCCCCATCACACCCACACGTTCATGAACAGAATTTTGGCACGACTCACAGGCCTTGAGGTCTTACGCCTTGCCCTAGTCTGACCTGCACTGAGAGCACCCTCGGCCTCGCATTCCATCTAGGACCTCCTGCCTGAAGTCACCGTGCCTCCAGAAGAAAGTCCCCTTGCGTTCTTACTGCAATTTCAGTCTGGTCCTTGCGGTGGCAATGCAGGCTTCTGAATAGCCACAGGCCCCAGAGGAGTAGCTAGGGCGTTCCTTGGTTGAGGCAGTCCACTTGATGCACAACCCCCTGCTTCGAGAAGCTGATTCAGGCAAGCAAACACAAGGGGCCATGTGTCTCTTTTGACTTGTTAGAAACAACAGCAATGTATGCTGTGTTTGCCCATGAAATCGGGGGCCTGATTTAAACATCCTCGCTTTCCAATTTGGAAGGCTGCATTCACGGTGCCTTGAAGCTACCTGAAATCCCTGCTGTTGACAGGCCTGGGAACCCTGTAGGAATGCTTCTGGGAAGAAACTGAGTTTGCTCGGTCTAAACCAGGTGCTTCCATGGCCGCCGTGGTGGTCAGCCTGACAAGCTCTAGAAGTCAAGAGAAACTCAACGTGAGAACTTGCCTCCAGGTTAGGCCCTGAGAAGCCGGGCAGAAAGGGAGGCATGCAGCTGTTTCCACGAGTTCTTAGTAGCTCTTCGCCTTTATTTTCAGGGAAGTACCCTTCTGAGGACTCGTAGGCCCCTCTGGTTTGAATCCATTTTCCTCCATTGTCAGTGAGCATCTCCAGACCCCGGTGGACCAGCTGAGCAACATCGACGCCCAGTGGTCTTCCCCTCCGATGCCCTACGTGCGTGCCGAGGGTGGGAAACACACTGCGCGTTCCTTGAGGAGAGCTCTATTTCCAGAGCCCTCAAACAGCTTCAGGACACGATTTCTGGTGTGTCCGAAGCACCCAGGAAATACCGGTTGCTGCCCTTGTGTGAGCTGCCAAGAGAAAACTCTGCTTTGCATACTTTGCGGACCTCGTACCTGAAGTCACTCAGCTCGAGGAGAAAGTCAGGATCTTTCAAAGCTGTGTCGCTAACGGGACACTCAGTGTGAGCACATGCCTGTAGGTTAAGGCCGGACTTGCCCTGCAGAAACGGAGGCGTGCAGCACTTTCCATGAGGCCGTAGCCTCTGCTCTGCATATCTTTTATGGCAGTAGAGTTTTCCGGACACCTAGGAAAATCGCGTGGGCTCCCTGGTCCCGGCTGGAACACAGATTAACCCCAGGACCCCCTAGGTCTACTAAGCAACATCCAGCCCCGTAGCCCTTTGGAACCAACTCTCTCTACGCCGAGGGTAGGGAAATGCACAGCAGTCTCCACCGAAGCAGCTTAATTTCTGCATCACACCCACACGTTCAGGAACAGAATTTTGGCACGTCTCACAGGCCTTGAGGTCTTACGCCTTGCCCTAGTCTGACCTGCACTGAGAGCACCCTCGGCCTCGCATTCCATCAAGGACCTCCTGCATGAAGTCACCGTGCCTCCAGAAGAAAGTCCCCTTGCGTTCTTACTTTAATTTCAGTCCGCTTCTTGCGGTGGCAATGCAGGCTTCTGAATAGCCACAGGCCCCAGAGGAGTAGCTAGGGCGTTCCTTGGTTGAGGTAGTCCACTTGATGCAGAACCCTCTGCTTCGAGAAGCTGATTCAGGCAAGCAATCACAATGGGCCCTCTGTCTGTTTTGACTTGTTAGAAACAACAGCAATGTATGCTGTGTTTGCGCCTGAAATCGGGGGCCTGATTTAAACATCCTCGCTTTCCAATTTGGAAGGCTGCATTCACGGTGCCTTGAAGCTACCTGAAATCCCTGCTGTTCACAGGCCTGGGAACCCTGTAGGAATGCTTCTGGGAAGAAACTGAGTTTGCTCGGTCTAAACCAGGTGCTTCCATGGCCGCCGTGGTGGTCAGCCTGACAAGCTCTAGAATTCAAGAGAAACTCAACGTGGGAACTTGCCTCCAGGTTAGGCCCTGAGTAGCCGGGCAGAAAGGGAGGCATGCAGGTGTTTTCACGAGTTCTTAGTAGCTCTTCGCCTTTACTTTCAGGGAAGTACCCTTCTGAGGACTCGTAGGCCCCTCTGGTTTGCATCCATTTTCCTCCATTGGCAGTGAGCATCTCCAGACCCCGGTGGACCAGCTGAGCAACATCGAGGCCCAGTGGTCTTCCCCTCCGATGCCCTGCGTGCGTGCCGAGTGATGGGCAACACACTGCGCGTTCCTTGAGGAGAGCTCTATTTCCAGAGCCCTCGAACAGCTTCAGGACACGATTTCTGGTGTGTCCGAAGCACCCAGGAAATACCGGTTGCCGCCCTTGTGTGAGCTGCCAAGAGAAAACACTCTGCTTTGCATATTTCACGGACCTCGTACCTGAAGTCACTCAGCTCGAGCAGAAAGTCCGCATCTTTCCAAGCTGTGTCGCTAACGGGACACTCAGTGTGAGCACATGCCTGTAGGTTAAGGCCGGACTTGCCCTGCAGAAACGGAGGTGTGCAGCACTTTCCATGAGGCTGTAGCCTCTGCTCTGCATATCTTTGATGGCAGTAGAGTTTTCCGGACACTTAGGAAAATCGCGTGGGCTCCCTGGTCCCGGCTGGAACACCGACTAACCCCAGGACCCCTAGGTCTACTAAGCAACATCCAGCCCCGTAGCCCTTTGGAACCAACTCTCTCTACGCCGAGGGTAGGGAAACGCACAGCAGTCTCCACCGAAGCAGCTTAATTTCCCCATCACACCCACACGTTCATGAACAGAATTTTGGCACGTCTCACAGGCCTTGAGGTCTTACGCCTTGCCCTAGTCTGACCTGCACTGAGAGCACCCTCGGCCTCGCATTCCATCAAGGACCTCCTGCCTGAAGTCACCGTGCCTCCAGAAGAAAGTCCCCTTGCGTTCTTACTTTAATTTCAGTCCGCTTCTTGCGGTGGCAATGCAGGCTTCTGAATAGCCACAGGCCCCAGAGGAGTAGCTAGTGCGTTCCTTGGTTGAGGTAGTCCACTTGATGCACAACCCCCTGCTTCGAGAAGCTGATTCAGGCAAGCAATCACAATGGGCCCTCTGTCTGTTTTGACTTGTTAGAAACAACAGCAATGTATGCTGTGTTTGCGCCTGAAATCGGGGGCCTGATTTAAACATCCTCGCTTTCCAATTTGGAAGGCTGCATTCACGGTGCCTTGAAGCTACCTGAAATCCCTGCTGTTCACAGGCCTGGGAACCCTGTAGGAATGCTTCTGGGAAGAAACTGAGTTTGCTCGGTCTAAACCAGGTGCTTCCATGGCCGCCGTGGTGGTCAGCCTGACAAGCTCTAGAAGTCAAGAGAAACTCAACGTGAGAACTTGCCTCCAGGTTAGGCCCTGAGTAGCCGGGCAGAAAGGGAGGCATGCAGATGTTTCCACGAGTTCTTAGTAGCTCTTCGCCTTTACTTTCAGGGAAGTACCCTTCTGAGCACTCTTAGGCCCCTCTCGTTTGCATCCATTTTCCTCCATTGTCAGTGAGTATCTCCAGACCCCGTTGGGCCAGCTGAGCAACATCGAGGCCCAGTGGTCTTCCCCTCCTATGCCCTGCGTGCGTGCCGAGTGATGGGCAACACACTGCGCGTTCCTTGAGGAGAGCTCTATTTCCAGAGCCCTCAAACAGCTTCAGGACACGATTTCTGGTGTGTCCGAAGGGCCCAGGAAACACCGGTTGCCGCGTTTGTGTGAGCTGCCAAGAGAAAACACTCTGCTTTGCATACTTCGCGGACCTCGTACCTGAAGTCACTCAGCTCGAGGAGAAAGTCAGCATCTTTCAAAGCTGTGTCGCTAACGGGACACTCAGTGTGAGCACATGCCTGTAGGTTAAGGCCGGACTTGCCCTGCAGAAACGGAGGCGTGCAGCACTTTCCATGAGGCCGTAGCCTCTGCTCTGCATATCTTTTATGGCAGTAGAGTTTTCCGGACACTTAGGAAAATCGCGTGGGCTCCCTGTTCCCGGCTGGAACACAGACTAACCCGAGGACCGCTAGGTCTACTAAGCAACATCCAGCCCCGTAGCCCTTTGGAACCAACTCTCTCTACGCCGAGGGTAGGGAAACGCACAGCAGTCTCCACCGAAGCAGCTTAATTTCACCATCACACCCACACGTTCAGGAACAGAATTTTGGCAGGTCTCAGAGGCCTTGAGGTCTTACGCCTTGCCCTAGTCTGACCTGCACTGAGAGCACCCTCGGCCTCGCATTTCATCTAGGACCTCCTGCGTGAAGTCACGGTGCCTACAGAAGAAAGTCCCCTATCGTTCTTACTGCAATTTCAGTCCGGTTCTTGCGGTGGCAATGCAGGCTTCTGAATAGCAACAGGCCCCAGAGGAGTAGCTAGGGCGTTCCTTGGTTGAGGCAGTCCACTTGATGCACAACTCCCTGCTTCGAGAAGCTGATTCAGGCAAGCAAACACACGGGGCCATGTGTGTCTTTTGACATGTTAGAAACAACAGCAATGTATGCTGCGTTTGCGCATGAAATCGGGGGCATGATTTAAACATCCTCGCTTTCCAATTTGGAAGGCTGCATTCACGGTGCCTTGAAGCTACCTGAAATCCCTGCAGTTGACAGGCCTGGGAACCCTGTAGGAATGCTTCTGGGAAGAAACTGAGTTTGGTCGGTCTAAACCAGGTGCTTCCATGGCCGTCGTGGTGGTGAGCCTGACAAGCTCTAGAAGTTAAGAGAAACTCAACGTGAGAACTTGCCTCCAGGTTAGGCCCTGAGTAGCCGGGCAGAAAGGGAGGCATGCAGCTGTTTCCACGAGTTCTTAGTAGCTCTTGGCCTTTACTTTCAGGGAATTACTCTTCTGAGGTCTCGTAGGCCCCTCTGGTTTGCATCCATTTTCCTCCATTGTCAGTGAGTATCTCCAGACCCCGGTGGACCAGCTGAGCAACATCGAGGCCCAGTGGTCTTCCCCTCCGATGCCCTGCGTGCGTGCCGAGTGATGGGAAACACACTGCGCGTTCCTTGAGGAGAGCTCTATTTCCAGAGCCCTCAAACAGTTTCAGGACACGATTTCTGGTGTGTCCGAAGCGCCCAGGAAATACCGGTTGCCGCCCCTGTGTGAGCTGCAAGAGAAACACTCTGCTTTGCATATTTCGCGGACCTCGTACCTGAAGTCACTCAGCTCGAGGAGAAAGTCAGCATCTTTCTAAGCTGTGTCGCTAACGGGACACTCAGTGTGAGCACATGCCTGTAGGTTAAGGCCGGATTTGCCCTGCAGAAACGGAGGTGTGCAGCAGTTTCCATGAGGCTGTAGCCTCTGCTCTGCATATCTTTGATGAAAGTAGACTTTTCCGGACACTTAGGAAAATCGCGTGGGCTCCCTGGTCCCGGCTGGAACACAGACTAACCCCAGGACCCCTAGGTCTACTAAGCAACATCCAGCCCCGTAGCCCTTTGGAACCAACTCTCTCTACGCCAGGGTAGAGCAACGCACAGCAGTCTCCACCGAAGCAGCTTAATTTCCCCATCACACCCACACCTTCATGAACAGAATTTTGGCACGACTCACAGGCCTTGAGGTCTTACGCCTTGCCCTAGTCTGACCTGCACTGAGAGCACCCTCGGCCTCGCATTTCATCTAGGACCTCCTGCCTGAAGTCACCGTGCCTCCAGAAGAAAGTCCCCTTGCGTTCTTACTGCAATTTCAGTCCGGTCCTTGCGGTGGCAATGCAGGCTTCTGAATAGCCACAGGCCCCAGAGGAGTAGCTAGGGCGTTCCTTGGTTGAGGCAGTCCACTTGATGCACAACCCCCTGCTTCGAGAAGCTGATTCAGGCAAGCAAACACAAGGGGCCATGTGTCTCTTTTGACATGTTAGAAACAACGTCAATGTATGCTGTGTTTGCGCCTGAAATCGGGGGCCTGATTTAAACATCCTTGCTTTCCAATTTGGAAGGCTGCATTCACGGTGCCTTGAAGCTACCTGAAATCCCTGCTGTTGACAGGCCTGGGCACCCTGTAGGAATGCTTCTGGGAAGAAACTGAGTTTGGTCGGTCTAAACCAGGTGCTTCCATGGCCGCCGTGGTGGTCAGCCTGACAAGCTCTAGAAGTCAAGAGAAACTCAACGTGAGAACTTGCCTCCAGGTTAGGCCCTGAGTAGCCGGGCAGAAAGGGAGGCATGCAGCAGTTTCCACGAGTTCTTAGTAGCTCTTCGCCTTTACTTTCAGCGAAGTACCCTTCTGAGGACTCGTAGGCCCCTCTGGTTTGCATCCATTTTCCTCCATTGTCAGTGAGCATCTCCAGACCCCGGTGGACCAGCTGAGCAACATCGAGGCCCAGTGGTCTTCCCCTCTGGTGCCCTAGGTGCGTGCCGAGTGATGGGCAACACACTGCGCGTTCCTTGAGGAGAGCTCTATTTCCAGAGCCCTCGAACAGCTTCAGGACACGATTTCTGGTGTGTCCGAAGCGCCCAGGAAATACCGGTTGCCGCCCTTCTGTGAGCTGCCAAGAGAAAACACTCTGCTTTGCATACTTCGCGGACCGCGTACCTGAAGTCACTCAGCTCGAGGAGAAAGTCAGCATCTTTCAAAGCTGTGTCGCTAACGGGACACTCAGTGTGAGCACATGCCTGTAGGTTAAGGCCGGAATTGCCCTGCAGAAACGGAGGTGTGCAGTACTTTCCATGAGGCTGTAGCCTCTGCTCTGCATATCTTTGATGGCAGTAGAGTTTTCCGGACACCTAGGAAAATCGCGTGGGCTCCCTGTTCCCGGCTGGAACACAGACTAACACCAGGACCCCATAGGTCTCCGAAGCAACATCCAGCCCCGTAGCCCTTTGGAGCCACTCTCTCTACGCCGAGGGTAGGGAAACGCACAGCAGTCTCCACCGAAGCAGCTTAATTTCCCCATCACACGCACACGTTCACGAACAGAATTTTGGCTCGTCTCACAGGCCTTGAGGTCTTACGCCTTGCCCTAGTCTGACCTGCACTGAGAGCACCCTCGGCCTCGCATTCCATCAAGGACCTCCTGCCTGAAGTCACCGTGCCTCCAGAAGAAAGTCCCCTTGCGTTCTTACTTTAATTTCAGTCCGCTTCTTGCGGTGGCAATGCAGGCTTCTGAATAGCCACAGGCCCCAGAGGAGTAGCTAGGGCGTTCCTTGGTTGAGGTAGTCCACTTGATGCAGAACCCTCTGCTTCGAGAAGCTGATTCAGGCAAGCAATCACAATGGGCCCTCTGTCTGTTTTGACTTGTTAGAAACAACAGCAATGTATGCTGTGTTTGCGCCTGAAATCGGGGGCCTGATTTAAACATCCTCGCTTTCCAATTTGGAAGGCTGCATTCACGGTGCCTTGAAGCTACCTGAAATCCCTGCTGTTGACAGGCCTGGGAACCCTGTAGGAATGCTTCTGGGAAGAAACTGAGTTTGGTCGGTCTAAACCAGGTGCTTCCATGGCCGCCGTGGTGGTCAGCCTGACAAGCTCTAGAAGTCAAGAGAAACTCAACGTGAGAACTTGCCTCCAGGTTAGGCCCTGAGAAGCCGGGCAGAAAGGGAGGCATGCAGCTGTTTCCACGAGTTCTTAGTAGCTCTTCGCCTTTACTTTCAGGGAAGTACCCTTCTGAGGACTCGTAGGCCCCTCTGGTTTGAATCCATTTTCCTCCATTGTCAGTGAGCATCTCCAGACCCCGGTGGACCAGCTGAGCAACATCGACGCCCAGTGGTCTTCCCCTCCGATGCCCTGCGTGCGTGCCGAGTGATGGGCAACACACTGCGCGTTCCTTGAGGAGAGCTCTATTTCCAGAGCCCTCGAACAGCTTCAGGACACGATTTCTGGTGTGTCCGAAGCACCCAGGAAATACCGGTTGCTGCCCTTGTGTGAGCTGCCAAGAGAAAACACTCTGCTTTGCATACTTCGCGGACCTCGTACCTGAAGTCACTCAGCTCGAGGAGAAAGTCAGCATCTTTCAAAGCTGTGTCGCTAACGGGACACTCAGTGTGAGCACATGCCTGTAGGTTAAGGCCGGACTTGCCCTGCAGAAACGGAGGTGTGCAGCACTTTCCATGAGGCCGTAGCCTCTGCTCTGCATATCTTTTATGGCAGTAGAATTTTCCGGACACCTAGGAAAATCGCGTGGGCTCCCTGGTCCCGGCTGGGACACAGATTAACCCCAGGACCCCCTAGGTCTACTAAGCAACATCCAGCCCCGTAGCCCTTTGGAACCAACTCTCTCTACGCCGAGGGTAGGGAAACGCACAGCAGTCTCCACCGAAGCAGCTTAATTTCCCCATCACACCCACACGTTCACGAACAGAATTTTGGCACGTCTCACAGGCCTTGAGGTCTTACGCCTTGCCCTAGTCTGACCTGCACTGAGAGCACCCTCGGCCTCGCATTCCATCAAGGACCTCCTGACTGAAGTCACCGTGCCTCCAGAAGAAAGTCCCCTTGCGTTCTTACTTTAATTTCAGTCCGCTTCTTGCGGTGGCAATGCAGGCTTCTGAATAGCCACAGGCCCCAGAGGAGTAGCTAGGGCGTTCCTTGGTTGAGATAGTCCACTTGATGCAGAACCCTCTGCTTCGAGAAGCTGATTCAGGCAAGCAATCACAATGGGCCCTCTGTCTGTTTTGACTTGTTAGAAACAACAGCAATGTATGCTGTGTTGCGCCTGAAATCGGGGGCCTGATTTAAACATCCTCGCTTTCCAATTTGGAAGGCTGCATTCACGGTGCCTTGAAGCTACCTGAAATCCCTGCTGTTCACAGGCCTGGGAACCCTGTAGGAATGCTTCTGGGAAGAAACTGAGTTTGCTCGGTCTAAACCAGGTGCTTCCATGGCCGCCGTGGTGGTCAGCCTGACAAGCTCTAGAAGTCAAGTGAAACTCAACGTGAGAACTTGCCTCCAGGTTAGGCCCTGAGTAGCCGGGCAGAAAGGGAGGCATGCAGATGTTTCCACGAGTTCTTAGTAGCTCTTCGCCTTTACGTTCAGGGAAGTACCCTTCTGAGCACTCTTAGGCCCCTCTCGTTTGCATCCATTTTCCTCCATTGTCAGTGAGTATCTCCAGACCCCGGTGGGCCAGCTGAGCAACATCGAGGCCCAGTGGTCTTCCCCTCCAATGCCCTCCGTGCGTGCCGAGTGATGGGCAACACACTGCGCGTTCCTTGAGGAGAGCTCTATTTCCAGAGCCCTCAAACAGCTTCAGGACACGATTTCTGGTGTGTCCGAAGCGCCCAGGAAACACCGGTTGCCGCGTTTGTGTGAGCTGCCAAGAGAAAACACTCTGCTTTGCATACTTCGCGGACCTCGTACCTGAAGTCACTCAGCTCGAGGAGAAAGTCAGCATCTTTCAAAGCTGTGTCGCTAACGGGACACTCAGTGTGAGCACATGCCTGTAGGTTAAGGCCGGACTTGCCCTGCAGAAACGGAGGCGTGCAGCACTTTCCATGAGGCCGTAGCCTCTGCTCTGCATATCTTTTATGGCAGTAGAGTTTTCCGGACACTTAGGAAAATCGCGTGGGCTCCCTGTTCCCGGCTGGAACACAGACTAACCCGAGGACCGCTAGGTCTACTAAGCAACATCCAGCCCCGTAGCCCTTTGGAACCAACTCTCTCTACGCCGAGGGTAGGGAAACGCACAGCAGTCTCCACCGAAGCAGCTTAATTTCACCATCACACCCACACGTTCAGGAACAGAATTTTAGCAGGTCTCAGAGGCCTTGAGGTCTTACGCCTTGCCCTAGTCTGACCTGCACTGAGAGCACCCTCGGCCTCGCATTTCATCTAGGACCTCCTGCGTGAAGGCACGGTGCCTCCAGAAGAAAGTCCCCTTGCGTTCTTACTGCAATTTCAGTCCGGTTATTGCGGTGGCAATGCAGGCTTCTGAATAGCAACAGGCCCCAGAGGAGTAGCTAGGGCGTTCCTTGGTTGAGGCAGTCCACTTGATGCACAACCCCCTGCTTCGAGAAGCTGATTCAGGCAAGCAAACACACGGGGCCATGTGTGTCTTTTGACATGTTAGAAACAACAGCAATGTATGCTGCGTTTGCGCATGAAATCGGGGGCATGATTTAAACATCCTCGCTTTCCAATTTGGAAGGCTGCATTCACGGTGCCTTGAAGCTACCTGAAATCCCTGCAGTTGACAGGCCTGGGAACCCTGTAGGAATGCTTCTGGGAAGAAACTGAGTTTGGTCGGTCTAAACCAGGTGCTTCCATGGCCGTCGTGGTGGTGAGCCTGACAAGCTCTAGAAGTTAAGAGAAACTCAACGTGAGAACTTGCCTCCAGGTTAGGCCCTGAGTAGCCGGGCAGAAAGGGAGGCATGCAGCTGTTTCCACGAGTTCTTAGTAGCTCTTCGCCTTTACTTTCAGGGAATTACTCTTCTGAGGTCTCGTAGGCCCCTCTGGTTTGCATCCATTTTCCTCCATTGTCAGTGAGTATCTCCAGACCCCGGTGGACCAGCTGAGCAACATCGAGGCCCAGTGGTCTTCCCCTCCGATGCCCTGCGTGCGTGCCGAGTGATGGGCAACACACTGCGCGTTCCTTGAGGAGAGCTCTATTTCCAGAGCCCTCAAACAGCTTCAGGACACGATTTCTGGTGTGTCCGAAGCGCCCAGGAAATACCGGTTGCCGCCCTTGTGTGAGCTGCCAAGAGAAAACACTCTGCTTTGCATACTTCGCGGACCTCGTACCTGAAGTCACTCAGCTCGAGGAGAAAGTCAGCATCTTTCAAAGCTGTGTCGCTAACGGGACACTCAGTGTGAGCACATGCCTGTAGGTTAAGGCCGGACTTGCCCTGCAGAAACGGAGGCGTGCAGCACTTTCCATGAGGCCGTAGCCTCTGCTCTGCATTTATTTTATAGCAGTAGAGTTTTCCGGACACCTAGGAAAATCGCGTGGGCTCCCTGTTCCCGGCTGGAACACAGACTAACCCCAGGACCCCTTAGGTCTCCTAAGCAACATCCAGCCCCGTAGCCCTTTGGAGCCACTCTCTCTACGCCGAGGGTAGGATAACGCACAGCAGTCTCCACCGAAGCAGCTTAATTTCCCCATCACACCCACACGTTCACGAACAGAATTTTGGCACGTCTCACAGGCCTTGAGGTCTTACGCCTTGCCCTAGTCTGACCTGCACTGAGAGCACCCTCGGCCTCGCATTCCATCTAGGACCTCCTGCCTGAAGTCACCGTGCCTCCAGATGAAAATCCCCTTGCGTTCTTACTGCAATTTCAGTCCGCTTCTTGCGGTGGCAATGCAGGCTTCTGAATAGCCACAGGCCCCAGAGGAGTAGCTAGGGCGTTCCTTGGTTGAGGCAGTCCACTTGATGCACAAACCCCTGCTTCGAGAAGCTGATTCAGGCAAGCAAACACAAGGGGCCATGTGTCTCTTTTGACTTGTTAGAAACAACAGCAATGTATGCTGCGTTTGCGCATGAAATCGGGGGCCTGATTTAAACATCCTCGCTTTCCAATTTGGAAGGCTGCATTCACGGTGCGTTGAAGCTACCTGAAATCCCTGCTGTTGACAGGCCTGGGAACCCTGTAGGAATGCTTCTGGGAAGAAACTGAGTTTGCTCGGTCTAAACCAGGTGTTTCCATGGCCGCCGTGGTGGTCAGCCTGACAAGCTCTAGAAGTCAAGAGAAACTCAACGTGTGAACTTGCCTCCAGGTTAGGCCCTGAGTAGCCGGGCAGAAAGCGAGGCATGTAGCTGTTTCCACGAGTCCTTAGTAGCTCTTCGCCTTTACTTTCCGGGAAGTACCCTTCTGAGGACCCGTAGGCCCCTCTGGTTTGCATCCATTTTCCTCCATTGTCAGTGAGTATCTCCAGACCCCGGTGGACCAGCTGAGCAACATCGAGGCCCAGTGGTCTTCCCCTCCGATGCCCTCCGTGCGTGCTGAGTGATGGGCAACACACTGCGCGTTCCTTGAGGAGAGCTCTATTTCCAGAGCCCTCAAACAGCTTCAGGACACGATTTCTGGTGTGTCCGAAGCACCCAGGAAATACCGGTTGCCGCCCTTGTGTGAGCTGCCAAGAGAAAACACTCTGCTTTGCATACTTCGCGGACCTCGTACCTGAAGTCACTCAGCTCGAGGAGAAAGTCAGCATCTTTCAAAGCTGTGTCGCTAACGGGACACTCAGTGTGAGCACATGCCTGTAGGTTAAGGCCGGACTTGCCCTGCAGAAACGGAGGCGTGCAGCACTTTCCATGAGGCCGTAGCCTCTGCTCTGCATATCTTTTATGGCAGTAGAGTTTTCCGGACACGTAGGAAAATCGCGTGGGCTCCCTGTTCCCGGCTGGAACACAGACTAACCCCAGGACCCCTTAGGTCTCCTAAGCAACATCCAGCCCCGTAGCCCTTTGGAGCCACTCTCTGTACGCCGAGGGTAGGGAAACGCACAGCAGTCTCCACCGAAGCAGCTTAATTTCCCCATCACACCCACACGTTCACGAACAGAATTTTGGCACGTCTCACAGGCCTTGAGGTCTTACGCCTTGCCCTAGTCTGACCTGCGCTGAGAGCACCCTCGGCCTCGCATTCCATCTAGGACCTCCTGCCTGAAGTCACCGTGCCTCCAGAAGAAAGTCCCCTTGCGTTCTTACTGCAATTTCAGTCCGCTTCTTGCGGTGGCAATGCAGGCTTCTGAATAGCAACAGGCCCCAGAGGAGTAGCTAGGGCGTTCCTTGGTTGAGGCAGTCCACTTGATGCACAAAACCCTGCTTCGAGAAGCTGATTCAGGCAAGCAAACACAAGGGGCCATGTGTCTCTTTTGACTTGTTAGAAACAACAGCAATGTATGCTGCGTTTGCGCATGAAATCGGGGGCCTGATTTAAACATCCTCGCTTTCCCATTTGGAAGGCTGCATTCACGGTGCGTTGAAGCTACCTGAAATCCGTGCAGTTGACAGGCCTGGGAACCCTGTAGGAATGCTTCTGGGAAGAAACTGAGTTTGCTCGGTCTAAACCAGGTGCTTCCATGGCCGCCGTGGTGGTTAGCCTGACAAGCTCTAGAAGTCAAGAGAAATTCAACGTGAGAACTTGCCTCCAGGTTAGGCCCTGAGTAGCCGGGCAGAAAGGGAGGCATGCAGCTGTTTCCACGAGTTCTTAGTAGCTCTTCGCCTTTACTTTCAGGGAAGTACCCTTCTGAGGACTCGTAGGCCCCTCTGGTTTGCATCCATTTTCCTCCATTGTCAGTGAGTATCTCCAGACCCCAGTGGCCCAGATGAGCAACATCGAGGCCCAGTGGTCTTCCCCTCCGATGCCCTCCGTGCGTGCCGAGTGATGGGCAACACACTGCGCGTTCCTTGAGGAGAGCTCTATTTCCAGAGCCCTCAAACAGCTTCAGGACACGATTTCTGGTGTGTCCGAAGCGCCCAGGAAATACCGGTTGCCGCCCTTGTGTGAGCTGCCAAGAGAAAACACTCTTCTTTGCATACTTCGCGGACCTCGTACCTGAAGTCACGCAGCTCGAGGAGAAAGTCAGCATCTTTCAAAGCTGTGTCGCTAACGGGACACTCAGTGTGAGCACATGCCTGTAGGTTAAGGCCGGACTTGCCCTGCAGAAACGGAGGCGTGCAGCACTTTCCATGAGGCCGTAGCCTCTGCTCTGCATATCTTTTATGGCAGTAGAGTTTTCCAGACACCTAGGAAAATCGCGTGGGTTCCCTGTTCCCGGCTGGAACACAGACTAACCCCAGGACCCCTTAGGTCTCCTAAGCAACATCCAGCCCCATAGCCCTTTGGAGCCACTCTCTCTACGCCGAGGGTAGGGAAACGCACAGCAGTCTCCACCGAAGCAGCTTAATTTCCCCATCACACCCACACGTTCACGAACAGAATTTTGGCACGTCTCACAGGCCTTGAGGTCTTACGCCTTGCCCTAGTCTGACCTGCACTGAGAGCACCCTCGGCCTCGCATTCCATCTAGGACCTCCTGCCTGAAGTCACCGTGCCTCCAGAAGAAAGTCCCCTTGTGTTCTTACTGCAATTTCAGTCCGCTTCTTGCGGTGGCAATGCAGGCTTCTGAATAGCAACAGGCCCCAGAGGAGTAGCTACGGCGTTCCTTGGTTGAGGCAGTCCACTTGATGCACAACCCCCTGCTTCGAGAAGGTGATTCAGGAAGCAAACACAAGGGGCCATGTGTCTCTTTTGACTTGTTAGAAACAACAGCAATGTATGCTGCGTTTGCGCATGAAATCGGGGGCCTGATTTAAACATCCTCGCTTTCCAATTTGGAAGGCTGCATTCAAGGTGCCTTGAAGCTACCTGAAATCCCCGCTGCTGACAGGCCTGGGAACCCTGTAGGAATGCTTCTGGGAAGAAACTGAGTTTGCTCGGTCTAAACCAGGTGCTTCCATGGCCGCCGTGGTGGTCAGCCTGACAAGCTCTAGAAGTCAAGAGAAACTCAACGTGAGAACTTGCCTCCAGGTTAGGCCCTGAGTAGCCGGGCAGAAAGGGAGGCATGCAGCTGTTTCCACGAATTCTTAGTAGCTCTGCGCCTTTACTTTCAGCGAAGTACCCTTCTGAGGACTCGTAGGCCCCTCTGGTTTGCATCCATTTTCCTCCATTGTCAGTGAGTATCTCCTGACCCCGGTGGACCAGCTGAGCAACATCGAGGCCCAGTGGTCTTCCCCTCCGATGCCCTGCGTTCGTGCCGAGTGATGGGCAACACACTGCGCGTTCCTTGAGGAGAGCTCTATTTCCAGAGCCCACAAACATCTTCAGGACACGATTTCTGGTGTGTCCGAAGAGCCCAGGAAATATCGGTTGCCGCCCTTGTGTGAGCTGCCAAGAGAAAACACTCTGCTTTGCATACTTCGCGGACCTCGTACCTGAAGTCACTCAGCTCGAGGAGAAAGTCAGCATCTTTCAAAGCTGTGTCGCTAACGGGACACTCAGTGTGAGCACATGCCTGTAGGTTAAGGCCGGACTTGCCCTGCAGAAACGGAGGCGTGCAGCACTTTCCATGAGGCCGTAGCCTCTGCTCTGCATATCTTTGATGGCAGTAGAGTTTTCCGGACACCTAGGAAAATCGCGTGGGCTCCCTGTTCCCGGCTGGAACACAGACTAACCCCAGGACCCCTTAGGTCTCCTAAGCAACATCCAGCCCCGTAGCCCTTTGGAGCCACTCTCTCTACGCCGAGGGTAGGGAAACGCACAGCAGTCTCCACCGAAGCAGCTTAATTTCCCCATCACACCCACACGTTCACGAACAGAATTTTGGCACGTCTCACAGGCCTTGAGGTCTTACGCCTTGCCCTAGTCTGACCTGCACTGAGAGCACCCTCGGCCTCGCATTCCATCTAGGACCTCCTGCCTGAAGTCACCGTGCCTCCAGAAGAAAGTCCCCTTGCGTTCTTACTGCAATTTCAGTCCGGTTCATGCGGTGGCAATGCAGGCTTCTGAATAGGCACAGGCCCCAGAGGAGTAGCTAGGGCGTTCCTTGGTTGAGGCAGTCCACTTGGTGCACAAACCCCTGCTTCGAGAAGCTGATTCAGGCAAGCAAACACAAGGGGCCATGTGTCTCTTTTGACTTGTTAGAAACAACAGCAATGTATGCTGCGTTTGCGCATGAAATCGGGGGCCTGATTTAAACATCCTCGCTTTCCAATTTGGAAGGCTGCATTCACGGTGCGTTGAAGCTACCTGAAATCCCTGCTGTTGACAGGCCTGGGAACCCTGTAGGAATGCTTCTGGGAAGAAACTGAGTTTGCTCGGTCTAAACCAGGTGCTTCCATGGCCGCCGTGGTGGTCAGCCTGACAAGCTCTAGAAGTCAAGAGAAACTCAACGTGAGAACTTGCCTCCAGCTTAGGCCCTGAGTAGCCGGGCAGAAAGGGAGGCATGCAGGTGTTTCCACGAGTTCTTAGTAGCTCTTCGCCTTTACTTTCACGGAAGTACCCTTCTGAGGACTCGTAGGCCCCGCTGGTTTGCATCCATTTTCCTCCATTGTCAGTGAGTATCTCCAGACCCCGGTGGACCAGCTGAGCAACATCGAGGCCCAGTGGTCTTCCCCTCCGATGCCCTCCGTGCGTGCCAAGTGATGGGCAACACACTGCGCGTTCCTTGAGGAGAGCTCTATTTCCAGAGCCCTCAAACAGCTTCAGGACACGATTTCTGGTGTGTCCGAAGCGCCCAGGAAATACCGGTTGCCGCCCTTGTGTGAGCTGCCAAGAGAAAACACTCTGCTTTGCATACTTCGCGGACCTCGTACCTGAAGTCACTCAGCTCGAGGAGAAAGTCAGCATCTTTCAAAGCTGTGTCGCTAACGGGACACTCAGTGTGAGCACATGCCTGTAGGTTAAGGCCGGACTTGCCCTGCAGAAACAGAGGCGTGCAGCACTTTCCATGAGGCCGTAGCCTCTGCTCTGCATATCTTTTATGGCAGTAGAGTTTTCCGGACACCTAGGAAAATCGCGTGGGCTCCCTGTTCCCGGCTGGAACACAGACTAACCCCAGGACCCCTTAGGTTTCCTAAGCAACATCCAGCCCCGTAGCCCTTTGGAGCCACTCTCTCTAAACCGAGGGTAGGGAAACGCACAGCAGTCTCCACCGAAGCAGCTTAATTTCCCCATCACACCCACACGTTCACGAACAGAATTTTGGCACGTCTCACAGGCCTTGAGGTCTTACTCCTTGCCCTAGTCTGAGCTGCACTGAGAGGACCCTCGACCTCGCATTCCATTTAGGACCTCCTGCCTGAAGTCACCGTGCCTCCAGAAGAAAGTCCCCTTGTGTTCTTACTGCAATTTCAGTCCGCTTCTTGCGGTGGCAATGCAGGCTTCTGAATAGCAACAGGCCCCAGAGGAGTAGCTAGGGCGTTCCTTGGTTGAGGCAGTCCACTTGATGCACAACCCCCTGCTTCGAGAAGCTGATTCAGGCAAGCAAACACAAGGGGCCATGTGTCTCTTTTGACTTGTTAGAAACAACAGCAATGTATGCTGCGTTTGCGCATGAAATCGGGGGCCTGATTGAAACATCCTCGCTTTCCAATTTGGAAGGGTGCATTCACGGTGCCTTGAAGCTACCTGAAATCCCTGCTGTTGACAGGCCTGGGAACCCTGTAGGAATGCTTCTGGGAAGAAACTGAGTTTGCTCGGTCTAAACCAGGTGCTTCCATGGCCGCCGTGGTGGTCAGCCTGACAAGCTCTAGAAGTCAAGAGAAACTCAACGTGAGAACTTGCCTCCAGGTTAGGCCCTGAGTAGCCGGGCAGAAAGGGAGGCATGCAGCTGTTTCCACGAGTTCTTAGTAGCTCTTCGCCTTTACTTTCAGGGAAGTACCCTTCTGAGGACTCGTAGGCCCCTCTGGTTTGCATCCATTTTCCTCCATTGTCAGTGAGTATCTCCAGACCCCGGTGGACTAGCTGAGCAACATCGAGGCCCAGTGGTCTTCCCCTCCGATGCCCTGCGTGCGTGCCGAGTGATGGGCAACACACTGCGCGTTCCTTGAGGAGAGCTCTATTTCCAGAGCCCTCAAACAGCTTCAGGATACGATTTCTGGTGTGTCCGAAGCGCCCAGGAAATACCGGTTGCCGCCCTTGTGTGAGCTGCCAAGAGAAAACACTGTGCTTTGCATACTTCGCGGACCTCGTACCTGAAGTCACTCAGCTCGAGGAGAAAGTCAGCATCTTTCAAAGCTGTGTCGCTAACGGGACACTCAGTGTGAGCACATGCCTGTAGGTTAAGGCCGGACTTGCCCTGCAGAAACGGAGGCGTGCAGCACTTTCCATGAGGCCGTAGCCTCTGCTCTGCATATCTTTGATGGCAGTAGAGTTTTCCGGACACCTAGGAAAATCGCGTGGGCTCCCTGTTCCCGGCTGGAACACAGACTAACCCCAGGACCCCTTAGGTCTCCTAAGCAACATCCAGCCCCGTAGCCCTTTGGAGCCACTCTCTCTACGCCGAGGGTAGGGAAACGCACAGCAGTCTCCACCGAAGCAGCTTAATTTCCCCATCATACCCACACGTTCATGAACAGAATTTTGGCACGTCTCACAGGCCTTGAGGTCTTACGCCTTGCCCTAGTCTGACCTGCACTGAGAGCACCCTCGCCCTCGTATTCCATCTAGGACCTCCTGCCTGAAGTCACCGTGGCTCCAGAAGAAAGTCCCCTTGCGTTCTTACTGCAATTTCAGTCCCCTTCTTGCGGTGGCAATGCAGGCTTCTGAATAGCAACAGGCCCCAGAGGAGTAGCTAGGGCGTTCCTTGGTTGAGGCAGTCCACTTGATGCACAACCCCCTGCTTCGAGAAGCTGATTCAGGCAAGCAAACACAAGGGGCCATGTGTCTCTTTTGACTTGTTAGAAACAACAGCAATGTATGATGCGTTTGCGCATGAAATTGGGGGCCTCTTTTAAACATCCTCGCTTTCCAATTTGGAAGGCTGCATTCACGGTGCCTTGAAGCTACCTGAAATCCCTGCTGTTGACAGGCCTGGGAACCCTGTAGGAATGCTTCTGGGAAGAAACTGAGTTTGGTCGGTCTAAACCAGGTGCTTCCATGGCCGCCGTGGTGGTCAGCCTGACAAGCTCTAGAAGTCAAGAGAAACTGAACGTGGGAACTTGCCTCCAGGTTAGGCCCTGAGTAGCCGGGCAGAAAGGGAGGCATGCAGCTGTTTCCACGAGTTCTTAGTAGCTCTTCGCCTTTACTTTCACGGAAGTACCCTTCTGAGGACTCGTAGGCCCCGCTGGTTTGCATCCATTTTCCTCCATTGTCAGTGAGTATCTCCAGACCCCGGTGGACCAGCTGAGCAACATCGAGGCCCAGTGGTCTTCCCCTCCGATGCCCTCCGTGCGTGCCGAGTGATGGGCAACACACTGCGCGTTCCTTGAGGAGAGCTCTATTTCCAGAGCCCTCAAACAGCTTCAGGACACGATTTCTGGTGTGTCCGAAGCGCCCAGGAAATACCGGTTGCAGCGTTTGTGTGAGATGCCAAGAGAAAACACTCTGATTTGCATACTTCGCGGACCTCGTACCTGAAGTCACTCAGCTCGAGGAGAAAGTCAGCATCTTTCAAAGCTGTGTCGCTAACGGGACACTCAGTGTGAGCACATGCCTGTAGGTTAAGGCCAGACTTGCCCTGCAGAAACGGAGGCGTGCAGCAGTTTCCAAGAGGCCGTAGCCTCTGCTCTGCATATGTTTTATGGCAGTAGAGTTTTCCAGACACATAGCAAAATCGCGTGGGCTCCCTGTTCCCGGCTGGAACACAGACTAATCCCAGGACCCCTTAGGTCTCCTAAGCAACATCCAGCCCCGTAGCCCTTTGGAGCCACTCTCTCTACACTGAGGGTAGGGAAACGCACAGCAGTCTCCACCGAAGCAGCTTAATTTCCCCATCACACCCACACGTTCACGAACAGAATTTTGGCACGTCTCACAGGCCTTGAGGTCTTACGCCTTGCCCTAGTCTGACCTGCACTGAGAGCACCCTCGGCCTCGCATGCCATCTAGGACCTCCTGCCTGAAGTCACCGTGCCTCCAGAAGAAAGTCCCCTTGTGTTCTTACTGCAATTTCAGTCCGCTTCTTGCGGTGGCAATGCAGGCTTCTGTATAGCCACAGGCCCCAGAGGAGTAGCTAGGGCGTTCCTTGGTTGAGGCAGTCCACTTGATGCACAAACCCCTGCTTCGAGAAGCTGATTCAGGCAAGCAAACACAAGGGGCCATGTGTCTCTTTCGACTTGTTAGAAACAACAGCAATGTATGCTGCGTTTGCGCATGAAATCGGGGGCCTGATTTAAACATCCTCGCTTTCCAATTTGGAAGGCTGCATTCACGGTGCGTTGAAGCTAAATGAAATCCCTGCTGTTGACAGGCCTGGGAACCCTGTAGGAATGCTTCTGGGAAGAAACTGAGTTTGCTCGGTCTAAACCAGGTGCTTCCATGGCCGCCGTGGTGGTCAGCCTGACAAGCTCTAGAAGTCAAGAGAAATTCAACGTGAGAACTTGCCTCCAGGTTAGGCCCTGAGTAGCCGGGCAGAAAGGGAGGCATGCAGCTGTTTCCACGAGTTCTTAGTAGCTCTTCGCCTTTACTTTCACGGAAGTACCCTTCTGAGGACTCGTAGGCCCCTCTGGTTTGCATCCATTTTCCTCCATTGTCAGTGAGTATCTCCAGACCCCGGTGGACCAGCTGAGCAACATCGAGGCCCAGTGGTCCTCCCCTCCGATGCCCTGCGTGCGTGCCGAGTGATGGGCAACACACTGCGCGTTCCTTGAGGAGAGCTCTATTTCCAGAGCCCTCAAACAGCTTCAGGACACGATTTCTGGTGTGTCCGAAGCGCCCAGGAAATACCGGTTGCCGCCCTTGTGTGAGCTGCCAAGAGAAAACACTCTGCTTTGCATACTTCGCGGACCTTGTACCTGAAGTCACTCAGCTCGAGGAGAAAGTCAGCATCTTTCAAAGCTGTGTCGCTAACGGGACACTCAGTGTGAGCACATGCCTGTAGGTTAAGGCCGGACTTGCCCTGCAGAAACGGAGGCGTGCAGCACTTTCCATGAGGCCGTAGCCTCTGCACTGCATATCTTTGATGGCAGTAGAGTTTTCCGGACACCTAGGAAAATCGCGTGGGCTCCCTGGTCCCGGCTGGAACACAGACTAACCCCAGGACCCCTTAGGTCTCCTAAGCAACATCCAGCCCCGTAGCCCTTTGGAGCCACTCTATCTACGCCGAGGGTAGGGAAACGCACAGCAGTCTCCACCGAAGCAGCTTAATTTCCCCATCACACCCACACGTTCATGAACAGAATTTTGGCACGTCTCACAGGCCTTGAGGTCTTACGCCTTGCCCTAGTCTGACCTGCACTGAGAGCACCCTCGCCCTCGCATTCCATCTAGGACCTCCTGCCTGAAGTCACCGTGCCTCCAGAAGAAAGTCCCCTTGCGTTCTTACTGCAATTTCAGTCTGCTTCTTGCGGTGGCAATGCAGGCTTCTGAATAGCAACAGGCCCCAGAGGAGTAGCTAGGGCGTTCCTTGGTTGAGGCAGTCCACTTGATGCACAAACCCCTGCTTCGAGAAGCTGATTCAGGCAAGCAAACACAAGGGGCCATGTGTCTCTTTCGACTTGTTAGAAACAACAGCAATGTATGCTGCGTTTGCGCATGAAATCGGGGGCCTGATTTAAACATCCTCGCTTTCCAATTTGGAAGGCTGCATTCACGGTGCGTTGAAGCTAGCTGAAATCCCTGCTGTTGACAGGCCTGGGAACCCTGTAGGAATGCTTCTGGGAAGAAACTGAGTTTGCTCGGTCTAAACCAGGTGCTTCCATGGCCGCCGTGGTGGTCAGCCTGACAAGCTCTAGAAGTCAAGAGAAACTCAACGTGGGAACTTGCCTCCAGGTTAGGCCCTGAGTAGCCAGGCAGAAAGGGAGGCATGCAGCTGTTTCCACGAGTTCTTAGTATCTCTTTGCCTTTACTTTCAGGGAAGTACCCTTCTGAGGACTCGTAGGCCCCTCTGGTTTGCATCCATTTTCCTCCATTCTCAGTGAGTATCTCCAGACCCCGGTGGACCAGCTGAGCAACATCGAGGCCCAGTGGTCTTCCCCTCGGACGCCCTCCGTGCGTGCCCAGTGATTGGCAACACACTGCGCGTTCCTTGAGGAGAGCTCTATTTCCAGAGCCCTCAAACAGCTTCAGGACACGATTTCTTGTGTGTCCGAAGCGCCCAGGAAATACCGGTTGCCGCGTTTGTGTGAGATGCCAAGAGAAAACACTCTGATTTGCATACTTCGCGGACCTCGTACCTGAAGTCACTCAGCTCGAGGAGAAAGTCAGCATCTTACAAAGCTGTGTCGCTAACGGGACACTCAGTGTGAGCACATGCCTGTAGGTTAAGGCCGGACTTGCCCTGCAGAAACGGAGGCGTGCAGCACTTTCCATGAGGCCGTAGCCTCTGCTCTGCATATGTTTTATGGCAGTAGAGTTTTCCAGACACGTAGCAAAATCGCGTGGGCTCCCTGTTCCCGGCTGGAACACAGACTAATCCCAGGACACCTTAGGTCTCCTAAGCAACATCCAGCCCCGTAGCCCTTTGGAGCCACTCTCTCTACACTGAGGGTAGGGAAACGCACAGCAGTCTCCACCGAAGCAGCTTAATTTCCCCATCACACCCACACGTTCACGAACAGAATTTTGGCACGTCTCACAGGCCTTGAGGTCTTACGCCTTGCCCTAGTCTGACCTGCACTGAGAGCACCCTCGGCCTCGCATTCCATCTAGGACCTCCTGCCTGAAGTCACCGTGCCTCCAGAAGAAAGTCCCCTTGTGTTCTTACTGCAATTTCAGTCCGCTTCTTGCGGTGGCAATGCAGGCTTCTGAATAGCCACAGGCCCCAGAGGAGTAGCTAGGGCGTTCCTTGGTTGAGGCAGTCCACTTGATGCACAAACCCCTGCTTCGAGAAGCTGATTCAGGCAAGCAAACACAAGGGGCCATGTGTCTCTTTTGACTTGTTAGAAACAACAGCAATGTATGCTGCGTTTGCGCATGAAATCGGGGGCCTGATTTAAACATCCTCGCTTTCCAATTTGGAAGGCTGCATTCACGGTGCGTTGAAGCTACCTGAAATCCCTGCTGTTGACAGGCCTGGGAACCCTGTAGGAATGCTTCTGGGAAGAAACTGAGTTTGCTCGGTCTAAACCAGGTGCTTCCATGGCCGCCGTGGTGGTCAGCCTGACAAGCTCTAGAAGTCAAGAGAAATTCAACGTGAGAACTTGCCTCCAGGTTAGGCCCTGAGTAGCCGGGCAGAAAGGGAGGCATGCAGCTGTTTCCACGAGTTCTTAGTAGCTCTTCGCCTTTACTTTCAGGGAAGTACCCTTCTGAGGACTCGTAGGCCCCTCTGGTTTGCATCCATTTTCCTCCATTGTCAGTGAGTATCTCCAGACCCCGGTGGACCAGCTGAGCAACATCGAGGCCCAGTGGTCCTCCCCTCCGATGCCCTGCGTGCGTGCCGAGTGATGGGCAACACACTGCGCGTTCCTTGAGGAGAGCTCTATTTCCAGAGCCCTCAAACAGCTTTAGGACACGATTTCTGGTGTGTCCGAAGCGCCCAGGAAATACCGGTTGCCGCCCTTGTGTGAGCTGCCAAGAGAAAACACTCTGCTTTGCATACTTCGCGGACCTCGTACCTGAAGTCACTCAGCTCGAGGAGAAAGTCAGCATCTTTCAAAGCTGTGTCGCTAACGGGACACTCAGTGTGAGCACATGCCTGTAGGTTAAGGCCGGACTTGCCCTGCAGAAACGGAGGCGTGCAGCACTTTCCATGAGGCCGTAGCCTCTGCTCTGCATATCTTTTATGGCAGTAGAGTTTTCCGGACACCTAGGAAAATCGCGTGGGCTCCCTGTTCCCGGCTGGAACACAGACTAACCCCAGGACCCCTTAGGTTTCCTAAGCAACATCCAGCCCCGTAGACCTTTGGAGCCACTCTCTCTACACCGAGGGTAGGGAAACGCACAGCAGTCTCCACCGAAGCAGCTTAATTTCCCCATCACACCCACACGTTCACGAACAGAATTTTGGCACGTCTCACAGGCCTTGAGGTCTTACGCCTTGCCCTAGTCTGAGCTGCACTGAGAGGACCCTCGACCTCGCATTCCATTTAGGACCTCCTGCCTGAAGTCACCGTGCCTCCAGAAGAAAGTCCCCTTGCGTTCTTACTGCAATTTCAGTCCGCTTCTTGCGGTGGCAATGCAGGCTTCTTAATAGCCACAGGCCCCAGAGGAGTAGCTAGGGCGTTCCTTAGTTGAGGTAGTCCACTTGATGCACAACCCCCTGCTTCGAGAAGCTGATTCCGGCAAGCAAACACAAGGGGCCATGTGTCTCTTTTGACTTGTTAGAAACAACAGCAATGTATGCTGCGTTTGCGCATGAAATCGGGGGCCTGATTTAAACATCCTCGCTTTCCAATTTGGAAGGCTGCATTCACGGTGCGTTGAAGCTACCTGAAATCCCTGCTGTTGACAGGCCTGGGAACCCTGTAGGAATGCTTCTGGGAAGAAACTGAGTTTGCTCGGTCTAAACCAGGTGCTTCCATGGCCGCCGTGGTGGTCAGCCTGACAAGCTCTAGAAGTCAAGAGAAATTCAACGTGAGAACTTGCCTCCAGGTTAGGCCCTGAGTAGCCGGGCAGAAAGGGAGGCATGCAGCTGTTTCCACGAGTTCTTAGTAGCTCTTCGCCTTTACTTTCAGGGAAGTACCCTTCTGAGGACTCGTAGGCCCCTCTGGTTTGCATCCATTTTCCTCCATTGTCAGTGAGTATCTCCAGACCCCGGTGGACCAGCTGAGCAACATGGAGGCCCAGTGGTCCTCCCCTCCGATGCCCTGCGTGCGTGCCGAGTGATGGGCAACACACTGCGCGTTCCTTGAGGAGAGCTCTATTTCCAAAGCCCTCAAACAGCTTCAGGACACGATTTCTGGTGTGTCCGAAGCGCCCAGGAAATACCGGTTGCCGCCCTTGTGTGAGCTGCCAAGAGAAAACACTCTGCTTTGCATACTTCGTGGACCTCGTACCTGAAGTCACTCAGCTCGAGGAGAAAGTCAGCATCTTTCAAAGCTGTGTCGCTAACGGGACACTCAGTGTGAGCACATGCCTGTAGGTTAAGGCCGGACTTGCCCTGCAGAAACGGAGGCGTGCAGCACTTTCCATGAGGTCGTAGCCTCTGCTCTGCATATCTTTTATGGCAGTAGAGTTTTACGGACACCTAGGAAAATCGCGTGGGCTCCCTGTTCCCGGCTGGAACACAGACTAACCCCAGGACCCCTTAGGTCTCCTAAGCAACATCCAGCCCCGTAGCCCTTTGGAGCCACTCTCTCTACGCCGAGGGTAGGGAAACGCACAGCAGTCTCCACCGAAGCAGCTTAATTTCCCCATCACACCCACACGTTCACGAACAGAATTTTGGCACGTCTCACAGGCCTTGAGGTCTTACGCCTTGCCCTAGTCTGACCTGCACTGAGAGCACCCTCGGCCTCGCATTCCATCTAGGACCTCCTGCCTGAAGTCACCGTGCCTCCAGAAGAAAGTCACCTTGCGTTCTTACTGCAATTTCAGTCCGCTTCTTGCGGTGGCAATGCAGGCTTCTGAATAGGCACAGGCCCCAGAGGAGTAGCTAGGGCGTTCCTTGGTTGAGGCAGTCCACTTGATGCACAAACCCCTGCTTCGAGAAGCTGATTCAGGCAAGCAAACACAAGGGGCCATGTGTCTCTTTTGACTTGTTAGAAACAACAGCAATGTATGCTGCGTTTGCGCATGAAATCGGGGGCCTGATTTAAACATCCTCGCTTTCCAATTTGGAAGGCTGTATTCACGGTGTGTTGAAGCTACCTGAAATCCCTGCTGTTGACAGGCCTGGGAACCCTGTAGGAATGCTTCTGGGAAGAAACTGAGTTTGCTCGGTCTAAACCAGGTGCTTCCATGGCCGCCGTGGTGGTCAGCCTGACAAGCTCTAGAAGTCAAGAGAAACTCAACGTGAGAACTTGCCTCCAGGTTAGGCCCTGAGTAGCCGGGCAGAAAGGGAGGCATGCAGCTGTTTCCACGAGTTCTTAGTAGCTCTTTGCCTTTACTTTCAGGGAAGTACCCTTCTGAGGACTCGTAGGCCCCTCTGGTTTGCATCCATTTTCCTCCATTGTCAGTGAGTATCTCCAGACACCGGTGGACCAGCTGAGCAACGTCGAGGCCCAGTGGTCCTCCCCTCCGATGCCCTGCGTGCGTGCCGAGTGATGGGCAACACACTGCGCGTTCCTTGAGGAGAGCTCTATTTCCAGAGCCCTCAAACAGCTTCAGGACACGATTTCTGGTGTTTCCGAAGCGCCCAGGAAATACCGGTTGCCGCCCTTGTGTGAGCTGCCAAGAGAAAACACTCTGCTTTGCATAATTCGTGGACCTCGTACCTGAAGTCACTCAGCTCGAGGAGAAAGTCAGCATCTTTCAAAGCTGTGTCGCTAACGGGACACTCAGTGTGAGCACATGCCTGTAGGTTAAGGCCGGACTTGCCCTGCAGAAACGGAGGCGTGCAGCACTTTCCATGAGGCCGTAGCCTCTGCTCAGCATATCTTTTATGGCAGTAGAGTTTTACGGACACCTAGGAAGATCGCGTGGGCTCCCTGTTCCCGGCTGGAACACAGACTAACCCCAGGACCCCTTAGGTCTCCTAAGCAACATCCAGCCCCGTAGCCCTTTGGAGCCACTCTCTCTACGCCGAGGGTAGGGAAACGCACAGCAGTCTCCACCGAAGCAGCTTAATTTCCCCATCCCACCCACACGTTCACGAACAGAATTTTGGCACGTCTCACAGGCCTTGAGGTCTTACGCCTTGCCCTAGTCTGAGCTGCACTGAGAGGACCCTCGACCTCGCATTCCATTTAGGACCTCCTGCCTGAAGTCACCGTGCCTCCAGAAGAAAGTCCCCTTGCGTTCTTACTGCAATTTCAGTCCGCTTCTTGCGGTGGCAATGCAGGCTTCTTAATAGCCACAGGCCCCAGAGGAGTAGCTAGGGCGTTCCTTGGTTGAGGCAGTCCACTTGATGCACAACCCCCTGCTTCGAGAAGCTGATTCAGGCAAGCAAACACAAGGGGCCATGTGTCTCTTTTGACTTGTTAGAAACAACAGCAATGTATGCTGCGTTTGCGCATGAAATCGGGGGCCTGATTTAAACATCCTCGCTTTCCAATTTGGAAGGCTGCATTCACGGTGCGTTGAAGCTACCTGAAATCCCTGCTGTTGACAGGCCTGGGAACCCTGTAGGAATGCTTCTGGGAAGAAACTGAGTTTGCTCGGTCTAAACCAGGTGCTTCCATGGCCGCCGTGGTGGTCAGCCTGACAAGCTCTAGAAGTCAAGAGAAACTCAACGTGAGAACTTGCCTACAGGTTAGGCCCTGAGTAGCCGGGCAGAAAGGGAGGCATGCAGCTGTTTCCACGAGTTCTTAGTAGCTCTTCGCCTTTACTTTCAGGTAAGTACCCTTCTGAGGACTCGTAGGCCCCTCTGGTTTGCATCCATTTTCCTCCATTGTCAGTGAGTATCTCCAGACCCCGGTGGCCCAGCTGAGCAACATCGAGGCCCAGTGGTCCTCCCCTCCGATGCCCTGCGTGGGTGCCGAGTGATGGGCAACACACTGCGCGTTCCTTGAGGAGAGCTCTATTTCCAGAGCCCTCAAACAGCTTCAGGACACGATTTCTGGTGTGTCCGAAGCGCAGAGGAAATACCGGTTGCCGCCTTGTGTGAGCTGCCAAGAGAAAGCACTCTGCTTTGCATACTTCGCGGACCTCGTACCTGAAGTCACTCAGCTCGAGGAGAAAGTCAGCATCTTTCAAAGCTGTGTCGCTAAAGGGACACTCAGTGTGAGCACATGCCTGTAGGTTAAGGCCGGACTTGCCCTGCAGAAACGGAGGCGTGCAGCACTTTCCATGAGGCCGTAGCCTCTGCTCTGCATATCTTTGATGGCAGTAGAGTTTTCCGGACACCTAGGAAAATCGCGTGGGCTCCCTGTTCCCGGCTGGAACACAGACTAACCCCAGGACCCCTTAGGTCTCCTAAGCAACATCCAGCCCCGTAGCCCTTTGGAGCCACTCTCTCTACGCCGAGGGTAGGGAAACGCACAGCAGTCTCCACCGAAGCAGCTTAATTTCCCCATCACACCCACACGTTCATGAACAGAATTTTGGCACGTCTCACAGGCCTTGAGGTCTTACGCCTTGCCCTAGTCTGACCTGCACTGAGAGCACCCTCGCCCTCGCATTCCATCTAGGACCTCCTGCCTGAAGTCACCGTGCCTCCAGAAGAAAGTCCCCTTGCGTTCTTACTGCAATTTCAGTCTGCTTCTTGCGGTGGCAATGCAGGCTTCTGAATAGCAACAGGCCCCAGAGGAGTAGCTAGGGCGTTCCTTGGTTGAGGCAGTCCACTTGATGCACAACCCCCTGCTTCGAGAAGCTGATTCAGGCAAGCAAACACAAGGGGCCATGTGTCTCTTTTGACTTGTTAGAAACAACAGCAATGTATGCTGCGTTTGCGCATGAAATCGGGGGCCTGATTTAAACATCCTCGCTTTCCAATTTGGAAGGCTGCATTCACGGTGCGTTGAAGCTACCTGAAATCCCTGCTGTTGACAGGCCTGGGAACCCTGTAGGAATGCTTCTGGGAAGAAACTGAGTTTGCTCGGTCTAAACCAGGTGCTTCCATGGCCGCCGTGGTGGTCAGGCTGACAAGCTCTAGAAGTCAAGAGAAACTCAACGTGAGAACTTGCCTCCAGGTTAGGCCCTGAGTAGCCGGGCAGAAAGGGAGGCATGCAGCTGTTTCCACGAGTTCTTAGTAGCTCTTCGCCTTTACTTTCAGGGAAGTACCCTTCTGAGGACTCGTAGGCCCCTCTGGTTTGCATCCATTTTCCTCCATTGTCAGTGAGTATCTCCAGACCCCGGTGGCCCAGCTGAGCAACATCGAGGCCCAGTGGTCCTCCCCTCCGATGCCCTGCGTGCGTGCCGAGTGAAGGGCAACACACTGCGCGTTCCTTGAGGAGAGCTCTATTTCCAGAGCCCTCAAACAGCTTCAGGACACGATTTCTGGTGTGTCCGAAGCGCCCAGGAAATACCGGTTGCCGCCTTGTGTGAGCTGCCAAGAGAAAACACTCTGCTTTGCATACTTCGCGGACCTCGTACCTGAAGTCACTCAGCTCGAGGAGAAAGTCAGCATCTTTCAAAGCTGTGTCGCTAACGGGACACTCAGTGTGAGCACATGCCTGTAGGTTAAGGCCGGACTTGCCCTGCAGAAACGGAGGCGTGCAGCACTTTCCATGAGGCCGTAGCCTCTGCTCTGCATATCTTTGATGGCAGTAGAGTTTTCCGGACACCTAGGAAAATCGCGTGGGCTCCCTGGTCCCGGCTGGAACACAGACTAACCCCAGGACCCCTTAGGTCTCCTAAGCAACATCCAGCCCCGTAGCCCTTTGGTGCCACTCTCTCTACGCCGAGGGTAGGGAAACGCACAGCAGTCTCCACCGAAGCAGCTTAATTTCCCCATCACACCCACACGTTCATGAACAGAATTTTGGCACGTCTCACAGGCCTTGAGGTCTTACGCCTTGCCCTAGTCTGACCTGCACTGAGAGCACCCTCGGCCTCGCATTCCATCTAGGACCTCCTGCCTGAAGTCACCGTGCCTCCAGAAGAAAGTCCCCTTGCGTTCTTACTGCAATTTCAGTCTGCTTCTTGCGGTGGCAATGCAGGCTTCTGAATAGCAACAGGCCCCAGAGGAGTAGCTAGGGCGTTCCTTGGTTGAGGCAGTCCACTTGATGCACAAACCCCTGCTTCGAGAAGCTGATTCAGGCAAGCAAACACAAGGGGCCATGTGTCTCTTTTGACTTGTTAGAAACAACAGCAATGTATGCTGCGTTTGCGCATGAAATCGGGGGCCTCTTTTAAACATTCTCGCTTTCCAATTTGGAAGGGTGCATTCACGGTGCGTTGAAGCTACCTGAAATCCCTGCTGTTGACAGGCCTGGGAACCCTGTAGGAATGCTTCTGGGAAGAAACTGAGTTTGCTCGGTCTAAACCAGGTGCTTCCATGGCCGCCGTGGTGGTCAGCCTGACAAGCTCTAGAAGTCAAGAGAAACTCAACGTGAGAACTTGCCTCCAGGTTAGGCCCTGAGTAGCCGGGCAGAAAGGGAGGCATGCAGCTGTTTCCACGAATTCTTAGTAGCTCTGCGCCTTTACTTTCAGGGAAGTACCCTTCTGAGGACTCGTAGGCCCCTCTGGTTTGCATCCATTTTCCTCCATTGTCAGTGAGTATCTCCAGACCCCGGTGGACCAGCTGAGCAACATCGAGGCCCAGTGGTCTTCCCCTCCGATGCCCTCCGTGCGTGCCGAGTGATGGGCAACACACTGCGCGTTCCTTGAGGAGAGCTCTATTTCCAGAGCCCTCAAACAGCTTCAGGACACGATTTCTGGTGTGTCCGAAGCGCCCAGGAAATACCGGTTGCCGCCCTTGTGTGAGCTGCCAAGAGAAAACACTGTGCTTTGCATACTTCGCGGACCTCGTACCTGAAGTCACTCAGCTCGAGGAGAAAGTCAGCATCTTTCAAAGCTGTGTCGCTAACGGGACACTCAGTGTGAGCACATGCCTGTAGGTTAAGGCCGGACTTGCCCTGCAGAAACGGAGGCGTGCAGCACTTTCCATGAGGCCGTAGCCTCTGCTCTGCATATCTTTGATGGCAGTAGAGTTTTCCGGACACCTAGGAAAATCGCGTGGGCTCCCTGTTCCCGGCTGGAACACAGACTAACCCCAGGACCCCTTAGGTCTCCTAAGCAATATCCAGCCCCGTAGCCCTTTGGAGCCACTCTCTCTACGCCGAGGGTAGGGAAACGCACAGCAGTCTCCACCGAAGCAGCTTAATTTCCCCATCACACCCACACGTTCATGAACAGAATTTTGGCACGTCTCAAAGGCCTTGAGGTCTTACGCCTTGCCCTAGTCTGACCTGCACTGAGAGCACCCTCGCCCTCGCATTCCATCTAGGACCTCCTGCCTGAAGTCACCGTGCCTCCAGAAGAAAGTCCCCTTGCGTTCTTACTGCAATTTCAGTCTGCTTCTTGCGGTGGCAATGCAGGCTTCTGAATAGCAACAGGCCCCAGAGGAGTAGCTAGGGCGTTCCTTGGTTGAGGCAGTCCACTTGGTGCACAACCCCCTGCTTCGAGAAGCTGATTCAGGCAAGCAAACACAAGGGGCCATGTGTCTCTTTTGACTTGTTAGAAACAACAGCAATGTATGCTGCGTTTGCGCATGAAATCGGGGGCCTGATTTAAACATCCTCGCTTTCCAATTTGGAAGGCTGCATTCACGGTGCGTTGAAGCTACCTGAAATCCCTGCTGTTCACAGGCCTGGGAACCCTGTAGGAATGCTTCTGGGAAGAAACTGAGTTTCCTCGGTCTAAACCAGGTGCTTCCATGGCCGCCGTGGTGGTCAGCCTGACAAGCTCTAGAAGTCAAGAGAAACTCAACGTGGGAACTTGCCTCCAGGTTAGGCCCTGAGTAGCCGGGCAGAAACGGAGGCATGCAGCTGTTTCCACGAGTTCTTAGTAGCTCTTTGCCTTTACTTTCAGGGAAGTACCCTTCTGAGGACTCGTAGGCCCCTCTGGTTTGCATCCATTTTCCTCCATTGTCAGTGAGTATCTCCAGACCCCGGTGGACCAGCTGAGCAACATCGAGGCCCAGTGGTCTTCCCCTCGGACGCCCTCCGTGCCTGCCGAGTGATGGGCAACACACTGCGCGTTCCTTGAGGAGAGCTCTATTTCCAGAGCCCTCAAACAGCTTCAGGACACGATTTCTGGTGTGTCCGAAGCGCCCAGGAAATACCGGTTGCCGCGTTTGTGTGAGATGCCAAGAGAAAACACTCTGATTTGCATACTTCGCGGACCTCGTACCTGAAGTCACTCAGCTCGAGGAGAAAGTCAGCATCTTTCAAAGCTGTGTCGCTAACGGGACACTCAGTGTGAGCACATGCCTGTAGGTTAAGGCCGGACTTGCCCTGCAGAAACGGAGGCGTGCAGCACTTTCCATGAGGCCGTAGCCTCTGCTCTGCATATCTTTTATGGCAGTAGAGTTTTCCAGACACGTAGCAAAATCGCGTGGGCTCCCTGTTCCCGGCTGGAACACAGACTAATCCCAGGACCCCTTAGGTCTCCTAAGCAACATCCAGCCCCGTAGCCCTTTGGAGCCACTCTCTCTACACTGAGGGTAGGGAAACGCACAGCAGTCTCCACCGAAGCAGCTTAATTTCCCCATCACACCCACACGTTCACGAACAGAATTTTGGCACGTCTCAAAGGCCTTGAGGTCTTACGCCTTGCCCTACTCTGACCTGCACTGAGAGCACCCTCGGCCTCGCATTCCATCTAGGACCTCCTGCCTGAAGTCACCGTGCCTCCAGAAGAAAGTCCCCTTGTGTTCTTACTGCAATTTCAGTCTGCTTCTTGCGGTGGCAATGCAGGCTTCTGAATAGCCACAGGCCCCAGAGGAGTAGCTAGGGCGTTCCTTGGTTGAGGCAGTCCACTTGATGCACAAACCCCTGCTTCGAGAAGCTGATTCAGGCAAGCAAACACAAGGGGCCATGTGTCTCTTTCGACTTGTTAGAAACAACAGCAATGTATGCTGCGTTTGCGCATGAAATCGGGGGCCTGATTTAAACATCCTCGCTTTCCAATTTGGAAGGCTGCATTCACGGTGCGTTGAAGCTACCTGAAATCCCTGCTGTTGACAGGCCTGGGAACCCTGTAGGAATGCTTCTGGGAAGAAACTGAGTTTGCTCGGTCTAAACCAGGTGCTTCCATGGCCGCCGTGGTGGTCAGCCTGACAAGCTCTAGAAGTCAAGAGAAATTCAACGTGAGAACTTGCCTCCAGGTTAGGCCCTGAGTAGCCGGGCAGAAAGGGAGGCATGCAGCTGTTTCCACGAGTTCTTAGTAGCTCTTCGCCTTTACTTTCAGGGAAGTACCCTTCTGAGGACTCGTAGGCCCCTCTGGTTTGCATCCATTTTCCTCCATTGTCAGTGAGTATCTCCAGACCCCGGTGGACCAGCTGAGCAACATCGAGGCCCAGTGGTCCTCCCCTCCGATGCCCTGCGTGCGTGCCGAGTGATGGGCAACACACTGCGCGTTCCTTGAGGAGAGCTCTATTTCCAGAGCCCTCAAACAGCTTCAGGACACGATTTCTGGTGTGTCCGAAGCGCCCAGGAAATACCGGTTGCTGCCCTTGTGTGAGCTGCCAAGAGAAAACACTCTGCTTTGCATACTTCGCGGACCTCGTACCTGAAGTCACTCAGCTCGAGGAGAAAGTCAGCATCTTTCAAAGCTGTGTCGCTAACGGGACACTCAGTGTGAGCACATGCCTGTAGGTTAAGGCCGGACTTGCCCTGCAGAAACGGAGGCGTGCAGCACTTTCCATGAGGCCGTAGCCTCTGCTCTGCATATGTTTTATGGCAGTAGAGTTTTCCAGACACGTAGCAAAATCGCGTGGGCTCCCTGTTCCCGGCTGGAACACACACTAATCCCAGGACCCCTTAGGTCTTCTAAGCAACATCCAGCCCCGTAGCCCTTTGGAGCCACTCTCTCTACACTGAGGGTAGGGAAACGCACAGCAGTCTCCACCGAAGCAGCTTAATTTCCCCATCACACCCACACGTTCACGAACAGAATTTTGGCACGTCTCACAGGCCTTGAGGTCTTACGCCTTGCCCTAGTCTGACCTGCACTGAGAGCACCCTCGGCCTCGCATTCCATCTAGGACCTCCTGCCTGAAGTCACCGTGCCTCCAGAAGAAAGTCCCCTTGCGTTCTTACTGCAATTTCAGTCCGCTTCTTGCGGTGGCAATGCAGGCTTCTGAATAGCCACAGGCCCCAGAGGAGTAGCTAGGGCGTTCCTTGGTTGAGGCAGTCCACTTGATGCACAAACCCCTGCTTCGAGAAGCTGATTCAGGCAAGCAAACACAAGGGGCCATGTGTCTCTTTTGACTTGTTAGAAACAACAGCAATGTATGCTGCGTTTGCGCATGAAATCGGGGGCCTGATTTAAACATCCTCGCTTTCCAATTTGGAAGGCTGCATTCACGGTGCGTTGAAGCTACCTGAAATCCCTGCTGTTGACAGGCCTGGGAACCCTGTAGGAATGCTTCTGGGAAGAAACTGAGTTTGCTCGGTCTAAACCAGGTGCTTCCATGGCCGCCGTGGTGGTCAGCCTGACAAGCTCTAGAAGTCAAGAGAAATTCAACGTGAGAACTTGCCTCCAGGTTAGGCCCTGAGTAGCCGGGCAGAAAGGGAGGCATGCAGCTATTTCCACGAGTTCTTAGTAGCTCTTCGCCTTTACTTTCAGGGAAGTACCCTTCTGAGGACTCGTAGGCCCCTCTGGTTTGCATCCATTTTCCTCCATTGTCAGTGAGTATCTCCAGACCCCGGTGGACCAGCTGAGCAACATCGAGGCCCAGTGGTCCTCCCCTGCGATGCCCTGCGTGCGTGCCGAGTGATGGGCAACACACTGCGCGTTCCTTGAGGAGAGCTCTATTTCCAGAGCCCTCAAACAGCTTCAGGACACGATTTCTGGTGTGTCCGAAGCGCCCAGGAAATACCGGTTGCCGCCCTTGTGTGAGCTGCCAAGAGAAAACACTCTGCTTTGCATACTTCGCGGACCTCGTACCTGAAGTCACTCAGCTCGAGGAGAAAGTCAGCATCTTTCAAAGCTGTGTCGCTAACGGGACACTCAGTGTGAGCACATGCCTGTAGGTTAAGGCCGGAGTTGCCCTGCAGAAACGGAGGCGTGCAGCACTTTCCATGAGGCCGTAGCCTCTGCTCTGCATATCTTTGATGGCAGTAGAGTTTTCCGGACACCTAGGAAAATCGCGTGGGCTCCCTGGTCCCGGCTGGAACACAGACTAACCCCAGGACCCCTTAGGTCTCCTAAGCAACATCCAGCCCCGTAGCCCTTTGGAGCCACTCTCTCTACGCCGAGGGTAGGGAAACGCACAGCAGTCTCCACCGAAGCAGCTTAATTTCCCCATCACACCCACACGTTCATGAACAGAATTTTGGCACGTCTCACAGGCCTTGAGGTCTTACGCCTTGCCCTAGTCTGACCTGCACTGAGAGCACCCTCGCCCTCGCATTCCATCTAGGACCTCCTGCCTGAAGTCACCGTGCCTCCAGAAGAAAGTCCCCTTGCGTTCTTACTGCAATTTCAGTCCGCTTCTTGCGGTGGCAATGCAGGCTTCTGAATAGCCACAGGCCCCAGAGGAGTAGCTAGGGCGTTCCTTGGTTGAGGCAGTCCACTTGATGCACAAACCCCTGCTTCGAGAAGCTGATTCAGGCAAGCAAACACAAGGGGCCATGTGTCTCTTTTGACTTGTTAGAAACAACAGCAATGTATGCTGCGTTTGCGCATGAAATCGGGGGCCTGATTTAAACATCCTCGCTTTCCAATTTGGAAGGCTGCATTCACGGTGCGTTGAAGCTACCTGAAATCCCTGCTGTTGACAGGCCTGGGAACCCTGTAGGAATGCTTCTGGGAAGAAACTGAGTTTGCTCGGTCTAAACCAGGTGCTTCCATGGCCGCCGTGGTGGTCAGCCTGACAAGCTCTAGAAGTCAAGAGAAATTCAACGTGAGAACTTGCCTCCAGGTTAGGCCCTGAGTAGCCGGGCAGAAAGGGAGGCATGCAGCTATTTCCACGAGTTCTTAGTAGCTCTTCGCCTTTACTTTCAGGGAAGTACCCTTCTGAGGACTCGTAGGCCCCTCTGGTTTGCATCCATTTTCCTCCATTGTCAGTGAGTATCTCCAGACCCCGGTGGACCAGCTGAGCAACATCGAGGCCCAGTGGTCCTCCCCTCCGATGCCCTGCGTGCGTGCCGAGTGATGGGCAACACACTGCGCGTTCCTTGAGGAGAGCTCTATTTCCAGAGCCCTCAAACAGCTTCAGGACACGATTTCTGGTGTGTCCGAAGCGCCCAGGAAATACCGGTTGCCGCCCTTGTGTGAGCTGCCAAGAGAAAACACTCTGCTTTGCATACTTCGCGGACCTCGTACCTGAAGTCACTCAGCTCGAGGAGAAAGTCAGCATCTTTCAAAGCTGTGTCGCTAACGGGACACTCAGTGTGAGCACATGCCTGTAGGTTAAGGCCGGAGTTGCCCTGCAGAAACGGAGGCGTGCAGCACTTTCCATGAGGCCGTAGCCTCTGCTCTGCATATCTTTGATGGCAGTAGAGTTTTCCGGACACCTAGGAAAATCGCGTGGGCTCCCTGTTCCCGGCTGGAACACAGACTAACCCCAGGACCCCTTAGGTCTCCTAAGCAACATCCAGCCCCGTAGCCCTTTGGAGCCACTCTCTCTACGCCGAGGGTAGGGAAACGCACAGCAGTCTCCACCGAAGCAGCTTAATTTCCCCATCACACCCACACTTTAACGAACAGAATTTTGGCACGTCTCACAGGCCTTGAGGTCTTACGCCTTGCCCTAGTCTGACCTGCACTGAGAGCACCCTCGCCCTCGCATTCCATCTAGGACCTCCTGCCTGAAGTCACCGTGCCTCCAGAAGAAAGTCCCCTTGCGTTCTTACTGCAATTTCAGTCTGCTTCTTGCGGTGGCAATGCAGGCTTCTGAATAGCCACAGGCCCCAGAGGAGTAGCTAGGGCGTTCCTTGGTTGAGGCAGTCCACTTGATGCACAACCCCCTGCTTCGAGAAGCTGATTCAGGCAAGCAAACACAAGGGGCCATGTGTCTCTTTTGACTTGTTAGAAACAACAGCAATGTATGCTGCGTTTGCGCATGAAATCGGGGGCCTGATTTAAACATCCTCGCTTTCCAATTTGGAAGGCTGCATTCACGGTGCGTTGAAGCTAGCTGAAATCCCTGCTGTTGACAGGCCTGGGAACCCTGTAGGAATGCTTCTGGGAAGAAACTGAGTTTGCTCGGTCTAAACCAGGTGCTTCCATGGCCGCCGTGGTGGTCAGCCTGACAAGCTCTAGAAGTCAAGAGAAACTCAACGTGGGAACTTGCCTCCAGGTTAGGCCCTGAGTAGCCGGGCAGAAAGGGAGGCATGCAGCTGTTTCCACGAGTTCTTAGTAGCTCTTTGCCTTTACTTTCAGGGAAGTACCCTTCTGAGGACTCGTAGGCCCCTCTGGTTTGCATCCATTTTCCTCCATTGTCAGTGAGTATCTCCATACCCCGGTGGACCAGCTGAGCAACATCGAGGCCCAGTGGTCTTCCCCTGGACGCCCTCCGTGCGTGCCGAGTGATTGGCAACACACTGCGCGTTCCTTGAGGAGAGCTCTATTTCCAGAGCCCTCAAACAGCTTCAGGACACGATTTCTGGTGTGTCCGAAGCGCCCAGGAAATACCGGTTGCCGCGTTTGTGTGAGATGCCAAGAGAAAACACTCTGATTTTCATACTTCGCGGACCTCGTACCTGAAGTCACTCAGCTCGAGGAGAAAGTCAGCATCTTTCAAAGCTGTGTCGCTAACGGGACACTCAGTGTGAGCACATGCCTGTAGGTTAAGGCCGGACTTGCCCTGCAGAAACGGAGGCGTGCAGCACTTTCCATGAGGCCGTAGCCTCTGCTCTGCATATGTTTTATGGCAGTAGAGTTTTCCAGACACGTAGCAAAATCGCGTGGGCTCCCTGTTCCCGGCTGGAACACAGACTAATCCCAGGACCCCTTAGGTCTTCTAAGCAACATCCAGCCCCGTAGCCCTTTGGAGCCACTCTCTCTACACTGAGGGTAGGGAAACGCACAGCAGTCTCCACCGAAGCAGCTTAATTTCCCCATCACACCCACACGTTCACGAACAGAATTTTGGCACGTCTCACAGGCCTTGAGGTCTTACGCCTTGCCCTAGTCTGACCTGCACTGAGAGCACCCTCGGCCTCGCATTCCATCTAGGACCTCCTGCCTGAAGTCACCGTGCCTCCAGAAGAAAGTCCCCTTGTGTTCTTACTGCAATTTCAGTCCGCTTCTTGCGGTGGCAATGCAGGCTTCTGAATAGCCACAGGCCCCAGAGGAGTAGCTAGGGCGTTCCTTGGTTGAGGCAGTCCACTTGATGCACAAACCCCTGCTTCGAGAAGCTGATTCAGGCAAGCAAACACAAGGGGCCATGTGTCTCTTTTGACTTGTTAGAAACAACAGCAATGTATGCTGCGTTTGCGCATGAAATCGGGGGCCTGATTTAAACATCCTCGCTTTCCAATTTGGAAGGCTGCATTCACGGTGCCTTGAAGCTACCTGAAATCCCTGCTGTTGACAGGCCTGGGAACCCTGTAGGAATGCTTCTGGGAAGAAACTGAGTTTGCTCGGTCTAAACCAGGTGCTTCCATGGCCGCCGTGGTGGTCAGCCTGACAAGCTCTAGAAGTCAAGAGAAATTCAACGTGAGAACTTGCCTCCAGGTTAGGCCCTGAGTAGCCGGGCAGAAAGGGAGGCATGCAGCTATTTCCACGAGTTCTTAGTAGCTCTTCGCCTTTACTTTCAGGGAAGTACCCTTCTGAGGACTCGTAGGCCCCTCTGGTTTGCATCCATTTTCCTCCATTGTCAGTGAGTATCTCCAGACCCCGGTGGACCAGCTGAGCAACATCGAGGCCCAGTGGTCCTCCCCTCCGATGCCCTGCGTGCGTGCCGAGTGATGGGCAACACACTGCGCGTTCCTTGAGGAGAGCTCTATTTCCAGAGCCCTCAAACAGCTTCAGGACACGATTTCTGGTGTGTCCGAAGCGCCCAGGAAATACCGGTTGCCGCCCTTGTGTGAGCTGCCAAGAGAAAACACTCTGCTTTGCATACTTCGCGGACCTCGTACCTGAAGTCACTCAGCTCGAGGAGAAAGTCAGCATCTTTCAAAGCTGTGTCGCTAACGGGACACTCAGTGTGAGCACATGCCTGTAGGTTAAGGCCGGAGTTGCCCTGCAGAAACGGAGGCGTGCAGCACTTTCCATGAGGCCGTAGCCTCTGCTCTGCATATCTTTGATGGCAGTAGAGTTTTCCGGACACCTAGGAAAATCGCGTGGGCTCCCTGTTCCCGGCTGGAACACAGACTAACCCCAGGACCCCTTAGGTCTCCTAAGCAACATCCAGCCCCGTAGCCCTTTGGAGCCACTCTCTCTACGCCGAGGGTAGGGAAACGCACAGCAGTCTCCACCGAAGCAGCTTAATTTCCCCATCACACCCACACGTTCACGAACAGAATTTTGGCACGTCTCACAGGCCTTGAGGTCTTACGCCTTGCCCTAGTCTGACCTGCACTGAGAGCACCCTCGCCCTCGCATTCCATCTAGGACCTCCTGCCTGAAGTCACCGTGCCTCCAGAAGAAAGTCCCCTTGCGTTCTTACTGCAATTTCAGTCTGCTTCTTGCGGTGGCAATGCAGGCTTCTGAATAGCCACAGGCCCCAGAGGAGTAGCTAGGGCGTTCCTTGGTTGAGGCAGTCCACTTGATGCACAACCCCCTGCTTCGAGAAGCTGATTCAGGCAAGCAAACACAAGGGGCCATGTGTCTCTTTTGACTTGTTAGAAACAACAGCAATGTATGCTGCGTTTGCGCATGAAATCGGGGGCCTGATTTAAACATCCTCGCTTTCCAATTTGGAAGGCTGCATTCACGGTGCGTTGAAGCTAGCTGAAATCCCTGCTGTTGACAGGCCTGGGAACCCTGTAGGAATGCTTCTGGGAAGAAACTGAGTTTGCTCGGTCTAAACCAGGTGCTTCCATGGCCGCCGTGGTGGTCAGCCTGACAAGCTCTAGAAGTCAAGAGAAACTCAACGTGGGAACTTGCCTCCAGGTTAGGCCCTGAGTAGCCGGGCAGAAAGGGAGGCATGCAGCTGTTTCCACGAGTTCTTAGTAGCTCTTTGCCTTTACTTTCAGGGAAGTACCCTTCTGAGGACTCGTAGGCCCCTCTGGTTTGCATCCATTTTCCTCCATTGTCAGTGAGTATCTCCATACCCCGGTGGACCAGCTGAGCAACATCGAGGCCCAGTGGTCTTCCCCTGGACGCCCTCCGTGCGTGCCGAGTGATTGGCAACACACTGCGCGTTCCTTGAGGAGAGCTCTATTTCCAGAGCCCTCAAACAGCTTCAGGACACGATTTCTGGTGTGTCCGAAGCGCCCAGGAAATACCGGTTGCCGCGTTTGTGTGAGATGCCAAGAGAAAACACTCTGATTTTCATACTTCGCGGACCTCGTACCTGAAGTCACTCAGCTCGAGGAGAAAGTCAGCATCTTTCAAAGCTGTGTCGCTAACGGGACACTCAGTGTGAGCACATGCCTGTAGGTTAAGGCCGGACTTGCCCTGCAGAAACGGAGGCGTGCAGCACTTTCCATGAGGCCGTAGCCTCTGCTCTGCATATGTTTTATGGCAGTAGAGTTTTCCAGACACGTAGCAAAATCGCGTGGGCTCCCTGTTCCCGGCTGGAACACAGACTAATCCCAGGACCCCTTAGGTCTTCTAAGCAACATCCAGCCCCGTAGCCCTTTGGAGCCACTCTCTCTACACTGAGGGTAGGGAAACGCACAGCAGTCTCCACCGAAGCAGCTTAATTTCCCCATCACACCCACACGTTCACGAACAGAATTTTGGCACGTCTCACAGGCCTTGAGGTCTTACGCCTTGCCCTAGTCTGACCTGCACTGAGAGCACCCTCGGCCTCGCATTCCATCTAGGACCTCCTGCCTGAAGTCACCGTGCCTCCAGAAGAAAGTCCCCTTGTGTTCTTACTGCAATTTCAGTCCGCTTCTTGCGGTGGCAATGCAGGCTTCTGAATAGCCACAGGCCCCAGAGGAGTAGCTAGGGCGTTCCTTGGTTGAGGCAGTCCACTTGATGCACAAACCCCTGCTTCGAGAAGCTGATTCAGGCAAGCAAACACAAGGGGCCATGTGTCTCTTTTGACTTGTTAGAAACAACAGCAATGTATGCTGCGTTTGCGCATGAAATCGGGGGCCTGATTTAAACATCCTCGCTTTCCAATTTGGAAGGCTGCATTCACGGTGCCTTGAAGCTACCTGAAATCCCTGCTGTTGACAGGCCTGGGAACCCTGTAGGAATGCTTCTGGGAAGAAACTGAGTTTGCTCGGTCTAAACCAGGTGCTTCCATGGCCGCCGTGGTGGTCAGCCTGACAAGCTCTAGAAGTCAAGAGAAATTCAACGTGAGAACTTGCCTCCAGGTTAGGCCCTGAGTAGCCGGGCAGAAAGGGAGGCATGCAGCTATTTCCACGAGTTCTTAGTAGCTCTTCGCCTTTACTTTCAGGGAAGTACCCTTCTGAGGACTCGTAGGCCCCTCTGGTTTGCATCCATTTTCCTCCATTGTCAGTGAGTATCTCCAGACCCCGGTGGACCAGCTGAGCAACATCGAGGCCCAGTGGTCCTCCCCTCCGATGCCCTGCGTGCGTGCCGAGTGATGGGCAACACACTGCGCGTTCCTTGAGGAGAGCTCTATTTCCAGAGCCCTCAAACAGCTTCAGGACACGATTTCTGGTGTGTCCGAAGCGCCCAGGAAATACCGGTTGCCGCCCTTGTGTGAGCTGCCAAGAGAAAACACTCTGCTTTGCATACTTCGCGGACCTCGTACCTGAAGTCACTCAGCTCGAGGAGAAAGTCAGCATCTTTCAAAGCTGTGTCGCTAACGGGACACTCAGTGTGAGCACATGCCTGTAGGTTAAGGCCGGAGTTGCCCTGCAGAAACGGAGGCGTGCAGCACTTTCCATGAGGCCGTAGCCTCTGCTCTGCATATCTTTGATGGCAGTAGAGTTTTCCGGACACCTAGGAAAATCGCGTGGGCTCCCTGTTCCCGGCTGGAACACAGACTAACCCCAGGACCCCTTAGGTCTCCTAAGCAACATCCAGCCCCGTAGCCCTTTGGAGCCACTCTCTCTACGCCGAGGGTAGGGAAACGCACAGCAGTCTCCACCGAAGCAGCTTAATTTCCCCATCACACCCACACGTTCATGAACAGAATTTTGGCACGTCTCACAGGCCTTGAGGTCTTACGCCTTGCCCTAGTCTGACCTGCACTGAGAGCACCCTCGCCCTCGCATTCCATCTAGGACCTCCTGCCTGAAGTCACCGTGCCTCCAGAAGAAAGTCCCCTTGCGTTCTTACTGCAATTTCAGTCTGCTTCTTGCGGTGGCAATGCAGGCTTCTGAATAGCAACAGGCCCCAGAGGAGTAGCTAGGGCGTTCCTTGGTTGAGGCAGTCCACTTGATGCACAACCCCCTGCTTCGAGAAGCTGATTCAGGCAAGCAAACACAAGGGGCCATGTGTCTCTTTTGACTTGTTAGAAACAACAGCAATGTATGCTGCGTTTGCGCATGAAATCGGGGGCCTGATTTAAACATCCTCGCTTTCCAATTTGGAAGGCTGCATTCACGGTGCGTTGAAGCTACCTGAAATCCCTGCTGTTGACAGGCCTGGGAACCCTGTAGGAATGCTTCTGGGAAGAAACTGAGTTTGCTCGGTCTAAACCAGGTGCTTCCATGGCCGCCGTGGTGGTCAGCCTGACAAGCTCTAGAAGTCAAGAGAAACTCAACGTGAGAACTTGCCTCAAGGTTAGGCCCTGAGTAGCCGGGCAGAAAGGGAGGCATGCAGCTGTTTCCACGAGTTCTTAGTAGCTCTTCGCCTTTACTTTCAGGGAAGTACCCTTCTGAGGACTCGTAGGCCCCTCTGGTTTGCATCCATTTTCCTCCATTGTCAGTGAGTATCTCCAGACCCCGGTGGCCCAGCTGAGCAACATCGAGGCCCAGTGGTCCTCCCCTCCGATGCCCTGCGTGCGTGCCGAGTGATGGGCAACACACTGCGCGTTCCTTGAGGAGAGCTCTATTTCCAGAGCCCTCAAACAGCTTCAGGACACGATTTCTGGTGTGTCCGAAGCGCCCAGGAAATACCGGTTGCCGCGTTTGTGTGAGATGCCAAGAGAAAACACTCTGATTTTCATACTTCGCGGACCTCGTACCTGAAGTCACTCAGCTCGAGGACAAAGTCAGCATCTTTCAAAGCTGTGTCGCTAACGGGACACTCAGTGTGAGCACATGCCTGTAGGTTAAGGCCGGACTTGCCCTGCAGAAACGGAGGAGTGCAGCACTTTCCATGAGGCCGTAGCCTCTGCTCTGCATATGTTTTATGGCCGTAGAGTTTTCCAGACACGTAGCAAAATCGCGTGGGCTCCCTGTTCCCGGCTGGAACACACACTAATCCCAGGGCCCCTTAGGTCTTCTAAGCAACATCCAGCCCCGTAGCCCTTTGGAGCCACTCTCTCTACACTGAGGGTAGGGAAACGCACAGCAGTCTCCACCGAAGCAGCTTAATTTCCCCATCACACCCACACGTTCACGAACAGAATTTTGGCACGTCTCACAGGCCTTGAGGTCTTACGCCTTGCCCTAGTCTGACCTGCACTGAGAGCAACCTCGGCCTCGCATTCCATCTAGGACCTCCTGCCTGAAGTCACCGTGCCTCCAGAAGAAAGTCCCCTTGCGTTCTTACTGCAATTTCAGTCCGCTTCTTGCGGTGGCAATGCAGGCTTCTGAATAGCCACAGGCCCCAGAGGAGTAGCTAAGGCGTTCCTTGGTTGAGGCAGTCCACTTGATGCACAAACCCCTGCTTCGAGAAGCTGATTCAGGCAAGCAAACACAAGGGGCCATGTGTCTCTTTTGACTTGTTAGAAACAACAGCAATGTATGCTGCGTTTGCGCATGAAATCGGGGGCCTGATTTCAACATCCTCGCTTTCCAATTTGGAAGGCTGCATTCACGGTGCGTTGAAGCTACCTGAAATCCCTGCTGTTGACAGGCCTGGGAACCCTGTAGGAATGCTTCTGGGAAGAAACTGAGTTTGCTCGGTCTAAACCAGGTGCTTCCATGGCCGCCGTGGTGGTCAGCCTGACAAGCTCTAGAAGTCAAGAGAAACTCAACGTGAGAACTTGCCTCCAGGTTAGGCCCTGAGTAGCCGGGCAGAAAGGGAGGCATGCAGCTGTTTCCACGAGTTCTTAGTAGCTCTTCGCCTTTACTTTCAGGGAAGTACCCTTCTGAGGACTCGTAGGCCCCTCTGGTTTGCATCCATTTTCCTCGATTGTCAGTGAGTATCTCTAGACCCCGGTGGACCAGCTGAGCAACATCGAGGCCCAGTGGTCTTCCCCTCCGATGCCCTGCGTGCGTGCCGAGTGATGGGCAACACACTGCGCGTTCCTAGAGGAGAGCTCTATTTCCAGAGCCCTCAAACAGCTTCAGGACACGATTTCTGGTGTGTCCGAAGCGCCCAGGAAATACCGGTTGCCGCGTTTGTGTGAGCTGCCAAGAGAAAACACTCTGCTTTGCATACTTCGCGGACCTCGTACCTGAAGTCACTCAGCTCGAGGAGAAAGTCAGCATCTTTCAAAGCTGTGTCGCTAACGGGACACTCAGTGTGAGCACATGCCTGTAGGTTAAGACCGGACTTGCCCTGCAGAAACGGAGGCGTGCAGCACTTTCCATGAGGCCGTAGCCTCTGCTCTGCATATCTTTTATGGCAGTAGAGATTTCCGGACACCTAGGAAAATCGCGTGGGCTCCCTGTTCCCGGCTGGAACACAGACTAACCCCAGGACCCCTTAGGTTTCCTAAGCAACATCCAGCCCCGTAGCCCTTTGGAGCCACTCTCTCTACACCGAGGGTAGGGAAACGCACAGCAGTCTCCACCGAAGCAGCTTAATTTCCCCATCCCACCCACACGTTCACGAACAGAATTTTGGCACGTCTCACAGGCCTTGAGGTCTTACGCCTTGCCCTAGTCTGAGCTGCACTGAGAGGACCCTCGACCTCGCATTCCATTTAGGACCTCCTGCCTGAAGTCACCGTGCCTCCAGAAGAAAGTCCCCTTGCGTTCTTACTGCAATTTCAGTCCGCTTCTTGCGGTGGCAATGCAGGCTTCTTAATAGCCACAGGCCCCAGAGGAGTAGCTAGGGCGTTCCTTGGTTGAGGCAGTCCACTTGATGCACAACCCCCTGCTTCGAGAAGCTGATTCCGGCAAGCAAACACAAGGGGCCATGTGTCTCTTTCGACTTGTTAGAAACAACAGCAATGTATGCTGCGTTTGCGCATGAAATCGGGGACTTGATTTAAACATCCTCGCTTTCCAATTTGGAAGGCTGCATTCACGGTGCCTTGAAGCTACCTGAAATCCCTGCTGTTGACAGGCCTGGGAACCCTGTAGGAATGCTTCTGGGAAGAAACTGAGTTTGGTCGGTCTAAACCAGGTGCTTCCATGGCCGCCGTGGTGGTCAGCCTGACAAGCTCTAGAAGTCAAGAGAAACTCAACGTGGGAACTTGCCTCCAGGTTAGTCCCTGAGTAGCCGGGCAGAAAGGGAGGCATGCAGCTGTTTCCACGAGTTCTTAGTAGCTCTTTGCCTTTACTTTCAGGGAAGTACCCTTCTGAGGACTCGTAGGCCCCTCTGGTTTGCATCCATTTTCCTCCATTGTCAGTGAGTATCTCCAGACCCCGGTGGACCAGCTGAGCAACATCGAGGCCCAGTGGTCTTCCCCTCGGACGCCCTCCTTTCGTGCCGAGTGATTGGCAACACACTGCGCGTTCCTTGAAGAGAGCTCTATTTGCAGAGCCCTCAAACAGCTTCAGGACACGATTTCTGGTGTGTCCGAAGCGCCCAGGAAATACCGGTTACCGCGTTTGTGTGAGATGCCAAAAGAAAACACACTGATTTTCATACTTCGCGGACCTCGTACCTGAAGTCACTCAGCTCGAGGAGAAAGTCAGCATCTTTCAAAGCTGTGTCGCTAACGGGACACTCAGTGTGAGCACATGCCTGTAGGTTAAGGCCGGACTTGCCCTGCAGAAACGGAGGCGTGCAGCACTTTCCATGAGGCCGTAGCCTCTGCTCTGCATATGTTTTATGGCAGTAGAGTTTTCCAGACACGTAGCAAAATCGCGTGGGCTCCCTGTTCCCGGCTGGAACACAGACTAATCCCAGGACCCCTTAGGTCTCCTAAGCAACATCCAGCCCCGTAGCCCTTTGGAGCCACTCTCTCTACACTGAGGGTAGGGAAACGCACAGCAGTCTCCACCGAAGCAGCTTAATTTCCCCATCACACCCACACGTTCACGAACAGAATTTTGGCACGTCTCACAGGCCTTGAGGTCTTACGCCTTGCCCTAGTCTGACCTGCACAGAGAGCACCCTCGGCCTCGCATTCCATCTAGGACCTCCTGCCTGAAGGCACCGTGCCTCCAGAAGAAAGTCCCCTTGTGTTCTTACTGCAATTTCAGTCCGCTTCTTGCGGTGGCAATGCAGGCTTCTGAATAGCCACAGGCCCCAGAGGAGTAGCTAGGGCGTTCCTTGGTTGAGGCAGTCCACTTGATGCACAAACCCCTGCTTCGAGAAGCTGATTCAGGCAAGCAAACACAAGGGGCCATGTGTCTCTTTTGACTTGTTAGAAACAACAGCAATGTATGCTGCGTTTGCGCATGAAATCGGGGGCCTGATTTAAACATCCTCGCTTTCCAATTTGGAAGGCTGCATTCACGGTGCGTTGAAGCTACCTGAAATCCCTGCTGTTGACAGGCCTGGGAACCCTGTAGGAATGCTTCTGGGAAGAAACTGAGTTTGCTCGGTCTAAACCAGGTGCTTCCATGGCCGCCGTGGTGGTCAGCCTGACAAGCTCTAGAAGTCAAGAGAAACTCAACGTGAGAACTTGCCTCCAGGTTAGGCCCTGAGTAGCCGGGCAGAAAGGGAGGCATGCAGCTGTTTCCACGAGTTCGTAGTAGCTCTTCGCCTTTACTTTCAGGGAAGTACCCTTCTGAGGACTCGTAGGCCCCTCTGGTTTGCATCCATTTTCCTCCATTGTCAGTGAGTATCTCCAGACCCCGGTGGACCAGCTGAGCAACATCGAGGCCCAGTGGTCCTCCCCTCCGATGCCCTGCGTGCGTGCCGAGTGATGGGCAACACACTGCGCGTTCCTTGAGGAGAGCTCTATTTCCAGAGCCCTCAAACAGCTTCAGGACACGATTTCTGGTGTGTCCGAAGCGCCCAGGAAATACCGGTTGCCGCCCTTGTGTGAGCTGCCAAGAGAAAACACTCTTCTTTGCATACTTCGCGGACCTCGTACCTGAAGTCACTCAGCTCGAGGAGAAAGTCAGCATCTTTCAAAGCTGTGTCGCTAACGGGACACTCAGTTTGAGCACATGCCTGTAGGTTAAGGCCGGAATTGCCCTGCAGAAACGGAGGCGTGCAGCACTTTCCATGAGGCCGTAGCCTCTGCTCTGCATATCTTTTATGGCAGTAGAGTTTTCCGGACACCTAGGAAAATCGTGTTGGCTCCCTGTTCCCGGCTGGAACACAGACTAACCCCAGGACCCCTTAGGTCTCCTAAGCAACATCCAGCCCCGTAGCCCTTTGGAGCCACTCTCTCTACGCCGAGGGTAGGGAAACGCACAGCAGTCTCCACCGAAGCAGCTTAATTTCCCCATCACACCCACACGTTCATGAACAGAATTTTGGCACGTCTCACAGGCCTTGAGGTCTTACGCCTTGCCCTAGTCTGACCTGCACTGAGAGCACCCTCGCCCTCGCATTCCATCTAGCACCTCCTGCCTGAAGTCACCGTGCCTCCAGAAGAAAGTCCCCTTGCGTTCTTACTGCAATTTCAGTCTGCTTCTTGCGGTGGCAATGCAGGCTTCTGAATAGCAACAGGCCCCAGAGGAGTAGCTAGGGCGTTCCTTGGTTGAGGCAGTCCACTTGATGCACAACCCCCTGCTTCGAGAAGCTGATTCAGGCAAGCAAACACAAGGGGCCATGTGTCTCTTTTGACTTGTTAGAAACAACAGCAATGTATGCTGCGTTTGCGCATGAAATCGGGGGCCTGATTTAAACATCCTCGCTTTCCAATTTGGAAGGCTGCATTCACGGTGCGTTGAAGCTACCTGAAATCCCTGCTGTTGACAGGCCTGGGAACCCTGTAGGAATGCTTCTGGGAAGAAACTGAGTTTGCTCGGTCTAAACCAGGTGCTTCCATTGCCGCCGTGGTGGTCAGCCTGACAAGCTCTAGAAGTCAAGAGAAACTCAACGTGAGAACTTGCCTCCAGGTTAGGCCCTGAGTAGCCGGGCAGAAAGGGAGGCATGCAGCTGTTTCCACGAGTTCTTAGTAGCTCTTCGCCTTTACTTTCAGGGAAGTACCCTTCTGAGGACTCGTAGGCCCCTCTAGTTTGCATCCATTTTCCTCCATTGTCAGTGAGTATCTCCAGACCCCGGTGGACCAGCTGAGCAACATCGAGGCCCAGTGGTCCTCCCCTCCGATGCCCTGCGTGCGTGCCGAGTGATGGGCAACACACTGCGCGTTCCTTGAGGAGAGCTCTATTTCCAGAGCCCTCAAAGAGCTTCAGGACACGATTTCTGGTGTGTCCGAAGCGCCCAGGAAATACCGGTTGCCGCCCTTGTGTGAGCTGCCAAGAGAAAACACTGTGCTTTGCATACTTCGCGGACCTCGTACCTGAAGTCACTCAGCTCGAGGAGAAAGTCAGCATCTTTCAAAGCTGTGTCGCTAACGGGACACTCAGTGTGAGCACATGCCTGTAGGTTAAGGCCGGACTTGCCCTGCAGAAACGGAGGCGTGCAGCACTTTCCATGAGGCCGCAGCCTCTGCTCTGCATATCTTTTATGGCAGTAGAGTTTTCCGGACACCTAGGAAAATCGCGTGGGCTCCCTGGTCCCGGCTGGAACACAGACTAACCCCAGGACCCCTTAGGTCTCCTAAGCAACATCCAGCCCCGTAGCCCTTTGGAGCCACTCTCTCTACGCCGAGGGTAGGGAAACGCACAGCAGTCTCCACCGAAGCAGCTTAATTTCCCCATCACACCCACACGTTCATGAACAGAATTTTGGCACGTCTCACAGGCCTTGAGGTCTTACGCCTTGCCCTAGTCTGACCTGCACTGAGAGCACCCTCGCCCTCGCATTCCATCTAGCACCTCCTGCCTGAAGTCACCGTGCCTCCAGAAGAAAGTCCCCTTGCGTTCTTACTGCAATTTCAGTCTGCTTCTTGCGGTGGCAATGCAGGCTTCTGAATAGCAACAGGCCCCAGAGGAGTAGCTAGGGCGTTCCTTGGTTGAGGCAGTCCACTTGATGCACAACCCCCTGCTTCGAGAAGCTGATTCAGGCAAGCAAACACAAGGGGCCATGTGTCTCTTTTCACTTGTTAGAAACAACAGCAATGTATGCTGCGTTTGCGCATGAAATCGGGGGCCTGCTTTAAACATCCTCGCTTTCCAATTCGGAAGGCTGCATTCACGGTGCGTTGAAGCTACCTGAAATCCCTGCTGTTGACAGGCCTGGGAACCCTGTAGGAATGCTTCTGGGAAGAAACTGAGTTTGCTCGATCTAAACCAGGTGCTTCCATGGCCGCCGTGGTGGTCAGCCTGACAAGCTCTAGAAGTCAAGAGAAACTCAACGTGAGAACTTGTCTCCAAGTTAGGCCCTGAGTAGCCGGGCAGAAAGGGAGGCATGCAGCTGTTTCCACGAGTTCTTAGTAGCTCTTCGCCTTTACTTTCAGGGAAGTACCCTTCTGAGGACTCGTAGGCCCCTCTGGTTTGCATCCATTTTCCTCCATTGTCAGTGAGTATCTCCAGACCCCAGTGGACCATCTGAGCAACATCGAGGCCCAGTGGTCCTCCCCTCCGATGCCCTGCGTGCGTGCCGAGTGATGGGCAACACACTGCGCGTTCCTTGAGGAGAGCTCTATTTCCAGAGCCCTCAAACAGCTTCAGGACACGATTTCTGGTGTGTCCGAAGCGCCCAGGAAATACCGGTTGCCGCCCTTGTGTGAGCTGCCAAGAGAAAACACTCTGCTTTGCATACTTCGCACCTCGTACCTGAAGTCACTCAGCTCGAGGAGAAAGTCAGCATCTTTCAAAGCTGTGTCGCTAACGGGACACTCAGAGTGCGCACATGCCTGTAGGTTAAGGCCGGACTTGCCCTGCAGAAACGGAGGTGTGCAGCACTTTCCATGAGGTTGTAGCCTCTGCTCTGCATATCTTTTATGGCAGTAGAGTTTTCCGGACACCTAGGAAAATCGCGTGGGCTCCCTGTTCCCGGCTGGAACACAGACTAACCCTAGGACCCCTTAGGTCTCCTAAGCAACATCCAGCCCCGTAGCCCTTTGGAGCCACTCTCTCTACGCCGAGGGTAGGGAAACGCACAGCAGTCTCCACCGAAGCAGCTTAATTTCCCCATCACACCCACACGTTCACGAACAGAATTTTGGCACGTCTCACAGGCCTTGAGGTCTTACGCCTTGCCCTACTCTGACCTGCACTGAGAGCACCCTCGGCCTCGCATTCCATCTAGGACCTCCTGCCTGAAGTCACCGTGCCTCCAGAAGAAAGTCCCCTTGTGTTCTTACTGCAATTTCAGTCCGCTTCTTGCGGTGGCAATGCAGGCTTCTGAATAGCCACAGGCCCCAGAGGAGTAGCTAGGGCGTTCCTTGGTTGAGGCAGTCCACTTGATGCACAAACCCCTGCTTCGAGAAGCTGATTCAGGCAAGCAAACACAAGGGGCCATGTGTCTCTTTTGACTTGTTAGAAACAACAGCAATGTATGCTGCGTTTGCGCATGAAATCGGGGGCCTGATTTAAACATCCTCGCTTTCCAATTTGGAAGGCTGCATTCACGGTGCGTTGAAGCTACCTGAAATCCCTGCTGTTGACAGGCCTGGGAACCCTGTAGGAATGCTTCTGGGAAGAAACTGAGTTTGCTCGGTCTAAACCAGGTGCTTCCATGGCCGCCGTGGTGGTCAGCCTGACAAGCTCTAGAAGTCAAGAGAAACTCAACGTGAGAACTTGCCTCCAGGTTAGGCCCTGAGTAGCCGGGCAGAAAGGAAGGCATGCAGCTGTTTCCACGAATTCTTAGTAGCTCTTCGCCTTTACTTTCAGGGAAGTACCCTTCTGAGGACTCGTAGGCCCCTCTGGTTTGCATCCATTTTCCTCCATTGTCAGTGAGTATCTCCAGACCCCAGTGGACCAGCTGAGCAACATCGAGGCCCAGTGGTCTTCCCCTCCGATGCCATGCGTGCGTGCCCAGTGACGGGCAGCACACTGCGCGTTCCTTGAGGAGAGCTCGATTTCCAGAGCCCTCAAACAGCTTCAGGACACGATTTCTGGTGTGTCCGAAGCGCCCAGGAAATACCGGTTGCCGCCCTTGTGTGAGCTGCCAAGAGAAAACACTCTGCTCTGCAAACTTCGCGGACCTCGTTCCTGAAGTCACTCAGCTCGAGGAGAAAGTCAGCATCTTTCAAAGCTGTGTCGCTAACGGGACACTCAGTTTGAGCACATGCCTGTAGGTTAAGGCCGGACTTGCCCTGCAGAAACGGAGGCGTGCAGCACTTTCCATGAGGCCGTAGCCTCTGCTCTGCATATCTTTTATGGCAGTAGAGTTTTCCGGACACCTAGGAAAATCGCGTGGGCTCCCTGTTCCCGGCTGGAACACAGACTAACCCCAGGACCCCTTAGGTCTCCTAAGCAACATCCAGCCCCGTAGCCCTTTGGAGCCACTCTCTCTACGCCGAGGGTAGGGAAACGCACAGCAGTCTCCACCGAAGCAGCTTAATTTCCCCATCACACCCAGACGTTCACGAACAGAATTTTGGCACGTCTCACAGGCCTTGAGGTCTTACGCCTTGCCCTACTCTGACCTGCACTGAGAGCACCCTCGGCCTCGCATTCCATCTAGGACCTCCTGCCTGAAGTCACCGTGCCTCCAGAAGAAAGTCCCCTTGTGTTCTTACTGCAATTTCAGTCCGCTTCTTGCGGTGGCAATGCAGGCTTCTGAATAGCCACAGGCCCCAGAGGAGTAGCTAGGGCGTTCCTTGGTTGAGGCAGTCCACTTGATGCACAAACCCCTGCTTCGAGAAGCTGATTCAGGCAAGCAAACACAAGGGGCCATGTGTCTCTTTTGACTTGTTAGAAACAACAGCAATGTATGCTGCGTTTGCGCATGAAATCGGGGGCCTGATTTAAACATCCTCGCTTTCCAATTTGGAAGGCTGCATTCACGGTGCGTTGAAGCTACCTGAAATCCCTGCTGTTGACAGGCCTGGGAACCCTGTAGGAATGCTTCTGGGAAGAAACTGAGTTTGCTCGGTCTAAACCAGGTGCTTCCATGGCCGCCGTGGTGGTCAGCCTGACAAGCTCTAGAAGTCAAGAGAAACTCAACGTGAGAACTTGCCTCCAGGTTAGGCCCTGAGTAGCCGGGCAGAAAGGGAGGCATGCAGCTGTTTCCACGAATTCTTAGTAGTTCTTCGCCTTTACTTTCAGGGAAGTACCCTTCTGAGGACTCGTAGGCCCCTCTGGTTTGCATCCATTTTCCTCCATTGTCAGTGAGTATCTCCAGACCCCAGTGGACCACCTGAGCAACATCGAGGCCCAGTGGTCTTCCCCTCCGATGCCCTGCGTGCGTGCCGAGTGATGGGCAACACACTGCGCGTTCCTTGAGGAGAGCTCTATTTCCAGAGCCCTCAAACAGCTTCAGGACACGATTTCTGGTGTGTCCGAAGCACCCAGGAAATACCGGTTGCCGCCCTTGTGTGAGCTGCCAAGAAAAAACACTATGCTTTGCATACTTCGCGGACCTCGTAACTGAAGTCACTCAGCTCGAGGAGAAAGTCAGCATCTTTCAAAGCTGTGTCGCTAACGGGACACTCAGTTTGAGCACATGCCTGTAGGTTAAGGCCGGAATTGCCCTGCAGAAACGGAGGCGTGCAGCACTTTCCATGAGGCCGTAGCGTCTGCTCTGCATATCTTTTATGGCAGTAGAGTTTTCCGGACACCTAGGAAAATCGCGTGGGCTCCCTGTTCCCGGCTGGAACACAGACTAACCCCAGGACCCCTTAGGTCTCCTAAGCAACATCCAGCCCCGTAGCCCTTTGGAGCCACTCTCTCTACGCCGAGGGTAGGGAAACGCACAGCAGTCTCCACCGAAGCAGCTTAATTTCCCCATCACACCCACACGTTCATGAACAGAATTTTGGCACGTCTCACAGGCCTTGAGGTCTTACGCCTTGCCCTAGTCTGACCTGCACTGAGAGCACCCTCGCCCTCGCATTCCATCTAGGACCTCCTGCCTGAAGTCACCGTGCCTCCAGAAGAAAGTCCCCTTGCGTTCTTACTGCAATTTCAGTCTGCTTCTTGCGGTGGCAATGCAGGTTTCTGAATAGCCACAGGCCCCAGAGGAGTAGCTAGGGCGTTCCTTGGTTGAGGCAGTCCACTTGATGCACAACCCCCTGCTTCGAGAAGCTGATTCAGGCAAGCAAACACAAGGGGCCATGTGTCTCTTTTGACTTGTTAGAAACAACAGCAATGTATGCTGCGTTTGCGCATGAAATCGGGGGCCTGATTTAAACATCCTCGCTTTCCAATTTGGAAGGCTGCATTCACGGTGCGTTGAAGCTACCTGAAATCCCTGCTGTTGACAGGCCTGGGAACCCTGTAGGAATGCTTCTGGGAAGAAACTGAGTTTGCTCGGTCTAAACCAAATGCTTCCATGGCCGCCATGGTGGTCAGCCTGACAAGCTCTAGAAGTCAATAGAAACTCAACGTGAGAACTTGCCTCCAGGTTAGGCCCTGAGTAGCCGGGCAGAAAGGGAGGCATGCAGCTGTTTCCACGAGTTCTTAGTAGCTCTTCGCCTTTACTTTCAGGGAAGTACCCTTCTGAGGACTCGTAGGCCCCTCTGGTTTGCATCCATTTTCCTCCATTGTCAGTGAGTATCTCCAGACCCCGGTGGCCCAGCTGAGCAACATCGAGGCCCAGTGGTCCTCCCCTCCGATGCCCTGCGTGGGTGCCGAGTGATGGGCAACACACGGCGCGTTCCTTGAGGAGAGCTCTATTTCCAGAGCCCTCAAACAGCTTCAGGACACGATTTCTGGTGTGTCCGAAGCGCCCAGGAAATACCGGTTGCCGCCTTGTGTGAGCTGCCAAGAGAAAGCACTCTGCTTTGCATACTTCGCGGACCTCGTACCTGAAGTCACTCAGCTCGAGGAGAAAGTCAGCATCTTTCAAAGCTGTGTCGCTAACGGGACACTCAGTGTGAGCACATGCCTGTAGGTTAAGGCCGGACTTGCCCTGCAGAAACGGAGGCGTGCAGCACTTTCCATGAGGCCGTAGCCTCTGCTCTGCATATCTTTGATGGCAGTAGAGTTTTCCGGACACCTAGGAAAATCGCGTGGGCTCCCTGTTCCCGGCTGGAACACAGACTAACCCCAGGACCCCTTAGGTCTCCTAAGCAACATCCAGCCCCGTAGCCCTTTGGAGCCACTCTCTCTACGCCGAGGGTAGGGAAACGCACAGCAGTCTCCACCGAAGCAGCTTAATTTCCCCATCACACCCACACGTTCATGAACAGAATTTTGGCACGTCTCACAGGCCTTGAGGTCTTACGCCTTGCCCTAGTCTGACCTGCACTGAGAGCACCCTCGCCCTCGCATTCCATCTAGGACCTCCTGCCTGAAGTCACCGTGCCTCCAGAAGAAAGTCCCCTTGCGTTCTTACTGCAATTTCAGTCTGCTTCTTGCGGTGGCAATGCAGGCTTCTGAATAGCAACAGGCCCCAGAGGAGTAGCTAGGGCGTTCCTTGGTTGAGGCAGTCCACTTGATGCACAACCCCCTGCTTCGAGAAGCTGATTCAGGCAAGCAAACACAAGGGGCCATGTGTCTCTTTTGACTTGTTAGAAACAACAGCAATGTATGCTGCGTTTGCGCATGAAATCGGGGGCCTGATTTAAACATCCTCGCTTTCCAATTTGGAAGGCTGCATTCACGGTGCGTTGAAGCTACCTGAAATCCCTGCTGTTGACAGGCCTGGGAACCCTGTAGGAATGCTTCTGGGAAGAAACTGAGTTTGCTCGGTCTAAACCAGGTGCTTCCATGGCCGCCGTGGTGGTCAGGCTGACAAGCTCTAGAAGTCAAGAGAAACTCAACGTGAGAACTTGCCTCCAGGTTAGGCCCTGAGTAGCCGGGCAGAAAGGGAGGCATGCAGCTGTTTCCACGAGTTCTTAGTAGCTCTTCGCCTTTACTTTCAGGGAAGTACCCTTCTGAGGACTCGTAGGCCCCTCTGGTTTGCATCCATTTTCCTCCATTGTCAGTGAGTATCTCCAGACCCCGGTGGCCCAGCTGAGCAACATCGAGGCCCAGTGGTCCTCCCCTCCGATGCCCTGCGTGCGTGCCGAGTGATGGGCAACACACTGCGCGTTCCTTGAGGAGAGCTCTATTTCCAGAGCCCTCAAACAGCTTCAGGACACGATTTCTGGTGTGTCCGAAGCGCCCAGGAAATACCGGTTGCCGCCTTGTGTGAGCTGCCAAGAGAAAACACTCTGCTTTGCATACTTCGCGGACCTCGTACCTGAAGTCACTCAGCTCGAGGAGAAAGTCAGCATCTTTCAAAGCTGTGTCGCTAACGGGACACTCAGTGTGAGCACATGCCTGTAGGTTAAGGCCGGACTTGCCCTGCAGAAACGGAGGCGTGCAGCACTTTCCATGAGGCCGTAGCCTCTGCTCTGCATATCTTTGATGGCAGTAGAGTTTTCCGGACACCTAGGAAAATCGCGTGGGCTCCCTGGTCCCAGCTGGAACACAGACTAACCCCAGGACCCCTTAGGTCTCCTAAGCAACATCCAGCCCCGTAGCCCTTTGGAGTCACTCTCTCTACGCCGAGGGTAGGGAAACGCACAGCAGTCTCCACCGAAGCAGCTTAATTTCCCCATCACACCCACACGTTCATGAACAGAATTTTGGCACGTCTCACAGGCCTTGAGGTCTTACGCCTTGCCCTAGTCTGACCTGCACTGAGAGCACCCTCGGCCTCGCATTCCATCTAGGACCTCCTGCCTGAAGTCACCGTGCCTCCAGAAGAAAGTCCCCTTGCGTTCTTACTGCAATTTCAGTCCGGTTCTTGCGGTGGCAATGCAGGCTTCTGAATAGCAACAGGCCCCAGAGGAGTAGCTAGGGCGTTCCTTGGTTGAGGCAGTCCACTTGATGCACAAACCCCTGCTTCGAGAAGCTGATTCAGGCAAGCAAACACAAGGGGCCATGTGTCTCTTTTGACTTGTTAGAAACAACAGCAATGTATGCTGCGTTTGCGCATGAAATCGGGGGCCTCTTTTAAACATTCTCGCTTTCCAATTTGGAAGGCTGCATTCACGGTGCGTTGAAGCTACCTGAAATCCCTGCTGTTGACAGGCCTGGGAACCCTGTAGGAATGCTTCTGGGAAGAAACTGAGTTTGCTCGGTCTAAACCAGGTGCTTCCATGGCCGCCGTGGTGGTCAGCCTGACAAGCTCTAGAAGTCAAGAGAAACTCAACGTGAGAACTTGCCTCCAGGTTAGGCCCTGAGTAGCCGGGCAGAAAGGGAGGCATGCAGCTGTTTCCACGAATTCTTAGTAGCTCTGCGCCTTTACTTTCAGGGAAGTACCGTTCTGAGGACTCGTAGGCCCCTCTGGTTTGCATCCATTTTCCTCCATTGTCAGTGAGTATCTCCAGACCCCGGTGGACCAGCTGAGCAACATCGAGGCCCAGTGGTCTTCCCCTCCGATGCCCTCCGTGCGTGCCGAGTGATGGGCAACACACTGCGCGTTCCTTGAGGAGAGCTCTATTTCCAGAGCCCTCAAACAGCTTCAGGACACGATTTCTGGTGTGTCCGAAGCGCCCAGGAAATACCGGTTGCCGCCCTTGTGTGAGCTGCCAAGAGAAAACACTGTGCTTTGCATACTTCGCGGACCTCGTACCTGAAGTCACTCAGCTCGAGGAGAAAGTCAGCATCTTTCAAAGCTGTGTCGCTAACGGGACACTCAGTGTGAGCACATGCCTGTAGGTTAAGGCCGGACTTGCCCTGCAGAAACGGAGGCGTGCAGCACTTTCCATGAGGCCGTAGCCTCTGCTCTGCATATCTTTGATGGCAGTAGAGTTTTCCGGACACCTAGGAAAATCGCGTGGGCTCCCTGTTCCCGGCTGGAACACAGACTAACCCCAGGACCCCTTAGGTCTCCTAAACAATATCCAGCCCCGTAGCCCTTTGGAGCCACTCTCTCTACGCCGAGGGTAGGGAAACGCACAGCAGTCTCCACCGAAGCAGCTTAATTTCCCCATCACACCCACACGTTCATGAACAGAATTTTGGCACGTCTCACAGGCCTTGAGGTCTTACGCCTTGCCCTAGTCTGACCTGCACTGAGAGCACCCTCGCCCTCGCATTCCATCTAGGACCTCCTGCCTGAAGTCACCGTGCCTCCAGAAGAAAGTCCCCTTGCGTTCTTACTGCAATTTCAGTCTGCTTCTTGCGGTGGCAATGCAGGCTTCTGAATAGCAACAGGCCCCAGAGGAGTAGCTAGGGCGTTCCTTGGTTGAGGCAGTCCACTTGATGCACAAACCCCTGCTTCGAGAAGCTGATTCAGGCAAGCAAACACAAGGGGCCATGTGTCTCTTTTGACTTGTTAGAAACAACAGCAATGTATGCTGCGTTTGCGCATGAAATCGGGGGCCTGATTTAAACATCCTCGCTTTCCAATTTGGAAGGCTGCATTCACGGTGCGTTGAAGCTACCTGAAATCCCTGCTGTTGACAGGCCTGGGAACCCTGTAGGAATGCTTCTGGGAAGAAACTGAGTTTGCTCGGTCTAAACCAGGTGCTTCCATGGCCGCCGTGGTGGTCAGCCTGACAAGCTCTAGAAGTCAAGAGAAACTCAACGTGAGAACTTGCCTCCAGGTTAGGCCCTGAGTAGCCGGGCAGAAAGGAAGGCATGCAGCTGTTTCCACGAATTCTTAGTAGCTCTTCGCCTTTACTTTCAGGGAAGTACCCTTCTGAGGACTCGTAGGCCCATCTGGTTTGCATCCATTTTCCTCCATTGTCAGTGAGTATCTCCAGACCCCAGTGGACCAGCTGAGCAACATCGAGGCCCAGTGGTCTTCCCCTCCGATGCCATGCGTGCGTGCCCAGTGACGGGCAGCACACTGCGCGTTCCTTGAGGAGAGCTCGATTTCCAGAGCCCTCAAACAGCTTCAGGACACGATTTCTGGTGTGTCCGAAGCGCCCAGGAAATACCGGTTGCCGCCCTTGTGTGAGCTGCCAAGAGAAAACACTCTGCTCTGCAAACTTCGCGGACCTCGTTCCTGAAGTCACTCAGCTCGAGGAGAAAGTCAGCATCTTTCAAAGCTGTGTCGCTAACGGGACACTCAGTTTGAGCACATGCCTGTAGGTTAAGGCCGGACTTGCCCTGCAGAAACGGAGGCGTGCAGCACTTTCCATGAGGCCGTAGCCTCTGCTCTGCATATCTTTTATGGCAGTAGAGTTTTCCGGACACCTAGGAAAATCGCGTGGGCTCCCTGTTCCCGGCTGGAACACAGAATAACCCCAGGACCCCTTAGGTCTCCTAAGCAACATCCAGCCCCGTAGCCCTTTGGAGCCACTCTCTCTACGCCGAGGGTAGGGAAACGCACAGCAGTCTCCACCGAAGCAGCTTAATTTCCCCATCACACCCAGACGTTCACGAACAGAATTTTGGCACGTCTCACAGGCCTTGAGGTCTTACGCCTTGCCCTACTCTGACCTGCACTGAGAGCACCCTCGGCCTCGCATTCCATCTAGGACCTCCTGCCTGAAGTCACCGTGCCTCCAGAAGAAAGTCCCCTTGTGTTCTTACTGCAATTTCAGTCCGCTTCTTGCGGTGGCAATGCAGGCTTCTGAATAGCCACAGGCCCCAGAGGAGTAGCTAGGGCGTTCCTTGGTTGAGGCAGTCCACTTGATGCACAAACCCCTGCTTCGAGAAGCTGATTCAGGCAAGCAAACACAAGGGGCCATGTGTCTCTTTTGACTTGTTAGAAACAACAGCAATGTATGCTGCGTTTGCGCATGAAATCGGGGGCCTGATTTAAACATCCTCGCTTTCCAATTTGGAAGGGTGCATTCACGGTGCGTTGAAGCTACCTGAAATCCCTGCTGTTGACAGGCCTGGGAACCCTGTAGGAATGCTTCTGGGAAGAAACTGAGTTTGCTCGGTCTAAACCAGGTGCTTCCATGGCCGCCGTGGTGGTCAGCCTGACAAGCTCTAGAAGTCAAGAGAAACTCAACGTGAGAACTTGCCTCCAGGTTAGGCCCTGAGTAGCCGGGCAGAAAGGGAGGCATGCAGCTGTTTCCACGAATTCTTAGTAGTTCTTCGCCTTTACTTTCAGGGAAGTACCCTTCTGAGGACTCGTAGGCCCCTCTGGTTTGCATCCATTTTCCTCCATTGTCAGTGAGTATCTCCAGACCCCAGTGGACCACCTGAGCAACATCGAGGCCCAGTGGTCTTCCCCTCCGATGCCCTGCGTGCGTGCCGAGTGATGGGCAACACACTGCGCGTTCCTTGAGGAGAGCTCTATTTCCAGAGCCCTCAAACAGCTTCAGGACACGATTTCTGGTGTGTCCGAAGCACCCAGGAAATACCGGTTGCCGCCCTTGTGTGAGCTGCCAAGAAAAAACACTATGCTTTGCATACTTCGCGGACCTCGTAACTGAAGTCACTCAGCTCGAGGAGAAAGTCAGCATCTTTCAAAGCTGTGTCGCTAACGGGACACTCAGTTTGAGCACATGCCTGTAGGTTAAGGCCGGAATTGCCCTGCAGAAATGGAGGCGTGCAGCACTTTCCATGAGGCCGTAGCCTCTGCTCTGCATATCTTTTATGGCAGTAGAGTTTTCCGGACACCTAGGAAAATCGCGTGGGCTCCCTGTTCCCGGCTGGAACACAGACTAACCCCAGGACCCCTTAGGTCTCCTAAGCAACATCCAGCCCCGTAGCCCTTTGGAGCCACTCTCTCTACGCCGAGGGTAGGGAAACGCACAGCAGTCTCCACCGAAGCAGCTTAATTTCCCCATCACACCCACACGTTCACGAACAGAATTTTGGCACGTCTCACAGGCCTTGAGGTCTTACGCCTTGCCCTAGTCTGACCTGCACTGAGAGCACCCTCGCCCTCGCATTCCATCTAGGACCTCCTGCCTGAAGTCACCGTGCCTCCAGAAGAAAGTCCCCTTGCGTTCTTACTGCAATTTCAGTCTGCTTCTTGCGGTGGCAATGCAGGCTTCTGAATAGCCACAGGCCCCAGAGGAGTAGCTAGGGCGTTCCTTGGTTGAGGCAGTCCACTTGATGCACAACCCCCTGCTTCGAGAAGCTGATTCAGGCAAGCAAACACAAGGGGCCATGTGTCTCTTTTGACTTGTTAGAAACAACAGCAATGTATGCTGCGTTTGCGCATGAAATCGGGGGCCTGATTTAAACATCCTCGCTTTCCAATTTGGAAGGCTGCATTCACGGTGCGTTGAAGCTACCTGAAATCCCTGCTGTTGACAGGCCTGGGAACCCTGTAGGAATGCTTCTGGGAAGAAACTGAGTTTGCTCGGTCTAAACCAAATGCTTCCATGGCCGCCATGGTGGTCAGCCTGACAAGCTCTAGAAGTCAATAGAAACTCAACGTGAGAACTTGCCTCCAGGTTAGGCCCTGAGTAGCCGGGCAGAAAGGGAGGCATGCAGCTGTTTCCACGAGTTCTTAGTAGCTCTTCGCCTTTACTTTCAGGGAAGTACCCTTCTGAGGACTCGTAGGCCCCTCTGGTTTGCATCCATTTTCCTCCATTGTCAGTGAGTATCTCCAGACCCCGGTGGCCCAGCTGAGCAACATCGAGGCCCAGTGGTCCTCCCCTCCGATGCCCTGCGTGGGTGCCGAGTGATGGGCAACACACGGCGCGTTCCTTGAGGAGAGCTCTATTTCCAGAGCCCTCAAACAGCTTCAGGACACGATTTCTGGTGTGTCCGAAGCGCCCAGGAAATACCGGTTGCCGCCTTGTGTGAGCTGCCAAGAGAAAGCACTCTGCTTTGCATACTTCGCGGACCTCGTACCTGAAGTCACTCAGCTCGAGGAGAAAGTCAGCATCTTTCAAAGCTGTGTCGCTAACGGGACACTCAGTGTGAGCACATGCCTGTAGGTTAAGGCCGGACTTGCCCTGCAGAAACGGAGGCGTGCAGCACTTTCCATGAGGCCGTAGCCTCTGCTCTGCATATCTTTGATGGCAGTAGAGTTTTCCGGACACCTAGGAAAATCGCGTGGGCTCCCTGTTCCCGGCTGGAACACAGACTAACCCCAGGACCCCTTAGGTCTCCTAAGCAACATCCAGCCCCGTAGCCCTTTGGAGCCACTCTCTCTACGCCGAGGGTAGGGAAACGCACAGCAGTCTCCACCGAAGCAGCTTAATTTCCCCATCACACCCACACGTTCATGAACAGAATTTTGGCACGTCTCACAGGCCTTGAGGTCTTACGCCTTGCCCTACTCTGACCTGCACTGAGAGCACCCTCGCCCTCGCATTCCATCTAGGACCTCCTGCCTGAAGTCACCGTGCCTCCAGAAGAAAGTCCCCTTGCGTTCTTACTGCAATTTCAGTCTGCTTCTTGCGGTGGCAATGCAGGCTTCTGAATAGCAACAGGCCCCAGAGGAGTAGCTAGGGCGTTCCTTGGTTGAGGCAGTCCACTTGATGCACAACCCCCTGCTTCGAGAAGCTGATTCAGGCAAGCAAACACAAGGGGCCATGTGTCTCTTTTGACTTGTTAGAAACAACAGCAATGTATGCTGCGTTTGCGCATGAAATCGGGGGCCTGATTTAAACATCCTCGCTTTCCAATTTGGAAGGCTGCATTCACGGTGCGTTGAAGCTAGCTGAAATCCCTGCTGTTGACAGGCCTGGGAACCCTGTAGGAATGCTTCTGGGAAGAAACTGAGTTTGCTCGGTCTAAACCAAATGCTTCCATGGCCGCCATGGTGGTCAGCCTGACAAGCTCTAGAAGTCAAGAGAAACTCAACGTGAGAACTTGCCTCCAGGTTAGGCCCTGAGTAGCCGGGCAGAAAGGGAGGCATGCAGCTGTTTCCACGAGTTCTTAGTAGCTCTTCGCCTTTACTTTCAGGGAAGTACCCTTCTGAGGACTCGTAGGCCCCTCTGGTTTGCATCCATTTTCCTCCATTGTCAGTGAGTATCTCCAGACCCCGGTGGCCCAGCTGAGCAACATCGAGGCCCAGTGGTCCTCCCCTCCGATGCCCTGCGTGGGTGCCGAGTGATGGGCAACACACTGCGCGTTCCTTGAGGAGAGCTCTATTTCCAGAGCCCTCAAACAGCTTCAGGACACGATTTCTGTTGTCTCCGAAGCGCCCAGGAAATACCGGTTGCCGCCTTGTGTGAGCTGCCAAGAGAAAGCACTCTGCTTTGCATACTTCGCGGACCTCGTACCTGAAGTCACTCAGCTCGAGGAGAAAGTCAGCATCTTTCAAAGCTGTGTCGCTAACGGGACACTCAGTGTGAGCACATGCCTGTAGGTTAAGGCCGGACTTGCCCTGCAGAAACGGAGGCGTGCAGCACTTTCCATGAGGCCGTAGCCTCTGCTCTGCATATCTTTGATGGCAGTAGAGTTTTCCGGACACCTAGGAAAATCGCGTGGGCTCCCTGTTCCCGGCTGGAACACAGACTAACCCCAGGACCCCTTAGGTCTCCTAAGCAACATCCAGCCCCGTAGCCCTTTGGAGCCACTCTCTCTACGCCGAGGGTAGGGAAACGCACAGCAGTCTCCACCGAAGCAGCTTAATTTCCCCATCACACCCACACGTTCATGAACAGAATTTTGGCACGTCTCACAGGCCTTGAGGTCTTACGCCTTGCCCTACTCTGACCTGCACTGAGAGCACCCTCGCCCTCGCATTCCATCTAGGACCTCCTGCCTGAAGTCACCGTGCCTCCAGAAGAAAGTCCCCTTGCGTTCTTACTGCAATTTCAGTCTGCTTCTTGCGGTGGCAATGCAGGCTTCTGAATAGCAACAGGCCCCAGAGGAGTAGCTAGGGCGTTCCTTGGTTGAGGCAGTCCACTTGATGCACAACCCCCTGCTTCGAGAAGCTGATTCAGGCAAGCAAACACAAGGGGCCATGTGTCTCTTTTGACTTGTTAGAAACAACAGCAATGTATGCTGCGTTTGCGCATGAAATCGGGGGCCTGATTTAAACATCCTCGCTTTCCAATTTGGAAGGCTGCATTCACGGTGCGTTGAAGCTACCTGAAATCCCTGCTGTTGACAGGCCTGGGAACCCTGTAGGAATGCTTCTGGGAAGAAACTGAGTTTGCTCGGTCTAAACCAGGTGCTTCCATGGCCGCCGTGGTGGTCAGGCTGACAAGCTCTAGAAGTCAAGAGAAACTCAACGTGAGAACTTGCCTCCAGGTTAGGCCCTGAGTAGCCGGGCAGAAAGGGAGGCATGCAGCTGTTTCCACGAGTTCTTAGTAGCTCTTCGCCTTTACTTTCAGGGAAGTACCCTTCTGAGGACTCGTAGGCCCCTCTGGTTTGCATCCATTTTCCTCCATTGTCAGTGAGTATCTCCAGACCCCGGTGGCCCAGCTGAGCAACATCGAGGCCCAGTGGTCCTCCCCTCCGATGCCCTGCGTGCGTGCCGAGTGATGGGCAACACACTGCGCGTTCCTTGAGGAGAGCTCTATTTCCAGAGCCCTCAAACAGCTTCAGGACACGATTTCTGGTGTGTCCGAAGCGCCCAGGAAATACCGGTTGCCGCCTTGTGTGAGCTGCCAAGAGAAAACACTCTGCTTTGCATACTTCGCGGACCTCGTACCTGAAGTCACTCAGCTCGAGGAGAAAGTCAGCATCTTTCAAAGCTGTGTCGCTAACGGGACACTCAGTGTGAGCACATGCCTGTAGGTTAAGGCCGGACTTGCCCTGCAGAAACGGAGGCGTGCAGCACTTTCCATGAGGCCGTAGCCTCTGCTCTGCATATCTTTGATGGCAGTAGAGTTTTCCGGACACCTAGGAAAATCGCGTGGGCTCCCTGGTCCCAGCTGGAACACAGACTAACCCCAGGACCCCTTAGGTCTCCTAAGCAACATCCAGCCCCGTAGCCCTTTGGAGCCACTCTCTCTACGCCGAGGGTAGGGAAACGCACAGCAGTCTCCACCGAAGCAGCTTAATTTCCCCATCACACCCACACGTTCATGAACAGAATTTTGGCACGTCTCACAGGCCTTGAGGTCTTACGCCTTGCCCTAGTCTGACCTGCACTGAGAGCACCCTCGGCCTCGCATTCCATCTAGGACCTCCTGCCTGAAGTCACCGTGCCTCCAGAAGAAAGTCCCCTTGCGTTCTTACTGCAATTTCAGTCTGCTTCTTGCGGTGGCAATGCAGGCTTCTGAATAGCAACAGGCCCCAGAGGAGTAGCTAGGGCGTTCCTTGGTTGAGGCAGTCCACTTGATGCACAAACCCCTGCTTCGAGAAGCTGATTCAGGCAAGCAAACACAAGGGGCCATGTGTCTCTTTTGACTTGTTAGAAACAACAGCAATGTATGCTGCGTTTGCGCATGAAATCGGGGGCCTCTTTTAAACATTCTCGCTTTCCAATTTGGAAGGCTGCATTCACGGTGCGTTGAAGCTACCTGAAATCCCTGCTGTTGACAGGCCTGGGAACCCTGTAGGAATGCTTCTGGGAAGAAACTGAGTTTGCTCGGTCTAAACCAGGTGCTTCCATGGCCGCCGTGGTGGTCAGCCTGACAAGCTCTAGAAGTCAAGAGAAACTCAACGTGAGAACTTGCCTCCAGGTTAGGCCCTGAGTAGCCGGGCAGAAAGGGAGGCATGCAGCTGTTTCCACGAATTCTTAGTAGCTCTGCGCCTTTACTTTCAGGGAAGTACCGTTCTGAGGACTCGTAGGCCCCTCTGGTTTGCATCCATTTTCCTCCATTGTCAGTGAGTATCTCCAGACCCCGGTGGACCAGCTGAGCAACATCGAGGCCCAGTGGTCTTCCCCTCCGATGCCCTCCGTGCATGCCGAGTGATGGGCAACACACTGCGCGTTCCTTGAGGAGAGCTCTATTTCCAGAGCCCTCAAACAGCTTCAGGACACGATTTCTGGTGTGTCCGAAGCGCCCAGGAAATACCGGTTGCCGCCCTTGTGTGAGCTGCCAAGAGAAAACACTGTGCTTTGCATACTTCGCGGACCTCGTACCTGAAGTCACTCAGCTCGAGGAGAAAGTCAGCATCTTTCAAAGCTGTGTCGCTAACGGGACACTCAGTGTGAGCACATGCCTGTAGGTTAAGGCCGGACTTGCCCTGCAGAAACGGAGGCGTGCAGCACTTTCCATGAGGCCGTAGCCTCTGCTCTGCATATCTTTGATGGCAGTAGAGTTTTCCGGACACCTAGGAAAATCGCGTGGGCTCCCTGTTCCCGGCTGGAACACAGACTAACCCCAGGACCCCTTAGGTCTCCTAAACAATATCCAGCCCCGTAGCCCTTTGGAGCCACTCTCTCTACGCCGAGGGTAGGGAAACGCACAGCAGTCTCCACCGAAGCAGCTTAATTTCCCCATCACACCCACACGTTCATGAACAGAATTTTGGCACGTCTCACAGGCCTTGAGGTCTTACGCCTTGCCCTAGTCTGACCTGCACTGAGAGCACCCTCGCCCTCGCATTCCATCTAGGACCTCCTGCCTGAAGTCACCGTGCCTCCAGAAGAAAGTCCCCTTGCGTTCTTACTGCAATTTCAGTCTGCTTCTTGCGGTGGCAATGCAGGCTTCTGAATAGCAACAGGCCCCAGAGGAGTAGCTAGGGCGTTCCTTGGTTGAGGCAGTCCACTTGATGCACAAACCCCTGCTTCGAGAAGCTGATTCAGGCAAGCAAACACAAGGGGCCATGTGTCTCTTTTGACTTGTTAGAAACAACAGCAATGTATGCTGCGTTTGCGCATGAAATCGGGGGCCTGATTTAAACATCCTCGCTTTCCAATTTGGAAGGCTGCATTCACGGTGCGTTGAAGCTACCTGAAATCCCTGCTGTTGACAGGCCTGGGAACCCTGTAGGAATGCTTCTGGGAAGAAACTGAGTTTGCTCGGTCTAAACCAGGTGCTTCCATGGCCGCCGTGGTGGTCAGCCTGACAAGCTCTAGAAGTCAAGAGAAACTCAACGTGGGAACTTGCCTCCAGGTTAGGCCCTGAGTAGCCGGGCAGAAACGGAGGCATGCAGCTGTTTCCACGAGTTCTTAGTAGCTCTTTGCCTTTACTTTCAGGGAAGTACCCTTCTGAGGACTCGTAGGCCCCTCTGGTTTGCATCCATTTTCCTCCATTGTCAGTGAGTATCTCCAGACCCCGGTGGACCAGCTGAGCAACATCGAGGCCCAGTGGTCTTCCCCTCGGACGCCCTCCGTGCCTGCCGAGTGATGGGCAACACACTGCGCGTTCGTTGAGGAGAGCTCTATTTCCAGAGCCCTCAAACAGCTTCAGGACACGATTTCTGGTGTGTCCGAAGCGCCCAGGAAATACCGGTTGCCGCGTTTGTGTGAGATGCCAAGAGAAAACACTCTGATTTGCATACTTCGCGGACCTCGTACCTGAAGTCACTCAGCTCGAGGAGAAAGTCAGCATCTTTCAAAGCTGTGTCGCTAACGGGACACTCAGTGTGAGCACATGCCTGTAGGTTAAGGCCGGACTTGCCCTGCAGAAACGGAGGCGTGCAGCACTTTCCATGAGGCCGTAGCCTCTGCTCTGCATATGTTTTATGGCAGTAGAGTTTTCCAGACACGTAGCAAAATCGCGTGGGCTCCCTGTTCCCGGCTGGAACACAGACTAATCCCAGGACCCCTTAGGTCTCCTAAGCAACATCCAGCCCCGTAGCCCTTTGGAGCCACTCTCTCTACACTGAGGGTAGGGAAACGCACAGCAGTCTCCACCGAAGCAGCTTAATTTCCCCATCACACCCACACGTTCACGAACAGAATTTTGGCACGTCTCAAAGGCCTTGAGGTCTTACGCCTTGCCCTACTCTGACCTGCACTGAGAGCACCCTCGGCCTCGCATTCCATCTAGGACCTCCTGCCTGAAGTCACCGTGCCTCCAGAAGAAAGTCCCCTTGTGTTCTTACTGCAATTTCAGTCTGCTTCTTGCGGTGGCAATGCAGGCTTCTGAATAGCCACAGGCCCCAGAGGAGTAGCTAGGGCGTTCCTTGGTTGAGGCAGTCCACTTGATGCACAAACCCCTGCTTCGAGAAGCTGATTCAGGCAAGCAAACACAAGGGGCCATGTGTCTCTTTCGACTTGTTAGAAACAACAGCAATGTATGCTGCGTTTGCGCATGAAATCGGGGGCCTGATTTAAACATCCTCGCTTTCCAATTTGGAAGGCTGCATTCACGGTGCGTTGAAGCTACCTGAAATCCCTGCTGTTGACAGGCCTGGGAACCCTGTAGGAATGCTTCTGGGAAGAAACTGAGTTTGCTCGGTCTAAACCAGGTGCTTCCATGGCCGCCGTGGTGGTCAGCCTGACAAGCTCTAGAAGTCAAGAGAAATTCAACGTGAGAACTTGCCTCCAGGTTAGGCCCTGAGTAGCCGGGCAGAAAGGGAGGCATGCAGCTGTTTCCACGAGTTCTTAGTAGCTCTTCGCCTTTACTTTCAGGGAAGTACCCTTCTGAGGACTCGTAGGCCCCTCTGGTTTGCATCCATTTTCCTCCATTGTCAGTGAGTATCTCCAGACCCCGGTGGACCAGCTGAGCAACATCGAGGCCCAGTGGTCCTCCCCTCCGATGCCCTGCGTGCGTGCCGAGTGATGGGCAACACACTGCGCGTTCCTTGAGGAGAGCTCTATTTCCAGAGCCCTCAAACAGCTTCAGGACACGATTTCTGGTGTGTCCGAAGCGCCCAGGAAATACCGGTTGCCGCCCTTGTGTGAGCTGCCAAGAGAAAACACTCTGCTTTGCATACTTCGCGGACCTTGTACCTGAAGTCACTCAGCTCGAGGAGAAAGTCAGCATCTTTCAAAGCTGTGTCGCTAACGGGACACTCAGTGTGAGCACATGCCTGTAGGTTAAGGCCGGACTTGCCCTGCAGAAACGGAGGCGTGCAGCACTTTCCATGAGGCCGTAGCCTCTGCACTGCATATCTTTGATGGCAGTAGAGTTTTCCGGACACCTAGGAAAATCGCGTGGGCTCCCTGTTCCCGGCTGGAACACAGACTAACCCCAGGACCCCTTAGGTCTCCTAAGCAACATCCAGCCCCGTAGCCCTTTGGAGCCACTCTCTCTACGCCGAGGGTAGGGAAACGCACAGCAGTCTCCACCGAAGCAGCTTAATTTCCCCATCACACCCACACGTTCATGAACAGAATTTTGGCACGTCTCACAGGCCTTGAGGTCTTACGCCTTGCCCTAGTCTGACCTGCACTGAGAGCACCCTCGCCCTCGCATTCCATCTAGGACCTCCTGCCTGAAGTCACCGTGCCTCCAGAAGAAAGTCCCCTTGCGTTCTTACTGCAATTTCAGTCTGCTTCTTGCGGTGGCAATGCAGGCTTCTGAATAGCAACAGGCCCCAGAGGAGTAGCTAGGGCGTTCCTTGGTTGAGGCAGTCCACTTGATGCACAAACCCCTGCTTCGAGAAGCTGATTCAGGCAAGCAAACACAAGGGGCCATGTGTCTCTTTTGACTTGTTAGAAACAACAGCAATGTATGCTGCGTTTGCGCATGAAATCGGGGGCCTGATTTAAACATCCTCGCTTTCCAATTTGGAAGGGTGCATTCACGGTGCGTTGAAGCTACCTGAAATCCCTGCTGTTGACAGGCCTGGGAACCCTGTAGGAATGCTTCTGGGAAGAAACTGAGTTTGCTCGGTCTAAACCAGGTGCTTCCATGGCCGCCGTGGTGGTCAGCCTGAAAAGCTCTAGAAGTCAAGAGAAACTCAACGTGAGAACTTGCCTCCAGGTTAGGCCCTGAGTAGCCGGGCAGAAAGGGAGGCATCCAGGTGTTTCCACGAGTTCTTAGTAGCTCTTCGCCTTTACTTTCAGGGAAGTACCCTTCTGAGGACTCGTAGGCCCCTCTGGTTTGCATCCATTTTCCTCCATTGTCAGTGAGTATCTCCAGACCCCGGTGGACCAGCTGAGCAACATCGAGGCCCAGTGGTCCTCCCCTCCGATGCCCTGCGTGCGTGCCGAGTGATGGGCAACACACTGCGCGTTCCTTGAGGAGAGCTCTATTTCCAGAGCCCTCAAACAGCTTCAGGACACGATTTCTGGTGTGTCCGAAGCGCCCAGGAAATACCGGTTGCCGCCCTTCTGTGAGCTGCCAAGAGAAAACACTCTGCTTTGCATACTTCGCGGACCTCGTACCTGAAGTCACTCAGCTCGAGGAGAAAGTCAGCATCTTTCAAAGCTGTGTCGCTAACGGGACACTCAGTGTGAGCACATGCCTGTAGGTTAAGGCCGGACTTGCCCTGCAGAAACGGAGGCGTGCAGCACTTTCCATGAGGCCGTAGCCTCTGCTCTGCATATCTTTGATGGCAGTAGAGTTTTCCGGACACCTAGGAAAATCGCGTGGGCTCCCTGGTCCCGGCTGGAACACAGACTAACCCCAGGACCCCTTAGGTCTCCTAAGCAACATCCAGCCCCGTAGCCCTTTGGAGCCACTCTCTCTACGCCGAGGGTAGGGAAACGCACAGCAGTCTCCACCGAAGCAGCTTAATTTCCCCATCACACCCACACGTTCATGAACAGAATTTTGGCACGTCTCACAGGCCTTGAGGTCTTACGCCTTGCCCTAGTCTGACCTGCACTGAGAGCACCCTCGGCCTCGCATTCCATCTAGGACCTCCTGCCTGAAGTCACCGTGCCTCCAGAAGAAAGTCCCCTTGCGTTCTTACTGCAATTTCAGTCTGCTTCTTGCGGTGGCAATGCAGGCTTCTGAATAGCAACAGGCCCCAGAGGAGTAGCTAGGGCGTTCCTTGGTTGAGGCAGTCCACTTGATGCACAAACCCCTGCTTCGAGAAGCTGATTCAGGCAAGCAAACACAAGGGGCCATGTGTCTCTTTTGACTTGTTAGAAACAACAGCAATGTATGCTGCGTTTGCGCATGAAATCGGGGGCCTCTTTTAAACATTCTCGCTTTCCAATTTGGAAGGCTGCATTCACGGTGCGTTGAAGCTACCTGAAATCCCTGCTGTTGACAGGCCTGGGAACCCTGTAGGAATGCTTCTGGGAAGAAACTGAGTTTGCTCGGTCTAAACCAGGTGCTTCCATGGCCGCCGTGGTGGTCAGCCTGACAAGCTCTAGAAGTCAAGAGAAACTCAACGTGAGAACTTGCCTCCAGGTTAGGCCCTGAGTAGCCGGGCAGAAAGGGAGGCATGCAGCTGTTTCCACGAATTCTTAGTAGCTCTGCGCCTTTACTTTCAGGGAAGTACCGTTCTGAGGACTCGTAGGCCCCTCTGGTTTGCATCCATTTTCCTCCATTGTCAGTGAGTATCTCCAGACCCCGGTGGACCAGCTGAGCAACATCGAGGCCCAGTGGTCTTCCCCTCCGATGCCCTCCGTGCGTGCCGAGTGATGGGCAACACACTGCGCGTTCCTTGAGGAGAGCTCTATTTCCAGAGCCCTCAAACAGCTTCAGGACACGATTTCTGGTGTGTCCGAAGCGCCCAGGAAATACCGGTTGCCGCCCTTGTGTGAGCTGCCAAGAGAAAACACTGTGCTTTGCATACTTCGCGGACCTCGTACCTGAAGTCACTCAGCTCGAGGAGAAAGTCAGCATCTTTCAAAGCTGTGTCGCTAACGGGACACTCAGTGTGAGCACATGCCTGTAGGTTAAGGCCGGACTTGCCCTGCAGAAACGGAGGCGTGCAGCACTTTCCATGAGGCCGTAGCCTCTGCTCTGCATATCTTTGATGGCAGTAGAGTTTTCCGGACACCTAGGAAAATCGCGTGGGCTCCCTGTTCCCGGCTGGAACACAGACTAACCCCAGGACCCCTTAGGTCTCCTAAACAATATCCAGCCCCGTAGCCCTTTGGAGCCACTCTCTCTACGCCGAGGGTAGGGAAACGCACAGCAGTCTCCACCGAAGCAGCTTAATTTCCCCATCACACCCACACGTTCATGAACAGAATTTTGGCACGTCTCACAGGCCTTGAGGTCTTACGCCTTGCCCTAGTCTGACCTGCACTGAGAGCACCCTCGCCCTCGCATTCCATCTAGGACCTCCTGCCTGAAGTCACCGTGCCTCCAGAAGAAAGTCCCCTTGCGTTCTTACTGCAATTTCAGTCTGCTTCTTGCGGTGGCAATGCAGGCTTCTGAATAGCAACAGGCCCCAGAGGAGTAGCTAGGGCGTTCCTTGGTTGAGGCAGTCCACTTGATGCACAAACCCCTGCTTCGAGAAGCTGATTCAGGCAAGCAAACACAAGGGGCCATGTGTCTCTTTTGACTTGTTAGAAACAACAGCAATGTATGCTGCGTTTGCGCATGAAATCGGGGGCCTCTTTTAAACATTCTCGCTTTCCAATTTGGAAGGCTGCATTCACGGTGCGTTGAAGCTACCTGAAATCCCTGCTGTTGACAGGCCTGGGAACCCTGTAGGAATGCTTCTGGGAAGAAACTGAGTTTGCTCGGTCTAAACCAGGTGCTTCCATGGCCGCCGTGGTGGTCAGCCTGACAAGCTCTAGAAGTCAAGAGAAACTCAACGTGAGAACTTGCCTCCAGGTTAGGCCCTGAGTAGCCGGGCAGAAAGGGAGGCATGCAGCTGTTTCCACGAATTCTTAGTAGCTCTGCGCCTTTACTTTCAGGGAAGTACCGTTCTGAGGACTCGTAGGCCCCTCTGGTTTGCATCCATTTTCCTCCATTGTCAGTGAGTATCTCCAGACCCCGGTGGACCAGCTGAGCAACATCGAGGCCCAGTGGTCTTCCCCTCCGATGCCCTCCGTGCGTGCCGAGTGATGGGCAACACACTGCGCGTTCCTTGAGGAGAGCTCTATTTCCAGAGCCCTCAAACAGCTTCAGGACACGATTTCTGGTGTGTCCGAAGCGCCCAGGAAATACCGGTTGCCGCCCTTGTGTGAGCTGCCAAGAGAAAACACTGTGCTTTGCATACTTCGCGGACCTCGTACCTGAAGTCACTCAGCTCGAGGAGAAAGTCAGCATCTTTCAAAGCTGTGTCGCTAACGGGACACTCAGTGTGAGCACATGCCTGTAGGTTAAGGCCGGACTTGCCCTGCAGAAACGGAGGCGTGCAGCACTTTCCATGAGGCCGTAGCCTCTGCTCTGCATATCTTTGATGGCAGTAGAGTTTTCCGGACACCTAGGAAAATCGCGTGGGCTCCCTGTTCCCGGCTGGAACACAGACTAACCCCAGGACCCCTTAGGTCTCCTAAACAATATCCAGCCCCGTAGCCCTTTGGAGCCACTCTCTCTACGCCGAGGGTAGGGAAACGCACAGCAGTCTCCACCGAAGCAGCTTAATTTCCCCATCACACCCACACGTTCATGAACAGAATTTTGGCACGTCTCACAGGCCTTGAGGTCTTACGCCTTGCCCTAGTCTGACCTGCACTGAGAGCACCCTCGCCCTCGCATTCCATCTAGGACCTCCTGCCTGAAGTCACCGTGCCTCCAGAAGAAAGTCCCCTTGCGTTCTTACTGCAATTTCAGTCTGCTTCTTGCGGTGGCAATGCAGGCTTCTGAATAGCAACAGGCCCCAGAGGAGTAGCTAGGGCGTTCCTTGGTTGAGGCAGTCCACTTGATGCACAAACCCCTGCTTCGAGAAGCTGATTCAGGCAAGCAAACACAAGGGGCCATGTGTCTCTTTTGACTTGTTAGAAACAACAGCAATGTATGCTGCGTTTGCGCATGAAATCGGGGGCCTGATTTAAACATCCTCGCTTTCCAATTTGGAAGGCTGCATTCACGCTGCGTTGAAGCTACCTGAAATCCCTGCTGTTGACAGGCCTGGGAACCCTGTAGGAATGCTTCTGGGAAGAAACTGAGTTTGCTCGGTCTAAACCAGGTGCTTCCATGGCCGCCGTGGTGGTCAGCCTGACAAGCTCTAGAAGTCAAGAGAAACTCAACGTGGGAACTTGCCTCCAGGTTAGGCCCTGAGTAGCCGGGCAGAAACGGAGGCATGCAGCTGTTTCCACGAGTTCTTAGTAGCTCTTTGCCTTTACTTTCAGGGAAGTACCCTTCTGAGGACTCGTAGGCCCCTCTGGTTTGCATCCATTTTCCTCCATTGTCAGTGAGTATCTCCAGACCCCGGTGGACCAGCTGAGCAACATCGAGGCCCAGTGGTCTTCCCCTCGGACGCCCTCCGTGCCTGCCGAGTGATGGGCAACACACTGCGCGTTCCTTGAGGAGAGCTCTATTTCCAGAGCCCTCAAACAGCTTCAGGACACGATTTCTGGTGTGTCCGAAGCGCCCAGGAAATACCGGTTGCCGCGTTTGTGTGAGATGCCAAGAGAAAACACTCTGATTTGCATACTTCGCGGACCTCGTACCTGAAGTCACTCAGCTCGAGGAGAAAGTCAGCATCTTTCAAAGCTGTGTCGCTAACGGGACACTCAGTGTGAGCACATGCCTGTAGGTTAAGGCCGGACTTGCCCTGCAGAAACGGAGGCGTGCAGCACTTTCCATGAGGCCGTAGCCTCTGCTTTGCATATGTTTTATGGCAGTAGAGTTTTCCAGACACGTAGCAAAATCGCGTGGGCTCCCTGTTCCCGGCTGGAACACAGACTAATCCCCGGACCCCTTAGGTCTCCTAAGCAACATCCAGCCCCGTAGCCCTTTGGAGCCACTCTCTCTACACTGAGGGTAGGGAAACGCACAGCAGTCTCCACCGAAGCAGCTTAATTTCCCCATCACACCCACACGTTCACGAACAGAATTTTGGCACGTCTCAAAGGCCTTGAGGTCTTACGCCTTGCCCTACTCTGACCTGCACTGAGAGCACCCTCGGCCTCGCATTCCATCTAGGACCTCCTGCCTGAAGTCACCGTGCCTCCAGAAGAAAGTCCCCTTGTGTTCTTACTGCAATTTCAGTCTGCTTCTTGCGGTGGCAATGCAGGCTTCTGAATAGCCACAGGCCCCAGAGGAGTAGCTAGGGCGTTCCTTGGTTGAGGCAGTCCACTTGATGCACAAACCCCTGCTTCGAGAAGCTGATTCAGGCAAGCAAACACAAGGGGCCATGTGTCTCTTTTGACTTGTTAGAAACAACAGCAATGTATGCTGCGTTTGCGCATGAAATCGGGGGCCTGATTTAAACATCCTCGCTTTCCAATTTGGAAGGGTGCATTCACGGTGCGTTGAAGCTACCTGAAATCCCTGCTGTTGACAGGCCTGGGAACCCTGTAGGAATGCTTCTGGGAAGAAACTGAGTTTGCTCGGTCTAAACCAGGTGCTTCCATGGCCGCCGTGGTGGTCAGCCTGAAAAGCTCTAGAAGTCAAGAGAAACTCAACGTGAGAACTTGCCTCCAGGTTAGGCCCTGAGTAGCCGGGCAGAAAGGGAGGCATCCAGGTGTTTCCACGAGTTCTTAGTAGCTCTTCGCCTTTACTTTCAGGGAAGTACCCTTCTGAGGACTCGTAGGCCCCTCTGGTTTGCATCCATTTTCCTCCATTGTCAGTGAGTATCTCCAGACCCCGGTGGACCAGCTGAGCAACATCGAGGCCCAGTGGTCCTCCCCTCCGATGCCCTGCGTGCGTGCCGAGTGATGGGCAACACACTGCGCGTTCCTTGAGGAGAGCTCTATTTCCAGAGCCCTCAAACAGCTTCAGGACACGATTTCTGGTGTGTCCGAAGCGCCCAGGAAATACCGGTTGCCGCCCTTCTGTGAGCTGCCAAGAGAAAACACTCTGCTTTGCATACTTCGCGGACCTCGTACCTGAAGTCACTCAGCTCGAGGAGAAAGTCAGCATCTTTCAAAGCTGTGTCGCTAACGGGACACTCAGTGTGAGCACATGCCTGTAGGTTAAGGCCGGACTTGCCCTGCAGAAACGGAGGCGTGCAGCACTTTCCATGAGGCCGTAGCCTCTGCTCTGCATATCTTTGATGGCAGTAGAGTTTTCCGGACACCTAGGAAAATCGCGTGGGCTCCCTGGTCCCGGCTGGAACACAGACTAACCCCAGGACCCCTTAGGTCTCCTAAGCAACATCCAGCCCCGTAGCCCTTTGGAGCCACTCTCTCTACGCCGAGGGTAGGGAAACGCACAGCAGTCTCCACCGAAGCAGCTTAATTTCCCCATCACACCCACACGTTCATGAACAGAATTTTGGCACGTCTCACAGGCCTTGAGGTCTTACGCCTTGCCCTAGTCTGACCTGCACTGAGAGCACCCTCGGCCTCGCATTCCATCTAGGACCTCCTGCCTGAAGTCACCGTGCCTCCAGAAGAAAGTCCCCTTGCGTTCTTACTGCAATTTCAGTCTGCTTCTTGCGGTGGCAATGCAGGCTTCTGAATAGCAACAGGCCCCAGAGGAGTAGCTAGGGCGTTCCTTGGTTGAGGCAGTCCACTTGATGCACAAACCCCTGCTTCGAGAAGCTGATTCAGGCAAGCAAACACAAGGGGCCATGTGTCTCTTTTGACTTGTTAGAAACAACAGCAATGTATGCTGCGTTTGCGCATGAAATCGGGGGCCTCTTTTAAACATTCTCGCTTTCCAATTTGGAAGGCTGCATTCACGGTGCGTTGAAGCTACCTGAAATCCCTGCTGTTGACAGGCCTGGGAACCCTGTAGGAATGCTTCTGGGAAGAAACTGAGTTTGCTCGGTCTAAACCAGGTGCTTCCATGGCCGCCGTGGTGGTCAGCCTGACAAGCTCTAGAAGTCAAGAGAAACTCAACGTGAGAACTTGCCTCCAGGTTAGGCCCTGAGTAGCCGGGCAGAAAGGGAGGCATGCAGCTGTTTCCACGAATTCTTAGTAGCTCTGCGCCTTTACTTTCAGGGAAGTACCGTTCTGAGGACTCGTAGGCCCCTCTGGTTTGCATCCATTTTCCTCCATTGTCAGTGAGTATCTCCAGACCCCGGTGGACCAGCTGAGCAACATCGAGGCCCAGTGGTCTTCCCCTCCGATGCCCTCCGTGCGTGCCGAGTGATGGGCAACACACTGCGCGTTCCTTGAGGAGAGCTCTATTTCCAGAGCCCTCAAACAGCTTCAGGACACGATTTCTGGTGTGTCCGAAGCGCCCAGGAAATACCGGTTGCCGCCCTTGTGTGAGCTGCCAAGAGAAAACACTGTGCTTTGCATACTTCGCGGACCTCGTACCTGAAGTCACTCAGCTCGAGGAGAAAGTCAGCATCTTTCAAAGCTGTGTCGCTAACGGGACACTCAGTGTGAGCACATGCCTGTAGGTTAAGGCCGGACTTGCCCTGCAGAAACGGAGGCGTGCAGCACTTTCCATGAGGCCGTAGCCTCTGCTCTGCATATCTTTGATGGCAGTAGAGTTTTCCGGACACCTAGGAAAATCGCGTGGGCTCCCTGTTCCCGGCTGGAACACAGACTAACCCCAGGACCCCTTAGGTCTCCTAAACAATATCCAGCCCCGTAGCCCTTTGGAGCCACTCTCTCTACGCCGAGGGTAGGGAAACGCACAGCAGTCTCCACCGAAGCAGCTTAATTTCCCCATCACACCCACACGTTCATGAACAGAATTTTGGCACGTCTCACAGGCCTTGAGGTCTTACGCCTTGCCCTAGTCTGACCTGCACTGAGAGCACCCTCGCCCTCGCATTCCATCTAGGACCTCCTGCCTGAAGTCACCGTGCCTCCAGAAGAAAGTCCCCTTGCATTCTTACTGCAATTTCAGTCTGCTTCTTGCGGTGGCAATGCAGGCTTCTGAATAGCAACAGGCCCCAGAGGAGTAGCTAGGGCGTTCCTTGGTTGAGGCAGTCCACTTGATGCACAAACCCCTGCTTCGAGAAGCTGATTCAGGCAAGCAAACACAAGGGGCCATGTGTCTCTTTTGACTTGTTAGAAACAACAGCAATGTATGCTGCGTTTGCGCATGAAATCGGGGGCCTGATTTAAACATCCTCGCTTTCCAATTTGGAAGGCTGCATTCACGGTGCGTTGAAGCTACCTGAAATCCCTGCTGTTGACAGGCCTGGGAACCCTGTAGGAATGCTTCTGGGAAGAAACTGAGTTTGCTCGGTCTAAACCAGGTGCTTCCATGGCCGCCGTGGTGGTCAGCCTGACAAGCTCTAGAAGTCAAGAGAAACTCAACGTGGGAACTTGCCTCCAGGTTAGGCCCTGAGTAGCCGGGCAGAAACGGAGGCATGCAGCTGTTTCCACGAGTTCTTAGTAGCTCTTTGCCTTTACTTTCAGGGAAGTACCCTTCTGAGGACTCGTAGGCCCCTCTGGTTTGCATCCATTTTCCTCCATTGTCAGTGAGTATCTCCAGACCCCGGTGGACGAGCTGAGCAACATCGAGGCCCAGTGGTCTTCCCCTCGGACGCCCTCCGTGCCTGCCGAGTGATGGGCAACACACTGCGCGTTCCTTGAGGAGAGCTCTATTTCCAGAGCCCTCAAACAGCTTCAGGACACGATTTCTGGTGTGTCCGAAGCGCCCAGGAAATACCGGTTGCCGCGTTTGTGTGAGATGCCAAGAGAAAACACTCTGATTTGCATACTTCGCGGACCTCGTACCTGAAGTCACTCAGCTCGAGGAGAAAGTCAGCATCTTTCAAAGCTGTGTCGCTAACGGGACACTCAGTGTGAGCACATGCCTGTAGGTTAAGGCCGGACTTGCCCTGCAGAAACGGAGGCGTGCAGCACTTTCCATGAGGCCGTAGCCTCTGCTTTGCATATGTTTTATGGCAGTAGAGTTTTCCAGACACGTAGCAAAATCGCGTGGGCTCCCTGTTCCCGGCTGGAACACAGACTAATCCCCGGACCCCTTAGGTCTCCTAAGCAACATCCAGCCCCGTAGCCCTTTGGAGCCACTCTCTCTACACTGAGGGTAGGGAAACGCACAGCAGTCTCCACCGAAGCAGCTTAATTTCCCCATCACACCCACACGTTCACGAACAGAATTTTGGCACGTCTCAAAGGCCTTGAGGTCTTACGCCTTGCCCTACTCTGACCTGCACTGAGAGCACCCTCGGCCTCGCATTCCATCTAGGACCTCCTGCCTGAAGTCACCGTGCCTCCAGAAGAAAGTCCCCTTGTGTTCTTACTGCAATTTCAGTCTGCTTCTTGCGGTGGCAATGCAGGCTTCTGAATAGCCACAGGCCCCAGAGGAGTAGCTAGGGCGTTCCTTGGTTGAGGCAGTCCACTTGATGCACAAACCCCTGCTTCGAGAAGCTGATTCAGGCAAGGAAACACAAGGGGCCATGTGTCTCTTTCGACTTGTTAGAAACAACAGCAATGTATGCTGCGTTTGCGCATGTAATCGGGGGCCTGATTTAAACATCCTCGCTTTCCAATTTGGAAGGCTGCATTCACGGTGCGTTGAAGCTACCTGAAATCCCTGCTGTTGACAGGCCTGGGAACCCTGTAGGAATGCTTCTGGGAAGAAACTGAGTTTGCTCGGTCTAAACCAGGTGCTTCCATGGCCGCCGTGGTGGTCAGCCTGACAAGCTCTAGAAGTCAAGAGAAATTCAACGTGAGAACTTGCCTCCAGGTTAGGCCCTGAGTAGCCGGGCAGAAAGGGAGGCATGCAGCTGTTTCCACGAGTTCTTAGTAGCTCTTCGCCTTTACTTTCAGGGAAGTACCCTTCTGAGGACTCGTAGGCCCCTCTGGTTTGCATCCATTTTCCTCCATTGTCAGTGAGTATCTCCAGAACCCGGTGGACCAGCTGAGCAACATCGAGGCCCAGTGGTCCTCCCCTCCGATGCCCTGCGTGCGTGCCGAGTGATGGGCAACACACTGCGCGTTCCTTGAGGAGAGCTCTATTTCCAGAGCCCTCAAACAGCTTCAGGACACGATTTCTGGTGTGTCCGAAGCGCCCAGGAAATACCGGTTGCCGCCCTTGTGTGAGCTGCCAAGAGAAAACACTCTGCTTTGCATACTTCGCGGACCTTGTACCTGAAGTCACTCAGCTCGAGGAGAAAGTCAGCATCTTTCAAAGCTGTGTCGCTAACGGGACACTCAGTGTGAGCACATGCCTGTAGGTTAAGGCCGGACTTGCCCTGCAGAAACGGAGGCGTGCAGCACTTTCCATGAGGCCGTAGCCTCTGCACTGCATATCTTTGATGGCAGTAGAGTTTTCCGGACACCTAGGAAAATCGCGTGGGCTCCCTGTTCCCGGCTGGAACACAGACTAACCCCAGGACCCCTTAGGTCTCCTAAGCAACATCCAGCCCCGTAGCCCTTTGGAGCCACTCTCTCTACGCCGAGGGTAGGGAAACGCACAGCAGTCTCCACCGAAGCAGCTTAATTTCCCCATCACACCCACACGTTCATGAACAGAAATTTGGCACGTCTCACAGGCCTTGAGGTCTTACGCCGTGCCCTAGTCTGACCTGCACTGAGAGCACCCTCGCCCTCGCATTCCATCTAGGACCTCCTGCCTGAAGTCACCGTGCCTCCAGAAGAAAGTCCCCTTGCGTTCTTACTGCAATTTCAGTCTGCTTCTTGCGGTGGCAATGCAGGCTTCTGAATAGCAACAGGCCCCAGAGGAGTAGCTAGGGCGTTCCTTGGTTGAGGCAGTCCACTTGATGCACAAACCCCTGCTTCGAGAAGCTGATTCAGGCAAGCAAACACAAGGGGCCATGTGTCTCTTTTGACTTGTTAGAAACAACAGCAATGTATGCTGCGTTTGCGCATGAAATCGGGGGCCTGATTTAAACATCCTCGCTTTCCAATTTGGAAGGGTGCATTCACGGTGCGTTGAAGCTACCTGAAATCCCTGCTGTTGACAGGCCTGGGAACCCTGTAGGAATGCTTCTGGGAAGAAACTGAGTTTGCTCGGTCTAAACCAGGTGCTTCCATGGCCGCCGTGGTGGTCAGCCTGAAAAGCTCTAGAAGTCAAGAGAAACTCAACGTGAGAACTTGCCTCCAGGTTAGGCCCTGAGTAGCCGGGCAGAAAGGGAGGCATCCAGGTGTTTCCACGAGTTCTTAGTAGCTCTTCGCCTTTACTTTCAGGGAAGTACCCTTCTGAGGACTCGTAGGCCCCTCTGGTTTGCATCCATTTTCCTCCATTGTCAGTGAGTATCTCCAGACCCCGGTGGACCAGCTGAGCAACATCGAGGCCCAGTGGTCCTCCCCTCCGATGCCCTGCGTGCGTGCCGAGTGATGGGCAACACACTGCGCGTTCCTTGAGGAGAGCTCTATTTCCAGAGCCCTCAAACAGCTTCAGGACACGATTTCTGGTGTGTCCGAAGCGCCCAGGAAATACCGGTTGCCGCCCTTCTGTGAGCTGCCAAGAGAAAACACTCTGCTTTGCATACTTCGTGGACCTCGTACCTGAAGTCACTCAGCTCGAGGAGAAAGTCAGCATCTTTCAAAGCTGTGTCGCTAACGGGACACTCAGTGTGAGCACATGCCTGTAGGTTAAGGCCGGACTTGCCCTGCAGAAACGGAGGCGTGCAGCACTTTCCATGAGGCCGTAGCCTCTGCTCTGCATATCTTTTATGGCAGTAGAGTTTTCCGGACACCTAGGAAAATCGCGTGGGCTCCCTGTTCCCGGCTGGAACACAGACTAACCCCAGGACCCCTTAGGTCTCCTAAGCAACATCCAGCCCCGTAGCCCTTTGGAGCCACTCTCTCTACGCCGAGGGTAGGGAAACGCACAGCAGTCTCCACCGAAGCAGCTTAATTTCCCCATCCCACCCACACGTTCTCGAACAGAATTTTGGCACGTCTCACAGGCCTTGAGGTCTTACGCCTTGCCCTAGTCTGACCTGCACTGAGAGCACCCTCGGCCTCGCATTCCATCTAGGACCTCCTGCCTGAAGTCACCGTGCCTCCAGAAGAAAGTCCCCTTGCGTTCTTACTGCAATTTCAGTCCGCTTCTTGCGGTGGCAATGCAGGCTTCTGAATAGCCACAGGCCCCAGAGGAGTAGCTAGGGCGTTCCTTGGTTGAGGCAGTCCACTTGATGCACAAACCCCTGCTTCGAGAAGCTGATTCAGGCAAGCAAACACAAGGGGCCATGTGTCTCTTTTGACTTGTTAGAAACAACAGCAATGTATGCTGCGTTTGCGCATGAAATCGGGGGCCTGATTTAAACATCCTCGCTTTCCAATTTGGAAGGCTGTATTCACGGTGCGTTGAAGCTAGCTGAAATCCCTGCTGTTGACAGGCCTGGGAACCCTGTAGGAATGCTTCTGGGAAGAAACTGAGTTTGCTCGGTCTAAACCAGGTGCTTCCATGGCCGCCGTGGTGGTCAGCCTGACAAGCTCTAGAAGTCAAGAGAAACTCAACGTGGGAACTTGCCTCCAGGTTAGGCCCTGAGTAGCCGGGCAGAAAGGGAGGCATGCAGCTGTTTCCACGAGTTCTTAGTAGCTCTTTGCCTTTACTTTCAGGGAAGTACCCTTCTGAGGACTCGTAGGCCCCTCTGGTTTGCATCCATTTTCCTCCATTGTCAGTGAGTATCTCCAGACCCCGGTGGACCAGCTGAGCAACATCGAGGCCCAGTGGTCTTCCCCTCGGACGCCCTCCGTGCGTGCCGAGTGATTGGCAACACACTGCGCGTTCCTTGAGGAGAGCTCTATTTCCAGAGCCCTCAAACAGCTTCAGGACACGATTTCTGGTGTGTCCGAAGCGCCCAGGAAATTTCGGTTGCCGCGTTTGTGTGAGATGCCAAGAGAAAACACTCTGATTTTCATACTTCGCGGACCTCGTACCTGAAGTCACTCAGCTCGAGGAGAAAGTCAGCATCTTTCAAAGCTGTGTCGCTAACGGGACACTCAGTGTGAGCACATGCCTGTAGGTTAAGGCCGGACTTGCCCTGCAGAAACTGAGGCGTGCAGCACTTTCCATGAGGCCGTAGCCTCTGCTCTGCATATGTTTTATGGCAGTAGAGTTTTCCAGACACGTAGCAAAATCGCGTGGGCTCCCTGTTCCCGGCTGGAACACAGACTAATCCCAGGACCCCTTAGGTCTCCTAAGCAACATCCAGCCCCGTAGCCCTTTGGAGCCACTCTCTCTACACTGAGGGTAGGGAAACGCACAGCAGTCTCCACCGAAGCAGCTTAATTTCCCCATCACACCCACACGTTCACGAACAGAATTTTGGCACGTCTCACAGGCCTTGAGGTCTTACGCCTTGCCCTACTCTGACCTGCACTGAGAGCACCCTCGGCCTCGCATTCCATCTAGGACCTCCTGCCTGAAGTCACCGTGCCTCCAGAAGAAAGTCCCCTTGTGTTCTTACTGCAATTTCAGTCCGCTTCTTGCGGTGGCAATGCAGGCTTCTGAATAGCCACAGGCCCCAGAGGAGTAGCTAGGGCGTTCCTTGGTTGAGGCAGTCCACTTGATGCACAAACCCCTGCTTCGAGAAGCTGATTCAGGCAAGCAAACACAAGGGGCCATGTGTCTCTTTTGACTTGTTAGAAACAACAGCAATGTATGCTGCGATTGCGCATGAAATCGGGGGCCTGATTTAAACATCCTCGCTTTCCAATTTGGAAGGCTGCATTCACGGTGCGTTGAAGCTACCTGAAATCCCTGCTGTTGACAGGCCTGGGAACCCTGTAGGAATGCTTCTGGGAAGAAACTGAGTTTGCTCGGTCTAAACCAGGTGCTTCCATGGCCGCCGTGGTGGTCAGCCTGACAAGCTCTAGAAGTCAAGAGAAATTCAACGTGAGAACTTGCCTCCAGGTTAGGCCCTGAGTAGCCGGGCAGAAAGGGAGGCATGCAGCTATTTCCACGAGTTCTTAGTAGCTCTTCGCCTTTACTTTCAGGGAAGTACCCTTCTGAGGACTCGTAGGCCCCTCTGGTTTGCATCCATTTTCCTCCATTGTCAGTGAGTATCTCCAGACCCCGGTGGACCAGCTGAGCAACATCGAGGCCCAGTGGTCCTCCCCTGCGATGCCCTGCGTGCGTGCCGAGTGATGGGCAACACACTGCGCGTTCCTTGAGGAGAGCTCTATTTCCAGAGCCCTCAAACAGCTTCAGGACACGATTTCTGGTGTGTCCGAAGCGCCCAGGAAATACCGGTTGCCGCCCTTGTGTGAGCTGCCAAGAGAAAACACTCTGCTTTGCATACTTCGCGGACCTCGTACCTGAAGTCACTCAGCTCGAGGAGAAAGTCAGCATCTTTCAAAGCTGTGTCGCTAACGGGACACTCAGTGTGAGCACATGCCTGTAGGTTAAGGCCGGAGTTGCCCTGCAGAAACGGAGGCGTGCAGCACTTTCCATGAGGCCGTAGCCTCTGCTCTGCATATCTTTGATGGCAGTAGAGTTTTCCGGACACCTAGGAAAATCGCGTGGGCTCCCTGTTCCCGGCTGGAACACAGACTAACCACAGGACCCCTTAGGTCTCCTAAGCAACATCCAGCCCCGTAGCCCTTTGGAGCCACTCTCTCTACGCCGAGGGTAGGGAAACGCACAGCAGTCTCCACCGAAGCAGCTTAATTTCCCCATCACACCCACACGTTCATGAACAGAATTTTGGCACGTCTCACAGGCCTTGAGGTCTTACGCCTTGCCCTAGTCTGACCTGCACTGAGAGCACCCTCGCCCTCGCATTCCATCTAGGACCTCCTGCCTGAAGTCACCGTGCCTCCAGAAGAAAGTGCCCTTGCGTTCTTACTGCAATTTCAGTCTGCTTCTTGCGGTGGCAATGCAGGCTTCTGAATAGCAACAGGCCCCAGAGGAGTAGCTAGGGCGTTCCTTGGTTGAGGCAGTCCACTTGATGCACAACCCCCTGCTTCGAGAAGCTGATTCAGGCAAGCAAACACAAGGGGCCATGTGTCTCTTTTGACTTGTTAGAAACAACAGCAATGTATGCTGCGTTTGCGCATGAAATCGGGGGCCTGATTTAAACATCCTCGCTTTCCAATTTGGAAGGCTGCATTCACGGTGCGTTGAAGCTACCTGAAATCCCTGCTGTTGACAGGCCTGGGAACCCTGTAGGAATGCTTCTGGGAAGAAACTGAGTTTGCTCGGTCTAAACCAGGTGCTTCCATGGCCGCTGTGGTGGTCAGCCTGACAAGCTCTAGAAGTCAAGAGAAACTCAACGTGAGAACTTGCCTCCAGGTTAGGCCCTGAGTAGCCGGGCAGAAAGGGAGGCATGCAGCTGTTTCCACGAGTTCTTAGTAGCTCTTCGCCTTTACTTTCAGGGAAGTACCCTTCTGAGGACTCGTAGGCCCCTCTGGTTTGCATCCATTTTCCTCCATTGTCAGTGAGTATCTCCAGACCCCGGTGGACCAGCTGAGCAACATCGAGGCCCAGTGGTCCTCCCCTCCGATGCCCTGCGTGCGTGCCGAGTGATGGGCAACACACTGCGCGTTCCTTGAGGAGAGCTCTATTTCCAGAGCCCTCAAACAGCTTCAGGACACGATTTCTGGTGTGTCCGAAGCGCCCAGGAAATACCGGTTGCCGCCCTTGTGTGAGCTGCCAAGAGAAAACACTCTGCTTTGCATACTTCGCGGACCTCGTACCTGAAGTCACTCAGCTCGAGGAGAAAGTCAGCATCTTTCAAAGCTGTGTCGCTAACGGGACACTCAGTTTGAGCACATGCCTGTAGGTTAAGGCCGGAATTGCCCTGCAGAAACGGAGGCGTGCAGCACTTTCCATGAGGCCGTAGCCTCTGCTCTGCATATCTTTTATGGCAGTAGAGTTTTCCGGACACCTAGGAAAATCGCGTGGGCTCCCTGTTCCCGGCTGGAACACAGACTAACCCCGGGACCCCTTAGGTCTCCTAAGCAACATCCAGCCCCGTAGCCCTTTGGAGCCACTCTCTCTACGCCGAGGGTAGGGAAACGCACAGCAGTCTCCACCGAAGCAGCTTAATTTCCCCATCACACCCACACGTTCATGAACAGAATTTTGGCACGTCTCACAGGCCTTGAGGTCTTACGCCTTGCCCTAGTCTGACCTGCACTGAGAGCACCCTCGCCCTCGCATTCCATCTAGGACCTCCTGCCTGAAGTCACCGTGCCTCCAGAAGAAAGTCCCCTTGCGTTCTTACTGCAATTTCAGTCTGCTTCTTGCGGTGGCAATGCAGGCTTCTGAATAGCAACAGGCCCCAGAGGAGTAGCTATGGCTTTCCTTGGTTGAGGCAGTCCACTTGATGCACAACCCCCTGCTTCGAGAAGCTGATTCAGGCAAGCAAACACAAGGGGCCATGTGTCTCTTTTGACTTGTTAGAAACAACAGCAATGTATGCTGCGTTTGCGCATGAAATCGGGGGCCTGATTTAAACATCCTCGCTTTCCAATTTGGAAGGCTGCATTCACGGTGCGTTGAAGCTACCTGAAATCCCTGCTGTTGACAGGCCTGGGAACCCTGTAGGAATGCTTCTGGGAAGAAACTGAGTTTGCTCGGTCTAAACCAGGTGCTTCCATGGCCGCCGTGGTGGTCAGCCTGACAAGCTCTAGAAGTCAAGAGAAACTCAACGTGGGAAGTTGCCTCCAGGTTAGGCCCTGGGTAGCCGGGCAGAAGGGGAGGCATGCAGCTGTTTCCACGAGTTCTTAGTAGCTCTTCGCCTTTACTTTCAGGGAAGTACCCTTCTGAGGACTCGTAGGCCCCTCTGGTTTGCATCCATTTTCCTCCATTGTCAGTGAGTATCTCCAGACCCCGGTGGACCAGCTGAGCAACATCGAGGCCCAGTGGTCTTCCCCTCGGACGCCCTCCGTGCGTGCCGAGTGATTGGCAACACACTGCGCGTTCCTTGAGGAGAGCTCTATTTCCAGAGCCCTCAAACAGCTTCAGGACACGATTTCTGGTGTGTCCGAAGCGCCCAGGAAATACCGGTTGCCGCGTTTGTGTGAGATGCCAAGAGAAAACACTCTGATTTTCATACTTCGCGGACCTCGTACCTGAAGTCACTCAGCTCGAGGAGAAAGTCAGCATCTTTCAAAGCTGTGTCGCTAACGGGACACTCAGTGTGAGCACATGCCTGTAGGTTAAGGCCGGACTTGCCCTGCAGAAACGGAGGCGTGCAGCACTTTCCATGAGGCCGTAGCCTCTGCTCTGCATATGTTTTATGGCAGTAGAGTTTTCCAGACACGTAGCAAAATCGCGTGGGCTCCCTGTTCCCGGCTGGAACACAGACTAATCCCAGGACCCCTTAGGTCTTCTAAGCAACATCCAGCCCCGTAGCCCTTTGGAGCCACTCTCTCTACACTGAGGGTAGAGAAACGCACAGCAGTCTCCACCGAAGCAGCTTAATTTCCCCATCACACCCACACGTTCACGAACAGAATTTTGGCACGTCTCACAGGCCTTGAGGTCTTACGCCTTGCCCTAGTCTGACCTGCACTGAGAGCACCCTCGGCCTCGCATTCCATCTAGGACCTCCTGCCTGAAGTCACCGTGCCTCCAGAAAAAAGTCCCCTTGTGTTCTTACTGCAATTTCAGTCCGCTTCTTGCGGTGGCAATGCAGGCTTCTGAATAGCCACAGGCCCCAGAGGAGTAGCTAGGGCGTTCCTTGGTTGAGGCAGTCCACTTGATGCACAAACCCCTGCTTCGAGAAGCTGATTCAGGCAAGCAAACACAAGGGGCCATGTGTCTCTTTTGACTTGTTAGAAACAACAGCAATGTATGCTGCGTTTGCGCATGAAATCGGGGGCCTGATTTAAACATCCTCGCTTTCCAATTTGGAAGGCTGCATTCACGGTGCGTTGAAGCTAGCTGAAATCCCTGCTGTTGACAGGCCTGGGAACCCTGTAGGAATGCTTCTGGGAAGAAACTGAGTTTGCTCGGTCTAAACCAGGTGCTTCCATGGCCGCCGTGGTGGTCAGCCTGACAAGCTCTAGAAGTCAAGAGAAACTCAACGTGGGAACTTGCCTCCAGGTTAGGCCCTGAGTAGCCGGGCAGAAAGGGAGGCATGCAGCTGTTTCCACGAGTTCTTAGTAGCTCTTTGCCTTTACTTTCAGGGAAGTACCCTTCTGAGGACTCGTAGGCCCCTCTGGTTTGCATCCATTTTCCTCCATTGTCAGTGAGTATCTCCAGACCCCGGTGGACCAGCTGAGCAACATCGAGGCCCAGTGGTCTTCCCCTCGGACGCCCTCCGTGCGTGCCGAGTGATTGGCAACACACTGCGCGTTCCTTGAGGAGAGCTCTATTTCCAGAGCCCTCAAACAGCTTCAGGACACGATTTCTGGTGTGTCCGAAGCGCCCAGGAAAAACCGGTTGCCGCGTTTGTGTGAGATGCCAAGAGAAAACACTCTGATTTTCATACTTCGCGGACCTCGTACCTGAAGTCACTCAGCTCGAGGAGAAAGTCAGCATCTTTCAAAGCTGTGTCGCTAACGGGACACTCAGTGTGAGCACATGCCTGTAGGTTAAGGCCGGACTTGCCCTGCAGAAACGGAGGCGTGCAGCACTTTCCATGAGGCCGTAGCCTCTGCTCTGCATATCTTTGATGGCAGTAGAGTTTTCCAGACACGTAGCAAAATCGCGTGGGCTCCCTGTTCCCGGCTGGAACACAGACTAATCCCAGGACCCCTTAGGTCTTCTAAGCAACATCCAGCCCCGTAGCCCTTTGGAGCCACTCTCTCTACACTGAGGGTAGGGAAACGCACAGCAGTCTCCACCGAAGCAGCTTAATTTCCCCATCACACCCACACGTTCACGAACAGAATTTTGGCACGTCTCACAGGCCTTGAGGTCTTACGCCTTGCCCTAGTCTGACCTGCACTGAGAGCACCCTCGGCCTCGCATTCCATCTAGGACCTCCTGCCTGAAGTCACCGTGCCTCCAGAAGAAAGTCCCCTTGTGTTCTTACTGCAATTTCAGTCCGCTTCTTGCGGTGGCAATGCAGGCTTCTGAATAGCCACAGGCCCCAGAGGAGTAGCTAGGGCGTTCCTTGGTTGAGGCAGTCCACTTGATGCACAAACCCCTGCTTCGAGAAGCTGATTCAGGCAAGCAAACACAAGGGGCCATGTGTCTCTTTTGACTTGTTAGAAACAACAGCAATGTATGCTGCGTTTGCGCATGAAATCGGGGGCCTGATTTAAACATCCTCGCTTTCCAATTTGGAAGGCTGCATTCACGGTGCCTTGAAGCTACCTGAAATCCCTGCTGTTGACAGGCCTGGGAACCCTGTAGGAATGCTTCTGGGAAGAAACTGAGTTTGCTCGGTCTAAACCAGGTGCTTCCATGGCCGCCGTGGTGGTCAGCCTGACAAGCTCTAGAAGTCAAGAGAAATTCAACGTGAGAACTTGCCTCCAGGTTAGGCCCTGAGTAGCCGGGCAGAAAGGGAGGCATGCAGATATTTCCACGAGTTCTTAGTAGCTCTTCGCCTTTACTTTCAGGGAAGTACCCTTCTGAGGACTCGTAGGCCCCTCTGGTTTGCATCCATTTTCCTCCATTGTCAGTGAGTATCTCCAGACCCCGGTGGACCAGCTGAGCAACATCGAGGCCCAGTGGTCCTCCCCTCTGATGCCCTGCGTGCGTGCCGAGTGATGGGCAACACACTGCGCGTTCCTTGAGGAGAGCTCTATTTCCAGAGCCCTCAAACAGCTTCAGGACACGATTTCTGGTGTGTCCGAAGCGCCCAGGAAATACCGGTTGCCGCCCTTGTGTGACCTGCCAAGAGAAAACACTCTGCTTTGCATACTTCGCGGACCTCGTACCTGAAGTCACTCAGCTCGAGGAGAAAGTCAGCATCTTTCAAAGCTGTGTCGCTAACGGGACACTCAGTGTGAGCACATGCCTGTAGGTTAAGGCCGGACTTGCCCTGCAGAAACGGAGGCGTGCAGCACTTTCCATGAGGCCGTAGCCTCTGCTCTGCATATCTTTGATGGCAGTAGAGTTTTCCGGACACCTAGGAAAATCGCGTGGGCTCCCTGTTCCCGGCTGGAACACAGACTAACCCCAGGACCCCTTAGGTCTCCTAAGCAACATCCAGCCCCGTAGCCCTTTGGAGCCACTCTCTCTACGCCGAGGGTAGGGAAACGCACAGCAGTCTCCACCGAAGCAGCTTAATTTCCCCATCACACCCACACGTTCATGAACAGAATTTTGGCACGTCTCACAGGCCTTGAGGTCTTACGCCTTGCCCTAGTCTGACCTGCACTGAGAGCACCCTCGCCCTCGCATTCCATCTAGGACCTCCTGCCTGAAGTCACCGTGCCTCCAGAAGAAAGTCCCCTTGCGTTCTTACTGCAATTTCAGTCTGCTTCTTGCGGTGGCAATGCAGGCTTCTGAATAGCAACAGGCCCCAGAGGAGTAGCTAGGGCGTTCCTTGGTTGAGGCAGTCCACTTGATGCACAAACCCCTGCTTCGAGAAGCTGATTCAGGCAAGCAAACACAAGGGGCCATGTGTCTCTTTTGACTTGTTAGAAACAACAGCAATGTATGCTGCGTTTGCGCATGAAATCGGGGGCCTGATTTCAACATCCTCGCTTTCCAATTTGGAAGGCTGCATTCACGGTGCGTTGAAGCTACCTGAAATCCCTGCTGTTGACAGGCCTGGGAACCCTGTAGGAATGCTTCTGGGAAGAAACTGAGTTTGCTCGGTCTAAACCAGGTGCTTCCATGGCCGCCGTGGTGGTCAGCCTGACAAGCTCTAGAAGTCAAGAGAAATTCAACGTGAGAACTTGCCTCCAGGTTAGGCCCTGAGTAGCCGGGCAGAAAGGGAGGCATGCAGCTATTTCCACGAGTTCTTAGTAGCTCTTCGCCTTTACTTTCAGGGAAGTACCCTTCTGAGGACTCGTAGGCCCCTCTGGTTTGCATCCATTTTCCTCCATTGTCAGTGAGTATCTCCAGACCCCGGTGGACCAGCTGAGCAACATCGAGGCCCAGTGGTCCTCCCCTGCGATGCCCTGCGTGCGTGCCGAGTGCTGGGCAACACACTGCGCGTTCCTTGAGGAGAGCTCTATTTCCAGAGCCCTCAAACAGCTTCAGGACACGATTTCTGGTGTGTCCGAAGCGCCCAGGAAATACCGGTTGCCGCCCTTGTGTGAGCTGCCAAGAGAAAACACTCTGCTTTGCATACTTCGCGGACCTCGTACCTGAAGTCACTCAGCTCGAGGAGAAAGTCAGCATCTTTCAAAGCTGTGTGGCTAACGGGACACTCAGTGTGAGCACATGCCTGTAGGTTAAGGCCGGAGTTGCCCTGCAGAAACCGAGGCGTGCAGCACTTTCCATGAGGCCGTAGCCTCTGCTCTGCATATCTTTGATGGCAGTAGAGTTTTCCGGACACCTAGGAAAATCGCGTGGGCTCCCTGTTCCCGGCTGGAACACAGACTAACCCCAGGACCCCTTAGGTCTCCTAAGCAACATCCAGCCCCGTAGCCCTTTGGAGCCACTCTCTCTACGCCGAGGGTAGGGAAACGCACAGCAGTCTCCACCGAAGCAGCTTAATTTCCCCATCACACCCACACGTTCATGAACAGAATTTTGGCACGTCTCACAGGCCTTGAGGTCTTACGCCTTGCCCTAGTCTGACCTGCACTGAGAGCACCCTCGCCCTCGCATTCCATCTAGGACCTCCTGCCTGAAGTCACCGTGCCTCCAGAAGAAAGTCCCCTTGCGTTCTTACTGCAATTTCAGTCTGCTTCTTGCGGTGGCAATGCAGGCTTCTGAATAGCCACAGGCCCCAGAGGAGTAGCTAGGGCGTTCCTTGGTTGAGGCAGTCCACTTGATGCACAACCCCCTGCTTCGAGAAGCTGATTCAGGCAAGCAAACACAAGGGGCCATGTGTCTCTTTTGACTTGTTAGAAACAACAGCAATGTATGCTGCGTTTGCGCATGAAATCGGGGGCCTGATTTAAACATCCTCGCTTTCCAATTTGGAAGGCTGCATTCACGGTGCGTTGAAGCTACCTGAAATCCCTGCTGTTGACAGGCCTGGGAACCCTGTAGGAATGCTTCTGGGAAGAAACTGAGTTTGCTCGGTCTAAACCAGGTGCTTCCATGGCCGCCGTGGTGGTCAGCCTGACAAGCTCTAGAAGTCAAGAGAAACTCAACGTGGGAACTTGCCTCCAGGTTAGGCCCTGAGTAGCCGGGCAGAAAGGGAGGCATGCAGCTGTTTCCACGAGTTCTTAGTAGCTCTTTGCCTTTACTTTCAGGGAAGTACCCTTCTGAGGACTCGTAGGCCCCTCTGGTTTGCATCCATTTTCCTCCATTGTCAGTGAGTATCTCCAGACCCCGGTGGACCAGCTGAGCAACATCGAGGCCCAGTGGTCCTCCCCTCTGATGCCCTGCGTGCGTGCCGAGTGATGGGCAACACACTGCGCGTTCCTTGAGGAGAGCTCTATTTCCAGAGCCCTCAAACAGCTTCAGGACACGATTTCTGGTGTGTCCGAAGCGCCCAGGAAATACCGGTTGCCGCCCTTGTGTGAGCTGCCAAGAGAAAACACTCTGCTTTGCATACTTCGCGGACCTCGTACCTGAAGTCACTCAGCTCGAGGAGAAAGTCAGCATCTTTCAAAGCTGTGTCGCTAACGGGACACTCAGTGTGAGCACATGCCTGTAGGTTAAGGCCGGACTTGCCCTGCAGAAACGGAGGCGTGCAGCACTTTCCATGAGGCCGTAGCCTCTGCTCTGCATATCTTTGATGGCAGTAGAGTTTTCCGGACACCTAGGAAAATCGCGTGGGCTCCCTGTTCCCGGCTGGAACACAGACTAACCCCAGGACCCCTTAGGTCTCCTAAGCAACATCCAGCCCCGTAGCCCTTTGGAGCCACTCTCTCTACGCCGAGGGTAGGGAAACGCACAGCAGTCTCCACCGAAGCAGCTTAATTTCCCCATCACACCCACACGTTCATGAACAGAATTTTGGCACGTCTCACAGGCCTTGAGGTCTTACGCCTTGCCCTAGTCTGACCTGCACTGAGAGCACCCTCGCCCTCGCATTCCATTTAGGACCTCCTGCCTGAAGTCACCGTGCCTCCAGAAGAAAGTCCCCTTGCGTTCTTACTGCAATTTCAGTCTGCTTCTTGCGGTGGCAATGCAGGCTTCTGAATAGCAACAGGCCCCAGAGGAGTAGCTAGGGCGTTCCTTGGTTGAGGCAGTCCACTTGATGCACAACCCCCTGCTTCGAGAAGCTGATTCAGGCAAGCAAACACAAGGGGCCATGTGTCTCTTTTGACTTGTTAGAAACAACAGCAATGTATGCTGCGTTTGCGCATGAAATCGGGGGCCTGATTTAAACATCCTCGCTTTCCAATTTGGAAGGCTGCATTCACGGTGCGTTGAAGCTACCTGAAATCCCTGCTGTTGACAGGCCTGGGAACCCTGTAGGAATGCTTCTGGGAAGAAACTGAGTTTGCTCGGTCTAAACCAGGTGCTTCCATGGCCGCCGTGGTGGTCAGCCTGACAAGCTCTAGAAGTCAAGAGAAACTCAACGTGAGAACTTGCCTCCAGGTTAGGCCCTGAGTAGCCGGGCAGAAAGGGAGGCATGCAGCTGTTTCCACGAGTTCTTAGTAGCTCTTCGCCTTTACTTTCAGGGAAGTACACTTCTGAGGACTCGTAGGCCCCTCTGGTTTGCATCCATTTTCCTCCATTGTCAGTGAGTATCTCCAGACCCCGGTGGCCCAGCTGAGCAACATCGAGGCCCAGTGGTCCTCCCCTCCGATGCCCTGCGTGCGTGCCGAGTGATGGGCAACACACTGCGCGTTCCTTGAGGAGAGCTCTATTTCCAGAGCCCTCAAACAGCTTCAGGACACGATTTCTGGTGTGTCCGAAGCGCCCAGGAAATACCGGTTGCCGCGTTTGTGTGAGATGCCAAGAGAAAACACTCTGATTTTCATACTTCGCGGACCTCGTACCTGAAGTCACTCAGCTCGAGGACAAAGTCAGCATCTTTCAAAGCTGTGTCGCTAACGGGACACTCAGTGTGAGCACATGCCTGTAGGTTAAGGCCGGACTTGCCCTGCAGAAACGGAGGAGTGCAGCACTTTCCATGAGGCCGTAGCCTCTGCTCTGCATATGTTTTATGGCAGTAGAATTTTCCAGACACGTAGCAAAATCGCGTGGGCTCCCTGTTCCCGGCTGGAACACACACTAATCCCAGGACCCCTTAGGTCTTCTAAGCAACATCCAGCCCCGTAGCCCTTTGGAGCCACTCTCTCTACACTGAGGGTAGGGAAACGCACAGCAGTCTCCACCGAAGCAGCTTAATTTCCCCATCACACCCACACGTTCACGAACAGAATTTTGGCACGTCTCACAGGCCTTGAGGTCTTACGCCTTGCCCTAGTCTGACCTGCACTGAGAGCAACCTCGGCCTCGCATTCCATCTAGGACCTCCTGCCTGAAGTCACCGTGCCTCCAGAAGAAAGTCCCCTTGCGTTCTTACTGCAATTTCAGTCCGCTTCTTGCGGTGGCAATGCAGGCTTCTGAATAGCCACAGGCCCCAGAGGAGTAGCTAGGGCGTTCCTTGGTTGAGGCAGTCCACTTGATGCACAAACCCCTGCTTCGAGAAGCTGATTCAGGCAAGCAAACACAAGGGGCCATGTGTCTCTTTTGACTTGTTAGAAACAACAGCAATGTATGCTGCGTTTGCGCATGAAATCGGGGGCCTGATTTCAACATCCTCGCTTTCCAATTTGGAAGGCTGCATTCACGGTGCGTTGAAGCTACCTGAAATCCCTGCTGTTGACAGGCCTGGGAACCCTGTAGGAATGCTTCTGGGAAGAAACTGAGTTTGCTCGGTCTAAACCAGGTGCTTCCATGGCCGCCGTGGTGGTCAGCCTGACAAGCTCTAGAAGTCAAGAGAAATTCAACGTGAGAACTTGCCTCCAGGTTAGGCCCTGAGTAGCCGGGCAGAAAGGGAGGCATGCAGCTATTTCCACGAGTTCTTAGTAGCTCTTCGCCTTTACTTTCAGGGAAGTACCCTTCTGAGGACTCGTAGGCCCCTCTGGTTTGCATCCATTTTCCTCCATTGTCAGTGAGTATCTCCAGACCCCGGTGGACCAGCTGAGCAACATCGAGGCCCAGTGGTCCTCCCCTGCGATGCCCTGCGTGCGTGCCGAGTGATGGGCAACACACTGCGCGTTCCTTGAGGAGAGCTCTATTTCCAGAGCCCTCAAACAGCTTCAGGACACGATTTCTGGTGTGTCCGAAGCGCCCAGGAAATACCGGTTGCCGCCCTTGTGTGAGCTGCCAAGAGAAAACACTCTGCTTTGCATACTTCGCGGACCTCGTACCTGAAGTCACTCAGCTCGAGGAGAAAGTCAGCATCTTTCAAAGCTGTGTGGCTAACGGGACACTCAGTGTGAGCACATGCCTGTAGGTTAAGGCCGGAGTTGCCCTGCAGAAACCGAGGCGTGCAGCACTTTCCATGAGGCCGTAGCCTCTGCTCTGCATATCTTTGATGGCAGTAGAGTTTTCCGGACACCTAGGAAAATCGCGTGGGCTCCCTGTTCCCGGCTGGAACACAGACTAACCCCAGGACCCCTTAGGTCTCCTAAGCAACATCCAGCCCCGTAGCCCTTTGGAGCCACTCTCTCTACGCCGAGGGTAGGGAAACGCACAGCAGTCTCCACCGAAGCAGCTTAATTTCCCCATCACACCCACACGTTCATGAACAGAATTTTGGCACGTCTCACAGGCCTTGAGGTCTTACGCCTTGCCCTAGTCTGACCTGCACTGAGAGCACCCTCGCCCTCGCATTCCATCTAGGACCTCCTGCCTGAAGTCACCGTGCCTCCAGAAGAAAGTCCCCTTGCGTTCTTACTGCAATTTCAGTCTGCTTCTTGCGGTGGCAATGCAGGCTTCTGAATAGCCACAGGCCCCAGAGGAGTAGCTAGGGCGTTCCTTGGTTGAGGCAGTCCACTTGATGCACAACCCCCTGCTTCGAGAAGCTGATTCAGGCAAGCAAACACAAGGGGCCATGTGTCTCTTTTGACTTGTTAGAAACAACAGCAATGTATGCTGCGTTTGCGCATGAAATCGGGGGCCTGATTTAAACATCCTCGCTTTCCAATTTGGAAGGCTGCATTCACGGTGCGTTGAAGCTACCTGAAATCCCTGCTGTTGACAGGCCTGGGAACCCTGTAGGAATGCTTCTGGGAAGAAACTGAGTTTGCTCGGTCTAAACCAGGTGCTTCCATGGCCGCCGTGGTGGTCAGCCTGACAAGCTCTAGAAGTCAAGAGAAACTCAACGTGGGAACTTGCCTCCAGGTTAGGCCCTGAGTAGCCGGGCAGAAAGGGAGGCATGCAGCTGTTTCCACGAGTTCTTAGTAGCTCTTTGCCTTTACTTTCAGGGAAGTACCCTTCTGAGGACTCGTAGGCCCCTCTGGTTTGCATCCATTTTCCTCCATTGTCAGTGAGTATCTCCAGACCCCGGTGGACCAGCTGAGCAACATCGAGGCCCAGTGGTCCTCCCCTGCGATGCCCTGCGTGCGTGCCGAGTGATGGGCAACACACTGCGCGTTCCTTGAGGAGAGCTCTATTTCCAGAGCCCTCAAACAGCTTCAGGACACGATTTCTGGTGTGTCCGAAGCGCCCAGGAAATACCGGTTGCCGCCCTTGTTTGAGCTGCCAAGAGAAAACACTCTGCTTTGCATACTTCGCGGACCTCGTACCTGAAGTCACTCAGCTCGAGGAGAAAGTCAGCATCTTTCAAAGCTGTGTCGCTAACGGGACACTCAGTGTGAGCACATGCCTGTAGGTTAAGGCCGGACTTGCCCTGCAGAAACGGAGGCGTGCAGCACTTTCCATGAGGCCGTAGCCTCTGCTCTGCATATGTTTTATGGCAGTAGAGTTTTCCAGACACGTAGCAAAATCGCGTGGGCTCCCTGTTCCCGGCTGGAACACAGACTAATCCCAGGACCCCTTAGGTCTTCTAAGCAACATCCAGCCCCGTAGCCCTTTGGAGCCACTCTGTCTACACTGAGGGTAGGGAAACGCACAGCAGTCTCCACCGAAGCAGCTTAATTTCCCCATCACACCCACACGTTCACGAACAGAATTTTGGCACGTCTCACAGGCCTTGAGGTCTTACGCCTTGCCCTAGTCTGACCTGCACTGAGAGCACCCTCGGCCTCGCATTCCATCTAGGACCTCCTGCCTGAAGTCACCGTGCCTCCAGAAGAAAGTCCCCTTGCGTTCTTACTGCAATTTCAGTCCGCTTCTTGCGGTGGCAATGCAGGCTTCTGAATAGCCACAGGCCCCAGAGGAGTAGCTAGGGCGTTCCTTGGTTGAGGCAGTCCACTTGATGCACAAACCCCTGCTTCGAGAAGCTGATTCAGGCAAGCAAACACAAGGGGCCATGTGTCTCTTTTGACTTGTTAGAAACAACAGCAATGTATGCTGCGTTTGCGCATGAAATCGGGGGCCTGATTTAAACATCCTCGCTTTCCAATTTGGAAGGCTGCATTCATGGTGCGTTGAAGCTACCTGAAATCCCTGCTGTTGACAGGCCTGGGAACCCTGTAGGAATGCTTCTGGGAAGAAACTGAGTTTGCTCGGTCTAAACCAGGTGCTTCCATGGCCGCCGTGGTGGTCAGCCTGACAAGCTCTAGAAGTCAAGAGAAATTCAACGTGAGAACTTGCCTCCAGGTTAGGCCCTGAGTAGCCGGGCAGAAAGGGAGGCATGCAGCTATTTCCACGAGTTCTTAGTAGCTCTTCGCCTTTACTTTCAGGGAAGTACCCTTCTGAGGACTCGTAGGCCCCTCTGGTTTGCATCCATTTTCCTCCATTGTCAGTGAGTATCTCCAGACCCCGGTGGACCAGCTGAGCAACATCGAGGCCCAGTGGTCCTCCCCTGCGATGCCCTGCGTGCGTGCCGAGTGATGGGCAACACACTGCGCGTTCCTTGAGGAGAGCTCTATTTCCAGAGCCCTCAAACAGCTTCAGGACACGATTTCTGGTGTGTCCGAAGCGCCCAGGAAATACCGGTTGCCGCCCTTGTGTGAGCTGCCAAGAGAAAACACTCTGCTTTGCATACTTCGCGGACCTCGTACCTGAAGTCACTCAGCTCGAGGAGAAAGTCAGCATCTTTCAAAGCTGTGTCGCTAACGGGACACTCAGTGTGAGCACATGCCTGTAGGTTAAGGCCGGACTTGCCCTGCAGAAACGGAGGCGTGCAGCACTTTCCATGAGGCCGTAGCCTCTGCTCTGCATATCTTTGATGGCAGTAGAGTTTTCCGGACACCTAGGAAAATCGCGTGGGCTCCCTGTTCCCGGCTGGAACACAGACTAACCCCAGGACCCCTTAGGTCTCCTAAGCAACATCCAGCCCCGTAGCCCTTTGGAGCCACTCTCTCTACGCCGAGGGTAGGGAAACGCACAGCAGTCTCCACCGAAGCAGCTTAATTTCCCCATCACACCCACACGTTCATGAACAGAATTTTGGCACGTCTCACAGGCCTTGAGGTCTTACGCCTTGCCCTAGTCTGACCTGCACTGAGAGCACCCTCGCCCTCGCATTCCATCTAGCACCTCCTGCCTGAAGTCACCGTGCCTCCAGAAGAAAGTCCCCTTGCGTTCTTACTGCAATTTCAGTCTGCTTCTTGCGGTGGCAATGCAGGCTTCTGAATAGCCACAGGCCCCAGAGGAGTAGCTAGGGCGTTCCTTGGTTGAGGCAGTCCACTTGATGCACAACCCCCTGCTTCGAGAAGCTGATTCAGGCAAGCAAACACAAGGGGCCATGTGTCTCTTTTGACTTGTTAGAAACAACAGCAATGTATGCTGCGTTTGCGCATGAAATCGGGGGCCTGATTTAAACATCCTCGCTTTCCAATTTGGAAGGCTGCATTCACGGTGCGTTGAAGCTAGCTGAAATCCCTGCTGTTGACAGGCCTGGGAACCCTGTAGGAATGCTTCTGGGAAGAAACTGAGTTTGCTCGGTCTAAACCAGGTGCTTCCATGGCCGCCGTGGTGGTCAGCCTGACAAGCTCTAGAAGTCAAGAGAAACTCAACGTGGGAACTTGCCTCCAGGTTAGGCCCTGAGTAGCCGGGCAGAAAGGGAGGCATGCAGCTGTTTCCACGAGTTCTTAGTAGCTCTTTGCCTTTACTTTCAGGGAAGTACCCTTCTGAGGACTCGTAGGCCCCTCTGGTTTGCATCCATTTTCCTCCATTGTCAGTGAGTATCTCCAGACCCCGGTGGACCAGCTGAGCAACATCGAGGCCCAGTGGTCTTCCCCTCGGACGCCCTCCGTGCGTGCCGAGTGATTGGCAACACACTGCGCGTTCCTTGAGGAGAGCTCTATTTCCAGAGCCCTCAAACAGCTTCAGGACACGATTTCTGGTGTGTCCGAAGCGCCCAGGAAATACCGGTTGCCGCGTTTGTGTGAGATGCCAAGAGAAAACACTCTGATTTTCATACTTCGCGGACCTCGTACCTGAAGTCACTCAGCTCGAGGAGAAAGTCAGCATCTTTCAAAGCTGTGTCGCTAACGGGACACTCAGTGTGAGCACATGCCTGTAGGTTAAGGCCGGACTTGCCCTGCAGAAACGGAGGCGTGCAGCACTTTCCATGAGGCCGTAGCCTCTGCTCTGCATATCTTTGATGGCAGTAGAGTTTTCCAGACACGTAGCAAAATCGCGTGGGCTCCCTGTTCCCGGCTGGAACACAGACTAATCCCAGGACACCTTAGGTCTTCTAAGCAACATCCAGCCCCGTAGCCCTTTGGAGCCACTCTCTCTACACTGAGGGTAGGGAAACGCACAGCAGTCTCCACCGAAGCAGCTTAATTTCCCCATCACACCCACACGTTCACGAACAGAATTTTGGCACGTCTCACAGGCCTTGAGGTCTTACGCCTTGCCCTAGTCTGACCTGCACTGAGAGCACCCTCGGCCTCGCATTCCATCTAGGACCTCCTGCCTGAAGTCACCGTGCCTCCAGAAGAAAGTCCCCTTGCGTTCTTACTGCAATTTCAGTCTGCTTCTTGCGGTGGCAATGCAGGCTTCTGAATAGCAACAGGCCCCAGAGGAGTAGCTAGGGCGTTCCTTGGTTGAGGCAGTCCACTTGATGCACAACCCCCTGCTTCGAGAAGCTGATTCAGGCAAGCAAACACAAGGGGCCATGTGTCTCTTTTGACTTGTTAGAAACAACAGCAATGTATGCTGCGTTTGCGCATGAAATCGGGGGCCTGATTTAAACATCCTCGCTTTCCAATTTGGAAGGCTGCATTCACGGTGCGTTGAAGCTACCTGAAATCCCTGCTGTTGACAGGCCTGGGAACCCTGTAGGAATGCTTCTGGGAAGAAACTGAGTTTGCTCGGTCTAAACCAGGTGCTTCCATGGCCGCCGTGGTGGTCAGGCTGACAAGCTCTAGAAGTCAAGAGAAACTCAACGTGAGAACTTGCCTCCAGGTTAGGCCCTGAGTAGCCGGGCAGAAAGGGAGGCATGCAGCTGTTTCCACGAGTTCTTAGTAGCTCTTCGCCTTTACTTTCAGGGAAGTACCCTTCTGAGGACTCGTAGGCCCCTCTGGTTTGCATCCATTTTCCTCCATTGTCAGTGAGTATCTCCAGACCCCGGTGGCCCAGCTGAGCAACATCGAGGCCCAGTGGTCCTCCCCTCCGATGCCCTGCGTGCGTGCCGAGTGATGGGCAACACACTGCGCGTTCCTTGAGGAGAGCTCTATTTCCAGAGCCCTCAAACAGCTTCAGGACACGATTTCTGGTGTGTCCGAAGCGCCCAGGAAATACCGGTTGCCGCGTTTGTGTGAGATGCCAAGAGAAAACACTCTGATTTTCATACTTCGCGGACCTCGTACCTGAAGTCACTCAGCTCGAGGACAAAGTCAGCATCTTTCAAAGCTGTGTCGCTAACGGGACACTCAGTGTGAGCACATGCCTGTAGGTTAAGGCCGGACTTGCCCTGCAGAAACGGAGGAGTGCAGCACTTTCCATGAGGCCGTAGCCTCTGCTCTGCATATGTTTTATGGAAGTAGAATTTTCCAGACACGTAGCAAAATCGCGTGGGCTCCCTGTTCCCGGCTGGAACACACACTAATCCCAGGACCCCTTAGGTCTTCTAAGCAACATCCAGCCCCGTAGCCCTTTGGAGCCACTCTCTCTACACTGAGGGTAGGGAAACGCACAGCAGTCTCCACCGAAGCAGCTTAATTTCCCCATCACACCCACACGTTCACGAACAGAATTTTGGCACGTCTCACAGGCCTTGAGGTCTTACGCCTTGCCCTAGTCTGACCTGCACTGAGAGCAACCTCGGCCTCGCATTCCATCTAGGACCTCCTGCCTGAAGTCACCGTGCCTCCAGAAGAAAGTCCCCTTGCGTTCTTACTGCAATTTCAGTCCGCTTCTTGCGGTGGCAATGCAGGCTTCTGAATAGCCACAGGCCCCAGAGGAGTAGCTAGGGCGTTCCTTGGTTGAGGCAGTCCACTTGATGCACAAACCCCTGCTTCGAGAAGCTGATTCAGGCAAGCAAACACAAGGGGCCATGTGTCTCTTTTGACTTGTTAGAAACAACAGCAATGTATGCTGCGTTTGCGCATGAAATCGGGGGCCTGATTTAAACATCCTCGCTTTCCAATTTGGAAGGCTGCATTCACGGTGCGTTGAAGCTACCTGAAATCCCTGCTGTTGACAGGCCTGGGAACCCTGTAGGAATGCTTCTGGGAAGAAACTGAGTTTGCTCGGTCTAAACCAGGTGCTTCCATGGCCGCCGTGGTGGTCAGCCTGACAAGCTCTAGAAGTCAAGAGAAATTCAACGTGAGAACTTGCCTCCAGGTTAGGCCCTGAGTAGCCGGGCAGAAAGGGAGGCATGCAGCTATTTCCACGAGTTCTTAGTAGCTCTTCGCCTTTACTTTCAGGGAAGTACCCTTCTGAGGACTCGTAGGCCCCTCTGGTTTGCATCCATTTTCCTCCATTGTCAGTGAGTATCTCCAGACCCCGGTGGACCAGCTGAGCAACATCGAGGCCCAGTGGTCCTCCCCTGCGATGCCCTGCGTGCGTGCCGAGTGATGGGCAACACACTGCGCGTTCCTTGAGGAGAGCTCTATTTCCAGAGCCCTCAAACAGCTTCAGGACACGATTTCTGGTGTGTCCGAAGCGCCCAGGAAATACCGGTTGCCGCCCTTGTGTGAGCTGCCAAGAGAAAACACTCTGCTTTGCATACTTCGCGGACCTCGTACCTGAAGTCACTCAGCTCGAGGAGAAAGTCAGCATCTTTCAAAGCTGTGTCGCTAACGGGACACTCAGTGTGAGCACATGCCTGTAGGTTAAGGCCGGACTTGCCCTGCAGAAACGGAGGCGTGCAGCACTTTCCATGAGGCCGTAGCCTCTGCTCTGCATATCTTTGATGGCAGTAGAGTTTTCCGGACACCTAGGAAAATCGCGTGGGCTCCCTGTTCCCGGCTGGAACACAGACTAACCCCAGGACCCCTTAGGTCTCCTAAGCAACATCCAGCCCCGTAGCCCTTTGGAGCCACTCTCTCTACGCCGAGGGTAGGGAAACGCACAGCAGTCTCCACCGAAGCAGCTTAATTTCCCCATCACACCCACACGTTCATGAACAGAATTTTGGCACGTCTCACAGGCCTTGAGGTCTTACGCCTTGCCCTAGTCTGACCTGCACTGAGAGCACCCTCGCCCTCGCATTCCATCTAGGACCTCCTGCCTGAAGTCACCGTGCCTCCAGAAGAAAGTCCCCTTGCGTTCTTACTGCAATTTCAGTCTGCTTCTTGCGGTGGCAATGCAGGCTTCTGAATAGCCACAGGCCCCAGAGGAGTAGCTAGGGCGTTCCTTGGTTGAGGCAGTCCACTTGATGCACAACCCCCTGCTTCGAGAAGCTGATTCAGGCAAGCAAACACAAGGGGCCATGTGTCTCTTTTGACTTGTTAGAAACAACAGCAATGTATGCTGCATTTGCGCATGAAATCGGGGGCCTGATTTAAACATCCTCGCTTTCCAATTTGGAAGGCTGCATTCACGGTGCGTTGAAGCTAGCTGAAATCCCTGCTGTTGACAGGCCTGGGAACCCTGTAGGAATGCTTCTGGGAAGAAACTGAGTTTGCTCGGTCTAAACCAGGTGCTTCCATGGCCGCCGTGGTGGTCAGCCTGACAAGCTCTAGAAGTCAAGAGAAACTCAACGTGGGAACTTGCCTCCAGGTTAGGCCCTGAGTAGCCGGGCAGAAAGGGAGGCATGCAGCTGTTTCCACGAGTTCTTAGTAGCTCTTTGCCTTTACTTTCAGGGAAGTACCCTTCTGAGGACTCGTAGGCCCCTCTGGTTTGCATCCATTTTCCTCCATTGTCAGTGAGTATCTCCAGACCCCGGTGGACCAGCTGAGCAACATCGAGGCCCAGTGGTCTTCCCCTCGGACGCCCTCCGTGCGTGCCGAGTGATTGGCAACACACTGCGCGTTCCTTGAGGAGAGCTCTATTTCCAGAGCCCTCAAACAGCTTCAGGACACGATTTCTGGTGTGTCCGAAGCGCCCAGGAAATACCGGTTGCCGCGTTTGTGTGAGATGCCAAGAGAAAACACTCTGATTTTCATACTTCGCGGACCTCGTACCTGAAGTCACTCAGCTCGAGGAGAAAGTCAGCATCTTTCAAAGCTGTGTCGCTAACGGGACACTCAGTGTGAGCACATGCCTGTAGGTTAAGGCCGGACTTGCCCTGCAGAAACGGAGGCGTGCAGCACTTTCCATGAGGCCGGAGCCTCTGCTCTGCATATGTTTTATGGCAGTAGAGTTTTCCAGACACGTAGCAAAATCGCGTGGGCTCCCTGTTCCCGGCTGGAACACAGACTAATCCCAGGACCCCTTAGGTCTTCTAAGCAACATCCAGCCCCGTAGCCCTTTGGAGCCACTCTCTCTACACTGAGGGTAGGGAAACGCACAGCAGTCTCCACCGAAGCAGCTTAATTTCCCCATCACACCCACACGTTCACGAACAGAATTTTGGCACGTCTCACAGGCCTTGAGGTCTTACGCCTTGCCCTAGTCTGACCTGCACTGAGAGCACCCTCGGCCTCGCATTCCATCTAGGACCTCCTGCCTGAAGTCACCGTGCCTCCAGAAAAAAGTCCCCTTGTGTTCTTACTGCAATTTCAGTCCGCTTCTTGCGGTGGCAATGCAGGCTTCTGAATAGCCACAGGCCCCAGAGGAGTAGCTAGGGCGTTCCTTGGTTGAGGCAGTCCACTTGATGCACAAACCCCTGCTTCGAGAAGCTGATTCAGGCAAGCAAACACAAGGGGCCATGTGTCTCTTTTGACTTGTTAGAAACAACAGCAATGTATGCTGCGTTTGCGCATGAAATCGGGGGCCTGATTTAAACATCCTCGCTTTCCAATTTGGAAGGCTGCATTCACGGTGCGTTGAAGCTACCTGAAATCCCTGCTGTTGACAGGCCTGGGAACCCTGTAGGAATGCTTCTGGGAAGAAACTGAGTTTGCTCGGTCTAAACCAGGTGCTTCCATGGCCGCCGTGGTGGTCAGCCTGACAAGCTCTAGAAGTCAAGAGAAACTCAACGTGAGAACTTGCCTCCAGGTTAGGCCCTGAGTAGCCGGGCAGAAAGGGAGGCATGCAGCTGTTTCCACGAGTTCTTAGTAGCTCTTCGCCTTTACTTTCAGGGAAGTACCCTTCTGAGGACTCGTAGGCCCCTCTGGTTTGCATCCATTTTCCTCCATTGTCAGTGAGTATCTCCAGACCCCGGTGGCCCAGCTGAGCAACATCGAGGCCCAGTGGTCCTCCCCTCCGATGCCCTGCGTGCGTGCCTAGTGATGGGCAACACACTGCGCGTTCCTTGAGGAGAGCTCTATTTCCAGAGCCCTCAAACAGCTTCAGGACACGATTTCTGGTGTGTCCGAAGCGCCCAGGAAATACCGGTTGCCGCCCTTGTGTGAGCTGCCAAGAGAAAACACTCTGCTTTGCATACTTCGCGGACCTCGTACCTGAAGTCACTCAGCTCGAGGAGAAAGTCAGCATCTTTCAAAGCTGTGTCGCTAACGGGACACTCAGTGTGAGCACATGCCTGTAGGTTAAGGCCGGACTTGCCCTGCAGAAACGGAGGCGTGCAGCACTTTCCATGAGGCCGTAGCCTCTGCTCTGCATATCTTTGATGGCAGTAGAGCTTTCCGGACACCTAGGAAAATCGCGTGGGCTCCCTGTTCCCGGCTGGAACACAGACTAACCCCAGGACCCCTTAGGTCTCCTAAGCAACATCCAGCCCCGTACCCCTTTGGAGCCACTCTCTCTACGCCGAGGGTAGGGAAACGCACAGCAGTCTCCACCGAAGCAGCTTAATTTCCCCATCACACCCACACGTTCATGAACAGAATTTTGGCACGTCTCACAGGCCTTGAGGTCTTACGCCTTGCCCTAGTCTGACCTGCACTGAGAGCACCCTCGCCCTCGCATTCCATCTAGGACCTCCTGCCTGAAGTCACCGTGCCTCCAGAAGAAAGTCCCCTTGCGTTCTTACTGCAATTTCAGTCTGCTTCTTGCGGTGGCAATGCAGGCTTCTGAATAGCAACAGGCCCCAGAGGAGTAGCTATGGCGTTCCTTGGTTGAGGCAGTCCACTTGATGCACAACCCCTGCTTCGAGAAGCTGATTCAGGCAAGCAAACACAAGGGGCCATGTGTCTCTTTTGACTTGTTAGAAACAACAGCAATGTATGCTGCGTTTGCGCATGAAATCGGGGGCCTGATTTAAACATCCTCGCTTTCCAATTTGGAAGGCTGCATTCACGGTGCGTTGAAGCTAGCTGAAATCCCTGCTGTTGACAGGCCTGGGAACCCTGTAGGAATGCTTCTGGGAAGAAACTGAGTTTGCTCGGTCTAAACCAGGTGCTTCCATGGCCGCCGTGGTGGTCAGCCTGACAAGCTCTAGAAGTCAAGAGAAACTCAACGTGGGAACTTGCCTCCAGGTTAGGCCCTGAGTAGCCGGGCAGAAAGGGAGGCATGCAGCTGTTTCCACGAGTTCTTAGTAGCTCTTTGCCTTTACTTTCAGGGAAGTACCCTTCTGAGGACTCGTAGGCCCCTCTGGTTTGCATCCATTTTCCTCCATTGTCAGTGAGTATCTCCAGACCCCGGTGGACCAGCTGAGCAACATCGAGGCCCAGTGGTCTTCCCCTCGGACGCCCTCCGTGCGTGCCGAGTGATTGGCAACACACTGCGCGTTCCTTGAGGAGAGCTCTATTTCCAGAGCCCTCAAACAGCTTCAGGACACGATTTCTGGTGTGTCCGAAGCGCCCAGGAAATACCGGTTGCCGCGTTTGTGTGAGATGCCAAGAGAAAACACTCTGATTTTCATACTTCGCGGACCTCGTACCTGAAGTCACTCAGCTCGAGGAGAAAGTCAGCATCTTTCAAAGCTGTGTCGCTAACGGGACACTCAGTGTGAGCACATGCCTGTAGGTTAAGGCCGGACTTGCCCTGCAGAAACGGAGGCGTGCAGCACTTTCCATGAGGCCGTAGCCTCTGCTCTGCATATGTTTTATGGCAGTAGAGTTTTCCAGACACGTAGCAAAATCGCGTGGGCTCCCTGTTCCCGGCTGGAACACAGACTAATCCCAGGACCCCTTAGGTCTTCTAAGCAACATCCAGCCCCGTAGCCCTTTGGAGCCACTCTCTCTACACTGAGGGTAGGGAAACGCACAGCAGTCTCCACCGAAGCAGCTTAATTTCCCCATCACACCCACACGTTCACGAACAGAATTTTGGCACGTCTCACAGGCCTTGAGGTCTTACGCCTTGCCCTAGTCTGACCTGCACTGAGAGCACCCTCGGCCTCGCATTCCATCTAGGACCTCCTGCCTGAAGTCACCGTGCCTCCAGAAGAAAGTCCCCTTGTGTTCTTACTGCAATTTCAGTCCGCTTCTTGCGGTGGCAATGCAGGCTTCTGAATAGCCACAGGCCCCAGAGGAGTAGCTAGGGCGTTCCTTGGTTGAGGCAGTCCACTTGATGCACAAACCCCTGCTTCGAGAAGCTGATTCAGGCAAGCAAACACAAGGGGCCATGTGTCTCTTTTGACTTGTTAGAAACAACAGCAATGTATGCTGCGTTTGCGCATGAAATCGGGGTCCTGATTTAAACATCCTCGCTTTCCAATTTGGAAGGCTGCATTCACGGTGCGTTGAAGCTACCTGAAATCCCTGCTGTTGACAGGCCTGGGAACCCTGTAGGAATGCTTCTGGGAAGAAACTGAGTTTGCTCGGTCTAAACCAGGTGCTTCCATGGCCGCCGTGGTGGTCAGCCTGACAAGCTCTAGAAGTCAAGAGAAATTCAACGTGAGAACTTGCCTCCAGGTTAGGCCCTGAGTAGCCGGGCAGAAAGGGAGGCATGCAGCTGTTTCCACGAGTTCTTAGTAGCTCTTCGCCTTTACTTTCAGGGAAGTACCCTTCTGAGGACTCGTAGGCCCCTCTGGTTTGCATCCATTTTCCTCCATTGTCAGTGAGTATCTCCAGACCCCGGTGGACCAGCTGAGCAACATCAAGGCCCAGTGGTCCTCCCCTCCGATGCCCTGCGTGCGTGCCGAGTGATGGGCAACACACTGCGCGTTCCTTGAGGAGAGCTCTATTTCCAGAGCCCTCAAACAGCTTCAGGACACGATTTCTGGTGTGTCCGAAGCGCCCAGGAAATACCGGTTGCCGCCCTTGTGTGAGCTGCCAAGAGAAAACACTCTGCTTTGCATACTTCGCGGACCTCGTACCTGAAGTCACTCAGCTCGAGGAGAAAGTCAGCATCTTTCAAAGCTGTGTCGCTAACGGGACACTCAGTGTGAGCACATGCCTATAGGTTAAGGCCGGACTTGCCCTGCAGAAACGGAGGCGTGCAGCACTTTCCATGAGGCCGTAGCCTCTGCTCTGCATATCTTTGATGGCAGTAGAGTTTTCCGGACACCTAGGAAAATCGCGTGGGCTCCCTGTTCCCGGCTGGAACACAGACTAACCCCAGGACCCCTTAGGTCTCCTAAGCAACATCCAGCCCCGTAGCCCTTTGGAGCCACTCTCTCTATGCCGAGGGTAGGGAAACGCACAGCAGTCTCCACCGAAGCAGCTTAATTTCCCCATCACACCCACACGTTCATGAACAGAATTTTGGCACGTCTCACAGGCCTTGAGGTCTTACGCCTTGCCCTAGTCTGACCTGCACTGAGAGCACCCTCGCCCTCGCATTCCATCTAGGACCTCCTGCCTGAAGTCACCGTGCCTCCAGAAGAAAGTCCCCTTGCGTTCTTACTGCAATTTCAGTCTGCTTCTTGCGGTGGCAATGCAGGCTTCTGAATAGCAACAGGCCCCAGAGGAGTAGCTAGGGCGTTCCTTGGTTGAGGCAGTCCACTTGATGCACAACCCCCTGCTTCGAGAAGCTGATTCAGGCAAGCAAACACAAGGGGCCATGTGTCTCTTTTGACTTGTTAGAAACAACAGCAATGTATGCTGCGTTTGCGCATGAAATCGGGGGCCTGATTTAAACATCCTCGCTTTCCAATTTGGAAGGCTGCATTCACGGTGCGTTGAAGCTACCTGAAATCCCTGCTGTTGACAGGCCTGGGAACCCTGTAGGAATGCTTCTGGGAAGAAACTGAGTTTGCTCGGTCTAAACCAGGTGCTTCCATTGCCGCCGTGGTGGTCAGCCTGACAAGCTCTAGAAGTCAAGAGAAACTCAACGTGAGAACTTGCCTCCAGGTTAGGCCCTGAGTAGCCGGGCAGAAAGGGAGGCATGCAGCTGTTTCCACGAGTTCTTAGTAGCTCTTCGCCTTTACTTTCAGGGAAGTACCCTTCTGAGGACTCGTAGGCCCCTCTGGTTTGCATCCATTTTCCTCCATTGTCAGTGAGTATCTCCAGACCCCGGTGGACCAGCTGAGCAACATCGAGGCCCAGTGGTCCTCCCCTCCGATGCCCTGCGTGCGTGCCGAGTGATGGGCAACACACTGCGCGTTCCTTGAGGAGAGCTCTATTTCCAGAGCCCTCAAACAGCTTCAGGACACGATTTCTGGTGTGTCCGAAGCGCCCAGGAAATACCGGTTGCCGCCCTTGTGTGAGCTGCCAAGAGAAAACACTGTGCTTTGCATACTTCGCGGACCTCGTACCTGAAGTCACTCAGCTCGAGGAGAAAGTCAGCATCTTTCAAAGCTGTGTCGCTAACGGGACACTCAGTGTGAGCACATGCCTGTAGGTTAAGGCCGGACTTGCCCTGCAGAAACGGAGGCGTGCAGCACTTTCCATGAGGCCGTAGCCTCTGCTCTGCATATCTTTTATGGCAGTAGAGTTTTCCGGACACCTAGGAAAATCGTGTGGGCTCCCTGTTCCCGGCTGGAACACAGACTAACCCCAGGACCCCTTAGGTCTCCTAAGCAACATCCAGCCCCGTAGCCCTTTGGAGCCACTCTCTCTACGCCGAGGGTAGGGAAACGCACAGCAGTCTCCACCGAAGCAGCTTAATTTCCCCATCACACCCACACGTTCATGAACAGAATTTTGGCACGTCTCACAGGCCTTGAGGTCTTACGCCTTGCCCTAGTCTGACCTGCACTGAGAGCACCCTCGCCCTCGCATTCCATCTAGGACCTCCTGCCTGAAGTCACCGTGCCTCCAGAAGAAAGTCCCCTTGCGTTCTTACTGCAATTTCAGTCTGCTTCTTGCGGTGGCAATGCAGGCTTCTGAATAGCAACAGGCCCCAGAGGAGTAGCTAGGGCGTTCCTTGGTTGAGGCAGTCCACTTGATGCACAAACCCCTGCTTCGAGAAGCTGATTCAGGCAAGCAAACACAAGGGGCCATGTGTCTCTTTTGACTTGTTAGAAACAACAGCAATGTATGCTGCGTTTGCGCATGAAATCGGGGGCCTCTTTTAAACATTCTCGCTTTCCAATTTGGAAGGCTGCATTCACGGTGCGTTGAAGCTACATGAAATCCCTGCTGTTGACAGGCCTGGGAACCCTGTAGGAATGCTTCTGCGAAGAAACTGAGTTTGGTCGGTCTAAACCAGGTGCTTCCATGGCCGCCGTGGTGGTCAGCCTGGCAAGCTCTAGAAGTCAAGAGAAACTCAACGTGAGAACTTGCCTCCAGGTTAGGCCCTGAGTAGCCGGGCACAAAGGGAGGCATGCAGCTGTTTCCACGAGTTCTTAGTAGCTCTGCGCCTTTACTTTCAGGGAAGTACCCTTCTGAGGACTCGTAGGCCCCTCTTGTTTGCATCCATTTTCCTCCATTGTCAGTGAGTATCTCCAGACCCCGGTGGACCAGCTGAGCAACATCGAGGCCCAGTGGTCTTCCCCTCCGAGGCCCTCCGTGCGTGCCGAGTGATGGGCAACACACTGCGCGTTCCTTGAGGAGAGCTCTATTTCCAGAGCCCTCAAACAGCTTCAGGACACGATTTCTGGTGTATCCGAAGCGCCCAGGAAATACCGGTTGCCGCCCTTCTGTGAGCTGCCAAGAGAAAACACTCTGCTTTGCATACTTCGCGGACCTCGTACCTGAAGTCACTCAGCTCGAGGAGAAAGTCAGCATCTTTCAAAGCTGTGTCGCTAACGGGACACTCAGTGTGAGCACATGCCTGTAGGTTAAGGCCGGACTTGCCCTGCAGAAACGGAGGCGTGCAGCACTTTCCATGAGGCCGTAGCCTCTGCTCTGCATATCTTTGATGGCAGTAGAGTTTTCCGGACACCTAGGAAAATCGCGTGGGCTCCCTGTTCCCGGCTGGAACACAGACTAACCCCAGGACCCCTTAGGTCTCCTAAGCAACATCCAGCCCCGTAGCCCTTTGGAGCCACTCTCTCTACGCCGAGGGTAGGGAAAAGCACAGCAGTCTCCACCGAAGCAGCTTAATTTCCCCATCACACCCACACGTTCATGAACAGAATTTTGGCACGTCTCACAGGCCTTGAGGTCTTACGCCTTGCCCTAGTCTGACCTGCACTGAGAGCACCCTCGCCCTCGCATTCCATCTAGCACCTCCTGCCTGAAGTCACCGTGCCTCCAGAAGAAAGTCCCCTTGCGTTCTTACTGCAATTTCAGTCTGCTTCTTGCGGTGGCAATGCAGGCTTCTGAATAGCAACAGGCCCCAGAGGAGTAGCTAGGGCGTTCCTTGGTTGAGGCAGTCCACTTGATGCACAAATCCCTGCTTCGAGAAGCTGATTCAGGCAAGCAAACACAAGGGGCCATGTGTCTCTTTTGACTTGTTTGAAACAACAGCAATGTATGCTGCGTTTGCGCATGAAATCGGGGGCCTGATTTAAACATCCTCGCTTTTCAATTTGGAAGGCTGCATTCACGGTGCGTTGAAGCTACCTGAAATCCCTGCTGTTGACAGGCCTGGGAACCCTGTAGGAATGCTTCTGGGAAGAAACTGAGTTTGCTCGGTCTAAACCAGGTGCTTCCATGGCCGCCGTGGTGGTCAGCCTGACAAGCTCTAGAAGTCAAGAGAAACTCAACGTGAGAACTTGCCTCCAGGTTAGGCCCTGAGTAGCCGGGCAGAAAGGGAGGCATGCAGCTGTTTCCACGAGTTCTTAGTAGCTCTTCGCCTTTACTTTCAGGGAAGTACCCTTCTGAGGACTCGTAGGCCCCTCTGGTTTGCATCCATTTTCCTCGATTGTCAGTGAGTATCTCTAGACCCCGGTGGACCAGCTGAGCAACATCGAGGCCCAGTGGTCTTCCCCTCCGATGCCCTGCGTGCGTGCCGAGTGATGGGCAACACACTGCGCGTTCCTTGAGGAGAGCTCTATTTCCAGAGCCCTCAAACAGCTTCAGGACACGATTTCTGGTGTGTCCGAAGCGCCCAGGAAATACCGGTTGCCGCGTTTGTGTGAGCTGCCAAGAGAAAACACTCTGCTTTGCATACTTCGCGGACCTCGTACCTGAAGTCACTCAGCTCGAGGAGAAAGTCAGCATCTTTCAAAGCTGTGTCGCTAACGGGACACTCAGTGTGAGCACATGCCTGTAGGTTAAGGCCGGACTTGCCCTGCAGAAACGGAGGCGTGCAGCACTTTCCATGAGGCCGTAGCCTCTGCTCTGCATATCTTTTATGGCAGTAGAGATTTCCGGACACCTAGGAAAATCGCGTGGGCTCCCTGTTCCCGGCTGGAACACAGACTAACCCCAGGACCCCTTAGGTTTCCTAAGCAACATCCAGCCCCGTAGCCCTTTGGAGCCACTCTCTCTACACCGAGGGTAGGGAAACGCACAGCAGTCTCCACCGAAGCAGCTTAATTTCCCCATCCCACCCACACGTTCACGAACAGAATTTTGGCACGTCTCACAGGCCTTGAGGTCTTAAGCCTTGCCCTAGTCTGAGCTGCACTGAGAGGACCCTCGACCTCGCATTCCATTTAGGACCTCCTGCCTGAAGTCACCGTGCCTCCAGAAGAAAGTCCCCTTGCGTTCTTACTGCAATTTCAGTCCGCTTCTTGCGGTAGCAATGCAGGCTTCTTAATAGCCACAGGCCCCAGAGGAGTAGCTAGGGCGTTCCTTGGTTGAGGCAGTCCACTTGATGCACAACCCCCTGCTTCGAGAAGCTGATTCAGGCAAGCAAACACAAGGGGCCATGTGTCTCTTTCGACTTGTTAGAAACAACAGCAATGTATGCTGCGTTTGCGCATGAAATCGGGGACTTGATTTAAACATCCTCGCTTTCCAATTTGGAAGGCTGCATTCACGGTGCCTTGAAGCTACCTGAAATCCCTGCTGTTGACAGGCCTGGGAACCCTGTAGGAATGCTTCTGGGAAGAAACTGAGTTTGGTCGGTCTAAACCAGGTGCTTCCATGGCCGCCGTGGTGGTCAGCCTGACAAGCTCTAGAAATCAAGAGAAACTCAACGTGGGAACTTGCCTCCAGGTTAGGCCCTGAGTAGCCGGGCAGAAAGGGAGGCATGCAGCTGTTTCCACGAGTTCTTAGTAGCTCTTTGCCTTTACTTTCAGGGAAGTACCCTTCTGAGGACTCGTAGGCCCCTCTGGTTTGCATCCATTTTCCTCCATTGTCAGTGAGTATCTCCAGACCCCGGTGGACCAGCTGAGCAACATCGAGGCCCAGTGGTCTTCCCCTCGGACGCCCTCCGTGCGTGCCGAGTGATTGGCAACACACTGCGCGTTCCTTGAAGAGAGCTCTATTTGCAGAGCCCTCAAACAGCTTCAGGACACGATTTCTGGTGTGTCCGAAGCGCCCAGGAAATACCGGTTGCCGCGTTTGTGTGAGATGCCAAAAGAAAACACACTGATTTTCATACTTCGCGGACCTCGTACCTGAAGTCACTCAGCTCGAGGAGAAAGTCAGCATCTTTCAAAGCTGTGTCGCTAACGGGACACTCAGTGTGAGCACATGCCTGTAGGTTAAGGCCGGACTTGCCCTGCAGAAACGGAGGCGTGCAGCACTTTCCATGAGGCCGTAGCCTCTGCTCTGCATATCTTTGATGGCAGTAGAGTTTTCCGGACACCTAGGAAAATCGCGTGGGCTCCCTGTTCCCGGCTGGAACACAGACTAACCCCAGGACCCCTTAGGTCTCCTAAGCAACATCCAGCCCCGTAGCCCTTTGGAGCCACTCTCTCTACGCCGAGGGTAGGGAAACGCACAGCAGTCTCCACCGAAGCAGCTTAATTTCCCCATCACACCCACACGTTCATGAACAGAATTTTGGCACGTCTCACAGGCCTTGAGGTCTTACGCCTTGCCCTAGTCTGACCTGCACTGAGAGCACCCTCGCCCTCGCATTCCATCTAGGACCTCCTGCCTGAAGTCACCGTGCCTCCAGAAGAAAGTCCCCTTGCGTTCTTACTGCAATTTCAGTCTGCTTCTTGCGGTGGCAATGCAGGCTTCTGAATAGCAACAGGCCCCAGAGGAGTAGCTACGGCGTTCCTTGGTTGAGGCAGTCCACTTTATGCACAACCCCCTGCTTCGAGAAGCTGATTCAGGCAAGCAAACACAAGGGGCCATGTGTCTCTTTTGACTTGTTAGAAACAACAGCAATGTATGCTGCGTTTGCGCATGAAATCGGGGGCCTGATTTAAACATCCTCGCTTTCCAATTTGGAAGGCTGCATTCACGGTGCGTTGAAGCTACCTGAAATCCCTGCTGTTGACAGGCCTGGGAACCCTGTAGGAATGCTTCTGGGAAGAAACTGAGTTTGCTCGGTCTAAACCAGGGGCTTCCATGGCCGCCGTGGTGGTCAGCCTGACAAGCTCTAGAAGTCAAGAGAAACTCAACGTGAGAACTTGCCTCCAGGTTAGGCCCTGAGTAGCCGGGCAGAAAGGGAGGCATGCAGCTGTTTCCACGAGTTCTTAGTAGCTCTTCGCCTTTACTTTCAGGGAAGTACCCTTCTGAGGACTCGTAGGCCCCTCTGGTTTGCATCCATTTTCCTCCATTGTCAGTGAGTATCTCCAGACCCCGGTGGACCAGCTGAGCAACATCGAGGCCCAGTGGTCCTCCCCTCCGATGCCCTGCGGCGTGCCGAGTGATGGGCAACACACTGCGCGTTCCTTGAGGAGAGCTCTATTTCCAGAGCCCTCAAACAGCTTCAGGACACGATTTCTGGTGTGTCCGAAGCGCCCAGGAAATACCGGTTGCCGCCCTTGTGTGAGCTGCCAAGAGAAAACACTCTGCTTTGCATACTTCGCGGACCTCGTACCTGAAGTCACTCAGCTCGAGGAGAAAGTCAGCATCTTTCAAAGCTGTGTCGCTAACGGGACACTCAGTTTGAGCACATGCCTGTAGGTTAAGGCCGGAATTGCCCTGCAGAAACGGAGGCGTGCAGCACTTTCCATGAGGCCGTAGCCTCTGCTCTGCATATCTTTTATGGCAGTAGAGTTTTCCGGACACCTAGGAAAATCGCGTTGGCTCCCTGTTCCCGGCTGGAACACAGACTAACCCCAGGACCCCTTAGGTCTCCTAAGCAACATCCAGCCCCGTAGCCCTTTGGAGCCACTCTCTCTACGCCGAGGGTAGGGAAACGCACAGCAGTCTCCACCGAAGCAGCTTAATTTCCCCATCCCACCCACACGTTCACGAACAGAATTTTGGCACGTCTCACAGGCCTTGAGGTCTTACGCCTTGCCCTAGTCTGAGCTGCACTGAGAGGACCCTCGACCTCGCATTCCATTTAGGACCTCCTGCCTGAAGTCACCGTGCCTCCAGAAGAAAGTCCCCTTGCGTTCTTACTGCAATTTCAGTCCGCTTCTTGCGGTAGCAATGCAGGCTTCTTAATAGCCACAGGCCCCAGAGGAGTAGCTAGGGCGTTCCTTGGTTGAGGCAGTCCACTTGATGCACAACCCCCTGCTTCGAGAAGCTGATTCCGGCAAGCAAACACAAGGGGCCATGTGTCTCTTTCGACTTGTTAGAAACAACAGCAATGTATGCTGCGTTTGCGCATGAAATCGGGGACTTGATTTAAACATCCTCGCTTTCCAATTTGGAAGGCTGCATTCACGGTGCCTTGAAGCTACCTGAAATCCCTGCTGTTGACAGGCCTGGGAACCCTGTAGGAATGCTTCTGGGAAGAAACTGAGTTTGGTCGGTCTAAACCAGGTGCTTCCATGGCCGCCGTGGTGGTCAGCCTGACAAGCTCTAGAAGTCAAGAGAAACTCAACGTGGGAACTTGCCTCCAGGTTAGGCCCTGAGTAGCCGGGCAGAAAGGGAGGCATGCAGCTGTTTCCACGAGTTCTTAGTAGCTCTTCGCCTTTACTTTCAGGGAAGTACCCTTCTGAGGACTCGTAGGCCCCTCTGGTTTGCATCCATTTTCCTCCATTGTCAGTGAGTATCTCCAGACCCCGGTGGACCAGCTGAGCAACATCGAGGCCCAGTGGTCTTCCCCTCGGACGCCCTCCGTGCGTGCCGAGTGATTGGCAACACACTGCGCGTTCCTTGAAGAGAGCTCTATTTGCAGAGCCCTCAAACAGCTTCAGGACACGATTTCTGGTGTGTCCGAAGCGCCCAGGAAATACCGGTTGCCGCCTTGTGTGAGCTGCCAAGAGAAAACACTCTGCTTTGCATACTTCGCGGACCTCGTACCTGAAGTCACTCAGCTCGAGGAGAAAGTCAGCATCTTTCAAAGCTGTGTCGCTAACGGGACACTCAGTGTGAGCACATGCCTGTAGGTTAAGGCCGGACTTGCCCTGCAGAAACGGAGGCGTGCAGCACTTTCCATGAGGCCGTAGCCTCTGCTCTGCATATCTTTGATGGCAGTAGAGTTTTCCGGACACCTAGGAAAATCGCGTGGGCTCCCTGTTCCCGGCTGGAACACAGACTAACCCCAGGACCCCTTAGGTCTCCTAAGCAACATCCAGCCCCGTAGCCCTTTGGAGCCACTCTCTCTACGCCGAGGGTAGGGAAACGCACAGCAGTCTCCACCGAAGCAGCTTAATTTCCCCATCACACCCACACGTTCATGAACAGAATTTTGGCACGTCTCACAGGCCTTGAGGTCTTACGCCTTGCCCTAGTCTGACCTGCACTGAGAGCACCCTCGGCCTCGCATTCCATCTAGGACCTCCTGCCTGAAGTCACCGTGCCTCCAGAAGAAAGTCCCCTTGCGTTCTTACTGCAATTTCAGTCTGCTTCTTGCGGTGGCAATGCAGGCTTCTGAATAGCAACAGGCCCCAGAGGAGTAGCTACGGCGTTCCTTGGTTGAGGCAGTCCACTTTATGCACAACCCCCTGCTTCGAGAAGCTGATTCAGGCAAGCAAACACAAGGGGCCATGTGTCTCTTTTGACTTGTTAGAAACAACAGCAATGTATGCTGCGTTTGCGCATGAAATCGGGGGCCTGATTTAAACATCCTCGCTTTCCAATTTGGAAGGCTGCATTCACGGTGCGTTGAAGCTACCTGAAATCCCTGCTGTTGACAGGCCTGGGAACCCTGTAGGAATGCTTCTGGGAAGAAACTGAGTTTGCTCGGTCTAAACCAGGTGCTTCCATGGCCGCCGTGGTGGTCAGCCTGACAAGCTCTAGAAGTCAAGAGAAACTCAACGTGAGAACTTGCCTCCAGGTTAGGCCCTGAGTAGCCGGGCAGAAAGGGAGGCATGCAGCTGTTTCCACGAGTTCTTAGTAGCTCTTCGCCTTTACTTTCAGGGAAGTACCCTTCTGAGGACTCGTAGGCCCCTCTGGTTTGCATCCATTTTCCTCCATTGTCAGTGAGTATCTGCAGACCCCGGTGGACCAGCTGAGCAACATCGAGGCCCAGTGGTCCTCCCCTCCGATGCCCTGCGGCGTGCCGAGTGATGGGCAACACACTGCGCGTTCCTTGAGGAGAGCTCTATTTCCAGAGCCCTCAAACAGCTTCAGGACACGATTTCTGGTGTGTCCGAAGCGCCCAGGAAATACCGGTTGCCGCCCTTGTGTGAGCTGCCAAGAGAAAACACTCTGCTTTGCATACTTCGCGGACCTCGTACCTGAAGTCACTCAGCTCGAGGAGAAAGTCAGCATCTTTCAAAGCTGTGTCGCTAACGGGACACTCAGTTTGAGCACATGCCTGTAGGTTAAGGCCGGAATTGCCCTGCAGAAACGGAGGCGTGCAGCACTTTCCATGAGGCCGTAGCCTCTGCTCTGCATATCTTTTATGGCAGTAGAGTTTTCCGGACACCTAGGAAAATCGCGTTGGCTCCCTGTTCCCGGCTGGAACACAGACTAACCCCAGGACCCCTTAGGTCTCCTAAGCAACATCCAGCCCCGTAGCCCTTTGGAGCCACTCTCTCTACGCCGAGGGTAGGGAAACGCACAGCAGTCTCCACCGAAGCAGCTTAATTTCCCCATCACACCCACACGTTCATGAACAGAATTTTGGCACGTCTCACAGGCCTTGAGGTCTTACGCCTTGCCCTAGTCTGACCTGCACTGAGAGCACCCTCGCCCTCGCATTCCATCTAGCACCTCCTGCCTGAAGTCACCGTGCCTCCAGAAGAAAGTCCCCTTGCGTTCTTACTGCAATTTCAGTCTGCTTCTTGCGGTGGCAATGCAGGCTTCTGAATAGCAACAGGCCCCAGAGGAGTAGCTAGGGCGTTCCTTGGTTGAGGCAGTCCACTTGATGCACAACCCCCTGCTTCGAGAAGCTGATTCAGGCAAGCAAACACAAGGGGCCATGTGTCTCTTTTGACTTGTTAGAAACAACAGCAATGTATGCTGCGTTTGCGCATGAAATCGGGGGCCTGATTTAAACATCCTCGCTTTCCAATTTGGAAGGCTGCATTCACGGTGCGTTGAAGCTACCTGAAATCCCTGCTGTTGACAGGCCTGGGAACCCTGTAGGAATGCTTCTGGGAAGAAACTGAGTTTGCTCGGTCTAAACCAGGTGCTTCCATTGCCGCCGTGATGGTCAGCCTGACAAGCTCTAGAAGTCAAGAGAAACTCAACGTGAGAACTTGCCTCCAGGTTAGGCCCTGAGTAGCCGGGCAGAAAGGGAGGCATGCAGCTGTTTCCACGAGTTCTTAGTAGCTCTTCGCCTTTACTTTCAGGGAAGTACCCTTCTGAGGACTCGTAGGCCCCTCTGGTTTGCATCCATTTTCCTCCATTGTCAGTGAGTATCTGCAGACCCCGGTGGACCAGCTGAGCAACATCGAGGCCCAGTGGTCCTCCCCTCCGATGCCCTGCGGCGTGCCGAGTGATGGGCAACACACTGCGCGTTCCTTGAGGAGAGCTCTATTTCCAGAGCCCTCAAACAGCTTCAGGACACGATTTCTGGTGTGTCCGAAGCGCCCAGGAAATACCGGTTGCCGCCCTTGTGTGAGCTGCCAAGAGAAAACACTCTGCTTTGCATACTTCGCGGACCTCGTACCTGAAGTCACTCAGCTCGAGGAGAAAGTCAGCATCTTTCAAAGCTGTGTCGCTAACGGGACACTCAGTTTGAGCACATGCCTGTAGGTTAAGGCCGGAATTGCCCTGCAGAAACGGAGGCGTGCAGCACTTTCCATGAGGCCGTAGCCTCTGCTCTGCATATCTTTTATGGCAGTAGAGTTTTCCGGACATCTAGGAAAATCGCGTTGGCTCCCTGTTCCCGGCTGGAACACAGACTAACCCCAGGACCCCTTAGGTCTCCTAAGCAACATCCAGCCCCGTAGCCCTTTGGAGCCACTCTCTCTACGCCGAGGGTAGGGAAACGCACAGCAGTCTCCACCGAAGCAGCTTAATTTCCCCATCACACCCACACGTTCATGAACAGAATTTTGGCACGTCTCACAGGCCTTGAGGTCTTACGCCTTGCCCTAGTCTGACCTGCACTGAGAGCACCCTCGCCCTCGCATTCCATCTAGCACCTCCTGCCTGAAGTCACCGTGCCTCCAGAAGAAAGTCCCCTTGCGTTCTTACTGCAATTTCAGTCTGCTTCTTGCGGTGGCAATGCAGGCTTCTGAATAGCAACAGGCCCCAGAGGAGTAGCTAGGGCGTTCCTTGGTTGAGGCAGTCCACTTGATGCACAACCCCCTGCTTCGAGAAGCTGATTCAGGCAAGCAAACACAAGGGGCCATGTGTCTCTTTTGACTTGTTAGAAACAACAGCAATGTATGCTGCGTTTGCGCATGAAATCGGGGGCCTGATTTAAACATCCTCGCTTTCCAATTTGGAAGGCTGCATTCACGGTGCGTTGAAGCTACCTGAAATCCCTGCTGTTGACAGGCCTGGGAACCCTGTAGGAATGCTTCTGGGAAGAAACTGAGTTTGCTCGGTCTAAACCAGGTGCTTCCATTGCCGCCGTGGTGGTCAGCCTGACAAGCTCTAGAAGTCAAGAGAAACTCAACGTGAGAACTTGCCTCCAGGTTAGGCCCTGAGTAGCCGGGCAGAAAGGGAGGCATGCAGCTGTTTCCACGAGTTCTTAGTAGCTCTTCGCCTTTACTTTCAGGGAAGTACCCTTCTGAGGACTCGTAGGCCCCTCTGGTTTGCATCCATTTTCCTCCATTGTCAGTGAGTATCTCCAGACCCCGGTGGACCAGCTGAGCCACATCGAGGCCCAGTGGTCCTCCCCTCCGATGCCCTGCGTGCGTGCCGAGTGATGGGCAACACACTGCGCGTTCCTTGAGGAGAGCTCTATTTCCAGAGCCCTCAAAGAGCTTCAGGACACGATTTCTGGTGTGTCCGAAGCGCCCAGGAAATACCGGTTGCCGCCCTTGTGTGAGCTGCCAAGAGAAAACACTGTGCTTTGCATACTTCGCGGACCTCGTACCTGAAGTCACTCAGCTCGAGGAGAAAGTCAGCATCTTTCAAAGCCGTGTCGCTAACGGGACACTCAGTGTGAGCACATGCCTGTAGGTTAAGGCCGGACTTGCCCTGCAGAAACGGAGGCGTGCAGCACTTTCCATGAGGCCGTAGCCTCTGCTCTGCATATCTTTTATGGCAGTAGAGTTTTCCGGACACCTAGGAAAATCGCGTGGGCTCCCTGGTCCCGGCTGGAACACAGACTAACCCCAGGACCCCTTAGGTCTCCTAAGCAACATCCAGCCCCGTAGCCCTTTGGAGCCACTCTCTCTACGCCGAGGGTAGGGAAACGCACAGCAGTCTCCACCGAAGCAGCTTAATTTCCCCATCACACCCACACGTTCATGAACAGAATTTTGGCACGTCTCACAGGCCTTGAGGTCTTACGCCTTGCCCTAGTCTGACCTGCACTGAGAGCACCCTCGCCCTCGCATTCCATCTAGGACCTCCTGCCTGAAGTCACCGTGCCTCCAGAAGAAAGTCCCCTTGCGTTCTTACTGCAATTTCAGTCTGCTTCTTGCGGTGGCAATGCAGGCTTCTGAATAGCAACAGGCCCCAGAGGAGTAGCTAGGGCGTTCCTTGGTTGAGGCAGTCCACTTGATGCACAAACCCCTGCTTCGAGAAGCTGATTCAGGCAAGCAAACACAAGGGGCCATGTGTCTCTTTTGACTTGTTAGAAACAACAGCAATGTATGCTGCGTTTGCGCATGAAATCGGGGGCCTCTTTTAAACATTCTCGCTTTCCAATTTGGAAGGCTGCATTCACGGTGCCTTGAAGCTACATGAAATCCCTGCTGTTGACAGGCCTGGGAACCCTGTAGGAATGCTTCTGCGAAGAAACTGAGTTTGGTTGGTCTAAACCAGGTGCTTCCATGGCCGCCGTGGTGGTCAGCCTGGCAAGCTCTAGAAGTCAAGAGAAACTCAACGTGAGAACTTGCCTCCAGGTTAGGCCCTGAGTAGCCGGGCAGAAAGGGAGGCATGCAGCTGTTTCCACGAGTTCTTAGTAGCTCTGCGCCTTTACTTTCAGGGAAGTACCCTTCTGAGGACTCGTAGGCCCCTCTGGTTTGCATCCATTTTCCTCCATTGTCAGTGAGTATCTCCAGACCCCGGTGGACCAGCTGAGCAACATCGAGGCCCAGTGGTCTTCCCCTCCGAGGCCCTCCGTGCGTGCCGAGTGATGGGCAACACACTGTGCGTTCCTTGAGGAGAGCTCTATTTCCAGAGCCCTCAAACAGCTTCAGGACACGATTTCTGGTGTGTCCGAAGCGCCCAGGAAATACCGGTTGCCGCCCTTGTGTGAGCTGCCAAGAGAAAACACTCTGCTTTGCATACTTCGCGGACCTCGTACCTGAAGTCACTCAGCTCGAGGAGAAAGTCAGCATCTTTCAAAGCTGTGTCGCTAACGGGACACTCAGTGTGAGCACATGCCTGTAGGTTAAGGCCGGACTTGCCCTGCAGAAACGGAGGCGTGCAGCACTTTCCATGAGGCCGTAGCCTCTGCTCTGCATATCTTTGATGGCAGTAGAGTTTTCCGGACACCTAGGAAAATCGCGTGGGCTCCCTGTTCCCGGCTGGAACACAGACTAACCCCAGGACCCCTTAGGTCTCCTAAGCAACATCCAGCCCCGTAGCCCTTTGGAGCCACTCTCTCTACGCCGAGGGTAGGGAAAAGCACAGCAGTCTCCACCGAAGCAGCTTAATTTCCCCATCACACCCACACGTTCATGAACAGAATTTTGGCACGTCTCACAGGCCTTGAGGTCTTACGCCTTGCCCTAGTCTGACCTGCACTGAGAGCACCCTCGCCCTCGCATTCCATCTAGCACCTCCTGCCTGAAGTCACCGTGCCTCCAGAAGAAAGTCCCCTTGCGTTCTTACTGCAATTTCAGTCTGCTTCTTGCGGTGGCAATGCAGGCTTCTGAATAGCAACAGGCCCCAGAGGAGTAGCTAGGGCGTTCCTTGGTTGAGGCAGTCCACTTGATGCACAAACCCCTGCTTCGAGAAGCTGATTCAGGCAAGCAAACACAAGGGGCCATGTGTCTCTTTTCACTTGTTAGAAACAACAGCAATGTATGCTGCGTTTGCGCATGAAATCGGGGGCCTGATTTAAACATCCTCGCTTTCCAATTCGGAAGGCTGCATTCACGGTGCGTTGAAGCTACCTGAAATCCCTGCTGTTGACAGGCCTGGGAACCCTGTAGGAATGCTTCTGGGAAGAAACTGAGTTTGCTCGGTCTAAACCAGGTGCTTCCATGGCCGCCGTGGTGGTCAGCCTGACAAGCTCTAGAAGTCAAGAGAAACTCAACGTGAGAACTTGTCTCCAAGTTAGGCCCTGAGTAGCCGGGCAGAAAGGGAGGCATGCAGCTGTTTCCACGAGTTCTTAGTAGCTCTTCGCCTTTACTTTCAGGGAAGTACCCTTCTGAGGACTCGTAGGCCCCTCTGGTTTGCATCCATTTTCCTCCATTGTCAGTGAGTATCTCCAGACCCCAGTGGACCATCTGAGCAACATCGAGGCCCAGTGGTCCTCCCCTCCGATGCCCTGCGTGCGTGCCGAGTGATGGGCAACACACTGCGCGTTCCTTGAGGAGAGCTCTATTTCCAGAGCCCTCAAACAGCTTCAGGACACGATTTCTGGTGTGTCCGAAGCGCCCAGGAAATACCGGTTGCCGCCCTTGTGTGAGCTGCCAAGAGAAAACACTCTGCTCTGCAAACTTCGCGGACCTCGTTCCTGAAGTCACTCAGCTCGAGGAGAAAGTCAGCATCTTTCAAAGCTGTGTCGCTAACGGGACACTCAGTGTGAGCACATGCCTGTAGGTTAAGGCCGGACTTGCCCTGCAGAAACGGAGGCGTGCAGCACTTTCCATGAGGCCGTAGCCTCTGCTCTGCATATCTTTTATGGCAGTACAGTTTTCCGGACACCTAGGAAAATCGCGTGGGCTCCCTGTTCCCGGCTGGAACACAGACTAACCCCAGGACCCCTTAGGTCTCCTAAGCAACATCCAGCCCCGTAGCCCTTTGGAGCCACTCTCTCTACGCCGAGGGTAGGGAAACGCACAGCAGTCTCCACCGAAGCAGCTTAATTTCCCCATCACACCCACACGTTCATGAACAGAATTTTGGCACGTCTCACAGGCCTTGAGGTCTTACGCCTTGCCCTAGTCTGACCTGCACTGAGAGCACCCTCGCCCTCGCATTCCATCTAGGACCTCCTGCCTGAAGTCACCGTGCCTCCAGAAGAAAGTTCCCTTGCGTTCTTACTGCAATTTCAGTCCGCTTCTTGCGGTGGCAATGCAGGCTTCTGAATAGCAACAGGCCCCAGAGGAGTAGCTAGGGCGTTCCTTGGTTGAGGCAGTCCACTTGATGCACAACCCCCTGCTTCGAGAAGCTGATTCAGGCAAGCAAACACAAGGGGCCATGTGTCTCTTTTGACTTGTTAGAAACAACAGCAATGTATGCTGCGTTTGCGCATGAAATCGGGGGCCTGATTTAAACATCCTCGCTTTCCAATTTGGAAGGCTGCATTCACGGTGCGTTGATGCTACCTGAAATCCCTGCTGTTGACAGGCCTGGGAACCCTGTAGGAATGCTTCTGGGAAGAAACTGAATTTGCTCGGTCTAAACCAGGTGCTTCCATGGCCGCCGTGGTGGTCAGCCTGACAAGCTCTAGAAGTCAAGAGAAACTCAACGTGAGAACTTGCCTCCAGGTTAGGCCCTGAGTAGCCGGGCAGAAAGGGAGGCATGCAGCTGTTTCCACGAGTTCTTAGTAGCTCTTTGCCTTTACTTTCAGGGAAGTACCCTTCTGAGGACTCGTAGGCCCCTCTGGTTTGCATCCATTTTCCTCCATTGTCAGTGAGTATCTCCAGACCCCGGTGGACCAGCTGAGCAACATCGAGGCCCAGTGGTCTTCCCCTCCGATGCCCTGCGTGCGTGCCGAGTGATGGGCAACACACTGCGCGTTCCTTGAGGAGAGCTCTATTTCCAGAGCCCTCAAACAGCTTCAGGACACGATTTCTGGTGTGTCCGAATCACCCAGGAAATACCGGTTGCCTCCCTTGTGTGAGCTGCCAAGAAAAAACACTATGCTTTGCATACTTCGCGGACCTCGTACCTGAAGTCACTCAGCTCGAGGAGAAAGTCAGCATCTTTCAAAGCTGTGTCGCTAACGGGACACTCAGTGTGAGCACATGCCTGTAGGTTAAGGCCGGAATTGCCCTGCAGAAACGGAGGCGTGCAGCACTTTCCATGAGGCCGTAGCCTCTGCTCTGCATATCTTTTATGGCAGTAGAGTTTTCCGGACACCTAGGAAAATCGCGTGGGCTCCCTGTTCCCGGCTGGAACACAGACTAACCCCAGGACCCCTTAGGTCTCCTAAGCAACATCCAGCCCCGTAGCCCTTTGGAGCCACTCTCTCTACGCCGAGGGTAGGGAAACGCACAGCAGTCTCCACCGAAGCAGCTTAATTTCCCCATCACACCCACACGTTCATGAACAGAATTTTGGCACGTCTCACAGGCCTTGAGGTCTTACGCCTTGCCCTAGTCTGACCTGCACTGAGAGCACCCTCGCCCTCGCATTCCATCTAGGACCTCCTGCCTGAAGTCACCGTGCCTCCAGAAGAAAGTCCCCTTGCGTTCTTACTGCAATTTCAGTCTGCTTCTTGCGGTGGCAATGCAGGCTTCTGAATAGCCACAGGCCCCAGAGGAGTAGCTAGGGCGTTCCTTGGTTGAGGCAGTCCACTTGATGCACAAACCCCTGCTTCGAGAAGCTGATTCAGGCAAGCAAACACAAGGGGCCATGTGTCTCTTTTGACTTGTTAGAAACAACAGCAATGTATGCTGCGTTTGCGCATGAAATCGGGGGCCTGATTTAAACATCCTCGCTTTCCAATTTGGAAGGCTGCATTCACGGTGCGTTGAAGCTACCTGAAATCCCTGCTGTTGACAGGCCTGGGAACCCTGTAGGAATGCTTCTGGGAAGAAACTGAGTTTGCTCGGTCTAAACCAGGTGCTTCCATGGCCGCCGTGGTGGTCAGCCTGACAAGCTCTAGAAGTCAAGAGAAACTCAACGTGAGAACTTGCCTCCAGGTTAGGCCCTGAGTAGCCGGGCAGAAAGGGAGGCATGCAGCTGTTTCCACGAGTTCTTTGTAGCTCTTCGCCTTTACTTTCAGGGAAGTACCCTTCTGAGGACTCGTAGGCCTCTCTGGTTTGCATCCATTTTCCTCCATTGTCAGTGAGTATCTCCAGACCCCGGTGGCCCAGCTGAGCAACATCGAGGCCCAGTGGTCCTCCCCTCCGATGCCCTGCGTGCGTGCCGAGTGATGGGCAATACACTGCGCGTTCCTTGAGGAGAGCTCTATTTCCAGAGCCCTCAAACAGCTTCAGGACACGATTTCTGGTGTGTCCGAAGCGCCCAGGAAATACCGGTTGCCGCCCTTGTGTGAGCTGCCAAGAGAAAACACTCTGCTTTGCATACTACGCGGACCTCGTACCTGAAGTCACTCAGCTCGAGGAGAAAGTCAGCATCTTTCAAAGCTGTGTCGCTAACGGGACACTCAGTGTGAGCACATGCCTGTAGGTTAAGGCCGGACTTGCCCTGCAGAAACGGAGGCGTGCAGCACTTTCCATGAGGCCGTAGCCTCTGCTCTGCATATCTTTGATGGCAGTAGAGTTTTCCGGACACCTAGGAAAATCGCGTGGGCTCCCTGGTCCCGGCTGGAACACAGACTAACCCCAGGACCCCTTAGGTCTCCTAAGCAACATCCAGCCCCGTAGCCCTTTGGAGCCACTCTCTCTACGCCGAGGGTAGGGAAACGCACAGCAGTCTCCACCGAAGCAGCTTAATTTCCCCATCACACCCACACGTTCACGAACAGAATTTTGGCACGTCTCACAGGCCTTGAGGTCTTACGCCTTGCCCTAGTCTGACCTGCACTGAGAGCACCCTCGTCCTCGCATTCCATCTAGGACCTCCTGCCTTAAGTCACCGTGCCTCCAGAAGAAAGTCCCCTTGTGTTCTTACTGCAATTTCAGTCCGCTTCTTGCGGTGGCAATGCAGGCTTCTGAATAGCCACAGGCCCCAGAGGAGTAGCTAGGGTGTTCCTTGGTTGAGGCAGTCCACTTGATGCACAAATCCCTGCTTCGAGAAGCTGATTCAGGCAAGCAAACACAAGGGGCCATGTGTCTCTTTTGACTTGTTAGAAACAACAGCAATGTATGCTGCGTTTGCGCATGAAATCGGGGGCCTGATTTAAACATCCTCGCTTTCCAATTTGGAAGGCTGCATTCACGGTGCGTTGAAGCTACCTGAAATCCCTGCTGTTGACAGGCCTGGGAACCCTGTAGGAATGCTTCTGGGAAGAAACTGAGTTTGCTCGGTCTAAACCAGGTGCTTCCATGGCCGCCGTGGTGGTCAGCCTGACAAGCTCTAGAAGTCAAGAGAAACTCAACGTGAGAACTTGCCTCCAGGTTAGGCCCTGAGTAGCCGGGCAGAAAGGGAGGCATGCAGCTGTTTCCACGAGTTCTTAGTAGCTCTTCGCCTTTACTTTCAGGGAAGTACCCTTCTGAGGACTCGTAGGCCCCTCTGGTTTGCATCCATTTTCCTCCATTGTCAGTGAGTATCTCCAGACCCCGGTGGACCAGCTGAGCAACATCGAGGCCCAGTGGTCTTCCCCTCCGATGCCCTGCGTGCGTGCCGAGTGATGGGCAACACACTGCGCGTTCCTTGAGGAGAGCTCTATTTCCAGAGCCCTCAAACAGCTTCAGGACACGATTTCTGGTGTGTCCGAAGCACCCAGGAAATACCGGTTGCCGCCCTTGTGTGAGCTGCCAAGAAAAAACACTGTGCTTTGCATACTTCGCGGACCTCGTACCTGAAGTCACTCAGCTCGAGGAGAAAGTCAGCATCTTTCAAAGCTGTGTCGCTAACGGGACACTCAGAGTGCGCACATGCCTGTAGGTTAAGGCCGGACTTGCCCTGCAGAAACGGAGGTGTGCAGCACTTTCCATGAGGCTGTAGCCTCTGCTCTGCATATCTTTTATGGCAGTAGAGTTTTCCGGACACCTAGGAAAATCGCGTGGGCTCCCTGGTCCCGGCTGGAACACAGACTAACCCCAGGACCCCTTAGGTCTCCTAAGCAACATCCAGCCCCGTAGCCCTTTGGAGCCACTCTCTCTACGCCGAGGGTAGGGAAACGCACAGCAGTCTCCACCGAAGCAGCTTAATTTCCCCATCACACCCACACGTTCACGAACAGAATTTTGGCACGTCTCACAGGCCTTGAGGTCTTACGCCTTGCCCTACTCTGACCTGCACTGAGAGCACCCTCGGCCTCGCATTCCATCTAGGACCTCCTGCCTGAAGTCACCGTGCCTCCAGAAGAAAGTCCCCTTGTGTTCTTACTGCAATTTCAGTCCGCTTCTTGCGGTGGCAATGCAGGCTTCTGAATAGCCACAGGCCCCAGAGGAGTAGCTAGGGCGTTCCTTGGTTGAGGCAGTCCACTTGATGCACAAACCCCTGCTTCGAGAAGCTGATTCAGGCAAGCAAACACAAGGGGCCATGTGTCTCTTTTGACTTGTTAGAAACAACAGCAATGTATGCTGCGTTTGCGCATGAAATCGGGGGCCTGATTTAAACATCCTCGCTTTCCAATTTGGAAGGGTGCATTCACGGTGCGTTGAAGCTACCTGAAATCCCTGCTGTTGACAGGCCTGGGAACCCTGTAGGAATGCTTCTGGGAAGAAACTGAGTTTGCTCGGTCTAAACCAGGTGCTTCCATGGCCGCCGTGGTGGTCAGCCTGACAAGCTCTAGAAGTCAAGAGAAACTCAACGTGAGAACTTGCCTCCAGGTTAGGCCCTGAGTAGCCGGGCAGAAAGGGAGGCATGCAGCTGTTTCCACGAGTTCTTAGTAGCTCTTCGCCTTTACTTTCAGGGAAGTACCCTTCTGAGGACTCGTAGGCCCCTCTGGTTTCCATCCATTTTCCTCCATTGTCAGTGAGTATCTCCAGACCCCGGTGGACCAGCTGAGCAACATCGAGGCCCAGTGGTCTTCCCCTCCGATGCCCTGCGTGCGTGCCGAGTGATGGGCAACACACTGCGCGTTCCTTGAGGAGAGCTCTATTTCCAGAGCCCTCAAACAGCTTCAGGACACGATTTCTGGTGTGTCCGAAGCACCCAGGAAATACCGGTTGCCGCCCTTGTGTGAGCTGCCAAGAAAAAACACTGTGCTTTGCATACTTCGCGGACCTCGTACCTGAAGTCACTCAGCTCGAGGAGAAAGTCAGCATCTTTCAAAGCTGTGTCGCTAACGGGACACTCAGAGTGCGCACATGCCTGTAGGTTAAGGCCGGACTTGCCCTGCAGAAACGGAGGTGTGCAGCACTTTCCATGAGGCTGTAGCCTCTGCTCTGCATATCTTTTATGGCAGTAGAGTTTTCCGGACACCTAGGAAAATCGCGTGGGCTCCCTGTTCCCGGCTGGAACACAGACTAACCCCAGGACCCCTTAGGTCTCCTAAGCAACATCCAGCCCCGTAGCCCTTTCGAGCCACTCTCTCTACGCCGAGGGTAGGGAAACGCACAGCAGTCTCCACCGAAGCAGCTTAATTTCCCCATCACACCCACACGTTCACGAACAGAATTTTGGCACGTCTCACAGGCCTTGAGGTCTTACGCCTTGCCCTACTCTGACCTGCACTGAGAGCACCCTCGGCCTCGCATTCCATCTAGGACCTCCTGCCTGAAGTCACCGTGCCTCCAGAAGAAAGTCCCCTTGTGTTCTTACTGCAATTTCAGTCCGCTTCTTGCGGTGGCAATGCAGGCTTCTGAATAGCCACAGGCCCCAGAGGAGTAGCTAGGGCGTTCCTTGGTTGAGGCAGTCCACTTGATGCACAAACCCCTGCTTCGAGAAGCTGATTCAGGCAAGCAAACACAAGGGGCCATGTGTCTCTTTTGACTTGTTAGAAACAACAGCAATGTATGCTGCGTTTGCGCATGAAATCGGGGGCCTGATTTAAACATCCTCGCTTTCCAATTTGGAAGGGTGCATTCACGGTGCGTTGAAGCTACCTGAAATCCCTGCTGTTGACAGGCCTGGGAACCCTGTAGGAATGCTTCTGGGAAGAAACTGAGTTTGCTCGGTCTAAACCAGGTGCTTCCATGGCCGCCGTGGTGGTCAGCCTGACAAGCTCTAGAAGTCAAGAGAAACTCAACGTGAGAACTTGCCTCCAGGTTAGGCCCTGAGTAGCCGGGCAGAAAGGGAGGCATGCAGCTGTTTCCACGAATTCTTAGTAGCTCTTCGCCTTTACTTTCAGGGAAGTACCCTTCTGAGGACTCGTAGGCCCCTCTGGTTTGCATCCATTTTCCTCCATTGTCAGTGAGTATCTCCAGACCCCAGTGGACCAGCTGAGCAACATCGAGGCCCAGTGGTCTTCCCCTCCGATGCCATGCGTGCGTGCCCAGTGACGGGCAGCACACTGCGCGTTCCTTGAGGGGAGCTCTATTTCCAGAGCCCTCAAACAGCTTCAGGACACGATTTCTGGTGTGTCCGAAGCGCCCAGGAAATACCGGTTGCCGCCCTTGTGTGAGCTGCCAAGAGAAAACACTCTGCTCTGCAAACTTCGCGGACCTCGTTCCTGAAGTCACTCAGCTCGAGGAGAAAGTCAGCATCTTTCAAAGCTGTGTCGCTAACGGGACACTCAGTGTGAGCACATGCCTGTAGGTTAAGGCCGGACTTGCCCTGCAGAAACGGAGGCGTGCAGCACTTTCCATGAGGCCGTAGCCTCTGCTCTGCATATCTTTGATGGCAGTAGAGTTTTCCGGACACCTAGGAAAATCGCGTGGGCTCCCTGTTCCCGGCTGGAACACAGACTAACCCCAGGACCCCTTAGGTCTCCTAAGCAACATCCAGCCCCGTAGCCCTTTGGAGCCACTCTCTCTACGCCGAGGGTAGGGAAACGCACAGCAGTCTCCACCGAAGCAGCTTAATTTCCCCATCACACCCAGACGTTCACGAACAGAATTTTGGCACGTCTCACAGGCCTTGAGGTCTTACGCCTTGCCCTACTCTGACCTGCACTGAGAGCACCCTCGGCCTCGCATTCCATCTAGGACCTCCTGCCTGAAGTCACCGTGCCTCCAGAAGAAAGTCCCCTTGTGTTCTTACTGCAATTTCAGTCCGCTTCTTGCGGTGGCAATGCAGGCTTCTGAATAGCCACAGGCCCCAGAGGAGTAGCTAGGGCGTTCCTTGGTTGAGGCAGTCCACTTGATGCACAAACCCCTGCTTCGAGAAGCTGATTCAGGCAAGCAAACACAAGGGGCCATGTGTCTCTTTTGACTTGTTAGAAACAACAGCAATGTATGCTGCGTTTGCGCATGAAATCGGGGGCCTGATTTAAACATCCTCGCTTTCCAATTTGGAAGGGTGCATTCACAGTGCGTTGAAGCTACCTGAAATCCCTGCTGTTGACAGGCCTGGGAACCCTGTAGGAATGCTTCTGGGAAGAAACTGAGTTTGCTCGGTCTAAACCAGGTGCTTCCATGGCCGCCGTGGTGGTCAGCCTGACAAGCTCTAGAAGTCAAGAGAAACTCAACGTGAGAACTTGCCTCCAGGTTAGGCCCTGAGTAGCCGGGCAGAAAGGGAGGCATGCAGCTGTTTCCACGAATTCTTAGTAGCTCTTCGCCTTTACTTTCAGGGAAGTACCCTTCTGAGGACTCGTAGGCCCCTCTGGTTTGCATCCATTTTCCTCCATTGTCAGTGAGTATCTCCAGACCCCAGTGGACCAGCTGAGCAACATCGAGGCCCAGTGGTCTTCCCCTCCGATGCCATGCGTGCGTGCCCAGTGACGGGCAGCACACTGCGCGTTCCTTGAGGAGAGCTCTATTTCCAGAGCCCTCAAACAGCTTCAGGACACGGTTTCTGCTGTGTCCGAAGCGCCCAGGAAATACCGGTTGCCGCCCTTGTGTGAGCTGCCAAGAGAAAACACTGTGCTTTGCATACTTCGCGGACCTCGTACCTGAAGTCACTCAGCTCGAGGAGAAAGTCAGCATCTTTCAAAGCTGTGTCGCTAACGTGACACTCAGTGTGAGCACATGCCTGTAGGTTAAGGCCGGACTTGCCCTGCAGAAACGGAGGCGTGCAGCACTTTCCATGAGGCCGTAGCCTCTGCTCTGCATATCTTTTATGGCAGTAGAGTTTTCCGGACACCTAGGAAAATCGCGTGGGCTCCCAGTTCCCGGCTGTAACACAGACTAACCCCAGGACCCCTTAGGTCTCCTAAGCAACATCCAGCCCCGTAGCCCTTTCGAGCCACTCTCTCTACGCCGAGGGTAGGGAAACGCACAGCAGTCTCCACCGAAGCAGCTTAATTTCCCCATCACACCCAGACGTTCATGAACAGAATTTTGGCACGTCTCACAGGCCTTGAGGTCTTACGCCTTGCCCTACTCTGACCTGCACTGAGAGCACCCTCGGCCTCGCATTCCATCTAGGACCTCCTCCCTGAAGTCACCGTGCCTCCAGAAGAAAGTCCCCTTGCGTTCTTACTGCAATTTCAGTCCGCTTCTTGCGGTGGCAATGCAGGCTTCTGAATAGCAACAGGCCCCAGAGGAGTAGCTAGGGCGTTCCTTGGTTGAGGCAGTCCACTTGATGCACAACCCCCTGCTTCGAGAAGCTGATTCAGGCAAGCAAACACAAGGGGCCATGTGTCTCTTTTGACTTGTTAGAAACAACAGCAATGTATGCTGCGTTTGCGCATGAAATCGGGGGCCTGATTTAAACATCCTCGCTTTCAAATTTGGAAGGCTGCATTCACGGTGCGTTGATGCTACCTGAAATCCCTGCTGTTGACAGGCCTGGGAACCCTGTAGGAATGCTTCTGGGAAGAAACTGAATTTGCTCGGTCTAAACCAGGTGCTTCCATGGCCGACGTGGTGGTCAGCCTGACAAGCTCTAGAAGTCAAGAGAAACTCAACGTGAGAACTTGCCTCCAGGTTAGGCCCTGAGTAGCCGGGCAGAAAGGGAGGCATGTAGCTGTTTCCACGAGTTCTTAGTAGCTCTTCGCCTTTACTTTCAGGGAAGTACCCTTCTGAGGACTCGTAGGCCCCTCTGGTTTGCATCCATTTTCCTCCATTGTCAGTGAGTATCTCCAGACCCCGGTGGACCAGCTGAGCAACATCGAGGCCCAGTGGTCTTCCCCTCCGATGCCCTGCGTGCGTGCCGAGTGATGGGCAACACACTGCGCGTTCCTTGAGGAGAGCTCTATTTCCAGAGCCCTCAAACAGCTTCAGGACACGATTTCTGGTGTGTACGAAGCACCCAGGAAATACCGGTTGCCGCCCTTGTGTGAGCTGCCAAGAAAAAACACTGTGCTTTGCATACTTCGCGGACCTCGTACCTGAAGTCACTCAGCTCGAGGAGAAAGTCAGCATCTTTCAAAGCTGTGTCGCTAACGGGACACTCAGAGTGCGCACATGCCTGTAGGTTAAGGCCGTTCTTGCCCTGCAGAAACGGAGGTGTGCAGCACTTTCCATGAGGCTGTAGCCTCTGCTCTGCATATCTTTTATGGCAGTAGAGTTTTCCGGACACCTAGGAAAATCGCGTGGGCTCCCTGGTCCCGGCTGGAACACAGACTAACCCCAGGACCCCTTAGGTCTCCTAAGCAACATCCAGCCCCGTAGCCATTTGGAGCCACTCTCTCTACGCCGAGGGTAGGGAAACGCACAGCAGTCTCCAACGAAGCAGCTTAATTTCCCCATCACACCCACACGTTCATGAACAGAATTTTGGCACGTCTCACAGGCCTTGAGGTCTTACGCCTTGCCCTACTCTGACCTGCACTGAGAGCACCCTCGCCCTCGCATTCCATCTAGGACCTCCTGCCTGAAGTCACCGTGCCTCCAGAAGAAAGTCCCCTTGCGTTCTTACTGCAATTTCAGTCTGCTTCTTGCGGTGGCAATGCAGGCTTCTGAATAGCAACAGGCCCCAGAGGAGTAGCTAGGGCGTTCCTTGGTTGAGGCAGTCCACTTGATGCACAAACCCCTGCTTCGAGAAGCTGATTCAGGAAAGCAAACACAAGGGGCCATGTGTCTCTTTTGACTTGTTAGAAACAACAGCAATGTATGCTGCGTTTGCGCATGAAATCGGGGGCCTCTTTTAAACATTCTCGCTTTCCAATTTGGAAGGCTGCATTCACGGTGCCTTGAAGCTACATGAAATCCCTGCTGTTGACAGGCCTGGGAACCCTGTAGGAATGCTTCTGGGAAGAAACTGAGTTTGGTCGGTCTAAACCAGGTGCTTCCATGGCCGCCGTGGTGGTCAGCCTGACAAGCTCTAGAAGTCAAGAGAAACTCAACGTGAAAACTTGTCTCCAGGTTAAGCCCTGTGTAGCCGGGCAGAAAGGGAGGCATGCAGCTGTTTCCACGAGTTCTTAGTAGCTCTTCGCCTTTACTTTCAGGGAAGTACCCTTCTGAGGACTCGTAGGCCCCTCTGGTTTGCATCCATTTTCCTCCATTGTCAGTGAGTATCTCCAGACCCCAGTGGACCAGCTGAGCAACATCGAGGCCCAGTGGTCTTCCCCTACGATGCCGTCCGTGCGTGCCGAGTGATGGGCAACACACTGCGCGTTCCTTGAGGAGAGCTCTATTTCCAGAGCCCTCAAACAGCTTCAGGACACGATTTCTGGTGTGTCCGAAGCGCCCAGGAAATACCGGTTGCCGCCCTTGTGTGAGCTGCCAAGAGAAAACACTCTGCTTTGCATACTTCGCGGACCTCGTACCTGAAGTCACTCAGCTCGAGGAGAAAGTCAGCATCTTTCAAAGCTGTGTCGCTAACGGGACACTCAGTGTGAGCACATGCCTGTAGGTTAAGACCGAACTTGCCCTGCAGAAACGGAGGCGTGCAGCACTTTCCATGAGGCCGTAGCCTCTGCTCTGCATATCTTTGATGGCAGTAGAGTTTTCCGGACACCTAGGAAAATCGCGTGGGCTCCCTGTTCCCGGCTGGAACACAGACTAACCCCAGGACCCCTTAGGTCTCCTAAGCAACATCCAGCCCCGTAGCCCTTTGGAGCCACTCTATCTACGCCGAGGGTAGGGAAACGCACAGCAGTCTCCACCGAAGCAGCTTAATTTCCCCATCACACCCAGACGTTCACGAACAGAATTTTGGCACGTCTCACAGGCGTTGAGGTCTTACGCCTTGCCCTAGTCTGACCTGCACTGAGAGCACCCTCGTCCTCGCATTCCATCTAGGACCTCCTGCCTTAAGTCACCGTGCCTCCAGAAGAAAGTCCCTTTGTGTTCTTACTGCAATTTCAGTCCGCTTCTTGCGGTGGCAGTGCAGGCTTCTGAATAGCCACAGGCCCCAGAGGAGTAGCTAGGGCGTTCCTTGGTTGAGGCAGTCCACTTGATGCACAAACCCCTGCTTCGAGAAGCTGATTCAGGCAAGCAAACACAAGGGGCCATGTGTCTCTTTTGACTTGTTAGAAACAACAGCAATGTATGCTGCGTTTGCGCATGAAATCGGGGGCCTGATTTAAACATCCTCGCTTTCCAATTTGGAAGGCTGCATTCACGGTGCCTTGAAGCTACCTGAAATCCCTGCAGTTGACAGGCCTGGGAACCCTGTAGGAATGCTTCTGGGAAGAAACTGAGTTTGCTCGGTCTAAACCAGGTGCTTCCATGGCCGCCGTGGTGGTCAGCCTGACAAGCTCTAGAAGTCAAGAGAAACTCAACGTGAGAACTTGCCTCCAGGTTAGGCCCTGAGTAGCCGGGCAGAAAGGGAGGCATGCAGCTGTTTCCACGAGTTCTTAGTAGCTCTTCGCCTTTACTTTCAGGGAAGTACCCTTCTGAGGACTCGTAGGCCCCTCTGGTTTGCATCCATTTTCCTCCATTGTCAGTGAGTATCTCCAGACCCCGGTGGACCAGCTGAGCAACATCGAGGCCCAGTGGTCTTCCCCTCCGATGCCCTGCGTGCGTGCCGAGTGATGGGCAACACACTGCGCGTTCCTTGAGGAGAGCTCTATTTCCAGAGCCCTCAAACAGCTTCAGGACACGATTTCTGGTGTGTCCGAAGCACCCAGGAAATACCGGTTGCCGCCCTTGTGTGAGCTGCCAAGAAAAAACACTGTGCTTTGCATACTTCGCGGACCTCGTACCTGAAGTCACTCAGCTCGAGGAGAAAGTCAGCATCTTTCAAAGCTCTGTCGCTAACGGGACACTCAGAGTGCGCACATGCCTGTAGGTTAAGGCCGGACTTGCCCTGCAGAAACGGAGGTGTGCAGCACTTTCCATGAGGCTGTAGCCTCTGCTCTGCATATCTTTTATGGCAGTAGAGTTTTCCGGACACCTAGGAAAATCGTGTGGGCTCCCTGTTCCCGGCTGGAACACAGACTAACCCCAGGACCCCTTAGGTCTCCTAAGCAACATCCAGCCCCGTAGCCCTTTGGAGCCACTCTCTCTACGCCGAGGGTAGGGAAACGCACAGCAGTCTCCACCGAAGCAGCTTAATTTCCCCATCACACCCACACGTTCACGAACAGAATTTTGGCACGTCTCACAGGCCTTGAGGTCTTACGCCTTGCCCTAGTCTGACCTGCACTGAGAGCACCCTCGGCCTCGCATTCCATCTAGGACCTCCTGCCTGAAGTCACCGTGCCTCCAGAAGAAAGTCCCCTTGTGTTCTTACTGCAATTTCAGTCCGCTTCTTGCGGTGGCAATGCAGGCTTCTGAATAGCCACAGGCCCCAGAGGAGTAGCTAGGGCGTTCCTTGGTTGAGGCAGTCCACTTGATGCACAAACCCCTGCTTCGAGAAGCTGATTCAGGCAAGCAAACACAAGGGGCCATGTGTCTCTTTTGACTTGTTAGAAACAACAGCAATGTATGCTGCGTTTGCGCATGAAATCGGGGGCCTGATTTAAACATCCTCGCTTTCCAATTTGGAAGGGTGCATTCACGGTGCGTTGAAGCTACCTGAAATCCCTGCTGTTGACAGGCCTGGGAACCCTGTAGGAATGCTTCTGGGAAGAAACTGAGTTTGCTCGGTCTAAACCAGGTGCTTCCATGGCCGCCGTGGTGGTCAGCCTGACAAGCTCTAGAAGTCAAGAAAAACTCAACGTGAGAACTTGCCTCCAGGTTAGGCCCTGAGTAGCCGGGCAGAAAGGGAGGCATGCAGCTGTTTCCACGAATTCTTAGTAGCTCTTCGCCTTTACTTTCAGGGAAGTACCCTTCTGAGGACTCGTAGGCCCCTCTGGTTTGCATCCATTTTCCTCCATTGTCAGTGAGTATCTCCAGACCCCGGTGGACCAGCTGAGCAACATCGAGGCCCAGTGGTCTTCCCCTCGGACGCCCTCCGTGCGTGCCGAGTGATTGGCAACACACTGCGCGTTCCTTGAGGAGAGCTCTATTTCCAGAGCCCTCAAACCGCTTCAGGACACGATTTCTGGTGTGTCCGAAGCGCCCAGGAAATACCGGTTGCCGCCCTTGTGTGAGCTGCCAAGAGAAAACACTCTGCTCTGCAAACTTCGCGGACCTCGTTCCTGAAGTCACTCAGCTCGAGGAGAAAGTCAGCATCTTTCAAAGCTGTGTCGCTAACGGGACACTCAGTGTGAGCACATGCCTGTAGGTTAAGGCCGGACTTGCCCTGCAGAAACGGAGGCGTGCAGCAGTTTCCATGAGGCCGTAGCCTCTGCTCTGCATACCTTTTATGGCAGTAGAGTTTTCCGGACACCTAGGAAAATCGCGTGGGCTCCCTGTTCCCGGCTGGAACACAGACTAACCCCAGGACCCCTTAGGTCTCCTAAGCAACATCCAGCCCCGTAGCCCTTTGGAGCCACTCTCTCTACGCCGAGGGTAGGGAAACGCACAGCAGTCTCCACCGAAGCAGCTTAATTTCCCCATCACACCCACACGTTCACGAACAGAATTTTGGCACGTCTCACAGGCCTTGAGGTCTTACGCCTTGCCCTACTCTGACCTGCACTGAGAGCACCCTCGGCCTCGCATTCCATCTAGGACCTCCTGCCTGAAGTCACCGTGCCTCCAGAAGAAAGTCCCCTTGTGTTCTTACTGCAATTTCAGTCCGCTTCTTGCGGTGGCAATGCAGGCTTCTGAATAGCCACAGGCCCCAGAGGAGTAGCTAGGGCGTTCCTTGGTTGAGGCAGTCCACTTGATGCACAAACCCCTGCTTCGAGAAGCTGATTCAGGCAAGCAAACACAAGGGGCCATGTGTCTCTTTTGACTTGTTAGAAACAACAGCAATGTATGCTGCGTTTGCGCATGAAATCGGGGGCCTGATTTAAACATCCTCGCTTTCCAATTTGGAAGGGTGCATTCACGGTGCGTTGAAGCTACCTGAAATCCCTGCTGTTGACAGGCCTGGGAACCCTGTAGGAATGCTTCTGGGAAGAAACTGAGTTTGCTCGGTCTAAACCAGGTGCTTCCATGGCCGCCGTGGTGGTCAGCCTGACAAGCTCTAGAAGTCAAGAAAAACTCAACGTGAGAACTTGCCTCCAGGTTAGGCCCTGAGTAGCCGGGCAGAAAGGGAGGCATGCAGCTGTTTCCACGAATTCTTAGTAGCTCTTCGCCTTTACTTTCAGGGAAGTACCCTTCTGAGGACTCGTAGGCCCCTCTGGTTTGCATCCATTTTCCTCCATTGTCAGTGAGTATCTCCAGACCCCAGTGGACCAGCTGAGCAACATCGAGGCCCAGTGGTCTTCCCCTCCGATGCCATGCGTGCGTGCCCAGTGACGGGCAGCACACTGCGCGTTCCTTGAGGAGAGCTCTATTTCCAGAGCCCTCAAACAGCTTCAGGACACGATTTCTGGTGTGTCCGAAGCGCCCAGGAAATACCGGTTGCCGCCCTTGTGTGAGCTGCCAAGAGAAAACACTCTGCTCTGCAAACTTCGCGGACCTCGTTCCTGAAGTCAATCAGCTCGAGGAGAAAGTCAGCATCTTTCAAAGCTGTGTCGCTAACGGGACACTCAGTGTGAGCACATGCCTGTAGGTTAAGGCCGGACTTGCCCTGCAGAAACGGAGGCGTGCAGCACTTTCCATGAGGCCGTAGCCTCTGCTCTGCATATCTTTTATGTCAGTAGAGTTTTCCGGACACCTAGGAAAATCGGGTGGGCTCCCTGTTCCCGGCTGGAACACAGACTAACCCCAGGACCCCTTAGGTCTCCTAAGCAACATCCAGCCCCGTAGCCCTTTGGAGCCACTCTCTCTACGCCGAGGGTAGGGAAACGCACAGCAGTCTCCACCGAAGCAGCTTAATTTCCCCATCACACCCACACGTTCACGAACAGAATTTTGGCACGTCTCACAGGCCTTGAGGTCTTACGCCTTGCCCTACTCTGACCTGCACTGAGAGCACCCTCGGCCTCGCATTCCATCTAGGACCTCCTGCCTGAAGTCACCGTGCCTCCAGAAGAAAGTCCCCTTGTGTTCTTACTGCAATTTCAGTCCGCTTCTTGCGGTGGCAATGCAGGTTTCTGAATAGCCACAGGCCCCAGAGGAGTAGCTAGGGCGTTCCTTGGTTGAGGCAGTCCACTTGATGCACAAACCCCTGCTTCGAGAAGCTGATTCAGGCAAGCAAACACAAGGGGCCATGTGTCTCTTTTGACTTGTTAGAAACAACAGCAATGTATGCTGCGTTTGCGCATGAAATCGGGGGCCTCTTTTAAACATTCTCGCTTTCCAATTTGGAAAGCTGCATTCACGGTGCCTTGATGCTACATGAAATCCCTGCTGTTGACAGGCCTGGGAACCCTGTAGGAATGCTTCTGGGAAGAAACTGAGTTTGGTCGGTCTAAACCAGGTGCTTCCATGGCCGCCGTGGTGGTCAGCCTGACAAGCTCTAGAAGTCAAGAGAAACTCAACGTGAGAACTTGCCTCCAGGTTAGGCCCTGAGTAGCCGGGCAGAAAGGGAGGCATGCAGCTGTTTCCACGAGTTCTTAGTAGCTCTTCGCCTTTACTTTCAGGGAAGTACCCTTCTGAGGACTCGTAGGCCCCTCTGGTTTGCATCCGTTTTCCTCCATTGTCAGTGAGTATCTCCAGACCCCGGTGGACCAGCTGAGCAACATCGAGGCCCAGTGGTCTTCCCCTCCGATGCCCTGCGTGCGTGCCGAGTGATGGGCAACACACTGCGCGTTCCTTGAGGAGAGCTCTATTTCCAGAGCCCTCAAACAGCTTCAGGACACGGTTTCTGGTGTGTCCGAAGCGCCCAGGAAATACCGGTTGCCGCCCTTGTGTGAGCTGCCAAGAGAAAACACTGTGCTTTGCATACTTCGCGGACCTCGTACCTGAAGTCACTCAGCTCGAGGAGAAAGTCAGCATCTTTCAAAGCTGTGTCGCTAACGTGACACTCAGTGTGAGCACATGCCTGTAGGTTAAGGCCGGACTTGCCCTGCAGAAACGGAGGCGTGCAGCACTTTCCATGAGGCCGTAGCCTCTGCTCTGCATATCTTTTATGGCAGTAGAGTTTTCCGGACACCTAGGAAAATCGCGTGGGCTCCCTCTTCCCGGCTGTAACACAGACTAACCCCAGGACCCCTTAGGTCTCCTAAGCAACATCCAGCCCCGTAGCCCTTTCGAGCCACTCTCTCTACACCGAGGGTAGGGAAACGCACAGCAGTCTCCACCGAAGCAGCTTAATTTCTCCATCACACCCACACGTTCAAAAACAGAATTTTGGCACGTCTCACAGGCCTTGAGGTCTTACGCCTTGCCCTAGTCTGACCTGCACTGAGAGCACCCTCGCCCTCGCATTCCATCTAGGACCTCCTGCCTGAAGTCACCGTGCTTCCAGAAGAAAGTCCCCTTGCGTTCTTACTGCAATTTCAGTCCGCTTCTTGCGGTGGCAATGCAGGCTTCCGAATAGCAACAGGCCCCAGAGGAGTAGCTAGGGCGTTCCTTGGTTGAGGCAGTCCACTTGATGCACAACCCCCTGCTTCGAGAAGCTGATTCAGGCAAGCAAACACAAGGGGCCATGTGTCTCTTTTGACTTGTTAGAAACAACAGCAATGTATGCTGCGTTTGCGCATGAAATCGGGGGCCTGATTTAAACATCCTCGCTTTCCAATTTGGAAGGCTGCATTCACGGTGCGTAGATGCTACCTGAAATCCCTGCTGTTGACAGGCCTGGGAACCCTGTAGGAATGCTTCTGGGAAGAAACTGAATTTGCTCGGTCTAAACCAGGTGCTTCCATGGCCGCCGTGGTGGTCAGCCTGACAAGCTCTAGAAGTCAAGAGAAGCTCAACGTGAGAACTTGCCTCCAGGTTAGGCCCTGAGTAGCCGGGCAGAAAGGGAGGCATGCAGCTGTTTCCTCGAGTTCTTAGTAGCTCTTCGCCTTTACTTTCAGGGAAGTACCCTTCTGAGGACTCGTAGGCCCCTCTGGTTTGCATCCATTTTCCTCCATTGTCAGTGAGTATCTCCAGACCCCGGTGGACCAGCTGAGCAACATCGAGGCCCAGTGGTCTTCCCCTCCGATGCCCTGCGTGCGTGCCGAGTGATGGGCAACACACTGCGCGTTCCTTGAGGAGAGCTCTATTTCCAGAGCCCTCAAACAGCTTCAGGACACGATTTCTGGTGTGTCCGAAGCACCCAGGAAATACCGGTTGCCGCCCTTGTGTGAGCTGCCAAGAAAAAACACTGTGCTTTGCATACTTCGCGGACCTCGTACATGAAGTCACTCAGCTCGAGGAGAAAGTCAGCATCTTTCAAAGCTGTGTCGCTAACGGGACACTCAGAGTGCGCACATGCCTGTAGGTTAAGGCCGGACTTGCCCTGCAGAAACGGAGGTGTGCAGCACTTTCCATGAGGCTGTAGCCTCTGCTCTGCATATCTTTTATTGCAGTAGAGTTTTCCGGACACCTAGGAAAATCGCGTGGGCTCCCTGGTCCCGGCTGGAACACAGACTAACCCCAGGACCCCTTAGGTCTCCTAAGCAACATCCAGCCCCGTAGCCCTTTGGAGCCACTCTCTCTACGCCGAGGGTAGGGAAACGCACAGCAGTCTCCACCGAAGCAGCTTAATTTCCCCATCACACCCACACGTTCACGAACAGAATTTTGGCACGTCTCACAGGCCTTGAGGTCTTACGCCTTGCCCTACTCTGACCTGCACTGAGAGCACCCTCGCCCTCGCATTCCATCTAGGACCTCCTGCCTGAAGTCACCGTGCCTCCAGAAGAAAGTCCCCTTGCGTTCTTACTGCAATTTCAGTCTGCTTCTTGCGGTGGCAATGCAGGCTTCTGAATAGCAACAGGCCCCAGAGGAGTAGCTAGGGCGTTCCTTGGTTGAGGCAGTCCACTTGATGCACAAACCCCTGCTTCGAGAAGCTGATTCAGGCAAGCAAACACAAGGGGCCATGTGTCTCTTTTGACTTGTTAGAAACAACAGCAATGTATAATGCGTTTGCGCATGAAATCGGGGGCCTCTTTTAAACATTCTCGCTTTCCAATTTGGAAGGCTGCATTCACGGTGCCTTGAAGCTACATGAAATCCCTGCTGTTGACAGGCCTGGGAACCCTGTAGGAATGCTTCTGGGAAGAAACTGAGTTTGGTCGGTCTAAACCAGGTGCTTCCATGGCCGCCGTGGTGGTCAGCCTGACAAGCTCTAGAAGTCAAGAGAAACTCAACGTGAAAACTTGCCTCCAGGTTAGGCCCTGAGTAGCCGGGCAGAAAGGGAGGCATGCAGCTGTTTCCACGAGTTCTTAGTAGTTCTTCGCCTTTACTTTCAGGGAAGTACCCTTCTGAGGACTCGTAGGCCCCTCTGGTTTGCATCCATTTTCCTCCATTGTCAGTGAGTATCTCCAGACCCCGGTGGACCAGCTGAGCAACATCGAGGCCCAGTGGTCTTCCCCTCCGATGCCCTGCGTGCGTGCCGAGTGATGGGCAACACACTGCGCGTTCCTTGAGGAGAGCTCTATTTCCAGAGCCCTCAAACAGCTTCAGGACACGATTTCTGGTGTGTCCGAAGCACCCAGGAAATACCGGTTGCCGCCCTTGTGTGAGCTGCCAAGAAAAAACACTGTGCTTTGCATACTTCGCGGACCTCGTACCTGAAGTCACTCAGCTCGAGGAGAAAGTCAGCATCTTTCAAAGCTGTGTCGCTAACGGGACACTCAGAGTGCACACATGCCTGTAGGTTAAGGCCGGACTTGCCCTGCAGAAACGGAGGTGTGCAGCACTTTCCATGAGGCCGTAGCCTCTGCTCTGCATATCTTTTATGTCAGTAGAGTTTTCCGGACACCTAGGAAAATCGCGTGGGCTCCCTGTTCCCGGCTGGAACACAGACTAACCCCAGGACCCCTTAGGTCTCCTAAGCAACATCCAGCCCCGTAGCCCTTTGGAGCCACTCTCTCTACGCCGAGGGTAGGGAAACGCACAGCAGTCTCCACCGAAGCAGCTTAATTTCCCCATCACACCCACACGTTCACGAACAGAATTTTGGCACGTCTCACAGGCCTTGAGGTCTTACGCCTTGCCCTACTCTGACCTGCACTGAGAGCACCCTCGGCCTCGCATTCCATCTAGGACCTCCTGCCTGAAGTCACCGTGCCTCCAGAAGAAAGTCCCCTTGTGTTCTTACTGCAATTTCAGTCCGCTTCTTGCGGTGGCAATGCAGGTTTCTGAATAGCCACAGGCCCCAGAGGAGTAGCTAGGGCGTTCCTTGGTTGAGGCAGTCCACTTGATGCACAAACCCCTGCTTCGAGAAGCTGATTCAGGCAAGCAAACACAAGGGGCCATGTGTCTCTTTTGACTTGTTAGAAACAACAGCAATGTATGCTGCGTTTGCGCATGAAATCGGGGGCCTGATTTAAACATCCTCGCTTTCCAATTTGGAAGGGTGCATTCACGGTGCGTTGAAGCTACCTGAAATCCCTGCTGTTGACAGGCCTGGGAACCCTGTAGGAATGCTTCTGGGAAGAAACTGAGTTTGCTCGGTCTAAACCAGGTGCTTCCATGGCCGCCGTGGTGGTCAGCCTGACAAGCTCTAGAAGTCAAGAGAAACTCAACGTGAGAACTTGCCTCCAGGTTAGGCCCTGAGTAGCCGGGCAGAAAGGGAGGCATGCAGCTGTTTCCACGAGTTCTTAGTAGCTCTTCGCCTTTACTTTCAGGGAAGTACCCTTCTGAGGACTCGTAGGCCCCTCTGGTTTCCATCCATTTTCCTCCATTGTCAGTGAGTATCTCCAGACCCCGGTGGACCAGCTGAGCAACATCGAGGCCCAGTGGTCTTCCCCTCCGATGCCCTGCGTGCGTGCCGAGTGATGGGCAACACACTGCGCGTTCCTTGAGGAGAGCTCTATTTCCAGAGCCCTCAAACAGCTTCAGGACACGATTTCTGGTGTGTCCGAAGCACCCAGGAAATACCGGTTGCCGCCCTTGTGTGAGCTGCCAAGAAAAAACACTGTGCTTTGCATACTTCGCGGACCTCGTACCTGAAGTCACTCAGCTCGAGGAGAAAGTCAGCATCTTTCAAAGCTGTGTCGCTAACGGGACACTCAGAGTGCGCACATGCCTGTAGGTTAAGGCCGGACTTGCCCTGCAGAAACGGAGGTGTGCAGCACTTTCCATGAGGCTGTAGCCTCTGCTCTGCATATCTTTTATGGCAGTAGAGTTTTCCGGACACCTAGGAAAATCGCGTGGGCTCCCTGTTCCCGGCTGGAACACAGACTAACCCCAGGACCCCTTAGGTCTCCTAAGCAACATCCAGCCCCGTAGCCCTTTCGAGCCACTCTCTCTACGCCGAGGGTAGGGAAACGCACAGCAGTCTCCACCGAAGCAGCTTAATTTCCCCATCACACCCACACGTTCACGAACAGAATTTTGGCACGTCTCACAGGCCTTGAGGTCTTACGCCTTGCCCTACTCTGACCTGCACTGAGAGCACCCTCGGCCTCGCATTCCATCTAGGACCTCCTGCCTGAAGTCACCGTGCCTCCAGAAGAAAGTCCCCTTGTGTTCTTACTGCAATTTCAGTCCGCTTCTTGCGGTGGCAATGCAGGCTTCTGAATAGCCACAGGCCCCAGAGGAGTAGCTAGGGCGTTCCTTGGTTGAGGCAGTCCACTTGATGCACAAACCCCTGCTTCGAGAAGCTGATTCAGGCAAGCAAACACAAGGGGCCATGTGTCTCTTTTGACTTGTTAGAAACAACAGCAATGTATGCTGCGTTTGCGCATGAAATCGGGGGCCTGATTTAAACATCCTCGCTTTCCAATTTGGAAGGGTGCATTCACGGTGCGTTGAAGCTACCTGAAATCCCTGCTGTTGACAGGCCTGGGAACCCTGTAGGAATGCTTCTGGGAAGAAACTGAGTTTGCTCGGTCTAAACCAGGTGCTTCCATGGCCGCCGTGGTGGTCAGCCTGACAAGCTCTAGAAGTCAAGAGAAACTCAACGTGAGAACTTGCCTCCAGGTTAGGCCCTGAGTAGCCGGGCAGAAAGGGAGGCATGCAGCTGTTTCCACGAATTCTTAGTAGCTCTTCGCCTTTACTTTCAGGGAAGTACCCTTCTGAGGACTCGTAGGCCCCTCTGGTTTGCATCCATTTTCCTCCATTGTCAGTGAGTATCTCCAGACCCCAGTGGACCAGCTGAGCAACATCGAGGCCCAGTGGTCTTCCCCTCCGATGCCATGCGTGCGTGCCCAGTGACGGGCAGCACACTGCGCGTTCCTTGAGGGGAGCTCTATTTCCAGAGCCCTCAAACAGCTTCAGGACACGATTTCTGGTGTGTCCGAAGCGCCCAGGAAATACCGGTTGCCGCCCTTGTGTGAGCTGCCAAGAGAAAACACTCTGCTCTGCAAACTTCGCGGACCTCGTTCCTGAAGTCACTCAGCTCGAGGAGAAAGTCAGCATCTTTCAAAGCTGTGTCGCTAACGGGACACTCAGTGTGAGCACATGCCTGTAGGTTAAGGCCGGACTTGCCCTGCAGAAACGGAGGCGTGCAGCACTTTCCATGAGGCCGTAGCCTCTGCTCTGCATATCTTTGATGGCAGTAGAGTTTTCCGGACACCTAGGAAAATCGCGTGGGCTCCCTGTTCCCGGCTGGAACACAGACTAACCCCAGGACCCCTTAGGTCTCCTAAGCAACATCCAGCCCCGTAGCCCTTTGGAGCCACTCTCTCTACGCCGAGGGTAGGGAAACGCACAGCAGTCTCCACCGAAGCAGCTTAATTTCCCCATCACACCCAGACGTTCACGAACAGAATTTTGGCACGTCTCACAGGCCTTGAGGTCTTACGCCTTGCCCTACTCTGACCTGCACTGAGAGCACCCTCGGCCTCGGATTCCATCTAGGACCTCCTGCCTGAAGTCACCGTGCCTCCAGAAGAAAGTCCCCTTGTGTTCTTACTGCAATTTCAGTCCGCTTCTTGCGGTGGCAATGCAGGCTTCTGAATAGCCACAGGCCCCAGAGGAGTAGCTAGGGCGTTCCTTGGTTGAGGCAGTCCACTTGATGCACAAACCCCTGCTTCGAGAAGCTGATTCAGGCAAGCAAACACAAGGGGCCATGTGTCTCTTTTGACTTGTTAGAAACAACAGCAATGTATGCTGCGTTTGCGCATGAAATCGGGGGCCTGATTTAAACATCCTCGCTTTCCAATTTGGAAGGGTGCATTCACAGTGCGTTGAAGCTACCTGAAATCCCTGCTGTTGACAGGCCTGGGAACCCTGTAGGAATGCTTCTGGGAAGAAACTGAGTTTGCTCGGTCTAAACCAGGTGCTTCCATGGCCGCCGTGGTGGTCAGCCTGACAAGCTCTAGAAGTCAAGAGAAACTCAACGTGAGAACTTGCCTCCAGGTTAGGCCCTGAGTAGCCGGGCAGAAAGGGAGGCATGCAGCTGTTTCCACGAATTCTTAGTAGCTCTTCGCCTTTACTTTCAGGGAAGTACCCTTCTGAGGACTCGTAGGCCCCTCTGGTTTGCATCCATTTTCCTCCATTGTCAGTGAGTATCTCCAGACCCCAGTGGACCAGCTGAGCAACATCGAGGCCCAGTGGTCTTCCCCTCCGATGCCATGCGTGCGTGCCCAGTGACGGGCAGCACACTGCGCGTTCCTTGAGGAGAGCTCTATTTCCAGAGCCCTCAAACAGCTTCAGGACACGGTTTCTGCTGTGTCCGAAGCGCCCAGGAAATACCGGTTGCCGCCCTTGTGTGAGCTGCCAAGAGAAAACACTGTGCTTTGCATACTTCGCGGACCTCGTACCTGAAGTCACTCAGCTCGAGGAGAAAGTCAGCATCTTTCAAAGCTGTGTCGCTAACGTGACACTCAGTGTGAGCACATGCCTGTAGGTTAAGGCCGGACTTGCCCTGCAGAAACGGAGGCGTGCAGCACTTTCCATGAGGCCGTAGCCTCTGCTCTGCATATCTTTTATGGCAGTAGAGTTTTCCGGACACCTAGGAAAATCGCGTGGGCTCCCAGTTCCCGGCTGTAACACAGACTAACCCCAGGACCCCTTAGGTCTCCTAAGCAACATCCAGCCCCGTAGCCCTTTCGAGCCACTCTCTCTACGCCGAGGGTAGGGAAACGCACAGCAGTCTCCACCGAAGCAGCTTAATTTCCCCATCACACCCAGACGTTCATGAACAGAATTTTGGCACGTCTCACAGGCCTTGAGGTCTTACGCCTTGCCCTACTCTGACCTGCACTGAGAGCACCCTCGGCCTCGCATTCCATCTAGGACCTCCTCCCTGAAGTCACCGTGCCTCCAGAAGAAAGTCCCCTTGCGTTCTTACTGCAATTTCAGTCCGCTTCTTGCGGTGGCAATGCAGGCTTCTGAATAGCAACAGGCCCCAGAGGAGTAGCTAGGGCGTTCCTTGGTTGAGGCAGTCCACTTGATGCACAACCCCCTGCTTCGAGAAGCTGATTCAGGCAAGCAAACACAAGGGGCCATGTGTCTCTTTTGACTTGTTAGAAACAACAGCAATGTATGCTGCGTTTGCGCATGAAATCGGGGGCCTGATTTAAACATCCTCGCTTTCAAATTTGGAAGGCTGCATTCACGGTGCGTTGATGCTACCTGAAATCCCTGCTGTTGACAGGCCTGGGAACCCTGTAGGAATGCTTCTGGGAAGAAACTGAATTTGCTCGGTCTAAACCAGGTGCTTCCATGGCCGACGTGGTGGTCAGCCTGACAAGCTCTAGAAGTCAAGAGAAACTCAACGTGAGAACTTGCCTCCAGGTTAGGCCCTGAGTAGCCGGGCAGAAAGGGAGGCATGTAGCTGTTTCCACGAGTTCTTAGTAGCTCTTCGCCTTTACTTTCAGGGAAGTACCCTTCTGAGGACTCGTAGGCCCCTCTGGTTTGCATCCATTTTCCTCCATTGTCAGTGAGTATCTCCAGACCCCGGTGGACCAGCTGAGCAACATCGAGGCCCAGTGGTCTTCCCCTCCGATGCCCTGCGTGCGTGCCGAGTGATGGGCAACACACTGCGCGTTCCTTGAGGAGAGCTCTATTTCCAGAGCCCTCAAACAGCTTCAGGACACGATTTCTGGTGTGTACGAAGCACCCAGGAAATACCGGTTGCCGCCCTTGTGTGAGCTGCCAAGAAAAAACACTGTGCTTTGCATACTTCGCGGACCTCGTACCTGAAGTCACTCAGCTCGAGGAGAAAGTCAGCATCTTTCAAAGCTGTGTCGCTAACGGGACACTCAGAGTGCGCACATGCCTGTAGGTTAAGGCCGTTCTTGCCCTGCAGAAACGGAGGTGTGCAGCACTTTCCATGAGGCTGTAGCCTCTGCTCTGCATATCTTTTATGGCAGTAGAGTTTTCCGGACACCTAGGAAAATCGCGTGGGCTCCCTGGTCCCGGCTGGAACACAGACTAACCCCAGGACCCCTTAGGTCTCCTAAGCAACATCCAGCCCCGTAGCCATTTGGAGCCACTCTCTCTACGCCGAGGGTAGGGAAACGCACAGCAGTCTCCAACGAAGCAGCTTAATTTCCCCATCACACCCACACGTTCATGAACAGAATTTTGGCACGTCTCACAGGCCTTGAGGTCTTACGCCTTGCCCTACTCTGACCTGCACTGAGAGCACCCTCGCCCTCGCATTCCATCTAGGACCTCCTGCCTGAAGTCACCGTGCCTCCAGAAGAAAGTCCCCTTGCGTTCTTACTGCAATTTCAGTCTGCTTCTTGCGGTGGCAATGCAGGCTTCTGAATAGCAACAGGCCCCAGAGGAGTAGCTAGGGCGTTCCTTGGTTGAGGCAGTCCACTTGATGCACAAACCCCTGCTTCGAGAAGCTGATTCAGGAAAGCAAACACAAGGGGCCATGTGTCTCTTTTGACTTGTTAGAAACAACAGCAATGTATGCTGCGTTTGCGCATGAAATCGGGGGCCTCTTTTAAACATTCTCGCTTTCCAATTTGGAAGGCTGCATTCACGGTGCCTTGAAGCTACATGAAATCCCTGCTGTTGACAGGCCTGGGAACCCTGTAGGAATGCTTCTGGGAAGAAACTGAGTTTGGTCGGTCTAAACCAGGTGCTTCCATGGCCGCCGTGGTGGTCAGCCTGACAAGCTCTAGAAGTCAAGAGAAACTCAACGTGAAAACTTGCCTCCAGGTTAGGCCCTGTGTAGCCGGGCAGAAAGGGAGGCATGCAGCTGTTTCCACGAGTTCTTAGTAGCTCTTCGCCTTTACTTTCAGGGAAGTACCCTTCTGAGGACTCGTAGGCCCCTCTGGTTTGCATCCATTTTCCTCCATTGTCAGTGAGTATCTCCAGACCCCAGTGGACCAGCTGAGCAACATCGAGGCCCAGTGGTCTTCCCCTACGATGCCGTCCGTGCGTGCCGAGTGATGGGCAACACACTGCGCGTTCCTTGAGGAGAGCTCTATTTCCAGAGCCCTCAAACAGCTTCAGGACACGATTTCTGGTGTGTCCGAAGCGCCCAGGAAATACCGGTTGCCGCCCTTGTGTGAGCTGCCAAGAGAAAACACTCTGCTTTGCATACTTCGCGGACCTCGTACCTGAAGTCACTCAGCTCGAGGAGAAAGTCAGCATCTTTCAAAGCTGTGTCGCTAACGGGACACTCAGTGTGAGCACATGCCTGTAGGTTAAGACCGAACTTGCCCTGCAGAAACGGAGGCGTGCAGCACTTTCCATGAGGCCGTAGCCTCTGCTCTGCATATCTTTGATGGCAGTAGAGTTTTCCGGACACCTAGGAAAATCGCGTGGGCTCCCTGTTCCCGGCTGGAACACAGACTAACCCCAGGACCCCTTAGGTCTCCTAAGCAACATCCAGCCCCGTAGCCCTTTGGAGCCACTCTATCTACGCCGAGGGTAGGGAAACGCACAGCAGTCTCCACCGAAGCAGCTTAATTTCCCCATCACACCCAGACGTTCACGAACAGAATTTTGGCACGTCTCACAGGCGTTGAGGTCTTACGCCTTGCCCTAGTCTGACCTGCACTGAGAGCACCCTCGTCCTCGCATTCCATCTAGGACCTCCTGCCTTAAGTCACCGTGCCTCCAGAAGAAAGTCCCTTTGTGTTCTTACTGCAATTTCAGTCCGCTTCTTGCGGTGGCAGTGCAGGCTTCTGAATAGCCACAGGCCCCAGAGGAGTAGCTAGGGCGTTCCTTGGTTGAGGCAGTCCACTTGATGCACAAACCCCTGCTTCGAGAAGCTGATTCAGGCAAGCAAACACAAGGGGCCATGTGTCTCTTTTGACTTGTTAGAAACAACAGCAATGTATGCTGCGTTTGCGCATGAAATCGGGGGCCTGATTTAAACATCCTCGCTTTCCAATTTGGAAGGCTGCATTCACGGTGCCTTGAAGCTACCTGAAATCCCTGCAGTTGACAGGCCTGGGAACCCTGTAGGAATGCTTCTGGGAAGAAACTGAGTTTGCTCGGTCTAAACCAGGTGCTTCCATGGCCGCCGTGGTGGTCAGCCTGACAAGCTCTAGAAGTCAAGAGAAACTCAACGTGAGAACTTGCCTCCAGGTTAGGCCCTGAGTAGCCGGGCAGAAAGGGAGGCATGCAGCTGTTTCCACGAGTTCTTAGTAGCTCTTCGCCTTTACTTTCAGGGAAGTACCCTTCTGAGGACTCGTAGGCCCCTCTGGTTTGCATCCATTTTCCTCCATTGTCAGTGAGTATCTCCAGACCCCGGTGGACCAGCTGAGCAACATCGAGGCCCAGTGGTCTTCCCCTCCGATGCCCTGCGTGCGTGCCGAGTGATGGGCAACACACTGCGCGTTCCTTGAGGAGAGCTCTATTTCCAGAGCCCTCAAACAGCTTCAGGACACGATTTCTGGTGTGTCCGAAGCACCCAGGAAATACCGGTTGCCGCCCTTGTGTGAGCTGCCAAGAAAAAACACTGTGCTTTGCATACTTCGCGGACCTCGTACCTGAAGTCACTCAGCTCGAGGAGAAAGTCAGCATCTTTCAAAGCTCTGTCGCTAACGGGACACTCAGAGTGCGCACATGCCTGTAGGTTAAGGCCGGACTTGCCCTGCAGAAACGGAGGTGTGCAGCACTTTCCATGAGGCTGTAGCCTCTGCTCTGCATATCTTTTATGGCAGTAGAGTTTTCCGGACACCTAGGAAAATCGTGTGGGCTCCCTGTTCCCGGCTGGAACACAGACTAACCCCAGGACCCCTTAGGTCTCCTAAGCAACATCCAGCCCCGTAGCCCTTTGGAGCCACTCTCTCTACGCCGAGGGTAGGGAAACGCACAGCAGTCTCCACCGAAGCAGCTTAATTTCCCCATCACACCCACACGTTCACGAACAGAATTTTGGCACGTCTCACAGGCCTTGAGGTCTTACGCCTTGCCCTAGTCTGACCTGCACTGAGAGCACCCTCGGCCTCGCATTCCATCTAGGACCTCCTGCCTGAAGTCACCGTGCCTCCAGAAGAAAGTCCCCTTGTGTTCTTACTGCAATTTCAGTCCGCTTCTTGCGGTGGCAATGCAGGCTTCTGAATAGCCACAGGCCCCAGAGGAGTAGCTAGGGCGTTCCTTGGTTGAGGCAGTCCACTTGATGCACAAACCCCTGCTTCGAGAAGCTGATTCAGGCAAGCAAACACAAGGGGCCATGTGTCTCTTTTGACTTGTTAGAAACAACAGCAATGTATGCTGCGTTTGCGCATGAAATCGGGGGCCTGATTTAAACATCCTCGCTTTCCAATTTGGAAGGGTGCATTCACGGTGCGTTGAAGCTACCTGAAATCCCTGCTGTTGACAGGCCTGGGAACCCTGTAGGAATGCTTCTGGGAAGAAACTGAGTTTGCTCGGTCTAAACCAGGTGCTTCCATGGCCGCCGTGGTGGTCAGCCTGACAAGCTCTAGAAGTCAAGAAAAACTCAACGTGAGAACTTGCCTCCAGGTTAGGCCCTGAGTAGCCGGGCAGAAAGGGAGGCATGCAGCTGTTTCCACGAATTCTTAGTAGCTCTTCGCCTTTACTTTCAGGGAAGTACCCTTCTGAGGACTCGTAGGCCCCTCTGGTTTGCATCCATTTTCCTCCATTGTCAGTGAGTATCTCCAGACCCCGGTGGACCAGCTGAGCAACATCGAGGCCCAGTGGTCTTCCCCTCGGACGCCCTCCGTGCGTGCCGAGTGATTGGCAACACACTGCGCGTTCCTTGAGGAGAGCTCTATTTCCAGAGCCCTCAAACCGCTTCAGGACACGATTTCTGGTGTGTCCGAAGCGCCCAGGAAATACCGGTTGCCGCCCTTGTGTGAGCTGCCAAGAGAAAACACTCTGCTCTGCAAACTTCGCGGACCTCGTTCCTGAAGTCACTCAGCTCGAGGAGAAAGTCAGCATCTTTCAAAGCTGTGTCGCTAACGGGACACTCAGTGTGAGCACATGCCTGTAGGTTAAGGCCGGACTTGCCCTGCAGAAACGGAGGCGTGCAGCAGTTTCCATGAGGCCGTAGCCTCTGCTCTGCATACCTTTTATGGCAGTAGAGTTTTCCGGACACCTAGGAAAATCGCGTGGGCTCCCTGTTCCCGGCTGGAACACAGACTAACCCCAGGACCCCTTAGGTCTCCTAAGCAACATCCAGCCCCGTAGCCCTTTGGAGCCACTCTCTCTACGCCGAGGGTAGGGAAACGCACAGCAGTCTCCACCGAAGCAGCTTAATTTCCCCATCACACCCACACGTTCACGAACAGAATTTTGGCACGTCTCACAGGCCTTGAGGTCTTACGCCTTGCCCTACTCTGACCTGCACTGAGAGCACCCTCGGCCTCGCATTCCATCTAGGACCTCCTGCCTGAAGTCACCGTGCCTCCAGAAGAAAGTCCCCTTGTGTTCTTACTGCAATTTCAGTCCGCTTCTTGCGGTGGCAATGCAGGCTTCTGAATAGCCACAGGCCCCAGAGGAGTAGCTAGGGCGTTCCTTGGTTGAGGCAGTCCACTTGATGCACAAACCCCTGCTTCGAGAAGCTGATTCAGGCAAGCAAACACAAGGGGCCATGTGTCTCTTTTGACTTGTTAGAAACAACAGCAATGTATGCTGCGTTTGCGCATGAAATCGGGGGCCTGATTTAAACATCCTCGCTTTCCAATTTGGAAGGGTGCATTCACGGTGCGTTGAAGCTACCTGAAATCCCTGCTGTTGACAGGCCTGGGAACCCTGTAGGAATGCTTCTGGGAAGAAACTGAGTTTGCTCGGTCTAAACCAGGTGCTTCCATGGCCGCCGTGGTGGTCAGCCTGACAAGCTCTAGAAGTCAAGAAAAACTCAACGTGAGAACTTGCCTCCAGGTTAGGCCCTGAGTAGCCGGGCAGAAAGGGAGGCATGCAGCTGTTTCCACGAATTCTTAGTAGCTCTTCGCCTTTACTTTCAGGGAAGTACCCTTCTGAGGACTCGTAGGCCCCTCTGGTTTGCATCCATTTTCCTCCATTGTCAGTGAGTATCTCCAGACCCCAGTGGACCAGCTGAGCAACATCGAGGCCCAGTGGTCTTCCCCTCCGATGCCATGCGTGCGTGCCCAGTGACGGGCAGCACACTGCGCGTTCCTTGAGGAGAGCTCTATTTCCAGAGCCCTCAAACAGCTTCAGGACACGATTTCTGGTGTGTCCGAAGCGCCCAGGAAATACCGGTTGCCGCCCTTGTGTGAGCTGCCAAGAGAAAACACTCTGCTCTGCAAACTTCGCGGACCTCGTTCCTGAAGTCAATCAGCTCGAGGAGAAAGTCAGCATCTTTCAAAGCTGTGTCGCTAACGGGACACTCAGTGTGAGCACATGCCTGTAGGTTAAGGCCGGACTTGCCCTGCAGAAACGGAGGCGTGCAGCACTTTCCATGAGGCCGTAGCCTCTGCTCTGCATATCTTTTATGTCAGTAGAGTTTTCCGGACACCTAGGAAAATCGCGTGGGCTCCCTGTTCCCGGCTGGAACACAGACTAACCCCAGGACCCCTTAGGTCTCCTAAGCAACATCCAGCCCCGTAGCCCTTTGGAGCCACTCTCTCTACGCCGAGGGTAGGGAAACGCACAGCAGTCTCCACCGAAGCAGCTTAATTTCCCCATCACACCCACACGTTCACGAACAGAATTTTGGCACGTCTCACAGGCCTTGAGGTCTTACGCCTTGCCCTACTCTGACCTGCACTGAGAGCACCCTCGGCCTCGCATTCCATCTAGGACCTCCTGCCTGAAGTCACCGTGCCTCCAGAAGAAAGTCCCCTTGTGTTCTTACTGCAATTTCAGTCCGCTTCTTGCGGTGGCAATGCAGGTTTCTGAATAGCCACAGGCCCCAGAGGAGTAGCTAGGGCGTTCCTTGGTTGAGGCAGTCCACTTGATGCACAAACCCCTGCTTCGAGAAGCTGATTCAGGCAAGCAAACACAAGGGGCCATGTGTCTCTTTTGACTTGTTAGAAACAACAGCAATGTATGCTGCGTTTGCGCATGAAATCGGGGGCCTCTTTTAAACATTCTCGCTTTCCAATTTGGAAAGCTGCATTCACGGTGCCTTGATGCTACATGAAATCCCTGCTGTTGACAGGCCTGGGAACCCTGTAGGAATGCTTCTGGGAAGAAACTGAGTTTGGTCGGTCTAAACCAGGTGCTTCCATGGCCGCCGTGGTGGTCAGCCTGACAAGCTCTAGAAGTCAAGAGAAACTCAACGTGAGAACTTGCCTCCAGGTTAGGCCCTGAGTAGCCGGGCAGAAAGGGAGGCATGCAGCTGTTTCCACGAGTTCTTAGTAGCTCTTCGCCTTTACTTTCAGGGAAGTACCCTTCTGAGGACTCGTAGGCCCCTCTGGTTTGCATCCGTTTTCCTCCATTGTCAGTGAGTATCTCCAGACCCCGGTGGACCAGCTGAGCAACATCGAGGCCCAGTGGTCTTCCCCTCCGATGCCCTGCGTGCGTGCCGAGTGATGGGCAACACACTGCGCGTTCCTTGAGGAGAGCTCTATTTCCAGAGCCCTCAAACAGCTTCAGGACACGGTTTCTGGTGTGTCCGAAGCGCCCAGGAAATACCGGTTGCCGCCCTTGTGTGAGCTGCCAAGAGAAAACACTGTGCTTTGCATACTTCGCGGACCTCGTACCTGAAGTCACTCAGCTCGAGGAGAAAGTCAGCATCTTTCAAAGCTGTGTCGCTAACGTGACACTCAGTGTGAGCACATGCCTGTAGGTTAAGGCCGGACTTGCCCTGCAGAAACGGAGGCGTGCAGCACTTTCCATGAGGCCGTAGCCTCTGCTCTGCATATCTTTTATGGCAGTAGAGTTTTCCGGACACCTAGGAAAATCGCGTGGGCTCCCTCTTCCCGGCTGTAACACAGACTAACCCCAGGACCCCTTAGGTCTCCTAAGCAACATCCAGCCCCGTAGCCCTTTCGAGCCACTCTCTCTACACCGAGGGTAGGGAAACGCACAGCAGTCTCCACCGAAGCAGCTTAATTTCTCCATCACACCCACACGTTCAAAAACAGAATTTTGGCACGTCTCACAGGCCTTGAGGTCTTACGCCTTGCCCTAGTCTGACCTGCACTGAGAGCACCCTCGCCCTCGCATTCCATCTAGGACCTCCTGCCTGAAGTCACCGTGCTTCCAGAAGAAAGTCCCCTTGCGTTCTTACTGCAATTTCAGTCCGCTTCTTGCGGTGGCAATGCAGGCTTCCGAATAGCAACAGGCCCCAGAGGAGTAGCTAGGGCGTTCCTTGGTTGAGGCAGTCCACTTGATGCACAACCCCCTGCTTCGAGAAGCTGATTCAGGCAAGCAAACACAAGGGGCCATGTGTCTCTTTTGACTTGTTAGAAACAACAGCAATGTATGCTGCGTTTGCGCATGAAATCGGGGGCCTGATTTAAACATCCTCGCTTTCCAATTTGGAAGGCTGCATTCACGGTGCGTAGATGCTACCTGAAATCCCTGCTGTTGACAGGCCTGGGAACCCTGTAGGAATGCTTCTGGGAAGAAACTGAATTTGCTCGGTCTAAACCAGGTGCTTCCATGGCCGCCGTGGTGGTCAGCCTGACAAGCTCTAGAAGTCAAGAGAAGCTCAACGTGAGAACTTGCCTCCAGGTTAGGCCCTGAGTAGCCGGGCAGAAAGGGAGGCATGCAGCTGTTTCCTCGAGTTCTTAGTAGCTCTTCGCCTTTACTTTCAGGGAAGTACCCTTCTGAGGACTCGTAGGCCCCTCTGGTTTGCATCCATTTTCCTCCATTGTCAGTGAGTATCTCCAGACCCCGGTGGACCAGCTGAGCAACATCGAGGCCCAGTGGTCTTCCCCTCCGATGCCCTGCGTGCGTGCCGAGTGATGGGCAACACACTGCGCGTTCCTTGAGGAGAGCTCTATTTCCAGAGCCCTCAAACAGCTTCAGGACACGATTTCTGGTGTGTCCGAAGCACCCAGGAAATACCGGTTGCCGCCCTTGTGTGAGCTGCCAAGAAAAAACACTGTGCTTTGCATACTTCGCGGACCTCGTACATGAAGTCACTCAGCTCGAGGAGAAAGTCAGCATCTTTCAAAGCTGTGTCGCTAACGGGACACTCAGAGTGCGCACATGCCTGTAGGTTAAGGCCGGACTTGCCCTGCAGAAACGGAGGTGTGCAGCACTTTCCATGAGGCTGTAGCCTCTGCTCTGCATATCTTTTATTGCAGTAGAGTTTTCCGGACACCTAGGAAAATCGCGTGGGCTCCCTGGTCCCGGCTGGAACACAGACTAACCCCAGGACCCCTTAGGTCTCCTAAGCAACATCCAGCCCCGTAGCCCTTTGGAGCCACTCTCTCTACGCCGAGGGTAGGGAAACGCACAGCAGTCTCCACCGAAGCAGCTTAATTTCCCCATCACACCCACACGTTCACGAACAGAATTTTGGCACGTCTCACAGGCCTTGAGGTCTTACGCCTTGCCCTACTCTGACCTGCACTGAGAGCACCCTCGCCCTCGCATTCCATCTAGGACCTCCTGCCTGAAGTCACCGTGCCTCCAGAAGAAAGTCCCCTTGCGTTCTTACTGCAATTTCAGTCTGCTTCTTGCGGTGGCAATGCAGGCTTCTGAATAGCAACAGGCCCCAGAGGAGTAGCTAGGGCGTTCCTTGGTTGAGGCAGTCCACTTGATGCACAAACCCCTGCTTCGAGAAGCTGATTCAGGCAAGCAAACACAAGGGGCCATGTGTCTCTTTTGACTTGTTAGAAACAACAGCAATGTATAATGCGTTTGCGCATGAAATCGGGGGCCTCTTTTAAACATTCTCGCTTTCCAATTTGGAAGGCTGCATTCACGGTGCCTTGAAGCTACATGAAATCCCTGCTGTTGACAGGCCTGGGAACCCTGTAGGAATGCTTCTGGGAAGAAACTGAGTTTGGTCGGTCTAAACCAGGTGCTTCCATGGCCGCCGTGGTGGTCAGCCTGACAAGCTCTAGAAGTCAAGAGAAACTCAACGTGAAAACTTGCCTCCAGGTTAGGCCCTGAGTAGCCGGGCAGAAAGGGAGGCATGCAGCTGTTTCCACGAGTTCTTAGTAGTTCTTCGCCTTTACTTTCAGGGAAGTACCCTTCTGAGGACTCGTAGGCCCCTCTGGTTTGCATCCATTTTCCTCCATTGTCAGTGAGTATCTCCAGACCCCGGTGGACCAGCTGAGCAACATCGAGGCCCAGTGGTCTTCCCCTCCGATGCCCTGCGTGCGTGCCGAGTGATGGGCAACACACTGCGCGTTCCTTGAGGAGAGCTCTATTTCCAGAGCCCTCAAACAGCTTCAGGACACGATTTCTGGTGTGTCCGAAGCACCCAGGAAATACCGGTTGCCGCCCTTGTGTGAGCTGCCAAGAAAAAACACTGTGCTTTGCATACTTCGCGGACCTCGTACCTGAAGTCACTCAGCTCGAGGAGAAAGTCAGCATCTTTCAAAGCTGTGTCGCTAACGGGACACTCAGAGTGCACACATGCCTGTAGGTTAAGGCCGGACTTGCCCTGCAGAAACGGAGGCGTGCAGCACTTTCCATGAGGCCGTAGCCTCTGCTCTGCATATCTTTTATGGCAGTAGAGTTTTCCGGACACCTAGGAAAATCGCGTGGGCTCCCTGTTCCCGGCTGGAACACAGACTAACCCCAGGACCCCTTAGGTCTCCTAAGCAACATCCAGCCCCGTAGCCCTTTGGAGCCACTCTCTCTACGCCGAGGGTAGGGAAACGCACAGCAGTCTCCACCGAAGCAGCTTAATTTCCCCATCACACCCAGACGTTCACGAACAGAATTTTGGCACGTCTCACAGGCCTTGAGGTCTTACGCCTTGCCCTACTCTGACCTGCACTGAGAGCACCCTCGGCCTCGCATTCCATCTAGGACCTCCTGCCTGAAGTCACCGTGCCTCCAGAAGAAAGTCCCCTTGTGTTCTTACTGCAATTTCAGTCCGCTTCTTGCGGTGGCAATGCAGGCTTCTGAATAGGCACAGGCCCCAGAGGAGTAGCTAGGGCGTTCCTTGGTTGAGGCAGTCCACTTGATGCACAAACCCCTGCTTCGAGAAGCTGATTCAGGCAAGCAAACACAAGGGGCCATGTGTCTCTTTTGACTTGTTAGAAACAACAGCAATGTATGCTGCGTTTGCGCATGAAATCGAGGGCCTGATTTAAACATCCTCGCTTTCCAATTTGGAAGGCTGCATTCACGGTGCATTGAAGCTACCTGAAATCCCTGCTGTTGACAGGCCTGGGAACCCTGTAGGAATGCTTCTGGGAAGAAACTGAGTTTGCTCGGTCTATACCAGGTGCTTCCATGGCCGCCGTGGTGGTCAGCCTGACAAGCTCTAGAAGTCAAGAGAAACTCAACGTGAGAACTTGCCTCCAGGTTAGGCCCTGAGTAGCCGGGCAGAAAGGGAGGCATGCAGCTGTTTCCACGAGTTCTTAGTAGCTCTTCGCCTTTACTTTCAGGGAAGTACCCTTCTGAGGACTCGTAGGCCCCTCTGGTTTGCATCCATTTTCCTCCATTGTCAGTGAGTATCTCCAGACCCCAGTGGACCAGCTGAGCAACATCGAGGCCCAGTGGTCTTCCCCTCCGATGCCATGCGTGCGTGCCCAGTGACGGGCAGCACACTGCGCGTTCCTTGAGGAGAGCTCTATTTCCAGAGCCCTCAAACAGCTTCAGGACACGATTTCTGGTGTGTCCGAAGCGCCCAGGAAATACCGGTTGCCGCCCTTGTGTGAGCTGCCAAGAGAAAACACTCTGCTCTGCAAACTTCGCGGACCTCGTTCCTGAAGTCACTCAGCTCGAGGAGAAAGTCAGCATCTTTCAAAGCTGTGTCGCTAACGTGACACTCAGTGTGAGCACATGCCTGTAGGTTAAGGCCGGACTTGCCCTGCAGAAACGGAGGCGTGCAGCACTTTCCATGAGGCCGTAGCCTCTGCTCTGCATATCTTTGATGGCAGTAGAGTTTTCCGGACACCTAGGAAAATCGCGTGGGCTCCCTGTTCCCGGCTGGAACACAGACTAACCCCAGGACCCCTTAGGTCTCCTAAGCAACATCCAGCCCCGTAGCCCTTTGGAGCCACTCTCTCTACGCCGAGGGTAGGGAAACGCACAGCAGTCTCCACCGAAGCAGCTTAATTTCCCCATCACACCCAGACGTTCACGAACAGAATTTTGGCACGTCTCACAGGCCTTGAGGTCTTACGCCTTGCCCTACTCTGACCTGCACTGAGAGCACCCTCGGCCTCGCATTCCATCTAGGACCTCCTGCCTGAAGTCACCGTGCCTCCAGAAGAAAGTCCCCTTGTGTTCTTACTGCAATTTCAGTCCGCTTCTTGCGGTGGCAATGCAGGCTTCTGAATAGCCACAGGCCCCAGAGGAGTAGCTAGGGCGTTCCTTGGTTGAGGCAGTCCACTTGATGCACAAACCCCTGCTTCGAGAAGCTGATTCAGGCAAGCAAACACAAGGGGCCATGTGTCTCTTTTGACTTGTTAGAAAAAACAGCAATGTATGCTGCGTTTGCGCATGAAATCGGGGGCCTGATTTAAACATCCTCGCTTTCCAATTTGGAAGGCTGCATTCACGGTGCGTTGAAGCTACCTGAAATCCCTGCTGTTGACAGGCCTGGGAACCCTGTAGGAATGCTTCTGGGAAGAAACTGAGTTTGCTCGGTCTAAACCAGGTGCTTCCATGGCCGCCGTGGTGGTCAGCCTGACAAGCTCTAGAAGTCAAGAGAAACTCAACGTGAGAACTTGCCTCCAGGTTAGGCCCTGAGTAGCCGGGCAGAAAGGGAGGCATGCAGCTGTTTCCACGAATTCTTAGTAGCTCTTCGCCTTTACTTTCAGGGAAGTACCCTTCTGAGGACTCGTAGGCCCCTCTGGTTTGCATCCATTTTCCTCCATTGTCAGTGAGTATCTCCAGACCCCAGTGGACCAGCTGAGCAACATCGAGGCCCAGTGGTCTTCCCCTCCGATGCCATGCGTGCGTGCCCAGTGACGGGCAGCACACTGCGCGTTCCTTGAGGAGAGCTCTATTTCCAGAGCCCTCAAACAGCTTCAGGACACGGTTTCTGGTGTGTCCGAAGCGCCCAGGAAATACCGGTTGCCGCCCTTGTGTGAGCTGCCAAGAGAAAACACTGTGCTTTGCATACTTCGCGGACCTCGTACCTGAAGTCACTCAGCTCGAGGAGAAAGTCAGCATCTTTCAAAGCTGTGTCGCTAACGTGACACTCAGTGTGAGCACATGCCTGTAGGTTAAGGCCGGACTTGCCCTGCAGAAACGGAGGCGTGCAGCACTTTCCATGAGGCCGTAGCCTCTGCTCTGCATATCTTTTATGGCAGTAGAGTTTTCCGGACACCTAGGAAAATCGCGTGGGCTCCCAGTTCCCGGCTGTAACACAGACTAACCCCAGGACCCCTTAGGTCTCCTAAGCAACATCCAGCCCCGTAGCCCTTTGGAGCCACTCTCTCTACGCCGAGGGTAGGGAAACGCACAGCAGTCTCCACCGAAGCAGCTTAATTTCCCCATCACACCCACACGTTCATGAACAGAATTTTGGCACGTCTCACAGGCCTTGAGGTCTTACGCCTTGCCCTAGTCTGACCTGCACTGAGAGCACCCTCGCCCTCGCATTCCATCTAGGACCTCCTGCCTGAAGTCACCGTGCCTCCAGAAGAAAGTCCCCTTGCGTTCTTACTGCAATTTCAGTCCGCTTCTTGCGGTGGCAATGCAGGCTTCTGAATAGCAACAGGCCCCAGAGGAGTAGCTAGGGCGTTCCTTGGTTGAGGCAGTCCACTTGATGCACAACCCCCTGCTTCGAGAAGCTGATTCAGGCAAGCAAACACAAGGGGCCATGTGTCTCTTTTGACTTGTTAGAAACAACAGCAATGTATGCTGCGTTTGCGCATGAAATCGGGGGCCTGATTTAAACATCCTCGCTTTCCAATTTGGAAGGCTGCATTCACGGTGCGTTGATGCTACCTGAAATCCCTGCTGTTGACAGGCCTGGGAACCCTGTAGGAATGCTTCTGGGAAGAAACTGAATTTGCTCGGTCTAAACCAGGTGCTTCCATGGCCGCCGTGGTGGTCAGCCTGACAAGCTCTAGAAGTCAAGAGAAGCTCAACGTGAGAACTTGCCTCCAGGTTAGGCCCTGAGTAGCCGGGCAGAAAGGGAGGCATCCAGCTGTTTCCACGAGTTCTTAGTAGCTCTTCGCCTTTACTTTCAGGGAAGTACCCTTCTGAGGACTCGTAGGCCCCTCTGGTTTGCATCCATTTTCCTCCATTGTCAGTGAGTATCTCCAGACCCCGGTGGACCAGCTGAGCAACATCGAGGCCCAGTGGTCTTCCCCTCCGATGCCCTGCGTGCGTGCCGAGTGATGGGCAACACACTGCGCGTTCCTTGAGGAGAGCTCTATTTCCAGAGCCCTCAAACAGCTTCAGGACACGATTTCTGGTGTGTCCGAAGCACCCAGGAAATACCGGTTGCCGCCCTTGTGTGAGCTGCCAAGAAAAAACACTGTGCTTTGCATACTTCGCGGACCTCGTACCTGAAGTCACTCAGCTCGAGGAGAAAGTCAGCATCTTTCAAAGCTCTGTCGCTAACGGGACACTCAGAGTGCGCACATGCCTGTAGGTTAAGGCCGGACTTGCCCTGCAGAAACGGAGGTGTGCAGCACTTTCCATGAGGCTGTAGCCTCTGCTCTGCATATCTTTTATGGCAGTAGAGTTTTCCGGACACCTAGGAAAATAGCGTGGGCTCCCTGGTCCCGGCTGGAACACAGACTAACCCCAGGACCCCTTAGGTCTCCTAAGCAACATCCAGCCCCGTAGCCCTTTGGAGCCACTCTCTCTACGCCGAGGGTAGGGAAACGCACAGCAGTCTCCACCGAAGCAGCTTAATTTCCCCATCACACCCACACGTTCATGAACAGAATTTTGGCACGTCTCACAGGCCTTGAGGTCTTACGCCTTGCCCTACTCTGACCTGCACTGAGAGCACCCTCGCCCTCGCATTCCATCTAGGACCTCCTGCCTGAAGTCACCGTGCCTCCAGAAGAAAGTCCCCTTGCGTTCTTACTGCAATTTCAGTCTGCTTCTTGCGGTGGCAATGCAGGCTTCTGAATAGCAACAGGCCCCAGAGGAGTAGCTAGGGCGTTCCTTGGTTGAGGCAGTCCACTTGATGCACAAACCCCTGCTTCGAGAAGCTGATTCAGGCAAGCAAACACAAGGGGCCATGTGTCTCTTTTGACTTGTTAGAAACAACAGCAATGTATGCTGCGTTTGCGCATGAAATCGGGGGCCTCTTTTAAACATTCTCGCTTTCCAATTTGGAAGGCTGCATTCACGGTGCCTTGAAGCTACATGAAATCCCTGCTGTTGACAGGCCTGGGAACACTGTAGGAATGCTTCTGGGAAGAAACTGAGTTTGGTCGGTCTAAACCAGGTGCTTCCATGGCCGCCGTGGTGGTCAGCCTGACAAGCTCTAGAAGTCAAGAGAAACTCAACGTGAAAACTTGCCTCCAGGTTAGGCCCTGAGTATCCGGGCAGAAAGGGAGGCATGTAGCTGTTTCCACGAGTTCTTAGTAGCTCTTCGCCTTTACTTTCAGGGAAGTACCCTTCTGAGGACTCGTAGGCCCCTCTGGTTTGCATCCATTTTCCTCCATTGTCAGTGAGTATCTCCAGACCCCGGTGGACCAGCTGAGCAACATCGAGGCCCAGTGGTCTTCCCCTCCGATGCCCTCCGTGCGTGCCGAGTGATGGGCAACACACTGCGCGTTCCTTGAGGAGAGCTCTATTTCCAGAGCCCTCAAACAGCTTCAGGACACGATTTCTGGTGTGTCCGAAGCGCCCAGGAAATACCGGTTGCCGCCCTTGTGTGAGCTGCCAAGAGAAAACACTCTGCTTTGCATACTTCGCGGACCTCGTACCTGAAGTCACTCAGCTCGAGGAGAAAGTCAGCATCTTTCAAAGCTGTGTCGCTAACGGGACACTCAGTGTGAGCACATGCCTGTAGGTTAAGACCGGACTTGCCCTGCAGAAACGGAGGCGTGCAGCACTTTCCATGAGGCCGTAGCCTCTGCTCTGCATATCTTTGATGGCAGTAGAGTTTTCCGGACACCTAGGAAAATCGCGTGGGCTCCCTGTTCCCGGCTGGAACACAGACTAACCCCAGGACCCCTTAGGTCTCCTAAGCAACATCCAGCCCCGTAGCCCTTTGGAGCCACTCTATCTACGCCGAGGGTAGGGAAACACACAGCAGTCTCCACCGAAGCAGCTTAATTTCCCCATCACACCCACACGTTCACGAACAGAATTTTGGCACGTCTCACAGGCGTTGAGGTCTTACGCCTTGCCCTAGTCTGACCTGCACTGAGAGCACCCTCGTCCTCGCATTCCATCTAGGACCTCCTGCCTGAAGTCACCGTGCCTCCAGAAGAAAGTCCCTTTGTGTTCTTACTGCAATTTCAGTCCGCTTCTTGCGGTGGCAATGCAGGCTTCTGAATAGCCACAGGCCCCAGAGGAGTAGCTAGGGCGTTCCTTGGTTGAGGCAGTCCACTTGATGCACAAATCCCTGCTTCGAGAAGCTGATTCAGGCAAGCAAACACAAGGGGCCATGTGTCTCTTTTGACTTGTTAGAAACAACAGCAATGTATGCTGCGTTTGCGCATGAAATCGGGGGCCTGATTTAAACATCCTCGCTTTCCAATTTGGAAGGCTGCATTCACGGTGCGTTGAAGCTACCTGAAATCCCTGCTGTTGACAGGCCTGGGAACCCTGTAGGAATGCTTCTGGGAAGAAACTGAGTTTGCTCGGTCTAAACCAGGTGCTTCCATGGCCGCCGTGGTGGTCAGCCTGACAAGCTCTAGAAGTCAAGAGAAACTCAACGTGAGAACTTGCCTCCAGGTTAGGCCCTGAGTAGCCGGGCAGAAAGGGAGGCATGCAGCTGTTTCCACGAGTTCTTAGTAACTCTTCGCCTTTACTTTCAGGGAAGTACCCTTCTGAAGACTCGTAGGCCCCTCTGGTTTGCATCCATTTTCCTCCATTGTCAGTGAGTATCTCCAGACCCCGGTGGACCAGCTGAGCAACATCGAGGCCCAGTGGTCTTCCCCTCCGATGCCCTGCGTGCGTGCCGAGTGATGGGCAACACACTGCGCGTTCCTTGAGGAGAGCTCTATTTCCAGAGCCCTCAAACAGCTTCAGAACACGATTTCTGGTGTGTCCGAAGCACCCAGGAAATACCGGTTGCCGCCCTTGCGTGAGCTGCCAAGAAAAAACACTGTGCTTTGCATACTTCGCGGACCTCGTACCTGAAGTCACTCAGCTCGAGGAGAAAGTCAGCATCTTTCAAAGCTGTGTCGCTAACGGGACACTCAGAGTGCGCACATGCCTGTAGGTTAAGGCCGGACTTGCCCTGCAGAAACGGTGGTGTGCAGCACTTTCCATGAGGCTGTAGCCTCTGCTCTGCATATCTTTTATGGCAGTAGAGTTTTCCGGACACCTAGGAAAATCGCGTGGGCTCCCTGTTCCCGGCTGGAACACAGACTAACCCCAGGACCCCTTAGGTCTCCTAAGCAACATCCAGCCCCGTAGCCCTTTGGAGCCACTCTCTCTACGCCGAGGGTAGGGAAACGCACAGCAGTCTCCACCGAAGCAGCTTAATTTCCCCATCACACCCACACGTTCACGAACAGAATTTTGGCACGTCTCACAGGCCTTGAGGTCTTACGCCTTGCCCTACTCTGACCTGCACTGAGAGCACCCTCGGCCTCGCATTCCATCTAGGACCTCCTGCCTGAAGTCACCGTGCCTCCAGAAGAAAGTCCCCTTGTGTTCTTACTGCAATTTCAGTCCGCTTCTTGCGGTGGCAATGCAGGCTTCTGAATAGCCACAGGCCCCAGAGGAGTAGCTAGGGCGTTCCTTGGTTGAGGCAGTCCACTTGATGCACAAACCCCTGCTTCGAGAAGCTGATTCAGGCAAGCAAACACAAGGGGCCATGTGTCTCTTTTGACTTGTTAGAAACAACAGCAATGTATGCTGCGTTTGCGCATGAAATCGGGGGCCTGATTTAAACATCCTCGCTTTCCAATTTGGAAGGGTGCATTCACGGTGCGTTGAAGCTACCTGAAATCCCTGCTGTTGACAGGCCTGGGAACCCTGTAGGAATGCTTCTGGGAAGAAACTGAGTTTGCTCGGTCTAAACCAGGTGCTTCCATGGCCGCCGTGGTGGTCAGCCTGACAAGCTCTAGAAGTCAAGAGAAACTCAACGTGAGAACTTGCCTCCAGGTTAGGCCCTGAGTAGCCGGGCAGAAAGGGAGGCATGCAGCTGTTTCCACGAATTCTTAGTAGCTCTTCGCCTTTACTTTCAGGGAAGTACCCTTCTGAGGACTCGTAGGCCCCTCTGGTTTGCATCCATTTTCCTCCATTGTCAGTGAGTATCTCCAGACCCCAGTGGACCAGCTGAGCAACATCGAGGCCCAGTGGTCTTCCCCTCCGATGCCATGCGTGCGTGCCCAGTGACGGGCAGCACACTGCGCGTTCCTTGAGGAGAGCTCTATTTCCAGAGCCCTCAAACAGCTTCAGGACACGATTTCTGGTGTGTCCGAAGCGCCCAGGAAATACCGGTTGCCGCCCTTGTGTGAGCTGCCAAGAGAAAACACTCTGCTCTGCAAACTTCGCGGACCTCGTTCCTGAAGTCACTCAGCTCGAGGAGAAAGTCAGCATCTTTCAAAGCTGTGTCGCTAACGGGACACTCAGTGTGAGCACATGCCTGTAGGTTAAGGCCGGACTTGCCCTGCAGAAACGGAGGCGTGCAGCACTTTCCATGACGCCGTAGCCTCTGCTCTGCATATCTTTTATGGCAGTAGAGTTTTCCGGACACCTAGGAAAATCGCGTGGGCTCCCTGTTCCCGGCTGGAACACAGACTAACCCCAGGACCCCTTAGGTCTCCTAAGCAACATCCAGCCCCGTAGCCCTTTGGAGCCACTCTCTCTACGCCGAGGGTAGGGAAACGCACAGCAGTCTCCACCGAAGCAGCTTAATTTCCCCATCACACCCAGACGTTCACGAACAGAATTTTGGCACGTCTCACAGGCCTTGAGGTCTTACGCCTTGCCCTACTCTGACCTGCACTGAGAGCACCCTCGGCCTCGCATTCCATCTAGGACCTCCTGCCTGAAGTCACCGTGCCTCCAGAAGAAAGTCCCCTTGTGTTCTTACTGCAATTTCAGTCCGCTTCTTGCGGTGGCAATGCAGGCTTCTGAATAGCCACAGGCCCCAGAGGAGTAGCTAGGGCGTTCCTTGGTTGAGGCAGTCCACTTGATGCACAAACCCCTGCTTCGAGAAGCTGATTCAGGCAAGCAAACACAAGGGGCCATGTGTCTCTTTTGACTTGTTAGAAACAACAGCAATGTATGCTGCGTTTGCGCATGAAATCGGGGGCCTGATTTAAACATCCTCGCTTTCCAATTTGGAAGGCTGCATTCACGGTGCGTTGAAGCTACCTGAAATCCCTGCTGTTGACAGGCCTGGGAACCCTGTAGGAATGCTTCTGGGAAGAAACTGAGTTTGCTCGGTCTAAACCAGGTGCTTCCATGGCCGCCGTGGTGGTCAGCCTGACAAGCTCTAGAAGTCAAGAGAAACTCAACGTGAGAACTTGCCTCCAGGTTAGGCCCTGAGTAGCCGGGCAGAAAGGGAGGCATACAGCTGTTTCCACGAATTCTTAGTAGCTCTTCGCCTTTACTTTCAGGGAAGTACCCTTCTGAGGACTCGTAGGCCCCTCTGGTTTGCATCCATTTTCCTCCATTATCAGTGAGTATCTCCAGACCCCAGTGGACCAGCTGAGCAACATCGAGGCCCAGTGGTCTTCACCTCCGATGCCATGCGTGCGTGCCCAGTGACGGGCAGCACACTGCGCGTTCCTTGAGGAGAGCTCTATTTCCAGAGCCCTCAAACAGCTTCAGGACACGGTTTCTGGTGTGGCCGAAGTGCCCAGGAAATACCGGTTGCCGCCCTTGTGTGAGCTGCCAAGAGAAAACACTGTGCTTTGCATACTTCGCGGACCTCGTACCTGAAGTCACTCAGCTCGAGGAGAAAGTCAGCATCTTTCAAAGCTGTGTCGCTAACGTGACACTCAGTGTGAGCACATGCCTGTAGGTTAAGGCCGGACTTGCCCTGCAGAAACGGAGGCGTGCAGCACTTTCCATGAGGCCGTAGCCTCTGCTCTGCATATCTTTTATGGCAGTAGAGTTTTCCGGACACCTAGGAAAATCGCGTGGGCTCCCAGTTCCCGGCTGTAACACAGACTAACCCCAGGACCCCTTAGGTCTCCTAAGCAACATCCAGCCCCGTAGCCCTTTCGAGCCACTCTCTCTACGCCGAGGGTAGGGAAACGCACAGCAGTCTCCACCGAAGCAGCTTAATTTCCCCATCACACCCACACGTTCATGAACAGAATTTTGGCACGTCTCACAGGCCTTGAGGTCTTACGCCTTGCCCTAGTCTGACCTGCACTGAGAGCACCCTCGCCCTCGCATTCCATCTAGGACCTCCTGCCTGAAGTCACCGTGCCTCCAGAAGAAAGTCCCCTTGCGTTCTTACTGCAATTTCAGTCCGCTTCTTGCGGTGGCAATGCAGGCTTCTGAATAGCAACAGGCCCCAGAGGAGTAGCTAGGGCGTTCCTTGGTTGAGGCAGTCCACTTGATGCACAACCCCCTGCTTCGAGAAGCTGATTCAGGCAAGCAAACACAAGGGGCCATGTGTCTCTTTTGACTTGTTAGAAACAACAGCAATGTATGCTGCGTTTGCGCATGAAATCGGGGGCCTGATTTAAACATCCTCGCTTTCCAATTTGGAAGGCTGCATTCACGGTGCGTTGATGCTACCTGAAATCCCTGCTGTTGACAGGCCTGGGAACCCTGTAGGAATGCTTCTGGGAAGAAACTGAATTTGCTCGGTCTAAACCAGGTGCTTCCATGGCCGCCGTGGTGGTTAGCCTGACAAGCTCTAGAAGTCAAGAGAAACTCAACGTGAGAACTTGCCTCCAGGTTAGGCCCTGAGTAGCCGGGCAGAAAGGGAGGCATGCAGCTGTTTCCACGAGTTCTTAGTAGCTCTTCGCCTTTACTTTCAGGGAAGTACCCTTCTGAGGACTCGTAGGCCCCTCTGGTTTGCATCCATTTTCCTCCATTGTCAGTGAGTATCTCCAGACCCCGGTGGACCAGCTGAGCAACATCGAGGCCCAGTGGTCTTCCCCTCCGATGCCCTGCGTGCGTGCCGAGTGATGGGCAACACACTGCGCGTTCCTTGAGGAGAGCTCTATTTCCAGAGCCCTCAAACAGCTTCAGGACACGATTTCTGGTGTGTCCGAAGCACCCAGGAAATACCGGTTGCCGCCCTTGTGTGAGCTGCCAAGAGAAAACACTGTGCTTTGCATACTTCGCGGACCTCGTACCTGAAGTCACTCAGCTCGAGGAGAAAGTCAGCATCTTTCAAAGCTGTGTCGCTAACGTGACACTCAGTGTGAGCACATGCCTGTAGGTTAAGGCCGGACTTGCCCTGCAGAAACGGAGGCGTGCAGCACTTTCCATGAGGCCGTAGCCTCTGCTCTGCATATCTTTTATGGCAGTAGAGTTTTCCGGACACCTAGGAAAATCGCGTGGGCTCCCAGTTCCCGGCTGTAACACAGACTAACCCCAGGACCCCTTAGGTCTCCTAAGCAACATCCAGCCCCGTAGCCCTTTCGAGCCACTCTCTCTACGCCGAGGGTAGGGAAACGCACAGCAGTCTCCACCGAAGCAGCTTAATTTCCCCATCACACCCACACGTTCATGAACAGAATTTTGGCACGTCTCACAGGCCTTGAGGTCTTACGCCTTGCCCTAGTCTGACCTGCACTGAGAGCACCCTCGCCCTCGCATTCCATCTAGGACCTCCTGCCTGAAGTCACCGTGCCTCCAGAAGAAAGTCCCCTTGCGTTCTTACTGCAATTTCAGTCTGCTTCTTGCGGTGGCAATGCAGGCTTCTGAATAGCAACAGGCCCCAGAGGAGTAGCTAGGGCGTTCCTTGGTTGAGGCAGTCCACTTGATGCACAAATCCCTGCTTCGAGAAGCTGACTCAGGCAAGCAAACACAAGGGGCCATGTGTCTCTTTTGACTTGTTAGAAACAACAGCAATGTATGCTGCGTTTGCGCATGAAATCGGGGGCCTCTTTTAAACATTCTCGCTTTCCAATTTGGAAGGCTGCATTCACGGTGCCTTGAAGCTACATGAAATCCCTGCTGTTGACAGGCCTGGGAACCCTGTAGGAATGCTTCCGGGAAGAAACTGAGTTTGGTCGGTCTAAACCAGGTGCTTCCATGGCCGCCGTGGTGGTCAGCCTGACAAGCTCTAGAAGTCAAGAGAAACTCAACGTGAGAACTTGCCTCCAGGTTAGGCCCTGAGTAGCCGGGCAGAAAGGGAGGCATGCAGCTGTTTCCACGAGTTCTTAGTAGCTCTTCGCCTTTACTTTCAGGGAAGTACCCTTCTGAGGACTCGTAGGCCCCTCTGGTTTGCATCCATTTTCCTCCATTGTCAGTGAGTATCTCCAGACCCCGGTGGACCAGCTGAGCAACATCGAGGCCCAGTGGTCTTCCCCTCCGATGCCCTCCGTGCGTGCCGAGTGATGGGCAACACACTGCGCGTTCCTTGAGGAGAGCTCTATTTCCAGAGCCCTCAAACAGCTTCAGGACACGATTTCTGGTGTGTCCGAAGCGCCCAGGAAATACCGGTTGCCGCCCTTGTGTGAGCTGCCAAGAGAAAACACTCTGCTTTGCATACTTCGCGGACCTCGTACCTGAAGTCACTCAGCTCGAGGAGAAAGTCAGCATCTTTCAAAGCTGTGTCGCTAACGGGACACTCAGTGCGAGCACATGCCTGTAGGTTAAGACCGCACTTGCCCTGCAGAAACGGAGGCGTGCAGCACTTTCCATGAGGCCGTAGCCTCTGCTCTGCATATCTTTGATGGCAGTAGAGTTTTCCGGACACCTAGGAAAATCGCGTGGGCTCCCTGTTCCCGGCTGGAACACAGACTAACCCCAGGACCCCTTAGGTCTCCTAAGCAACATCCAGCCCCGTAGCCCTTTGGAGCCACTCTCTCTACGCCGAGGGTAGGGAAACGCACAGCAGTCTCCACCGAAGCAGCTTAATTTCCCCATCACACCCACACGTTCATGAACAGAATTTTGGCACGTCTCACAGGCCTTGAGGTCTTACGCCTTGCCCTAGTCTGACCTGCACTGAGAGCACCCTCGTCCTCGCATTCCATCTAGGACCTCCTGCCTGAAGTCACCGTGCCTCCAGAAGAAAGTCCCCTTGTGTTCTTACTGCAATTTCAGTCCGCTTCTTGCGGTGGCAATGCAGGCTTCTGAATAGCCACAGGCCCCAGAGGAGTAGCTAGGGCGTTCCTTGGTTGAGGCAGTCCACTTGATGCACAAACCCCTGCTTCGAGAAGCTGATTCAGGCAAGCAAACACAAGGGGCCATGTGTCTCTTTTGACTTGTTAGAAACAACAGCAATGTATGCTGCGTTTGCGCATGAAATCGGGGGCCTGATTTAAACATCCTCGCTTTCCAATTTGGAAGGCTGCATTCACGGTGCGTTGAAGCTACCTGAAATCCCTGCTGTTGACAGGCCTGGGAACCCTGTAGGAATGCTTCTGGGAAGAAACTGAGTTTGCTCGGTCTAAACCAGGTGCTTCCATGGCCGCCGTGGTGGTCAGCCTGACAAGCTCTAGAAGTCAAGAGAAACTCAACGTGAGAACTTGCCTCCAGGTTAGGCCCTGAGTAGCCGGGCAGAAAGGGAGGCATGCAGCTGTTTCCACGAATTCTTAGTAGCTCTTCGCCTTTACTTTCAGGGAAGTACCCTTCTGAGGACTCGTAGGCCCCTCTGGTTTGCATCCATTTTCCTCCATTGTCAGTGAGTATCTCCAGACCCCAGTGGACCAGCTGAGCAACATCGAGGCCCAGTGGTCTTCCCCTCCGATGCCATGCGTGCGTGCCCAGTGAGGGGCAGCACACTGCGCGTTCCTTGAGGAGAGCTCTATTTCCAGAGCCCTCAAACAGCTTCAGGACACGGTTTCTGGTGTGTCCGAAGCGCCCAGGAAATACCGGTTGCCGCCCTTGTGTGAGCTGCCAAGAGAAAACACTGTGCTTTGCATACTTCGCGGACCTCGTACCTGAAGTCACTCAGCTCGAGGAGAAAGTCAGCATCTTTCAAAGCTGTGTCGTTAACGTGACACTCAGTGTGAGCACATGCCTGTAGGTTAAGGCCGGACTTGCCCTGCAGAAACGGAGGCGTGCAGCACTTTCCATGAGGCCGTAGCCTCTGCTCTGCATATCTTTTATGGCAGTAGAGTTTTCCGGACACCTAGGAAAATCGCGTGGGCTCCCAGTTCCCGGCTGTAACACAGACTAACCCCAGGACCCCTTAGGTCTCCTAAGCAACATCCAGCCCCGTAGCCCTTTGGAGCCACTCTCTCTACGCCGAGGGTAGGGAAACGCACAGCAGTCTCCACCGAAGCAGCTTAATTTCCCCATCACACCCACACGTTCATGAACAGAATTTTGGCACGTCTCACAGGCCTTGAGGTCTTACGCCTTGCCCTAGTCTGACCTGCACTGAGAGCACCCTCGCCCTCGCATTCCATCTAGGACCTCCTGCCTGAAGTCACCGTGCCTCCAGAAGAAAGTCCCCTTGCGTTCTTACTGCAATTTCAGTCCGCTTCTTGCGGTGGCAATGCAGGCTTCTGAATAGCAACAGGCCCCAGAGGAGTAGCTAGGGCGTTCCTTGGTTGAGGCAGTCCACTTGATGCACAACCCCCTGCTTCGAGAAGCTGATTCAGGCAAGCAAACACAAGGGGCCATGTGTCTCTTTTGACTTGTTAGAAACAACAGCAATGTATGCTGCGTTTGCGCATGAAATCGGGGGCCTGATTTAAACATCCTCGCTTTCCAATTTGGAAGGCTGCATTCACGGTGCGTTGATGCTACCTGAAATCCCTGCTGTTGACAGGCCTGGGAACCCTGTAGGAATGCTTCTGGGAAGAAACTGAATTTGCTCGGTCTAAACCAGGTGCTTCCATGGCCGCCGTGGTGGTCAGCCTGACAAGCTCTAGAAGTCAAGAGAAACTCAACGTGAGAACTTGCCTCCAGGTTAGGCCCTGAGTAGCCGGGCAGAAAGGGAGGCATGCAGCTGTTTCCACGAGTTCTTAGTAGCTCTTCGCCTTTACTTTCAGGGAAGTACCCTTCTGAGGACTCGTAGGCCCCTCTGGTTTGCATCCATTTTCCTCCATTGTCAGTGAGTATCTCCAGACCCCGGTGGACCAGCTGAGCAACATCGAGGCCCAGTGGTCTTCCCCTCCGATGCCCTGCGTGCGTGCCGAGTGATGGGCAACACACTGCGCGTTCCTTGAGGAGAGCTCTATTTCCAGAGCCCTCAAACAGCTTCAGGACACGATTTCTGGTGTGTCCGAAGCACCCAGGAAATACCGGTTGCCGCCCTTGTGTGAGCTGCCAAGAAAAAACACTGTGCTTTGCATACTTCGCGGACCTCGTACCTGAAGTCACTCAGCTCGAGGAGAAAGTCAGCATCTTTCAAAGCTGTGTCGCTAACGGGACACTCAGTGTGAGCACATGCCTGTAGTTTAAGACCGGACTTGCCCTGCAGAAACGGAGGCGTGCAGCACTTTCCATGAGGCCGTAGCCTCTGCTCTGCATATCTTTGATGGCAGTAGAGTTTTCCGGACACCTAGGAAAATCGCGTGGGCTCCCTGTTCCCGGCTGGAACACAGACTAACCCCAGGACCCCTTAGGTCTCCTAAGCAACATCCAGCCCCGTAGCCCTTTGGAGCCACTCTATCTACGCCGAGGGTAGGGAAACGCACAGCAGTCTCCACCGAAGCAGCTTAATTTCCCCATCACACCCACACGTTCACGAACAGAATTTTGGCACGTCTCACAGGCGTTGAGGTCTTACGCCTTGCCCTAGTCTGACCTGCACTGAGAGCACCCTCGTCCTCGCATTCCATCTAGGACCTCCTGCCTTAAGTCACCGTGCCTCCAGAAGAAAGTCCCTTTGTGTTCTTACTGCAATTTCAGTCCGCTTCTTGCGGTGGCAATGCAGGCTTCTGAATAGCCACAGGCCCCAGAGGAGTAGCTAGGGCGTTCCTTGGTTGAGGCAGTCCACTTGATGCACAAATCCCTGCTTCGAGAAGCTGATTCAAGCAAGCAAACACAAGGGGCCATGTGTCTCTTTTGACTTGTTAGAAACAACAGCAATGTATGCTGCGTTTGCGCATGAAATCGGGGGCCTGATTTAAACATCCTCGCTTTCCAATTTGGAAGGCTGCATTCACGGTGCCTTGAAGCTACCTGAAATCCCTGCTGTTGACAGGCCTGGGAACCCTGTAGGAATGCTTCTGGGAAGAAACTGAGTTTGCTCGGTCTAAACCAGGTGCTTCCATGGCCGCCGTGGTGGTCAGCCTGACAAGCTCTAGAAGTCAAGAGAAACTCAACGTGAGAACTTGCCTCCAGGTTAGGCCCTGAGTAGCCGGGCAGAAAGGGAGGCATGCAGCTGTTTCCACGAGTTCTTAGTAGCTCTTCGCCTTTACTTTCAGGGAAGTACCCTTCTGAGGACTCGTAGGCCCCTCTGGTTTGCATCCATTTTCCTCCATTGTCAGTGAGTATCTCCAGACCCCGGTGGACCAGCTGAGCAACATCGAGGCCCAGTGGTCTTCCCCTCCGATGCCCTGCGTGCGTGCCGAGTGATGGGCAACACACTGCGCGTTCCTTGAGGAGAGCTCTATTTCCAGAGCCCTCAAACAGCTTCAGGACACGATTTCTGGTGTGTCCGAAGCACCCAGGAAATACCGGTTGCCGCCCTTATGTGAGCTGCCAAGAAAAAACACTGTGCTTTGCATACTTCGCGGACCTCGTACCTGAAGTCACTCAGCTCGAGGAGAAAGTCAGCATCTTTCAAAGCTGTGTCGCTAACGGGACAATCAGAGTGCGCACATGCCTGTAGGTTAAGGCCGGACTTGCCCTGCAGAAACGGAGGCGTGCAGCACTTTCCATGAGGCCGTAGCCTCTGCTCTGCATATCTTTTATGGCAGTAGAGTTTTCCGGACACCTAGGAAAATCGCGTGGGCTCCCTGTTCCCGGCTGGAACACAGACTAACCCCAGGACCCCTTAGGTCTCCTAAGCAACATCCAGCCCCGTAGCCCTTTGGAGCCACTCTCTCTACGCCGAGGGTAGGGAAACGCACAGCAGTCTCCACCGAAGCAGCTTAATTTCCCCATCACACCCACACGTTCACGAACAGAATTTTGGCACGTCTCACAGGCCTTGAGGTCTTACGCCTTGCCCTACTCTGACCTGCACTGAGAGCACCCTCGGCCTCGCATTCCATCTAGGACCTCCTGCCTGAAGTCACCGTGCCTCTAGAAGAAAGTCCCCTTGTGTTCTTACTGCAATTTCAGTCCGCTTCTTGCGGTGGCAATGCAGGCTTCTGAATAGCCACAGGCCCCAGAGGAGTAGCTAGGGCGTTCCTTGGTTGAGGCAGTCCACTTGATGCACAAACCCCTGCTTCGAGAAGCTGATTCAGGCAAGCAAACACAAGGGGCCATGTGTCTCTTTTGACTTGTTAGAAACAACAGCAATGTATGCTGCGTTTGCGCATGAAATCGGGGGCCTGATTTAAACATCCTCGCTTTCCAATTTGGAAGGCTGCATTCACGGTGCGTTGAAGCTACCTGAAATCCCTGCTGTTGACAGGCCTGGGAACCCTGTAGGAATGCTTCTGGGAAGAAACTGAGTTTGCTCGGTCTAAACCAGGTGCTTCCATGGCCGCCGTGGTGGTCAGCCTGACAAGCTCTAGAAGTCAAGAGAAACTCAACGTGAGAACTTGCCTCCAGGTTAGGCCCTGAGTAGCCGGGCAGAAAGGGAGGCATGCAGCTGTTTCCACGAGTTCTTAGTAGCTCTTCGCCTTTACTTTCAGGGAAGTACCCTTCTGAGGACTCGTAGGCCCCTCTGGTTTGCATCCATTTTCCTCCATTGTCAGTGAGTATCTCCAGACCCCAGTGGACCAGCTGAGCAACATCGAGGCCCAGTGGTCTTCCCCTCCGATGCCATGCGTGCGTGCCCAGTGACGGGCAGCACACTGCGCGTTCCTTGAGGAGAGCTCTATTTCCAGAGCCCTCAAACAGCTTCAGGACACGATTTCTGGTGTGTCCGAAGCGCCCAGGAAATACCGGTTGCCGCCCTTGTGTGAGCTGCCAAGAGAAAACACTCTGCTCTGCAAACTTCGCGGACCTCGTTCCTGAAGTCACTCAGCTCGAGGAGAAAGTCAGCATCTTTCAAAGCTGTGTCGCTAACGGGACACTCAGAGTGCGCACATGCCTGTAGGTTAAGGCCGGACTTGCCCTGCAGAAACGGAGGCGTGCAGCACTTTCCATGAGGCCGTAGCCTCTGCTCTGCATATCTTTGATGGCAGTAGAGTTTTCCGGACACCTAGGAAAATCGCGTGGGCTCCCTGTTCCCGGCTGGAACACAGACTAACCCCAGGACCCCTTAGGTCTCCTAAGCAACATCCAGCCCCGTAGCCCTTTGGAGCCACTCTCTCTACGCCGAGGGTAGGGAAACGCACAGCAGTCTCCACCGAAGCAGCTTAATTTCCCCATCACACCCACACGTTCACGAACAGAATTTTGGCACGTCTCACAGGCCTTGAGGTCTTACGCCTTGCCCTACTCTGACCTGCACTGAGAGCACCCTCGGCCTCGCATTCCATCTAGGACCTCCTGCCTGAAGTCACCGTGCCTCCAGAAGAAAGTCCCCTTGTGTTCTTACTGCAATTTCAGTCCGCTTCTTGCGGTGGCAATGCAGGCTTCTGAATAGCCACAGGCCCCAGAGGAGTAGCTAGGGCGTTCCTTGGTTGAGGCAGTCCACTTGATGCACAAACCCCTGCTTCGAGAAGCTGATTCAGGCAAGCAAACACAAGGGGCCATGTGTCTCTTTTGACTTGTTAGAAACAACAGCAATGTATGCTGCGTTTGCGCATGAAATCGGGGGCCTGATTTAAACATCCTCGCTTTCCAATTTGGAAGGGTGCATTCACGGTGCGTTGAAGCTACCTGAAATCCCTGCTGTTGACAGGCCTGGGAACCCTGTAGGAATGCTTCTGGGAAGAAACTGAGTTTGCTCGGTCTAAACCAGGTGCTTCCATGGCCGCCGTGGTGGTCAGCCTGACAAGCTCTAGAAGTCAAGAGAAACTCAACGTGAGAACTTGCCTCCAGGTTAGGCCCTGAGTAGCCGGGCAGAAAGGGAGGCATGCAGCTGTTTCCACGAATTCTTAGTAGCTCTTCGCCTTTACTTTCAGGGAAGTACCCTTCTGAGGACTCGTAGGCCCCTCTGGTTTGCATCCATTTTCCTCCATTGTCAGTGAGTATCTCCAGACCCCAGTGGACCAGCTGAGCAACATCGAGGCCCAGTGGTCTTCCCCTCCGATGCCATGCGTGCGTGCCCAGTGACGGGCAGCACACTGCGCGTTCCTTGAGGAGAGCTCTATTTCCAGAGCCCTCAAACAGCTTCAGGACACGGTTTCTGGTGTGTCCGAAGCGCCCAGGAAATACCGGTTGCCGCCCTTGTGTGAGCTGCCAAGAGAAAACACTGTGCTTTGCATACTTCGCGGACCTCGTACCTGAAGTCACTCAGCTCGAGGAGAAAGTCAGCATCTTTCAAAGCTGTGTCGCTAACGTGACACTCAGTGTGAGCACATGCCTGTAGGTTAAGGCCGGACTTGCCCTGCAGAAACGGAGGCGTGCAGCACTTTCCATGAGGCCGTAGCCTCTGCTCTGCATATTTTTTATGGCAGTAGAGTTTTCCGGACACCTAGGAAAATCGCGTGGGCTCCCAGTTCCCGGCTGTAACACAGACTAACCCCAGGACCCCTTAGGTCTCCTAAGCAACATCCAGCCCCGTAGCCCTTTGGAGCCACTCTCTCTACGCCGAGGGTAGGGAAACGCACAGCAGTCTCCACCGAAGCAGCTTAATTTCCCCATCACACCCACACGTTCATGAACAGAATTTTGGCACGTCTCACAGGCCTTGAGGTCTTACGCCTTGCCCTAGTCTGACCTGCACTGAGAGCACCCTCGCCCTCGCATTCCATCTAGGACCTCCTGCCTGAAGTCACCGTGCCTCCAGAAGAAAGTCCCCTTGCGTTCTTACTGCAATTTCAGTCCGCTTCTTGCGGTGGCAATGCAGGCTTCTGAATAGCAACAGGCCCCAGAGGAGTAGCTAGGGCGTTCCTTGGTTGAGGCAGTCCACTTGATGCACAACCCCCTGCTTCGAGAAGCTGATTCAGGCAAGCAAACACAAGGGGCCATGTGTCTCTTTTGACTTGTTAGAAACAACAGCAATGTATGCTGCGTTTGCGCATGAAATCGGGGGCCTGATTTAAACATCCTCGCTTTCCAATTTGGAAGGCTGCATTCACGGTGCGTTGATGCTACCTGAAATCCCTGCTGTTGACAGGCCTGGGAACCCTGTAGGAATGCTTCTGGGAAGAACCTGAATTTGCTCGGTCTAAACCAGGTGCTTCCATGGCCGCCGTGGTGGTCAGCCTGACAAGCTCTAGAAGTCAAGAGAAGCTCAACGTGAGAACTTGCCTCCAGGTTAGGCCCTGAGTAGCCGGGCAGAAAGGGAGGCATCCAGCTGTTTCCACGAGTTCTTAGTAGCTCTTCGCCTTTACTTTCAGGGAAGTACCCTTCTGAGGACTCGTAGGCCCCTCTGGTTTGCATCCATTTTCCTCCATTGTCAGTGAGTATCTCCAGACCCCGGTGGACCAGCTGAGCAACATCGAGGCCCAGTGGTCTTCCCCTCCGATGCCCTGCGTGCGTGCCGAGTGATGGGCAACACACTGCGCGTTCCTTGAGGAGAGCTCTATTTCCAGAGCCCTCAAACAGCTTCAGGACACGATTTCTGGTGTGTCCGAAGCACCCAGGAAATACCGGTTGCCGCCCTTGTGTGAGCTGCCAAGAAAAAACACTGTGCTTTGCATACTTCGCGGACCTCGTACCTGAAGTCACTCAGCTCGAGGAGAAAGTCAGCATCTTTCAAAGCTCTGTCGCTAACGGGACACTCAGAGTGCGCACATGCCTGTAGGTTAAGGCCGGACTTGCCCTGCAGAAACGGAGGTGTGCAGCACTTTCCATGAGGCTGTAGCCTCTGCTCTGCATATCTTTTATGGCAGTAGAGTTTTCCGGACACCTAGGAAAATAGCGTGGGCTCCCTGGTCCCGGCTGGAACACAGACTAACCCCAGGACCCCTTAGGTCTCCTAAGCAACATCCAGCCCCGTAGCCCTTTGGAGCCACACTCTCTACGCCGAGGGTAGGGAAACGCACAGCAGTCTCCACCGAAGCAGCTTAATTTCCCCATCACACCCACACGTTCATGAACAGAATTTTGGCACGTCTCACAGGCCTTGAGGTCTTACGCCTTGCCCTACTCTGACCTGCACTGAGAGCACCCTCGCCCTCGCATTCCATCTAGGACCTCCTGCCTGAAGTCACCGTGCCTCCAGAAGAAAGTCCCCTTGCGTTCTTACTGCAATTTCAGTCCGCTTCTTGCGGTGGCAATGCAGGCTTCTGAATAGCAACAGGCCCCAGAGGAGTAGCTAGGGCGTTCCTTGGTTGAGGCAGTCCACTTGATGCACAAACCCCTGCTTCGAGAAGCTGATTCAGGCAAGCAAACACAAGGGGCCATGTGTCTCTTTTGACTTGTTAGAAACAACAGCAATGTATGCTGCGTTTGCGCATGAAATCGGGGGCCTCTTTTAAACATTCTCGCTTTCCAATTTGGAAGGCTGCATTCACGGTGCCTTGAAGCTACATGAAATCCCTGCTGTTGACAGGCCTGGGAACCCTGTAGGAATGCTTCTGGGAAGAAACTGAGTTTGGTCGGTCTAAACCAGGTTCTTCCATGGCCGCCGTGGTGGTCAGCCTGACAAGCTCTAGAAGTCAAGAGAAACTCAACGTGAAAACTTGCCTCCAGGTTAGGCCCTGAGTAGCCGGGCAGAAAGGGAGGCATGTAGCTGTTTCCACGAGTTCTTAGTAGCTCTTCGCCTTTACTTTCAGGGAAGTACCCTTCTGAGGACTCGTAGGCCCCTCTGGTTTGCATCCATTTTCCTCCATTGTCAGTGAGTATCTCCAGACCCCGGTGGACCAGCTGAGCAACATCGAGGCCCAGTGGTCTTCCCCTCCGATGCCCTCCGTGCGTGCCGAGTGATGGGCAACACACTGCGCATTCCTTGAGGAGAGCTCTATATCCAGAGCCCTCAAACAGCTTCAGGACACGATTTCTGGTGTGTCCGAAGCGCCCAGGAAATACCGGTTGCCGCCCTTGTGTGAGCTGCCAAGAAAAAACACTGTGCTTTGCATACTTCGCGGACCTCGTACCTGAAGTCACTCAGCTCGAGGAGAAAGTCAGCATCTTTCAAAGCTCTGTCGCTAACGGGACACTCAGTGTGAGCACATGCCTGTAGGTTAAGACCGGACTTGCCCTGCAGAAACGGAGGCGTGCAGCACTTTCCATGAGGCCGTAGCCTCTGCTCTGCATATCTTTGATGGCAGTAGAGTTTTCCGGACACCTAGGAAAATCGCGTGGGCTCCCTGTTCCCGGCTGGAACACAGACTAACCCCAGGACCCCTTAGGTCTCCTAAGCAACATCCAGCCCCGTAGCCCTTTGGAGCCACTCTATCTACGCCGAGGGTAGGGAAACGCACAGCAGTCTCCACCGAAGCAGCTTAATTTCCCCATCACACCCACACGTTCAGGAACAGAATTTTGGCACGTCTCACAGGCGTTGAGGTCTTACGCCTTGCCCTAGTCTGACCTGCACTGAGAGCACCCTCGTCCTCGCATTCCATCTAGGACCTCCTGCCTTAAGTCACCGTGCCTCCAGAAGAAAGTCCCTTTGTGTTCTTACTGCAATTTCAGTCCGCTTCTTGCGGTGGCAATGCAGGCTTCTGAATAGCCACAGGCCCCAGAGGAGTAGCTAGGGCGTTCCTTGGTTGAGGCAGTCCACTTGATGCACAAATCCCTGCTTCGAGAAGCTGATTCAGGCAAGCAAACACAAGGGGCCATGTGTCTCTTTTGACTTGTTAGAAACAACAGCAATGTATGCTGCGTTTGCGCATGAAATCGGGGGCCTGATTTAAACATCCTCGCTTTCCAATTTGGAAGGCTGCATTCACGGTGCGTTGAAGCTACCTGAAATCCCTGCTGTTGACAGGCCTGGGAACCCTGTAGGAATGCTTCTGGGAAGAAACTGAGTTTGCTCGGTCTAAACCAGGTGCTTCCATGGCCGCCGTGGTGGTCAGCCTGACAAGCTCTAGAAGTCAAGAGAAACTCAACGTGAGAACTTGCCTCCAGGTTAGGCCCTGAGTAGCCGGGCAGAAAGGGAGGCATGTAGCTGTTTCCACGAGTTCTTAGTAGCTCTTCACCTTTACTTTCAGGGAAGTACCCTTCTGAGGACTCGTAGGCCCCTCTGGTTTGCATCCATTTTCCTCCATTGTCAGTGAGTATCTCCAGACCCCGGTGGACCAGCTGAGCAACATCGAGGCCCAGTTGTCTTCCCCTCCGATGCCCTGCGTGCGTGCCGAGTGATGGGCAACACACTGCGCGTTCCTTGAGGAGAGCTCTATTTCCAGAGCCCTCAAACAGCTTCAGGACACGATTTCTGGTGTGTCCGAAGCACCCAGGAAATACCGGTTGCCGCCCTTGTGTGAGCTGCCAAGAAAAAACACTGTGCTTTGCATACTTCGCGGACCTCGTACCTGAAGTCACTCAGCTCGAGGAGAAAGTCAGCATCTTTCAAAGCTGTGTCGCTAACGGGACACTCAGAGTGCGCACATGCCTGTAGGTTAAGGCCGGCCTTGCCCTGCAGAAACGGAGGCGTGCAGCACTTTCCATGAGGCTGTAGCCTCTGCTCTGCATATCTTTTATGGCAGTAGAGTTTTCCGGACACCTAGGAAAATCGCGTGGGCTCCCTGTTCCCGGCTGGAACACAGACTAACCCCAGGACCCCTTAGGTCTCCTAAGCAACATCCAGCCCCGTAGCCCTTTGGAGCCACTCTCTCTACGCCGAGGGTAGGGAAACGCAAAGCAGTCTCCACCGAAGCAGCTTAATTTCCCCATCACACCCACACGTTCACGAACAGAATTTTGGCACGTCTCACAGGCCTTGAGGTCTTACGCCTTGCCCTACTCTGACCTGCACTGAGAGCACCCTCGGCCTCGCATTCCATCTAGGACCTCCTGCCTGAAGTCACCGTGCCTCCAGAAGAAAGTCCCCTTGTGTTCTTACTGCAATTTCAGTCCGCTTCTTGCGGTGGCAATGCAGGCTTCTGAATAGCCACAGGCCCCAGAGGAGTAGCTAGGGCGTTCCTTGGTTGAGGCAGTCCACTTGATGCACAAACCCCTGCTTCGAGAAGCTGATTCAGGCAAGCAAACACAAGGGGCCATGTGTCTCTTTTGACTTGTTAGAAACAACAGCAATGTATGCTGCGTTTGCGCATGAAATCGGGGGCCTGATTTAAACATCCTCGCTTTCCAATTTGGAAGGCTGCATTCACGGTGCGTTGAAGCTACCTGAAATCCCTGCTGTTGACAGGCCTGGGAACCCTGTAGGAATGCTTCTGGGAAGAAACTGAGTTTGCTCGGTCTAAACCAGGTGCTTCCATGGCCGCCGTGGTGGTCAGCCTGACAAGCTCTAGAAGTCAAGAGAAACTCAACGTGAGAACTTGCCTCCAGGTTAGGCCCTGAGTAGCCGGGCAGAAAGGGAGGCATGCAGCTGTTTTCACGAATTCTTAGTAGCTCTTCGCCTTTACTTTCAGGGAAGTACCCTTCTGAGGACTCGTAGGCCCCTCTGGTTTGCATCCATTTTCCTCCATTGTCAGTGAGTATCTCCAGACCCCAGTGGACCAGCTGAGCAACATCGAGGCCCAGTGGTCTTCCCCTCCGATGCCATGCGTGCGTGCCCAGTGACGGGCAGCACACTGCGCGTTCCTTGAGGAGAGCTCTATTTCCAGAGCCCTCAAACAGCTTCAGGACACGATTTCTGGTGTGTCCGAAGCACCCAGGAAATACCGGTTGCCGCCCTTGTGTGAGCTGCCAAGAGAAAACACTCTGCTCTGCAAACTGCGCGGACCTCGTTCCTGAAGTCACTCAGCTCGAGGAGAAAGTCAGCATCTTTCAAAGCTGTGTCGCTAACGGGACACTCAGTGTGAGCACATGCCTGTAGGTTAAGGCCGGACTTGCCCTGCAGAAACGGAGGCGTGCAGCACTTTCCATGAGGCCGTAGCCTCTGCTCTGCATATCTTTTATGGCAGTAGAGTTTTCCGGACACCTAGGAAAATCGCGTGGGCTCCCTGTTCCCGGCTGGAACACAGACTAACCCCAGGACCCCTTAGGTCTCCTAAGCAACATCCAGCCCCGTAGCCCTTTGGAGCCACTCTCTCTACGCCGAGGGTAGGGAAACGCACAGCAGTCTCCACCGAAGCAGCTTAATTTCCCCATCACACCCACACGTTCACGAACAGAATTTTGGCACGTCTCACAGGCCTTGAGGTCTTACGCCTTGCCCTACTCTGACCTGCACTGAGAGCACCCTCGGCCTCGCATTCCATCTAGGACCTCCTGCCTGAAGTCACCGTGCCTCCAGAAGAAAGTCCCCTTGTGTTCTTACTGCAATTTCAGTCCGCTTCTTGCGGTGGCAATGCAGGCTTCTGAATAGCCACAGGCCCCAGAGGAGTAGCTAGGGCGTTCCTTGGTTGAGGCAGTCCACTTGATGCACAAACCCCTGCTTCGAGAAGCTGATTCAGGCAAGCAAACACAAGGGGCCATGTGTCTCTTTTGACTTGTTAGAAACAACAGCAATGTATGCTGCGTTTGCGCATGAAATCGGGCGCCTGATTTAAACATCCTCGCTTTCCAATTTGGAAGGCTGCATTCACGGTGCGTTGAAGCTACCTGAAATCCCTGCTGTTGACAGGCCTGGGAACCCTGTAGGAATGCTTCTGGGAAGAAACTGAGTTTGCTCGGTCTAAACCAGGTGCTTCCATGGCCGCCGTGGTGGTCAGCCTGACAAGCTCTAGAAGTCAAGAGAAACTCAACGTGAGAACTTGCCTCCAGGTTAGGCCCTGAGTAGCCGGGCAGAAAGGGAGGCATGCAGCTGTTTCCACGAATTCTTAGTAGCTCTTCGCCTTTACTTTCAGGGAAGTACCCTTCTGAGGACTCGTAGGCCCCTCTGGTTTGCATCCATTTTCCTCCATTGTCAGTGAGTATCTCCAGACCCCAGTGGACCAGCTGAGCAACATCGAGGCCCAGTGGTCTTCCCCTCCGATGCCATGCGTGCGTGCCCAGTGACGGGCAGCACACTGCGCGTTCCTTGAGGAGAGCTCTATTTCCAGAGCCCTCAAACAGCTTCAGGACACGGTTTCTGCTGTGTCCGAAGCGCCCAGGAAATACCGGTTGCCGCCCTTGTGTGAGCTGCCAAGAGAAAACACTGTGCTTTGCATACTTCGCGGACCTCGTACCTGAAGTCACTCAGCTCGAGGAGAAAGTCAGCATCTTTCAAAGCTGTGTCGCTAACGTGACACTCAGTGTGAGCACATGCCTGTAGGTTAAGGCCGGACTTGCCCTGCAGAAACGGAGGCGTGCAGCACTTTCCATGAGGCCGTAGCCTCTGCTCTGCATATCTTTTATGGCAGTAGAGTTTTCCGGACACCTAGGAAAATCGCGTGGGCTCCCAGTTCCCGGCTGTAACACAGACTAACCCCAGGACCCCTTAGGTCTCCTAAGCAACATCCAGCCCCGTAGCCCTTTGGAGCCACTCTATCTACGCCGAGGGTAGGGAAACGCACAGCAGTCTCCACCGAAGCAGCTTAATTTCCCCATCACACCCACACGTTCATGAACAGAATTTTGGCACGTCTCACAGGCCTTGAGGTCTTACGCCTTGCCCTAGTCTGACCTGCACTGAGAGCACCCTCGCCCTCGCATTCCATCTAGGACCTCCTGCCTGAAGTCACCGTGCCTCCAGAAGAAAGTCCCCTTGCGTTCTTACTGCAATTTCAGTCCGCTTCTTGCGGTGGCAATGCAGGCTTCTGAATAGCAACAGGCCCCAGAGGAGTAGCTAGGGCGTTCCTTGGTTGAGGCAGTCCACTTGATGCACAACCCCCTGCTTCGAGAAGCTGATTCAGGCAAGCAAACACAAGGGGCCATGTGTCTCTTTTGACTTGTTAGAAACAACAGCAATGTATGCTGCGTTTGCGCATGAAATCGGGGGCCTGATTTAAACATCCTCGCTTTCCAATTTGGAAGGCTGCATTCACGGTGCGTTGATGCTACCTGAAATCCCTGCTGTTGACAGGCCTGGGAACCCTGTAGGAATGCTTCTGGGAAGAAACTGAATTTGCTCGGTCTAAACCAGGTGCTTCCATGGCCGCCGTGGTGGTCAGCCTGACAAGCTCTAGAAGTCAAGAGAAACTCAACGTGAGAACTTGCCTCCAGGTTAGGCCCTGAGTAGCCGGGCAGAAAGGGAGGCATGCAGCTGTTTCCACGAGTTCTTAGTAGCTCTTCGCCTTTACTTTCAGGGAAGTACCCTTCTGAGGACTCGTAGGCCCCTCTGGTTTGCATCCATTTTCCTCCATTGTCAGTGAGTATCTCCAGACCCCGGTGGACCAGCTGAGCAACATCGAGGCCCAGTGGTCTTCCCCTCCGATGCCCTGCGTGCGTGCCGAGTGATGGGCAACACACTGCGCGTTCCTTGAGGAGAGCTCTATTTCCAGAGCCCTCAAACAGCTTCAGGACACGATTTCTGGTGTGTCCGAAGCGCCCAGGAAATACCGGTTGCCGCCCTTGTGTGAGCTGCCAAGAAAAAACACTGTGCTTTGCATACTTCGCGGACCTCGTACCTGAAGTCACTCAGCTCGAGGAGAAAGTCAGCATCTTTCAAAGCTGTGTCGCTAACGGGACACTCAGAGTGCGCACATGCCTGTAGGTTAAGGCCGGACTTGCCCTGCAGAAACGGAGGTGTGCAGCACTTTCCATGAGGCTGTAGCCTCTGCTCTGCATATCTTTTATGGCAGTAGAGTTTTCCGGACACCTAGGAAAATCGCGTGGGCTCCCTGGTCCCGGCTGGAACACAGACTAACCCCAGGACCCCTTAGGTCTCCTAAGCAACATCCAGCCCCGTAGCCCTTTGGAGCCACTCTCTCTACGCCGAGGGTAGGGAAACGCACAGCAGTCTCCACCGAAGCAACTTAATTTCCCCATCACACCCACACGTTCATGAAAAGAATTTTGGCACGTCTCACAGGCCTTGAGGTCTTACGCCTTGCCCTACTCTGACCTGCACTGAGAGCACCCTCGCCCTCGCATTCCATCTAGGACCTCCTGCCTGAAGTCACCGTGCCTCCAGAAGAAAGTCCCCTTGCGTTCTTACTGCAATTTCAGTCTGCTTCTTGCGGTGGCAATGCAGGCTTCTGAATAGCAACAGGCCCCAGAGGAGTAGCTAGGGCGTTCCTTGGTTGAGGCAGTCCACTTGATGCACAATCCCTGCTTCGAGAAGCTGACTCAGGCAAGCAAACACAAGGGGCCATGTGTCTCTTTTGACTTGTTAGAAACAACAGCAATGTATGCTGCGTTTGCGCATGAAATCGGGGGCCTCTTTTAAACATTCTCGCTTTCCAATTTGGAAGGCTGCATTCACGGTGCCTTGAAGCTACATGAAATCCCTGCTGTTGACAGGCCTGGGAACCCTGTAGGAATGCTTCTGGGAAGAAACTGAGTTTGGTCGGTCTAAACCAGGTGCTTCCATGGCCGCCGTGGTGGTCAGCCTGACAAGCTCTAGAAGTCAAGAGAAACTCAACGTGAGAACTTGCCTCCAGGTTAGGCCCTGAGTAGACGGGCAGAAAGGGAGGCATGCAGCTGTTTCCACGAGTTCTTAGTAGCTCTTCGCCTTTACTTTCAGGGAAGTACCCTTCTGAGGACTCGTAGGCCCCTCTGGTTTGCATCCATTTTCCTCCATTGTCAGTGAGTATCTCCAGACCCCGGTGGACCAGCTGAGCAACATCGAGGCCCAGTGGTCTTCCCCTCCGATGCCCTCCGTGCGTGCCGAGTGATGGGCAACACACTGCGCGTTCCTTGAGGAGAGCTCTATTTCCAGAGCCCTCAAACAGCTTCAGGACACGATTTCTGGTGTGTCCGAAGCGCCCAGGAAATACCGGTTGCCGCCCTTGTGTGAGCTGCCAAGAGAAAACACTCTGCTTTGCATACTTCGCGGACCTCGTACCTGAAGTCACTCAGCTCGAGGAGAAAGTCAGCATCTTTCAAAGCTGTGTCGCTAACGGGACACTCAGTGTGAGCACATGCCTGTAGGTTAAGACCGGACTTGCCCTGCAGAAACGGAGGCGTGCAGCACTTTCCATGAGGCCGTAGCCTCTGCTCTGCATATCTTTGATGGCAGTAGAGTTTTCCGGACACCTAGGAAAATCGCGTGGGCTCCCTGTTCCCGGCTGGAACACAGACTAACCCCAGGACCCCTTAGGTCTCCTAAGCAACATCCAGCCCCGTAGCCCTTTGGAGCCACTCTATCTACGCCGAGGGTAGGGAAACGCACAGCAGTCTCCACCGAAGCAGCTTAATTTCCCCATCACACCCACACGTTCAGGAACAGAATTTTGGCACGTCTCACAGGCGTTGAGGTCTTACGCCTTGCCCTAGTCTGACCTGCACTGAGAGCACCCTCGTCCTCGCATTCCATCTAGGACCTCCTGCCTTAAGTCACCGTGCCTCCAGAAGAAAGTCCCTTTGTGTTCTTACTGCAATTTCAGTCCGCTTCTTGCGGTGGCAATGCAGGCTTCTGAATAGCCACAGGCCCCAGAGGAGTAGCTAGGGCGTTCCTTGGTTGAGGCAGTCCACTTGATGCACAAACCCCTGCTTCGAGAAGCTGATTCAGGCAAGCAAACACAAGGGGCCATGTGTCTCTTTTGACTTGTTAGAAACAACAGCAATGTATGCTGCGTTTGCGCATGAAATCGGGGGCCTGATTTAAACATCCTCGCTTTCCAATTTGGAAGGGTGCATTCACGGTGCGTTGAAGCTACCTGAAATCCCTGCTGTTGACAGGCCTGGGAACCCTGTAGGAATGCTTCTGGGAAGAAACTGAGTTTGCTCGGTCTAAACCAGGTGCTTCCGTGGCCGCCGTGGTGGTCAGCCTGACAAGCTCTAGAAGTCAAGAGAAACTCAACGTGAGAACTTGCCTCCAGGTTAGGCCCTGAGTAGCCGGGCAGAAAGGGAGGCATGCAGCTGTTTCCACGAATTCTTAGTAGCTCTTCGCCTTTACTTTCAGGGAAGTACCCTTCTGAGGACTCGTAGGCCCCTCTGGTTTGCATCCATTTTCCTCCATTGTCAGTGAGTATCTCCAGACCCCAGTGGACCAGCTGAGCAACATCGAGGCCCAGTGGTCTTCCCCTCCGATGCCATGCGTGCGTGCCCAGTGACGGGCAGCACACTGCGCGTTCCTTGAGGAGAGCTCTATTTCCAGAGCCCTCAAACAGCTTCAGGACACGATTTCTGGTGTGTCCGAAGCGCCCAGGAAATACCGGTTGCCGCCCTTGTGTGAGCTGCCAAGAAAAAACACTCTGCTCTGCAAACTTCGCGGACCTCGTTCCTGAAGTCACTCAGCTCGAGGAGAAAGTCAGCATCTTTCAAAGCTGTGTCGCTAACGGGACACTCAGTGTGAGCACATGCCTGTAGGTTAAGGCCGGACTTGCCCTGCAGAAACGGAGGCGTGCAGCACTTTCCATGAGGCCGTAGCCTCTGCTCTGCATATCTTTTATGGCAGTAGAGTTTTCCGGACACCTAGGAAAATCGCGTGGGCTCCCTGTTCCCGGCTGGAACACAGACTAACCCCAGGACCCCTTAGGTCTCCTAAGCAACATCCAGCCCCGTAGCCCTTTGGAGCCACTCTCTCTACGCCGAGGGTAGGGAAACGCACAGCAGTCTCCACCGAAGCAGCTTAATTTCCCCATCACACCCACACGTTCACGAACAGAATTTTGGCACGTCTCACAGGCCTTGAGGTCTTACGCCTTGCCCTACTCTGACCTGCACTGAGAGCACCCTCGGCCTCGCATTCCATCTAGGACCTCCTGCCTGAAGTCACCGTGCCTCCAGAAGAAAGTCCCCTTGTGTTCTTACTGCAATTTCAGTCCGCTTTTGCGGTGGCAATGCAGGCTTCTGAATAGCCACAGGCCCCAGAGGAGTAGCTAGGGCGTTCCTTGGTTGAGGCAGTCCACTTGATGCACAAACCCCTGCTTCGAGAAGCTGATTCAGGCAAGCAAACACAAGGGGCCATGTGTCTCTTTTGACTTGTTAGAAACAACAGCAATGTATGCTGCGTTTGCGCATGAAATCGGGGGCCTGATTTAAACATCCTCGCTTTCCAATTTGGAAGGGTGCATTCACGGTGCGTTGAAGCTACCTGAAATCCCTGCTGTTGACAGGCCTGGGAACCCTGTAGGAATGCTTCTGGGAAGAAACTGAGTTTGCTCGGTCTAAACCAGGTGCTTCCATGGCCGCCGTGGTGGTCAGCCTGACAAGCTCTAGAAGTCAAGAGAAACTCAACGTGAGAACTTGCCTCCAGGTTAGGCCCTGAGTAGCCGGGCAGAAAGGGAGGCATGCAGCTGTTTCCACGAATTCTTAGTAGCTCTTCGCCTTTACTTTCAGGGAAGTACCCTTCTGAGGACTCGTAGGCCCCTCTGGTTTGCATCCATTTTCCTCCATTGTCAGTGAGTATCTCCAGACCCCAGTGGACCAGCTGAGCAACATCGAGGCCCAGTGGTCTTCCCCTTCGATGCCATGCGTGCGTGCCCAGTGACGGGCAGCACACTGCGCGTTCCTTGAGGAGAGCTCTATTTCCAGAGCCCTCAAACAGCTTCAGGACACGGTTTCTGGTGTGTCCGAAGCGCCCAGGAAATACCGGTTGCCGCCCTTGTGTGAGCTGCCAAGAGAAAACACTGTGCTTTGCATACTTCGCGGACCTCGTACCTGAAGTCACTCAGCTCGAGGAGAAAGTCAGCATCTTTCAAAGCTGTGTCGCTAACGTGACACTCAGTGTGAGCACATGCCTGTAGGTTAAGGCCGGACTTGCCCTGCAGAAACGGAGGCGTGCAGCACTTTCCATGAGGCCGTAGCCTCTGCTCTGCATATCTTTTATGGCAGTAGAGTTTTCCGGACACCTAGGAAAATCGCGTGGGCTCCCAGTTCCCGGCTGGAACACAGACTAACCCCAGGACCCCTTAGGTCTCCTAAGCAACATCCAGCCCCGTAGCCCTTTCGAGCCACTCTCTCTACGCCGAGGGTAGGGAAACGCACAGCAGTCTCCACCGAAGCAGCTTAATTTCCCCATCACACCCACACGTTCATGAACAGAATTTTGGCACGTCTCACAGGCCTTGAGGTCTTACGCCTTGCCCTAGTCTGACCTGCACTGAGAGCACCCTCGCCCTCGCATTCCATCTAGGACCTCCTGCCTGAAGTCACCGTGCCTCCAGAAGAAAGTCCCCTTGCGTTCTTACTGCAATTTCAGTCCGCTTCTTGCGGTGGCAATGCAGGCTTCTGAATAGCAACAGGCCCCACAAGAGTAGCTAGGGCGTTCCTTGGTTGAGGCAGTCCACTTGATGCACAACCCCCTGCTTCGAGAAGCTGATTCAGGCAAGCAAACACAAGGGGCCATGTGTCTCTTTTGACTTGATAGAAACAACAGCAATGTATGCTGCGTTTGCGCATGAAATCGGGGGCCTGATTTAAACATCCTCGCTTTCCAATTTGGAAGGCTGCATTCACGGTGCGTTGATGCTACCTGAAATCCCTGCTGCTGACAGGCCTGGGAACCCTGTAGGAATGCTTCTGGGAAGAAAGTGAATTTGCTCGGTCTAAACCAGGTGCTTCCATGGCCGCCGTGGTGGTCAGCCTGACAAGCTCTAGAAGTCAAGAGAAACTCAACGTGAGAACTTGCCTCCAGGTTAGGCCCTGAGTAGCCGGGCAGAAAGGGAGGCATGCAGCTGTTTCCACGAGTTCTTAGTAGCTCTTCGCCTTTACTTTCAGGGAAGTACCCTTCTGAGGACTCGTAGGCCCCTCTGGTTTGCATCCATTTTCCTCCATTGTCAGTGAGTATCTCCAGACCCCGGTGGACCAGCTGAGCAACATCGAGGCCCAGTGGTCTTCCCCTCCGATGCCCTGCGTGCGTGCCGAGTGATGGGCAACACACTGCGCGTTCCTTGATGAGAGCTCTATTTCCAGAGCCCTCAAACAGCTTCAGGACACGATTTCTGGTGTGTCCGAAGCACCCAGGAAATACCGGTTGCCGCCCTTGTGTGAGCTGCCAAGAAAAAACACTGTGCTTTGCATACTTCGCGGACCTCGTACCTGAAGTCACTCAGCTCGAGGAGAAAGTCAGCATCTTTCAAAGCTGTGTCGCTAACGGGACACTCAGTGTGAGCACATGCCTGTAGTTTAAGACCGGACTTGCCCTGCAGAAACGGAGGCGTGCAGCACTTTGCATGAGGCCGTAGCCTCTGCTCTGCATATCTTTGATGGCAGTAGAGTTTTCCGGACACCTAGGAAAATCGCGTGGGCTCCCTGTTCCCGGCTGGAACACAGACTAACCCCAGGACCCCTTAGGTCTCCTAAGCAACATCCAGCCCCGTAGCCCTTTGGAGCCACTCTATCTACGCCGAGGGTAGGGAAACGCACAGCAGTCTCCACCGAAGCAGCTTAATTTCCCCATCACACCCACACGTTCACGAACAGAATTTTGGCACGTCTCACAGGCGTTGAGGTCTTACGCCTTGCCCTAGTCTGACCTGCACTGAGAGCACCCTCGTCCTCGCATTCCATCTAGGACCTCCTGCCTTAAGTCACCGTGCCTCCAGAAGAAAGTCCCTTTGTGTTCTTACTGCAATTTCAGTCCGCTTCTTGCGGTGGCAATGCAGGCTTCTGAATAGCCACAGGCCCCAGAGGAGTAGCTAGGGCGTTCCTTGGTTGAGGCAGTCCACTTGATGCACAAATCCCTGCTTCGAGAAGCTGATTCAAGCAAGCAAACACAAGGGGCCATGTGTCTCTTTTGACTTGTTAGAAACAACAGCAATGTATGCTGCGTTTGCGCATGAAATCGGGGGCCTGATTTAAACATCCTCGCTTTCCAATTTGGAAGGCTGCATTCACGGTGCGTTGAAGCTACCTGAAATCCCTGCTGTTGACAGGCCTGGGAACCCTGTAGGAATGCTTCTGGGAAGAAACTGAGTTTGCTCGGTCTAAACCAGGTGCTTCCATGGCCGCCGTGGTGGTCAGCCTGACAAGCTCTAGAAGTCAAGAGAAACTCAACGTGAGAACTTGCCTCCAGGTTAGGCCCTGAGTAGCCGGGCAGAAAGGGAGGCATGCAGCTGTTTCCACGAGTTCTTAGTAGCTCTTCGCCTTTACTTTCAGGGAAGTACCCTTCTGAGGACTCGTAGGCCCCTCTGGTTTGCATCCATTTTCCTCCATTGTCAGTGAGTATCTCCAGACCCCGGTGGACCAGCTGAGCAACATCGAGGCCCAGTGGTCTTCCCCTCCGATGCCCTGCGTGCGTGCCGAGTGATGGGCAACACACTGCGCGTTCCTTGAGGAGAGCTCTATTTCCAGAGCCCTCAAACAGCTTCAGGACACGATTTCTGGTGTGTCCGAAGCACCCAGGAAATACCGGTTGCCGCCCTTGTGTGAGCTGCCAAGAAAAAACACTGTGCTTTGCATACTTCGCGGACCTCGTACCTGAAGTCACTCAGCTCGAGGAGAAAGTCAGCATCTTTCAAAGCTGTGTCGCTAACGGGACACTCAGAGTGCGCACATGCCTGTAGGTTAAGACCGGACTTGCCCTGCAGAAACGGAGGTGTGCAGCACTTTCCATGAGGCTGTAGCCTCTGCTCTGCATATCTTTGATGGCAGTAGAGTTTTCCGGACACCTAGGAAAATCGCGTGGGCTCCCTGTTCCCGGCTGGAACACAGACTAACCCCAGGACCCCTTAGGTCTCCTAAGCAACATCCAGCCCCGTAGCCCTTTGGAGCCACTCTCTCTACGCCGAGGGTAGGGAAACGCACAGCAGTCTCCACCGAAGCAGCTTAATTTCCCCATCACACCCACACGTTCACGAACAGAATTTTGGCACGTCTCACAGGCCTTGAGGTCTTACGCCTTGCCCTACTCTGACCTGCACTGAGAGCACCCTCGGCCTCGCATTCCATCTAGGACCTCCTGCCTGAAGTCACCGTGCCTCCAGAAGAAAGTCCCCTTGTGTTCTTACTGCAATTTCAGTCCGCTTCTTGCGGTGGCAATGCAGGCTTCTGAATAGCCACAGGCCCCAGAGGAGTAGCTAGGGCGTTCCTTGGTTGAGGCAGTCCACTTGATGCACAAACCCCTGCTTCGAGAAGCTGATTCAGGCAAGCAAACACAAGGGGCCATGTGTCTCTTTTGACTTGTTAGAAACAACAGCAATGTATGCTGCGTTTGCGCATGAAATCGGGGGCCTGATTTAAACATCCTCGCTTTCCAATTTGGAAGGGTGCATTCATGGTGCGTTGAAGCTACCTGAAATCCCTGCTGTTGACAGGCCTGGGAACCCTGTAGGAATGCTTCTGGGAAGAAACTGAGTTTGCTCGGTCTAAACCAGGTGCTTCCATGGCCGCCGTGGTGGTCAGCCTGACAAGCTCTAGAAGTCAAGAGAAACTCAACGTGAGAACTTGCCTCCAGGTTAGGCCCTGAGTAGCCGGGCAGAAAGGGAGGCATGCAGCTGTTTCCACGAGTTCTTAGTAGCTCTTCGCCTTTACTTTCAGGGAAGTACCCTTCTGAGGACTCGTAGGCCCCTCTGGTTTGCATCCATTTTCCTCCATTGGCAGTGAGTATCTCCAGACCCCAGTGGACCAGCTGAGCAACATCGAGGCCCAATGGTCTTCCCCTCCGATGCCATGCGTGCGTGCCCAGTGACGGGCAGCACACTGCGCGTTCCTTGAGGAGAGCTCTATTTCCAGAGCCCTCAAACAGCTTCAGGACACGATTTCTGGTGTGTCCGAAGCGCCCAGGAAATACCGGTTGCCGCCCTTGTGTGAGCTGCCAAGAGAAAACACTCTGCTCTGCAAACTTCGTGGACCTCGTTCCTGAAGTCACTCAGCTCGAGGAGAAAGTCAGCATCTTTCAAAGCTGTGTCGCTAACGGGACACTCAGTGTGAGCACATGCCTGTAGGTTAAGGCCGGACTTGCCCTGCAGAAACGGAGGCGTGCAGCACTTTCCATGAGGCCGTAGCCTCTGCTCTGCATATCTTTTATGGCAGTAGAGTTTTCCGGACACCTAGGAAAATCGCGTGGGCTCCCTGTTCCCGGCTGGAACACAGACTAACCCCAGGACCCCTTAGGTCTCCTAAGCAACATCCAGCCCCGTAGCCCTTTGGAGCCACTCTCTCTACGCCGAGGGTAGGGAAACGCACAGCAGTCTCCACCGAAGCAGCTTAATTTCCCCATCACACCCAGACTTTCACGAACAGAATTTTGGCACGTCTCACAGGCCTTGAGGTCTTACGCCTTGCCCTACTCTGACCTGCACTGAGAGCACCCTCGGCCTCGCATTCCATCTAGGACCTCCTGCCTGAAGTCACCGTGCCTCCAGAAGAAAGTCCCCTTGTGTTCTTACTGCAATTTCAGTCCGCTTCTGGCGGTGGCAATGCAGGCTTCTGAATAGCCACAGGCCCCAGAGGAGTAGCTAGGGCGTTCCTTGGTTGAGGCAGTCCACTTGATGCACAAACCCCTGCTTCGAGAAGCTGATTCAGGCAAGCAAACACAAGGGGCCATGTGTCTCTTTTGACTTGTTAGAAACAACAGCAATGTATGCTGCGTTTGCGCATGAAATCGGGGGCCTGATTTAAACATCCTCGCTTTCCAATTTGGAAGGCTGCATTCACGGTGCGTTGATGCTACCTGAAATCCCTGCTGTTGACAGGCCTGGGAACCCTGTAGGAATGCTTCTGGGAAGAAAGTGAATTTGCTCGGTCTAAACCAGGTGCTTCCATGGCCGCCGTGGTGGTCAGCCTGACAAGCTCTAGAAGTCAAGAGAAACTCAACGTGAGAACTTGCCTCCAGGTTAGGCCCTGAGTAGCCGGGCAGAAAGGGAGGCATGCAGCTGTTTCCACGAGTTCTTAGTAGCTCTTCGCCTTTACTTTCAGGGAAGTACCCTTCTGAGGACTCGTAGGCCCCTCTGGTTTGCATCCATTTTCCTCCATTGTCAGTGAGTATCTCCAGACCCCGGTGGACCAGCTGAGCAACATCGAGGCCCAGTGGTCTTCCCCTCCGATGCCCTGCGTGCGTGCCGAGTGATGGGCAACACACTGCGCGTTCCTTGAGGAGAGCTCTATTTCCAGAGCCCTCAAACAGCTTCAGGACACGATTTCTGGTGTGTCCGAAGCACCCAGGAAATACCGGTTGCCGCCCTTGTGTGAGCTGCCAAGAAAAAACACTGTGCTTTGCATACTTCGTGGACCTCGTACCTGAAGTCACTCAGCTCGAGGAGAAAGTCAGCATCTTTCAAAGCTGTGTCGCTAACGGGACACTCAGTGTGAGCACATGCCTGTAGGTTAGAACCGGACTTGCCCTGCAGAAACGGAGGCGTGCAGCACTTTCCATGAGGCCGTAGCCTCTGCTCTGCATATCTTTGATGGCAGTAGAGTTTTCCGGACACCTAGGAAAATCGCGTGGGCTCCCTGTTCCCGGCTGGAACACAGACTAACCCCAGGACCCCTTAGGTCTCCTAAGGAACATCCAGCCCCGTAGCCCTTTGGAGCCACTCTATCTACGCCGAGGGTAGGGAAACGCACAGCAGTCTCCACCGAAGCAGCTTAATTTCCCCATCACACCCACACGTTCACGAACAGAATTTTGGCACGTCTCACAGGCCTTGAGGTCTTACGCCTTGCCCTACTCTGACCTGCACTGAGAGCACCCTCGGCCTCGCATTCCATCTAGGACCTCCTGCCTGAAGTCACCGTGCCTCCAGAAGAAAGTCCCCTTGTGTTCTTACTGCAATTTCAGTCCGCTTCTTGCGGTGGCAATGCAGGCTTCTGAATAGCCACAGGCCCCAGAGGAGTAGCTAGGGCGTTCCTTGGTTGAGGCAGTCCACTTGATGCACAAACCCCTGCTTCGAGAAGCTGATTCAGGCAAGCAAACACAAGGGGCCATGTGTCTCTTTTGACTTGTTAGAAACAACAGCAATGTATGCTGCGTTTGCGCATGAAATCGGGGGCCTGATTTAAACATCCTCGCTTTCCAATTTGGAAGGCTGCATTCACGGTGCGTTGAAGCTACCTGAAATCCCTGCTGTTGACAGGCCTGGGAACCCTGTAGGAATGCTTCTGGGAAGAAACTGAGTTTGCTCGGTCTAAACCAGGTGCTTCCATGGCCGCCGTGGTGGTCAGCCTGACAAGCTCTAGAAGTCAAGAGAAACTCAACGTGAGAACTTGCCTCCAGGTTAGGCCCTGAGTAGCCGGGCAGAAAGGGAGGCATGCAGCTGTTTTCACGAATTCTTAGTAGCTCTTCGCCTTTACTTTCAGGGAAGTACCCTTCTGAGGACTCGTAGGCCCCTCTGGTTTGCATCCATTTTCCTCCATTGTCAGTGAGTATCTCCAGACCCCAGTGGACCAGCTGAGCAACATCGAGGCCCAGTGGTCTTCCCCTCCGATGCCATGCGTGCGTGCCCAGTGACGGGCAGCACACTGCGCGTTCCTTGAGGAGAGCTCTATTTCCAGAGCCCTCAAACAGCTTCAGGACACGATTTCTGGTGTGTCCGAAGCGCCCAGGAAATACCGGTTGCCGCCCTTGTGTGAGCTGCCAAGAGAAAACACTCTGCTCTGCAAACTGCGCGGACCTCGTTCCTGAAGTCACTCAGCTCGAGGAGAAAGTCAGCATCTTTCAAAGCTGTGTCGCTAACGGGACACTCAGTGTGAGCACATGCCTGTAGGTTAAGGCCGGACTTGCCCTGCAGAAACGGAGGCGTGCAGCACTTTCCATGAGGCCGTAGCCTCTGCTCTGCATATCTTTTATGGCAGTAGAGTTTTCCGGACACCTAGGAAAATCGCGTGGGCTCCCTGTTCCCGGCTGGAACACAGACTAACCCCAGGACCCCTTAGGTCTCCTAAGCAACATCCAGCCCCGTAGCCCTTTGGAGCCACTCTCTCTACGCCGAGGGTAGGGAAACGCACAGCAGTCTCCACCGAAGCAGCTTAATTTCCTCATCACACCCAGACGTTCACGAACAGAATTTTGGCACGTCTCACAGGCCTTGAGGTCTTACGCCTTGCCCTACTCTGACCTGCACTGAGAGCACCCTCGGCCTCGCATTCCATCTAGGACCTCCTGCCTGAAGTCACCGTGCCTCCAGAAGAAAGTCCCCTTGTGTTCTTACTGCAATTTCAGTCCGCTTCTTGCGGTGGCAATGCAGGCTTCTGAATAGCCACAGGCCCCAGAGGAGTAGCTAGGGCGTTCCTTGGTTGAGGCAGTCCACTTGATGCACAAACCCCTGCTTCGAGAAGCTGATTCAGGCAAGCAAACACAAGGGGCCATGTGTCTCTTTTGACTTGTTAGAAACAACAGCAATGTATGCTGCGTTTGCGCATGAAATCGGGGGCCTGATTTAAACATCCTCGCTTTCCAATTTGGAAGGGTGCATTCACGGTGCGTTGAAGCTACCTGAAATCCCTGCTGTTGACAGGCCTGGGAACCCTGTAGGAATGCTTCTGGGAAGAAACTGAGTTTGCTCGGTCTAAACCAGGTGCTTCCATGGCCGCCGTGGTGGTCAGCCTGACAAGCTCTAGAAGTCAAGAGAAACTCAACGTGAGAACTTGCCTCCAGGTTAGGCCCTGAGTAGCCGGGCAGAAAGGGAGGCATGCAGCTGTTTCCACGAATTCTTAGTAGCTCTTCGCCTTTACTTTCAGGGAAGTACCCTTCTGAGGACTCGTAAACCCCTCTGGTTTGCATCCATTTTCCTCCATTGTCAGTGAGTATCTCCAGACCCCAGTGGACCAGCTGAGCAACATCGAGGCCCAGTGGTCTTCCCCTCCGATGCCATGCGTGCGTGCCCAGTGACGGGCAGCACACTGCGCGTTCCTTGAGGAGAGCTCTATTTCCAGAGCCCTCAAACAGCTTCAGGACACGGTTTCTGGTGTGTCCGAAGCGCCCAGGAAATACCGGTTGCCGCCCTTGTGTGAGCTGCCAAGAGAAAACACTGTGCTTTGCATACTTCGCGGACCTCGTACCTGAAGTCACTCAGCTCGAGGAGAAAGTCAGCATCTTTCAAAGCTGTGTCGCTAACGTGACACTCAGTGTGAGCACATGCCTGTAGGTTAAGGCCGGACTTGCCCTGCAGAAACGGAGGCGTGCAGCACTTTCCATGAGGCCGTAGCCTCTGCTCTGCATATCTTTTATGGCAGTAGAGTTTTCCGGACACCTAGGAAAATCGCGTGGGCTCCCAGTTCCCGGCTGGAACACAGACTAACCCCAGGACCCCTTAGGTCTCCTAAGCAACATCCAGCCCCGTAGCCCTTTGGAGCCACTCTATCTACGCCGAGGGAAGGGAAACGCACAGCAGTCTCCACCGAAGCAGCTTAATTTCCCCATCACACCCACACGTTCACGAACAGAATTTTGGCACGTCTCACAGGCCTTGAGGTCTTACGCCTTGCCCTAGTCTGACCTGCACTGAGAGCACCCTCGTCCTCGCATTCCATCTAGGACCTCCTGCCTTAAGTCACCGTGCCTCCAGAAGAAAGTCCCTTTGTGTTCTTACTGCAATTTCAGTCCGCTTCTTGCGGTGGCAATGCAGGCTTCTGAATAGCCACAGGCCCCAGAGGAGTAGCTAGGGCGTTCCTTGGTTGAGGCAGTCCACTTGATGCACAAATCCCTGCTTCGAGAAGCTGATTCAGGCAAGCAAACACAAGGGGCCATGTGTCTCTTTTGACTTGTTAGAAACAACAGCAATGTATGCTGCGTTTGCGCATGAAATCGGGGGCCTGATTTAAACATCCTCGCTTTCCAATTTGGAAGGCTGCATTCACGGTGCGTTGAAGCTACCTGAAATCCCTGCTGTTGACAGGCCTGGGAACCCTGTAGGAATGCTTCTGGGAAGAAACTGAGTTTGCTCGGTCTAAACCAGGTGCTTCCATGGCCGCCGTGGTGGTCAGCCTGACAAGCTCTAGAAGTCAAGAGAAACTCAACGTGAAAACTTGCCTCCAGGTTAGGCCCTGAGTAGCCGGGCAGAAAGGGAGGCATGCAGCTGTTTCCACGAGTTCTTAGTAGCTCTTCGCCTTTACTTTCAGGGAAGTACCCTTCTGAGGACTCGTAGGCCCCTCTGGTTTGCATCCATTTTCCTCCATTTTCAGTGAGTATCTCCAGACCCCGGTGGACCAGCTGAGCAACATCGAGGCCCAGTGGTCTTCCCCTCCGATGCCCTCCGTGCGTGCCGAGTGATGGGCAACACACTGCGCGTTCCTTGAGGAGAGCTCTATTTCCAGAGCCCTCAAACAGCTTCAGGACACGATTTCTGGTGTGTCCGAAGCGCCCAGGAAATACCGATTGCCGCCCTTGTGTGAGCTGCCAAGAGAAAACACTCTGCTTTGCATACTTCGCGGACCTCGTACCTGAAGTCACTCAGCTCGAGGAGAAAGTCAGCATCTTTCAAAGCTGTGTCGCTAACGGGACACTCAGTGTGAGCACATGCCTGTAGGTTAAGACCGGACTTGCCCTGCAGAAACGGAGGCGTGCAGCACTCTCCATGAGGCCGTAGCCTCTGCTCTGCATATCTTTGATGGCAGTAGAGTTTTCCGGACACCTAGGAAAATCGCGTGGGCTCCCTGTTCCCGGCTGGAACACAGACTAACCCCAGGACCCCTTAGGTCTCCTAAGCAACATCCAGCCCCGTAGCCCTTTGGAGCCACTCTCTCTACGCCGAGGGTAGGGAAACGCACAGCAGTCTCCACCGAAGCAGCTTAATTTCCCCATCACACCCACACGTTCACGAACAGAATTTTGGCACGTCTCACAGGCCTTGAGGTCTTACGCCTTGCCCTACTCTGACCTGCACTGAGAGCACCCTCGGCCTCGCATTCCATCTAGGACCTCCTGCCTGAAGTCACCGTGCCTCCAGAAGAAAGTCCCCTTGTGTTCTTACTGCAATTTCAGTCCGCTTCTTGCGGTGGCAATGCAGGCTTCTGAATAGCCACAGGCCCCAGAGGAGTAGCTAGGGCGTTCCTTGGTTGAGGCAGTCCACTTGATGCACAAACCCCTGCTTCGAGAAGCTGATTCAGGCAAGCAAACACAAGGGGCCATGTGTCTCTTTTGACTTGTTAGAAACAACAGCAATGTATGCTGCGTTTGCGCATGAAATCGGGGGCCTGATTTAAACATCCTCGCTTTCCAATTTGGAAGGGTGCATTCACGGTGCGTTGAAGCTACCTGAAATCCCTGCTGTTGACAGGCCTGGGAACCCTGTAGGAATGCTTCTGGGAAGAAACTGAGTTTGCTCGGTCTAAACCAGGTGCTTCCATGGCCGCCGTGGTGGTCAGCCTGACAAGCTCTAGAAGTCAAGAGAAACTCAACGTGAGAACTTGCCTCCAGGTTAGGCCCTGAGTAGCCGGGCAGAAAGGGAGGCATGCAGCTGTTTCCACGAGTTCTTAGTAGCTCTTCGCCTTTACTTTCAGGGAAGTACCCTTCTGAGGACTCGTAGGCCCCTCTGGTTTGCATCCATTTTCCTCCATTGTCAGTGAGTATCTCCAGACCCCAGTGGACCAGCTGAGCAACATCGAGGCCCAGTGGTCTTCCCCTCCGATGCCATGCGTGCGTGCCCAGTGACGGGCAGCACACTGCGCGTTCCTTGAGGAGAGCTCTATTTCCAGAGCCCTCAAACAGCTTCAGGACACGGTTTCTGGTGTGTCCGAAGCGCCCAGGAAATACCGGTTGCCGCCCTTGTGTGAGCTGCCAAGAGAAAACACTGTGCTTTGCATACTTCGCGGACCTCGTACCTGAAGTCACTCAGCTCGAGGAGAAAGTCAGCATCTTTCAAAGCTGTGTCGCTAACGTGACACTCAGTGTGAGCACATGCCTGTAGGTTAAGGCCGGACTTGCCCTGCAGAAACGGAGGCGTGCAGCACTTTCCATGAGGCCGTAGCCTCTGCTCTGCATATCTTTTATGGCAGTAGAGTTTTCCGGACACCTAGGAAAATCGCGTGGGCTCCCAGTTCCCGGCTGTAACACAGACTAACCCCAGGACCCCTTAGGTCTCCTAAGCAACATCCAGCCCCGTAGCCCTTTCGAGCCACTCTCTCTACGCCGAGGGTAGGGAAACGCACAGCAGTCTCCACCGAAGCAGCTTAATTTCCCCATCACACCCACACGTTCATGAACAGAATTTTGGCACGTCTCACAGGCCTTGAGGTCTTACGCCTTGCCCTAGTCTGACCTGCACTGAGAGCACCCTCGCCCTCGCATTCCATCTAGGACCTCCTGCCTGAAGTCACCGTGCCTCCAGAAGAAAGTCCCCTTGCGTTCTTACTGCAATTTCAGTCCGCTTCTTGCGGTGGCAATGCAGGCTTCTGAATAGCAACAGGCCCCAGAGGAGTAGCTAGGGCGTTCCTTGGTTGAGGCAGTCCACTTGATGCACAACCCCCTGCTTCGAGAAGCTGATTCAGGCAAGCAAACACAAGGGGCCATGTGTCTCTTTTGACTTGTTAGAAACAACAGCAATGTATGCTGCGTTTGCGCATGAAATCGGGGGCCTGATTTAAACATCCTCGCTTTCCAATTTGGAAGGCTGCATTCACGGTGCGTTGATGCTACCTGAAATCCCTGCTGTTGACAGGCCTGGGAACCCTGTAGGAATGCTTCTGGGAAGAAACTGAATTTGCTCGGTCTAAACCAGGTGCTTCCATGGCCGCCGTGGTGGTCAGCCTGACAAGCTCTAGAAGTCAAGAGAAACTCAACGTGAGAACTTGCCTACAGGTTAGGCCCTGAGTAGCCGGGCAGAAAGGGAGGCATGCAGCTGTTTCCACGAGTTCTTAGTAGCTCTTCGCCTTTACTTTCAGGGAAGTACCCTTCTGAGGACTCGTAGGCCCCTCTGGTTTGCATCCATTTTCCTCCATTGTCAGTGAGTATCTCCAGACCCCGGTGGACCAGCTGAGCAACATCGAGGCCCAGTGGTCTTCCCCTCCGATGCCCTCCGTGCGTGCCGAGTGATGGGCAACACACTGCGCGTTCCTTGAGGAGAGCTCTATTTCCAGAGCCCTCAAACAGCTTCAGGACACGATTTCTGGTGTGTCCGAAGCACCCAGGAAATACCGGTTGCCGCCCTTGTGTGAGCTGCCAAGAAAAAACACTGTGCTTTGCATACTTCGCGGACCTCGTACCTGAAGTCACTCAGCTCGAGGAGAAAGTCAGCATCTTTCAAAGCTGTGTCGCTAACGGGACACTCAGAGTGCGCACATGCCTGTAGGTTAAGGCCGGATTTGCCCTGCAGAAACGGAGGTGTGCAGCACTTTCCATGAGGCTGTAGCCTCTGCTCTGCATATCTTTTATGGCAGTAGAGTTTTCCGGACACCTAGGAAAATCGCGTGGGCTCCCTGGTCCCGGCTGGAACACAGACTAACCCCAGGACCCCTTAGGTCTCCTAAGCAACATCCAGCCCCGTAGCCCTTTGGAGCCACTCTCTCTACGCCGAGGGTAGGGAAACGCACAGCAGTCTCCACCGAAGCAGCTTAATTTCCCCATCACACCCACACGTTCATGAACAGAATTTTGGCACGTCTCACAGGCCTTGAGGTCTTACGCCTTGCCCTAGTCTGACCTGCACTGAGAGCACCCTCGCCCTCGCATTCCATCTAGGACCTCCTGCCTGAAGTCACCGTGCCTCCAGAAGAAAGTCCCCTTGCGTTCTTACTGCAATTTCAGTCTGCTTCTTGCGGTGGCAATGCAGGCTTCTGAATAGCAACAGGCCCCAGAGGAGTAGCTAGGGCGTTCCTTGGTTGAGGCAGTCCACTTGATGCACAAACCCCTGCTTCGAGAAGCTGATTCAGGCAAGCAAACACAAGGGGCCATGTGTCTCTTTTGACTTGTTAGAAACAACAGCAATGTATGCTGCGTTTGCGCATGAAATCGGGGGCCTCTTTTAAACATTCTCGCTTTCCAATTTGGAAGGCTGCATTCACGGTGCCTTGAAGCTACATGAAATCCCTGCTGTTGACAGGCCTGGGAACCCTGTAGGAATGCTTCTGGGAAGAAACTGAGTTTGGTCGGTCTAAACCAGGTGCTTCCATGGCCGCCGTGGTGGTCAGCCTGACAAGCTCTAGAAGTCAAGAGAAACTCAACGTGAAAACTTGCCTCCAGGTTAGGCCCTGAGTAGCCGGGCAGAAAGGGAGGCATGCAGCTGTTTCCACGAGTTCTTAGTAGCTCTTCGCCTTTACTTTCAGGGAAGTACCCTTCTGAGGACTCGTAGGCCCCTCTGGTTTGCATCCATTTTCCTCCATTTTCAGTGAGTATCTCCAGACCCCGGTGGACCAGCTGAGCAACATCGAGGCCCAGTGGTCTTCCCCTCCGATGCCCTCCGTGCGTGCCGAGTGATGGGCAACACACTGCGCGTTCCTTGAGGAGAGCTCTATTTCCAGAGCCCTCAAACAGCTTCAGGACACGATTTCTGGTGTGTCCGAAGCGCCCAGGAAATACCGATTGCCGCCCTTGTGTGAGCTGCCAAGAGAAAACACTCTGCTTTGCATACTTCGCGGACCTCGTACCTGAAGTCACTCAGCTCGAGGAGAAAGTCAGCATCTTTCAAAGCTGTGTCGCTAACGGGACACTCAGTGTGAGCACATGCCTGTAGGTTAAGACCGGACTTGCCCTGCAGAAACGGAGGCGTGCAGCACTCTCCATGAGGCCGTAGCCTCTGCTCTGCATATCTTTGATGGCAGTAGAGTTTTCCGGACACCTAGGAAAATCGCGTGGGCTCCCTGTTCCCGGCTGGAACACAGACTAACCCCAGGACCCCTTAGGTCTCCTAAGCAACATCCAGCCCCGTAGCCCTTTGGAGCCACTCTCTCTACGCCGAGGGTAGGGAAACGCACAGCAGTCTCCACCGAAGCAGCTTAATTTCCCCATCACACCCACACGTTCACGAACAGAATTTTGGCACGTCTCACAGGCCTTGAGGTCTTACGCCTTGCCCTACTCTGACCTGCACTGAGAGCACCCTCGGCCTCGCATTCCATCTAGGACCTCCTGCCTGAAGTCACCGTGCCTCCAGAAGAAAGTCCCCTTGTGTTCTTACTGCAATTTCAGTCCGCTTCTTGCGGTGGCAATGCAGGCTTCTGAATAGCCACAGGCCCCAGAGGAGTAGCTAGGGCGTTCCTTGGTTGAGGCAGTCCACTTGATGCACAAACCCCTGCTTCGAGAAGCTGATTCAGGCAAGCAAACACAAGGGGCCATGTGTCTCTTTTGACTTGTTAGAAACAACAGCAATGTATGCTGCGTTTGCGCATGAAATCGGGGGCCTGATTTAAACATCCTCGCTTTCCAATTTGGAAGGGTGCATTCACGGTGCGTTGAAGCTACCTGAAATCCCTGCTGTTGACAGGCCTGGGAACCCTGTAGGAATGCTTCTGGGAAGAAACTGAGTTTGCTCGGTCTAAACCAGGTGCTTCCATGGCCGCCGTGGTGGTCAGCCTGACAAGCTCTAGAAGTCAAGAGAAACTCAACGTGAGAACTTGCCTCCAGGTTAGGCCCTGAGTAGCCGGGCAGAAAGGGAGGCATGCAGCTGTTTCCACGAATTCTTAGTAGCTCTTCGCCTTTACTTTCAGGGAAGTACCCTTCTGAGGACTCGTAGGCCCCTCTGGTTTGCATCCATTTTCCTCCATTGTCAGTGAGTATCTCCAGACCCCAGTGGACCAGCTGAGCAACATCGAGGCCCAGTGGTCTTCCCCTCCGATGCCATGCGTGCGTGCCCAGTGACGGGCAGCACACTGCGCGTTCCTTGAGGAGAGCTCTATTTCCAGAGCCCTCAAACAGCTTCAGGACACGGTTTCTGGTGTGTCCGAAGCGCCCAGGAAATACCGGTTGCCGCCCTTGTGTGAGCTGCCAAGAGAAAACACTGTGCTTTGCATACTTCGCGGACCTCGTACCTGAAGTCACTCAGCTCGAGGAGAAAGTCAGCATCTTTCAAAGCTGTGTCGCTAACGTGACACTCAGTGTGAGCACATGCCTGTAGGTTAAGGCCGGACTTGCCCTGCAGAAACGGAGGCGTGCAGCACTTTCCATGAGGCCGTAGCCTCTGCTCTGCATATCTTTTATGGCAGTAGAGTTTTCCGGACACCTAGGAAAATCGCGTGGGCTCCCAGTTCCCGGCTGTAACACAGACTAACCCCAGGACCCCTTAGGTCTCCTAAGCAACATCCAGCCCCGTAGCCCTTTCGAGCCACTCTCTCTACGCCGAGGGTAGGGAAACGCACAGCAGTCTCCACCGAAGCAGCTTAATTTCCCCATCACACCCACACGTTCATGAACAGAATTTTGGCACGTCTCACAGGCCTTGAGGTCTTACGCCTTGCCCTAGTCTGACCTGCACTGAGAGCACCCTCGCCCTCGCATTCCATCTAGGACCTCCTGCCTGAAGTCACCGTGCCTCCAGAAGAAAGTCCCCTTGCGTTCTTACTGCAATTTCAGTCCGCTTCTTGCGGTGGCAATGCAGGCTTCTGAATAGCAACAGGCCCCAGAGGAGTAGCTAGGGCGTTCCTTGGTTGAGGCAGTCCACTTGATGCACAACCCCCTGCTTCGAGAAGCTGATTCAGGCAAGCAAACACAAGGGGCCATGTGTCTCTTTTGACTTGTTAGAAACAACAGCAATGTATGCTGCGTTTGCGCATGAAATCGGGGGCCTGATTTAAACATCCTCGCTTTCCAATTTGGAAGGCTGCATTCACGGTGCGTTGATGCTACCTGAAATCCCTGCTGTTGACAGGCCTGGGAACCCTGTAGGAATGCTTCTGGGAAGAAACTGAATTTGCTCGGTCTAAACCAGGTGCTTCCATGGCCGCCGTGGTGGTCAGCCTGACAAGCTCTAGAAGTCAAGAGAAACTCAACGTGAGAACTTGCCTCCAGGTTAGGCCCTGAGTAGCCGGGCAGAAAGGGAGGCATGCAGCTGTTTCCACGAGTTCTTAGTAGCTCTTCGCCTTTACTTTCAGGGAAGTACCCTTCTGAGGACTCGTAGGCCCCTCTGGTTTGCATCCATTTTCCTCCATTGTCAGTGAGTATCTCCAGACCCCGGTGGACCAGCTGAGCAACATCGAGGCCCAGTGGTCTTCCCCTCCGATGCCCTCCGTGCGTGCCGAGTGATGGGCAACACACTGCGCGTTCCTTGAGGAGAGCTCTATTTCCAGAGCCCTCAAACAGCTTCAGGACACGATTTCTGGTGTGTCCGAAGCACCCAGGAAATACCGGTTGCCGCCCTTGTGTGAGCTGCCAAGAAAAAACACTGTGCTTTGCATACTTCGCGGACCTCGTACCTGAAGTCACTCAGCTCGAGGAGAAAGTCAGCATCTTTCAAAGCTGTGTCGCTAACGGGACACTCAGAGTGCGCACATGCCTGTAGGTTAAGGCCGGATTTGCCCTGCAGAAACGGAGGTGTGCAGCACTTTCCATGAGGCTGTAGCCTCTGCTCTGCATATCTTTTATGGCAGTAGAGTTTTCCGGACACCTAGGAAAATCGCGTGGGCTCCCTGGTCCCGGCTGGAACACAGACTAACCCCAGGACCCCTTAGGTCTCCTAAGCAACATCCAGCCCCGTAGCCCTTTGGAGCCACTCTCTCTACGCCGAGGGTAGGGAAACGCACAGCAGTCTCCACCGAAGCAGCTTAATTTCCCCATCACACCCACACGTTCATGAACAGAATTTTGGCACGTCTCACAGGCCTTGAGGTCTTACGCCTTGCCCTAGTCTGACCTGCACTGAGAGCACCCTCGCCCTCGCATTCCATCTAGGACCTCCTGCCTGAAGTCACCGTGCCTCCAGAAGAAAGTCCCCTTGCGTTCTTACTGCAATTTCAGTCTGCTTCTTGCGGTGGCAATGCAGGCTTCTGAATAGCAACAGGCCCCAGAGGAGTAGCTAGGGCGTTCCTTGGTTGAGGCAGTCCACTTGATGCACAAACCCCTGCTTCGAGAAGCTGATTCAGGCAAGCAAACACAAGGGGCCATGTGTCTCTTTTGACTTGTTAGAAACAACAGCAATGTATGCTGCGTTTGCGCATGAAATCGGGGGCCTCTTTTAAACATTCTCGCTTTCCAATTTGGAAGGCTGCATTCACGGTGCCTTGAAGCTACATGAAATCCCTGCTGTTGACAGGCCTGGGAACCCTGTAGGAATGCTTCTGGGAAGAAACTGAGTTTGGTCGGTCTAAACCAGGTGCTTCCATGGCCGCCGTGGTGGTCAGCCTGACAAGCTCTAGAAGTCAAGAGAAACTCAACGTGAAAACTTGCCTCCAGGTTAGGCCCTGAGTAGCCGGGCAGAAAGGGAGGCATGCAGCTGTTTCCACGAGTTCTTAGTAGCTCTTCGCCTTTACTTTCAGGGAAGTACCCTTCTGAGGACTCGTAGGCCCCTCTGGTTTGCATCCATTTTCCTCCATTGTCAGTGAGTATCTCCAGACCCCGGTGGACCAGCTGAGCAACATCGAGGCCCAGTGGTCTTCCCCTCCGATGCCCTCCGTGCGTGCCGAGTGATGGGCAACACACTGCGCGTTCCTTGAGGAGAGCTCTATTTCCAGAGCCCTCAAACAGCTTCAGGACACGATTTCTGGTGTGTCCGAAGCGCCCAGGAAATACCGGTTGCCGCCCTTGTGTGAGCTGCCAAGAGAAAACACTCTGCTTTGCATACTTCGCGGACCTCGTACCTGAAGTCACTCAGCTCGAGGAGAAAGTCAGCATCTTTCAAAGCTGTGTCGCTAACGGGACACTCAGAGTGCGCACATGCCTGTAGGTTAAGGCCGGACTTGCCCTGCAGAAACGGAGGCGTGCAGCACTTTCCATGAGGCTGTAGCCTCTGCTCTGCATATCTTTTATGGCAGTAGAGTTTTCCGGACACCTAGGAAAATCGCGTGGGCTCCCTGTTCCCGGCTGGAACACAGACTAACCCCAGGACCCCTTAGGTCTCCTAAGCAACATCCAGCCCCGTAGCCCTTTGGAGCCACTCTCTCTACGCCGAGGGTAGGGAAACGCACAGCAGTCTCCACCGAAGCAGCTTAATTTCCCCATCACACCCACACGTTCACGAACAGAATTTTGGCACGTCTCACAGGCCTTGAGGTCTTACGCCTTGCCCTACTCTGACCTGCACTGAGAGCACCCTCGGCCTCGCATTCCATCTAGGACCTCCTGCCTGAAGTCACCGTGCCTCCAGAAGAAAGTCCCCTTGTGTTCTTACTGCAATTTCAGTCCGCTTCTTGCGGTGGCAATGCAGGCTTCTGAATAGCCACAGGCCCCAGAGGAGTAGCTAGGGCGTTCCTTGGTTGAGGCAGTCCACTTGATGCACAAACCCCTGCTTCGAGAAGCTGATTCAGGCAAGCAAACACAAGGGGCCATGTGTCTCTTTTGACTTGTTAGAAACAACAGCAATGTATGCTGCGTTTGCGCATGAAATCGGGGGCCTGATTTAAACATCCTCGCTTTCCAATTTGGAAGGGTGCATTCACGGTGCGTTGAAGCTACCTGAAATCCCTGCTGTTGACAGGCCTGGGAACCCTGTAGGAATGCTTCTGGGAAGAAACTGAGTTTGCTCGGTCTAAACCAGGTGCTTCCATGGCCGCCGTGGTGGTCAGCCTGACAAGCTCTAGAAGTCAAGAGAAACTCAACGTGAGAACTTGCCTCCAGGTTAGGCCCTGAGTAGCCGGGCAGAAAGGGAGGCATGCAGCTGTTTCCACGAATTCTTAGTAGCTCTTCGCCTTTACTTTCAGGGAAGTACCCTTCTGAGGACTCGTAGGCCCCTCTGGTTTGCATCCATTTTCCTCCATTGTCAGTGAGTATCTCCAGACCCCAGTGGACCAGCTGAGCAACATCGAGGCCCAGTGGTCTTCCCCTCCGATGCCATGCGTGCGTGCCCAGTGATGGGCAGCACACTGCGCGTTCCTTGAGGAGAGCTCTATTTCCAGAGCCCTCAAACAGCTTCAGGACACGGTTTCTGGTGTGTCCGAAGCGCCCAGGAAATACCGGTTGCCGCCCTTGTGTGAGCTGCCAAGAGAAAACACTGTGCTTTGCATACTTCGCGGACCTCGTACCTGAAGTCACTCAGCTCGAGGAGAAAGTCAGCATCTTTCAAAGCTGTGTCGCTAACGGGACACTCAGTGTGAGCACATGCCTGTAGGTTAAGGCCGGACTTGCCCTGCAGAAACGGAGGCGTGCAGCACTTTCCATGAGGCCGTAGCCTCTGCTCTGCATATCTTTTATGGCAGTAGAGTTTTCCGGACACCTAGGAAAATCGCGTGGGCTCCCAGTTCCCGGCTGTAACACAGACTAACCCCAGGACCCCTTAGGTCTCCTAAGCAACATCCAGCCCCGTAGCCCTTTCGAGCCACTCTCTCTACGCCGAGGGTAGGGAAACGCACAGCAGTCTCCACCGAAGCAGCTTAATTTCCCCATCACACCCACACGTTCATGAACAGAATTTTGGCACGTCTCACAGGCCTTGAGGTCTTACGCCTTGCCCTAGTCTGACCTGCACTGAGAGCACCCTCGCCCTCGCATTCCATCTAGGACCTCCTGCCTGAAGTCACCGTGCCTCCAGAAGAAAGTCCCCTTGCGTTCTTACTGCAATTTCAGTCCGCTTCTTGCGGTGGCAATGCAGGCTTCTGAATAGCAACAGGCCCCAGAGGAGTAGCTAGGGCGTTCCTTGGTTGAGGCAGTCCACTTGATGCACAACCCCCTGCTTCGAGAAGCTGATTCAGGCAAGCAAACACAAGGGGCCATGTGTCTCTTTTGACTTGTTAGAAACAACAGCAATGTATGCTGCGTTTGCGCATGAAATCGGGGGCCTGATTTAAACATCCTCGCTTTCCAATTTGGAAGGCTGCATTCACGGTGCGTTGATGCTACCTGAAATCCCTGCTGTTGACAGGCCTGGGAACCCTGTAGGAATGCTTCTGGGAAGAAACTGAATTTGCTCGGTCTAAACCAGGTGCTTCCATGGCCGCCGTGGTGGTCAGCCTGACAAGCTCTAGAAGTCAAGAGAAACTCAACGTGAGAACTTGCCTACAGGTTAGGCCCTGAGTAGCCGGGCAGAAAGGGAGGCATGCAGCTGTTTCCACGAGTTCTTAGTAGCTCTTCGCCTTTACTTTCAGGGAAGTACCCTTCTGAGGACTCGTAGGCCCCTCTGGTTTGCATCCATTTTCCTCCATTGTCAGTGAGTATCTCCAGACCCCGGTGGACCAGCTGAGCAACATCGAGGCCCAGTGGTCTTCCCCTCCGATGCCCTCCGTGCGTGCCGAGTGATGGGCAACACACTGCGCGTTCCTTGAGGAGAGCTCTATTTCCAGAGCCCTCAAACAGCTTCAGGACACGATTTCTGGTGTGTCCGAAGCACCCAGGAAATACCGGTTGCCGCCCTTGTGTGAGCTGCCAAGAAAAAACACTGTGCTTTGCATACTTCGCGGACCTCGTACCTGAAGTCACTCAGCTCGAGGAGAAAGTCAGCATCTTTCAAAGCTGTGTCGCTAACGGGACACTCAGAGTGCGCACATGCCTGTAGGTTAAGGCCGGATTTGCCCTGCAGAAACGGAGGTGTGCAGCACTTTCCATGAGGCTGTAGCCTCTGCTCTGCATATCTTTTATGGCAGTAGAGTTTTCCGGACACCTAGGAAAATCGCGTGGGCTCCCTGGTCCCGGCTGGAACACAGACTAACCCCAGGACCCCTTAGGTCTCCTAAGCAACATCCAGCCCCGTAGCCCTTTGGAGCCACTCTCTCTACGCCGAGGGTAGGGAAACGCACAGCAGTCTCCACCGAAGCAGCTTAATTTCCCCATCACACCCACACGTTCATGAACAGAATTTTGGCACGTCTCACAGGCCTTGAGGTCTTACGCCTTGCCCTAGTCTGACCTGCACTGAGAGCACCCTCGCCCTCGCATTCCATCTAGGACCTCCTGCCTGAAGTCACCGTGCCTCCAGAAGAAAGTCCCCTTGCGTTCTTACTGCAATTTCAGTCTGCTTCTTGCGGTGGCAATGCAGGCTTCTGAATAGCAACAGGCCCCAGAGGAGTAGCTAGGGCGTTCCTTGGTTGAGGCAGTCCACTTGATGCACAAACCCCTGCTTCGAGAAGCTGATTCAGGCAAGCAAACACAAGGGGCCATGTGTCTCTTTTGACTTGTTAGAAACAACAGCAATGTATGCTGCGTTTGCGCATGAAATCGGGGGCCTCTTTTAAACATTCTCGCTTTCCAATTTGGAAGGCTGCATTCACGGTGCCTTGAAGCTACATGAAATCCCTGCTGTTGACAGGCCTGGGAACCCTGTAGGAATGCTTCTGGGAAGAAACTGAGTTTGGTCGGTCTAAACCAGGTGCTTCCATGGCCGCCGTGGTGGTCAGCCTGACAAGCTCTAGAAGTCAAGAGAAACTCAACGTGAAAACTTGCCTCCAGGTTAGGCCCTGAGTAGCCGGGCAGAAAGGGAGGCATGCAGCTGTTTCCACGAGTTCTTAGTAGCTCTTCGCCTTTACTTTCAGGGAAGTACCCTTCTGAGGACTCGTAGGCCCCTCTGGTTTGCATCCATTTTCCTCCATTTTCAGTGAGTATCTCCAGACCCCGGTGGACCAGCTGAGCAACATCGAGGCCCAGTGGTCTTCCCCTCCGATGCCCTCCGTGCGTGCCGAGTGATGGGCAACACACTGCGCGTTCCTTGAGGAGAGCTCTATTTCCAGAGCCCTCAAACAGCTTCAGGACACGATTTCTGGTGTGTCCGAAGCGCCCAGGAAATACCGATTGCCGCCCTTGTGTGAGCTGCCAAGAGAAAACACTCTGCTTTGCATACTTCGCGGACCTCGTACCTGAAGTCACTCAGCTCGAGGAGAAAGTCAGCATCTTTCAAAGCTGTGTCGCTAACGGGACACTCAGTGTGAGCACATGCCTGTAGGTTAAGACCGGACTTGCCCTGCAGAAACGGAGGCGTGCAGCACTCTCCATGAGGCCGTAGCCTCTGCTCTGCATATCTTTGATGGCAGTAGAGTTTTCCGGACACCTAGGAAAATCGCGTGGGCTCCCTGTTCCCGGCTGGAACACAGACTAACCCCAGGACCCCTTAGGTCTCCTAAGCAACATCCAGCCCCATAGCCCTTTGGAGCCACTCTATCTACGCCGAGGGTAGGGAAACGCACAGCAGTCTCCACCGAAGCAGCTTAATTTCCCCATCACACCCACACGTTCACGAACAGAATTTTGGCACGTCTCACAGGCGTTGAGGTCTTACGCCTTGCCCTAGTCTGACCTGCACTGAGAGCACCCTCGTCCTCGCATTCCATCTAGGACCTCCTGCCTTAAGTCACCGTGCCTCCAGAAGAAAGTCCCTTTGTGTTCTTACTGCAATTTCAGTCCGCTTCTTGCGGTGGCAATGCAGGCTTCTGAATAGCCACAGGCCCCAGAGGAGTAGCTAGGGCGTTCCTTGGTTGAGGCAGTCCACTTGATGCACAAATCCCTGCTTCGAGAAGCTGATTCAGGCAAGCAAACACAAGGGGCCATGTGTCTCTTTTGACTTGTTAGAAACAACAGCAATGTATGCTGCGTTTGCGCATGAAATCGGGGGCCTGATTTAAACATCCTCGCTTTCCAATTTGGAAGGCTGCATTCACGGTGCGTTGAAGCTACCTGAAATCCCTGCTGTTGACAGGCCTGGGAACCCTGTAGGAATGCTTCTGGGAAGAAACTGAGTTTGCTCGGTCTAAACCAGGTGCTTCCATGGCCGCCGTGGTGGTCAGCCTGACAAGCTCTAGAAGTCAAGAGAAACTCAACGTGAGAACTTGCCTCCAGGTTAGGCCCTGAGTAGCCGGGCAGAAAGGGAGGCATGCAGCTGTTTCCACGAGTTCTTAGTAGCTCTTCGCCTTTACTTTCAGGGAAGTACCCTTCTGAGGACTCGTAGGCCCCTCTGGTTTGCATCCATTTTCCTCCATTGTCAGTGAGTATCTCCAGACCCCAGTGGACAAGCTGAGCAACATCGAGGCCCAGTGGTCTTCCCCTCCGATGCCATGCGTGCGTGCCCAGTGACGGGCAGCACACTGCGCGTTCCTTGAGGAGAGCTCTATTTCCAGAGCCCTCAAACAGCTTCAGGACACGATTTCTGGTGTGTCCGAAGCGCCCAGGAAATACCGGTTGCCGCCCTTGTGTGAGCTGCCAAGAGAAAACACTCTGCTCTGCAAATTTCGCGGACCTCGTACCTGAAGTCACTCAGCTCGAGGAGAAAGTCAGCATCTTTCAAAGCTGTGTCGCTAACGGGACACTCAGTGTGAGCACATGCCTGTAGGTTAAGGCCGGACTTGCCCTGCAGAAACGGAGGCGTGCAGCACTTTCCATGAGGCCGTAGCCTCTGCTCTGCATATCTTTTATGGCAGTAGAGTTTTCCGGACACCTAGGAAAATCGCGTGGGCTCCCTGTTCCCGGCTGGAACACAGACTAACCCCAGGACCCCTTAGGTCTCCTAAGCAACATCCAGCCCCGTAGCCCTTTGGAGCCACTCTCTCTACGCCGAGGGTAGGGAAACGCACAGCAGTCTCCACCGAAGCAGCTTAATTTCCCCATCACACCCACACGTTCACGAACAGAATTTTGGCACGTCTCACAGGCCTTGAGGTCTTACGCCTTGCCCTACTCTGACCTGCACTGAGAGCACCCTCGGCCTCGCATTCCATCTAGGACCTCCTGCCTGAAGTCACCGTGCCTCCAGAAGAAAGTCCCCTTGTGTTCTTACTGCAATTTCAGTCTGCTTCTTGCGGTGGCAATGCAGGCTTCTGAATAGCCACAGGCCCCAGAGGAGTAGCTAGGGCGTTCCTTGGTTGAGGCAGTCCACTTGATGCACAAACCCCTGCTTCGAGAAGCTGATTCAGGCAAGCAAACACAAGGGGCCATGTGTCTCTTTTGACTTGTTAGAAACAACAGCAATGTATGCTGCGTTTGCGCATGAAATCGGGGGCCTGATTTAAACATCCTCGCTTTCCAATTTGGAAGGGTGCATTCACGGTGCGTTGAAGCTACCTGAAATCCCTGCTGTTGACAGGCCTGGGAACCCTGTAGGAATGCTTCTGGGAAGAAACTGAGTTTGCTCGGTCTAAACCAGGTGCTTCCATGGCCGCCGTGGTGGTCAGCCTGACAAGCTCTAGAAGTCAAGAGAAACTCAACGTGAGAACTTGCCTCCAGGTTAGGCCCTGAGTAGCCGGGCAGAAAGGGAGGCATGCAGCTGTTTCCACGAGTTCTTAGTAGCTCTTCGCCTTTACTTTCAGGGAAGTACCCTTCTGAGGACTCGTAGGCCCCTCTGGTTTGCATCCATTTTCCTCCATTGTCAGTGAGTATCTCCAGACCCCAGTGGACAAGCTGAGCAACATCGAGGCCCAGTGGTCTTCCCCTCCGATGCCATGCGTGCGTGCCCAGTGACGGGCAGCACACTGCGCGTTCCTTGAGGAGAGCTCTATTTCCAGAGCCCTCAAACAGCTTCAGGACACGATTTCTGGTGTGTCCGAAGCGCCCAGGAAATACCGGTTGCCGCCCTTGTGTGAGCTGCCAAGAGAAAACACTCTGCTCTGCAAATTTCGCGGACCTCGTACCTGAAGTCACTCAGCTCGAGGAGAAAGTCAGCATCTTTCAAAGCTGTGTCGCTAACGGGACACTCAGTGTGAGCACATGCCTGTAGGTTAAGGCCGGACTTGCCCTGCAGAAACGGAGGCGTGCAGCACTTTCCATGAGGCCGTAGCCTCTGCTCTGCATATCTTTGATGGCAGTAGAGTTTTCCGGACACCTAGGAAAATCGCGTGGGCTCCCTGTTCCCGGCTGGAACACAGACTAACCCCAGGACCCCTTAGGTCTCCTAAGCAACATCCAGTCCCGTAGCCCTTTGGAGCCACTCTCTCTACGCCGAGGGTAGGGAAACGCACAGCAGTCTCCACCGAAGCAGCTTAATTTCCCCATCACACCCACACGTTCACGAACAGAATTTTGGCACGTCTCACAGGCCTTGAGGTCTTACGCCTTGCCCTACTCTGACCTGCACTGAGAGCACCCTCGGCCTCGCATTCCATCTAGGACCTCCTGCCTGAAGTCACCGTGCCTCCAGAAGAAAGTCCCCTTGTGTTCTTACTGCAATTTCAGTCCGCTTCTTGCGGTGGCAATGCAGGCTTCTGAATAGCCACAGGCCCCAGAGGAGTAGCTAGGGCGTTCCTTGGTTGAGGCAGTCCACTTGATGCACAAACCCCTGCTTCGAGAAGCTGATTCAGGCAAGCAAACACAAGGGGCCATGTGTCTCTTTTGACTTGTTAGAAACAACAGCAATGTATGCTGCGTTTGCGCATGAAATCGGGGGCCTGATTTAAACATCCTCGCTTTCCAATTTGGAAGGGTGCATTCACGGTGCGTTGAAGCTACCTGAAATCCCTGCTGTTGACAGGCCTGGGAACCCTGTAGGAATGCTTCTGGGAAGAAACTGAGTTTGCTCGGTCTAAACCAGGTGCTTCCATGGCCGCCGTGGTGGTCAGCCTGACAAGCTCTAGAAGTCAAGAGAAACTCAACGTGAGAACTTGCCTCCAGGTTAGGCCCTGAGTAGCCGGGCAGAAAGGGAGGCATGCAGCTGTTTCCACGAATTCTTAGTAGCTCTTCGCCTTTACTTTCAGGGAAGTACCCTTCTGAGGACTCGTAGGCCCCTCTGGTTTGCATCCATTTTCCTCCATTGTCAGTGAGTATCTCCAGACACCAGTGGACCAGCTGAGCAACATCGAGGCCCAGTGGTCTTCCCCTCCGATGCCATGCGTGCGTGCCCAGTGACGGGCAGCACACTGCGCGTTCCTTGAGGAGAGCTCTATTTCCAGAGCCCTCAAACAGCTTCAGGACACGGTTTCTGGTGTGTCCGAAGCGCCCAGGAAATACCGGTTGCCGCCCTTGTGTGAGCTGCCAAGAGAAAACACTGTGCTTTGCATACTTCGCGGACCTCGTACCTGAAGTCACTCAGCTCGAGGAGAAAGTCAGCATCTTTCAAAGCTGTGTCGCTAACGTGACACTCAGTGTGAGCACATGCCTGTAGGTTAAGGCCGGACTTGCCCTGCAGAAACGGAGGCGTGCAGCACTTTCCATGAGGCCGTAGCCTCTGCTCTGCATATCTTTTATGGCAGTAGAGTTTTCCGGACACCTAGGAAAATCGCCTGGGCTCCCAGTTCCCGGCTGTAACACAGACTAACCCCAGGACCCCTTAGGTCTCCTAAGCAACATCCAGCCCCGTAGCCCTTTGGAGCCACTCTCTCTACGCCGAGGGTAGGGAAACGCACAGCAGTCTCCACCGAAGCAGCTTAATTTCCCCATCACACCCACACGTTCATGAACAGAATTTTGGCACGTCTCACAGGCCTTGAGGTCTTACGCCTTGCCCTAGTCTGACCTGCACTGAGAGCACCCTCGCCCTCGCATTCCATCTAGGACCTCCTGCCTGAAGTCACCGTGCCTCCAGAAGAAAGTCCCCTTGCGTTCTTACTGCAATTTCAGTCCGCTTCTTGCGGTGGCAATGCAGGCTTCTGAATAGCAACAGGCCCCAGAGGAGTAGCTAGGGCGTTCCTTGGTTGAGGCAGTCCACTTGATGCACAACCCCCTGCTTCGAGAAGCTGATTCAGGCAAGCAAACACAAGGGGCCATGTGTCTCTTTTGACTTGTTAGAAACAACAGCAATGTATGCTGCGTTTGCACATGAAATCGGGGGCCTGATTTAAACATCCTCGCTTTCCAATTTGGAAGGCTGCATTCACGGTGCGTTGAAGCTACCTGAAATCCCTGCTGTTGACAGGCCTGGGAACCCTGTAGGAATGCTTCTGGGAAGAAACTGAGTTTGCTCGGTCTAAACCAGGTGCTTCCATGGCCGCCGTGGTGGTCAGCCTGACAAGCTCTAGAAGTCAAGAGAAACTCAACGTGAGAACTTGCCTCCAGGTTAGGCCCTGAGTAGCCGGGCAGAAAGGGAGGCATGCAGCTGTTTCCACGAGTTCTTAGTAGCTCTTCACCTTTACTTTCAGGGAAGTACCCTTCTGAGGACTCGTAGGCCCCTCTGGTTTGCATCCATTTTCCTCCATTGTCAGTGAGTATCTCCAGACCCCGGTGGACCAGCTGAGCAACATCGAGGCCCAGTGGTCTTCCCCTCCGATGCCCTGCGTGCGTGCCGAGTGATGGGCAACACACTGCGCGTTCCTTGAGGAGAGCTCTATTTCCACAGCCCTCAAACAGCTTCAGGACACGATTTCTGGTGTGTCCGAAGCACCCAGGAAATACCGGTTGCCGCCCTTGTGTGAGCTGCCAAGAAAAAACACTGTGCTTTGCATACTTCGCGGACCTCGTACCTGAAGTCACTCAGCTCGAGGAGAAAGTCAGCATCTTTCAAAGCTGTGTCGCTAACGGGACACTCAGAGTGCGCACATGCCTGTAGGTTAAGGCCGGACTTGCCCTGCAGAAACGGAGGTGTGCAGCACTTTCCATGAGGCTGTAGCCTCTGCTCTGCATATCTTTTATGGCAGTAGAGTTTTCCGGACACCTAGGAAAATCGCGTGGGCTCCCTGTTCCCGGCTGGAACACCGACTAACCCCAGGACCCCTTAGGTCTCCTAAGCAACATCCAGCCCCGTAGCCCTTTGGAGCCACTCTCTCTACGCCGAGGGTAGGGAAACGCACAGCAGTCTCCACCGAAGCAGCTTAATTTCCCCATCACACCCACACGTTCACGAACAGAATTTTGGCACGTCTCACAGGCCTTGAGGTCTTACGCCTTGCCCTACTCTGACCTGCACTGAGAGCACCCTCGGCCTCGCATTCCATCTAGGACCTCCTGCCTGAAGTCACCGTGCCTCCAGAAGAAAGTCCCCTTGTGTTCTTACTGCAATTTCAGTCCGCTTCTTGCGGTGGCAATGCAGGCTTCTGAATAGCCACAGGCCCCAGAGGAGTAGCTAGGGCGTTCCTTGGTTGAGGCAGTCCACTTGATGCACAAACCCCTGCTTCGAGAAGCTGATTCAGGCAAGCAAACACAAGGGGCCATGTGTCTCTTTTGACTTGTTAGAAACAACAGCAATGTATGCTGCGTTTGCGCATGAAATCGGGGGCCTGATTTAAACATCCTCGCTTTCCAATTTGGAAGGCTGCATTCACGGTGCGTTGAAGCTACCTGAAATCCCTGCTGTTGACAGGCCTGGGAACCCTGTAGGAATGCTTCTGGGAAGAAACTGAGTTTGCTCGGTCTAAACCAGGTGCTTCCATGGCCGCCGTGGTGGTCAGCCTGACAAGCTCTAGAAGTCAAGAGAAACTCAACGTGAGAACTTGCCTCCAGGTTAGGCCCTGAGTAGCCGGGCAGAAAGGGAGGCATGCAGCTGTTTCCACGAATTCTTAGTAGCTCTTCGCCTTTACTTTCAGGGAAGTACCCTTCTGAGGACTCGTAGGCCCCTCTGGTTTGCATCCATTTTCCTCCATTGTCAGTGAGTATCTCCAGACCCCAGTGGACCAGCTGAGCAACATCGAGGCCCAGTGGTCTTCCCCTCCGATGCCATGCGTGCGTGCCCAGTGACGGGCAGCACACTGCGCGTTCCTTGAGGAGAGCTCTATTTCCAGAGCCCTCAAACAGCTTCAGGACACGATTTCTGGTGTGTCCGAAGCGCCCAGGAAATACCGGTTGCCGCCCTTGTGTGAGCTGCCAAGAGAAAACACTCTGCTCTGCAAACTTCGCGGACGTCGTTCCTGAAATCACTGAGCTCGAGGAGAAAGTCAGCATCTTTCAAAGCTGTGTCGCTAACGGGACACTCAGTGTGAGCACATGCCTGTAGGTTAAGGCCGGACTTGCCCTGCAGAAACGGAGGCGTGCAGCACTTTCCATGAGGCCGTAGCCTCTGCTCTGCATATCATTTATGGCAGTAGAGTTTTCCGGACACCTAGGAAAATCGCGTGGGCTCCCTGTTCCCGGCTGGAACACAGACTAACCCCAGGACCCCTTAGGTCTCCTAAGCAACATCCAGCCCCGTAGCCCTTTGGAGCCACTCTCTCTACGCCGAGGGTAGGGAAACGCACAGCAGTCTCCACCGAAGCAGCTTAATTTCCCCATCACACCCAGACGTTCACGAACAGAATTTTGGCACGTCTCACAGGCCTTGAGGTCTTACGCCTTGCCCTACTCTGACCTGCACTGAGAGCACCCTCGGCCTCGCATTCCATCTAGGACCTCCTGCCTGAAGTCACCGTGCCTCCAGAAGAAAGTCCCCTTGTGTTCTTACTGCAATTTCAGTCCGCTTCTTGCGGTGGCAATGCAGGCTTCTGAATAGCCACAGGCCCCAGAGGAGTAGCTAGGGCGTTCCTTGGTTGAGGCAGTCCACTTGATGCACAAACCCCTGCTTCGAGAAGCTGATTCAGGCAAGCAAACACAAGGGGCCATGTGTCTCTTTTGACTTGTTAGAAACAACAGCAATGTATGCTGCGTTTGCGCATGAAATCGGGGGCCTGATTTAAACATCCTCGCTTTCCAATTTGGAAGGCTGCATTCACGGTGCGTTGAAGCTACCTGAAATCCCTGCTGTTGACAGGCCTGGGAACCCTGTAGGAATGCTTCTGGGAAGAAACTGAGTTTGCTCGGTCTAAACCAGGTGCTTCCATGGCCGCCGTGGTGGTCAGCCTGACAAGCTCTAGAAGTCAAGAGAAACTCAACGTGAGAACTTGCCTCCAGGTTAGGCCCTGAGTAGCCGGGCAGAAAGGGAGGCATGCAGCTGTTTCCACGAGTTCTTAGTAGCTCTTCGCCTTTACTTTCAGGGAAGTACCCTTCTGAGGACTCGTAGGCCCCTCTGGTTTGCATCCATTTTCCTCCATTGTCAGTGAGTATCTCCAGACCCCGGTGGACCAGCTGAGCAACATCGAGGCCCAGTGGTCTTCCCCTCCGATGCCCTGCGTGCGTGCCGAGTGATGGGCAACACACTGCGCGTTCCTTGAGGAGAGCTCTAATTCCAGAGCCCTCAAACAGCTTCAGGACACGATTTCTGGTGTGTCCGAAGCACCCAGGAAATACCGGTTGCCGCCCTTGTGTGAGCTGCCAAGAAAAAACACTGTGCTTTGCATACTTCGCGGACCTCGTACCTGAAGTCACTCAGCTCGAGGAGAAAGTCAGCATCTTTCAAAGCTGTGTCGCTAACGGGACACTCAGTGTGAGCACATGCCTGTAGGTTAAGACCGGACTTGCCCTGCAGAAACGGAGGCGTGCAGCACTTTGCATGAGGCCGTAGCCTCTGCTCTGCATATCTTTGATGGCAGTAGAGTTTTCCGGACACCTAGGAAAATCGCGTGGGCTCCCTGTTCCCGGCTGGAACACAGACTAACCCCAGGACCCCTTAGGTCTCCTAAGCAACATCCAGCCCCGTAGCCCTTTGGAGCCACTCTATCTACGCCGAGGGTAGGGAAACGCACAGCAGTCTCCACCGAAGCAGCTTAATTTCCCCATCACACCCACACGTTCACGAACAGAATTTTGGCACGTCTCACAGGCGTTGAGGTCTTACGCCTTGCCCTAGTCTGACCTGCACTGAGAGCACCCTCGTCCTCGCATTCCATCTAGGACCTCCTGCCTTAAGTCACCGTGCCTCCAGAAGAAAGTCCCTTTGTGTTCTTACTGCAATTTCAGTCCGCTTCTTGCGGTGGCAATGCAGGCTTCTGAATAGCCACAGGCCCCAGAGGAGTAGCTAGGGCGTTCCTTGGTTGAGGCAGTCCACTTGATGCACAAATCCCTGCTTCGAGAAGCTGATTCAGGCAAGCAAACACAAGGGGCCATGTGTCTCTTTTGACTTGTTAGAAACAACAGCAATGTATGCTGCGTTTGCGCATGAAATCGGGGGCCTGATTTAAACATCCTCGCTTTCCAATTTGGAAGGCTGCATTCACGGTGCGTTGAAGCTACCTGAAATCCCTGCTGTTGACAGGCCTGGGAACCCTGTAGGAATGCTTCTGGGAAGAAACTGAGTTTGCTCGGTCTAAACCAGGTGCTTCCATGGCCGCCGTGGTGGTCAGCCTGACAAGCTCTAGAAGTCAAGAGAAACTCAACGTGAGAACTTGCCTCCAGGTTAGGCCCTGAGTAGCCGGGCAGAAAGGGAGGCATGCAGCTGTTTCCACGAGTTCTTAGTAGCTCTTCGCCTTTACTTTCAGGGAAGTACCCTTCTGAGGACTCGTAGGCCCCTCTGGTTTGCATCCATTTTCCTCCATTGTCAGTGAGTATCTCCAGACCCCGGTGGACCAGCTTAGCAACATCGAGGCCCAGTGGTCTTCCCCTCCAATGCCCTGCGTGCGTGCCGAGTGATGGGCAACACACTGCGCGTTCCTTGAGGAGAGCTCTATTTCCAGAGCCCTCAAACAGCTTCAGGACACGGTTTCTGGTGTGTCCGAAGCGCCCAGGAAATACCGGTTGCCGCCCTTGTGTGAGCTGCCAAGAGAAAACACTGTGCTTTGCATACTTCGCGGACCTCGTACCTGAAGTCACTCAGCTCGAGGAGAAAGTCAGCATCTTTCAAAGCTGTGTCGCTAACGTGACACTCAGTGTGAGCACATGCCTGTAGGTTAAGGCCGGACTTGCCCTGCAGAAACGGAGGCGTGCAGCACTTTGCATGAGGCCGTAGCCTCTGCTCTGCATATCTTTTATGGCAGTAGAGTTTTCCGGACACCTAGGAAAATCGCGTGGGCTCCCAGTTCCCGGCTGTAACACAGACTAACCCCAGGACCCCTTAGGTCTCCTAAGCAACATCCAGCCCCGTAGCCCTTTGGAGCCACTCTATCTACGCCGAGGGTAGGGAAACGCACAGCAGTCTCCACCGAAGCAGCTTAATTTCCCCATCACACCCACACGTTCATGAACAGAATTTTGGCACGTCTCACAGGCCTTGAGGTCTTACGCCTTGCCCTAGTCTGACCTGCACTGAGAGCACCCTCGCCCTCGCATTCCATCTAGGACCTCCTGCCTGAAGTCACCGTGCCTCCAGAAGAAAGTCCCCTTGCGTTCTTACTGCAATTTCAGTCCGCTTCTTGCGGTGGCAATGCAGGCTTCTGAATAGCAACAGGCCCCAGAGGAGTAGCTAGGGCGTTCCTTGGTTGAGGCAGTCCACTTGATGCACAACCCCCTGCTTCGAGAAGCTGATTCAGGCAAGCAAACACAAGGGGCCATGTGTCTCTTTTGACTTGTTAGAAACAACAGCAATGTATGCTGCGTTTGCGCATGAAATCGGGGGCCTGATTTAAACATCCTCGCTTTCCAATTTGGAAGGCTGCATTCACGGTGCGTTGATGCTACCTGAAATCCCTGCTGTTGACAGGCCTGGGAACCCTGTAGGAATGCTTCTGGGAAGAAACTGAATTTGCTCGGTCTAAACCAGGTGCTTCCATGGCCGCCGTGGTGGTCAGCCTGACAAGCTCTAGAAGTCAAGAGAAACTCAACGTGAGAACTTGCCTCCAGGTTAGGCCCTGAGTAGCCGGGCAGAAAGGGAGGCATGCAGCTGTTTCCACGAGTTCTTAGTAGCTCTTCGCCTTTACTTTCAGGGAAGTACCCTTCTGAGGACTCGTAGGCCCCTCTGGTTTGCATCCATTTTCCTCCATTGTCAGTGAGTATCTCCAGACCCCGGTGGACCAGCTGAGCAACATCAAGGCCCAGTGGTCTTCCCCTCCGATGCCCTGCGTGCGTGCCGAGTGATGGGCAACACACTGCGCGTTCCTTGAGGAGAGCTCTATTTCCAGAGCCCTCAAACAGCTTCAGGACACGATTTCTGGTGTGTCCTAAGCACCCAGGAAATACCGGTTGCCGCCCTTGTGTGAGCTGCCAAGAAAAAACACTGTGCTTTGCATACTTCGCGGACCTCGTACCTGAAGTCACTCAGCTCGAGGAGAAAGTCAGCATCTTTCAAAGCTGTGTCGCTAACGGGACACTCAGTGTGAGCACATGCCTGTAGGTTAAGGCCGGACTTGCCCTGCAGAAACGGAGGCGTGCAGCACTTTCCATGAGGCCGTAGCCTCTGCTCTGCATATCTTTGATGGCAGTAGAGTTTTCCGGACACCTAGGAAAATCGCGTGGGCTCCCTGTTCCCGGCTGGAACACAGACTAACCCCAGGACCCCTTAGGTCTCCTAAGCAACATCCAGCCCCGTAGCCCTTTGGAGCCACTCTATCTACGCCGAGGGTAGGGAAACGCACAGCAGTCTCCACCGAAGCAGCTTAATTTCCCCATCACACCCACACGTTCACGAACAGAATTTTGGCACGTCTCACAGGCGTTGAGGTCTTACGCCTTGCCCTAGTCTGACCTGCACTGAGAGCACCCTCGGCCTCGCATTCCATCTAGGACCTCCTGCCTTAAGTCACCGTGCCTCCAGAAGAAAGTCCCTTTGTGTTCTTACTGCAATTTCAGTCCGCTTCTTGCGGTGGCAATGCAGGCTTCTGAATAGCAACAGGCCCCAGAGGAGTAGCTAGGGCGTTCCTTGGTTGAGGCAGTCCACTTGATGCACAAACCCCTGCTTCGAGAAGCTGATTCAGGCAAGCAAACACAAGGGACCATGTGTCTCTTTTGACTTGTTAGAAACAACAGCAATGTATGCTGCGTTTGCGCATGAAATCGGGGGCCTGATTTAAACATCCTCGCTTTCCAATTTGGAAGGCTGCATTCACGGTGCGTTGAAGCTACCTGAAATCCCTGCTGTTGACAGGCCTGGGAACCCTGTAGGAATGCTTCTGGGAAGAAACTGAGTTTGCTCGGTCTAAACCAGGTGCTTCCATGGCCGCCGTGGTGGTCAGCCTGACAAGCTCTAGAAGTCAAGAGAAACTCAACGTGAGAACTTGCCTCCAGGTTAGGCCCTGAGTAGCCGGGCAGAAAGGGAGGCATGCAGCTGTTTCCACGAATTCTTAGTAGCTCTTCGCCTTTACTTTCAGGGAAGTACCCTTCTGAGGACTCGTAGGCCCCTCTGGTTTGCATCCATTTTCCTCCATTGTCAGTGAGTATCTCCAGACCCCAGTGGACCAGCTGAGCAACATCGAGGCCCAGTGGTCTTCCCCTCCGATGCCATGCGTGCGTGCCCAGTGACGGGCAGCACACTGCGCGTTCCTTGAGTAGAGCTCTATTTCCAGAGCCCTCAAACAGCTTCAGGACACGGTTTCTGGTGTGTCCGAAGCGCCCAGGAAATACCGGTTGCCGCCCTTGTGTGAGCTGCCAAGAGAAAACACTGTGCTTTGCATACTTCGCGGACCTCGTACCTGAAGTCACTCAGCTCGAGGAGAAAGTCAGCATCTTTCAAAGCTGTGTCGCTAACGTGACACTCAGTGTGAGCACATGCCTGTAGGTTAAGGCCGGACTTGCCCTGCAGAAACGGAGGCGTGCAGCACTTTCCATGAGGCCGTAGCCTCTGCTCTGCATATCTTTTATGGCAGTAGAGTTTTCCGGACACCTAGGAAAATCGCGTGGGCTCCCAGTTCCCGGCTGTAACACAGACTAACCCCAGGACCCCTTAGGTCTCCTAAGCAACATCCAGCCCCGTAGCGCTTTCGAGCCACTCTCTCTACGCCGAGGGTAGGGAAACGCACAGCAGTCTCCACCGAAGCAGCTTAATTTCCCCATCACACCCACACGTTCATGAACAGAATTTTGGCACGTCTCACAGGCCTTGAGGTCTTACGCCTTGCCCTAGTCTGACCTGCACTGAGAGCACCCTCGCCCTCGCATTCCATCTAGGACCTCCTGCCTGAAGTCACCGTGCCTCCAGAAGAAAGTCCCCTTGCGTTCTTACTGCAATTTCAGTCCGCTTCTTGCGGTGGCAATGCAGGCTTCTGAATAGCAACAGGCCCCAGAGGAGTAGCTAGGGCGTTCCTTGGTTGAGGCAGTCCACTTGATGCACAACCCCCTGCTTCGAGAAGCTGATTCAGGCAAGCAAACACAAGGGGCCATGTGTCTCTTTTGACTTGTTAGAAACAACAGCAATGTATGCTGCGTTTGCGCATGAAATCGGGGGCCTGATTTAAACATCCTCGCTTTCCAATTTGGAAGGCTGCATTCACGGTGCGTTGATGCTACCTGAAATCCCTGCTGTTGACAGGCCTGGGAACCCTGTAGGAATGCTTCTGGGAAGAAACTGAATTTGCTCGGTCTAAACCAGGTGCTTCCATGGCCGCCGTGGTGGTCAGCCTGACAAGCTCTAGAAGTCAAGAGAAACTCAACGTGAGAACTTGCCTCCAGGTTAGGCCCTGAGTAGCCGGGCAGAAAGGGAGGCATGCAGCTGTTTCCACGAGTTCTTAGTAGCTCTTCGCCTTTACTTTCAGGGAAGTACCCTTCTGAGGACTCGTAGGCCCCTCTGGTTTGCATCCATTTTCCTCCATTGTCAGTGAGTATCTCCAGACCCCGGTGGACCAGCTGAGCAACATCGAGGCCCAGTGGTCTTCCCCTCCGATGCCCTGCGTGCGTGCCGAGTGATGGGCAACACACTGCGCGTTCCTTGAGGAGAGCTCTATTTCCAGAGCCCTCAAACAGCTTCAGGACACGATTTCTGGTGTGTCCGAAGCACCCAGGAAATACCGGTTGCCGCCCTTGTGTGAGCTGCCAAGAAAAAACACTGTGCTTTGCATACTTCGCGGACCTCGTACCTGAAGTCACTCAGCTCGAGGAGAAAGTCAGCATCTTTCAAAGCTGTGTCGCTAACGGGACACTCAGTGTGAGCACATGCCTGTAGGTTAAGGCCGGACTTGCCCTGCAGAAACGGAGGCGTGCAGCACTTCCCATGAGGCCGTAGCCTCTGCTCTGCATATCTTTGATGGCAGTAGAGTTTTCCGGACACCTAGGAAAATCGCGTGGGCTCCCTGTTCCCGGCTGGAACACAGACTAACCCCAGGACCCCTTAGGTCTCCTAAGCAACATCCAGCCCCGTAGCCCTTTGGAGCCACTCTCTCTACGCCGAGGGTAGGGAAACGCACAGCAGTCTCCACCGAAGCAGCTTAATTTCCCCATCACACCCACACGTTCACGAACAGAATTTTGGCACGTCTCACAGGCCTTGAGGTCTTACGCCTTGCCCTAGTCTGACCTGCACTGAGAGCACCCTCGGCCTCGCATTCCATCTAGGACCTCCTGCCTGAAGTCACCGTGCCTCCAGAAGAAAGTCCCCTTGTGTTCTTACTGCAATTTCAGTCCGCTTCTTGCGGTGGCAATGCAGGCTTCTGAATAGCCACAGGCCCCAGAGGAGTAGCTAGGGCGTTCCTTGGTTGAGGCAGTCCACTTGATGCACAAACCCCTGCTTCGAGAAGCTGATTCAGGCAAGCAAACACAAGGGGCCATGTGTCTCTTTTGACTTGTTAGAAACAACAGCAATGTATGCTGCGTTTGCGCATGAAATCGGGGGCCTGATTTAAACATCCTCGCTTTCCAATTTGGAAGGCTGCATTCACGGTGCGTTGATGCTACCTGAAATCCCTGCTGTTGACAGGCCTGGGAACCCTGTAGGAATGCTTCTGGGAAGAAACTGAGTTTGCTCGGTCTAAACCAGGTGCTTCCATGGCCGCCGTGGTGGTCAGCCTGACAAGCTCTAGAAGTCAAGAGAAACTCAACGTGAGAACTTGCCTCCAGGTTAGGCCCTGAGTAGCCGGGCAGAAAGGGAGGCATGCAGCTGTTTCCACGAATTCTTAGTAGCTCTTCGCCTTTACTTTCAGGGAAGTACCCTTCTGAGGACTCGTAGGCCCCTCTGGTTTGCATCCATTTTCCTCCATTGGCAGTGAGTATCTCCAGACCCCGGTGGACCAGCTGAGCAACATCGAGGCCCAGTGGTCTTCCCCTCCGATGCCATGCGTGCGTGCCCAGTGACGGGCAGCACACTGCGCGTTCCTTGAGGAGAGCTCTATTTCCAGAGCCCTCAAACAGCTTCAGGACACGATTTCTGGTGTGTCCGAAGCGCCCAGGAAATACCGGTTGCCGCCCTTGTGTGAGCTGCCAAGAGAAAACACTCTGCTCTGCAAACTTCGCGGACCTCGTTCCTGAAGTCACTCAGCTCGAGGAGAAAGTCAGCATCTTTCAAAGCTGTGTCGCTAACGGGACACTCAGTGTGAGCACATGCCTGTAGGTTAAGGCCGGACTTGCCCTGCAGAAACGGAGGCGTGCAGCACTTTCCATGAGGCCGTAGCCTCTGCTCTGCATATCTTTGATGGCAGTAGAGTTTTCCGGACACCTAGGAAAATCGCGTGGGCTCCCTGTTCCCGGCTGGAACACAGACTAACCCCAGGACCCCTTAGGTCTCCTAAGCAACATCCAGCCCCGTAGCCCTTTGGAGCCACTCTCTCTACGCCGAGGGTAGGGAAACGCACAGCAGTCTCCACCGAAGCAGCTTAATTTCCCCATCACACCCACACGTTCACGAACAGAATTTTGGCACGTCTCACAGGCCTTGAGGTCTTACGCCTTGCCCTACTCTGACCTGCACTGAGAGCACCCTCGGCCTCGCATTCCATCTAGGACCTCCTGCCTGAAGTCACCGTGCCTCCAGAAGAAAGTCCCTTTGTGTTCTTACTGCAATTTCAGTCCGCTTCTTGCGGTGGCAATGCAGGCTTCTGAATAGCCACAGGCCCCAGAGGAGTAGCTAGGGCGTTCCTTGGTTGAGGCAGTCCACTTGATGCACAAACCCCTGCTTCGAGAAGCTGATTCAGGCAAGCAAACACAAGGGGCCATGTGTCTCTTTTGACTTGTTAGAAACAACAGCAATGTATGCTGCGTTTGCGCATGAAATCGGGGGCCTGATTTAAACATCCTCGCTTTCCAATTTGGAAGGCTGCATTCACGGTGCGTTGAAGCTACCTGAAATCCCTGCTGTTGACAGGCCTGGGAACCCTGTAGGAATGCTTCTGGGAAGAAACTGAGTTTGCTCGGTCTAAACCAGGTGCTTCCATGGCCGCCGTGGTGGTCAGCCTGACAAGCTCTAGAAGTCAAGAGAAACTCAACGTGAGAACTTGCCTCCAGGTTAGGCCCTGAGTAGCCGGGCAGAAAGGGAGGCATGCAGCTGTTTCCACGAGTTCTTAGTAGCTCTTCGCCTTTACTTTCAGGGAAGTACCCTTCTGAGGACTCGTAGGCCCCTCTGGTTTGCATCCATTTTCCTCCATTGTCAGTGAGTATCTCCAGACCCCAGTGGACCAGCTGAGCAACATCGAGGCCCAGTGGTCTTCCCCTCCGATGCCCTGCGTGCGTGCCGAGTGATGGGCAACACACTGCGCGTTCCTTGAGGAGAGCTCTATTTCCAGAGCCCTCAAACAGCTTCAGGACACGATTTCTGGTGTGTCCGAAGCACCCAGGAAATACCGGTTGCCGCCCTTGTGTGAGCTGCCAAGAAAAAACACTGTGCTTTGCATACTTCGCGGACCTCGTACCTGAAGTCACTCAGCTCGAGGAGAAAGTCAGCATCTTTCAAAGCTGTGTCGCTAACGGGACACTCAGAGTGCGCACATGCCTGTAGGTTAAGGCCGGACTTGCCCTGCAGAAACGGAGGTGTGCAGCACTTTCCATGAGGCCGTAGCCTCTGCTCTGCATATCTTTGATGGCAGTAGAGTTTTCCGGACACCTAGGAAAATCGCGTGGGGTCCCTGTTCCCGGCTGGAACACAGACTAACCCCAGGACCCCTTAGGTCTCCTAAGCAACATCCAGCCCCGTAGCCCTTTGGAGCCACTCTCTCTACGCCGAGGGTAGGGAAACGCACAGCAGTCTCCACCGAAGCAGCTTAATTTCCCCATCACACCCACACGTTCACGAACAGAATTTTGGCACGTCTCACAGGCCTTGAGGTCTTACGCCTTGCCCTAGTCTGACCTGCACTGAGAGCACCCTCGGCCTCGCATTCCATCTAGGACCTCCTGCCTGAAGTCACCGTGCCTCCAGAAGAAAGTCCCCTTGTGTTCTTACTGCAATTTCAGTCCGCTTCTTGCGGTGGCAATGCAGGCTTCTGAATAGCCACAGGCCCCAGAGGAGTAGCTAGGGCGTTCCTTGGTTGAGGCAGTCCACTTGATGCACAAACCCCTGCTTCGAGAAGCTGATTCAGGCAAGCAAACACAAGGGGCCATGTGTCTCTTTTGACTTGTTAGAAACAACAGCAATGTATGCTGCGTTTGCGCATGAAATCGGGGGCCTGATTTAAACATCCTCGCTTTCCAATTTGGAAGGGTGCATTCACGGTGCGTTGAAGCTACCTGAAATCCCTGCTGTTGACAGGCCTGGGAACCCTGTAGGAATGCTTCTGGGAAGAAACTGAGTTTGCTCGGTCTAAACCAGGTGCTTCCATGGCCGCCGTGGTGGTCAGCCTGACAAGCTCTAGAAGTCAAGAGAAACTCAACGTGAGAACTTGCCTCCAGGTTAGGCCCTGAGTAGCCGGGCAGAAAGGGAGGCATGCAGCTGTTTCCACGAATTCTTAGTAGCTCTTCGCCTTTACTTTCAGGGAAGTACCCTTCTGAGGACTCGTAGGCCCCTCTGGTTTGCATCCATTTTCCTCCATTGGCAGTGAGTATCTCCAGACCCCGGTGGACCAGCTGAGCAACATCGAGGCCCAGTGGTCTTCCCCTCCGATGCCATGCGTGCGTGCCCAGTGACGGGCAGCACACTGCGCGTTCCTTGAGGAGAGCTCTATTTCCAGAGCCCTCAAACAGCTTCAGGACACGATTTCTGGTGTGTCCGAAGCGCCCAGGAAATACCGGTTGCCGCCCTTGTGTGAGCTGCCAAGAGAAAACACTCTGCTCTGCAAACTTCGCGGACCTCGTTCCTGAAGTCACTCAGCTCGAGGAGAAAGTCAGCATCTTTCAAAGCTGTGTCGCTAACGGGACACTCAGTGTGAGCACATGCCTGTAGGTTAAGGCCGGACTTGCCCTGCAGAAACGGAGGCGTGCAGCACTTTCCATGAGGCCGTAGCCTCTGCTCTGCATATCTTTGATGGCAGTAGAGTTTTCCGGACACCTAGGAAAATCGCGTGGGCTCCCTGTTCCCGGCTGGAACACAGACTAACCCCAGGACCCCTTAGGTCTCCTAAGCAACATCCAGCCCCGTAGCCCTTTGGAGCCACTCTCTCTACGCCGAGGGTAGGGAAACGCACAGCAGTCTCCACCGAAGCAGCTTAATTTCCCCATCACACCCAGACGTTCACGAACAGAATTTTGGCACGTCTCACAGGCCTTGAGGTCTTACGCCTTGCCCTACTCTGACCTGCACTGAGAGCACCCTCGGCCTCGCATTCCATCTAGGACCTCCTGCCTGAAGTCACCGTGCCTCCAGAAGAAAGTCCCCTTGTGTTCTTACTGCAATTTCAGTCCGCTTCTTGCGGTGGCATTGCAGGCTTCTGAGTAGCCACAGGCCCCAGAGGAGTAGCTAGGGCGTTCCTTGGTTGAGGCAGTCCACTTGATGCACAACCCCCTGCTTCGAGAAGCTGATTCAGGCAAGCAAACACAAGGGGCCATGTGTCTCTTTTGACTTGTTAGAAACAACAGCAATGTATGCTGCGTTTGCGCATGAAATCGGGGGCCTGATTTAAACATCCTCGCTTTCCAATTTGGAAGGCTGCATTCACGGTGCGTTGATGCTACCTGAAATCCCTGCTGTTGACAGGCCTGGGAACCCTGTAGGAATGCTTCTGGGAAGAAACTGAGTTTGCTCGGTCTAAACCAGGTGCTTCCATGGCCGCCGTGGTGGTCAGCCTGACAAGCTCTAGAAGTCAAGAGAAACTCAACGTGAGAACTTGCCTCCAGGTTAGGCCCTGAGTAGCCGGGCAGAAAGGGAGGCATGCAGCTGTTTCCACGAATTCTTAGTAGCTCTTCGCCTTTACTTTCAGGGAAGTACCCTTCTGAGGACTCGTAGGCCCCTCTGGTTTGCATCCATTTTCCTCCATTGTCAGTGAGTATCTCCAGACCCCAGTGGACCAGCTGAGCAACATCGAGGCCCAGTGGTCTTCCCCTCCGATGCCATGCGTGCGTGCCCAGTGACGGGCAGCACACTGCGCGTTCCTTGAGTAGAGCTCTATTTCCAGAGCCCTCAAACAGCTTCAGGACACGGTTTCTGGTGTGTCCGAAGCACCCAGGAAATACCGGTTGCCGCCCTTGTGTGAGCTGCCAAGAGAAAACACTGTGCTTTGCATACTTCGCGGACCTCGTACCTGAAGTCACTCAGCTCGAGGAGAAAGTCAGCATCTTTCAAAGCTGTGTCGCTAACGTGACACTCAGTGTGAGCACATGCCTGTAGGTTAAGGCCGGACTTGCCCTGCAGAAACGGAGGCGTGCAGCACTTTCCATGAGGCCGTAGCCTCTGCTCTGCATATCTTTGATGGCAGTAGAGTTTTCCGGACACCTAGGAAAATCGCGTGGGCTCCCTGTTCCCGGCTGGAACACAGACTAACCCCAGGACCCCTTAGGTCTCCTAAGCAACATCCAGCCCCGTAGCCCTTTGGAGCCACTCTCTCTACGCCGAGGGTAGGGAAACGCACAGCAGTCTCCACCGAAGCAGCTTAATTTCCCCATCACACCCACACGTTCACGAACAGAATTTTGGCACGTCTCACAGGCCTTGAGGTCTTACGCCTTGCCCTAGTCTGACCTGCACTGAGAGCACCCTCGGCCTCGCATTCCATCTAGGACCTCCTGCCTGAAGTCACCGTGCCTCCAGAAGAAAGTCCCCTTGTGTTCTTACTGCAATTTCAGTCCGCTTCTTGCGGTGGCAATGCAGGCTTCTGAATAGCCACAGGCCCCAGAGGAGTAGCTAGGGCGTTCCTTGGTTGAGGCAGTCCACTTGATGCACAAACCCCTGCTTCGAGAAGCTGATTCAGGCAAGCAAACACAAGGGGCCATGTGTCTCTTTTGACTTGTTAGAAACAACAGCAATGTATGCTGCGTTTGCGCATGAAATCGGGGGCCTGATTTAAACATCCTCGCTTTCCAATTTGGAAGGCTGCATTCACGGTGCGTTGATGCTACCTGAAATCCCTGCTGTTGACAGGCCTGGGAACCCTGTAGGAATGCTTCTGGGAAGAAACTGAGTTTGCTCGGTCTAAACCAGGTGCTTCCATGGCCGCCGTGGTGGTCAGCCTGACAAGCTCTAGAAGTCAAGAGAAACTCAACGTGAGAACTTGCCTCCAGGTTAGGCCCTGAGTAGCCGGGCAGAAAGGGAGGCATGCAGCTGTTTCCACGAATTCTTAGTAGCTCTTCGCCTTTACTTTCAGGGAAGTACCCTTCTGAGGACTCGTAGGCCCCTCTGGTTTGCATCCATTTTCCTCCATTGGCAGTGAGTATCTCCAGACCCCGGTGGACCAGCTGAGCAACATCGAGGCCCAGTGGTCTTCCCCTCCGATGCCATGCGTGCGTGCCCAGTGACGGGCAGCACACTGCGCGTTCCTTGAGGAGAGCTCTATTTCCAGAGCCCTCAAACAGCTTCAGGACACGATTTCTGGTGTGTCCGAAGCGCCCAGGAAATACCGGTTGCCGCCCTTGTGTGAGCTGCCAAGAGAAAACACTCTGCTCTGCAAACTTCGCGGACCTCGTTCCTGAAGTCACTCAGCTCGAGGAGAAAGTCAGCATCTTTCAAAGCTGTGTCGCTAACGGGACACTCAGTGTGAGCACATGCCTGTAGGTTAAGGCCGGACTTGCCCTGCAGAAACGGAGGCGTGCAGCACTTTCCATGAGGCCGTAGCCTCTGCTCTGCATATCTTTGATGGCAGTAGAGTTTTCCGGACACCTAGGAAAATCGCGTGGGCTCCCTGTTCCCGGCTGGAACACAGACTAACCCCAGGACCCCTTAGGTCTCCTAAGCAACATCCAGCCCCGTAGCCCTTTGGAGCCACTCTCTCTACGCCGAGGGTAGGGAAACGCACAGCAGTCTCCACCGAAGCAGCTTAATTTCCCCATCACACCCACACGTTCACGAACAGAATTTTGGCACGTCTCACAGGCCTTGAGGTCTTACGCCTTGCCCTACTCTGACCTGCACTGAGAGCACCCTCGGCCTCGCATTCCATCTAGGACCTCCTGCCTGAAGTCACCGTGCCTCCAGAAGAAAGTCCCTTTGTGTTCTTACTGCAATTTCAGTCCGCTTCTTGCGGTGGCAATGCAGGCTTCTGAATAGCCACAGGCCCCAGAGGAGTAGCTAGGGCGTTCCTTGGTTGAGGCAGTCCACTTGATGCACAAACCCCTGCTTCGAGAAGCTGATTCAGGCAAGCAAACACAAGGGGCCATGTGTCTCTTTTGACTTGTTAGAAACAACAGCAATGTATGCTGCGTTTGCGCATGAAATCGGGGGCCTGATTTAAACATCCTCGCTTTCCAATTTGGAAGGCTGCATTCACGGTGCGTTGAAGCTACCTGAAATCCCTGCTGTTGACAGGCCTGGGAACCCTGTAGGAATGCTTCTGGGAAGAAACTGAGTTTGCTCGGTCTAAACCAGGTGCTTCCATGGCCGCCGTGGTGGTCAGCCTGACAAGCTCTAGAAGTCAAGAGAAACTCAACGTGAGAACTTGCCTCCAGGTTAGGCCCTGAGTAGCCGGGCAGAAAGGGAGGCATGCAGCTGTTTCCACGAGTTCTTAGTAGCTCTTCGCCTTTACTTTCAGGGAAGTACCCTTCTGAGGACTCGTAGGCCCCTCTGGTTTGCATCCATTTTCCTCCATTGTCAGTGAGTATCTCCAGACCCCAGTGGACCAGCTGAGCAACATCGAGGCCCAGTGGTCTTCCCCTCCGATGCCCTGCGTGCGTGCCGAGTGATGGGCAACACACTGCGCGTTCCTTGAGGAGAGCTCTATTTCCAGAGCCCTCAAACAGCTTCAGGACACGATTTCTGGTGTGTCCGAAGCACCCAGGAAATACCGGTTGCCGCCCTTGTGTGAGCTGCCAAGAAAAAACACTGTGCTTTGCATACTTCGCGGACCTCGTACCTGAAGTCACTCAGCTCGAGGAGAAAGTCAGCATCTTTCAAAGCTGTGTCGCTAACGGGACACTCAGAGTGCGCACATGCCTGTAGGTTAAGGCCGGACTTGCCCTGCAGAAACGGAGGTGTGCAGCACTTTCCATGAGGCCGTAGCCTCTGCTCTGCATATCTTTGATGGCAGTAGAGTTTTCCGGACACCTAGGAAAATCGCGTGGGGTCCCTGTTCCCGGCTGGAACACAGACTAACCCCAGGACCCCTTAGGTCTCCTAAGCAACATCCAGCCCCGTAGCCCTTTGGAGCCACTCTCTCTACGCCGAGGGTAGGGAAACGCACAGCAGTCTCCACCGAAGCAGCTTAATTTCCCCATCACACCCACACGTTCACGAACAGAATTTTGGCACGTCTCACAGGCCTTGAGGTCTTACGCCTTGCCCTAGTCTGACCTGCACTGAGAGCACCCTCGGCCTCGCATTCCATCTAGGACCTCCTGCCTGAAGTCACCGTGCCTCCAGAAGAAAGTCCCCTTGTGTTCTTACTGCAATTTCAGTCCGCTTCTTGCGGTGGCAATGCAGGCTTCTGAATAGCCACAGGCCCCAGAGGAGTAGCTAGGGCGTTCCTTGGTTGAGGCAGTCCACTTGATGCACAAACCCCTGCTTCGAGAAGCTGATTCAGGCAAGCAAACACAAGGGGCCATGTGTCTCTTTTGACTTGTTAGAAACAACAGCAATGTATGCTGCGTTTGCGCATGAAATCGGGGGCCTGATTTAAACATCCTCGCTTTCCAATTTGGAAGGGTGCATTCACGGTGCGTTGAAGCTACCTGAAATCCCTGCTGTTGACAGGCCTGGGAACCCTGTAGGAATGCTTCTGGGAAGAAACTGAGTTTGCTCGGTCTAAACCAGGTGCTTCCATGGCCGCCGTGGTGGTCAGCCTGACAAGCTCTAGAAGTCAAGAGAAACTCAACGTGAGAACTTGCCTCCAGGTTAGGCCCTGAGTAGCCGGGCAGAAAGGGAGGCATGCAGCTGTTTCCACGAATTCTTAGTAGCTCTTCGCCTTTACTTTCAGGGAAGTACCCTTCTGAGGACTCGTAGGCCCCTCTGGTTTGCATCCATTTTCCTCCATTGGCAGTGAGTATCTCCAGACCCCGGTGGACCAGCTGAGCAACATCGAGGCCCAGTGGTCTTCCCCTCCGATGCCATGCGTGCGTGCCCAGTGACGGGCAGCACACTGCGCGTTCCTTGAGGAGAGCTCTATTTCCAGAGCCCTCAAACAGCTTCAGGACACGATTTCTGGTGTGTCCGAAGCGCCCAGGAAATACCGGTTGCCGCCCTTGTGTGAGCTGCCAAGAGAAAACACTCTGCTCTGCAAACTTCGCGGACCTCGTTCCTGAAGTCACTCAGCTCGAGGAGAAAGTCAGCATCTTTCAAAGCTGTGTCGCTAACGGGACACTCAGTGTGAGCACATGCCTGTAGGTTAAGGCCGGACTTGCCCTGCAGAAACGGAGGCGTGCAGCACTTTCCATGAGGCCGTAGCCTCTGCTCTGCATATCTTTGATGGCAGTAGAGTTTTCCGGACACCTAGGAAAATCGCGTGGGCTCCCTGTTCCCGGCTGGAACACAGACTAACCCCAGGACCCCTTAGGTCTCCTAAGCAACATCCAGCCCCGTAGCCCTTTGGAGCCACTCTCTCTACGCCGAGGGTAGGGAAACGCACAGCAGTCTCCACCGAAGCAGCTTAATTTCCCCATCACACCCAGACGTTCACGAACAGAATTTTGGCACGTCTCACAGGCCTTGAGGTCTTACGCCTTGCCCTACTCTGACCTGCACTGAGAGCACCCTCGGCCTCGCATTCCATCTAGGACCTCCTGCCTGAAGTCACCGTGCCTCCAGAAGAAAGTCCCCTTGTGTTCTTACTGCAATTTCAGTCCGCTTCTTGCGGTGGCATTGCAGGCTTCTGAGTAGCCACAGGCCCCAGAGGAGTAGCTAGGGCGTTCCTTGGTTGAGGCAGTCCACTTGATGCACAACCCCCTGCTTCGAGAAGCTGATTCAGGCAAGCAAACACAAGGGGCCATGTGTCTCTTTTGACTTGTTAGAAACAACAGCAATGTATGCTGCGTTTGCGCATGAAATCGGGGGCCTGATTTAAACATCCTCGCTTTCCAATTTGGAAGGCTGCATTCACGGTGCGTTGATGCTACCTGAAATCCCTGCTGTTGACAGGCCTGGGAACCCTGTAGGAATGCTTCTGGGAAGAAACTGAATTTGCTCGGTCTAAACCAGGTGCTTCCATGGCCGCCGTGGTGGTCAGCCTGACAAGCTCTAGAAGTCAAGAGAAACTCAACGTGAGAACTTGCCTCCAGGTTAGGCCCTGAGTAGCCGGGCAGAAAGGGAGGCATGCAGCTGTTTCCACGAATTCTTAGTAGCTCTTCGCCTTTACTTTCAGGGAAGTACCCTTCTGAGGACTCGTAGGCCCCTCTGGTTTGCATCCATTTTCCTCCATTGTCAGTGAGTATCTCCAGACCCCAGTGGACCAGCTGAGCAACATCGAGGCCCAGTGGTCTTCCCCTCCGATGCCATGCGTGCGTGCCCAGTGACGGGCAGCACACTGCGCGTTCCTTGAGGAGAGCTCTATTTCCAGAGCCCTCAAACAGCTTCAGGACACGGTTTCTGGTGTGTCCGAAGCGCCCAGGAAATACCGGTTGCCGCCCTTGTGTGAGCTGCCAAGAGAAAACACTGTGCTTTGCATACTTCGCGGACCTCGTACCTGAAGTCACTCAGCTCGAGGAGAAAGTCAGCATCTTTCAAAGCTGTGTCGCTAACGTGACACTCAGTGTGAGCACATGCCTGTAGGTTAAGGCCGGACTTGCCCTGCAGAAACGGAGGCGTGCAGCACTTTCCATGAGGCCGTAGCCTCTGCTCTGCATATCTTTTATGGCAGTAGAGTTTTCCGGACACCTAGGAAAATCGCGTGGGCTCCCAGTTCCCGGCTGTAACACAGACTAACCCCAGGACCCCTTAGGTCTCCTAAGCAACATCCAGCCCCGTAGCCCTTTGGAGCCACTCTCTCTACGCCGAGGGTAGGGAAACGCACAGCAGTCTCCACCGAAGCAGCTTAATTTCCCCATCACACCCACACGTTCATGAACAGAATTTTGGCACGTCTCACAGGCCTTGAGGTCTTACGCCTTGCCCTACTCTGACCTGCACTGAGAGCACCCTCGCCCTCGCATTCCATCTAGGACCTCCTGCCTGAAGTCACCGTGCCTCCAGAAGAAAGTCCCCTTGCGTTCTTACTGCAATTTCAGTCCGCTTCTTGCGGTGGCAATGCAGGCTTCTGAATAGCAACAGGCCCCAGAGGAGTAGCTAGGGCGTTCCTTGGTTGAGGCAGTCCACTTGATGCACAACCCCCTGCTTCGAGAAGCTGATTCAGGCAAGCAAACACAAGGGGCCATGTGTCTCTTTTGACTTGTTAGAAACAACAGCAATGTATGCTGCGTTTGCGCATGAAATCGGGGGCCTGATTTAAACATCCTCGCTTTCCAATTTGGAAGGCTGCATTCACGGTGCGTTGATGCTACCTGAAATCCCTGCTGTTGACAGGCCTGGGAACCCTGTAGGAATGCTTCTGGGAAGAAACTGAATTTGCTCGGTCTAAACCAGGTGCTTCCATGGCCGCCGTGGTGGTCAGCCTGACAAGCTCTAGAAGTCAAGAGAAACTCAACGTGAGAACTTGCCTCCAGGTTAGGCCCTGAGTAGCCGGGCAGAAAGGGAGGCATGCAGCTGTTTCCACGAGTTCTTAGTAGCTCTTCGCCTTTACTTTCAGGGAAGTACCCTTCTGAGGACTCGTAGGCCCCTCTGGTTTGCATCCATTTTCCTCCATTGTCAGTGAGTATCTCCAGACCCCGGTGGACCAGCTGAGCAACATCGAGGCCCAGTGGTCTTCCCCTCCGATGCCCTGCGTGCGTGCCGAGTGATGGGCAACACACTGCGCGTTCCTTGAGGAGAGCTCTATTTCCAGAGCCCTCAAACAGCTTCAGGACACGATTTCTGGTGTGTCCGAAGCACCCAGGAAATACCGGTTGCCGCCCTTGTGTGAGCTGCCAAGAAAAAACACTGTGCTTTGCATACTTCGCGGACCTCGTACCTGAAGTCACTCAGCTCGAGGAGAAAGTCAGCATCTTTCAAAGCTGTGTCGCTAACGGGACACTCAGTGTGAGCACATGCCTGTAGGTTAAGGCCGGACTTGCCCTGCAGAAACGGAGGCGTGCAGCACTTTCCATGTGGCCGTAGCCTCTGCTCTGCATATCTTTGATGGCAGTAGAGTTTTCCGGACACCTAGGAAAATCGCGTGGGCTCCCTGTTCCCGGCTGGAACACAGACTAACCCCAGGACCCCTTAGGTCTCCTAAGCAACATCCAGCCCCGTAGCCCTTTGGAGCCACTCTATCTACGCCGAGGGTAGGGAAACGCACAGCAGTCTCCACCGAAGCAGCTTAATTTCCCCATCACACCCACACGTTCACGAACAGAATTTTGGCACGTCTCACAGGCGTTGAGGTCTTACGCCTTGCCCTAGTCTGACCTGCACTGAGAGCACCCTCGTCCTCGCATTCCATCTAGGACCTCCTGCCTTAAGTCACCGTGCCTCCAGAAGAAAGTCCCTTTGTGTTCTTACTGCAATTTCAGTCCGCTTCTTGCGGTGGCAATGCAGGCTTCTGAATAGCAACAGGCCCCAGAGGAGTAGCTAGGGCGTTCCTTGGTTGAGGCAGTCCACTTGATGCACAAACCCCTGCTTCGAGAAGCTGATTCAGGCAAGCAAACACAAGGGACCATGTGTCTCTTTTGACTTGTTAGAAACAACAGCAATGTATGCTGCGTTTGCGCATGAAATCGGGGGCCTGATTTAAACATCCTCGCTTTCCAATTTGGAAGGCTGCATTCACGGTGCGTTGAAGCTACCTGAAATCCCTGCTGTTGACAGGCCTGGGAACCCTGTAGGAATGCTTCTGGGAAGAAACTGAGTTTGCTCGGTCTAAACCAGGTGCTTCCATGGCCGCCGTGGTGGTCAGCCTGACAAGCTCTAGAAGTCAAGAGAAACTCAACGTGAGAACTTGCCTCCAGGTTAGGCCCTGAGTAGCCGGGCAGAAAGGGAGGCATGCAGCTGTTTCCACGAATTCTTAGTAGCTCTTCGCCTTTACTTTCAGGGAAGTACCCTTCTGAGGACTCGTAGGCCCCTCTGGTTTGCATCCATTTTCCTCCATTGTCAGTGAGTATCTCCAGACCCCAGTGGACCAGCTGAGCAACATCGAGGCCCAGTGGTCTTCCCCTCCGATGCCATGCGTGCGTGCCCAGTGACGGGCAGCACACTGCGCGTTCCTTGAGTAGAGCTCTATTTCCAGAGCCCTCAAACAGCTTCAGGACACGGTTTCTGGTGTGTCCGAAGCGCCCAGGAAATACCGGTTGCCGCCCTTGTGTGAGCTGCCAAGAGAAAACACTGTGCTTTGCATACTTCGCGGACCCCGTACCTGAAGTCACTCAGCTCGAGGAGAAAGTCAGCATCTTTCAAAGCTGTGTCGCTATCGGGACACTCAGTGTGAGCACATGCCTGTAGGTTAAGGCCGGACTTGCCCTGCAGAAACGGAGGCGTGCAGCACTTTCCATGAGGCCGTAGCCTCTGCTCTGCATATCTTTTATGGCAGTAGAGTTTTCCGGACACCTAGGAAAATCGCGTGGGCTCCCAGTTCCCGGCTGTAACACAGACTAACCCCAGGACCCCTTAGGTCTCCTAAGCAACATCCAGCCCCGTAGCCCTTTGGAGCCACTCTCTCTACGCCGAGGGTAGGGAAACGCACAGCAGTCTCCACCGAAGCAGCTTAATTTCCCCATCACACCCACACGTTCACGAACAGAATTTTGGCACGTCTCACAGGCGTTGAGGTCTTACGCCTTGCCCTAGTCTGACCTGCACTGAGAGCACCCTCGTCCTCGCATTCCATCTAGGACCTCCTGCCTTAAGTCACCGTGCCTCCAGAAGAAAGTCCCTTTGTGTTCTTACTGCAATTTCAGTCCGCTTCTTGCGGTGGCAATGCAGGCTTCTGAATAGCAACAGGCCCCAGAGGAGTAGCTAGGGCGTTCCTTGGTTGAGGCAGTCCACTTGATGCACAAACCCCTGCTTCGAGAAGCTGATTCAGGCAAGCAAACACAAGGGACCATGTGTCTCTTTTGACTTGTTAGAAACAACAGCAATGTATGCTGCGTTTGCGCATGAAATCGGGGGCCTGATTTAAACATCCTCGCTTTCCAATTTGGAAGGCTGCATTCACGGTGCGTTGAAGCTACCTGAAATCCCTGCTGTTGACAGGCCTGGGAACCCTGTAGGAATGCTTCTGGGAAGAAACTGAGTTTGCTCGGTCTAAACCAGGTGCTTCCATGGCCGCCGTGGTGGTCAGCCTGACAAGCTCTAGAAGTCAAGAGAAACTCAACGTGAGAACTTGCCTCCAGGTTAGGCCCTGAGTAGCCGGGCAGAAAGGGAGGCATGCAGCTGTTTCCACGAATTCTTAGTAGCTCTTCGCCTTTACTTTCAGGGAAGTACCCTTCTGAGGACTCGTAGGCCCCTCTGGTTTGCATCCATTTTCCTCCATTGTCAGTGAGTATCTCCAGACCCCAGTGGACCAGCTGAGCAACATCGAGGCCCAGTGGTCTTCCCCTCCGATGCCATGCGTGCGTGCCCAGTGACGGGCAGCACACTGCGCGTTCCTTGAGTAGAGCTCTATTTCCAGAGCCCTCAAACAGCTTCAGGACACGGTTTCTGGTGTGTCCGAAGCGCCCAGGAAATACCGGTTGCCGCCCTTGTGTGAGCTGCCAAGAGAAAACACTGTGCTTTGCATACTTCGCGGACCTCGTACCTGAAGTCACTCAGCTCGAGGAGAAAGTCAGCATCTTTCAAAGCTGTGTCGCTAACGTGACACTCAGTGTGAGCACATGCCTGTAGGTTAAGGCCGGACTTGCCCTGCAGAAACGGAGGCGTGCAGCACTTTCCATGAGGCCGTAGCCTCTGCTCTGCATATCTTTTATGGCAGTAGAGTTTTCCGGACACCTAGGAAAATCGCGTGGGCTCCCAGTTCCCGGCTGTAACACAGACTAACCCCAGGACCCCTTAGGTCTCCTAAGCAACATCCAGCCCCGTAGCCCTTTGGAGCCACTCTCTCTACGCCGAGGGTAGGGAAACGCACAGCAGTCTCCACCGAAGCAGCTTAATTTCCCCATCACACCCACACGTTCATGAACAGAATTTTGGCACGTCTCACAGGCCTTGAGGTCTTACGCCTTGCCCTAGTCTGACCTGCACTGAGAGCACCCTCGCCCTCGCATTCCATCTAGGACCTCCTGCCTGAAGTCACCGTGCCTCCAGAAGAAAGTCCCCTTGCGTTCTTACTGCAATTTCAGTCCGCTTCTTGCGGTGGCAATGCAGGCTTCTGAATAGCAACAGGCCCCAGAGGAGTAGCTAGGGCGTTCCTTGGTTGAGGCAGTCCACTTGATGCACAACCCCCTGCTTCGAGAAGCTGATTCAGGCAAGCAAACACAAGGGGCCATGTGTCTCTTTTGACTTGTTAGAAACAACAGCAATGTATGCTGCGTTTGCGCATGAAATCGGGGGCCTGATTTAAACATCCTCGCTTTCCAATTTGGAAGGCTGCATTCACGGTGCGTTGATGCTACCTGAAATCCCTGCTGTTGACAGGCCTGGGAACCCTGTAGGAATGCTTCTGGGAAGAAACTGAATGTGCTCGGTCTAAACCAGGTGCTTCCATGGCCGCCGTGGTGGTCAGCCTGACAAGCTCTAGAAGTCAAGAGAAACTCAACGTGAGAACTTGCCTCCAGGTTAGGCCCTGAGTAGCCGGGCAGAAAGGGAGGCATGCAGCTGTTTCCACGAGTTCTTAGTAGCTCTTCGCCTTTACTTTCAGGGAAGTACCCTTCTGAGGACTCGTAGGCCCCTCTGGTTTGCATCCATTTTCCTCCATTGTCAGTGAGTATCTCCAGACCCCGGTGGACCAGCTGAGCAACATCGAGGCCCAGTGGTCTTCCCCTCCGATGCCCTGCGTGCGTGCCGAGTGATGGGCAACACACTGCGCGTTCCTTGAGGAGAGCTCTATTTCCAGAGCCCTCAAACAGCTTCAGGACACGATTTCTGGTGTGTCCGAAGCACCCAGGAAATACCGGTTGCCGCCCTTGTGTGAGCTGCCAAGAAAAAACACTGTGCTTTGCATACTTCGCGGACCTCGTACCTGAAGTCACTCAGCTCGAGGAGAAAGTCAGCATCTTTCAAAGCTGTGTCGCTAACGGGACACTCAGTGTGAGCACATGCCTGTAGGTTAAGGCCGGACTTGCCCTGCAGAAACGGAGGCGTGCAGCACTTTCCATGAGGCCGTAGCCTCTGCTCTGCATATCTTTGATGGCAGTAGAGTTTTCCGGACACCTAGGAAAATCGCGTGGGCTCCCTGTTCCCGGCTGGAACACAGACTAACCCCAGGACCCCTTAGGTCTCCTAAGCAACATCCAGCCCCGTAGCCCTTTGGAGCCACTCTATCTACGCCGAGGGTAGGGAAACGCACAGCAGTCTCCACCGAAGCAGCTTAATTTCCCCATCACACCCACACGTTCACGAACAGAATTTTGGCACGTCTCACAGGCGTTGAGGTCTTACGCCTTGCCCTAGTCTGACCTGCACTGAGAGCACCCTCGTCCTCGCATTCCATCTAGGACCTCCTGCCTTAAGTCACCGTGCCTCCAGAAGAAAGTCCCTTTGTGTTCTTACTGCAATTTCAGTCCGCTTCTTGCGGTGGCAATGCAGGCTTCTGAATAGCCACAGGCCCCAGAGGAGTAGCTAGGGCGTTCCTTGGTTGAGGCAGTCCACTTGATGCACAAACCCCTGCTTCGAGAAGCTGATTCAGGCAAGCAAACACAAGGGGCCATGTGTCTCTTTTGACTTGTTAGAAACAACAGCAATGTATGCTGCGTTTGCGCATGAAATCGGGGGCCTGATTTAAACATCCTCGCTTTCCAATTTGGAAGGCTGCATTCACGGTGCGTTGAAGCTACCTGAAATCCCTGCTGTTGACAGGCCTGGGAACCCTGTAGGAATGCTTCTGGGAAGAAACTGAGTTTGCTCGGTCTAAACCAGGTGCTTCCATGGCCGCCGTGGTGGTCAGCCTGACAAGCTCTAGATGTCAAGAGAAACTCAACGTGAGAACTTGCCTCCAGGTTAGGCCCTGAGTAGCCGGGCAGAAAGGGAGGCATGCAGCTGTTTCCACGAGTTCTTAGTAGCTCTTCGCCTTTACTTTCAGGGAAGTACCCTTCTGAGGACTCGTAGGCCCCTCTGGTTTGCATCCATTTTCCTCCATTGTCAGTGAGTATCTCCAGACCCCAGTGGACCAGCTGAGCAACATCGAGGCCCAGTGGTCTTCCCCTCCGATGCCCTGCGTGCGTGCCGAGTGATGGGCAACACACTGCGCGTTCCTTGAGGAGAGCTCTATTTCCAGAGCCCTCAAACAGCTTCAGGACACGATTTCTGGTGTGTCCGAAGCACCCAGGAAATACCGGTTGCCGCCCTTGTGTGAGCTGCCAAGAAAAAACACTGTGCTTTGCATACTTCGCGGACCTCGTACCTGAAGTCACTCAGCTCGAGGAGAAAGTCAGCATCTTTCAAAGCTGTGTCGCTAACGGGACACTCAGAGTGCGCACATGCCTGTAGGTTAAGGCCGGACTTGCCCTGCAGAAACGGAGGTGTGCAGCACTTTCCATGAGGCCGTAGCCTCTGCTCTGCATATCTTTGATGGCAGTAGAGTTTTCCGGACACCTAGGAAAATCGCGTGGGGTCCCTGTTCCCGGCTGGAACACAGACTAACCCCAGGACCCCTTAGGTCTCCTAAGCAACATCCAGCCCCGTAGCCCTTTGGAGCCACTCTCTCTACGCCGAGGGTAAGGAAACGCACAGCAGTCTCCACCGAAGCAGCTTAATTTCCCCATCACACCCACACGTTCACGAACAGAATTTTGGCACGTCTCACAGGCCTTGAGGTCTTACGCCTTGCCCTAGTCTGACCTGCACTGAGAGCACCCTCGGCCTCGCATTCCATCTAGGACCTCCTGCCTGAAGTCACCGTGCCTCCAGAAGAAAGTCCCCTTGTGTTCTTACTGCAATTTCAGTCCGCTTCTTGCGGTGGCAATGCAGGCTTCTGAATAGCCACAGGCCCCAGAGGAGTAGCTAGGGCGTTCCTTGGTTGAGGCAGTCCACTTGATGCACAAACCCCTGCTTCGAGAAGCTGATTCAGGCAAGCAAACACAAGGGGCCATGTGTCTCTTTTGACTTGTTAGAAACAACAGCAATGTATGCTGCGTTTGCGCATGAAATCGGGGGCCTGATTTAAACATCCTCGCTTTCCAATTTGGAAGGGTGCATTCACGGTGCGTTGAAGCTACCTGAAATCCCTGCTGTTGACAGGCCTGGGAACCCTGTAGGAATGCTTCTGGGAAGAAACTGAGTTTGCTCGGTCTAAACCAGGTGCTTCCATGGCCGCCGTGGTGGTCAGCCTGACAAGCTCTAGAAGTCAAGAGAAACTCAACGTGAGAACTTGCCTCCAGGTTAGGCCCTGAGTAGCCGGGCAGAAAGGGAGGCATGCAGCTGTTTCCACGAATTCTTAGTAGCTCTTCGCCTTTACTTTCAGGGAAGTACCCTTCTGAGGACTCGTAGGCCCCTCTGGTTTGCATCCATTTTCCTCCATTGGCAGTGAGTATCTCCAGACCCCGGTGGACCAGCTGAGCAACATCGAGGCCCAGTGGTCTTCCCCTCCGATGCCATGCGTGCGTGCCCAGTGACGGGCAGCACACTGCGCGTTCCTTGAGGAGAGCTCTATTTCCAGAGCCCTCAAACAGCTTCAGGACACGATTTCTGGTGTGTCCGAAGCGCCCAGGAAATACCGGTTGCCGCCCTTGTGTGAGCTGCCAAGAGAAAACACTCTGCTCTGCAAACTTCGCGGACCTCATTCCTGAAGTCACTCAGCTCGAGGAGAAAGTCAGCATCTTTCAAAGCTGTGTCGCTAACGGGACACTCAGTTTGAGCACATGCCTGTAGGTTAAGGCCGGACTTGCCCTGCAGAAACGGAGGCGTGCAGCACTTTCCATGAGGCCGTAGCCTCTGCTCTGCATATCTTTGATGGCAGTAGAGTTTTCCGGACACCTAGGAAAATCGCGTGGGCTCCCTGTTCCCGGCTGGAACACAGACTAACCCCAGGACCCCTTAGGTCTCCTAAGCAACATCCAGCCCCGTAGCCCTTTGGAGCCACTCTCTCTACGCCGAGGGTAGGGAAACGCACAGCAGTCTCCACCGAAGCAGCTTAATTTCCCCATCACACCCAGACGTTCACGAACAGAATTTTGGCACGTCTCACAGGCCTTGAGGTCTTACGCCTTGCCCTACTCTGACCTGCACTGAGAGCACCCTCGGCCTCGCATTCCATCTAGGACCTCCTGCCTGAAGTCACCGTGCCTCCAGAAGAAAGTCCCCTTGCGTTCTTACTGCAATTTCAGTCCGCTTCTTGCGGTGGCAATGCAGGCTTCTGAATAGCAACAGGCCCCAGAGGAGTAGCTAGGGCGTTCCTTGGTTGAGGCAGTCCACTTGATGCACAACCCCCTGCTTCGAGAAGCTGATTCAGGCAAGCAAACACAAGGGGCCATGTGTCTCTTTTGACTTGTTAGAAACAACAGCAATGTATGCTGCGTTTGCGCATGAAATCGGGGGCCTGATTTAAACATCCTCGCTTTCCAATTTGGAAGGCTGCATTCACGGTGCGTTGATGCTACCTGAAATCCCTGCTGTTGACAGGCCTGGGAACCCTGTAGGAATGCTTCTGGGAAGAAACTGAATTTGCTCGGTCTAAACCAGGTGCTTCCATGGCCGCCGTGGTGGTCAGCCTGACAAGCTCTAGAAGTCAAGAGAAACTCAACGTGAGAACTTGCCTCCAGGTTAGGCCCTGAGTAGCCGGGCAGAAAGGGAGGCATGCAGCTGTTTCCACGAGTTCTTAGTAGCTCTTCGCCTTTACTTTCAGGGAAGTACCCTTCTGAGGACTCGTAGGCCCCTCTGGTTTGCATCCATTTTCCTCCATTGTCAGTGAGTATCTCCAGACCCCGGTGGACCAGCTGAGCAACATCGAGGCCCAGTGGTCTTCCCCTCCGATGCCCTGCGTGCGTGCCGAGTGATGGGCAACACACTGCGCGTTCCTTGAGGAGAGCTCTATTTCCAGAGCCCTCAAACAGCTTCAGGACACGATTTCTGGTGTGTCCGAAGCACCCAGGAAATACCGGTTGCCGCCCTTGTGTGAGCTGCCAAGAAAAAACACTCTGCTTTGCATACTTCGCGGACCTCGTACCTGAAGTCACTCAGCTCGAGGAGAAAGTCAGCATCTTTCAAAGCTGTGTCGCTAACGGGACACTCAGTGTGAGCACATGCCTGTAGGTTAAGACCGGACTTGCCCTGCAGAAACGGAGGCGTGCAGCACTTTCCATGAGGCCGTAGCCTCTGCTCTGCATATCTTTGATGGCAGTAGAGTTTTCCGGACACCTAGGAAAATCGCGTGGGCTCCCTGTTCCCGGCTGGAACACAGACTAACCCCAGGACCCCTTAGGTCTCCTAAGCAACATCCAGCCCCGTAGCCCTTTGGAGCCACTCTCTCTACGCCGAGGGTAGGGAAACGCACAGCAGTCTCCACCGAAGCAGCTTAATTTCCCCATCACACCGACACGTTCACGAACAGAATTTTGGCACGTCTCACAGGCGTTGAGGTCTTACGCCTTGCCCTAGTCTGACCTGCACTGAGAGCACCCTCGTCCTCGCATTCCATCTAGGACCTCCTGCCTTAAGTCACCGTGCCTCCAGAAGAAAGTCCCTTTGTGTTCTTACTGCAATTTCAGTCCGCTTCTTGCGGTGGCAATGCAGGCTTCTGAATAGCCACAGGCCCCAGAGGAGTAGCTAGGGCGTTCCTTGGTTGAGGCAGTCCACTTGATGCACAAATCCCTGCTTCGAGAAGCTGATTCAGGCAAGCAAACACAAGGGGCCATGTGTCTCTTTTGACTTGTTAGAAACAACAGCAATGTATGCTGCGTTTGCGCATGAAATCGGGGGCCTGATTTAAACATCCTCGCTTTCCAATTTGGAAGGGTGCATTCACGGTGCGTTGAAGCTACCTGAAATCCCTGCTGTTGACAGGCCTGGGAACCCTGTAGGAATGCTTCTGGGAAGAAACTGAGTTTGCTCCGTCTAAACCAGGTGCTTCCATGGCCGCCGTGGTGGTCAGCCTGACAAGCTCTAGAAGTCAAGAGAAACTCAACGTGAGAACTTGCCTCCAGGTTAGGCCCTGAGTAGCCGGGCAGAAAGGGAGGCATGCAGCTGTTTCCACGAGTTCTTAGTAGCTCTTCGCCTTTACTTTCAGGGAAGTACCCTTCTGAGGACTCGTAGGCCCCTCTGGTTTGCATCCATTTTCCTCCATTGTCAGTGAGTATCTCCAGACCCCGGTGGACCAGCTGAGCAACATCGAGGCCCAGTGGTCTTCCCCTCCGATGCCCTGCGTGCGTGCCGAGTGATGGGCAACACACTGCGCGTTCCTTGAGGAGAGCTCTATTTCCAGAGCCCTCAAACAGCTTCAGGACACGATTTCTGGTGTGTCCGAAGCACCCAGGAAATACCGGTTACCGCCCTTGTGTGAGCTGCCAAGAAAAAACACTGTGCTTTGCATACTTCGCGGACCTCGTACCTGAAGTCACTCAGCTCGAGGAGAAAGTCAGCATCTTTCAAAGCTGTGTCGCTAACGGGACACTCAGAGTGCGCACATGCCTGTAGGTTAAGGCCGGACTTGCCCTGCAGAAACGGAGGTGTGCAGCACTTTCCATGAGGCTGTAGCCTCTGCTCTGCATATCTTTTATGGCAGTAGAGTTTTCCGGACACCTAGGAAAATCGCGTGGGCTCCCTGTTCCCGGCTGGAACACAGATTAACCCCAGGACCCCTTAGGTCTCCTAAGCAACATCCAGCCCCGTAGCCCTTTGGAGCCACTCTCTCTACGCCGAGGGTAGGGAAACGCACAGCAGTCTCCACCGAAGCAGCTTAATTTCCCCATCACACCCACACGTTCACGAACAGAATTTTGGCACGTCTCACAGGCCTTGAGGTCTTACGCCTTGCCCTACTCTGACCTGCACTGAGAGCACCCTCGGCCTCGCATTCCATCTAGGACCTCCTGCCTGAAGTCAGCGTGCCTCCAGAAGAAAGTCCCCTTGTGTTCTTACTGCAATTTCAGTCCGCTTCTTGCGGTGGCAATGCAGGCTTCTGAATAGCCACAGGCCCCAGAGGAGTAGCTAGGGCGTTCCTTGGTTGAGGCAGTCCACTTGATGCACAAACCCCTGCTTCCAGAAGCTGATTCAGGCAAGCAAACACAAGGGGCCATGTGTCTCTTTTGACTTGTTAGAAACAACAGCAATGTATGCTGCGTTTGCGCATGAAATCGGGGGCCTGATTTAAACATCCTCGCTTTCCAATTTGGAAGGGTGCATTCACGGTGCGTTGAAGCTACCTGAAATCCCTGCTGTTGACAGGCCTGGGAACCCTGTAGGAATGCTTCTGGGAAGAAACTGAGTTTGCTCGGTCTAAACCAGGTGCTTCCATGGCCGCCGTGGTGGTCAGCCTGACAAGCTCTAGAAGTCAAGAGAAACTCAACGTGAGAACTTGCCTCCAGGTTAGGCCCTGAGTAGCCGGGCAGAAAGGGAGGCATGCAGCTGTTTCCACGAGTTCTTAGTAGCTCTTCGCCTTTACTTTCAGGGAAGTACCCTTCTGAGGACTCGTAGGCCCCTCTGGTTTGCATCCATTTTCCTCCATTGTCAGTGAGTATCTCCAGACCCCGGTGGACCAGCTGAGCAACATCGAGGCCCAGTGGTCTTCCCCTCCGATGCCATGCGTGCGTGCCCAGTGACGGGCAGCACACTGCGCGTTCCTTGAGGAGAGCTCTATTTCCAGAGCCCTCAAACAGCTTCAGGACACGATTTCTGGTGTGTCCGAAGCGCCCAGGAAATACCGGTTGCCGCGCTTGTGTGAGCTGCCAAGAGAAAACACTCTGCTCTGCAAACTTCGCGGACCTCGTTCCTGAAGTCACTCAGCTCGAGGAGAAAGTCAGCATCTTTCAAAGCTGTGTCGCTAACGGGACACTCAGTGTGAGCACATGCCTGTAGGTTAAGGCCGGACTTGCCCTGCAGAAACGGAGGCGTGCAGCACTTTCCATGAGGCCGTAGCCTCTGCTCTGCATATCTTTGATGGCAGTAGAGTTTTCCGGACACCTAGGAAAATCGCGTGGGCTCCCTGTTCCCGGCTGGAACACAGACTAACCCCAGGACCCCTTAGGTCTCCTAAGCAACATCCAGCCCCGTAGCCCTTTGGAGCCACTCTCTCTACGCCGAGGGTAGGGAAACGCACAGCAGTCTCCACCGAAGCAGCTTAATTTCCCCATCACACCCAGACATTCACGAACAGAATTTTGGCACGTCTCACAGGCCTTGAGGTCTTACGCCTTGCCCTACTCTGACCTGCACTGAGAGCACCCTCGGCCTCGCATTCCATCTAGGACCTCCTGCCTGAAGTCACCGTGCCTCCAGAAGAAAGTCCCCTTGTGTTCTCACTGCAATTTCAGTCCGCTTCTTGCGGTGGCATTGCAGGCTTCTGAGTAGCCACAGGCCCCAGAGGAGTAGCTAGGGCGTTCCTTGCTTGAGGCAGTCCACTTGATGCACAACCCCCTGCTTCGAGAAGCTGATTCAGGCAAGCAAACACAAGGGGCCATGTGTCTCTTTTGACTTGTTAGAAACAACAGCAATGTATGCTGCGTTTGCGCATGAAATCGGGGGCCTGATTTAAACATCCTCGCTTTCCAATTTGGAAGGCTGCATTCACGGTGCGTTGATGCTACCTGAAATCCCTGCTGTTGACAGGCCTGGGAACCCTGTAGGAATGCTTCTGGGAAGAAACTGAATTTGCTCGGTCTAAACCAGGTGCTTCCATGGCCGCCGTGGTGGTCAGCCTGACAAGCTCTAGAAGTCAAGAGAAACTCAACGTGAGAACTTGCCTCCAGGTTAGGCCCTGAGTAGCCGGGCAGAAAGGGAGGCATGCAGCTGTTTCCACGAATTCTTAGTAGCTCTTCGCCTTTACTTTCAGGGAAGTACCCTTCTGAGGACTCGTAGGCCCCTCTGGTTTGCATCCATTTTCCTCCATTGTCAGTGAGTATCTCCAGACCCCAGTGGACCAGCTGAGCAACATCGAGGCCCAGTGGTCTTCCCCTCCGATGCCATGCGTGCGTGCCCAGTGACGGGCAGCACACTGCGCGTTCCTTGAGGAGAGCTCTATTTCCAGAGCCCTCAAACAGCTTCAGGACACGGTTTCTGGTGTGTCCGAAGCGCCCAGGAAATACCGGTTGCCGCCCTTGTGTGAGCTGCCAAGAGAAAACACTGTGCTTTGCATACTTCGCGGACCTCGTACCTGAAGTCACTCAGCTCGAGGAGAAAGTCAGCATCTTTCAAAGCTGTGTCGCTAACGGGACACTCAGTGTGAGCACATGCCTGTAGGTTAAGACCGGACTTGCCCTGCAGAAACGGAGGCGTGCAGCACTTTCCATGAGGCCGTAGCCTCTGCTCTGCATATCTTTGATGGCAGTAGAGTTTTCCGGACACCTAGGAAAATCGCGTGGGCTCCCTGTTCCCGGCTGGAACACAGACTAACCCCAGGACCCCTTAGGTCTCCTAAGCAACATCCAGCCCCGTAGCCCTTTGGAGCCACTCTCTCTACGCCGAGGGTAGGGAAACGCACAGCAGTCTCCACCGAAGCAGCTTAATTTCCCCATCACACCCACACGTTCATGAACAGAATTTTGGCACGTCTCACAGGCCTTGAGGTCTTACGCCTTGCCCTAGTCTGACCTGCACTGAGAGCACCCTCGCCCTCGCATTCCATCTAGGACCTCCTGCCTGAAGTCACCGTGCCTCCAGAAGAAAGTCCCCTTGCGTTCTTACTGCAATTTCAGTCCGCTTCTTGCGGTGGCAATGCAGGCTTCTGAATAGCAACAGGCCCCAGAGGAGTAGCTAGGGCGTTCCTTGGTTGAGGCAGTCCACTTGATGCACAAATCCCTGCTTCGAGAAGCTGATTCAGGCAAGCAAACACAAGGGGCCATGTGTCTCTTTTGACTTGTTAGAAACAACAGCAATGTATGCTGCGTTTGCGCATGAAATCGGGGGCCTGATTTAAACATCCTCGCTTTCCAATTTGGAAGGCTGCATTCACGGTGCGTTGAAGCTACCTGAAATCCCTGCTGTTGACAGGCCTGGGAACCCTGTAGGAATGCTTCTGGGAAGAAACTGAGTTTGCTCGGTCTAAACCAGGTGCTTCCATGGCCGCCGTGGTGGTCAGCCTGACAAGCTCTAGAAGTCAAGAGAAACTCAACGTGAGAACTTGCCTCCAGGTTAGGCCCTGAGTAGCCGGGCAGAAAGGGAGGCATGCAGCTGTTTCCACGAGTTCTTAGTAGCTCTTCGCCTTTACTTTCAGGGAAGTACCCTTCTGAGGACTCGTAGGCCCCTCTGGTTTGCATCCATTTTCCTCCATTGTCAGTGAGTATCTCCAGACCCCGGTGGACCAGCTGAGCAACATCGAGGCCCAGTGGTCTTCCCCTCCGATGCCCTGCGTGCGTGCCGAGTGATGGGCAACACACTGCGCGTTCCTTGAGGAGAGCTCTATTTCCAGAGCCCTCAAACAGCTTCAGGACACGATTTCTGGTGTGTCCGAAGCACCCCGGAAATACCGGTTGCTGCCCTTGTGTGAGCTGCCAAGAAAAAACACTGTGCTTTGCATACTTCGCGGACCTCGTACCTGAAGTCACTCAGCTCGAGGAGAAAGTCAGCATCTTTCAAAGCTGTGTCGCTAACGGGACACTCAGAGTGCGCACATGCCTGTAGGTTAAGGCCGGACTTGCCCTGCAGAAACGGAGGTGTGCAGCACTTTCCATGAGGCTGTAGCCTCTGCTCTGCATATCTTTGATGGCAGTAGAGTTTTCCGGACACCTAGGAAAATCGCGTGGGCTCCCTGTTCCCGGCTGGAACACAGACTAACCCCAGGACCCCTTAGGTCTCCTAAGCAACATCCAGCCCCGTAGCCCTTTCGAGCCACTCTCTCTACGCCGAGGGTAGGGAAACGCACAGCAGTCTCCACCGAAGCAGCTTAATTTCCCCATCACACCCACACGTTCACGAACAGAATTTTGGCACGTCTCACAGGCCTTGTGGTCTTACGCCTTGCCCTACTCTGACCTGCACTGAGAGCACCCTCGGCCTCGCATTCCATCTAGGACCTCCTGCCTGAAGTCACCGTGCCTCCAGAAGAAAGTCCCCTTGTGTTCTTACTGCAATTTCAGTCCGCTCCTTGCGGTGGCAATGCAGGCTTCTGAATAGCCACAGGCCCCAGAGGAGTAGCTAGGGCGTTCCTTGGTTGAGGCAGTCCACTTGATGCACAAACCCCTGCTTCGAGAAGCTGATTCAGGCAAGCAAACACAAGGGGCCATGTGTCTCTTTTGACTTGTTAGAAAAAACGGCAATGTATGCTGCGTTTGCGCATGAAATCGGGGGCCTGATTTAAACATCCTCGCTTTCCAATTTGGAAGGGTGCATTCACGGTGCGTTGAAGCTACCTGAAATCCCTGCTGTTGACAGGCCTGGGAACCCTGTAGGAATGCTTCTGGGAAGAAACTGAGTTTGCTCGGTCTAAACCAGGTGCTTCCATGGCCGCCGTGGTGGTCAGCCTGACAAGCTCTAGAAGTCAAGAGAAACTCAACGTGAGAACTTGCCTCCAGGTTAGGCCCTGAGTAGCCGGGCAGAAAGGGAGGCATGCAGCTGTTTCCACGAGTTCTTAGTAGCTCTTCGCCTTTACTTTCAGGGAAGTACCCTTCTGAGGACTCGTAGGCCCCTCTGGTTTGCATCCATTTTCCTCCATTGTCAGTGAGTATCTCCAGACCCCGGTGGACCAGCTGAGCAACATCGAGGCCCAGTGGTCTTCCCCTCCGATGCCCTGCGTGCGTGCCGAGTGATGGGCAACACACTGCGCGTTCCTTGAGGAGAGCTCTATTTCCAGAGCCCTCAAACAGCTTCAGGACACGATTTCTGGTGTGTCCGAAGCGCCCAGGAAATACCGGTTGCCTCCCTTGGGTGAGCTGCCAAGAGAAAACACTCTGCTTTGCATACTTCGCGGACCACGTACCTGAAGTCACTCAGCTCGAGGAGAAAGTCAGCATCTTTCAAAGCTGTGTCGCTAACGGGACACTCAGTGTGAGCACATGCCTGTAGGTTAAGGCCGGACTTGCCCTGCAGAAACGGAGGCGTGCAGCACTTTCCATGAGGCCGTAGCCTCTGCTCTGCATATCTTTTATGGCAGTAGATTTTTCCGGACACCTAGGAAAATCGCGTGGGCTCCCTGTTCCCGGCTGGAACACAGACTAACCCCAGGACCCCTTAGGTCCCCTAAGCAACATCCAGCCCCGTAGCCCTTTGGAGCCACTCTCTCTACGCCGAGGGTAGGGAAACGCACAGCAGTCTCCACCGAAGCAGCTTAATTTCCCCATCACACCCACACGTTCACGAACAGAATTTTGGCACGTCTCAAAGGCCTTGAGGTCTTACGCCTTGCCCTACTCTGACCTGCACTGAGAGCACCCTCGGCCTCGCATTCCATCTAGGACCTCCTGCCTGAAGTCACCGTGCCTCCAGGAGAAAGTCCCCTTGTGTTCTTACTGCAATTTCAGTCCGCTTCTTGCGGTGGCAATGCAGGCTTCTGAATAGCAACAGGCCCCAGAGGAGTAGCTAGGGCGTTCCTTGGTTGAGGCAGTCCACTTGATGCACAAACCCCTGCTTCGAGAAGCTGATTCAGGCAAGCAAACACAAGGGGCCATGTGTCTCTTTTGACTTGTTAGAAAAAACAGCAATGTATGCTGCGTTTGCGCATGAAATCGGGGGCCTGATTTAAACATCCTCGCTTTCCAATTTGGAAGGCTGCATTCACGGTGCGTTGATGCTACCTGAAATCCCTGCTGTTGACAGGCCTGGGAACCCTGTAGGAATGCTTCTGAGAAGAAACTGAATTTGCTCGGTCTAAACCAGGTGCTTCCATGGCCGCCGTGGTGGTCACCCTGACAAGCTCTAGAAGTCAATAGAAACTCAACGTGAGAACTTGCCTCCAGGTTAGGCCCTGAGTAGCCGGGCAGAAAGGGAGGCATGCAGCTGTTTCCACGAGTTCTTAGTAGCTCTTCGCCTTTACTTTCAGGGAAGTACCCTTCTGAGGACTCGTAGGCCCCTCTGGTTTGCATCCATTTTCCTCCATTGTCAGTGAGTATCTCCAGACCCCGGTGGACCAGCTGAGCAACATCGAGGCCCAGTGGTCTTCCCCTCCGATGCCCTGCGTGCGTGCCGAGTGATGGGCAACACACTGCGCGTTCCTTGAGGAGAGCTCTATTTCCAGAGCCCTCAAACAGCTTCAGGACACGATTTCTGGTGTGTCCGAAGCGCCCAGGAAATACCGGTTGACGCCCTTGGGTGAGCTGCCAAGAGAAAACACTCTGCTTTGCATACTTCGCGGACCACGTACCTGAAGTCACTCAGCTCGAGGAGAAAGTCAGCATCTTTCAAAGCTGTGTCGCTAACGGGACACTCAGTGTGAGCACATGCCTGTAGGTTAAGGCCGGACTTGCCCTGCAGAAACGGAGGCGTGCAGCACTTTCCATGAGGCCGTAGCCTCTGCTCTGCATATCTTTTATGGCAGTAGAGTTTTCCGGACACCTAGGAAAATCGCGTGGGCTCCCTGTTCCCGGCTGGAACACAGACTAACCCCAGGACCCCTTAGGTCTCCTAAGCAACATCCAGCCCCGTAGCCCTTTGGAGCCACTCTCTCTACGCCGAGGGTAGGGAAACGCACAGCAGTCTCCACCGAAGCAGCTTAATTTCCCCATCACACCCACACGTTCACGAACAGAATTTTGGCACGTCTCACAGGCCTTGAGGTCTTACGACTTGCCCTACTCTGACCTGCACTGAGAGCACCCTCGGCCTCGCATTCCATCTAGGACCTCCTGCCTGAAGTCACCGTGCCTCCAGAAGAAAGTCCCCTTGTGTTCTTACTGCAATTTCAGTCCGCTTCTTGCGGTGGCAATGCAGGCTTCTGAATAGCCACAGGCCCCAGAGGAGTAGCTAGGGCGTTCCTTGGTTGAGGCAGTCCACTTGATGCACAAACCCCTGCTTCGAGAAGCTGATTCAGGCAAGCAAACACAAGGGGCCATGTGTCTCTTTTGACTTGTTAGAAACAACAGCAATGTATGCTGCGTTTGCGCATGAAATCGGGGGCCTGATTTAAACATCCTCGCTTTCCAATTTGGAAGGGTGCATTCACGGTGCGTTGAAGCTACCTGAAATCCCTGCTGTTGACAGGCCTGGGAACCCTGTAGGAATGCTTCTGGGAAGAAACTGAGTTTGCTCGGTCTAAACCAGGTGCTTCCATGGCCGCCGTGGTGGTCAGCCTGACAAGCTCTAGAAGTCAAGAGAAACTCAACGTGAGAACTTGCCTCCAGGTTAGGCCCTGAGTAGCCGGGCAGAAAGGGAGGCATGCAGCTGTTTCCACGAATTCTTAGTAGCTCTTCGCCTTTACTTTCAGGGAAGTACCCTTCTGAGGACTCGTAGGCCCCTCTGGTTTGCATCCATTTTCCTCCATTGTCAGTGAGTATCTCCAGACCCCAGTGGACCAGCTGAGCAACATCGAGGCCCAGTGGTCTTCCCCTCCGATGCCCTGCGTGCATGCCAAGTGATGGGCAACACACTGCGCGTTCCTTGAGGAGAGCTCTATTTCCAGAGCCCTCAAACAGCTTCAGGACACGATTTCTGGTGTGTCCGAAGCGCCCAGGAAATACCGGTTGCCGCCCTTGTGTGAGCTGCCAAGAAAAAACACTGTGCTTTGCATACTTCGCGGACCTCGTACCTGAAGTCACTCAGCTCGAGGAGAAAGTCAGCATCTTTCAAAGCTGTGTCGCTAACGGGACACTCAGTGTGAGCACATGCCTGTAGGTTAAGGCCGGACTTGCCCTGCAGAAACGGAGGCGTGCAGCACTTTCCATGAGGCCGTAGCCTCTGCTCTGCATATCTTTTATGGCAGTAGAGTTTTCCGGACACCTAGGAAAATCGCGTGGGCTCCCAGTTCCCGGCTGGAACACAGACTAACCCCAGGACCCCTTAGGTCTCCTAAGCAACATCCAGCCCCGTAGCCCTTTGGAGCCACTCTCTCTACGCCGAGGGTAGGGAAACGCACAGCAGTCTCCACCGAAGCAGCTTAATTTCCCCATCACACCCACACGTTCATGAACAGAATTTTGGCACGTCTCACAGGCCTTGAGGTCTTACGCCTTGCCCTAGTCTGACCTGCACTGAGAGCACCCTCGCCCTCGCATTCCATCTAGGACCTCCTGCCTGAAGTCACCGTGCCTCCAGAAGAAAGTCCCCTTGCGTTCTTACTGCAATTTCAGTCCGCTTCTTGCGGTGGCAATGCAGGCTTCTGAATAGCAACAGGCCCCAGAGGAGTAGCAAGGGCGTTCCTTGGTTGAGGCAGTCCACTTGATGCACAACCCCCTGCTTCGAGAAGCTGATTCAGGCAAGCAAACACAAGGGGCCATGTGTCTCTTTTGACTTGTTAGAAACAACAGCAATGTATGCTGCGTTTGCGCATGAAATCGGGGGCCTGATTTAAACATCCTCGCTTTCCAATTTGGAAGGCTGCATTCACGGTGCGTTGATGCTACCTGAAATCCCTGCTGTTGACAGGCCTGGGAACCCTGTAGGAATGCTTCTGGGAAGAAACTGAATTTGCTCGGTCTAAACCAGGTGCTTCCATGGCCGCCGTGGTGGTCAGCCTGACAAGCTCTAGAAGTCAAGAGAAACTCAACGTGAGAACTTGCCTCCAGGTTAGGCCCTGAGTAGCCGGGCAGAAAGGGAGGCATGCAGCTGTTTCCACGAGTTCTTAGTAGCTCTTCGCCTTTACTTTCAGGGAAGTACCCTTCTGAGGACTCGTAGGCCCCTCTGGTTTGCATCCATTTTCCTCCATTGTCAGTGAGTATCTCCAGACCCCAGTGGACCAGCTGAGCAACATCGAGGCCCAGTGGTCTTCCCCTCCGATGCCCTGCGTGCGTGCCGAGTGATGGGCAACACACTGCGCGTTCCTTGAGGAGAGCTCTATTTCCAGAGCCCTCAAACAGCTTCAGGACACGATTTCTGGTGTGTCCGAAGCGCCCAGGAAATACCGGTTGCCGCCCTTGGGTGAGCTGCCAAGAGAAAACACTCTGCTTTGCATACTTCGCGGACCACGTACCTGAAGTCACTCAGCTCGAGGAGAAAGTCAGCATCTTTCAAAGCTGTGTCGCTAACGGGACACTCAGTGTGAGCACGTGCCTGTAGGTTAAGGCCGGACTTGCCCTGCAGAAACGGAGGCGTGCAGCACTTTCCATGAGGCCGTGGCCTCTGCTCTGCATATCTTTGATGGCAGTAGAGTTTTCCGGACACCTAGGAAAATCGCGTGGGCTCCCTGTTCCCGGCTGGAACACAGACTAACCCCAGGACCCCTTAGGTCTCCTAAGCAACATCCAGCCCCGTAGCCCTTTGGAGCCACTCTCTCTACGCCGAGGGTAGGGAAACGCACAGCAGTCTCCACCGAAGCAGCTTAATTTCCCCATCACACCCACACGTTCACGAACAGAATTTTGGCACGTCTCACAGGCCTTGAGGTCTTACGACTTGCCCTACTCTGACCTGCACTGAGAGCACCCTCGGCCTCGCATTCCATCAAGGACCTCCTGCCTGAAGTCACCGTGCCTCCAGAAGAAAGTCCCCTTGTGTTCTTACTGCAATTTCAGTCCGCTTCTTGCGGTGGCAATGCAGGCTTCTGAATAGCCACAGGCCCCAGAGGAGTAGCTAGGGCGTTCCTTGGTTGAGGCAGTCCACTTGATGCACAAACCCCTGCTTCGAGAAGCTGATTCAGGCAAGCAAACACAAGGGGCCATGTGTCTCTTTTGACTTGTTAGAAACAACAGCAATGTATGCTGCGTTTGCGCATGAAATCGGGGGCCTGACTTAAACATCCTCGCTTTCCAATTTGGAAGGGTGCATTCACGGTGCGTTGAAGCTACCTGAAATCCCTGCTGTTGACAGGCCTGGGAACCCTGTAGGAATGCTTCTGGGAAGAAACTGAGTTTGCTCGGTCTAAATCAGGTGCTTCCATGGCCGCCGTGGTGGTCAGCCTGACAAGTTCTAGAAGTCAAGAGAAACTCAACGTGAGAACTTGCCTCCAGGTTAGGCCCTGAGTAGCCGGGCAGAAAGGGAGGCATGCAGCTGTTTCCACGAATTCTTAGTAGCTCTTCGCCTTTACTTTCAGGGAAGTACCCTTCTGAGGACTCGTAGGCCCCTCTGGTTTGCATCCATTTTCCTCCATTGTCAGTGAGTATCTCCAGACCCCAGTGGACCAGCTGAGCAACATCGAGGCCCAGTGGTCTTCCCCTCCGATGCCCTGCGTGCGTGCCAAGTGATGGGCAACACACTGCGCGTTCCTTGAGGAGAGCTCTATTTCCAGAGCCCTCAAACAGCTTCAGGACACGATTTCTGGTGTGTCCGAAGCGCCCAGGAAATACCGGTTGCCGCCCTTGTGTGAGCTGCCAAGAGAAAACACTGTGCTTTGCATACTTCGCGGACCTCGTACCTGAAGTCACTCAGCTCGAGGAGAAAGTCAGCATCTTTCAAAGCTGTGTCGCTAACGGGACACTCAGTGTGAGCACATGCCTGTAGGTTAAGGCCGGACTTGCCCTGCAGAAACGGAGGCGTGCAGCACTTTCCATGAGGCCGTAGCCTCTGCTCTGCATATCTTTTATGGCAGTAGAGTTTTCCGGACACCTAGGAAAATCGCGTGGGCTCCCAGTTCCTGGGTGGAACACAGACTAACCCCAGGACCCCTTAGGTCTCCTAAGCAACATCCAGCCCCGTAGCCCTTTCGAGCCACTCTCTCTACGCCGAGGGTATGGAAACGCACAGCAGTCTCCACCGAAGCAGCTTAATTTCCCCATCACACCCACACGTTCATGAACAGAATTTTTGCACGTCTCACAGGCCTTGAGGTCTTACGCCTTGCCCTAGTCTGACCTGCACTGAGAGCACCCTCGCCCTCGCATTCCATCTAGGACCTCCTGCCTGAAGTCACCGTGCCTCCAGAAGAAAGTCCCCTTGCGTTCTTACTGCAATTTCAGTCCGCTTCTTGCGGTTGCAATGCAGGCTTCTGAATAGCAACAGGCCCCAGAGGAGTAGCTAGGGCGTTCCTTGGTTGAGGCAGTCCACTTGATGCACAACCCCCTGCTTCGAGAAGCTGATTCAGGCAAGCAAACACAAGGGGCCATGTGTCTCTTTTGACTTGTTAGAAACAACAGCAATGTATGCTGCGTTTGCGCATGAAATCGGGGGCCTGATTTAAACATCCTCGCTTTCCAATTTGGAAGGCTGCATTCACGGTGCGTTGATGCTACCTGAAATCCCTGCTGTTGACAGGCCTGGGAACCCTGTAGGAATGCTTCTGGGAAGAAACTGAATTTGCTCGGTCTAAACCAGGTGCTTCCATGGCCGCCGTGGTGGTCAGCCTGACAAGCTCTAGAAGTCAAGAGAAACTCAACGTGAGAACTTGCCTCCAGGTTAGGCCCTGAGTAGCCGGGCAGAAAGGGAGGCATGCAGCTGTTTCCACGAGTTCTTAGTAGCTCTTCGCCTTTACTTTCAGGGAAGTACCCTTCTGAGGACTCGTAGGCCCCTCTGGTTTGCATCCATTTTCCTCCATTGTCAGTGAGTATCTCCAGACCCCGGTGGACCAGCTGAGCAACATCGAGGCCCAGTGGTCTTCCCCTCCGATGCCCTGCGTGCGTGCCGAGTGATGGGCAACACACTGCGCATTCCTTGAGGAGAGCTCTATTTCCAGAGCCCTCAAACAGCTTCAGGACACGATTTCTGGTGTGTCCGAAGCGCCCAGGAAATACCGGTTGCCGCCCCTGTGTGAGCTGCCAAGAAAAAACACTCTTCTTTGCATACTTCGCGGACCTCGTACCTGAAGTCACTCAGCTCGAGGAGAAAGTCAGCATCTTTCAAAGCTGTGTCGCTAACGGGACACTCAGAGTGAGCACATGCCTGTAGGTTAAGGCCGGACTTGCCCTGCAGAAACGGAGCTGTGCAGCACTTTCCATGAGGCTGTAGCCTCTGCTCTGCATATCTTTTATGGCAGTAGAGTTTTACGGACACCTAGGAAAATCGCGTGGGCTCCCTGGTTCAAGCTGGAACACAGACTAACCGTAGTACCCCCTAGGTCTACTAAGCAACATCCAGCCCCGTAGCCCTTTGGAACCAACTCTCTCTACGCCGAGGGTAGGGAAACGCACAGCAGTCTCCACCGAAGCAGCTTAATTTCCCCATCACACACACACGTTCATGAAGAGAACTTTGGAACGTCTCACAGGCCTTGAGGTCTTACGCCTTGCCCTAGTCTGACCTGCACTGAGAGCACCCTCGCCCTCGCATTCCATCTAGGACCTCCTGCCTGAAGTCACCGTGCCTCCAGAAGAAAGTCCCCTTGTGTTCTTACTGCAATTTCAGTCCGCTTCTTGCGGTGACAATGCAGGCTTCTGAATAGCCACAGGCCCCAGAGGAGTAGCTAGGGCGTTCCTTGGTTGAGGCAGTCCACTTGATGCACAAACCCCTGCTTCGAGAAGCTGATTCAGGCAAGCAAACACAAGGGGCCATGTGTCTCTTTTGACTTGTTAGAAACAACAGCAATGTATGCTGCGTTTGCGCATGAAATCGGGGGCCTGATTTAAACATCCTCGCTTTCCAATTTGGAAGGGTGCATTCACGGTGCGTTGAAGCTACCTGAAATCCCTGCTGTTGACAGGCCTGGGAACCCTGTAGGAATGCTTCTGGGAAGAAACTGAGTTTGCTCGGTCTAAACCAGGTGCTTCCATGGCCGCCGTGGTGGTCAGCCTGACAAGCTCTAGAAGTCAAGAGAAACTCAACGTGAGAACTTGCCTCCAGGTTAGGCCCGGAGTAGCCGGGCAGAAAGGGAGGCATGCAGCTGTTTCCACGAGTTCTTAGTAGCTCTTCGCCTTTACTTTCAGGGAAGTACCCTTCTGAGGACTCGTAGGCCCCTCTGGTTTGCATCCATTTTCCTCCATTGTCAGTGAGTATCTCCAGACCCCGGTGGACCAGCTGAGCAACATCGAGGCCCAGTGGTCTTCCCCTCCGATGCCCTGCGTGCGTGCCGAGTGATGGGCAACACACTGCGCGTTCCTTGAGGAGAGCTCTATTTCCAGAGCCCTCAAACAGCTTCAGGACACGATTTCTGCTGTGTCCGAAGTGCCCAGGAAATACCGGTTGCCGCCCTTGGGTGAGGTGCCAAGAGAAAACACTCTGCTTTGCATACTTCGCGGACCACGTACCTGAAGTCACTCAGCTCGAGGAGAAAGTCAGCATCTTTCAAAGCTGTGTCGCTAACGGGACACTCAGTGTGAGCACATGCCTGTAGGTTAAGGCCGGACTTGCCCTGCAGAAACGGAGGCGTGCAGCACTTTCCATGAGGCCGTAGCCTCTGCTCTGCATATCTTTTATGGCAGTAGAGTTTTCCGGACACCTAGGAAAATCGCGTGGGCTCCCTGTTCCCGGCTGGAACACAGACTAACCCCAGGACCCCTTAGGTCTCCTAAGCAACATCCAGCCCCGTAGCCCTTTGGAGCCACTCTCTCTACGCCGAGGGTAGGGAAACGCACAGCAGTCTCCACCGAAGCAGCTTAATTTCCCCATCACACCCACACGTTCATGAACAGAATTTTTGCACGTCTCACAGGCCTTGAGGTCTTACGCCTTGCCCTAGTCTGACCTGCACTGAGAGCACCCTCGCCCTCGCATTCCATCTAGGACCTCCTGCCTGAAGTCACCGTGCCTCCAGAAGAAAGTCCCCTTGCGTTCTTACTGCAATTTCAGTCCGCTTCTTGCGGTGGCAATGCAGGCTTCTGAATAGCAACAGGCCCCAGAGGAGTAGCTAGGGCGTTCCTTGGTTGAGGCAGTCCACTTGATGCACAACCCCCTGCTTCGAGAAGCTGATTCAGGCAAGCAAACACAAGGGGCCATGTGTCTCTTTTGACTTGTTAGAAACAACAGCAATGTATGCTGCGTTTGCGCATGAAATCGGGGGCCTGATTTAAACATCCTCGCTTTCCAATTTGGAAGGCTGCATTCACGGTGCGTTGATGCTACCTGAAATCCCTGCTGTTGACAGGCCTGGGAACCCTGTAGGAATGCTTCTGGGAAGAAACTGAATTTGCTCGGTCTAAACCAGGTGCTTCCATGGCCGCCGTGGTGGTCAGCCTGACAAGCTCTAGAAGTCAAGAGAAACTCAACGTGAGAACTTGCCTCCAGGTTAGGCCCTGAGTAGCCGGGCAGAAAGGGAGGCATGCAGCTGTTTCCACGAGTTCTTAGTAGCTCTTCGCCTTTACTTTCAGGGAAGTACCCTTCTGAGGACTCGTAGGCCCCTCTGGTTTGCATCCATTTTCCTCCATTGTCAGTGAGTATCTCCAGACCCCGGTGGACCAGCTGAGCAACATCGAGGCCCAGTCGTCTTCCCCTCCGATGCCCTGCGTGCGTGCCGAGTGATGGGCAACACACTGCGCGTTCCTTGAGGAGAGCTCTATTTCCAGAGCCCTCAAACAGCTTCAGGACACGATTTCTGGTGTGTCCGAAGCGCCCAGGAAATACCGGTTGCCGCCCTTGTGTGAGCTGCCAAGAAAAAACACTGTGCTTTGCATACTTCGCGGACCTCGTACCTGAAGTCACTCAGCTCGAGGAGAAAGTCAGCATCTTTCAAAGCTGTGTCGCTAACGGGACACTCAGAGTGAGCACATGCCTGTAGGTTAAGGCCGGACTTGCCCTGCAGAAACGGAGGTGTGCAGCACTTTCCATGAGGCTGTAGCCTCTGCCCAGCATATCTTTTATGGCAGTAGAGTTTTCCGGACACCTAGGAAAATCGGGTGGGCTCCCTGGTTCAAGCTGGAACACAGACTAACCGTAGTACCCCCTAGGTCTACTAAGCAACATCCAGCCCCGTAGCCCTTTGGAACCAACTCTCTCTACGCCGAGGGTAGGGAAACGCACAGCAGTCTCCACCGAAGCAGCTTAATTTCCCCATCACACCCACACGTTCATGAACAGAATTTTTGCACGTCTCACAGGCCTTGAGGTCTTACGCCTTGCCCTAGTCTGACCTGCACTGAGAGCACCCTCGCCCTCGCATTCCATCTAGGACCTCCTGCCTGAAGTCACCGTGCCTCCAGAAGAAAGTCCCCTTGCGTTCTTACTGCAATTTCAGTCCGCTTCTTGCGGTGGCAATGCAGGCTTCTGAATAGCAACAGGCCCCAGAGGAGTAGCTAGGGCGTTCCTTGGTTGAGGCAGTCCACTTGATGCACAACCCCCTGCTTCGAGAAGCTAATTCAGGCAAGAAAACACAAGGGGCCATGTGTCTCTTTTGACTTGTTAGAAACAACAGCAATGTATGCTGCGTTTGCGCATGAAATCGGGGGCCTGATTTAAACATCCTCGCTTTCCAATTTGGAAGGCTGCATTCACGGTGCGTTGAAGCTACCTGAAATCCCTGCTGTTGACAGGCCTGGGAACCCTGTAGGAATGCTTCTGGGAAGAAACTGAATTTGCTCGGTCTAAACCAGGTGCTTCCATGGCCGCCGTGGTTGTCAGCCTGACAAGCTCTAGAAGTCAAGAGAAACTCAACGTGAGAACTTGCCTCCAGGTTAGGCCCTGAGTAGCCGGGCAGAAAGGGAGGCATGCAGCTGTTTCCACGAGTTCTTAGTAGCTCTTCGCCTTTACTTTCAGGGAAGTACCCTTCTGAGGACTCGTAGGCCCCTCTGGTTTGCATCCATTTTCCTCCATTGTCAGTGAGTATCTCCAGACCCCGGTGGACCAGCTGAGCAACATCGAGGCCCAGTCGTCTTCCCCTCCGATGCCCTGCGTGCGTGCCGAGTGATGGGCAACACACTGCGCGTTCCTTGAGGAGAGCTCTATTTCCAGAGCCCTCAAACAGCTTCAGGACACGATTTCTGGTGTGTCCGAAGCGCCCAGGAAATACCGGTTGCCGCCCTTGTGTGAGCTGCCAAGAGAAAACACTCTGCTTTGCATAATTCGGGGACCTCGTACCTGAAGTCACTCAGCTCGAGGAGAAAGTCAGCATCTTTCAAAGCTGTGTCGCTAACGGGACACTCAGTGTGAGCACATGCCTGTAGGTTAAGGCCGGACTTGCCCTGCAGAAACGGAGGCGTGCAGCACTTTCCATGAGGCCGTAGCCTCTGCTCTGCATATCTTTTATGGCAGTAGAGTTTTCCGGACACCTAGGAAAATCGCGTGGGGTCCCTGTTCCCGGCTGGAAAACAGACTAACCCCAGGACCCCTTAGGTCTCCTAAGCAACATCCAGCCCCGTAGCCCTTTGGAGCCACTCTCTCTACGTCGAGGGTAGGGAAACGCACAGCAGTCTCCACCGAAGCAGCTTAATTTCCCCATCACACCCACACGTTCACGAACAGAATTTTGGCACGTCTCACAGGCCTTGAGGTCTTACGCCTTGCCCTAGTCTGACCTGCACTGAGAGCACCCTCGGCCTCGCATTCCATCTAGGACCTCCTGCCTGAAGTCAGCGTGCCTCCAGAAGAAAGTCCCCTTGCGTTCTTACTGCAATTTCAGTCCGCTTCTTGCTGTGGCAATGCAGGCTTCTGAATAGCCACAGGCCCAGGAGGAGTAGCTAGGTTGTTCCTTGGTTGAGGCAGTCCACTTGATGCACAACCCCCTGCTTCGAGAAGCTGATTCAGGCAAGCAAACACAAGGGGCCATGTGTCTCTTTTGACTTGTTAGAAACAACAGCAATGTATGCTGCGTTTGCACATGAAATCGGGGGCCTGATTTAAACATCCTCGCTTTCCAATTTGGAAGGCTGCATTCACGGTGCGTTGAAGCTATCTGAAATCCCTGCTGTTGACAGGCCTGGGAACCCTGTAGGAATGCTTCTGGGAACAAACTGAGTTTGGTCGGTCTAAACCAGGTGCTTCCATGGCCGCCGTGGTGGTCAGCCTGACAAGCTCTAGAAGTCAAGAGAAACTCAACGTGAGAACTTGCCTCCAGGTTAGGCCCTGAGTAGCCGGGCAGAAAGGGAGGCATGCAGCTGTTTCCACGAGTTCTTAGTAGCTCTTCGCCTTTACTTTCAGGGAAGTACCCTTCTGAGGACTCGTAGGCCCCTCTGGTTTGCATCCATTTTCCTCCATTGTCAGTGAGTATCTCCAGACCCCGGTGGACCAGCTGAGCAACATCGAGGCCCAGTGGTCTTCCCCTCCCATGTCCTCCGTGCGTGCCGAGTGATGGGAAACACACTGCGCGTTCCTTGAGGAGAGCTCTATTTCCAGAGCCCTCAAACAGCTTCAGGACACGATTTCTGGTGTGTCCGAAGCGCCCAGTAAATACCGGTTGCCGCCATTGTGTGAGCTGCCAAGGGAAAACACTCTGCTTTGCATACTTCGCGGACCTCGTACCTGAAGTCACTCAGCTCGAGGAGAAAGTCAGCATCTTTCAAAGCTGTGTCGCTAACGGGACACTCAGTGTGAGCACATGCCTGTAGGTTAAGGCCGGACTTGCCCTGCAGAAACGCAGGCGTGCAGCACTTTCCTTGAAGCCGTAGCCTCTGCTCTGCATATCTTTTATGGCAGTAGAGTTTTCCGGACACCTAGGAAAATCGCGTGGGCTCCCTGTTCCCGGCTGGAACACAGACTAACCCCAGGACCCCTTAGGTCTCCTAAGCAACATCCAGCCCCGTAGCCCTTTGGAGCCACTCTCTCTACGCCGAGGGTAGGGAAACGCACAGCAGTCTCCACCGAAGCAGCTTAATTTCCCCATCACACCCACACGTTCACGAACAGAATTTGGGCACGTCTCACAGGCCTTGAGGTCTTACGCCTTGCCCTAGTCTGACCTGCACTGAGAGCACCCTCGCCCTCGCATTCCATCTAGGACCTCCTGCCTGAAGTCACCGTGCCTCCAGAAGAAAGTCCCCTTGCGTTCTTACTGCAATTTCAGTCCGCTTCTTGCGGTGGCAATGCAGGCTTCTGAATAGCAACAGGCCCCAGAGGAGTAGCTAGGGCGTTCCTTGGTTGAGGCAGTCCACTTGATGCACAACCCCCTGCTTCGAGAAGCTGATTCAGGCAAGCAAACACAAGGGGCCATGTGTCTCTTTTGACTTGTTAGAAACAACAGCAATGTATGCTGCGTTTGCGCATGAAATCGGGGGCCTGATTTAAACATCCTCGCTTTCCAATTTGGAAGGCTGCATTCACGGTGCGTTGATGCTACCTGAAATCCCTGCTGTTGACAGGCCTGGGAACCCTGTAGGAATGCTTCTGGGAAGAAACTGAATTTGCTCGGTCTAAACCAGGTGCTTCCATGGCCGCCGTGGTGGTCAGCCTGACAAGCTCTAGAAGTCAAGAGAAACTCAACGTGAGAACTTGCCTCCAGGTTAGGCCCTGAGTAGCCGGGCAGAAAGGGAGGCATGCAGCTGTTTCCACGAGTTCTTAGTAGCTCTTCGCATTTACTTTCAGGGAAGTACCCTTCTGAGGACTCGTAGGCCCCTCTGGTTTGCATGCATTTTCCTCCATTGTCAGTGAGTATCTCCAGACCCCGGTGGACCAGCTGAGCAACATCGAGGCCCAGTCGTCTTCCCCTCCGATGCCCTGCGTGCGTGCCGAGTGATGGGCAACACACTGCGCGTTCCTTGAGGAGAGCTCTATTTCCAGAGCCCTCAAACAGCTTCAGGACACGATTTCTGGTGTGTCCGAAGCGCCCAGGAAATACCGGTTGCCGCCCTGGTGTGAGCTGCCAAGAAAAAACACTGTGCTTTGCATACTTCGCGGACCTCGTACCTGAAGTCACTCAGCTCGAGGAGAAAGTCAGCATCTTTCAAAGCTGTGTCGCTAACGGGACACTCAGAGTGAGCACATGCCTGTGGGTTAAGGCCGGACTTGCCCTGCAGAAACGGAGGTGTGCAGCACTTTCCATGAGGCTGTAGCCTCTGCTCTGCATATCTTTTATGGCAGTAGAGTTTTCCGGACACCTAGGAAAATCGCGTGGGCTCCCTGGTTCAAGCTGGAACACAGACTAACCGTAGTACCCCCTAGGTCTACTAAGCAACATCCAGCCCCGTAGCCCTTTGGAACCAACTCTCTCTACGCCGAGGGTAGGGAAACGCACAGCAGTCTCCACCGAAGCAGCTTAATTTCCCCATCACACCCACACGTTCATGAACAGAATTTTTGCACGTCTCACAGGCCTTGAGGTCTTACGCCTTGCCCTAGTCTGACCTGCACTGAGAGCACCCTCGCCCTCGCATTCCATCTAGGACCTCCTGCCTGAAGTCACCGTGCCTCCAGAAGAAAGTCCCCTTGCGTTCTTACTGCAATTTCAGTCCGCTTCTTGCGGTGGCAATGCAGGCTTCTGAATAGCCACAGGCCCCAGAGGAGTAGCTAGGGCGTTCCTTGGTTGAGGCAGTCCACTTGATGCACAAACCCCTGCTTCGAGAAGCTGATTCAGGCAAGCAAACACAAGGGGCCATGTGTCTCTTTTGACTTGTTAGAAAGAACAGCAATGTATGCTGCGTTTGCGCATGAAATCGGGGGCCTGATTTAAACATCCTAGCTTCCCAATTTGGAAGGCTGCATTCACGGTGCGTTGAAGCTACCTGAAATCCCTGCTGTTGACAGGCCTGGGAACCCTGTAGGAATGCTTCTGGGAAGAAACTGAGTTTGCTCGGTCTAAACCAGGTGCTTCCGTGGACGCCGTGGTGGTCAGCCTGACAAGCTCTAGAAGTCAAGAGAAACTCAACGTGAGAACTTGCCTCCAGGTTAGGCACTGAGTAGCCGGGCAGAAAGGGAGGCATGCAGCTGTTTCCACGAGTTCTTAGTAGCTCTTCGCCTTTACTTTCAGGAAAGTACCCTTCTGAGGACTCGTAGGCCCCTCTGGTTTGCATCCATTTTCCTCCATTGTCAGTGAGTATCTCCAGACCCCGGTGGACCAGCTGAGCAACATCGAGGCCCAGTGGTCTTCCCCTCCGATGCCCTGCGTGCGTGCCGAGTGATGGGCAACACACTGCGCGTTCCTTGAGGAGAGCTCTATATCCAGAGCCCTCAAACAGCTTCAGGACACGATTTCTGGTGTTTCCGAAGCGCCCAGGAAATACCGGTTGCCGCCCTTGTGTGAGCTGCCAAGAGAAAACACTCTGCTTTGCATACTTCGCGGACCTCGTACCTGAAGTCACTCAGCTCGAGGAGAAAGTCAGCATCTTTCAAAGCTGTGTCGCTAACGGGACACTCAGTGTGAGCACATGCCTGTAGGTTAAGGCCGGACTTGCCCTGCAGAAACGGAGGCGTGCAGCACTTTCCATGAGGCCGTAGCCTCTGCTCTGCATATCTTTTATGGCAGTAGAGTTTTCCGGACACCTAGGAAAATCGCGTGGGCTCCCTGTTCCCGGCTGGAACACAGACTAACCCCAGGACCCCTTAGGTTTCCTAAGCATCATCCAGCCCCGTAGCCCTTTGGAGCCACTCTCTCTACACCGATGGTAGGGAAACGCACAGCAGTCTCCACCGAAGCAGCTTAATTTCCCCATCACACCCACACGTTCACGAACAGAATTTTGGCACGTCTCACAGGCCTTCAGGTCTTACGCCTTGCCCTAGTCTGAGCTGCACTGAGAGGACCCTCGGCCTCGCATTCCATCTAGGACCTCCTGCCTGAAGTCACCGTGCCGCCAGTAGAAAGTCCCCTTGCGTTCTTACTGCAATTTCAGTCCGCTTCTTGCGGTGGCAATGCAGGCTTTTGAATAGCCACAGGCCCCAGAGGAGTAGCTAGGGCGTTCCTTGGTTGAGGCAGTCCACTTGATGCACAAACCCCTGCTTCGAGAAGCTGATTCAGGCAAGCAAACACAAGGGGCCATGTGCCTCTTTTGACTTGTTAGAAACAACAGCAATGTATGCTGCGTTTGCGCATGAAATCAGGGGCCTGATTTAAACATCCTCGCTTTCCAATTTGGAAGGCTGCATTCACGGTGCGTTGGAGCTACCTGAAATCACTGCTGTTGACAGGCCTGGGAACCCTGTAGGAATGCTTCTGGGAAGAAAATGAGTTTGCTCGGTCTAAACCAGGTGCTTCCATGGACGCCGTAGTGGTCAGCCTGACAAGCTCTAGAAGTCAAGAGAAACTCAACGTGAGAACTTGCCTCCAGGTTAGGCCCTGAGTAGCCGGGCAGAAAGGGAGGCATGCAGCTATTTCCACGAGTTCTTAGTAGCTCTTCGCCTTTACTTTCAGGGAAGTACCCTTCTGAGGACTCGTAGGCCCCTCTGGTTTGCATCCATTTTCCTCCATTGTCAGTGAGTATCTCCAGACCCCGGTGGACCAGCTGAGCAACATCGAGGCCCAGTGGTCTTCCCCTCCGATGCCCTGCGTGCGTGCCGAGTGATGGGCAACACACTGCGCGTTTCTTGAGGAGAGCTCTATTTCCAGTGCCCTCAAACAGCTTCAGGACACGATTTCTGGTGTGTCCGAAGAGCCCAGGAAATACCGGTTGCCGCCCTTGTGTGAGCTGCCAAGAGAAAACACTCTGCTTTGCATACTTCGCGGACCTCGTACCTGAAGTCACTCAGCTCGAGGAGAAAGTCAGCATCTTTCAAAGCTGTGTCGCTAACGGGACACTCAGTGTGAGCACATGCCTGTAGGTTAAGGCCGGACTTGCCCTGCAGAAACGGAGGCGTGCAGCACTTTCCATGAGGCCGGAGCCTCTGCTCTGCATATCTTTTATGGCAGTAGAGTTTTCCGGACACCTAGGAAAATCGCGTGGGCTCCCTGTTCCCGGCTGGAACACAGACTAACCCCAGGACCCCTTAGGTCTCCTAAGCAACATCCAGCCCCGTAGCCCTTTGGAGCCACTCTCTCTACGCCGAGGGTAGGGAAACGCACAGCATTCTCCACCGAAGCAGCTTAATTTCCCCATCACACCCACACGTTCATGAACAGAATTTTTGCACGTCTCACAGGCCTTGAGGTCTTACGCCTTGCCCTAGTCTGACCTGCACTGAGAGCACCCTCGCCCTCGCATTCCATCTAGGACCTCCTGCCTGAAGTCACCGTGCCTCCAGAAGAAAGTCCCCTTGTGTTCTTACTGCAATTTCAGTCCGCTTCTTGCGGTGGCAATGCAGGCTTCTGAATAGCAACAGGCCCCAGAGGAGTAGCTAGGGCGTTCCTTGGTTGAGGCAGTCCACTTGATGCACAAACCCTTGCTTCGAGAAGCTGATTCAGGCAAGCAAACACAAGGGGCCATGTGTCTCTTTTGACTTGTTAGAAACAACAGCAATGTATGCTGCGTTTGCGCATGAAATCGGGGGCCTGATTTAAACATCCTCGCTTTCCAATTTGGAAGGCTGCATTCACGGTGCGTTGATGCTACCTGAAATCCCTGCTGTTGACAGGCCTGGGAACCCTGTACGAATGCTTCTGGGAAGAAACTGAATTTGCTCGGTCTAAACCAGGTGCTTCCATGGCCGCCGTGGTGGTCAGCCTGACAAGCTCTAGAAGTCAAGAGAAACTCAACGTGAGAACTTGCCTCCAGGTTAGGCCCTGAGTAGCCGGGCAGAAAGGGAGGCATGCAGCTGTTTCCACGAGTTCTTAGTAGCTCTTCGCCTTTACTTTCAGGGAAGTACCCTTCTGAGGACTCGTAGGCCCCTCTGGTTTGCATCCATTTTCCTCCATTGTCAGTGAGTATCTCCAGACCCCGGTGGACCAGCTGAGCAACATCGAGGCCCAGTCGTCTTCCCCTCCGATGCCCTGCGTGCGTGCCGAGTGATGGGCGACACACTGCGCGTTCCTTGAGGAGAGCTCTATTTCCAGAGCCCTCAAACAGCTTCAGGACACGATTTCTGGTGTGTCCGAAGCGCCCAGGAAATACCGGTTGCCGCCCTTGTGTGAGCTGCCAAGAGAAAACACTCTGCTTTGCATAATTCGTGGACCTCGTACCTGAAGTCACTCAGCTCGAGGAGAAAGTCAGCATCTTTCAAAGCTGTGTCGCTAACGGGACACTCAGTGTGAGCACATGCCTGTAGGTTAAGGCCGGACTTGCCCTGCAGAAACGGAGGCGTGCAGCACTTTCCATGAGGCCGTAGCCTCTGCTCTGCATATCTTTTATGGCAGTAGAGTTTTCCGGACACCTAGGAAAATCGCGTGGGGTCCCTGTTCCCGGCTGGAAAACAGACTAACCCCAGGACCCCTTAGGTCTCCTAAGCAACATCCAGCCCCGTAGCCCTTTGGAGCCACTCTCTCTACGTCGAGGGTAGGGAAACGCACAGCAGTCTCCACCGAAGCAGCTTAATTTCCCCATCACACCCACACGTTCACGAACAGAATTTTGGCACGTCTCACAGGCCTTGAGGTCTTACGCCTTGCCCTAGTCTGACCTGCACTGAGAGCACCCTCGGCCTCGCATTCCATCTAGGACCTCCTGCCTGAAGTCAGCGTGCCTCCAGAAGAAAGTCCCCTTGCGTTCTTACTGCAATTTCAGTCCGCTTCTTGCTGTGGCAATGCAGGCTTCTGAATAGCCACAGGCCCAGGAGGAGTAGCTAGGTTGTTCCTTGGTTGAGGCAGTCCACTTGATGCACAACCCCCTGCTTCGAGAAGCTGATTCAGGCAAGCAAACACAAGGGGCCATGTGTCTCTTTTGACTTGTTAGAAACAACAGCAATGTATGCTGCGTTTGCGCATGAAATCGGGGGCCTGATTTAAACATCCTCGCTTTCCAATTTGGAAGGCTGCATTCACGGTGCGTTGAAGCTATCTGAAATCCCTGCTGTTGACAGGCCTGGGAACCCTGTAGGAATGCTTCTGGGAACAAACTGAGTTTGGTCGGTCTAAACCAGGTGCTTCCATGGCCGCCGTGGTGGTCAGCCTGACAAGCTCTAGAAGTCAAGAGAAACTCAACGTGAGAACTTGCCTCCAGGTTAGGCCCTGAGTAGCCGGGCAGAAAGGGAGGCATGCAGCTGTTTCCACGAGTTCTTAGTAGCTCTTCGCCTTTACTTTCAGGGAAGTACCCTTCTGAGGACTCGTAGGCCCCTCTGGTTTGCATCCATTTTCCTCCATTGTCAGTGAGTATCTCCAGACCCCGGTGGACCAGCTGAGCAACATCGAGGCCCAGTGGTCTTCCCCTCCCATGTCCTCCGTGCGTGCCGAGTGATGGGCAACACACTGCGCGTTCCTTGAGGAGAGCTCTATTTCCAGAGCCCTCAAACAGCTTCAGGACACGCTTTCTGGTGTGTCCGAAGCGCCCAGTAAATACCGGTTGCCGCCATTGTGTGAGCTGCCAAGGGAAAACACTCTGCTTTGCATACTTCGCGGACCTCGTACCTGACGTCACTCAGCTCGAGGAGAAAGTCAGCATCTTTCAAAGCTGTGTCGCTAACGGGACACTCAGTGTGAGCACATGCCTGTAGGTTAAGGCCGGACTTGCCCTGCAGAAACGCAGGCGTGCAGCACTTTCCTTGAGGCCGTAGCCTCTGCTCTGCATATCTTTTATGGCAGTAGAGTTTTCCGGACACCTAGGAAAATCGCGTGGGCTCCCTGTTCCCGGCTGGAACACAGACTAACCCCAGGACCCCTTAGGTCTCCTAAGCAACATCCAGCCCCGTAGCCCTTTGGAGCCACTCTCTCTACGCCGAGGGTAGGGAAACGCACAGCAGTCTCCACCGAAGCAGCTTAATTTCCCCATCACACCCACACGTTCACGAACAGAATTTGGGCACGTCTCACAGGCCTTGAGGTCTTACGCCTTGCCCTAGTCTGACCTGCACTGAGAGCACCCTCGCCCTCGCATTCCATCTAGGACCTCCTGCCTGAAGTCACCGTGCCTCCAGAAGAAAGTCCCCTTGCGTTCTTACTGCAATTTCAGTCCGCTTCTTGCGGTGGCAATGCAGGCTTCTGAATAGCAACAGGCCCCAGAGCAGTAGCTAGGGCGTTCCTTGGTTGAGGCAGTCCACTTGATGCACAACCCCCTGCTTCGAGAAGCTGATTCAGGCAAGCAAACACAAGGGGCCATGTGTCTCTTTTGACTTGTTAGAAACAACAGCAATGTATGCTGCGTTTGCGCATGAAATCGGGGGCCTGATTTAAACATCCTCGCTTTCCAATTTGGAAGGCTGCATTCACGGTGCGTTGATGCTACCTGAAATCCCTGCTGTTGACAAGCCTGGGAACCCTGTAGGAATGCTTCTGGGAAGAAACTGAATTTGCTCGATCTAAACCAGGTGCTTCCATGGCCGCCGTGGTGGTCAGCCTGACAAGCTCTAGAAGTCAAGAGAAACTCAACGTGAGAACTTGCCTCCAGGTTAGGCCCTGAGTAGCCGGGCAGAAAGGGAGGCATGCAGCTGTTTCCACGAGTTCTTAGTAGCTCTTCGCCTTTACTTTCAGGGAAGTACCCTTCTGAGGACTCGTAGGCCCCTCTGGTTTGCATCCATTTTCCTCCATTGTCAGTGAGTATCTCCAGACCCCGGTGGACCAGCTGAGCAACATCGAGGCCCAGTCGTCTTCCCCTCCGATGCCCTGCGTGCGTGCCGAGTGATGGGCAACACACTGCGCGTTCCTTGAGGAGAGCTCTATTTCCAGAGCCCTCAAACAGCTTCAGGACACGATTTCTGGTGTGTCCGAAGCGCCCAGGAAATACCGGTTGCCGCCCTGGTGTGAGCTGCCAAGAAAAAACACTGTGCTTTGCATACTTCGCGGACCTCGTACCTGAAGTCACTCAGCTCGAGGAGAAAGTCAGCATCTTTCAAAGCTGTGTCGCTAACGGGACACTCAGAGTGAGCACATGCCTGTGGGTTAAGGCCGGACTTGCCCTGCAGAAACGGAGGTGTGCAGCACTTTCCATGAGGTTGTAGCCTCTGCTCTGCATATCTTTTATGGCAGTAGAGTTTTCCGGACACCTAGGAAAATCGCGTGGGCTCCCTGGTTCAAGCTGGAACACAGACTAACCGTAGTACCCCCTAGGTCTACTAAGCAACATCCAGCCCCGTAGCCCTTTGGAACCAACTCTCTCTACGCCGAGGGTAGGGAAACGCACAGCAGTCTCCACCGAAGCAGCTTAATTTCCCCATCACACCCACACGTTCATGAACAGAATTTTGGCACGTCTCACAGGCCTTGAGGTCTTACGCCTTGCCCTAGTCTGACCTGCACTGAGAGCACCCTCGCCCTCGCATTCCATCTAGGACCTCCTGCCTGAAGTCACCGTGCCTCCAGAAGAAAGTCCCCTTGCGTTCTTACTGCAATTTCAGTCCGCTTCTTGCGGTGGCAATGCAGGCTTCTGAATAGCCACAGGTCCCAGAGGAGTAGCTAGGGCGTTCCTTGGTTGAGGCAGTCCACTTGATGCACAAACCCCTGCTTCGAGAAGCTGATTCAGGCAAGCAAACACAAGGGGCCATGTGTCTCTTTTGACTTGTTAGAAAGAACAGCAATGTATGCTGCGTTTGCGCATGAAATCGGGGGCCTGATTTAAACATCCTCGCTTCCCAATTTGGAAGGCTGCATTCACGGTGCGTTGAAGCTACCTGAAATCCCTGCTGTTGACAGGCCTGGGAACCCTGTAGGAATGCTTCTGGGAAGAAACTGAGTTTGCTCGGTCTAAACCAGGTGCTTCCGTGGACGCCGTGGTGGTCAGCCTGACAAGCTCTAGAAGTCAAGAGAAACTCAACGTGAGAACTTGCCTCCAGGTTAGGCACTGAGTAGCCGGGCAGAAAGGGAGGCATGCAGCTGTTTCCACGAGTTCTTAGTAGCTCTTCGCCTTTACTTTCAGGAAAGTACCCTTCTGAGGACTCGTAGGCCCCTCTGGTTTGCATCCATTTTCCTCCATTGTCAGTGAGTATCTCCAGACCCCGGTGGACCAGCTGAGCAACATCGAGGCCCAGTGGTCTTCCCCTCCGATGCCCTGCGTGCGTGCCGAGTGATGGGCAACACACTGCGCGTTCCTTGAGGAGAGCTCTATATCCAGAGCCCTCAAACAGCTTCAGGACACGATTTCTGGTGTGTCCGAAGCGCCCAGGAAATACCGGTTGCCGCCCTTGTGTGAGCTGCCAAGAGAAAACACTCTGCTTTGCATACTTCGCGGACCTCGTACCTGAAGTCACTCAGCTCGAGGAGAAAGTCAGCATCTTTCAAAGCTGTGTCGCTAACGGGACACTCAGTGTGAGCACATGCCTGTAGGTTAAGGCCGGACTTGCCCTGCAGAAACGGAGGCGTGCAGCACTTTCCATGAGGCCGTAGCCTCTGCTCTGCATATCTTTTATGGCAGTAGAGTTTTCCGGACACCTAGGAAAATCGCGTGGGCTCCCTGTTCCCGGCTGGAACACAGACTAACCCCAGGACCCCTTAGGTTTCCTAAGCATCATGCAGCCCCGTAGCCCTTTGGAGCCACTCTCTCTACACCGATGGTAGGGAAACGCACAGCAGTCTCCACCGAAGCAGCTTAATTTCCCCATCACACCCACACGTTCACGAACAGAATTTTGGCACGTCTCACAGGCCTTCAGGTCTTACGCCTTGCCCTAGTCTGAGCTGCACTGAGAGGACCCTCGGCCTCGCATTCCATCTAGGACCTCCTGCCTGAAGTCACCGTGCCGCCAGAAGAAAGTCCCCTTGCGTTCTTACTGCAATTTCAGTCCGCTTCTTGCGGTGGCAATGCAGGCTTTTGAATAGCCACAGGCCCCAGAGGAGTAGCTAGGGCGTTCCTTGGTTGAGGCAGTCCACTTGATGCACAAACCCCTGCTTCGAGAAGCTGATTCAGGCAAGCAAACACAAGGGGCCATGTGTCTCTTTTGACTTGTTAGAAACAACAGCAATGTATGCTGCGTTTGCGCATGAAATCGGGGGCCTGATTTAAACATCCTCGCTTTCCAATTTGGAAGGCTGCATTCACGGTGCGTTGATGCTACCTGAAATCCCTGCTGTTGACAGGCCTGGGAACCCTGTAGGAATGCTTCTGGGAAGAAACTGAATTTGCTCGGTCTAAACCAGGTGCTTCCATGGCCGCCGTGGTGGACAGCCTGACAAGCTCTAGAAGTCAAGAGAAACTCAACGTGAGAACTTGCCTCCAGGTTAGGCCCTGAGTAGCTGGGCAGAAAGGGAGGCATGCAGCTGTTTCCACGAGTTCTTAGTAGCTCTTCGCCTTTACTTTCAGGGAAGTACCCTTCTGAGGACTCGTAGGCCCCTCTGGTTTGCATCCATTTTCCTCCATTGTCAGTGAGTATCTCCAGACCCCGGTGGACCAGCTGAGCAACATCGAGGCCCAGTCGTCTTCCCCTCCGATGCCCTGCGTGCGTGCCGAGTGATGGGCAACACACTGCGCGTTCCTTGAGGAGAGCTCTATTTCCAGAGCCCTCAAACAGCTTCAGGACACGATTTCTGGTGTGTCCGAAGCGCCCAGGAAATACCGGTTGCCTCCCTTGTGTGAGCTGCCAAGAAAAAACACTGTGCTTTGCATACTTCGCGGACCTCGTACCTGAAGTCACTCAGCTCGAGGAGAAAGTCAGCATCTTTCAAAGCTGTGTCGCTAATGGGACACTCAGTGTGAGCACATGCCTGTAGGTTAAGGCCGGACTTGCCCTGCAGAAACGGAGGCGTGCAGCACTTTCCATGAGGCCGTAGCCTCTGCTCTGCATATCTTTGATGGCAGTAGAGTTTTCCGGACACGTAGGAAAATCGCGTGGGCTCCCTGTTCCCGGCTGGAACACAGACTAATCCCAGGACCCCTTAGGTCTCCTAAGCAACATCCAGCCCCGTAGCCCTTTGGAGCCACTCTCTCTACGCCGAGGGTAGGGAAACGCACAGCAGTCTCCACCGAAGCAGCTTAATTTCCCCATCATACCCACACGTTCACGAACAGAATTTTGGCACGTCTCACAGGCCTTGAGGTCTTACGCCTTGTCCTAGTCTGACCTGCACTGAGAGCACCCTCGGCCTCGCATTCCACCTAGGACCTCCTGCCTGAAGTCACCGTGCCTCCAGAAGAAAGTCCCCTTGCGTTCTTACTGCAATTTCAGTCCGCTTCTTGCGGTGGCAATGCAGGCTTCTGAATAGCCACAGGCCCCAGAGGAGTAGCTAGGGCGTTCCTTGGTTGAGGCAGTCCACTTGATGCACAAACCCCTGCTTCGAGAAGCTGATTCAGGCAAGCAAACACAAGGGGCCATGTGCCTCTTTTGACTTGTTAGAAACAACAGCAATGTATGCTGCGTTTGCGCATGAAATCAGGGGCCTGATTTAAACATCCTCGCTTTCCAATTTGGAAGGCTGCATTCACGGTGCGTTGGAGCTACCTGAAATCACTGCTGTTGACAGGCCTGGGAACCCTGTAGGAATGCTTCTGGGAAGAAAATGAGTTTGCTCGGTCTAAACCAGGTGCTTCCATGGACGCCGTAGTGGTCAGCCTGACAAGCTCTAGAAGTCAAGAGAAACTCAACGTGAGAACTTGCCTCCAGGTTAGGCCCTGAGTAGCCGGGCAGAAAGGGAGGCATGCAGCTATTTCCACGAGTTCTTAGTAGCTCTTCGCCTTTACTTTCAGGGAAGTACCCTTCTGAGGACTCGTAGGCCCCTCTGGTTTGCATCCATTTTCCTCCATTGTCAGTGAGTATCTCCAGACCCCGGTGGACCAGCTGAGCAACATCGAGGCCCAGTGGTCTTCCCCTCCGATGCCCTGCGTGCGTGCCGAGTGATGGGCAACACACTGCGCGTTCCTTGAGGAGAGCTCTATTTCCAGTGCCCTCAAACAGCTTCAGGACACGATTTCTGGTGTGTCCGAAGAGCCCAGGAAATACCGGTTGCCGCCCTTGTGTGAGCTGCCAAGAGAAAACACTCTGCTTTGCATACTTCGCGGACCTCGTACCTGAAGTCACTCAGCTCGAGGAGAAAGTCAGCATCTTTCAAAGCTGTGTCGCTAACGGGACACTCAGTGTGAGCACATGCCTGTAGGTTAAGGCCGGACTTGCCCTGCAGAAACGGAGGCGTGCAGCACTTTCCATGAGGCCGTAGCCTCTGCTCTGCATATCTTTGATGGCAGTAGAGTTTTCCGGACACGTAGGAAAATCGCGTGGGCTCCCTGTTCCCGGCTGGAACACAGACTAACCCCAGGACCCCTTAGGTCTCCTAAGCAACATCCAGCCCCGTAGCCCTTTGGAGCCACTCTCTCTACGCCGAGGGTAGGGAAACGCACAGCATTCTCCACCGAAGCAGCTTAATTTCCCCATCACACCCACACGTTCATGAACAGAATTTTTGCACGTCTCACAGGCCTTGAGGTCTTACGCCTTGCCCTAGTCTGACCTGCACTGAGAGCACCCTCGCCCTCGCATTCCATCTAGGACCTCCTGCCTGAAGTCACCGTGCCTCCAGAAGAAAGTCCCCTTGTGTTCTTACTGCAATTTCAGTCCGCTTCTTGCGGTGGCAATGCAGGCTTCTGAATAGCAACAGGCCCCAGAGGAGTAGCTAGGGCGTTCCTTGGTTGAGGCAGTCCACTTGATGCACAAACCCTTGCTTCGAGAAGCTGATTCAGGCAAGCAAACACAAGGGGCCATGTGTCTCTTTTGACTTGTTAGAAACAACAGCAATGTATGCTGCGTTTGCGCATGAAATCGGGGGCCTGATTTAAACATCTTCGCTTTCCAATTTGGAAGGCTGCATTCACGGTGCGTTGATGCTACCTGAAATCCCTGCTGTTGACAGGCCTGGGAACCCTGTAGGAATGCTTCTGGGAAGAAACTGAATTTGCTCGGTCTAAACCAGGTGCTTCCATGGCCGCCGTGGTGGTCAGCCTGACAAGCTCTAGAAGTCAAGAGAAACTCAACGTGAGAACTTGCCTCCAGGTTAGGCCCTGAGTAGCCGGGCAGAAAGGGAGGCATGCAGCTGTTTCCACGAGTTCTTAGTAGCTCTTCGCCTTTACTTTCAGGGAAGTACCCTTCTGAGGACTCGTAGGCCCCTCTGGTTTGCATCCATTTTCCTCCATTGTCAGTGAGTATCTCCAGACCCCGGTGGACCAGCTGAGCAACATCGAGGCCCAGTGGTCTTCCCGTCCGATGCCCTGCGTGCGTGCCGAGTGATGGGCAACACACTGCGCGTTCCTTGAGGAGAGCTCTATTTCCAGAGCCCTCAAACAGCTTCAGGACACGATTTCTGGTGTGTCCGAAGCGCCCAGGAAATACCGGTTGCCGCCCTTGTGTGAGCTGCCAAGAAAAAACACTGTGCTTTGCATACTTCGCGGACCTCGTACCTGAAGTCACTCAGCTCGAGGAGAAAGTCAGCATCTTTCAAAGCTGTGTCGCTAACGGGACACTCAGAGTGAGCACATGCCTGTAGGTTAAGGCCGGACTTGCCCTGCAGAAACGGAGGTGTGCAGCACTTTCCATGAGGCTGTAGCCTCTGCTCTGCATATCTTTTATGGCAGTAGAGTTTTCCGGACACCTAGGAAAATCGCGTGGGCTCCCTGGTTCAAGCTGGAACACAGACTAACCATAGTACCCCCTAGGTCTACTAAGCAACATCCAGCCCCGTAGCCCTTTGGAACCAACTCTCTCTACGCCGAGGGTAGGGAAACGCACAGCAGTCTCCACCGAAGCAGCTTAATATCCCCATCACACACACACGTTCATGAACAGAACTTTGGAACGTCTCACAGGCCTTGAGGTCTTACGCCTTGCCCTAGTCTGACCTGCACTGAGAGCACCCTCGGCCTCGCATTCCATCTAGGACCTCCTGCCTGAAGTCACCGTGCCTCCAGAAGAAAGTCCCCTTGCGTTCTTACTGCAATTTCAGTCCGCTACTTGCTGTGGCAATGCAGGCTTCTGAATAGCCACAGGCCCCAGAGGAGTAGCTAGGGCGTTCCTTAGTTGAGGTAGTCCACTTGATGCACAACCCCCTGCTTCGAGAAGCTGATTCAGGCAAGCAAACACAAGGGGCCATGTGTCTCTTTTGACTTATTAGAAACAACAGCAATGTATGCTGCGTTTGCGCATGAAATCGGGGGCCTGATTTAAACATCCTCGCTTTCCAATTTGGAAGGCTGCATTCACGGTGCGTTGGAGCTACCTGAAATCACTGCTGTTGACAGGCCTGGGAACCCTGTAGGAATGCTTCTGGGAAGAAAATGAGTTTGCTCGGTCTAAACCAGGTGCTTCCATGGACGCCGTAGTGGTCAGCCTGACAAGCTCTAGAAGTCAAGAGAAACTCAACGTGAGAACTTGCCTCCAGGTTAGGCCCTGAGTAGCCGGGCAGAAAGGGAGGCATGCAGCTATTTCCACGAGTTCTTAGTAGCTCTTCGCCTTTACTTTCAGGGAAGTACCCTTCTGAGGACTCGTAGGCCCCTCTGGTTTGCATCCATTTTCCTCCATTGTCAGTGAGTATCTCCAGACCCCGGTGGACCAGCTGAGCAACATCGAGGCCCAGTGGTCTTCCCCTCCGATGCCCTGCGTGCGTGCCGAGTGATGGGCAACACACTGCGCGTTCCTTGAGGAGAGCTCTATTTCCAGTGCCCTCAAACAGCTTCAGGACACGATTTCTGGTGTGTCCGAAGAGCCCAGGAAATACCGGTTGCCGCCCTTGTGTGAGCTGCCAAGAGAAAACACTCTGCTTTGCATACTTCGCGGACCTCGTACCTGAAGTCACTCAGCTCGAGGAGAAAGTCAGCATCTTTCAAAGCTGTGTCGCTAACGGGACACTCAGTGTGAGCACATGCCTGTAGGTTAAGGCCGGACTTGCCCTGCAGAAACGGAGGCGTGCAGCACTTTCCATGAGGCCGGAGCCTCTGCTCTGCATATCTTTTATGGCAGTAGAGTTTTCCGGACACCTAGGAAAATCGCGTGGGCTCCCTGTTCCCGGCTGGAACACAGACTAACCCCAGGACCCCTTAGGTCTCCTAAGCAACATCCAGCCCCGTAGCCCTTTGGAGCCACTCTCTCTACGCCGAGGGTAGGGAAACGCACAGCATTCTCCACCGAAGCAGCTTAATTTCCCCATCACACCCACACGTTCATGAACAGAATTTTTGCACGTCTCACAGGCCTTGAGGTCTTACGCCTTGCCCTAGTCTGACCTGCACTGAGAGCACCCTCGCCCTCGCATTCCATCTAGGACCTCCTGCCTGAAGTCACCGTGCCTCCAGATGAAAGTCCCCTTGTGTTCTTACTGCAATTTCAGTCCGCTTCTTGCGGTGGCAATGCAGGCTTCTGAATAGCCACAGGCCCCAGAGGAGTAGCTAGGGCGTTCCTTAGTTGAGGTAGTCCACTTGATGCACAACCCCCTGCTTCGAGAAGCTGATTCAGGCAAGCAAACACAAGGGGCCATGTGTCTCTTTTGACTTATTAGAAACAACAGCAATGTATGCTGTGTTTGCGCATGAAATCGGGGGCCTGATTTAAACATCCTCCCTTTCCAATTTGGAAGGCTGCATTCAAGGTGCGTTGAAGCTACCTGAAATCCCTGCTGTTGACAGGCCTGGGAAGCCTGTAGGAATGCTTCTGGGAAGAAACTGAGTTTGCTCGGTCTAAACCAGGTACTTCCATGGCCGCCGTGGTGGTCAGCCTGACAAGCTCTAGAAGTCAAGAGAAACTCAACGTGAGAACTTGCCTCCAGGTTAGGCCCTGAGTAGCCGGGCAGAAAGGGAGGCATGCAGCTGTTTCCACGAGTTCTTAGTAGCTCTTCGCATTTACTTTCAGGGAAGTACCCTTCTGAGGACTCGTAGGCCCCTCTGGTTTGCATCCATTTTCCTCCATTGTCAGTGAGTATCTCCAGACCCCGGTGGACCAGCTGAGCAACATCGAGGCCCAGTGGTCTTCCCGTCCGATGCCCTGCGTGCGTGCCGAGTGATGGGCAACACACTGCGCGTTCCTTGAGGAGAGCTCTATTTCCAGAGCCCTCAAACAGCTTCAGGACACGATTTCTGGTGTGTCCGAAGCCCCCAGGAAATACCGGTTGCCGCCCTTGTGTGAGCTGCCAAGAGAAAACACTCTGCTTTGCATAATTCGTGGACCTCGTACCTGAAGTCACTCAGCTCGAGGAGAAAGTCAGCATCTTTCAAAGCTGTGTCGCTAACGGGACACTCAGTGTGAGCACATGCCTGTAGGTTAAGGCCGGACTTGCCCTGCAGAAACGCAGGCGTGCAGCACTTTCCTTGAGGCCGTAGCCTCTGCTCTGCATATCTTTTATGGCAGTAGAGTTTTCCGGACACCTAGGAAAATCGCGTGGGCTCCCTGTTCCCGGCTGGAACACAGACTAATCCCAGGACCCCTTAGGTCTCCTAAGCAACATCCAGCCCCGTAGCCCTTTGGAGCCACTCTCTCTACGCCGAGGGTAGGGAAACGCACAGCAGTCTCCACCGAAGCAGCTTAATTTCCCCATCACACCCACACGTTCATGAACAGAATTTTGGCACGTCTCACAGGCCTTGAGGTCTTACGCCTTGCCCTAGTCTGACCTGCACTGAGAGCACCCTCGCCCTCGCATTCCATCTAGGACCTCCTGCCTGAAGTCACCGTGCCTCCAGAAGAAAGTCCCCTTGCGTTCTTACTGCAATTTCAGTCCGCTTCTTGCGGTGGCAATGCAGGCTTCTGAATAGCCACAGGCCCCAGAGGAGTAGCTAGGGCGTTCCTTGGTTGAGGCAGTCCACTTGATGCACAAACCCCTGCTTCGAGAAGCTGATTCAGGCAAGCAAACACAAGGGGCCATGTGTCTCTTTTGACTTGTTAGAAACAACAGCAATGTATGCTGCGTTTGCGCATGAAATCGGGGGCCTGATTTAAACATCCTCGCTTTCCAATTTGGAAGGCTGCATTCACGGTGCGTTGAAGCTACCTGAAATCCCTGCTGTTGACAGGCCTGGGAACCCTGTAGGAATGCTTCTGGGAAGAAACTGAGTTTGCTCGGTCTAAACCAGGTGCTTCCGTGGCCGCCGTGGTGGTCAGCCTGACAAGCTCTAGAAGTCAAGAGAAACTCAACGTGAGAACTTGCCTCCAGGTTAGGCACTGAGTAGCCGGGCAGAAAGGGAGGCATGCAGCTGTTTCCACGAGTTCTTAGTAGCTCTTCGCCTTTACTTTCAGGAAAGGACCCTTCTGAGGACTCGTAGGCCCCTCTGGTTTGCATCCATTTTCCTCCATTGTCAGTGAGTATCTCCAGACCCCAGTGGACCAGCTGAGCAACATCGAGGCCCAGTGGTCTTCCCCTCCGATGCCCTGCGTGCGTGCCGAGTGATGGGCAACACACTGCGCGTTCCTTGAGGAGAGCTCTATTTCCAGAGCCCTCAAACAGCTTCAGGACACGATTTCTGGTGTGTCCGAAGCACCCAGGAAATACCGGTTGCCGCCCTTGTGTGAGCTGCCAAGAGAAAACACTCTGCTTTGCATACTTCGCGGACCTCGTACCTGAAGTCACTCAGCTCGAGGAGAAAGTCAGCATCTTTCAAAGCTGTGTCGCTAACGGGACACTCAGTGTGAGCACATGCCTGTAGGTTAAGGCCGGACTTGCCCTGCAGAAACGGAGGCGTGCAGCACTTTCCATGAGACCGTAGCCTCTGCTCTGCATATCTTTGATGGCAGTAGAGTTTTCCGGACACGTAGGAAAATCGCGTGGGCTCCCTGTTCCCGGCTGGAACACAGACTAATCCCAGGACCCCTTAGGTCTCCTAAGCAACATCCAGCCCCGTAGCCCTTTGGAGCCACTCTCTCTACGCCGAGGGTAGGGAAACGCACAGCAGTCTCCACCGAAGCAGCTTAATTTCCCCATCACACCCACACGTTCACGAACAGAATTTTGGCACGTCTCACAGGCCTTGAGGTCTTACGCCTTGCCCTAGTCTGACCTGCACTGAGAGCACCCTCGGCCTCGCATTCCACCTAGGACCTCCTGCCTGAAGTCACCGTGCCTCCAGAAGAAAGTCCCCTTGCGTTCTTACTGCAATTTCAGTCCGCTTCTTGCGGTGGCAATGCAGGCTTCTGAATAGCCACAGGCCCCAGAGGAGTAGCTAGGGCGTTCCTTGGTTGAGGCAGTCCACTTGATGCACAAACCCCTGCTTCGAGAAGCTGATTCAGGCAAGCAAACACAAGGGGCCATGTGCCTCTTTTGACTTGTTAGAAACAACAGCAATGTATGCTGCGTTTGCGCATGAAATCGGGGGCCTGATTTAAACATCCTCGCTTTCCAATTTGGAAGGCTGCATTCACGGTGCGTTGAAGCTACCTGAAATCCCTGCTGTTGACAGGCCTGGGAACCCTGTAGGAATGCTTCTGGGAAGAAACTGAGTTTGCTCGGTCTAAACCAGGTGCTTCCGTGGCCGCCGTGGTGGTCAGCCTGACAAGCTCTAGAAGTCAAGAGAAACTCAACGTGAGAACTTGCCTCCAGGTTAGGCCCTGAGTAGCCGGGCAGAAAGGGAGGCATGCAGCTGTTTCCACGAGTTCTTAGTAGCTCTTCGCCTTTACTTTCAGGAAAGTACCCTTCTGAGGACTCGTAGGCCCCTCTGGTTTGCATCCATTTTCCTCCATTGTCAGTGAGTATCTCCAGACCCCGGTGGACCAGCTGAGCAACATCGAGGCCCAGTGGTCTTCCCCTCCGATGCCCTGCGTGCGTGCCGAGTGATGGGCAACACACTGCGCGTTCCTTGAGGAGAGCTCTATTTCCAGAGCCCTCAAACAGCTTCAGGACACGATTTCTGGTGTGTCCGAAGCGCCCAGGAAATACCGGTTGCCGCCCTTCTGTGAGCTGCCAAGAGAAAACACTCTGCATGGCATACTTCGCGGACCTCGTACCTGAAGTCACTCAGCTCGAGGAGAAAGTCAGCATCTTTCAAAGCTGTGTCGCTAACGGGACACTCAGTGTGAGCACATGCCTGTAGGTTAAGGCCGGACTTGCCCTGCAGAAACGGAGGCGTGCAGCACTTTCCATGAGGCCGTAGCCTCTGCTCTGCATATCTTTTATGGCAGTAGAATTTTCCGGACACCTAGGAAAATCGCGTGGGCTCCCTGTTCCCTGCTGGAACACAGACTAACCCCAGGACCCCTTAGGTCTCCTAAGCAACATCCAACCCCGTAGCCCTTTCGAGCCACTCTCTCTACGCCGAGGGTAGTGAAACGCACAGCAGTCTCCACCGAAGCAGCTTAATTTCCCCATCATACCCACACGTTCACGAACAGAATTTTGGCACGTCTCACAGGCCTTGAGGTCTTACACCTTGCCATAGTCTGAGCTGCACTGAGAGGACACTCGACCTCGCATTCCATCTAGGACCTCCTGCCTGAAGTCACCGTGCCTCCAGAAGAAAGTCCCCTTGCGTTCTTACTGCAATTTCAGTCCGCTTCTTGCGGTGGCAATGCAGGCTTCTGAATAGCCACAGGCCCCAGAGGAGTAGCTAGGGCGTTCCTTGGTTGAGGCAGTCCACTTGATGCACAAACCCCTGCTTCGAGAAGCTGATTCAGGCAAGCAAACACAAGGGGCCATGTGTCTCTTTTGACTTGTTAGAAACAACAGCAATGTATGCTGCGTTTGCGCATGAAATCGGGGGCCTGATTTAAACATCCTCGCTTTCCAATTTGGAAGGCTGCATTCACGGTGCGTTGGAGCTACCTGAAATCCCTGCTGTTGACAGGCCTGGGAACCCTGTAGGAATGCTTCTGGGAAGAAACTGAGTTTGCTCGGTCTAAACCAGGTGCTTCCATGGACGCCGTAGTGGTCAGCCTGACAAGCTCTAGAAGTCAAGAGAAACTCAACGTGAGAACTTGCCTCCAGGTTAGGCCCTGAGTAGCCGGGCAGAAAGGGAGGCATGCAGCTGTTTCCACGAGTTCTTAGTAGCTCTTCCCCTTTACTTTCAGGGAAGTACCCTTCTGAGGACTCGTAGGCCCCTCTGGTTTGCATCCATTTTCCTCCATTGTCAGTGAGTATCTCCAGACCCCGGTGGACCAGCTGAGCAACATCGAGGCCCAGTGGTCTTCCCCTCCGATGCCCTGCGTGCGTGCCGAGTGATGGGCAACACACTGCGTGTTCCTTGAGGAGAGCTCTATTTCCAGAGCCCTCAAACAGCTTCAGGACACCATTTCTGGTGTGTCCGAAGCGCCCAGGAAATACCGGTTGCCGCCCTTGTGTGAGCTGCCAAGAGAAAACACTCTGCTTTGCATACTTCGCGGACCTCGTACCTGAAGTCACTCAGCTCGAGGAGAAAGTCAGCATCTTTCAAAGCTGTGTCGCTAACGGGACACTCAGTGTGAGCACATGCCTGTAGGTTAAGGCCGGACTTGCCGTGCAGAAACGGAGGCGTGCAGCACTTTCCATGAGGCCGTAGCCTCTGCTCTGCATATCTTTTATGGCAGTAGAGTTTTCCGGACACCTAGGAAAATCGCGTGGGCTCCCTGTTCCCTGCTGGAACACAGACTAACCCCAGGACCCCTTAGGTCTCCTAAGCAACATCCAGCCCCGTAGCCCTTTCGAGCCACTCTCTCTACGCCGAGGGTAGTGAAACGCACAGCAGTCTCCACCGAAGCAGCTTAATTTCCCCATCATACCCACACGTTCACGAACAGAATTTTGGCACGTCTCACAGGCCTTGAGGTCTTACTCCTTGCCATAGTCTGAGCTGCACTGAGAGGACACTCGACCTCGCATTCCATCTAGGACCTCCTGCCTGAAGTCACCGTGCCTCCAGAAGAAAGTCCCCTTGCGTTCTTACTGCAATTTCAGTCCGCTTCTTGCGGTGGCAATGCAGGCTTCTGAATAGCCACAGGCCCCAGAGGAGTAGCTAGGGCGTTCCTTGGTTGAGGCAGTCCACTTGATGCACAAACCCCTGCTTCGAGAAGCTGATTCAGGCAAGCAAACACAAGGGGCCATGTGTCTCTTTTGACTTGTTAGAAACAACAGCAATGTATGCTGCGTTTGCGCATGAAATCGGGGGCCTGATTTAAACATCCTCGCTTTCCAATTTGGAAGGCTGCATTCACGGTGCGTTGGAGCTACCTGAAATCCCTGCTGTTGACAGGCCTGGGAACCCTGTAGGAATGCTTCTGGGAAGAAAATGAGTTTGCTCGGTCTAAACCAGGTGCTTCCATGGACGCCGTAGTGGTCAGCCTGACAAGCTCTAGAAGTCAAGAGAAACTCAACGTGAGAACTTGCCTCCAGGTTAGGCCCTGAGTAGCCGGGCAGAAAGGGAGGCATGCAGCTGTTTCCACGAGTTCTTAGTAGCTCTTCGCCTTTACTTTCAGGGAAGTACCCTTCTGAGGACTCGTAGGCCCCTCTGGTTTGCATCCATTTTCCTCCATTGTCAGTGAGTATCTCTAGAACCCGGTGGACCAGCTGAGCAACATCGAGTCCCAGTGGTCTTCCCCTCCGATGCCCTGCGTGCCTGCCGAGTGATGGGCAACACACTGCGCGTTCCTTGAGGAGAGCTCTATTTCCAGTGCCCTCAAACAGCTTCAGGACACGATTTCTGGTGTGTCCGAAGAGCCCAGGAAATACCGGTTGCCGCCCTTGGGTGAGCTGCCAAGAGAAAACACTCTGCTTTGCATACTTCGCGGACCTCGTACCTGAAGTCACTCAGCTCGAGGAGAAAGTCAGCATCTTTCAAAGCTGTGTCGCTAATGGGACACTCAGTGTGAGCACATGCCTGTAGGTTAAGGCCGGACTTGCCCTGCAGAAACGGAGGCGTGCAGCACTTTCCATGAGGCCGTAGCCTCTGCTCTGCATATCTTTGATGGCAGTAGAGTTTTCCGGACACGTAGGAAAATCGCGTGGGCTCCCTGTTCCCGGCTGGAACACAGACTAATCCCAGGACCCCTTAGGTCTCCTAAGCAACATCCAGCCCCGTAGCCCTTTGGAGCCACTCTCTCTACGCCGAGGGTAGGGAAACTCACAGCAGTCTCCACCGAAGCAGCTTAATTTCCCCATCACACCCACACGTTCACGAACAGAATTTTGGCACGTCTCACAGGCCTTGAGGTCTTACGCCTTGCCCTAGTCTGACCTGCACTGAGAGCACCCTCGGCCTCGCATTCCACCTAGGACCTCCTGCCTGAAGTCACCGTGCCTCCAGAAGAAAGTCCCCTTGCGTTCTTACTGCAATTTCAGTCCGCTTCTTGTGGTGGCAATGCAGGCTTCTGAATAGCCACAGGCCCCAGAGGAGTAGCTAGGGCGTTCCTTGGTTGAGGCAGTCCACTTGATGCACAAACCCCTGCTTCGAGAAGCTGATTCAGGCAAGCAAACACAAGGGGCCATGTGTCTCTTTTGACTTGTTAGAAACAACAGCAATGTATGCTGCGTTTGCGCATTAAATCGGGGGCCTGATTTAAACATCCTCGCTTTCCAATTTGGAAGGCTGCATTCACGGTGCGTTGAAGCTACCTGAAATCCCTGCTGTTGACAGGCCTGGGAACCCTGTAGGAATGCTTCTGGGAAGAAACTGAGTTTGCTCGGTCTAAACCAGGTGCTTCCGTGGCCGCCGTGGTGGTCAGCCTGACAAGCTCTAGAAGTCAAGAGAAACTCAACGTGAGAACTTGCCTCCAGGTTAGGCCCTGAGTAGCCGGGCAGAAAGGGAAGCATGCAGCTGTTTCCACGAGTTCTTAGTAGCTCTTCGCCTTTACTTTCAGGGAAGTACCCTTCTGAGGACTCGTAGGCCCCTCTGGTTTGCATCCATTTTCCTCCATTGTCAGTGAGTATCTCCAGACCCCGGTGGACCAGCTGAGCAACATCGAGGCCCAGTGGTCTTCCCCTCCGATGCCCTGCGTGCGTGCCGAGTGATGGGCAACACACTGCGCGTTCCTTGAGGAGAGCTCTATTTCCAGAGCCCTCAAACAGCTTCAGGACACGATTTCTGGTGTGTCCGAAGCGCCCAGGAAATACCGGTTGCCGCCCTTGTGTGAGCTGCCAAGAGAAAACACTCTGCTTTGCATACTTCGCGGACCTCGTACCTGAAGTCACTCAGCTCGAGGAGAAAGTCAGCATCTTTCAAAGCTGTGTCGCTAACGGGACACTCAGTGTGAGCACATGCCTGTAGGTTAAGGCCGGACTTGCCCTGCAGAAACGGAGGCGTGCAGCACTTTCCATGAGGCCGTAGCCTCTGCTCTGCATATCTTTTATGGCAGTAGAGTTTTCCGGACACCTAGGAAAATCGCGTGGGCTCCCTGTTCCCGGCTGGAACACAGACTAACCCCAGGACCCCTTAGGTTTCCTAAGCATCATCCAGCCCCGTAGCCCTTTGGAGCCACTCTCTCTACACCGATGGTAGGGAAACGCACAGCAGTCTCCACCGAAGCAGCTTAATTTCCCCATCACACCCACACGTTCACGAACAGAATTTTGGCACGTCTCACAGGCCTTCAGGTCTTACGCCTTGCCCTAGTCTGAGCTGCACTGAGAGGACCCTCGGCCTCGCATTCCATCTAGGACCTCCTGCCTGAAGTCACCGTGCCACCAGAAGAAAGTCCCCTTGCGTTCTTACTGCAATTTCAGTCCGCTTCTTGCGGTGGCAATGCAGGCTTTTGAATAGCCACAGGCCCCAGAGGAGTAGCTAGGGCGTTCCTTGGTTGAGGCAGTCCACTTGATGCACAAACCCCTGCTTCGAGAAGCTGATTCAGGCAAGCAAACACAAGGGGCCATGTGTCTCTTTTGACTTGTTAGAAACAACAGCAATGTATGCTGCGTTTGCGCATGAAATCGGGGGCCTGATTTAAACATCCTCGCTTTCCAATTTGGAAGGCTGCATTCACGGTGCGTTGAAGCTACCTGAAATCCCTGCTGTTGACAGGCCTGGGAACCCTGTAGGAATGCTTCTGGGAAGAAACTGAGTTTGCTCGGTCTAAACCAGGTGCTTCCATGGCCGCCGTGGTGGTCAGCCTGACAAGATCTAGAAGTCAAGAGAAACTCAACGTGAGAACTTCCCTCCAGGTTAGGCCCTGAGTAGCCGGGCAGATAGGGAGGCATGCAGCTGTTTCCACGAGTTCTTAGTAGCTCTTCGCCTTTACTTTCAGGGAAGTACCCTTCTGAGGACTCGTAGGCCCCTCTGGTTTGCATCCATTTTCCTCCATTGTCAGTGAGTATCTCCAGACCCCGGTGGACCAGCTGAGCAACATCGAGGCCCAGTGGTCTTCCCCTCCGATGCCCTGCGTGCGTGCCGAGTGATGGGCAACACACTGCGCGTTCCTTGAGGAGAACTCTATTTCCAGAGCCCTCAAACAGCTTCAGGACACGATTTCTGGTGTGTCCGAAGCGCCCAGGAAATACCGGTTGCCGCCCTTGTGTGAGCTGCCAAGAGAAAACACTCTGCTTTGCATACTTCGCGGACCTCGTACCTGAAGTCACTCAGCTCGAGGAGAAAGTCAGCATCTTTCAAAGCTGTGTCGCTAACGGGACACTCAGTGTGAGCACATGCCTGTAGGTTAAGGCCGGACTTGCCCTGCAGAAACGGAGGCGTGCAGCACTTTCCATGAGGCCGTAGCCTCTGCTCTGCATATCTTTTATGGCAGTAGAGTTTTCCGGACACCTAGGAAAATCGCGTGGGCTCCCTGTTCCCGGCTGGAACACAGACTAACCCCAGGACCCCTTAGGTCTCCTAAGCAACATCCAGCCCCGTAGCCCTTTGGAGCCACTCTCTCTACGCCGAGGGTAGTGAAACGCACAGCAGTTTCCACCGAAGCAGCTTAATTTCCCCATCATACCCACACGTTCACGAACAGAATTTTGGCACGTCTCACAGGCCTTGAGGTCTTACTCCTTGCCATAGTCTGAGCTGCACTGAGAGGACACTCGACCTCGCATTCCATCTAGGACCTCCTGCCTGAAGTCACCGTGCCTCCAGAAGAAAGTCCCCTTGCGTTCTTACTGCAATTTCAGTCCGCTTCTTGCGGTGGCAATGCAGGCTTCTGAATAGCCACAGGCCCCAGAGGAGTAGCTAGGGCGTTCCTTGGTTTAGGCAGTCCACTTGATGCACAACCCCCCTGCTTCGAGAAGCTGATTCAGGCAAGCAAACACAAGGGGCCATGTGTCTCTTTTGACTTGTTAGAAACAACAGCAATGTATGCTGCGTTTGCGCATGAAATCGGGGGCCTGATTTAAACATCCTCGCTTTCCAATTTGGAAGGCTGCATTCACGGTGCGTTGGAGCTACCTGAAATCCCTGCTGTTGACAGGCCTGGGAACCCTGTAGGAATGCTTCTGGGAAGAAAATGAGTTTGCTCGGTCTAAACCAGGTGCTTCCATGGACGCCGTAGTGGTCAGCCTGACAAGCTCTAGAAGTCAAGAGAAACTCAACGTGAGAACTTGCCTCCAGGTTAGGCCCTGAGTAGCCGGGCAGAAAGGGAGGCATGCAGCTGTTTCCACGAGTTCTTAGTAGCTCTTCGCCTTTACTTTCAGGGAAGTACCCTTCTGAGGACTCGTAGGCCCCTCTGGTTTGCATCCATTTTCCTCCATTGTCAGTGAGTATCTCCAGACCCCGGTGGACCAGCTGAGCAACATCGAGTCCCAGTGGTCTTCCCCTCCGATGCCCTGCGTGCGTGCCGAGTGATGGGCAAAACACTGCGCGTTCCTTGAGGAGAGCTCTATTTCCAGTGCCCTCAAACAGCTTCAGGACACGATTTCTGGTGTGTCCGAAGAGCCCAGGAAATACCGGTTGCCGCCCTTGTGTGAGCTGCCAAGAGAAAACACTCTGCTTTGCATACTTCGCGGACCTCGTACCTGAAGTCACTCAGCTCGAGGAGAAAGTCAGCATCTTTCAAAGCTGTGTCGCTAATGGGACACTCAGTGTGAGCACATGCCTGTAGGTTAAGGCCGGACTTGCCCTGCAGAAACGGAGGCGTGCAGCACTTTCCATGAGGCCGTAGCCTCTGCTCTGCATATCTTTGATGGCAGTAGAGTTTTCCGGACACGTAGGAAAATCGCGTGGGCTCCCTGTTCCCGGCTGGAACACAGACTAATCCCAGGACCCCTTAGGTCTCCTAAGCAACATCCAGCCCCGTAGCCCTTTGGAGCCACTCTCTCTACGCCGAGGGTAGGGAAACGCACAGCAGTCTCCACCGAAGCAGCTTAATTTCCCCATCACACCCACACGTTCACGAACAGAATTTTGGCACGTCTCACAGGCCTTGAGGTCTTACGCCTTGCCCTAGTCTGACCTGCACTGAGAGCACCCTCGGCCTCGCATTCCACCTAGGACCTCCTGCCTGAAGTCACCGTGCCTCCAGAAGAAAGTCCCCTTGCGTTCTTACTGCAATTTCAGTCCGCTTCTTGCGGTGGCAATGCAGGCTTCTGAATAGCCACAGGCCCCAGAGGAGTAGCTAGGGCGTTCCTTGGTTGAGGCAGTCCACTTGATGCACAAACCCCTGCTTCGAGAAGCTGATTCAGGCAAGCAAACACAAGGGGCCATGTGCCTCTTTTGACTTGTTAGAAACAACAGCAATGTATGCTGCGTTTGCGCATGAAATCGGGGGCCTGATTTAAACATCCTCGCTTTCCAATTTGGAAGGCTGCATTCACGGTGCGTTGAAGCTACCTGAAATCCCTGCTGTTGACAGGCCTGGGAACCCTGTAGGAATGCTTCTGGGAAGAAACTGAGTTTGCTCGGTCTAAACCAGGTGCTTCCATGGCCGCCGTGGTGGTCAGCCTGACAAGCTCTAGAAGTCAAGAGAAACTCAACGTGAGAACTTGCCTCCAGGTTAGGCCCTGAGTAGCCGGGCAGAAAGGGAGGCATGCAGCTGTTTCCACGAGTTCTTAGTAGCTCTTCGCCTTTACTTTCAGGGAAGTACCCTTCTGAGGACTCGTAGGCCCCTCTGGTTTGCATCCATTTTCCTCCATTGTCAGTGAGTATCTCCAGACCCCGGTGGACCAGCTGAGCAACATCGAGGCCCAGTGGTCTTCCCCTCCGATGCCCTGCGTGCGTGCCGAGTGATGGGCAACACACTGCGCGTTCCTTGAGGAGAGCTCTATTTCCAGAGCCCTCAAACAGCTTCAGGACACGATTTCTGGTGTGTCCGAAGCGCCCAGGAAATACCGGTTGCCGCCCTTGTGTGAGCTGCCAAGAGAAAACACTCTGCTTTGCATACTTCGCGGACCTCGTACCTGAAGTCACTCAGCTCGAGGAGAAAGTCAGCATCTTTCAAAGCTGTGTCGCTAACGGGACACTCAGTGTGAGCACATGCCTGTAGGTTAAGGCCGGACTTGCCCTGCAGAAACGGAGGCGTGCAGCACTTTCCATGAGGCCGGAGCCTCTGCTCTGCATATCTTTTATGGCAGTAGAGTTTTCCAGACACCTAGGAAAATCGCGTGGGCTCCCTGTTCCCGGCTGGAACACAGACTAACCCCAGGACCCCTTAGGTCTCCTAAGCAACATCCAGCCCCGTAGCCCTTTGGAGCCACTCTCTCTACGCCGAGGGTAGGGAAACGCACAGCAGTCTCCACCGAAGCAGCTTAATTTCCCCATCACACCCACACGTTCATGAACAGAATTTTGGCACGTCTCACAGGCCTTGAGGTCTTACGCCTTGCCCTAGTCTGACCTGCACTGAGAGCACACTCGCCCTCGCATTCCATCTAGGACCTCCTGCCTGAAGTCACCGTGCCTCCAGAAGAAAGTCCCCTTGTGTTCTTACTGCAATTTCAGTCCGCTTCTTGCGGTGGCAATGCAGGCTTCTGAATAGCAACAGGCCCCAGAGGAGTAGCTAGGGCGTTCCTCGGTTGAGGCAGTCCACTTGATGCACAAACCCTTGCTTCGAGAAGCTGATTCAGGCAAGCAAACACAAGGGGCCATGTGTCTCTTTTGACTTGTTAGAAACAACAGCAATGTATGCTGCGTTTGCGCATGAAATCGGGGGCCTGATTTAAACATCCTCGCTTTCCAATTTGGAAGGCTGCATTCACGGTGCGTTGATGCTACCTGAAATCCCTGCTGTTGACAGGCCTGGGAACCCTGTAGGAATGCTTCTGGGAAGAAACTGAATTTGCTCGGTCTAAACCAGGTGCTTCCATGGCCGCCGTGGTGGTCAGCCTGACAAGCTCTAGAAGTCAAGAGAAACTCAACGTGAGAACTTGCCTCCAGGTTAGGCCCTGAGTAGCCGGGCAGAAAGGGAGGCATGCAGCTGTTTCCACGAGTTCTTAGTAGCTCTTCGCCTTTACTTTCAGGGAAGTACCCTTCTGAGGACTCGTAGGCCCCTCTGGTTTGCATCCATTTTCCTCCATTGTCAGTGAGTATCTCCAGACCCCGGTGGACCAGCTGAGCAACATCGAGGCCCAGTGGTCTTCCCCTCCGATGCCCTGCGTGCGTGCCGAGTGATGGGCAACACACTGCGCGTTCCTTGAGGAGAGCTCTATTTCCAGAGCCCTCAAACAGCTTCAGGACACGATTTCTGGTGTGTCCGAAGCGCCCAGGAAATACCGGTTGCCGCCCTTGTGTGAGCTGCCAAGAAAAAACACTGTGCTTTGCATACTTCGCGGACCTCGTACCTGAAGTCACTCAGCTCGAGGAGAAAGTCAGCATCTTTCAAAGCTGTGTCGCTAACGGGACACTCAGAGTGAGCACATGCCTGTAGGTTAAGGCCGGACTTGCCCTGCAGAAACGGAGGTGTGCAGCACTTTCCATGAGGCTGTAGCCTCTGCTCTGCATATCTTTTATGGCAGTAGAGTTTTCCGGACACCTAGGAAAATCGCGTGGGCTCCCTGGTTCAAGCTGGAACACAGACTAACCGTAGTACCCCCTAGGTCTACTAAGCAACATCCAGCCCCGTAGCCCTTTGGAACCAACTCTCTCTACGCCGAGGGTAGGGAAACGCACAGCAGTCTCCACCGAAGCAGCTTAATTTCCCCATCACACACACACGTTCATGAACAGAACTTTGGAACGTCTCACAGGCCTTGAGGTCTTACGCCTTGCCCTAGTCTGACCTGCACTGAGAGCACCCTCGCCCTCGCATTCCATCTAGGACCTCCTGCCTGAAGTCACCGTGCCTCCAGAAGAAAGTCCCCTTGCGTTCTTACTGCAATTTCAGTCCGCTTCTTGCGGTGGCAATGCAGGCTTCTGAATAGCAAAAGGCCCCAGAGGAGTAGCTAGGGCGTTCCTTAGTTGAGGTAGTCCACTTGATGCACAACCCCCTGCTTCGAGAAGCTGATTCAGGCAAGCAAACACAAGGGGCCATGTGTCTCTTTTGACTTATTAGAAACAACAGCAATGTATGCTGTGTTTGCGCATGAAATCGGGGGCCTGATTTAAACATCCTCCCTTTCCAATTTGGAAGGCTGCATTCAAGGTGCGTTGAAGCTACCTGAAATCCCTGCTGTTGACAGGCCTGGGAAGCCTGTAGGAATGCTTCTGGGAAGAAACTGAGTTTGCTCGGTCTAAACCAGGTACTTCCATGGCCGCCGTGGTGGTCAGCCTGACAAGCTCTAGAAGTCAAGAGAAACTCAACGTGAGAACTTGCCTCCAGGTTAGGCCCTGAGTAGCCGGGCAGAAAGGGAGGCATGCAGCTGTTTCCACGAGTTCTTAGTAGCTCTTCGCATTTACTTTCAGGGAAGTACCCTTCTGAGGACTCGTAGGCCCCTCTGGTTTGCATCCATTTTCCTCCATTGTCAGTGAGTATCTCCAGACCCCGGTGGACCAGCTGAGCAACATCGAGGCCCAGTGGTCTTCCCGTCCGATGCCCTGCGTGCGTGCCGAGTGATGGGCAACACACTGCGCGTTCCTTGAGGAGAGCTCTATTTCCAGAGCCCTCTAACAGCTTCAGGACACGATTTCTGGTGTGTCCGAAGCGCCCAGGAAATACCGGTTGCCGCCCTTGTGTGAGCTGCCAAGAGAAAACACTCTGCTTTGCATACTTCGCGGACCTCGTACCTGAAGTCACTCAGCTCGAGGAGAAAGTCAGCATCTTTCAAAGCTGTGTCGCTAACGGGACACTCAGTGTGAGCACATGCCTGTAGGTTAAGGCCGGACTTGCCCTGCAGAAACGGAGGCGTGCAGCACTTTCCATGAGGCCGTAGCCTCTGCTCTGCATATCTTTGATGGCAGTAGAGTTTTCCGGACACCTAGGAAAATCGCGTGGGCTCCCTGTTCCCCGCTGGAAAACAGACTAACCCCAGGACCCCTTAGGTCTCCTAAGCAACATCCAGCCCCGTAGCCCTTTGGAGCCACTCTCTCTACGCCGAGGGTAGGGAAACGCACAGCAGTCTCCACCGAAGCAGCTTAATTTCCCCATCACACCCACAGGTTCACGAACAGAATTTTGGCACGTCTCACAGGCCTTGAGGTCTTACGCCTTGCCCTAGTCTGACCTGCACTGAGAGCACCCTCGGCCTCGCATTCCATCTAGGACCTCCTGCCTGAAGTCAGCGTGCCCCCAGAAGAAAGTCCCCTTGCGTTCTTACTGCAATTTCAGTCCGCTTCTTGCTGTGGCAATGCAGGCTTCTGAATAGCCACAGGCCCAGGAGGAGTAGCTAGGTTGTTCCTTGGTTGAGGCAGTCCACTTGATGCACAACCCCCTGCTTCGAGAAGCTGATTCAGGCAAGCAAACACAAGGGGCCATGTGTCTCTTTTGACTTGTTAGAAACAACAGCAATGTATGCTGCGTTTGCGCATGAAATCGGGGGCCTGATTTAAACATCCTCGCTTTTCAATTTGGAAGGCTGCATTCACGGTGCGTTGAAGCTATCTGAAATCCCTGCTCTTGACAGGCCTGGGAACCCTGTAGGAATGCTTCTGGGAACAAACTGAGTTTGGTCGGTCTAAACCAGGTGCTTCCATGGCCGCCGTGGTGGTCAGCCTGACAAGCTCTAGAAGTCAAGAGAAACTCAACGTGAGAACTTGCCTCCAGGTTAGGCCCTGAGTAGCCGGGCAGAAAGGGAGGCATGCAGCTGTTTCCACGAGTTCTTAGTAGCTCTTCGCCTTTACTTTCAGGGAAGTACCCTTCTGAGGACTCGTAGGCCCCTCTGGTTTGCATCCATTTTCCTCCATTGTCAGTGAGTATCTCCAGACCCTGCTGGACCAGCTGAGCAACATCGAGGCCCAGTGGTCTTCCCCTCCCATGTCCTCCGTGCGTGCCGAGTGATGGGCAACACACTGCGCGTTCCTTGAGGAGAGCTCTATTTCCAGAGCCCTCAAACAGCTTCAGGACACGATTTCTGGTGTGTCCGAAGCGCCCAGGAAATACCGGTTGCCGCCATTGTGTGAGCTGCCAAGGGAAAACACTCTGCTTTGCATACTTCGCGGACCTCGTACCTGAAGTCACTCAGCTCGAGGAGAAAGTCAGCATCTTTCAAAGCTGTGTCGCTAACGGGACACTCAGTGTGAGCACATGCCTGTAGGTTAAGGCCGGACTTGCCCTGCAGAAACGCAGGCGTGCAGCACTTTCCTTGAGGCCGTAGCCTCTGCTCTGCATATCTTTTATGGCAGTAGAGTTTTCCGGACACCTAGGAAAATCGCGTGGGCTCCCTGTTCCCGGCTGGAACACAGACTAACCCCAGGACCCCTTAGGTCTCCTAAGCAACATCCAGCCCCGTAGCCCTTTGGAGCCACTCTCTCTACGCCGAGGGTAGGGAAACGCACAGCAGTCTCCACCGAAGCAGCTTAATTTCCCCATCACACCCACACGTTCATGAACAGAATTTTGGCACGTCTCACAGGCCTTGAGGTCTTACGCCTTGCCCTAGTCTGACCTGCACTGAGAGCACCCTCGCCCTCGCATTCCATCTAGGACCTCCTGCCTGAAGTCACCGTGCCTCCAGAAGAAAGTCCCCTTGCGTTCTTACTGCAATTTCAGTCCCCTTCTTGCGGTGGCAATGCAGGCTTCTGAATAGCAACAGGCCCCAGAGGAGTAGCTAGGGCGTTCCTTGGTTGAGGCAGTCCACTTGATGCACAAACCCCTGCTTCGAGAAGCTGATTCAGGCAAGCAAACACAAGGGGCCATGTGCCTCTTTTGACTTGTTAGAAACAACAGCAATGTATGCTGCGTTTGCGCATGAAATCGGGGGCCTGATTTAAACATCCTCGCTTTCCAATTTGGAAGGCTGCATTCACAGTGCGTTGAAGCTACCTGAAATCCCTGCTGTTGACAGGCCTGGGAACCCTGTAGGAATGCTTCTGGGAAGAAACTGAGTTTGGTCGGTCTAAACCAGGTGCTTCCATGGCCGCCGTGGTGGTCAGCCTGACAAGCTCTAGAAGTCAAGAGAAACTCAACGTGAGAACTTGCCTCCAGGTTAGGCCCTGAGTAGCTGGGCAGAAAGGGAGGCATGCCGCTGTTTCCACGAGTTCTTAGAAGCTCTGCACCTTTACTTTCAGGGAAGTACCCTTCTGAGGACTCGTAGGCCCCTCTGGTTTGCATCCATTTTCCTCCATTGTCAGTGAGTATCTCCAGACCCCGGTGGACCAGCTGAGCAACATCGAGGCCCAGTGGTCTTCCCCTCCGATGCCCTGCGTGCGTGCCGAGTGATGGGCAACACACTGCGCGTTCCTTGAGGAGAGCTCTATTTCCAGAGCCCTCAAACAGCTTCAGGACACGATTTCTGGTGTGTCCGAAGCGCCCAGGAAATACCGGTTGCCGCCCTTGTGTGAGCTGCCATGAGAAAACACTCTGCTTTGCATACTTCGCGGACCTCGTACCTGAAGTCACTCAGCTCGAGGAGAAAGTCAGCATCTTTCAAAGCTGTGTCGCTAACGGGACCCTCAGTGTGAGCACATGCCTGTAGGTTAAGGCCGGACTTGCCCTGCAGAAACGGAGGCGTGCAGCACTTTCCATGAGGCCGTAGCCTCTGCTCTGCATATCTTTTATGGCAGTAGAGTTTTACGGACACCTAGGAAAATCGCGTGGGCTCCCTGTTCCCGGCTGGAACACAGACTAACCCCAGGACCCCTTAGGTCTCCTAAGCAACATCCAGCCCCGTAGCCCTTTGGAGCCACTCTCTCTACGCCGAGGGTAGGGAAACGCACAGCAGTCTCCACCGAAGCAGCTTAATTTCCCCATCACACCCACACGTTCACGAACAGAATTTTGGCACGTCTCACAGGCCTTGAGGTCTTACGCCTTGCCCTACTCTGACCTGCACTGAGAGCACCCTCGGCCTCGCATTCCATCTAGGACCTCCTGCCTGAAGTCACCGTGCCTCCAGAAGAAAGTCCCCTTGCGTTCTTACTGCAATTTCAGTCCGCTTCTTGCGGTGGCAATGCAGGCTTCTGAATAGGCACAGGCCCCAGAGGAGTAGCTAGGGCGTTCCTTGGTTGAGGCAGTCCACTTGATGCAGAAACCCCTGCTTCGAGAAGCTGATTCAGGCAAGCAAACACAAGGGGCCATGTGTCTCTTTTGACTTGTTAGAAACAACAGCAATGTATGCTGCGTTTGCGCATGAAATCGGGGGCCTGATTTAAACATCCTCGCTTTCCAATTTGGAAGGCTGCATTCACGGTGCGTTGATGCTACCTGAAATCCCTGCTGTTGACAGGCCTGGGAACCCTGTAGGAATGCTTCTCGGAAGAAACTGAGTTTGCTCGGTCTAAACCAGGTGCTTCCATGGCCGCCGTGGTGGTCAGCCTGACAAGCTCTAGAAGTCAAGAGAAACTCAACGTGAGAATTTGCCTCCAGGTTAGGCACTGAGTAGCCGGGCAGAAAGGGAGGCATGCAGCTGTTTCCACGAGTTCTTAGTAGCTCTTCGCCTTTACTTTCAGGAAAGTACCCTTCTGAGGACTCGTAGGCCCCTCTGGTTTGCATCCATTTTCCTCCATTGTCAGTGAGTATCTCCAGACCCCGGTGGACCAGCTGAGCAACATCGAGGCCCAGTGGTCTTCCCCTCCGATGCCCTGCGTGCGTGCCGAGTGATGGGCAACACACTGCGCGTTCCTTGAGGAGAGCTCTATTTCCAGAGCCCTCAAACAGCTTCAGGACACGATTTCTGGTGTGTCCGAAGCGCCCAGGAAATACCGGTTGCCGCCCTTGTGTGAGCTGCCAAGAGAAAACACTCTGCTTTGCATACTTCGCGGACCTCGTACCTGAAGTCACTCAGCTCGAGGAGAAAGTCAGCATCTTTCAAAGCTGTGTCGCTAACGGGACACTCAGTGTGAGCACATGCCTGTAGGTTAAGGCCGGACTTGCCCTGCAGAAACGGAGGCGTGCAGCACTTTCCATGAGGCCGTAGCCTCTGCTCTGCATATCTTTTATGGCAGTAGAGTTTTCCGGACACCTAGGAAAATCGCGTGGGCTCCCTGTTCCCGGCTGGAACACAGACTAACCCCAGGACCCCTTAGGTTTCCTAAGCATCATCCAGCCCCGTAGCCCTTTGGAGCCACTCTCTCTACACCGATGGTAGGGAAACGCACAGCAGTCTCCACCGAAGCAGCTTAATTTCCCCATCACACCCACACGTTCACGAACAGAATTTTGGCACGTCTCACAGGCCTTCAGGTCTTACGCCTTGCCCTAGTCTGAGCTGCACTGAGAGGACCCTCGGCCTCGCATTCCATCTAGGACCTCCTGCCTGAAGTCACCGTGCCGCCAGAAGAAAGTCCCCTTGCGTTCTTACTGCAATTTCAGTCCGCTTCTTGCGGTGGCAATGCAGGCTTTTGAATAGCCAAAGGCCCCAGAAGAGTAGCTAGGGCGTTCCTTGGTTGAGGCAGTCCACTTGATGCACAAACCCCTGCTTCGAGAAGCTGATTCAGGCAAGCAAACACAAGGGGCCATGTGTCTCTTTTGACTTGTTAGAAACAACAGCAATGTATGCTGCGTTTGCGCATGAAATCGGGGGCCTGATTTAAACATCCTCGCTTTCCAATTTGGAAGGCTGCATTCACGGTGCGTTGAAGCTTCCTGAAATCCCTGCTGTTCACAGGCCTGGGAACCCTGTAGGAATGCTTCTGGGAAGAAACTGAGTTTGGTCGGTCTAAACCAGGTGCTTCCATGGCCGCCGTGGTGGTCAGCCTGACAAGATCTAGAAGTCAAGAGAAACTCAACGTGAGAACTTGCCTCCAGGTTAGGCCCTGAGTAGCCGGGCAGATAGGGAGGCATGCAGCTGTTTCCACGAGTTCTTAGTAGCTCTTCGCCTTTACTTTCAGGGAAGTACCCTTCTGAGGACTCGTAGGCCCCTCTGGTTTGCATCCATTTTCCTCCATTGTCAGTGAGTATCTCCAGACCCCGGTGGACCAGCTGAGCAACATCGAGGCCCAGTGGTCTTCCCCTCCGATGCCCTGCGTGCGTGCCGAGTGATGGGCAACACACTGCGCGTTCCTTGAGGAGAACTCTATTTCCAGAGCCCTCAAACAGCTTCAGGACACGATTTCTGGTGTGTCCGAAGCGCCCAGGAAATACCGGTTGCCGCCCTTGTGTGAGCTGCCAAGAGAAAACACTCTGCTTTGCATACTTCGCGGACCTCGTACCTGAAGTCACTCAGCTCGAGGAGAAAGTCAGCATCTTTCAAAGCTGTGTCGCTAACGGGACACTCAGTGTGAGCACATGCCTGTAGGTTAAGGCCGGACTTGCCCTGCAGAAACGGAGGCGTGCAGCACTTTCCATGAGGCTGTAGCCTCTGCTCTGCATATCTTTTATGGCAGTAGAGTTTTCCGGACACCTAGGAAAATCGCGTGGGCTCCCTGGTTCAAGCTGGAACACAGACTAACCGTAGTACCCCCTAGGTCTACTAAGCAACATCCAGCCCCGTAGCCCTTTGGAACCAACTCTCTCTACGCCGAGGGTAGGGAAACGCACAGCAGTCTCCACCGAAGCAGCTTAATTTCCCCATCACACACACACGTTCATGAACAGAACTTTGGAACGTCTCACAGGCCTTGAGGTCTTACGCCTTGCCCTAGTCTGACCTGCACTGAGAGCACCCTCGGCCTCGCATTCCATCTAGGACCTCCTGCCTGAAGTCACCGTGCCTCCAGAAGAAAGTCCCCTTGCGTTCTTACTGCAATTTCAGTCCGCTTCTTGCTGTGGCAATGCAGGCTTCTGAATAGCCACAGGCCCCAGAGGAGTAGCTAGGGCGTTCCTTAGTTGAGGTAGTCCACTTGATGCACAACCCCCTGCTTCGAGAAGCTGATTCAGGCAAGCAAACACAAGGGGCCATGTGTCTCTTTTGACTTATTAGAAACAACAGCAATGTATGCTGTGTTTGCGCATGAAATCGGGGGCCTGATTTAAACATCCTCCCTTTCCAATTTGGAAGGCTGCATTCAAGGTGCGTTGAAGCTACCTGAAATCCCTGCTGTTGACAGGCCTGGGAAGCCTGTAGGAATGCTTCTGGGAAGAAACTGAGTTTGCTCGGTCTAAACCAGGTACTTCCATGGCCGCCGTGGTGGTCAGCCTGACAAGCTCTAGAAGTCAAGAGAAACTCAACGTGAGAACTTGCCTCCAGGTTAGGCCCTGAGTAGCCGGGCAGAAAGGGAGGCATGCAGCTGTTTCCACGAGTTCTTAGTAGCTCTTCGCATTTACTTTCAGGGAAGTACCCTTCTGAGGACTCGTAGGCCCCTCTGGTTTGCATCCATTTTCCTCCATTGTCAGTGAGTATCTCCAGAACCCGGTGGACCAGCTGAGCAACATCGAGGCCCAGTGGTCTTCCCGTCCGATGCCCTGCGTGCGTGCCGAGTGATGGGCAACACACTGCGCGTTCCTTGAGGAGAGCTCTATTTCCAGAGCCCTCTAACAGCTTCAGGACACGATTTCTGGTGTGTCCGAAGCGCCCAGGAAATACCGGTTGCCTCCCTTGTGTGAGCTGCCAAGAGAAAACACTCTGCTTTGCATACTTCGCGGACCTCGTACCTGAAGTCACTCAGCTCGAGGAGAAAGTCAGCATCTTTCAAAGCTGTGTCGCTAACGGGACACTCAGTGTGAGCACATGCCTGTAGGTTAAGGCCGGACTTGCCCTGCAGAAACGGAGGCGTGCAGCACTTTCCATGAGGCCGTAGCCTCTGCTCTGCATATCTTTGATGGCAGTAGAGTTTTCCGGACACCTAGGAAAATCGCGTGGGCTCCCTGTTCCCGGCTGGAAAACAGACTAACCCCAGGACCCCTTAGGTCTCCTAAGCAACATCCAGCCCCGTAGCCCTTTGGAGCCACTCTCTCTACGCCGAGGGTAGGGAAACGCACAGCAGTCTCCACCGAAGCAGCTTAATTTCCCCATCACACCCACAGGTTCACGAACAGAATTTTGGCACGTCTCACAGGCCTTGAGGTCTTACGCCTTGCCCTAGTCTGACCTGCACTGAGAGCACCCTCGGCCTCGCATTCCATCTAGGACCTCCTGCCTGAAGTCAGCGTGCCCCCAGAAGAAAGTCCCCTTGCGTTCTTACTGCAATTTCAGTCCGCTTCTTGCTGTGGCAATGCAGGCTTCTGAATAGCCACAGGCCCAGGAGGAGTAGCTAGGTTGTTCCTTGGTTGAGGCAGTCCACTTGATGCACAACCCCCTGCTTCGAGAAGCTGATTCAGGCAAGCAAACACAAGGGGCCATGTGTCTCTTTTGACTTGTTAGAAACAACAGCAATGTATGCTGCGTTTGCGCATGAAATCGGGGGCCTGATTTAAACATCCTCGCTTTTCAATTTGGAAGGCTGCATTCACGGTGCGTTGAAGCTATCTGAAATCCCTGCTCTTGACAGGCCTGGGAACCCTGTAGGAATGCTTCTGGGAACAAACTGAGTTTGGTCGGTCTAAACCAGGTGCTTCCATGGCCGCCGTGGTGGTCAGCCTGACAAGCTCTAGAAGTCAAGAGAAACTCAACGTGAGAACTTGCCTCCAGGTTAGGCCCTGAGTAGCCGGGCAGAAAGGGAGGCATGCAGCTGTTTCCACGAGTTCTTAGTAGCTCTTCGCCTTTACTTTCAGGGAAGTACCCTTCTGAGGACTCGTAGGCCCCTCTGGTTTGCATCCATTTTCCTCCATTGTCAGTGAGTATCTCCAGACCCTGCTGGACCAGCTGAGCAACATCGAGGCCCAGTGGTCTTCCCCTCCCATGTCCTCCGTGCGTGCCGAGTGATGGGCAACACACTGCGCGTTCCTTGAGGAGAGCTCTATTTCCAGAGCCCTCAAACAGCTTCAGGACACGATTTCTGGTGTGTCCGAAGTGCCCAGGAAATACCGGTTGCCGCCATTGTGTGAGCTGCCAAGGGAAAACACTCTGCTTTGCATACTTCGCGGACCTCGTACCTGAAGTCACTCAGCTCGAGGAGAAAGTCAGCATCTTTCAAAGCTGTGTCGCTAACGGGACACTCAGTGTGAGCACATGCCTGTAGGTTAAGGCCGGACTTGCCCTGCAGAAACGCAGGCGTGCAGCACTTTCCTTGAGGCCGTAGCCTCTGCTCTGCATATCTTTTATGGCAGTAGAGTTTTCCGGACACCTAGGAAAATCGCGTGGGCTCCCTGTTCCCGGCTGGAACACAGACTAACCCCAGGACCCCTTAGGTCTCCTAAGCAACATCCAGCCCCGTAGCCCTTTGGAGCCACTCTCTCTACGCCGAGGGTAGGGAAACGCACAGCAGTCTCCACCGAAGCAGCTTAATTTCCCCATCACACCCACACGTTCATGAACAGAATTTTGGCACGTCTCACAGGCCTTGAGGTCTTACGCCTTGCCCTAGTCTGACCTGCACTGAGAGCACCCTCGCCCTCGCATTCCATCTAGGACCTCCTGCCTGAAGTCACCGTGCCTCCAGAAGAAAGTCCCCTTGCGTTCTTACTGCAATTTCAGTCCCCTTCTTGCGGTGGCAATGCAGGCTTCTGAATAGCAACAGGCCCCAGAGGAGTAGCTAGGGCGTTCCTTGGTTGAGGCAGTCCACTTGATGCACAAACCCCTGCTTCGAGAAGCTGATTCAGGCAAGCAAACACAAGGGGCCATGTGCCTCTTTTGACTTGTTAGAAACAACAGCAATGTATGCTGCGTTTGCGCATGAAATCGGGGGCCTGATTTAAACATCCTCGCTTTCCAATTTGGAAGGCTGCATTCACAGTGCGTTGAAGCTACCTGAAATCCCTGCTGTTGACAGGCCTGGGAACCCTGTAGGAATGCTTCTGGGAAGAAACTGAGTTTGCTCGGTCTAAACCAGGTGCTTCCATGGCCGCCGTGGTGGTCAGCCTGACAAGCTCTAGAAGTCAAGAGAAACTCAACGTGAGAACTTGCCTCCAGGTTAGGCCCTGAGTAGCTGGGCAGAAAGGGAGGCATGCCGCTGTTTCCACGAGTTCTTAGAAGCTCTGCACCTTTACTTTCAGGGAAGTACCCTTCTGAGGACTCGTAGGCCCCTCTGGTTTGCATCCATTTTCCTCCATTGTCAGTGAGTATCTCCAGACCCCGGTGGACCTGCTGAGCAACATCGAGGCCCAGTGGTCTTCCCCTCCGATGCCCTGCGTGCGTGCCGAGTGATGGGCAACACACTGCGCGTTCCTTGAGGAGAGCTCTATTTCCAGAGCCCTCAAACAGCTTCAGGACACGATTTCTGGTGTGTCCGAAGCGCCCAGGAAATACCGGTTGCCGCCCTTGTGTGAGCTGCCATGAGAAAACACTCTGCTTTGCATACTTCGCGGACCTCGTACCTGAAGTCACTCAGCTCGAGGAGAAAGTCAGCATCTTTCAAAGCTGTGTCGCTAACGGGACCCTCAGTGTGAGCACATGCCTGTAGGTTAAGGCCGGACTTGCCCTGCAGAAACGGAGGCGTGCAGCACTTTCCATGAGGCCGTAGCCTCTGCTCTGCATATCTTTTATGGCAGTAGAGTTTTACGGACACCTAGGAAAATCGCGTGGGCTCCCTGTTCCCGGCTGGAACACAGACTAACCCCAGGACCCCTTAGGTCTCCTAAGCAACATCCAGCCCCGTAGCCCTTTGGAGCCACTCTCTCTACGCCGAGGGTAGGGAAACGCACAGCAGTCTCCACCGAAGCAGCTTAATTTCCCCATCACACCCACACGTTCACGAACAGAATTTTGGCACGTCTCACAGGCCTTGAGGTCTTACGCCTTGCCCTACTCTGACCTGCACTGAGAGCACCCTCGGCCTCGCATTCCATCTAGGACCTCCTGCCTGAAGTCACCGTGCCTCCAGAAGAAAGTCCCCTTGCGTTCTTACTGCAATTTCAGTCCGCTTCTTGCGGTGGCAATGCAGGCTTCTGAATAGGCACAGGCCCCAGAGGAGTAGCTAGGGCGTTCCTTGGTTGAGGCAGTCCACTTGATGCAGAAACCCCTGCTTCGAGAAGCTGATTCAGGCAAGCAAACACAAGGGGCCATGTGTCTCTTTTGACTTGTTAGAAACAACAGCAATGTATGCTGCGTTTGCGCATGAAATCGGGGGCCTGATTTAAACATCCTCGCTTTCCAATTTGGAAGGCTGCATTCACGGTGCGTTGATGCTACCTGAAATCCCTGCTGTTGACAGGCCTGGGAACCCTGTAGGAATGCTTCTCGGAAGAAACTGAGTTTGCTCGGTCTAAACCAGGTGCTTCCATGGCCGCCGTGGTGGTCAGCCTGACAAGCTCTAGAAGTCAAGAGAAACTCAACGTGAGAATTTGCCTCCAGGTTAGGCACTGAGTAGCCGGGCAGAAAGGGAGGCATGCAGCTGTTTCCACGAGTTCTTAGTAGCTCTTCGCCTTTACTTTCAGGAAAGTACCCTTCTGAGGACTCGTAGGCCCCTCTGGTTTGCATCCATTTTCCTCCATTGTCAGTGAGTATCTCCAGACCCCGGTGGACCAGCTGAGCAACATCGAGGCCCAGTGGTCTTCCCCTCCGATGCCCTGCGTGCGTGCCGAGTGATGGGCAACACACTGCGCGTTCCTTGAGGAGAGCTCTATTTCCAGAGCCCTCAAACAGCTTCAGGACACGATTTCTGGTGTGTCCGAAGCGCCCAGGAAATACCGGTTGCCGCCCTTGTGTGAGCTGCCAAGAGAAAACACTCTGCTTTGCATACTTCGCGGACCTCGTACCTGAAGTCACTCAGCTCGAGGAGAAAGTCAGCATCTTTCAAAGCTGTGTCGCTAACGGGACACTCAGTGTGAGCACATGCCTGTAGGTTAAGGCCGGACTTGCCCTGCAGAAACGGAGGCGTGCAGCACTTTCCATGAGGCCGTAGCCTCTGCTCTGCATATCTTTTATGGCAGTAGAGTTTTCCGGACACCTAGGAAAATCGCGTGGGCTCCCTGTTCCCGGCTGGAACACAGACTAACCCCAGGACCCCTTAGGTTTCCTAAGCATCATCCAGCCCCGTAGCCCTTTGGAGCCACTCTCTCTACACCGATGGTAGGGAAACGCACAGCAGTCTCCACCGAAGCAGCTTAATTTCCCCATCACACCCACACGTTCACGAACAGAATTTTGGCACGTCTCACAGGCCTTCAGGTCTTACGCCTTGCCCTAGTCTGAGCTGCACTGAGAGGACCCTCGGCCTCGCATTCCATCTAGGACCTCCTGCCTGAAGTCACCGTGCCGCCAGAAGAAAGTCCCCTTGCGTTCTTACTGCAATTTCAGTCCGCTTCTTGCGGTGGCAATGCAGGCTTTTGAATAGCCAAAGGCCCCAGAAGAGTAGCTAGGGCGTTCCTTGGTTGAGGCAGTCCACTTGATGCACAAACCCCTGCTTCGAGAAGCTGATTCAGGCAAGCAAACACAAGGGGCCATGTGTCTCTTTTGACTTGTTAGAAACAACAGCAATGTATGCTGCGTTTGCGCATGAAATCGGGGGCCTGATTTAAACATCCTCGCTTTCCAATTTGGAAGGCTGCATTCACGGTGCGTTGAAGCTTCCTGAAATCCCTGCTGTTCACAGGCCTGGGAACCCTGTAGGAATGCTTCTGGGAAGAAACTGAGTTTGGTCGGTCTAAACCAGGTGCTTCCATGGCCGCCGTGGTGGTCAGCCTGACAAGATCTAGAAGTCAAGAGAAACTCAACGTGAGAACTTGCCTCCAGGTTAGGCCCTGAGTAGCCGGGCAGATAGGGAGGCATGCAGCTGTTTCCACGAGTTCTTAGTAGCTCTTCGCCTTTACTTTCAGGGAAGTACCCTTCTGAGGACTCGTAGGCCCCTCTGGTTTGCATCCATTTTCCTCCATTGTCAGTGAGTATCTCCAGACCCCGGTGGACCAGCTGAGCAACATCGAGGCCCAGTGGTCTTCCCCTCCGATGCCCTGCGTGCGTGCCGAGTGATGGGCAACACACTGCGCGTTCCTTGAGGAGAACTCTATTTCCAGAGCCCTCAAACAGCTTCAGGACACGATTTCTGGTGTGTCCGAAGCGCCCAGGAAATACCGGTTGCCGCCCTTGTGTGAGCTGCCAAGAGAAAACACTCTGCTTTGCATACTTCGCGGACCTCGTACCTGAAGTCACTCAGCTCGAGGAGAAAGTCAGCATCTTTCAAAGCTGTGTCGCTAACGGGACACTCAGTGTGAGCACATGCCTGTAGGTTAAGGCCGGACTTGCCCTGCAGAAACGGAGGCGTGCAGCACTTTCCATGAGGCCGTAGCCTCTGCTCTGCATATCTTTTATGGCAGTAGAGTTTTCCGGACACCTAGGAAAATCGCGTGGGCTCCCTGTTCCCGGCTGGAACACAGACTAACCCCAGGACCCCTTAGGTTTCCTAAGCATCATCCAGCCCCGTAGCCCTTTGGAGCCACTCTCTCTACACCGATGGTAGGGAAACGCACAGCAGTCTCCACCGAAGCAGCTTAATTTCCCCATCACACCCACACGTTCACGAACAGAATTTTGGCACGTCTCACAGGCCTTCAGGTCTTACGCCTTGCCCTAGTCTGAGCTGCACTGAGAGGACCCTCGGCCTCGCATTCCATCTAGGACCTCCTGCCTGAAGTCACCGTGCCGCCAGAAGAAAGTCACCTTGCGTTCTTACTGCAATTTCAGTCCGCTTCTTGCGGTGGCAATGCAGGCTTTTGAATAGCCAAAGGCCCCAGAAGAGTAGCTAGGGCGTTCCTTGGTTGAGGCAGTCCACTTGATGCACAAACCCCTGCTTCGAGAAGCTGATTCAGGCAAGCAAACACAAGGGGCCATGTGTCTCTTTTGACTTGTTAGAAACAACAGCAATGTATGCTGCGTTTGCGCATGAAATCGGGGGCCTGATTTAAACATCCTCGCTTTCCAATTTGGAAGGCTGCATTCACGGTGCGTTGAAGCTTCCTGAAATCCCTGCTGTTCACAGGCCTGGGAACCCTGTAGGAATGCTTCTGGGAAGAAACTGAGTTTGGTCGGTCTAAACCAGGTGCTTCCATGGCCGCCGTGGTGGTCAGCCTGACAAGATCTAGAAGTCAAGAGAAACTCAACGTGAGAACTTGCCTCCAGGTTAGGCCCTGAGTAGCCGGGCAGATAGGGAGGCATGCAGCTGTTTCCACGAGTTCTTAGTAGCTCTTCGCCTTTACTTTCAGGGAAGTACCCTTCTGAGGACTCGTAGGCCCCTCTGGTTTGCATCCATTTTCCTCCATTGTCAGTGAGTATCTCCAGACCCCGGTGGACCAGCTGAGCAACATCGAGGCCCAGTGGTCTTCCCCTCCGATGCCCTGCGTGCGTGCCGAGTGATGGGCAACACACTGCGCGTTCCTTGAGGAGAACTCTATTTCCAGAGCCCTCAAACAGCTTCAGGACACGATTTCTGGTGTGTCCGAAGCGCCCAGGAAATACCGGTTGCCGCCCTTGTGTGAGCTGCCAAGAGAAAACACTCTGCTTTGCATACTTCGCGGACCTCGTACCTGAAGTCACTCAGCTCGAGGAGAAAGTCAGCATCTTTCAAAGCTGTGTCGCTAACGGGACACTCAGTGTGAGCACATGCCTGTAGGTTAAGGCCGGACTTGCCCTGCAGAAACGGAGGCGTGCAGCACTTTCCATGAGGCTGTAGCCTCTGCTCTGCATATCTTTTATGGCAGTAGAGTTTTCCGGACACCTAGGAAAATCGCGTGGGCTCCCTGGTTCAAGCTGGAACACAGACTAACCGTAGTACCCCCTAGGTCTACTAAGCAACATCCAGCCCCGTAGCCCTTTGGAACCAACTCTCTCTACGCCGAGGGTAGGGAAACGCACAGCAGTCTCCACCGAAGCAGCTTAATTTCCCCATCACACACACACGTTCATGAACAGAACTTTGGAACGTCTCACAGGCCTTGAGGTCTTACGCCTTGCCCTAGTCTGACCTGCACTGAGAGCACCCTCGGCCTCGCATTCCATCTAGGACCTCCTGCCTGAAGTCACCGTGCCTCCAGAAGAAAGTCCCCTTGCGTTCTTACTGCAATTTCAGTCCGCTTCTTGCTGTGGCAATGCAGGCTTCTGAATAGCCACAGGCCCCAGAGGAGTAGCTAGGGCGTTCCTTAGTTGAGGTAGTCCACTTGATGCACAACCCCCTGCTTCGAGAAGCTGATTCAGGCAAGCAAACACAAGGGGCCATGTGTCTCTTTTGACTTATTAGAAACAACAGCAATGTATGCTGTGTTTGCGCATGAAATCGGGGGCCTGATTTAAACATCCTCCCTTTCCAATTTGGAAGGCTGCATTCAAGGTGCGTTGAAGCTACCTGAAATCCCTGCTGTTGACAGGCCTGGGAAGCCTGTAGGAATGCTTCTGGGAAGAAACTGAGTTTGCTCGGTCTAAACCAGGTACTTCCATGGCCGCCGTGGTGGTCAGCCTGACAAGCTCTAGAAGTCAAGAGAAACTCAACGTGAGAACTTGCCTCCAGGTTAGGCCCTGAGTAGCCGGGCAGAAAGGGAGGCATGCAGCTGTTTCCACGAGTTCTTAGTAGCTCTTCGCATTTACTTTCAGGGAAGTACCCTTCTGAGGACTCGTAGGCCCCTCTGGTTTGCATCCATTTTCCTCCATTGTCAGTGAGTATCTCCAGAACCCGGTGGACCAGCTGAGCAACATCGAGGCCCAGTGGTCTTCCCGTCCGATGCCCTGCGTGCGTGCCGAGTGATGGGCAACACACTGCGCGTTCCTTGAGGAGAGCTCTATTTCCAGAGCCCTCTAACAGCTTCAGGACACGATTTCTGGTGTGTCCGAAGCGCCCAGGAAATACCGGTTGCCTCCCTTGTGTGAGCTGCCAAGAGAAAACACTCTGCTTTGCATACTTCGCGGACCTCGTACCTGAAGTCACTCAGCTCGAGGAGAAAGTCAGCATCTTTCAAAGCTGTGTCGCTAACGGGACACTCAGTGTGAGCACATGCCTGTAGGTTAAGGCCGGACTTGCCCTGCAGAAACGGAGGCGTGCAGCACTTTCCATGAGGCCGTAGCCTCTGCTCTGCATATCTTTGATGGCAGTAGAGTTTTCCGGACACCTAGGAAAATCGCGTGGGCTCCCTGTTCCCGGCTGGAAAACAGACTAACCCCAGGACCCCTTAGGTCTCCTAAGCAACATCCAGCCCCGTAGCCCTTTGGAGCCACTCTCTCTACGCCGAGGGTAGGGAAACGCACAGCAGTCTCCACCGAAGCAGCTTAATTTCCCCATCACACCCACAGGTTCACGAACAGAATTTTGGCACGTCTCACAGGCCTTGAGGTCTTACGCCTTGCCCTAGTCTGACCTGCACTGAGAGCACCCTCGGCCTCGCATTCCATCTAGGACCTCCTGCCTGAAGTCAGCGTGCCCCCAGAAGAAAGTCCCCTTGCGTTCTTACTGCAATTTCAGTCCGCTTCTTGCTGTGGCAATGCAGGCTTCTGAATAGCCACAGGCCCAGGAGGAGTAGCTAGGTTGTTCCTTGGTTGAGGCAGTCCACTTGATGCACAACCCCCTGCTTCGAGAAGCTGATTCAGGCAAGCAAACACAAGGGGCCATGTGTCTCTTTTGACTTGTTAGAAACAACAGCAATGTATGCTGCGTTTGCGCATGAAATCGGGGGCCTGATTTAAACATCCTCGCTTTTCAATTTGGAAGGCTGCATTCACGGTGCGTTGAAGCTATCTGAAATCCCTGCTCTTGACAGGCCTGGGAACCCTGTAGGAATGCTTCTGGGAACAAACTGAGTTTGGTCGGTCTAAACCAGGTGCTTCCATGGCCGCCGTGGTGGTCAGCCTGACAAGCTCTAGAAGTCAAGAGAAACTCAACGTGAGAACTTGCCTCCAGGTTAGGCCCTGAGTAGCCGGGCAGAAAGGGAGGCATGCAGCTGTTTCCACGAGTTCTTAGTAGCTCTTCGCCTTTACTTTCAGGGAAGTACCCTTCTGAGGACTCGTAGGCCCCTCTGGTTTGCATCCATTTTCCTCCATTGTCAGTGAGTATCTCCAGACCCTGCTGGACCAGCTGAGCAACATCGAGGCCCAGTGGTCTTCCCCTCCCATGTCCTCCGTGCGTGCCGAGTGATGGGCAACACACTGCGCGTTCCTTGAGGAGAGCTCTATTTCCAGAGCCCTCAAACAGCTTCAGGACACGATTTCTGGTGTGTCCGAAGCGCCCAGGAAATACCGGTTGCCGCCATTGTGTGAGCTGCCAAGGGAAAACACTCTGCTTTGCATACTTCGCGGACCTCGTACCTGAAGTCACTCAGCTCGAGGAGAAAGTCAGCATCTTTCAAAGCTGTGTCGCTAACGGGACACTCAGTGTGAGCACATGCCTGTAGGTTAAGGCCGGACTTGCCCTGCAGAAACGCAGGCGTGCAGCACTTTCCTTGAGGCCGTAGCCTCTGCTCTGCATATCTTTTATGGCAGTAGAGTTTTCCGGACACCTAGGAAAATCGCGTGGGCTCCCTGTTCCCGGCTGGAACACAGACTAACCCCAGGACCCCTTAGGTCTCCTAAGCAACATCCAGCCCCGTAGCCCTTTGGAGCCACTCTCTCTACGCCGAGGGTAGGGAAACGCACAGCAGTCTCCACCGAAGCAGCTTAATTTCCCCATCACACCCACACGTTCATGAACAGAATTTTGGCACGTCTCACAGGCCTTGAGGTCTTACGCCTTGCCCTAGTCTGACCTGCACTGAGAGCACCCTCGCCCTCGCATTCCATCTAGGACCTCCTGCCTGAAGTCACCGTGCCTCCAGAAGAAAGTCCCCTTGCGTTCTTACTGCAATTTCAGTCCCCTTCTTGCGGTGGCAATGCAGGCTTCTGAATAGCAACAGGCCCCAGAGGAGTAGCTAGGGCGTTCCTTGGTTGAGGCAGTCCACTTGATGCACAAACCCCTGCTTCGAGAAGCTGATTCAGTCAAGCAAACACAAGGGGCCATGTGCCTCTTTTGACTTGTTAGAAACAACAGCAATGTATGCTGCGTTTGCGCATGAAATCGGGGGCCTGATTTAAACATCCTCGCTTTCCAATTTGGAAGGCTGCATTCACAGTGCGTTGAAGCTACCTGAAATCCCTGCTGTTGACAGGCCTGGGAACCCTGTAGGAATGCTTCTGGGAAGAAACTGAGTTTGCTCGGTCTAAACCAGGTGCTTCCATGGCCGCCGTGGTGGTCAGCCTGACAAGCTCTAGAAGTCAAGAGAAACTCAACGTGAGAACTTGCCTCCAGGTTAGGCCCTGAGTAGCTGGGCAGAAAGGGAGGCATGCCGCTGTTTCCACGAGTTCTTAGAAGCTCTGCACCTTTACTTTCAGGGAAGTACCCTTCTGAGGACTCGTAGGCCCCTCTGGTTTGCATCCATTTTCCTCCATTGTCAGTGAGTATCTCCAGACCCCGGTGGACCAGCTGAGCAACATCGAGGCCCAGTGGTCTTCCCCTCCGATGCCCTGCGTGCGTGCCGAGTGATGGGCAACACACTGCGCGTTCCTTGAGGAGAGCTCTATTTCCAGAGCCCTCAAACAGCTTCAGGACACGATTTCTGGTGTGTCCGAAGCGCCCAGGAAATACCGGTTGCCGCCCTTGTGTGAGCTGCCATGAGAAAACACTCTGCTTTGCATACTTCGCGGACCTCGTACCTGAAGTCACTCAGCTCGAGGAGAAAGTCAGCATCTTTCAAAGCTGTGTCGCTAACGGGACCCTCAGTGTGAGCACATGCCTGTAGGTTAAGGCCGGACTTGCCCTGCAGAAACGGAGGCGTGCAGCACTTTCCATGAGGCCGTAGCCTCTGCTCTGCATATCTTTTATGGCAGTAGAGTTTTACGGACACCTAGGAAAATCGCGTGGGCTCCCTGTTCCCGGCTGGAACACAGACTAACCCCAGGACCCCTTAGGTCTCCTAAGCAACATCCAGCCCCGTAGCCCTTTGGAGCCACTCTCTCTACGCCGAGGGTAGGGAAACGCACAGCAGTCTCCACCGAAGCAGCTTAATTTCCCCATCACACCCACACGTTCACGAACAGAATTTTGGCACGTCTCACAGGCCTTGAGGTCTTACGCCTTGCCCTACTCTGACCTGCACTGAGAGCACCCTCGGCCTCGCATTCCATCTAGGACCTCCTGCCTGAAGTCACCGTGCCTCCAGAAGAAAGTCCCCTTGCGTTCTTACTGCAATTTCAGTCCGCTTCTTGCGGTGGCAATGCAGGCTTCTGAATAGGCACAGGCCCCAGAGGAGTAGCTAGGGCGTTCCTTGGTTGAGGCAGTCCACTTGATGCAGAAACCCCTGCTTCGAGAAGCTGATTCAGGCAAGCAAACACAAGGGGCCATGTGTCTCTTTTGACTTGTTAGAAACAACAGCAATGTATGCTGCGTTTGCGCATGAAATCGGGGGCCTGATTTAAACATCCTCGCTTTCCAATTTGGAAGGCTGCATTCACGGTGCGTTGATGCTACCTGAAATCCCTGCTGTTGACAGGCCTGGGAACCCTGTAGGAATGCTTCTCGGAAGAAACTGAGTTTGCTCGGTCTAAACCAGGTGCTTCCATGGCCGCCGTGGTGGTCAGCCTGACAAGCTCTAGAAGTCAAGAGAAACTCAACGTGAGAATTTGCCTCCAGGTTAGGCACTGAGTAGCCGGGCAGAAAGGGAGGCATGCAGCTGTTTCCACGAGTTCTTAGTAGCTCTTCGCCTTTACTTTCAGGAAAGTACCCTTCTGAGGACTCGTAGGCCCCTCTGGTTTGCATCCATTTTCCTCCATTGTCAGTGAGTATCTCCAGACCCCGGTGGACCAGCTGAGCAACATCGAGGCCCAGTGGTCTTCCCCTCCGATGCCCTGCGTGCGTGCCGAGTGATGGGCAACACACTGCGCGTTCCTTGAGGAGAGCTCTATTTCCAGAGCCCTCAAACAGCTTCAGGACACGATTTCTGGTGTGTCCGAAGCGCCCAGGAAATACCGGTTGCCGCCCTTGTGTGAGCTGCCAAGAGAAAACACTCTGCTTTGCATACTTCGCGGACCTCGTACCTGAAGTCACTCAGCTCGAGGAGAAAGTCAGCATCTTTCAAAGCTGTGTCGCTAACGGGACACTCAGTGTGAGCACATGCCTGTAGGTTAAGGCCGGACTTGCCCTGCAGAAACGGAGGCGTGCAGCACTTTCCATGAGGCCGTAGCCTCTGCTCTGCATATCTTTTATGGCAGTAGAGTTTTCCGGACACCTAGGAAAATCGCGTGGGCTCCCTGTTCCCGGCTGGAACACAGACTAACCCCAGGACCCCTTAGGTTTCCTAAGCATCATCCAGCCCCGTAGCCCTTTGGAGCCACTCTCTCTACACCGATGGTAGGGAAACGCACAGCAGTCTCCACCGAAGCAGCTTAATTTCCCCATCACACCCACACGTTCACGAACAGAATTTTGGCACGTCTCACAGGCCTTCAGGTCTTACGCCTTGCCCTAGTCTGAGCTGCACTGAGAGGACCCTCGGCCTCGCATTCCATCTAGGACCTCCTGCCTGAAGTCACCGTGCCGCCAGAAGAAAGTCCCCTTGCGTTCTTACTGCAATTTCAGTCCGCTTCTTGCGGTGGCAATGCAGGCTTTTGAATAGCCAAAGGCCCCAGAAGAGTAGCTAGGGCGTTCCTTGGTTGAGGCAGTCCACTTGATGCACAAACCCCTGCTTCGAGAAGCTGATTCAGGCAAGCAAACACAAGGGGCCATGTGTCTCTTTTGACTTGTTAGAAACAACAGCAATGTATGCTGCGTTTGCGCATGAAATCGGGGGCCTGATTTAAACATCCTCGCTTTCCAATTTGGAAGGCTGCATTCACGGTGCGTTGAAGCTTCCTGAAATCCCTGCTGTTCACAGGCCTGGGAACCCTGTAGGAATGCTTCTGGGAAGAAACTGAGTTTGGTCGGTCTAAACCAGGTGCTTCCATGGCCGCCGTGGTGGTCAGCCTGACAAGATCTAGAAGTCAAGAGAAACTCAACGTGAGAACTTGCCTCCAGGTTAGGCCCTGAGTAGCCGGGCAGATAGGGAGGCATGCAGCTGTTTCCACGAGTTCTTAGTAGCTCTTCGCCTTTACTTTCAGGGAAGTACCCTTCTGAGGACTCGTAGGCCCCTCTGGTTTGCATCCATTTTCCTCCATTGTCAGTGAGTATCTCCAGACCCCGGTGGACCAGCTGAGCAACATCGAGGCCCAGTGGTCTTCCCCTCCGATGCCCTGCGTGCGTGCCGAGTGATGGGCAACACACTGCGCGTTCCTTGAGGAGAACTCTATTTCCAGAGCCCTCAAACAGCTTCAGGACACGATTTCTGGTGTGTCCGAAGCGCCCAGGAAATACCGGTTGCCGCCCTTGTGTGAGCTGCCAAGAGAAAACACTCTGCTTTGCATACTTCGCGGACCTCGTACCTGAAGTCACTCAGCTCGAGGAGAAAGTCAGCATCTTTCAAAGCTGTGTCGCTAACGGGACACTCAGTGTGAGCACATGCCTGTAGGTTAAGGCCGGACTTGCCCTGCAGAAACGGAGGCGTGCAGCACTTTCCATGAGGCTGTAGCCTCTGCTCTGCATATCTTTTATGGCAGTAGAGTTTTCCGGACACCTAGGAAAATCGCGTGGGCTCCCTGGTTCAAGCTGGAACACAGACTAACCGTAGTACCCCCTAGGTCTACTAAGCAACATCCAGCCCCGTAGCCCTTTGGAACCAACTCTCTCTACGCCGAGGGTAGGGAAACGCACAGCAGTCTCCACCGAAGCAGCTTAATTTCCCCATCACACACACACGTTCATGAACAGAACTTTGGAACGTCTCACAGGCCTTGAGGTCTTACGCCTTGCCCTAGTCTGACCTGCACTGAGAGCACCCTCGGCCTCGCATTCCATCTAGGACCTCCTGCCTGAAGTCACCGTGCCTCCAGAAGAAAGTCCCCTTGCGTTCTTACTGCAATTTCAGTCCGCTTCTTGCTGTGGCAATGCAGGCTTCTGAATAGCCACAGGCCCCAGAGGAGTAGCTAGGGCGTTCCTTAGTTGAGGTAGTCCACTTGATGCACAACCCCCTGCTTCGAGAAGCTGATTCAGGCAAGCAAACACAAGGGGCCATGTGTCTCTTTTGACTTATTAAAAACAACAGCAATGTATGCTGTGTTTGCGCATGAAATCGGGGGCCTGATTTAAACATCCTCCCTTTCCAATTTGGAAGGCTGCATTCAAGGTGCGTTGAAGCTACCTGAAATCCCTGCTGTTGACAGGCCTGGGAAGCCTGTAGGAATGCTTCTGGGAAGAAACTGAGTTTGCTCGGTCTAAACCAGGTACTTCCATGGCCGCCGTGGTGGTCAGCCTGACAAGCTCTAGAAGTCAAGAGAAACTCAACGTGAGAACTTGCCTCCAGGTTAGGCCCTGAGTAGCCGGGCAGATAGGGAGGCATGCAGCTGTTTCCACGAGTTCTTAGTAGCTCTTCGCATTTACTTTCAGGGAAGTACCCTTCTGAGGACTCGTAGGCCCCTCTGGTTTGCATCCATTTTCCTCCATTGTCAGTGAGTATCTCCAGAACCCGGTGGACCAGCTGAGCAACATCGAGGCCCAGTGGTCTTCCCGTCCGATGCCCTGCGTGCGTGCCGAGTGATGGGCAACACACTGCGCGTTCCTTGAGGAGAGCTCTATTTCCAGAGCCCTCAAACAGCTTCAGGACACGATTTCTGGTGTGTCCGAAGCGCCCAGGATATACCGGTTGCCGCCCTTGTGTGAGCTGCCAAGAGAAAACACTCTGCTTTGCATAATTCGTGGACCTCGTACCTGAAGTCACTCAGCTCGAGGAGAAAGTCAGCATCTTTCAAAGCTGTGTCGCTAACGGGACACTCAGTGTGAGCACATGCCTGTAGGTTAAGGCCGGACTTGCCCTGCAGAAACGCAGGCGTGCAGCACTTTCCTAGAGGCCGTAGCCTCTGCTCTGCATATCTTTTATGGCAGTAGAGTTTTCCGGACACCTAGGAAAATCGCGTGGGCTCCCTGTTCCCGGCTGGAACACAGACGAACCCCAGGACCCCTTAGGTCTCCTAAGCAACATCCAGCCCCGTAGCCCTTTGGAGCCACTCTCTCTATGCCAAGGGTAGGGAAACGCACAGCAGTCTCCACCGAAGCAGCTTAATTTCCCCATCACACCCACACGTTCATGAACAGAATTTTGGCACGTCTCACAGGCCTTGAGGTCTTACGCCTTGCCCTAGTCTGACCTGCACTGAGAGCACCCTCGCCCTCGCATTCCATCTAGGACCTCCTGCCTGAAGTCACCGTGCCTCCAGAAGAAAGTCCCCTTGCGTTCTTACTGCAATTTCAGTCCGCTTCTTGCGGTGGCAATGCAGGCTTCTGAATAGCCACAGGCCCCAGAGGAGTAGCTAGGGCGTTCCTTGGTTGAGGCAGTCCACTTGATGCACAAACCCCTGCTTCGAGAAGCTGATTCAGGCAAGCAAACACAAGGGGCCATGTGTCTCTTTTGACTTGTTAGAAACAACAGCAATGTATGCTGCGTTTGCGCATGAAATCGGGGGCCTGATTTAAACATCCTCGCTTTCCAATTTGGAAGGCTGCATTCACGGTGCGTTGAAGCTACCTGAAATCCCTGCTGTTGACAGGCCTGGGAACCCTGTAGGAATGCTTCTGGGAAGAAACTGAGTTTGCTCGGTCTAAACCAGGTGCTTCCGTGGCCGCCGTGGTGGTCAGCCTGACAAGCTCTAGAAGTCAAGAGAAACTCAACGTGAGAACTTGCCTCCAGGTTAGGCACTGAGTAGCCGGGCAGAAAGGGAGGCATGCAGCTGTTTCCACGAGTTCTTAGTAGCTCTTCGCCTTTACTTTCAGGGAAGTACCCTTCTGAGGACTCGTAGGCCCCTCTGGTTTGCATCCATTTTCCTCCATTGTCAGTGAGTATCTCCAGACCCCGGTGGACCAGCTGAGCAACATCGAGTCCCAGTGGTCTTCCCCTCCGATGCCCTGCGTGCCTGCCGAGTGATGGGCAACACACTGCGCGTTCCTTGAGGAGAGCTCTATTTCCAGTGCCCTCAAACAGCTTCAGGACACGATTTCTGGTGTGTCCGAAGAGCCCAGGAAATACCGGTTGCCGCCCTTGTGTGAGCTGCCAAGAGAAAACACTCTGCTTTGCATACTTCGCGGACCTCGTACCTGAAGTCACTCAGCTCGAGGAGAAAGTCAGCATCTTTCAAAGCTGTGTCGCTAATGGGACACTCAGTGTGAGCACATGCCTGTAGGTTAAGGCCGGACTTGCCCTGCAGAAACGGAGGCGTGCAGCACTTTCCATGAGGCCGTAGCCTCTGCTCTGCATATCTTTTATGGCAGTAGAGTTTTCCGGACACGTAGGAAAATCGCGTGGGCTCCCTGTTCCCGGCTGGAACACAGACTAATCCCAGGACCCCTTAGGTCTCCTAAGCAACATCCAGCCCCGTAGCCCTTTGGAGCCACTCTCTCTACGCCGAGGGTAGGGAAACGCACAGCAGTCTCCACCGAAGCAGCTTAATTTCCCCATCACACCCACACGTTCACGAACAGAATTTTGGCACGTCTCACAGGCCTTGAGGTCTTACGCCTTGCCCTAGTCTGACCTGCACTGAGAGCACCCTCGGCCTCGCATTCCACCTAGGACCTCCTGCCTGAAGTCACCGTGCCTCCAGAAGAAAGTCCCCTTGCGTTCTTACTGCAATTTCAGTCCGCTTCTTGCGGTGGCAATGCAGGCTTCTGAATAGCCACAGGCCCCAGAAGAGTAGCTAGGGCGTTCCTTGGTTGAGGCAGTCCACTTGATGCACAAACCCCTGCTTCGAGAAGCTGATTCAGGCAAGCAAACACAAGGGGCCATGTGCCTCTTTTGACTTGTTAGAAACAACAGCAATGTATGCTGCGTTTGCGCATGAAATCGGGGGCCTGATTTAAACATCCTCGCTTTCCAATTTGGAAGGCTGCATTCACGGTGCGTTGAAGCTACCTGAAATCCCTGCTGTTGACAGGCCTGGGAACCCTGTAGGAATGCTTCTGGGAAGAAACTGAGTTTGCTCGGTCTAAACCAGGTGCTTCCATGGCCGCCGTGGTGGTCAGCCTGACAAGCTCTAGAAGTCAAGAGAAACTCAACGTGAGAACTTGCCTCCAGGTTAGGCCCTGAGTAGCCGGGCAGAAAGGGAGGCATGCAGCTGTTTCCACGAGTTCTTAGTAGCTCTTCGCCTTTACTTTCAGGGAAGTACCCTTCTGAGGACTCGTAGGCCCCTCTGGTTTGCATCCATTTTCCTCCATTGTCAGTGAGTATCTCCAGACCCCGGTGGACCAGCTGAGCAACATCGAGGCCCAGTGGTCTTCCCCTCCGATGCCCTGCGTGCGTGCCGAGTGATGGGCAACACACTGCGCGTTCCTTGAGGAGAGCTCTATTTCCAGAGCCCTCAAACAGCTTCAGGACACGATTTCTGGTGTGTCCGAAGCGCCCAGGAAATACCGGTTGCCGCCCTTGTGTGAGCTGCCAAGAGAAAACACTCTGCTTTGCATACTTCGCGGACCTCGTACCTGAAGTCACTCAGCTCGAGGAGAAAGTCAGCATCTTTCAAAGCTGTGTCGCTAACGGGACACTCAGTGTGAGCACATGCCTGTAGGTTAAGGCCGGACTTGCCCTGCAGAAACGGAGGCGTGCAGCACTTTCCATGAGGCCGGAGCCTCTGCTCTGCATATCTTTTATGGCAGTAGAGTTTTCCGGACACCTAGGAAAATCGCGTGGGGTCCCTGTTCCCGGCTGGAACACAGACTAACCCCAGGACCCCTTAGGTCTCCTAAGCAACATCCAGCCCCGTAGCCCTTTGGAGCCACTCTCTCTACGCCGAGGGTAGGGAAACGCACAGCAGTCTCCACCGAAGCAGCTTAATTTCCCCATCACACCCACACGTTCATGAACAGAATTTTTGCACGTCTCACAGGCCTTGAGGTCTTACGCCTTGCCCTAGTCTGAGCTGCACTGAGAGCACCCTCGGCCTCGCATTCCACCTAGGACCTCCTGCCTGAAGTCACCGTGCCTCCAGAAGAAAGTCCCCTTGCGTTCTTACTGCAATTTCAGTCCGCTTCTTGCGGTGGCAATGCAGGCTTCTGAATAGCTACAGGCCCCAGAGGAGTAGCTAGGGCGTTCCTTAGTTGAGGTAGTCCACTTGATGCACAACCCCCTGCTTCGAGAAGCTGATTCAGGCAAGCAAACACAAGGGGCCATGTGTCTCTTTTGACTTATTAGAAACAACAGCAATGTATGCTGTGTTTGCGCATGAAATCGGGGGCCTGATTTAAACATCCTCCCTTTCCAATTTGGAAGGCTGCATTCAAGGTGCGTTGAAGCTACCTGAAATCCCTGCTGTTGACAGGCCTGGGAAGCCTGTAGGAATGCTTCTGGGAAGAAACTGAGTTTGCTCGGTCTAAACCAGGTACTTCCATGGCCGCCGTGGTGGTCAGCCTGACAAGCTCTAGAAGTCAAGAGAAACTCAACGTGAGAACTTGCCTCCAGGTTAGGCCCTGAGTAGCCGGGCAGAAAGGGAGGCATGCAGCTGTTTCCACGAGTTCTTAGTAGCTCTTCGCCTTTACTTTCAGGGAAGTACCCTTCTGAGGACTCGTAGGCCCCTCTGGTTTGCATCCATTTTCCTCCATTGTCAGTGAGTATCTCCAGACCCCGGTGGACCAGCTGAGCAACATCGAGGCCCAGTGGTCTTCCCCTCCGATGCCCTGCGTGCGTGCCGAGTGATGGGCAACACACTGCGCGTTCCTTGAGGAGAGCTCTATTTCCAGAGCCCTCAAACAGCTTCAGGACACGATTTCTGGTGTGTCCGAAGCGCCCAGGAAATACCGGTTGCCGCCCTTGTGTGAGCTGCCAAGAGAAAACACTCTGCTTTGCATACTTCGCGGACCTCGTACCTGAAGTCACTCAGCTCGAGGAGAAAGTCAGCATCTTTCAAAGCTGTGTCGCTAACGGGACACTCAGTGTGAGCACATGCCTGTAGGTTAAGGCCGGACTTGCCCTGCAGAAACGGAGGCGTGCAGCACTTTCCATGAGGCCGGAGCCTCTGCTCTGCATATCTTTTATGGCAGTAGAGTTTTCCGGACACCTAGGAAAATCGCGTGGGCTCCCTGTTCCCGGCTGGAACACAGACTAACCCCAGGACCCCTTAGGTCTCCTAAGCAACATCCAGCCCCGTAGCCCTTTGGAGCCACTCTCTCTACGCCGAGGGTAGGGAAACGCACAGCAGTCTCCACCGAAGCAGCTTAATTTCCCCATCACACCCACACGTTCATGAACAGAATTTTTGCACATCTCACAGGCCTTGAGGTCTTACGCCTTGCCCTAGTCTGACCTGCACTGAGAGCTCACTCGCCCTCGCATTCCATCTAGGACCTCCTGCCTGAAGTCACCGTGCCTCCAGAAGAAAGTCCCCTTGTGTTCTTACTGCAATTTCAGTCCGCTTCTTGCGGTGGCAATGCAGGCTTCTGAATAGCAACAGGCCCCAGAGGAGTAGCTAGGGCGTTCCTTGGTTGAGGCAGTCCACTTGATGCACAAACCCTTGCTTCGAGAAGCTGATTCAGGCAAGCAAACACAAGGGGCCATGTGTCTCTTTTGACTTGTTAGAAACAACAGCAATGTATGCTGCGTTTGCGCATGAAATCGGGGGCCTGATTTAAACATCTTCGCTTTCCAATTTGGAAGGCTGCATTCACGGTGCGTTGATGCTACCTGAAATCCCTGCTGTTGACAGGCCTGGGAACCCTGTAGGAATGCTTCTGGGAAGAAACTGAATTTGCTCGGTCTAAACCAGGTGCTTCCATGGCCGCCGTGGTGGTCAGCCTGACAAGCTCTAGAAGTCAAGAGAAACTCAACGTGAGAACTTGCCTCCAGGTTAGGCCCTGAGTAGCCGGGCAGAAAGGGAGGCATGCAGCTGTTTCCACGAGTTCTTAGTAGCTCTTCGCCTTTACTTTCAGGGAAGTACCCTTCTGAGGACTCGTAGGCCCCTCTGGTTTGCATCCATTTTCCTCCATTGTCAGTGAGTATCTCCAGACCCCGGTGGACCAGCTGAGCAACATCGAGGCCCAGTCGTCTTCCCCTCCGATGCCCTGCGTGCGTGCCGAGTGATGGGCAACACACTGCGCGTTCCTTGAGGAGAGCTCTATTTCCAGAGCCCTCAAACAGCTTCAGGACACGATTTCTGGTGTGTCCGAAGCGCCCAGGAAATACCGGTTGCCGCCCTTGTGTGAGCTGCCAAGAAAAAACACTGTGCTTTGCATACTTCGCGGACCTCGTACCTGAAGTCACTCAGCTCGAGGAGAAAGTCAGCATCTTTCAAAGCTGTGTCGCTAACGGGACACTCAGAGTGAGCACATGCCTGTAGGTTAAGGCCGGACTTGCCCTGCAGAAACGGAGGTGTGCAGCACTTTCCATGAGGCTGTAGCCTCTGCTCTGCATATCTTTTATGGCAGTAGAGTTTTCCGGACACCTAGGAAAATCGCGTGGGCTCCCTGGTTCAAGCTGGAACACAGACTAACCGTAGTACCCCCTAGGTCTACTAAGCAACATCCAGCCCCGTAGCCCTTTGGAACCAACTCTCTCTACGCCGAGGGTAGGGAAACGCACAGCAGTCTCCACCGAAGCAGCTTAATTTCCCCATCACACCCACACGTTCAGGAACAGAATTTTGGCACGTCTAGACAGGCCTTGAGGTCTTACGCCTTGCCCTAGTCTGACCTGCACTGAGAGCACCCTCGGCCTCGCATTCCATCTAGGACCTCCTGCCTGAAGTCAGCGTGCCTCCAGAAGAAAGTCCCCTTGCGTTCTTACTGCAATTTCAGTCCGCTTCTTGCTGTGGCAATGCAGGCTTCTGAATAGCCACAGGCCCAGGAGGAGTAGCTAGGTTGTTCCTTTGTTGAGGCAGTCCACTTGATGCACAAACCCCTGCTTCGAGAAGCTGATTCAGGCAAGCAAACACAAGGGGCCATGTGTCTCTTTTGACTTGTTAGAAACAACAGCAATGTATGCTGCGTTTGCGCATGAAATCGGGGGCCTGATTTAAACATCCTCGCTTTCCAATTTGGAAGGCTGCATTCACGGTGCGTTGGAGCTACCTGAAATCCCTGCTGTTGACAGGCCTGGGAACCCTGTAGGAATGCTTCTGGGAAGAAAATGAGTTTGCTCGGTCTAAACCAGGTGCTTCCATGGACGCCGTAGTGGTCAGCCTGACAAGCTCTAGAAGTCAAGAGAAACTCAACGTGAGAACTTGCCTCCAGGTTAGGCCCTGAGTAGCCGGGCAGAAAGGGAGGCATGCAGCTGTTTCCACGAGTTCTTAGTAGCTCTTCGCCTTTACTTTCAGGGAAGTACCCTTCTGAGGACTCGTAGGCCCCTCTGGTTTGCATCCATTTTCCTCCATTGTCAGTGAGTATCTCCAGACCCCGGTGGACCAGCTGAGCAACATCGAGGCCCAGTGGTCTTCCCGTCCGATGCCCTGCGTGCATGCCGAGTGATGGGCAACACACTGCGCGTTCCTTGAGGAGAGCTCTATTTCCAGAGCCCTCAAACAGCTTCAGGACACGATTTCTGGTGTGTCCGAAGCGCCCAGGAAATACCGGTTGCCTCCCTTGTGTGAGCTGCCAAGAGAAAACACTCTGCTTTGCATACTTCGCGGACCTCGTACCTGAAGTCACTCAGCTCGAGGAGAAAGTCAGCATCTTTCAAAGCTGTGTCGCTAACGGGACACTCAGAGTGAGCACATGCCTGTAGGTTAAGGCCGGACTTGCCCTGCAGAAACGGAGGTGTGCAGCACTTTCCATGAGGCTGTAGCCTCTGCTCTGCATATCTTTTATGGCAGTAGAGTTTTCCGGACACCTAGGAAAATCGCGTGGGCTCCCTGGTTCAAGCTGGAACACAGACTAACCGTAGTACCCCCTAGGTCTACTAAGCAACATCCAGCCCCGTAGCCCTTTGGAACCAACTCTCTCTACGCCGAGGGTAGGGAAACGCACAGCAGTCTCCACCGAAGCAGCTTAATTTCCCCATCACACCCACACGTTCAGGAACAGAATTTTGGCACGTCTAGACAGGCCTTGAGGTCTTACGCCTTGCCCTAGTCTGACCTGCACTGAGAGCACCCTCGGCCTCGCATTCCATCTAGGACCTCCTGCCTGAAGTCAGCGTGCCTCCAGAAGAAAGTCCCCTTGCGTTCTTACTGCAATTTCAGTCCGCTTCTTGCTGTGGCAATGCAGGCTTCTGAATAGCCACAGGCCCAGGAGGAGTAGCTAGGTTGTTCCTTGGTTGAGGCAGTCCACTTGATGCACAACCCCCTGCTTCGAGAAGCTGATTCAGGCAAGCAAACACAAGGGGCCATGTGTCTCTTTTGACTTGTTAGAAACAACAGCAATGTATGCTGCGTTTGCGCATGAAATCGGGGGCCTGATTTAAACATCCTCGCTTTCCAATTTGGAAGGCTGCATTCACGGTGCGTTGAAGCTATCTGAAATCCCTGCTGTTGACAGGCCTGGGAACCCTGTAGGAATGCTTCTGGGAACAAACTGAGTTTGGTCGGTCTAAACCAGGTGCTTCCATGGCCGCCGTGGTGGTCAGCCTGACAAGCTCTAGAAGTCAAGAGAAACTCAACGTGAGAACTTGCCTCCAGGTTAGGCCCTGAGTAGCCGGGCAGATAGGGAGGCATGCAGCTGTTTCCACGAGTTCTTAGTAGCTCTTCGCCTTTACTTTCAGGGAAGTACCCTTCTGAGGACTCGTAGGCCCCTCTGGTTTGCATCCATTTTCCTCCATTGTCAGTGAGTATCTCCAGACCCCGGTGGACCAGCTGAGCAACATCGAGGCCCAGTGGTCTTCCCCTCCGATGCCCTGCGTGCGTGCCGAGTGATGGGCAACACACTGCGCGTTCCTTGAGGAGAACTCTATTTCCAGAGCCCTCAAACAGCTTCAGGACACGATTTCTGGTGTGTCCGAAGCGCCCAGGAAATACCGGTTGCCGCCCTTGTGTGAGCTGCCAAGAGAAAACACTCTGCTTTGCATACTTCGCGGACCTCGTACCTGAAGTCACTCAGCTCGAGGAGAAAGTCAGCATCTTTCAAAGCTGTGTCGCTAACGGGACACTCAGTGTGAGCACATGCCTGTAGGTTAAGGCCGGACTTGCCCTGCAGAAACGGAGGCGTGCAGCACTTTCCATGAGGCCGTAGCCTCTGCTCTGCATATCTTTTATGGCAGTAGAGTTTTCCGGACACCTAGGAAAATCGCGTGGGCTCCCTGTTCCCTGCTGGAACACAGACTAACCCCAGGACCCCTTAGGTCTCCTAAGCAACATCCAGCCCCGTAGCCCTTTGGAGCCACTCTGTCTACGCCGAGGGTAGTGAAACGCACAGCAGTCTCCACCGAAGCAGCTTAATTTCCCCATCATACCCACACGTTCACGAACAGAATTTTGGCACGTCTCACAGGCCTTGAGGTCTTACTCCTTGCCATAGTCTGAGCTGCACTGAGAGGACACTCGACCTCGCATTCCATCTAGGACCTCCTGCCTGAAGTCACCGTGCCTCCAGAAGAAAGTCCCCTTGCGTTGTTACTGCAATTTCATTCCGCTTCTTGTGGTGGCAATGCAGGCTTCTGAATAGCCACAGGCCCCAGAGGAGTAGCTAGGGCGTTCCTTGGTTGAGGCAGTCCACTTGATGCACAAACCCCTGCTTCCAGAAGCTGATTCAGGCAAGCAAACACAAGGGGCCATGTGTCTCTTTTGACTTGTTAGAAACAACAGCAATGTATGCTGCGTTTGCGCATGAAATCGGGGGCCTGATTTAAACATCCTCGCTTTCCAATTTGGAAGGCTGCATTCACGGTGCGTTGGAGCTACCTGAAATCCCTGCTGTTGACAGGCCTGGGAACCCTGTAGGAATGCTTCTGGGAAGAAAATGAGTTTGCTCGGTCTAAACCAGGTGCTTCCATGGACGCCGTAGTGGTCAGCCTGACAAGCTCTAGAAGTCAAGAGAAACTCAACGTGAGAACTTGCCTCCAGGTTAGGCCCTGAGTAGCCGGGCAGAAAGGGAGGCATGCAGCTGTTTCCACGAGTTCTTAGTAGCTCTTCGCCTTTACTTTCAGGGAAGTACCCTTCTGAGGACTCGTAGGCCCCTCTGGTTTGCATCCATTTTCCTCCATTGTCAGTGAGTATCTCCAGACCCCGGTGGACCAGCTGAGCAACATCGAGGCCCAGTGGTCTTCCCGTCCGATGCCCTGCGTGCATGCCGAGTGATGGGCAACACACTGCGCGTTCCTTGAGGAGAGCTCTATTTCCAGAGCCCTCAAACAGCTTCAGGACACGATTTCTGGTGTGTCCGAAGCGCCCAGGAAATACCGGTTGCCTCCCTTGTGTGAGCTGCCAAGAGAAAACACTCTGCTTTGCATACTTCGCGGACCTCGTACCTGAAGTCACTCAGCTCGAGGAGAAAGTCAGCATCTTTCAAAGCTGTGTCGCTAACGGGACACTCAGTGTGAGCACATGCCTGTAGGTTAAGGCCGGACTTGCCCTGCAGAAACGGAGGCGTGCAGCACTTTCCATGAGGCCGTAGCCTCTGCTCTGCATATCTTTGATGGCAGTAGAGTTTTCCGGACACCTAGGAAAATCGCGTGGGCTCCCTGTTCCCGGCTGGAAAACAGACTAACCCCAGGACCCCTTAGGTCTCCTAAGCAACATCCAGCCCCGTAGCCCTTTGGAGCCACTCTCTCTACGCCGAGGGTAGGGAAACGCACAGCAGTCTCCACCGAAGCAGCTTAATTTCCCCATCACACCCACACGTTCACGAACAGAATTTTGGCACGTCTCACAGGCCTTGAGGTCTTACGCCTTGCCCTAGTCTGACCTGCACTGAGAGCACCCTCGGCCTCGCATTCCATCTAGGACCTCCTGCCTGAAGTCAGCGTGCCTCCAGAAGAAAGTCCCCTTGCGTTCTTACTGCAATTTCAGTCCGCTTCTTGCTGTGGCAATGCAGGCTTCTGAATAGCCACAGGCCCAGGAGGAGTAGCTAGGTTGTTCCTTGGTTGAGGCAGTCCACTTGATGCACAACCCCCTGCTTCGAGAAGCTGATTCAGGCAAGCAAACACAAGGGGCCATGTGTCTCTTTTGACTTGTTAGAAACAACAGCAATGTATGCTGCGTTTGCGCATGAAATCGGGGGCCTGATTTAAACATCCTCGCTTTCCAATTTGGAAGGCTGCATTCACGGTGCGTTGAAGCTATCTGAAATCCCTGCTGTTGACAGGCCTGGGAACCCTGTAGGAATGCTTCTGGGAACAAACTGAGTTTGGTCGGTCTAAACCAGGTGCTTCCATGGCCGCCGTGGTGGTCAGCCTGACAAGCTCTAGAAGTCAAAAGAAACTCAACGTGAGAACTTGCCTCCAGGTTAGGCCCTGAGTAGCCGGGCAGATAGGGAGGCATGCAGCTGTTTCCACGAGTTCTTAGTAGCTCTTCGCCTTTACTTTCAGGGAAGTACCCTTCTGAGGACTCGTAGGCCCCTCTGGTTTGCATCCATTTTCCTCCATTGTCCTTGAGTATCTCCAGACCCCGGTGGACCAGCTGAGCAACATCGAGGCCCAGTGGTCTTCCCCTCCGATGCCCTGCGTGCGTGCCGAGTGATGGGCAACACACTGCGCGTTCCTTGAGGAGAACTCTATTTCCAGAGCCCTCAAACAGCTTCAGGACACGATTTCTGGTGTGTCCGAAGCGCCCAGGAAATACCGGTTGCCGCCCTTGTGTGAGCTGCCAAGAGAAAACACTCTGCTTTGCATACTTCGCGGACCTCGTACCTGAAGTCACTCAGCTCGAGGAGAAAGTCAGCATCTTTCAAAGCTGTGTCGCTAACGGGACACTCAGTGTGAGCACATGCCTGTAGGTTAAGGCCGGACTTGCCCTGCAGAAACGGAGGCGTGCAGCACTTTCCATGAGGCCGTAGCCTCTGCTCTGCATATCTTTTATGGCAGTAGAGTTTTCCGGACACCTAGGAAAATCGCGTGGGCTCCCTGTTCCCTGCTGGAACACAGACTAACCCCAGGACCCCTTAGGTCTCCTAAGCAACATCCAGCCCCGTAGCCCTTTGGAGCCACTCTCTCTACGCCGAGGGTAGTGAAACGCACAGCAGTCTCCACCGAAGCAGCTTAATTTCCCCATCATACCCACACGTTCACGAACAGAATTTTGGCACGTCTCACAGGCCTTGAGGTCTTACTCCTTGCCATAGTCTGAGCTGCACTGAGAGGACACTCGACCTCGCATTCCATCTAGGACCTCCTGCCTGAAGTCACCGTGCCTCCAGAAGAAAGTCCCCTTGCGTTCTTACTGCAATTTCAGTCCGCTTCTTGCGGTGGCAATGCAGGCTTCTGAATAGCCACAGGCCCCAGAGGAGTAGCTAGGGCGTTCCTTGGTTGAGGGAGTCCACTTGATGCACAAACCCCTGCTTCGAGAAGCTGATTCAGGCAAGCAAACACAAGGGGCCATGTGTCTCTTTTGACTTGTTAGAAACTACAGCAATGTATGCTGCGTTTGCGCATGAAATCGGGGGCCTGATTTAAACATCCTCGCTTTCCAATTTGGAAGGCTGCATTCACGGTGCGTTGGAGCTACCTGAAATCCCTGCTGTTGACAGGCCTGGGTACCCTGTAGGAATGCTTCTGGGAAGAAAATGAGTTTGCTCGGTCTAAACCAGGTGCTTCCATGGACGCCGTAGTGGTCAGCCTGACAAGCTCTAGAAGTCAAGAGAAACTCAACGTGAGAACTTGCCTCCAGGTTAGGCCCTGAGTAGCCGGGCAGAAAGGGAGGCATGCAGCTGTTTCCACGAGTTCTTAGTAGCTCTTCGCCTTTACTTTCAGGGAAGTACCCTTCTGAGGACTCGTACGCCCCTCTGGTTTGCATCCATTTTCCTCCATTGTCAGTGAGTATCTCCAGACCCCGGTGGACCAGCTGAGCAACATCGAGTCCCAGTGGTCTTCCCCTCCGATGCCCTGCGTGCCTGCCGAGTGATGGGCAACACACTGCGCGTTCCTTGAGGAGAGCTCTATTTCCAGTGCCCTCAAACAGCTTCAGGACACGATTTCTGGTGTGTCCGAAGAGCCCAGGAAATACCGGTTGCCGCCCTTGTGTGAGCTGCCAAGAGAAAACACTCTGCTTTGCATACTTCGCGGACCTCGTACCTGAAGTCACTCAGCTCGAGGAGAAAGTCAGCATCTTTCAAAGCTGTGTCGCTAATGGGACACTCAGGGTGAGCACATGCCTGTAGGTTAAGGCCGGACTTGCCCTGCAGAAACGGAGGCGTGCAGCACTTTCCATGAGGCCGTAGCCTCTGCTCTGCATATCTTTGATGGCAGTAGAGTTTTCCGGACACGTAGGAAAATCGCGTGGGCTCCCTGTTCCCGGCTGGAACACAGACTAATCCCAGGACCCCTTAGGTCTCCTAAGCAACATCCAGCCCCGTAGCCCTTTGGAGCCACTCTCTCTACGCCGAGGGTAGGGAAACGCACAGCAGTCTCCAGCGAAGCAGCTTAATTTCCCCATCACACCCACACGTTCACGAACAGAATTTTGGCACGTCTCACAGGCCTTGAGGTCTTACGCCTTGCCCTAGTCTGACCTGCACTGAGAGCACCCTCGGCCTCGCATTCCACCTAGGACCTCCTGCCTGAAGTCACCGTGCCTCCAGAAGAAAGTCCCCTTGCGTTCTTACTGCAATTTCAGTCCGCTTCTTGCGGTGGCAATGCAGGCTTCTGAATAGCCACAGGCCCCAGAAGAGTAGCTAGGGCGTTCCTTGGTTGAGGCAGTCCACTTGATGCACAAACCCCTGCTTCGAGAAGCTGATTCAGGCAAGCAAACACAAGGGGCCATGTGCCTCTTTTGACTTGTTAGAAACAACAGCAATGTATGCTGCGTTTGCGCATGAAATCGGGGGCCTGATTTAAACATCCTCGCTTTCCAATTTGGAAGGCTGCATTCACGGTGCGTTGAAGCTACCTGAAATCCCTGCTGTTGACAGGCCTGGGAACCCTGTAGGAATGCTTCTGGGAAGAAACTGAGTTTGCTCGGTCTAAACCAGGTGCTTCCATGGCCGCCGTGGTGGTCAGCCTGACAAGCTCTAGAAGTCAAGAGAAACTCAACGTGAGAACTTGCCTCCAGGTTAGGCCCTGAGTAGCCGGGCAGAAAGGGAGGCATGCAGCTGTTTCCACGAGTTCTTAGTAGCTCTTCGCCTTTACTTTCAGGGAAGTACCCTTCTGAGGACTCGTAGGCCCCTCTGGTTTGCATCCATTTTCCTCCATTGTCAGTGAGTATCTCCAGACCCCGGTGGACCAGCTGAGCAACATCGAGGCCCAGTGGTCTTCCCCTCCGATGCCCTGCGTGCGTGCCGAGTGATGGGCAACACACTGCGCGTTCCTTGAGGAGAGCTCTATTTCCAGAGCCCTCAAACAGCTTCAGGACACGATTTCTGGTGTGTCCGAAGCGCCCAGGAAATACCGGTTGCCGCCCTTGTGTGAGCTGCCAAGAGAAAACACTCTGCTTTGCATACTTCGCGGACCTCGTACCTGAAGTCACTCAGCTCGAGGAGAAAGTCAGCATCTTTCAAAGCTGTGTCGCTAACGGGACACTCAGTGTGAGCACATGCCTGTAGGTTAAGGCCGGACTTGCCCTGCAGAAACGGAGGCGTGCAGCACTTTCCATGAGGCCGGAGCCTCTGCTCTGCATATCTTTTATGGCAGTAGAGTTTTCCGGACACCTAGGAAAATCGCGTGGGCTCCCTGTTCCCGGCTGGAACACAGACTAACCCCAGGACCCCTTAGGTCTCCTAAGCAACATCCAGCCCCGTAGCCCTTTGGAGCCACTCTCTCTACGCCGAGGGTAGGGAAACGCACAGCAGTCTCCACCGAAGCAGCTTAATTTCCCCATCACACCCACACGTTCATGAACAGAATTTTGGCACGTCTCACAGGCCTTGAGGTCTTACGCCTTGCCCTAGTCTGACCTGCACTGAGAGCACCCTCGCCCTCGCATTCCATCTAGGACCTCCTGCCTGAAGTCACCGTGCCTCCAGAAGAAAGTCCCCTTGTGTTCTTACTGCAATTTCAGTCCGCTTCTTGCGGTGGCAATGCAGGCTTCTGAATAGCCACAGGCCCCAGAGGAGTAGCTAGGGCGTTCCTTGGTTGAGGCAGTCCACTTGATGCACAAACCCTTGCTTCGAGAAGCTGATTCAGGCAAGCAAACACAAGGGGCCATGTGTCTCTTTTGACTTGTTAGAAACAACAGCAATGTATGCTGCGTTTGCGCATGAAATCGGGGGCCTGATTTAAACATCCTCGCTTTCCAATTTGGAAGGCTGCATTCACGGTGCGTTGATGCTACCTGAAATCCCTGCTGTTGACAGGCCTGGGAACCCTGTAGGAATGCTTCTGGGAACAAACTGAGTTTGGTCGGTCTAAACCAGGTGCTTCCATGGCCGCCGTGGTGGTCAGCCTGACAAGCTCTAGAAGTCAAGAGAAACTCAACGTGAGAACTTGCCTCCAGGTTAGGCCCTGAGTAGCCGGGCAGAAAGGGAGGCATGCAGCTGTTTCCACGAGTTCTTAGTAGCTCTTCGCCTTTACTTTCAGGGAAGTACCCTTCTGAGGACTCGTAGGCCCCTCTGGTTTGCATCCATTTTCCTCCATTGTCAGTGAGTATCTCCAGACCCCGGTGGACCAGCTGAGCAACATCGAGGCCCAGTCGTCTTCCCCTCCGGTGCCCTGCGTGCGTGCCGAGTGATGGGCAACACACTGCGCGTTCCTTGAGGAGAGCTCTATTTCCAGAGCCCTCAAACAGCTTCAGGACACGATTTCTGGTGTGTCCGAAGCGCCCAGGAAATACCGGTTGCCGCCCTTGTGTGAGCTGCCAAGAAAAAACACTGTGCTTTGCATACTTCGCGGACCTCGTACCTGAAGTCACTCAGCTCGAGGAGAAAGTCAGCATCTTTCAAAGCTGTGTCGCTAACGGGACACTCAGAGTGAGCACATGCCTGTAGGTTAAGGCCGGACTTGCCCTGCAGAAACGGAGGTGTGCAGCACTTTCCATGAGGCTGTAGCCTCTGCTCTGCATATCTTTTATGGCAGTAGAGTTTTCCGGACACCTAGGAAAATCGCGTGGGCTCCCTGGTTCAAGCTGGAACACAGACTAACCGTAGTACCCCCTAGGTCTACTAAGCAACATCCAGCCCCGTAGCCCTTTGGAACCAACTCTCTCTACGCCGAGGGTAGGGAAACGCACAGCAGTCTCCACCGAAGCAGCTTAATTTCCCCATCACACACACACGTTCATGAACAGAACTTTGGAACGTCTCACAGGCCTTGAGGTCTTACGCCTTGCCCTAGTCTGACCTGCACTGAGAGCACCCTCGGCCTCGCATTCCATCTAGGACCTCCTGCCTGAAGTCACCGTGCCTCCAGAAGAAAGTCCCCTTGCGTTCTTACTGCAATTTCAGTCCGCTTCTTGCGGTGGCAATGCAGGCTTCTGAATAGCCACAGGCCCCAGAGGAGTAGCTAGGGCGTTCCTTAGTTGAGGTAGTCCACTTGATGCACAACCCCCTGCTTCGAGAAGCTGATTCAGGCAAGCAAACACAAGGGGCCATGTGTCTCTTTTGACTTATTAGAAACAACAGCAATGTATGCTGTGTTTGCGCATGAAATCGGGGGCCTGATTTAAACATCCTCCCTTTCCAATTTGGAAGGCTGCATTCAAGGTGCGTTGAAGCTACCTGAAATCCCTGCTGTTGACAGGCCTGGGAAGCCTGTAGGAATGCTTCTGGGAAGAAACTGAGTTTGCTCGGTCTAAACCAGGTACTTCCATGGCCGCCGTGGTGGTCAGCCTGACAAGCTCTAGAAGTCAAGAGAAACTCAACGTGAGAACTTGCCTCCAGGTTAGGCCCTGAGTAGCCGGGCAGAAAGGGAGGCATGCAGCTGTTTCCACGAGTTCTTAGTAGCTCTTCGCATTTACTTTCAGGGAAGTACCCTTCTGAGGACTCGTAGGCCCCTCTGGTTTGCATCCATTTTCCTCCATTGTCAGTGAGTATCTCCAGACCCCGGTGGACCAGCTGAGCAACATCGAGGCCCAGTGGTCTTCCCGTCCGATGCCCTGCGTGCGTGCCGAGTGATGGGCAACACACTGCGCGTTCCTTGAGGAGAGCTCTATTTCCAGAGCCCTCTAACAGCTTCAGGACACGATTTCTGGTGTGTCCGAAGCGCCCAGGAAATACCGGTTGCCTCCCTTGTGTGAGCTGCCAAGAGAAAACACTCTGCTTTGCATACTTCGCGGACCTCGTACCTGAAGTCACTCAGCTCGAGGAGAAAGTCAGCATCTTTCAAAGCTGTGTCGCTAATGGGACACTCAGTGTGAGCACATGCCTGTAGGTTAAGGCCGGACTTGCCCTGCAGAAACGGAGGCGTGCAGCACTTTCCATGAGGCCGTAGCCTCTGCTCTGCATATCTTTGATGGCAGTAGAGTTTTCCGGACACCTAGGAAAATCGCGTGGGCTCCCTGTTCCCGGCTGGAAAACAGACTAACCCCAGGACCCCTTAGGTCTCCTAAGCAACATCCAGCCCCGTAGCCCTTTGGAGCCACTCTCTCTACGCCGAGGGTAGGGAAACGCACAGCAGTCTCCACCGAAGCAGCTTAATTTCCCCATCACACCCACACGTTCACGAACAGAATTTTGGCACGTCTCACAGGCCTTGAGGTCTTACGCCTTGCCCTAGTCTGACCTGCACTGAGAGCACCCTCGGCCTCGCATTCCATCTAGGACCTCCTGCCTGAAGTCAGCGTGCCTCCAGAAGAAAGTCCCCTTGCGTTCTTACTGCAATTTCAGTCCGCTTCTTGCTGTGGCAATGCAGGCTTCTGAATAGCCACAGGCCCAGGAGGAGTAGCTAGGTTGTTCCTTGGTTGAGGCAGTCCACTTGATGCACAACCCCCTGCTTCGAGAAGCTGATTCAGGCAAGCAAACACAAGGGGCCATGTGTCTCTTTTGACTTGTTAGAAACAACAGCAATGTATGCTGCGTTTGCGCATGAAATCGGGGGCCTGATTTAAACATCCTCGCTTTCCAATTTGGAAGGCTGCATTCACGGTGCGTTGAAGCTATCTGAAATCCCTGCTGTTGACAGGCCTGGGAACCCTGTAGGAATGATTCTGGGAACAAACTGAGTTTGGTCGGTCTAAACCAGGTGCTTCAATGGCCGCCGTGGTGGTCAGCCTGACAAGCTCTAGAAGTCAAGAGAAACTCAACGTGAGAACTTGCCTCCAGGTTAGGCCCTGAGTAGCCGGGCAGAAAGGGAGGCATGCAGCTGTTTCCACGAGTTCTTAGTAGCTCTTCGCCTTTACTTTCAGGGAAGTACCCTTCTGAGGACTCGTAGGCCCCTCTGGTTTGCATCCATTTTCCTCCATTGTCAGTGAGTATCTCCAGACCCTGGTGGACCAGCTGAGCAACATCGAGGCCCAGTGGTCTTCCCCTCCCATGTCCTCCGTGCGTGCCGAGTGATGGGCAACACACTGCGCGTTCCTTGAGGAGAGCTCTATTTCCAGAGCCCTCAAACAGCTTCAGGACACGATTTCTGGTGTGTCCGAAGCGCCCAGGAAATACCGGTTGCCGCCATTGTGTGAGCTGCCAAGGGAAAACACTCTGCTTTGCATACTTCGCGGACCTCGTACCTGAAGTCACTCAGCTCGAGGAGAAAGTCAGCATCTTTCAAAGCTGTGTCGCTAACGGGACACTCAGTGTGAGCACATGCCTGTAGGTTAAGGCCGGTCTTGCCCTGCAGAAACGCAGGCGTGCAGCACTTTCCTTGAGGCCGTAGCCTCTGCTCTGCATATCTTTGATGGCAGTAGAGTTTTCCGGACACCTAGGAAAATCGCGTGGGCTCCCTGTTCCCGGCTGGAACACAGACTAACCCCAGGACCCCTTAGGTCTCCTAAGCAACATCCAGCCCCGTAGCCCTTTGGAGCCACTCTCTCTACGCCGAGGGTAGGGAAACGCACAGCAGTCTCCACCGAAGCAGCTTAATTTCCCCATCACACCCACACGTTCACGAACAGAATTTTGGCACGTCTCACAGGCCTTGAGGTCTTACGCCTTGCCCTACTCTGACCTGCACTGAGAGCACCCTCGGCCTCGCATTCCATCTAGGACCTCCTGCCTGAAGTCACCGTGCCTCCAGAAGAAAGTCCCCTTGCGTTCTTACGGCAATTTCAGTCCGCTTCTTGCGGTGGCAATGCAGGCTTCTGAATAGGCACAGGCCCCAGAGGAGTAGCTAGGGCGTTCCTTGGTTGAGGCAGTCCACTTGATGCAGAAACCCCTGCTTCGAGAAGCTGATTCAGGCAAGCAAACACAAGGGGCCATGTGTCTCTTTTGACTTGTTAGAAACAACAGCAATGTATGCTGCGTTTGCGCATGAAATCGGGGGCCTGATTTAAACATCCTCGCTTTCCAATTTGGAAGGCTGCATTCACGGTGCGTGGATGCTACCTGAAATCCCTGCTGTTGACAGGCCTGGGAACCCTGTAGGAATGCTTCTGGGAAGAAACTGAGTTTGCTCGGTCTAAACCAGGTGCTTCCATGGCCGCCGTGGTGGTCAGCCTGACAAGCTCTAGAAGTCAAGAGAAACTCAACGTGAGAACTTGCCTCCAGGTTAGGCCCTGAGTAGCCGGGCAGAAAGGGAGACATGCAGCTGTTTCCATGAGTTCTTAGTAGCTCTTCGCCTTTACTTTCACGGAAGTACCCTTCTGAGGACTCGTAGGCCCCTCTGGTTTGCATCCATTTTCCTCCATTGTCAGTGAGTATCTCCAGACCCCGGTGGACCAGCTGAGCAACATTGAGGCCCAGTGGTCTTCCCCTCCGATGCCCTCCGTGCGTGCCGAGTGATGGGAAACACACTGTGCGTTCCTTGAGGAGAGCTCTATTTCCAGAGCCCTCAAACAGTTTCAGGACACGATTTCTGGTGTGTCTGAAGCGCCCAGGAAATACCGGTTGCCACCCTTGTGTGAGCTGCCAAGAGAAAACACTCTTCTTTGCATACTTCGCGGACCTCGTACCTGAAGTCACTCAGCTCGAGGAGAAAGTCAGCATCTTGCAAAGCTGTGTCGCTAACGGGACACTCAGTGTGAGCACATGCCTGTAGGTTAAGGCCGGACTTACCCTGCAGAAACGGAGGCGTGCAGCACTTTCCATGAGGCCGTAGCCTCTGCTCTGCATATCTTTTATGGCAGTAGAGTTTTCCGGACACCTAGGAAAATCGCGTGGGCTCCCTGGTTCAAGCTGGAACACAGACTAACCGTAGTACCCCCTAGGTCTACTAAGCAACATCCAGCCCCGTAGCCCTTTGGAACCAACTCTCTCTACGCCGAGGGTAGGGAAACGCACAGCAGTCTCCACCGAAGCAGCTTAATTTCCCCATCACACACACACGTTCATGAAGAGAACTTTGGAACGTCTCACAGGCCTTGAGGTCTTACGCCTTGCCCTAGTCTGACCTGCACTGAGAGCACCCTCGCCCTCGCATTCCATCTAGGACCTCCTGCCTGAAGTCACCGTGCCTCCAGAAGAAAGTCCCCTTGCGTTCTTACTGCAATTTCAGTCCGCTTCTTGCGGTGGCAATGCAGGCTTCTGAATAGCCACAGGCCCCAGAGGAGTAGCTAGGGCGTTCCTTAGTTGAGGTAGTCCACTTGATGCACAACCCCTTGCTGCGAGAAGCTGATTCAGGCAAGCAAACACAAGGGGCCATGTGTCTCTTTTGACTTGTTAGAAACAACAGCAATGTATGCTGCGTTTGCGCATGAAATCGGGGGCCTGATTTAAACATCCTCGCTTTCCAATTTGGAAGGCTGCATTCACGGTGCGTTGATGCTACCTGAAATCCCTGCTGTTGACAGGCCTGGGAACCCTGTAGGAATGCTTCTGGGAAGAAACTGAGTTTGCTCGGTCTAAACCAGGTGCTTCCATGGCCGCCGTGGTGGTCAGCCTGACAAGCTCTAGAAGTCAAGAGAAACTCAACGTGAGAACTTGCCTCCAGGTTAGGCCCTGAGTAGCCGGGCAGAAAGGGAGACATGCAGCTGTTTCCATGAGTTCTTAGTAGCTCTTCGCCTTTACTTTCACGGAAGTACCCTTCTGAGGACTCGTAGGCCCCTCTGGTTTGCATCCATTTTCCTCCATTGTCAGTGAGTATCTCCAGACCCCGGTGGACCAGCTGAGCAACATTGAGGCCCAGTGGTCTTCCCCTCCGATGCCCTCCGTGCGTGCCGAGTGATGGGAAACACACTGTGCGTTCCTTGAGGAGAGCTCTATTTCCAGAGCCCTCAAACAGTTTCAGGACACGATTTCTGGTGTGTCTGAAGCGCCCAGGAAATACCGGTTGCCGCCCTTGTGTGAGCTGCCAAGAGAAAACACTCTTCTTTGCATACTTCGCGGACCTCGTACCTGAAGTCACTCAGCTCGAGGAGAAAGTCAGCATCTTGCAAAGCTGTGTCGCTAACGGGACACTCAGTGTGAGCACATGCCTGTAGGTTAAGGCCGGACTTGCCCTGCAGAAACGGAGGCGTGCAGCACTTTCCATGAGGCCGTAGCCTCTGCTCTGCATATCTTTTATGGCAGTAGAGTTTTCCGGACACCTAGGAAAATCGCGTGGGCTCCCTGGTTCAAGCTGGAACACAGACTAACCGTAGTACCCCCTAGGTCTACTAAGCAACATCCAGCCCCGTAGCCCTTTGGAACCAACTCTCTCTACGCCGAGGGTAGGGAAACGCACAGCAGTCTCCACCGAAGCAGCTTAATTTCCCCATCACACACACACGTTCATGAAGAGAACTTTGGAACGTCTCACAGGCCTTGAGGTCTTACGCCTTGCCCTAGTCTGACCTGCACTGAGAGCACCCTCGCCCTCGCATTCCATCTAGGACCTCCTGCCTGAAGTCACCGTGCCTCCAGAAGAAAGTCCCCTTGCGTTCTTACTGCAATTTCAGTCCGCTTCTTGCGGTGGCAATGCAGGCTTCTGAATAGCCACAGGCCCCAGAGGAGTAGCTAGGGCGTTCCTTAGTTGAGGTAGTCCACTTGATGCACAACCCCCTGCTTCGAGAAGCTGATTCAGGCAAGCAAACACAAGGGGCCATGTGTCTCTTTTGACTTATTAGAAACAACAGCAATGTATGCTGTGTTTGCGCATGAAATCGGGGGCCTGATTTAAACATCCTCCCTTTCCAATTTGGAAGGCTGCATTCAAGGTGCGTTGAAGCTACCTGAAATCCCTGCTGTTGACAGGCCTGGGAAGCCTGTAGGAATGCTTCTGGGAAGAAACTGAGTTTGCTCGGTCTAAACCAGGTACTTCCATGGCCGCCGTGGTGGTCAGCCTGACAAGCTCTAGAAGTCAAGAGAAACTCAACGTGAGAACTTGCCTCCAGGTTAGGCCCTGAGTAGCCGGGCAGAAAGGGAGGCATGCAGCTGTTTCCACGAGTTCTTAGTAGCTCTTCGCATTTACTTTCAGGGAAGTACCCTTCTGAGGACTCGTAGGCCCCTCTGGTTTGCATCCATTTTCCTCCATTGTCAGTGAGTATCTCCAGACCCCGGTGGACCAGCTGAGCAACATCGAGGCCCAGTGGTCTTCCCGTCCGATGCCCTGCGTGCGTGCCGAGTGATGGGCAACACACTGCGCGTTCCTTGAGGAGAGCTCTATTTCCAGAGCCCTCTAACAGCTTCAGGACACGATTTCTGGTGTGTCCGAAGCGCCCAGGAAATACCGGTTGCCTCCCTTGTGTGAGCTGCCAAGAGAAAACACTCTGCTTTGCATACTTCGCGGACCTCGTACCTGAAGTCACTCAGCTCGAGGAGAAAGTCAGCATCTTTCAAAGCTGTGTCGCTAACGGGACACTCAGTGTGAGCACATGCCTGTAGGTTAAGGCCGGACTTGCCCTGCAGAAACGGAGGCGTGCAGCACTTTCCATGAGGCCGTAGCCTCTGCTCTGCATATCTTTGATGGCAGTAGAGTTTTCCGGACACCTAGGAAAATCGCGTGGGCTCCCTGTTCCCGGCTGGAAAACAGACTAACCCCAGGACCCCTTAGGTCTCCTAAGCAACATCCAGCCCCGTAGCCCTTTGGAGCCACTCTCTCTACGCCGAAGGTAGGGAAACGCACAGCAGTCTCCACCGAAGCAGCTTAATTTCCCCATCACACCCACACGTTCACGAACAGAATTTTGGCACGTCTCACAGGCCTTGAGGTCTTACGCCTTGCCCTAGTCTGACCTGCACTGAGAGCACCCTCGGCCTCGCATTCCATCTAGGACCTCCTGCCTGAAGTCAGCGTGCCTCCAGAAGAAAGTCCCCTTGCGTTCTTACTGCAATGTCAGTCCGCTTCTTGCTGTGGCAATGCAGGCTTCTGAATAGCCACAGGCCCAGGAGGAGTAGCTAGGTTGTTCCTTGGTTGAGGCAGTCCACTTGATGCACAACCCCCTGCTTCGAGAAGCTGATTCAGGCAAGCAAACACAAGGGGCCATGTGTCTCTTTTGACTTGTTAGAAACAACAGCAATGTATGCTGCGTTTGCGCATGAAATCGGGGGCCTGATTTAAACATCCTCGCTTTCCAATTTGGAAGGCTGCATTCACGGTGCGTTGAAGCTACCTGAAATCCCTGCTGTTGACAGGCCTGGGAACCCTGTAGGAATGCTTCTGGGAACAAACTGAGTTTGGTCGGTCTAAACCAGGTGCTTCCATGGCCGCCGTGGTGGTCAGCCTGACAAGCTCTAGAAGTCAAGAGAAACTCAACGTGAGAACTTGCCTCCAGGTTAGGCCCTGAGTAGCCGGGCAGAAAGGGAGGCATGCAGCTGTTTCCACGAGTTCTTAGTAGCTCTTCGCCTTTACTTTCAGGGAAGTACCCTTCTGAGGACTCGTAGGCCCCTCTGGTTTGCATCCATTTTCCTCCATTGTCAGTGAGTATCTACAGACCCTGGTGGACCAGCTGAGCAACATCGAGGCCCAGTGGTCTTCCCCTCCCATGTCCTCCGTGCGTGCCGAGTGATGGGCAACACACTGCGCGTTCCTTGAGGAGAGCTCTATTTCCAGAGCCCTCAAACAGCTTCAGGACACGATTTCTGGTGTGTCCGAAGCGCCCAGGAAATACCGGTTGCCGCCATTGTGTGAGCTGCCAAGGGAAAACACTCTGCTTTGCATACTTCGCGGACCTCGTACCTGAAGTCACTCAGCTCGAGGAGAAAGTCAGCATCTTTCAAAGCTGTGTCGCTAACGGGACACTCAGTGTGAGCACATGCCTGTAGGTTAAGGCCGGACTTGCCCTGCAGAAACGCAGGCGTGCAGCACTTTCCTTGAGGCCGTAGCCTCTGCTCTGCATATCTTTTATGGCAGTAGAGTTTTCCGGACACCTAGGAAAATCGCGTGGGCTCCCTGTTCCCGGCTGGAACACAGACTAACCCCAGGACCCCTTAGGTCTCCTAAGCAACATCCAGCCCCGTAGCCCTTTGGAGCCACTCTCTCTACGCCGAGGGTAGGGAAACGCACAGCAGTCTCCACCGAAGCAGCTTAATTTCCCCATCACACCCACACGTTCATGAACAGAATTTTGGCACGTCTCACAGGCCTTGAGGTCTTACGCCTTGCCCTAGTCTGACCTGCACTGAGAGCACCCTCGCCCTCGCATTCCATCTAGGACCTCCTGCCTGAAGTCACCGTGCCTCCAGAAGAAAGTCCCCTTGCGTTCTTACTGCAATTTCAGTCCCCTTCTTGCGGTGGCAATGCAGGCTTCTGAATAGCAACAGGCCCCAGAGGAGTAGCTAGGGCGTTCCTTGGTTGAGGCAGTCCACTTGATGCTCAAACCCCTGCTTCGAGAAGCTGATTCAGGCAAGCAAACACAAGGGGCCATGTGCCTCTTTTGACTTGTTAGAAACAACAGCAATGTATGCTGCGTTTGCGCATGAAATCGGGGGCCTGATTTAAACATCCTCGCTTTCCAATTTGGAAGGCTGCATTCACGGTGCGTTGAAGCTACCTGAAATCCCTGCTGTTGACAGGCCTGGGAACCCTGTAGGAATGCTTCTGGGAAGAAACTGAGTTTGGTCGGTCTAAACCAGGTGCTTCCATGGCCGCCGTGGTGGTCAGCCTGACAAGCTCTAGAAGTCAAGAGAAACTCAACGTGAGAACTTGCCTCCAGGTTAGGCCCTGAGTAGCTGGGCAGAAAGGGAGGCATGCCGCTGTTTCCACGAGTTCTTAGAAGCTCTGCACCTTTATTTTCAGGGAAGTACCCTTCTGAGGACTCGTAGGCCCCTCTGGTTTGCATCCATTTTCCTCCATTGTCAGTGAGTATCTCCAGACCCCGGTGGACCAGCTGAGCAACATCGAGGCCCAGTGGTCTTCCCCTCCGATGCCCTGCGTGCGTGCCGAGTGATGGGCAACACACTGCGCGTTCCTTGAGGAGAGCTGTATTTCCAGAGCCCTCAAAGAGCTTCAGGACACGATTTCTGGTGTGTCCGAAGCGCCCAGGAAATACCGGTTGCCGCCCTTGTGTGAGCTGCCATGAGAAAACACTCTGCTTTGCATACTTCGCGGACCTCGTACCTGAAGTCACTCAGCTCGAGGAGAAAGTCAGCATCTTTCAAAGCTGTGTCGCTAACGGGACACTCAGTGTGAGCACATGCCTGTAGGTTAAGGCCGGACTTGCACTGCAGAAACCGAGTCGTGCAGCACTTTCCATGAGGCCGTAGCCTCTGCTCTGCATATCTTTTATGGCAGTAGAGTTTTACGGACACCTAGGAAAATCGCGTGGGCTCCCTGTTCCCGGCTGGAACACAGACTAACCCCAGGACCCCTTAGGTCTCCTAAGCAACATCCAGCCCCGTAGCCTTTTGGAGCCACTCTCTCTACGCCGAGGGTAGGGAAACGCACAGCAGTCTCCACCGAAGCAGCTTAATTTCCCCATCACACCCACACGTTCACGAACAGAATTTTGGCACGTCTCACAGGCCTTGAGGTCTTACGCCTTGCCCTACTCTGACCTGCACTGAGAGCACCCTCGGCCTCGCATTCCATCTAGGACCTCCTGCCTGAAGTCACCGTGCCTCCAGAAGAAAGTCCCCTTGCGTTCTTACTGCAATTTCAGTCCGCTTCTTGCGGTGGCAATGCAGGCTTCTGAATAGGCACAGGCCCCAGAGGAGTAGCTAGGGTGTTCCTTGGTTGAGGCAGTCCACTTGATGCAGAAACCCCTGCTTCGAGAAGCTGATTCAGGCAAGCAAACACAAGGGGCCATGTGTCTCTTTTGACTTGTTAGAAACAACAGCAATGTATGCTGCGTTTGCGCATGAAATCGGGGGCCTGATTTAAACATCCTCGCTTTCCAATTTGGAAGGCTGCATTCACGGTGCGTTGATGCTACCTGAAATCCCTGCTGTTGACAGGCCTGGGAACCCTGTAGGAATGCTTCTGGGAAGAAACTGAGTTTGCTCGGTCTAAACCAGGTGCTTCCATGGCCGCCGTGGTGGTCAGCCTGACAAGCTCTAGAAGTCAAGAGAAACTCAACGTGAGAACTTGCCTCCAGGTTAGGCCCTGAGTAGCAGGGCAGAAAGGGAGACATGCAGCTGTTTCCATGAGTTCTTAGTAGCTCTTCGCCTTTACTTTCACGGAAGTACCCTTCTGAGGACTCGTAGGCCCCTCTGGTTTGCATCCATTTTCCTCCATTGTCAGTGAGTATCTCCAGACCCCGGTGGACCAGCTGAGCAACATCGAGGCCCAGTGGTCTTCCCCTCCGATGCCCTCCGTGCGTGCCGAGTGATGGGAAACACACTGTGCGTTCCTTGAGGAGAGCTCTATTTCCAGAGCCCTCAAACAGTTTCAGGACACGATTTCTGGTGTGTCTGAAGCGCCCAGGAAATACCGGTTGCCGCCCTTGTGTGAGCTGCCAAGAGAAAACACTCTTCTTTGCATACTTCGCGGACCTCGTACCTGAAGTCACTCAGCTCGAGGAGAAAGTCAGCATCTTGCAAAGCTGTGTCGCTAACGGGACACTCAGTGTGAGCACATGCCTGTAGGTTAAGGCCGGACTTGCCCTGCAGAAACGGAGGCGTGCAGCACTTTCCATGAGGCCGTAGCCTCTGCTCTGCATATCTTTTATGGCAGTAGAGTTTTCCGGACACCTAGGAAAATCGCGTGGGGTCCCTGTTCCCGGCTGGAACACAGACTAACCCCAGGACCCCTTAGGTCTCCTAAGCAACATCCAGCCCCGTAGCCCTTTGGAGCCACTCTCTCTACGCCGAGGGTAGGGAAACGCACAGCAGTCTCCACCGAAGCAGCTTAATTTCCCCATCACACCCACACGTTCATGAACAGAATTTTGGCACGTCTCACAGGCCTTGAGGTCTTACGCCTTGCCCTAGTCTGACCTGCACTGAGAGCACCCTCGCCCTCGCATTCCATCTAGGACCTCCTGCCTGAAGTCACCGTGCCTCCAGAAGAAAGTCCCCTTGCGTTCTTACTGCAATTTCAGTCCGCTTCTTGCGGTGGCAATGCAGGCTTCTGAATAGCCACAGGCCCCAGAGGAGTAGCTAGGGCGTTCCTTGGTTGAGGCAGTCCACTTGATGCACAAACCCCTGCTTCGAGAAGCTGATTCAGGCAAGCAAACACAAGGGGCCATGTGTCTCTTTTGACTTGTTAGAAACAACAGCAATGTATGCTGCGTTTGCGCATGAAATCGGGGGCCTGATTTAAACATCCTCGCTTTCCAATTTGGAAGGCTGCATTCACGGTGCGTTGAAGCTACCTGAAATCCCTGCTGTTGACAGGCCTGGGAACCCTGTAGGAATGCTTCTGGGAAGAAACTGAGTTTGCTCGGTCTAACCCAGGTGCTTCCGTGGCCGCCGTGGTGGTCAGCCTGACAAGCTCTAGAAGTCAAGAGAAACTCAACGTGAGAACTTGCCTCCAGGTTAGGCACTGAGTAGCCGGGCAGAAAGGGAGGCATGCAGCTGTTTCCACGAGTTCTTAGTAGCTCTTCGCCTTTACTTTCAGGAAAGTACCCTTCTGAGGACTCGTAGGCCCCTCTGGTTTGCATCCATTTTCCTCCATTGTCAGTGAGTATCTCCAGACCCCGGTGGACCAGCTGAGCAACATCGAGGCCCAGTGGTCTTCCCCTCCGATGCCCTGCGTGCGTGCCGAGTGATGGGCAACACACTGCGCGTTCCTTGAGGAGAGCTCTATTTCCAGAGCCCTCAAACAGCTTCAGGACACGATTTCTGGTGTGTCCGAAGCGCCCAGGAAATACCGGTTGCCGCCCTTGTGTGAGCTGCCAAGAGAAAACACTCTGCTTTGCATACTTCGCGGACCTCGTACCTGAAGTCACTCAGCTCGAGGAGAAAGTCAGCATCTTTCAAAGCTGTGTCGCTAACGGGACACTCAGTGTGAGCACATGCCTGTAGGTTAAGGCCGGACTTGCCCTGCAGAAACGGAGGCGTGCAGCACTTTCCATGAGGCCGTAGCCTCTGCTCTGCATATCTTTTATGGCAGTAGAGTTTTCCGGACACCTAGGAAAATCGCGTGGGCTCCCTGTTCCCGGCTGGAACACAGACTAACCCCAGGACCCCTTAGGTTTCCTAAGCATCATCCAGCCCCGTAGCCCTTTGGAGCCACTCTCTCTACACCGATGGTAGGGAAACGCACAGCAGTCTCCACCGAAGCAGCTTAATTTCCCCATCACACCCACACGTTCACGAACAGAATTTTGGCACGTCTCACAGGCCTTCAGGTCTTACGCCTTGCCCTAGTCTGAGCTGCACTGAGAGGACCCTCGGCCTCGCATTCCATCTAGGACCTCCTGCCTGAAGTCACCGTGCCGCCAGAAGAAAGTCCCCTTGCGTTCTTACTGCAATTTCAGTCCGCTTCTTGCGGTGGCAATGCAGGCTTTTGAATAGCCACAGGCCCCAGAGGAGTAGCTAGGGCGTTCCTTGGTTGAGGCAGTCCACTTGATGCACAAACCCCTGCTTCGAGAAGCTGATTCAGGCAAGCAAACACAAGGGGCCATGTGTCTCTTTTGACTTGTTAGAAACAACAGCAATGTATGCTGCGTTTGCGCATGAAATCGGGGGCCTGATTTAAACATCCTCGCTTTCCAATTTGGAAGGCTGCATTCACGGTGCGTTGAAGCTACCTGAAATCCCTGCTGTTGACAGGCCTGGGAACCCTGTAGGAATGCTTCTGGGAAGAAAATGAGTTTGCTCGGTCTAAACCAGGTGCTTCCATGGACGCCGTAGTGGTCAGCCTGACAAGCTCTAGAAGTCAAGAGAAACTCAACGTGAGAACTTGCCTCCAGGTTAGGCCCTGAGTAGCCGGGCAGAAAGGGAGGCATGCAGCTGTTTCCACGAGTTCTTAGTAGCTCTTCGCCTTTACTTTCAGGGAAGTACCCTTCTGAGGACTCGTAGGCCCCTCTGGTTTGCATCCATTTTCCTCCATTGTCAGTGAGTATCTCCAGACCCTGGTGGACCAGCTGAGCAACATCGAGGCCCAGTGGTCTTCCCCTCCCATGTCCTCCGTGCGTGCCGAGTGATGGGCAACACACTGCGCGTTCCTTGAGGAGAGCTCTATTTCCAGAGCCCTCAAACAGCTTCAGGACACGATTTCTGGTGTGTCCCAAGCGCCCAGGAAATACCGGTTGCCGCCATTGTGTGAGCTGCCAAGGGAAAACACTCTGCTTTGCATACTTCGCGGACCTCGTACCTGAAGTCACTCAGCTCGAGGAGAAAGTCAGCATCTTTCAAAGCTGTGTCGCTAACGGGACACTCAGTGTGAGCACATGCCTGTAGGTTAAGGCCGGACTTGCCCTGCAGAAACGCAGGCGTGCAGCACTTTCCTTGAGGCCGTAGCCTCTGCTCTGCATATCTTTTATGGCAGTAGAGTTTTCCGGACACCTAGGAAAATCGCGTGGGCTCCCTGTTCCCGGCTGGAACACAGACTAACCCCAGGACCCCTTAGGTCTCCTAAGCAACATCCAGCCCCGTAGCCCTTTGGAGCCACTCTCTCTACGCCGAGGGTAGGGAAACGCACAGCAGTCTCCACCGAAGCAGCTTAATTTCCCCATCACACCCACACGTTCATGAACAGAATTTTGGCACGTCTCACAGGCCTTGAGGTCTTACGCCTTGCCCTAGTCTGACCTGCACTGAGAGCACCCTCGCCCTCGCATTCCATCTAGGACCTCCTGCCTGAAGTCACCGTGCCTCCAGAAGAAAGTCCCCTTGCGTTCTTACTGCAATTTCAGTCCCCTTCTTGCGGTGGCAATGCAGGCTTCTGAATAGCAACAGGCCCCAGAGGAGTAGCTAGGGCGTTCCTTGGTTGAGGCAGTCCACTTGATGCACAAACCCCTGCTTCGAGAAGCTGATTCAGGCAAGCAAACACAAGGGGCCATGTGCCTCTTTTGACTTGTTAGAAACAACAGCAATGTATGCTGCGTTTGCGCATGAAATCGGGGGCCTGATTTAAACATCCTCGCTTTCCAATTTGGAAGGCTGCATTCACGGTGCGTTGAAGCTACCTGAAATCCCTGCTGTTGACAGGCCTGGGAACCCTGTAGGAATGCTTCTGGGAAGAAACTGAGTTTGGTCGGTCTAAACCAGGTGCTTCCATGGCCGCCGTGGTGGTCAGCCTGACAAGCTCTAGAAGTCAAGAGAAACTCAACGTGAGAACTTGCCTCCAGGTTAGGCCCTGAGTAGCTGGGCAGAAAGGGAGGCATGCCGCTGTTTCCACGAGTTCTTAGAAGCTCTGCACCTTTATTTTCAGGGAAGTACCCTTCTGAGGACTCGTAGGCCCCTCTGGTTTGCATCCATTTTCCTCCATTGTCAGTGAGTATCTCCAGACCCCGGTGGACCAGCTGAGCAACATCGAGGCCCAGTCGTCTTCCCCTCCGATGCCCTGCGTGCGTGCCGAGTGATGGGCAACACACTGCGCGTTCCTTGAGGAGAGCTGTATTTCCAGAGCCCTCAAAGAGCTTCAGGACACGATTTCTGGTGTGTCCGAAGCGCCCAGGAAATACCGGTTGCCGCCCTTGTGTGAGCTGCCATGAGAAAACACTCTGCTTTGCATACTTCGCGGACCTCGTACCTGAAGTCACTCAGCTCGAGGAGAAAGTCAGCATCTTTCAAAGCTGTGTCGCTAACGGGACACTCAGTGTGAGCACATGCCTGTAGGTTAAGGCCGGACTTGCCCTGCAGAAACCGAGGCGTGCAGCACTTTCCATGAGGCCGTAGCCTCTGCTCTGCATATCTTTTATGGCAGTAGAGTTTTACGGACACCTAGGAAAATCGCGTGGGCTCCCTGTTCCCGGCTGGAACACAGACTAACCCCAGGACCCCTTAGGTCTCCTAAGCAACATCCAGCCCCGTAGCCCTTTGGAGCCACTCTCTCTACGCCGAGGGTAGGGAAACGCACAGCAGTCTCCACCGAAGCAGCTTAATTTCCCCATCACACCCACACGTTCACGAACAGAATTTTGGCACGTCTCACAGGCCTTGAGGTCTTACGCCTTGCCCTACTCTGACCTGCACTGAGAGCACCCTCGGCCTCGCATTCCATCTAGGACCTCCTGCCTGAAGTCACCGTGCCTCCAGAAGAAAGTCCCCTTGCGTTCTTACTGCAATTTCAGTCCGCTTCTTGCGGTGGCAATGCAGGCTTCTGAATAGGCACAGGCCCCAGAGGAGTAGCTAGGGCGTTCCTTGGTTGAGGCAGTCCACTTGATGCAGAAACCCCTGCTTCGAGAAGCTGATTCAGGCAAGCAAACACAAGGGGCCATGTGTCTCTTTTGACTTGTTAGAAACAACAGCAATGTATGCTGCGTTTGCGCATGAAATCGGGGGCCTGATTTAAACATCCTCGCTTTCCAATTTGGAAGGCTGCATTCACGGTGCGTTGATGCTACCTGAAATCCCTGCTGTTGACAGGCCTGGGAACCCTGTAGGAATGCTTCTGGGAAGAAACTGAGTTTGCTCGGTCTAAACCAGGTGCTTCCATGGCCGCCGTGGTGGTCAGCCTGACAAGCTCTAGAAGTCAAGAGAAACTCAACGTGAGAACTTGCCTCCAGGTTAGGCCCTGAGTAGCTGGGCAGAAAGGGAGGCATGCCGCTGTTTCCACGAGTTCTTAGAAGCTCTGCACCTTTATTTTCAGGGAAGTACCCTTCTGAGGACTCGTAGGCCCCTCTGGTTTGCATCCATTTTCCTCCATTGTCAGTGAGTATCTCCAGACCCCGGTGGACCAGCTGAGCAACATCGAGGCCCAGTGGTCTTCCCCTCCGATGCCCTGCGTGCGTGCCGAGTGATGGGCAACACACTGCGCGTTCCTTGAGGTGAGCTGTATTTCCAGAGCCCTCAAAGAGCTTCAGGACACGATTTCTGGTGTGTCCGAAGCGCCCAGGAAATACCGGTTGCCGCCCTTGTGTGAGCTGCCATGAGAAAACACTCTGCTTTGCATACTTCGCGGACCTCGTACCTGAAGTCACTCAGCTCGAGGAGAAAGTCAGCATCTTTCAAAGCTGTGTCGCTAACGGGACACTCAGTGTGAGCACATGCCTGTAGGTTAAGGCCGGACTTGCCCTGCAGAAACCGAGGCGTGCAGCACTTTCCATGAGGCCGTAGCCTCTGCTCTGCATATCTTTTATGGCAGTAGAGTTTTACGGACACCTAGGAAAATCGCGTGGGCTCCCTGTTCCCGGCTGGAACACAGACTAACCCCAGGACCCCTTAGGTCTCCTAAGCAACATCCAGCCCCGTAGCCCTTTGGAGCCACTCTCTCTACGCCGAGGGTAGGGAAACGCACAGCAGTCTCCACCGAAGCAGCTTAATTTCCCCATCACACCCACACGTTCACGAACAGAATTTTGGCACGTCTCACAGGCCTTGAGGTCTTACGCCTTGCCCTACTCTGACCTGCACTGAGAGCACCCTCGGCCTCGCATTCCATCTAGGACCTCCTGCCTGAAGTCACCGTGCCTCCAGAAGAAAGTCCCCTTGCGTTCTTACTGCAATTTCAGTCCGCTTCTTGCGGTGGCAATGCAGGCTTCTGAATAGGCACAGGCCCCAGAGGAGTAGCTAGGGCGTTCCTTGGTTGAGGCAGTCCACTTGATGCAGAAACCCCTGCTTCGAGAAGCTGATTCAGGCAAGCAAACACAAGGGGCCATGTGTCTCTTTTGACTTGTTAGAAACAACAGCAATGTATGCTGCGTTTGCGCATGAAATCGGGGGCCTGATTTAAACATCCTCGCTTTCCAATTTGGAAGGCTGCATTCACGGTGCGTTGATGCTACCTGAAATCCCTGCTGTTGACAGGCCTGGGAACCCTGTAGGAATGCTTCTGGGAAGAAACTGAGTTTGCTCGGTCTAAACCAGGTGCTTCCATGGCCGCCGTGGTGGTCAGCCTGACAAGCTCTAGAAGTCAAGAGAAACTCAACGTGAGAACTTGCCTCCAGGTTAGGCCCTGAGTAGCCGGGCAGAAAGGGAGACATGCAGCTGTTTCCATGAGTTCTTAGTAGCTCTTCGCCTTTACTTTCACGGAAGTACCCTTCTGAGGACTCGTAGGCCCCTCTGGTTTGCATCCATTTTCCTCCATTGTCAGTGAGTATCTCCAGACCCCGGTGGACCAGCTGAGCAACATTGAGGCCCAGTGGTCTTCCCCTCCGATGCCCTCCGTGCGTGCCGAGTGATGGGAAACACACTGTGCGTTCCTTGAGGAGAGCTCTATTTCCAGAGCCCTCAAACAGTTTCAGGACACGATTTCTGGTGTGTCTGAAGCGCCCAGGAAATACCGGTTGCCGCCCTTGTGTGAGCTGCCAAGAGAAAACACTCTTCTTTGCATACTTCGCGGACCTCGTACCTGAAGTCACTCAGCTCGAGGAGAAAGTCAGCATCTTGCAAAGCTGTGTCGCTAACGGGACACTCAGTGTGAGCACATGCCTGTAGGTTAAGGCCGGACTTGCCCTGCAGAAACGGAGGCGTGCAGCACTTTCCATGAGGCCGTAGCCTCTGCTCTGCATATCATTTATGGCAGTAGAGTTTTCCGGACACCTAGGAAAATCGCGTGGGCTCCCTGTTCCCGGCTGGAACACAGACTAACCCCAGGACCCCTTAGGTCTCCTAAGCAACATCCAGCCCCCTAGCCCTTTGGAGCCACTCTCTCTACGCCGAGGGTAGGGAAACGCACAGCAGTCTCCACCGAAGCAGCTTAATTTCCCCATCACACCCACACGTTCATGAACAGAATTTTGGCACGTCTCACAGGCCTTGAGGTCTTACGCCTTGCCCTAGTCTGACCTGCACTGAGAGCACCCTCGCCCTCGCATTCCATCTAGGACCTCCTGCCTGAAGTCACCGTGCCTCCAGAAGAAAGTCCCCTTGCGTTCTTACTGCAATTTCAGTCCGCTTCTTGCGGTGGCAATGCAGGCTTCTGAATAGCCACAGGCCCAAGAGGAGTAGCTAGGGCGTTCCTTGGTTGAGGCAGTCCACTTGATGCACAAACCCCTGCTTCGAGAAGCTGATTCAGGCAAGCAAACACAAGGGGCCATGTGTCTCTTTTGACTTGTTAGAAACAACAGCAATGTATGCTGCGTTTGCGCATGAAATCGGGGGCCTGATTTAAACATCCTCGCTTTCCAATTTGGAAGGCTGCATTCACGGTGCGTTGAAGCTACCTGAAATCCCTGCTGTTGACAGGCCTGGGAACCCTGTAGGAATGCTTCTGGGAAGAAACTGAGTTTGCTCGGTCTAACCCAGGTGCTTCCGTGGCCGCCGTGGTGGTCAGCCTGACAAGCTCTAGAAGTCAAGAGAAACTCAACGTGAGAACTTGCCTCCAGGTTAGGCCCTGAGTAGCCGGGCAGAAAGGGAGGCATGCAGCTGTTTCCACGAGTTCTTAGTAGCTCTTCGCCTTTACTTTCAGGAAAGTACCCTTCTGAGGACTCGTAGGCCCCTCTGGTTTGCATCCATTTTCCTCCATTGTCAGTGAGTATCTCCAGACCCCGGTGGACCAGCTGAGCAACATCGAGGCCCAGTGGTCTTCCCCTCCGATGCCCTGCGTGCGTGCCGAGTGATGGGCAACACACTGCGCGTTCCTTGAGGAGAGCTCTATTTCCAGAGCCCTCAAACAGCTTCAGGACACGATTTCTGGTGTGTCCGAAGCGCCCAGGAAATACCGGTTGCCGCCCTTGTGTGAGCTGCCAAGAGAAAACACTCTGCTTTGCATACTTCGCGGACCTCGTACCTGAAGTCACTCAGCTCGAGGAGAAAGTCAGCATCTTTCAAAGCTGTGTCGCTAACGGGACACTCAGTGTGAGCACATGCCTGTAGGTTAAGGCCGGACTTGCCCTGCAGAAACGGAGGCGTGCAGCACTTTCCATGAGGCCGTAGCCTCTGTTCTGCATATCTTTTATGGCAGTAGAGTTTTCCGGACACCTAGGAAAATCGCGTGGGCTCCCTGTTCCCGGCTGGAACACAGACTAACCCCAGGACCCCTTAGGTTTCCTAAGCATCATCCAGCCCCGTAGCCCTTTGGAGCCACTCTCTCTACACCGATGGTAGGGAAACGCACAGCAGTCTCCACCGAAGCAGCTTAATTTCCCCATCACACCCACACGTTCACGAACAGAATTTTGGCACGTCTCACAGGCCTTCAGGTCTTACGCCTTGCCCTAGTCTGAGCTGCACTGAGAGCACCCTCGGCCTCGCATTCCATCTAGGACCTCCTGCCTGAAGTCACCGTGCCGCCAGAAGAAAGTCCCCTTGCGTTCTTACTGCAATTTCAGTCTGCTTCTTGCGGTGGCAATGCAGGCTTTTGAATAGCCACAGGCCCCAGAGGAGTAGCTAGGGCGTTCCTTGGTTGAGGCAGTCCACTTGATGCACAAACTCCTGCTTCGAGAAGCTGATTCAGGCAAGCAAACACAAAGGGCCATGTGTCTCTTTTGACTTGTTAGAAACAACAGCAATGTATGCTGCGTTTGCGCATGAAATCGGGGGCCTGATTTAAACATCCTCGCTTTCCAATTTGGAAGGCTGCATTCACGGTGCGTTGAAGCTACCTGAAATCCCTGCTGTTGACAGGCCTGGGAACCCTGTAGGAATGCTTCTGGGAAGAAACTGAGTTTGCTTGGTCTAAACCAGGTGCTTCCATGGCCGCCGTGGTGGTCAGCCTGACAAGATCTAGAAGTCAAGAGAAACTCAACGTGAGAACTTGCCTCCAGGTTAGGCCCTGAGTAGCCGGGCAGATAGGGAGGCATGCAGCTGTTTCCACGAGTTCTTAGTAGCTCTTCGCCTTTACTTTCAGGGAAGTACCCTTCTGAGGACTCGTAGGCCCCGCTGGTTTGCATCCATTTTCCTCCATTGTCAGTGAGTATCTCCAGACCCCGGTGGACCAGCTGAGCAACATCGAGGCCCAGTGGTCTTCCCCTCCGATGCCCTGCGTGCGTGCCGAGTGATGGGCAACACACTGCGCGTTCCTTGAGGAGAACTCTATTTCCAGAGCCCTCAAACAGCTTCAGGACACGATTTCTGGTGTGTCCGAAGCGCCCAGGAAATACCGGTTGCCGCCCTTGTGTGAGCTGCCAAGAGAAAACACTCTGCTTTGCATACTTCGCGGACCTCGTACCTGAAGTCACTCAGCTCGAGGAGAAAGTCAGCATCTTTCAAAGCTGTGTCGCTAACGGGACACTCAGTGTGAGCACATGCCTGTAGGTTAAGGCCGGACTTGCCCTGCAGAAACCGAGGCGTGCAGCACTTTCCATGAGGCCGTAGCCTCTGCTCTGCATATCTTTTATGGCAGTAGAGTTTTCCGGACACCTAGGAAAATCGTGTGGGCTCCCTGTTCCCGGCTGGAACACAGACTAACCCCAGGACCCCTTAGGTCTCCTAAGCAACATCCAGCCCCGTAGCCCTTTGGAGCCACTCTCTCTACGCCGAGGGTAGTGAAACGCACAGCAATCTCCACCGAAGCAGCTTAATTTCCCCATCATACCCACACGTTCACGAACAGAATTTTGGCACGTCTCACAGGCCTTGAGGTCTTACTCCTTGCCATAGTCTGAGCTGCACTGAGAGCATCCTCGCCCTCGCATTCCACCTAGGACCTCCTGCCTGAAGTCACCGTGCCTCCAGAAGAAAGTCCCCTTGCGTTCTTACTGCAATTTCAGTCCGCTTCTTGCGGTGGCAATGCAGGCTTCTGAATAGCCACAGGCCCCAGAGGAGTAGCTAGGGCGTTCCTTGGTTGAGGCAGTCCACTTGATGCACAAACCCCTGCTTCGAGAAGCTGATTCAGGCAAGCAAACACAAGGGGCCATGTTCCTCTTTTGACTTGTTAGAAACAACAGCAATGTATGCTGCGTTTGCGCATGAAATCGGGGGCCTGATTTAAACATCCTCGCTTTCCAATTTGGAAGGCTGCATTCACGGTGCGTTGAAGCTACCTGAAATCCCTGCTGTTGACAGGCCTGGGAACCCTGTAGGAATGCTTCTGGGAAGAAACTGAGTTTGCTCGGTCTAAACCAGGTGCTTCCATGGCCGCCGTGGTGGTCAGCCTGACAAGCTCTAGAAGTCAAGAGAAACTCAACGTGAGAACTTGCCTCCAGGTTAGGCCCTGAGTAGCCGGGCAGAAAGGGAGGCATGCAGCTGTTTCCACGAGTTCTTAGTAGCTCTTCGCCTTTACTTTCAGGGAATTACCCTTCTGAGGACTCGTAGGCCGCTCTGGTTTGCATCCATTTTCCTCCATTGTCAGTGAGTATCTCCAGACCCCGGTGGACCAGCTGAGCAACATCGAGGCCCAGTGGTCTTCCCCTCCGATGCCCTGCGTGCGTGCCGAGTGATGGGCAACACACTGCGCGTTCCTTGAGGAGAGCTCTATTTCCAGAGCCCTCAAACAGCTTCAGGACACGATTTCTGGTGTGTCCGAAGCGCCCAGGAAATACCGGTTGCCGCCCTTGTGTGAGCTGCCAAGAGAAAACACTCTGCTTTGCATACTTCGCGGACCTCGTACCTGAAGTCACTCAGCTCGAGGAGAAAGTCAGCATCTTTCAAAGCTGTGTCGCTGACGGGACACTCAGTGTGAGCACATGCCTGTAGGTTAAGGCCGGACTTGCCCTGCAGAAACGGAGGCGTGCAGCACTTTCCATGAGGCCGGAGCCTCTGCTCTGCATATCTTTTATGGCAGTAGAGTTTTCCGGACACCTAGGAAAATCGCGTGGGCTCCCTCTTCCCGGCTGGAACACAGACTAACCCCAGGACCCCTTAGGTCTCCTAAGCAACATCCAGCCCCGTAGCCCTTTGGAGCCACTCTCTCTACGCCGAGGGTAGGGAAACGCACAGCAGTCTCCACCGAAGCAGCTTAATTTCCCCATCACACCCACACGTTCATGAACAGAATTTTGGCACGTCTCACAGGCCTTGAGGTCTTACGCCTTGCCCTAGTCTGACCTGCACTGAGAGCACCCTCGCCCTCGCATTCCATCTAGGACCTCCTGCCTGAAGTCACCGTGCCTCCAGAAGAAAGTCCCCTTGTGTTCTTACTGCAATTTCAGTCCGCTTCTTGCGGTGGCAATGCAGGCTTCTGAATAGCAACAGGCCCCAGAGGAGTAGCTAGGGCGTTCCTTGGTTGAGGCAGTCCACTTGATGCACAACCCCCTGCTTCGAGAAGCTGATTCAGGCAAGCAAACACAAGGGGCCATGTGTCTCTTTTGACTTGTTAGAAACAACAGCAATGTATGCTGCGTTTGCGCATGAAATCGGGGGCCTGATTTAAACATCCTCGCTTTCCAATTTGGAAGGCTGCATTCACGGTGCGTTGATGCTACCTGAAATCCCTGCTGTTGACAGGCCTGGGAACCCTGTAGGAATGCTTCTGGGAAGAAACTGAATTTGCTCGGTCTAAACCAGGTGCTTCCATGGCCGCCGTGGTGGTCAGCCTGACAAGCTCTAGAAGTCAAGAGAAACTCAACGTGAGAACTTGCCTCCAGGTTAGGCCCTGAGTAGCCGGGCAGAAAGGGAGGCATGCAGCTGTTTCCACGAGTTCTTAGTAGCTCTTCGCCTTTACTTTCAGGGAAGTACCCTTCTGAGGACTCGTAGGCCCCTCTGGTTTACATCCATTTTCCTCCATTGTCAGTGAGTATCTCCAGACCCCGGTGGACGAGCTGAGCAACATCGAGGCCCAGTCGTCTTCCCCTCCGATGCCCTGCGTGCGTGCCGAGTGATGGGCAACACACTGCGCGTTCCTTGAGGAGAGCTCTATTTCCAGAGCCCTCAAACAGCTTCAGGACACGATTTCTGGTGTGTCCGAAGCGCCCAGGAAATACCGGTTGCCGCCCTTGTGTGAGCTGCCAAGAAAAAACACTGTGCGTTGCATACTTCGCGGACCTCGTACCTGAAGTCACTCAGCTCGAGGAGAAAGTCAGCATCTTTCAAAGCTGTGTCGCTAACGGGACACTCAGAGTGAGCACATGCCTGTAGGTTAAGGCCGGACTTGCCCTGCAGAAACGGAGGTGTGCAGCACTTTCCATGAGGCTGTAGCCTCTGCTCTGCATATCTTTTATGGCAGTAGAGTTTTCCGGACACCTAGGAAAATCGCGTGGGCTCCCTGGTTCAAGCTGGAACACAGACTAACCGTAGTACCCCCTAGGTCTACTAAGCAACATCCAGCCCCGTAGCCCTTTGGAACCAACTCTCTCTACGCCGAGGGTAGGGAAACGCACAGCAGTCTCCACCGAAGCAGCTTAATTTCCCCATCACACACACACGTTCATGAACAGAACTTTGGAACGTCTCACAGGCCTTGAGGTCTTACGCCTTGCCCTAGTCTGACCTGCACTGAGAGCACCCTCGGCCTCGCATTCCATCTAGGACCTCCTGCCTGAAGTCACCGTGCCTCCAGAAGAAAGTCCCCTTGCGTTCTTACTGCAATTTCAGTCCGCTTCTTGCGGTGGCAATGCAGGCTTCTGAATAGCCACAGGCCCCAGAGGAGTAGCTAGGGCGTTCCTTAGTTGAGGTAGTCCACTTGATGCACAACCCCCTGCTTCGAGAAGCTGATTCAGGCAAGCAAACACAAGGGGCCATGTGTCTCTTTTGACTTATTAGAAACAACAGCAATGTATGCTGTGTTTGCGCATGAAATCGGGGGCCTGATTTAAACATCCTCCCTTTCCAATTTGGAAGGCTGCATTCAAGGTGCGTTGAAGCTACCTGAAATCCCTGCTGTTGACAGGCCTGGGAACCCTGTAGGAATGCTTCTGGGAAGAAACTGAGTTTGCTCGGTCTAAACCAGGTACTTCCATGGCCGCCGTGGTGGTCAGCCTGACAAGCTCTAGAAGTCAAGAGAAACTCAACCTGAGAACTTGCCTCCAGGTTAGGCCCTGAGTAGCCGGGCAGAAAGGGAGGCATGCAGCTGTTTCCACGAGTTCTTAGTAGCTCTTCGCATTTACTTTCAGGGAAGTACCCTTCTGAGGACTCGTAGGCCCCTCTGGTTTGCATCCATTTTCCTCCATTGTCAGTGAGTATCTCCAGACCCCGGTGGACCAGCTGAGCAACATCGAGGCCCAGTGGTCTTCCCGTCCGATGCCCTGCGTGCGTGCCGAGTGATGGGCAACACACTGCGCGTTCCTTGAGGAGAGCTCTATTTCCAGAGCCCTCTAACAGCTTCAGGACACGATTTCTGGTGTGTCCGAAGCGCCCAGGAAATACCGGTTGCCTCCCTTGTGTGAGCTGCCAAGAGAAAACACTCTGCTTTGCATACTTCGCGGACCTCGTACCTGAAGTCACTCAGCTCGAGGAGAAAGTCAGCATCTTTCAAAGCTGTGTCGCTAACGGGACACTCAGTGTGAGCACATGCCTGTAGGTTAAGGCCGGACTTGCCCTGCAGAAACGGAGGCGTGCAGCACTTTCCATGAGGCCGTAGCCTCTGCTCTGCATATCTTTGATGGCAGTAGAGTTTTCCGGACACCTAGGAAAATCGCGTGGGGTCCCTGTTCCCGGCTGGAAAACAGACTAACCCCAGGACCCCTTAGGTCTCCTAAGCAACATCCAGCCCCGTAGCCCTTTGGAGCCACTCTCTCTACGCCGAGGGTAGGGAAACGCACAGCAGTCTCCACCGAAGCAGCTTAATTTCCCCATCACACCCACACGTTCACGAACAGAATTTTGGCACGTCTCACAGGCCTTGAGGTCTTACGCCTTGCCCTAGTCTGACCTGCACTGAGAGCACCCTCGGCCTCGCATTCCATCTAGGACCTCCTGCCTGAAGTCACCGTGCCTCCAGAAGAAAGTCCCCTTGCGTTCTTACTGCAATTTCAGTCCGCTTCTTGCGGTGGCAATGCAGGCTTCTGAATAGCAACAGGCCCCAGAGGAGTAGCTAGGGCGTTCCTTGGTTGAGGCAGTCCACTTGATGCACAACCCCCTGCTTCGAGAAGCTGATTCAGGCAAGCAAACACAAGGGGCCATGTGTCTCTTTTGACTTGTTAGAAACAACAGCAATGTATGCTGCGTTTGCGCATGAAATCGGGGGCCTGATTTAAACATCCTCGCTTTCCAATTTGGAAGGCTGCATTCACGGTGCGTTGATGCTACCTGAAATCCCTGCTGTTGACAGGCCTGGGAACCCTGTAGGAATGCTTCTGGGAAGAAACTGAATTTGCTCGGTCTAAACCAGGTGCTTCCATGGCCGCCGTGGTGGTCAGCCTGACAAGCTCTAGAAGTCAAGAGAAACTCAACGTGAGAACTTGCCTCCAGGTTAGGCCCTGAGTAGCCGGGCAGAAAGGGAGGCATGCAGCTGTTTCCACGAGTTCTTAGTAGCTCTTCGCCTTTACTTTCAGGGAAGTACCCTTCTGAGGACTCGTAGGCCCCTCTGGTTTGCATCCATTTTCCTCCATTGTCAGTGAGTATCTCCAGACCCTGGTGGACCAGCTGAGCAACATCGAGGCCCAGTGGTCTTCCCCTCCGATGTCCTCCGTGCGTGCCGAGTGATGGGAAACACACTGCGCGTTCCTTGAGGAGAGCTCTATTTCCAGAGCCCTCAAACAGCTTCAGGACACGATTTCTGGTGTGTCCGAAGCGCCCAGGAAATACCGGTTGCCGCCATTGTGTGAGCTGCCAAGGGAAAACACTCTGCTTTGCATACTTCGCGGACCTCGTACCTGAAGTCACTCAGCTCGAGGAGAAAGTCAGCATCTTTCAAAGCTGTGTCGCTAACGGGACACTCAGTGTGAGCACATGCCTGTAGGTTAAGGCCGGACTTGCCCTGCAGAAACGCAGGCGTGCAGCACTTTCCTTGAGGCCGTAGCCTCTGCTCTGCATATCTTTTATGGCAGTAGAGTTTTCCGGACACCTAGGAAAATCGCGTGGGCTCCCTGTTCCCGGCTGGAACACAGACTAACCCCAGGACCCCTTAGGTCTCCTAAGCAACATCCAGCCCCGTAGCCCTTTGGAGCCACTCTCTCTACGCCGAGGGTAGGGAAACGCACAGCAGTCTCCACCGAAGCAGCTTAATTTCCCCATCACACCCACACGTTCATGAACAGAATTTTGGCACGTCTCACAGGCCTTGAGGTCTTACGCCTTGCCCTAGTCTGACCTGCACTGAGAGCACCCTCGCCCTCGCATTCCATCTAGGACCTCCTGCCTGAAGTCACCGTGCCTCCAGAAGAAAGTCCCCTTGCGTTCTTACTGCAATTTCAGTCCCCTTCTTGCGGTGGCAATGCAGGCTTCTGAATAGCAACAGGCCCCAGAGGAGTAGCTAGGGCGTTCCTTGGTTGAGGCAGTCCACTTGATGCACAACCCCCTGCTTCGAGAAGCTGATTCAGGCAAGCAAACACAAGGGGCCATGTGTCTCTTTTGACTTGTTAGAAACAACAGCAATGTATGCTGCGTTTGCGCATGAAATCGGGGGCCTGATTTAAACATCCTCGCTTTCCAATTTGGAAGGCTGCATTCACGGTGCGTTGATGCTACCTGAAATCCCTGCTGTTGACAGGCCTGGGAACCCTGTAGGAATGCTTCTGGGAAGAAACTGAATTTGCTCGGTCTAAACCAGGTGCTTCCATGGCCGCCGTGGTGGTCAGCCTGACAAGCTCTAGAAGTCAAGAGAAACTCAACGTGAGAATTTGCCTCCAGGTTAGGCCCTGAGTAGCCGGGCAGAAAGGGAGGCATGCAGCTGTTTTCACGAGTTCTTAGTAGCTCTTCGCCTTTACTTTCAGGGAAGTACCCTTCTGAGGACTCGTAGGCCCCTCTGGTTTGCATCCATTTTCCTCCATTGTCAGTGAGTATCTCCAGACCCCGGTGGACGAGCTGAGCAACATCGAGGCCCAGTCGTCTTCCCCTCCGATGCCCTGCGTGCGTGCCGAGTGATGGGCAACACACTGCGCGTTCCTTGAGGAGAGCTCTATTTCCAGAGCCCTCAAACAGCTTCAGGACACGATTTCTGGTGTGTCCGAAGCGCCCAGGAAATACCGGTTGCCGCCCTTGTATGAGCTGCCAAGAAAAAACACTGTGCGTTGCATACTTCGCGGACCTCGTACCTGAAGTCACTCAGCTCGAGGAGAAAGTCAGCATCTTTCAAAGCTGTGTCCCTAACGGGACACTCAGAGTGAGCACATGCCTGTAGGTTAAGGCCGGACTTGCCCTGCAGAAACGGAGGTGTGCAGCACTTTCCATGAGGCTGTAGCCTCTGCTCTGCATATCTTTTATGGCAGTAGAGTTTTCCGGACACCTAGGAAAATCGCGTGGGCTCCCTGGTTCAAGCTGGAACACAGACTAACCGTAGTACCCCCTAGGTCTACTAAGCAACATCCAGCCCCGTAGCCCTTTGGAACCAACTCTCTCTACGCCGAGGGTAGGGAAACACACAGCAGTCTCCACCGAAGCAGCTTAATTTCCCCATCACACACACACGTTCATGAACAGAACTTTGGAACGTCTCACAGGCCTTGAGGTCTTACGCCTTGCCCTAGTCTGACCTGCACTGAGAGCACCCTCGGCCTCGCATTCCATCTAGGACCTCCTGCCGGAAGTCACCGTGCCTCCAGAAGAAAGTCCCCTTGCGTTCTTACTGCAATTTCAGTCCGCTTCTTGCGGTGGCAATGCAGGCTTCTGAATAGCCACAGGCCCCAGAGGAGTAGCTAGGGCGTTCCTTAGTTGAGGTAGTCCACTTGATGCACAACCCCCTGCTTCGAGAAGCTGATTCAGGCAAGCAAACACAAGGGGCCATGTGTCTCTTTTGACTTATTAGAAACAACAGCAATGTATGCTGTGTTTGCGCATGAAATCGGGGGCCTGATTTAAACATCCTCCCTTTCCAATTTGGAAGGCTGCATTCAAGGTGCGTTGAAGCTACCTGAAATCCCTGCTGTTGACAGGCCTGGGAACCCTGTAGGAATGCTTCTGGGAAGAAACTGAGTTTGCTCGGTCTAAACCAGGTACTTCCATGGCCGCCGTGGTGGTCAGCCTGACAAGCTCTAGAAGTCAAGAGAAACTCAACCTGAGAACTTGCCTCCAGGTTAGGCCCTGAGTAGCCGGGCAGAAAGGGAGGCATGCAGCTGTTTCCACGAGTTCTTAGTAGCTCTTCGCATTTACTTTCAGGGAAGTACCCTTCTGAGGACTCGTAGGCCCCTCTGGTTTGCATCCATTTTCCTCCATTGTCAGTGAGTATCTCCAGACCCCGGTGGACCAGCTGAGCAACATCGAGGCCCAGTGGTCTTCCCGTCCGATGCCCTGCGTGCGTGCCGAGTGATGGGCAACACACTGCGCGTTCCTTGAGGAGAGCTCTATTTCCAGAGCCCTCTAACAGCTTCAGGACACGATTTCTGGTGTGTCCGAAGCGCCCAGGAAATACCGGTTGCCTCCCTTGTGTGAGCTGCCAAGAGAAAACACTCTGCTTTGCATACTTCGTGGACCTCGTACCTGAAGTCACTCAGCTCGAGGAGAAAGTCAGCATCTTTCAAAGCTGTGTCGCTAACGGGACACTCAGTGTGAGCACATGCCTGTAGGTTAAGGCCGGACTTGCACTGCAGAAACGGAGGCGTGCAGCACTTTCCATGAGGCCGTAGCCTCTGCTCTGCATATCTTTGATGGCAGTAGAGTTTTCCGGACACCTAGGAAAATCGCGTGGGGTCCCTGTTCCCGGCTGGAAAACAGACTAACCCCAGGACCCCTTAGGTCTCCTAAGCAACATCCAGCCCCGTAGCCCTTTGGAGCCACTCTCTCTACGCCGAGGGTAGGGAAACGCACAGCAGTCTCCACCGAAGCAGCTTAATTTCCCCATCACACCCACACGTTCACGAACAGAATTTTGGCACGTCTCACAGGCCTTGAGGTCTTACGCCTTGCCCTAGTCTGACCTGCACTGAGAGCACCCTCGGCCTCGCATTCCATCTAGGACCTCCTGCCTGAAGTCACCGTGCCTCCAGAAGAAAGTCCCCTTGCGTTCTTACTGCAATTTCAGTCCGCTTCTTGCGGTGGCAATGCAGGCTTCTGAATAGCAACAGGCCCCAGAGGAGTAGCTAGGGCGTTCCTTGGTTGAGGCAGTCCACTTGATGCACAACCCCCTGCTTCGAGAAGCTGATTCAGGCAAGCAAACACAAGGGGCCATGTGTCTCTTTTGACTTGTTAGAAACAACAGCAATGTATGCTGCGTTTGCGCATGAAATCGGGGGCCTGATTTAAACATCCTCGCTTTCCAATTTGGAAGGCTGCATTCACGGTGCGTTGATGCTACCTGAAATCCCTGCTGTTGACAGGCCTGGGAACCCTGTAGGAATGCTTCTGGGAAGAAACTGAATTTGCTCGGTCTAAACCAGGTGCTTCCATGGCCGCCGTGGTGGTCAGCCTGACAAGCTCTAGAAGTCAAGAGAAACTCAACGTGAGAACTTGCCTCCAGGTTAGGCCCTGAGTAGCCGGGCAGAAAGGGAGGCATGCAGCTGTTTCCACGAGTTCTTAGTAGCTCTTCGCCTTTACTTTCAGGGAAGTACCCTTCTGAGGACTCGTAGGCCCCTCTGGTTTGCATCCATTTTCCTCCATTGTCAGTGAGTATCTCCAGACCCCGGTGGACCAGCTGAGCAACATCGAGGCCCAGTCGTCTTCCCCTCCGATGCCCTGCGTGCGTGCCGAGTGATGGGCAACACACTGCGCGTTCCTTGAGGAGAGCTCTATTTCCAGAGCCCTCAAACAGCTTCAGGACACGATTTCTGGTGTGTCCGAAGCGCCCAGGAAATACCGGTTGCCGCCCTTGTGTGAGCTGCCAAGAAAAAACACTGTGCTTTGCATACTTCGCGGACCTCGTACCTGAAGTCACTCAGCTCGAGGAGAAAGTCAGCATCTTTCAAAGCTGTGTCGCTAACGGGACACTCAGTGTGAGCACATGCCTGTAGGTTAAGGCCGGACTTGCCCTGCAGAAACGGAGGCGTGCAGCACTTTCCATGAGGCCGTAGCCTCTGCTCTGCATATCTTTGATGGCAGTAGAGTTTTCCGGACACCTAGGAAAATCGCGTGGGGTCCCTGTTCCCGGCTGGAAAACAGACTAACCCCAGGACCCCTTAGGTCTCCTAAGCAACATCCAGCCCCGTAGCCCTTTGGAGCCACTCTCTCTACGCCGAGGGTAGGGAAACGCACAGCAGTCTCCACCGAAGCAGCTTAATTTCCCCATCACACCCACACGTTCACGAACAGAATTTTGGCACGTCTCACAGGCCTTGAGGTCTTAGGCCTTGCCCTAGTCTGACCTGCACTGAGAGCACCCTCGCCCTCGCATTCCATCTAGGACCTCCTGCCTGAAGTCACCGTGCCTCCAGAAGAAAGTCCCCTTGCGTTCTTACTGCAATTTCAGTCCGCTTCTTGCGGTGGCAATGCAGGCTTCTGAATAGCAACAGGCCCCAGAGGAGTAGCTAGGGCGTTCCTTGGTTGAGGCAGTCCACTTGATGCACAACCCCCTGCTTCGAGAAGCTGATTCAGGCAAGCAAACACAAGGGGCCATGTGTCTCTTTTGACTTGTTAGAAACAACAGCAATGTATGCTGCGTTTGCGCATGAAATCGGGGGCCTGATTTAAACATCCTCGCTTTCCAATTTGGAAGGCTGCATTCACGGTGCGTTGATGCTACCTGAAATCCCTGCTGTTGACAGGCCTGGGAACCCTGTAGGAATGCTTCTGGGAAGAAACTGAATTTGCTCGGTCTAAACCAGGTGCTTCCATGGCCGCCGTGGTGGTCAGCCTGACAAGCTCTAGAAGTCAAGAGAAACTCAACGTGAGAACTTGCCTCCAGGTTAGGCCCTGAGTAGCCGGGCAGAAAGGGAGGCATGCAGCTGTTTCCACGAGTTCTTAGTAGCTCTTCGCCTTTACTTTCAGGGAAGTACCCTTCTGAGGACTCGTAGGCCCCTCTGGTTTGCATCCATTTTCCTCCATTGTCAGTGAGTATCTCCAGACCCCGGTGGACCAGCTGAGCAACATCGAGGCCCAGTCGTCTTCCCCTCCGATGCACTGCGTGCGTGCCGAGTGATGGTCAACACACTGCGCGTTCCTTGAGGAGAGCTCTATTTCCAGAGCCCTCAAACAGCTTCAGGACACGATTTCTGGTGTGTCCGAAGCGCCCAGGAAATACCGGTTGCCGCGCTTGTGTGAGCTGCCAAGAAAAAACACTGTGCTTTGCATACTTCGCGGACCTCGTACCTGAAGTCACTCAGCTCGAGGAGAAAGTCAGCATCTTTCAAAGCTGTGTCGCTAACGGGACACTCAGAGTGAGCACATGCCTGTAGGTTAAGGCCGGACTTGCCCTGCAGAAACGGAGGTGTGCAGCACTTTCCATGAGGCTGTAGCCTCTGCTCTGCATATCTTTGATGGCAGTAGAGTTTTCCGGACACCTAGGAAAATCGCGTGGGCTCCCTGGTTCAAGCTGGAACACAGACTAACCGTAGTACCCCCTAGGTCTACTAAGCAACATCCAGCCCCGTAGCCCTTTGGAACCAACTCTCTCTACGCCGAGGGTAGGGAAACGCACAGCAGTCTCCACCGAAGCAGCTTAATTTCCCCATCACACCCACACGTTCACGAACAGAATTTTGGCACGTCTCACAGGCCTTGAGGTCTTACGCCTTGCCCTAGTCTGACCTGCACTGAGAGCACCCTCGGCCTCGCATTCCATCTAGGACCTCCTGCCTGAAGTCAGCGTGCCTCCAGAAGAAAGTCCCCTTGCGTTCTTACTGCAATTTCAGTCCGCTTCTTGCTGTGGCAATGCAGGCTTCTGAATAGCCACAGCCCCAGGAGGAGTAGCTAGGTTGTTCCTTGGTTGAGGCAGTCCACTTGATGCACAACCCCCTGCTTCGAGAAGCTGATTCAGGCAAGCAAACACAAGGGGCCATGTGTCTCTTTTGACTTGTTAGAAACAACAGCAATGTATGCTGCGTTTGCGCATGAAATCGGGGGCCTGATTTAAACATCCTCGCTTTCCAATTTGGAAGGCTGCATTCACGGTGCGTTGATGCTACCTGAAATCCCTGCTGTTGACAGGCCTGGGAACCCTGTAGGAATGCTTCTGGGAAGAAACTGAATTTGCTCGGTCTAAACCAGGTGCTTCCATGGCCGCCGTGGTGGTCAGCCTGACAAGCTCTAGAAGTCAAGAGAAACTCAACGTGAGAACTTGCCTCCAGGTTAGGCCCTGAGTAGCCGGGCAGAAAGGGAGGCATGCAGCTGTTTCCACGAGTTCTTAGTAGCTCTTCGCCTTTACTTTCAGGGAAGTACCCTTCTGAGGACTCGTAGGCCCCTCTGGTTTGCATCCATTTTCCTCCATTGTCAGTGAGTATCTCCAGACCCCGGTGGACCAGCTGAGCAACATCGAGGCCCAGTCGTCTTCCCCTCCGATGCCCTGCGTGCGTGCCGAGTGATGGGCAACACACTGCGCGTTCCTTGAGGAGAGCTCTATTTCCAGAGCCCTCAAACAGCTTCAGGACACGATTTCTGGTGTGTCCGAAGCGCCCAGGAAATACCGGTTGCCGCCCTTGTGTGAGCTGCCAAGAAAAAACACTGTGCTTTGCATACTTCGCGGACCTCGTACCTGAAGTCACTCAGCTCGAGGAGAAAGTCAGCATCTTTCAAAGCTGTGTCGCTAACGGGACACTCAGAGTGAGCACATGCCTGTAGGTTAAGGCCGGACTTGCCCTGCAGAAACGGAGGTGTGCAGCACTTTCCATGAGGCTGTAGCCTCTGCTCTGCATATCTTTTATGGCAGTAGAGTTTTCCGGACACCTAGGAAAATCGCGTGGGCTCCCTGGTTCAAGCTGGAACACAGACTAACCGTAGTACCCCCTAGGTCTACTAAGCAACATCCAGCCCCGTAGCCCTTTGGAACCAACTCTCTCTACGCCGAGGGTAGGGAAACGCACAGCAGTCTCCAACGAAGCAGCTTAATTTCCCCATCACACCCACACGTTCACGAACAGAATTTTGGCACGTCTCACAGGCCTTGAGGTCTTACGCCTTGCCCTAGTCTGACCTGCACTGAGAGCACCCTCGGCCTCGCATTCCATCTAGGACCTCCTGCCTGAAGTCAGCGTGCCTCCAGAAGAAAGTCCCCTTGCGTTCTTACTGCAATTTCAGTCCGCTTCTTGCTGTGGCAATGCAGGCTTCTGAATAGCCACAGGCCCAGGAGGAGTAGCTAGGTTGTTCCTTGGTTGAGGCAGTCCACTTGATGCACAACCCCCTGCTTCGAGAAGCTGATTCAGGCAAGCAAACACAAGGGGCCATGTGTCTCTTTTGACTTGTTAGAAACAACAGCAATGTATGCTGCGTTTGCGCATGAAATCGGGGGCCTGATTTAAACATCCTCGCTTTCCAATTTGGAAGGCTGCATTCACGGTGCGTTGAAGCTATCTGAAATCCCTGCTGTTGACAGGCCTGGGAACCCTGTAGGAATGCTTCTGGGAACAAACTGAGTTTGGTCGGTCTAAACCAGGTGCTTCCATGGCCGCCGTGGTGGTCAGCCTGACAAGCTCTAGAAGTCAAGAGAAACTCAACGTGAGAACTTGCCTCCAGGTTAGGCCCTGAGTAGCCGGGCAGAAAGGGAGGCATGCAGCTGTTTCCACGAGTTCTTAGTAGCTCTTCGCCTTTACTTTCAGGGAAGTACCCTTCTGAGGACTCGTAGGCCCCTCTGGTTTGCATCCATTTTCCTCCATTGTCAGTGAGTATCTCCAGACCCTGGTGGACCAGCTGAGCAACATCGAGGCCCAGTGGTCTTCCCCTCCGATGTCCTCCGTGCGTGCCGAGTGATGGGCAACACACTGCGCGTTCCTTGAGGAGAGCTCTATTTCCAGAGCCCTCTAACAGCTTCAGGACACGATTTCTGGTGTGTCCGAAGCGCCCAGGAAATACCGGTTGCCGCCATTGTGTGAGCTGCCAAGGGAAAACACTCTGCTTTGCATACTTCGCGGACCTCATACCTGAAGTCACTCAGCTCGAGGAGAAAGTCAGCATCTTTCAAAGCTGTGTCGCTAACGGGACACTCAGTGTGAGCACATGCCTGTAGGTTAAGGCCGGACTTGCCCTGCAGAAACGCAGGCGTGCAGCACTTTCCTTGAGGCCGTAGCCTCTGCTCTGCATATCTTTTATGGCAGTAGAGTTTTCCGGACACCTAGGAAAATCGCGTGGGCTCCCTGTTCCCGGCTGGAACACAGACTAACCCCAGGACCCCTTAGGTCTCCTAAGCAACATCCAGCCCCGTAGCCCTTTGGAGCCACTCTCTCTACGCCGAGGGTAGGGAAACGCACAGCAGTCTCCACCGAAGCAGCTTAATTTCCCCATCACACCCACACGTTCATGAACAGAATTTTGGCACGTCTCACAGGCCTTGAGGTCTTAGGCCTTGCCCTAGTCTGACCTGCACTGAGAGCACCCTCGCCCTCGCATTCCATCTAGGACCTCCTGCCTGAAGTCACCGTGCCTCCAGAAGAAAGTCCCCTTGCGTTCTTACTGCAATTTCAGTCCGCTTCTTGCGGTGGCAATGCAGGCTTCTGAATAGCAACAGGCCCCAGAGGAGTAGCTAGGGCGTTCCTTGGTTGAGGCAGTCCACTTGATGCACAACCCCCTGCTTCGAGAAGCTGATTCAGGCAAGCAAACACAAGGGGCCATGTGTCTCTTTTGACTTGTTAGAAACAACAGCAATGTATGCTGCGTTTGCGCATGAAATCGGGGGCCTGATTTAAACATCCTCGCTTTCCAATTTGGAAGGCTGCATTCACGGTGCGTTGATGCTACCTGAAATCCCTGCTGTTGACAGGCCTGGGAACCCTGTAGGAATGCTTCTGGGAAGAAACTGAATTTGCTCGGTCTAAACCAGGTGCTTCCATGGCCGCCGTGGTGGTCAGCCTGACAAGCTCTAGAAGTCAAGAGAAACTCAACGTGAGAACTTGCCTCCAGGTTAGGCCCTGAGTAGCCGGGCAGAAAGGGAGGCATGCAGCTGTTTCCACGAGTTCTTAGTAGCTCTTCGCCTTTACTTTCAGGGAAGTACCCTTCTGAGGACTCGTAGGCCCCTCTGGTTTGCATCCATTTTCCTCCATTGTCAGTGAGTATCTCCAGACCCCGGTGGACCAGCTGAGCAACATCGAGGCCCAGTCGTCTTCCCCTCCGATGCCCTGCGTGCGTGCCGAGTGATGGGCAACACACTGCGCGTTCCTTGAGGAGAGCTCTATTTCCAGAGCCCTCAAACAGCTTCAGGACACGATTTCTGGTGTGTCCGAAGCGCCCAGGAAATACCGGTTGCCGCCCTTGTGTGAGCTGCCAAGAAAAAACACTGTGCTTTGCATACTTCGCGGACCTCGTACCTGAAGTCACTCAGCTCGAGGAGAAAGTCAGCATCTTTCAAAGCTGTGTCGCTAACGGGACACTCAGAGTGAGCACATGCCTGTAGGTTAAGGCCGGACTTGCCCTGCAGAAACGGAGGTGTGCAGCACTTTCCATGAGGCTGTAGCCTCTGCTCTGCATATCTTTTATGGCAGTAGAGTTTTCCGGACACCTAGGAAAATCGCGTGGGCTCCCTGGTTCAAGCTGGAACACAGACTAACCGTAGTACCCCCTAGGTCTACTAAGCAACATCCAGCCCCGTAGCCCTTTGGAACCAACTCTCTCTACGCCGAGGGTAGGGAAACGCACAGCAGTCTCCAACGAAGCAGCTTAATTTCCCCATCACACCCACACGTTCACGAACAGAATTTTGGCACGTCTCACAGGCCTTGAGGTCTTACGCCTTGCCCTAGTCTGACCTGCACTGAGAGCACCCTCGGCCTCGCATTCCATCTAGGACCTCCTGCCTGAAGTCAGCGTGCCTCCAGAAGAAAGTCCCCTTGCGTTCTTACTGCAATTTCAGTCCGCTTCTTGCTGTGGCAATGCAGGCTTCTGAATAGCCACAGGCCCAGGAGGAGTAGCTAGGTTGTTCCTTGGTTGAGGCAGTCCACTTGATGCACAACCCCCTGCTTCGAGAAGCTGATTCAGGCAAGCAAACACAAGGGGCCATGTGTCTCTTTTGACTTGTTAGAAACAACAGCAATGTATGCTGCGTTTGCGCATGAAATCGGGGGCCTGATTTAAACATCCTCGCTTTCCAATTTGGAAGGCTGCATTCACGGTGCGTTGAAGCTATCTGAAATCCCTGCTGTTGACAGGCCTGGGAACCCTGTAGGAATGCTTCTGGGAACAAACTGAGTTTGGTCGGTCTAAACCAGGTGCTTCCATGGCCGCCGTGGTGGTCAGCCTGACAAGCTCTAGAAGTCAAGAGAAACTCAACGTGAGAACTTGCCTCCAGGTTAGGCCCTGAGTAGCCGGGCAGAAAGGGAGGCATGCAGCTGTTTCCACGAGTTCTTAGTAGCTCTTCGCCTTTACTTTCAGGGAAGTACCCTTCTGAGGACTCGTAGGCCCCTCTGGTTTGCATCCATTTTCCTCCATTGTCAGTGAGTATCTCCAGACCCTGGTGGACCAGCTGAGCAACATCGAGGCCCAGTGGTCTTCCCCTCCGATGTCCTCCGTGCGTGCCGAGTGATGGGCAACACACTGCGCGTTCCTTGAGGAGAGCTCTATTTCCAGAGCCCTCTAACAGCTTCAGGACACGATTTCTGGTGTGTCCGAAGCGCCCAGGAAATACCGGTTGCCGCCATTGTGTGAGCTGCCAAGGGAAAACACTCTGCTTTGCATACTTCGCGGACCTCATACCTGAAGTCACTCAGCTCGAGGAGAAAGTCAGCATCTTTCAAAGCTGTGTCGCTAACGGGACACTCAGTGTGAGCACATGCCTGTAGGTTAAGGCCGGACTTGCCCTGCAGAAACGCAGGCGTGCAGCACTTTCCTTGAGGCCGTAGCCTCTGCTCTGCATATCTTTTATGGCAGTAGAGTTTTCCGGACACCTAGGAAAATCGCGTGGGCTCCCTGTTCCCGGCTGGAACACAGACTAACCCCAGGACCCCTTAGGTCTCCTAAGCAACATCCAGCCCCGTAGCCCTTTGGAGCCACTCTCTCTACGCCGAGGGTAGGGAAACGCACAGCAGTCTCCACCGAAGCAGCTTAATTTCCCCATCACACCCACACGTTCATGAACAGAATTTTGGCACGTCTCACAGGCCTTGAGGTCTTAGGCCTTGCCCTAGTCTGACCTGCACTGAGAGCACCCTCGCCCTCGCATTCCATCTAGGACCTCCTGCCTGAAGTCACCGTGCCTCCAGAAGAAAGTCCCCTTGCGTTCTTACTGCAATTTCAGTCCGCTTCTTGCGGTGGCAATGCAGGCTTCTGAATAGCAACAGGCCCCAGAGGAGTAGCTAGGGCGTTCCTTGGTTGAGGCAGTCCACTTGATGCACAACCCCCTGCTTCGAGAAGCTGATTCAGGCAAGCAAACACAAGGGGCCATGTGTCTCTTTTGACTTGTTAGAAACAACAGCAATGTATGCTGCGTTTGCGCATGAAATCGGGGGCCTGATTTAAACATCCTCGCTTTCCAATTTGGAAGGCTGCATTCACGGTGCGTTGATGCTACCTGAAATCCCTGCTGTTGACAGGCCTGGGAACCCTGTAGGAATGCTTCTGGGAAGAAACTGAATTTGCTCGGTCTAAACCAGGTGCTTCCATGGCCGCCGTGGTGGTCAGCCTGACAAGCTCTAGAAGTCAAGAGAAACTCAACGTGAGAACTTGCCTCCAGGTTAGGCCCTGAGTAGCCGGGCAGAAAGGGAGGCATGCAGCTGTTTCCACGAGTTCTTAGTAGCTCTTCGCCTTTACTTTCAGGGAAGTACCCTTCTGAGGACTCGTAGGCCCCTCTGGTTTGCATCCATTTTCCTCCATTGTCAGTGAGTATCTCCAGACCCCGGTGGACCAGCTGAGCAACATCGAGGCCCAGTCGTCTTCCCCTCCGATGCCCTGCGTGCGTGCCGAGTGATGGGCAACACACTGCGCGTTCCTTGAGGAGAGCTCTATTTCCAGAGCCCTCAAACAGCTTCAGGACACGATTTCTGGTGTGTCCGAAGCGCCCAGGAAATACCGGTTGCCGCCCTTGTGTGAGCTGCCAAGAAAAAACACTGTGCTTTGCATACTTCGCGGACCTCGTACCTGAAGTCACTCAGCTCGAGGAGAAAGTCAGCATCTTTCAAAGCTGTGTCGCTAACGGGACACTCAGAGTGAGCACATGCCTGTAGGTTAAGGCCGGACTTGCCCTGCAGAAACGGAGGTGTGCAGCACTTTCCATGAGGCTGTAGCCTCTGCTCTGCATATCTTTGATGGCAGTAGAGTTTTCCGGACACCTAGGAAAATCGCGTGGGCTCCCTGGTTCAAGCTGGAACACAGACTAACCGTAGTACCCCCTAGGTCTACTAAGCAACATCCAGCCCCGTAACCCTTTGGAACCAACTCTCTCTACGCCGAGGGTAGGGAAACGCACAGCAGTCTCCACCGAAGCAGCTTAATTTCCCCATCACACCCACACGTTCACGAACAGAATTTTGGCACGTCTCACAGGCCTTGAGGTCTTACGCCTTGCCCTAGTCTGACCTGCACTGAGAGCACCCTCGGCCTCGCATTCCATCTAGGACCTCCTGCCTGAAGTCAGCGTGCCTCCAGAAGAAAGTCCCCTTGCGTTCTTACTGCAATTTCAGTCCGCTTCTTGCTGTGGCAATGCAGGCTTCTGAATAGCCACAGCCCCAGGAGGAGTAGCTAGGTTGTTCCTTGGTTGAGGCAGTCCACTTGATGCACAACCCCCTGCTTCGAGAAGCTGATTCAGGCAAGCAAACACAAGGGGCCATGTGTCTCTTTTGACTTGTTAGAAACAACAGCAATGTATGCTGCGTTTGCGCATGAAATCGGGGGCCTGATTTAAACATCCTCGCTTTCCAATTTGGAAGGCTGCATTCACGGTGCGTTGATGCTACCTGAAATCCCTGCTGTTGACAGGCCTGGGAACCCTGTAGGAATGCTTCTGGGAAGAAACTGAATTTGCTCGGTCTAAACCAGGTGCTTCCATGGCCGCCGTGGTGGTCAGCCTGACAAGCTCTAGAAGTCAAGAGAAACTCAACGTGAGAACTTGCCTCCAGGTTAGGCCCTGAGTAGCCGGGCAGAAAGGGAGGCATGCAGCTGTTTCCACGAGTTCTTAGTAGCTCTTCGCCTTTACTTTCAGGGAAGTACCCTTCTGAGGACTCGTAGGCCCCTCTGGTTTGCATCCATTTTCCTCCATTGTCAGTGAGTATCTCCAGACCCCGGTGGACCAGCTGAGCAACATCGAGGCCCAGTCGTCTTCCCCTCCGATGCACTGCGTGCGTGCCGAGTGATGGGCAACACACTGCGCGTTCCTTGAGGAGAGCTCTATTTCCAGAGCCCTCAAACAGCTTCAGGACACGATTTCTGGTGTGTCCGAAGCGCCCAGGAAATACCGGTTGCCGCCCTTGTGTGAGCTGCCAAGAAAAAACACTGTGCTTTGCATACTTCGCGGACCTCGTACCTGAAGTCACTCAGCTCGAGGAGAAAGTCAGCATCTTTCAAAGCTGTGTCGCTAACGGGACACTCAGAGTGAGCACATGCCTGTAGGTTAAGGCCGGACTTGCCCTGCAGAAACGGAGGTGTGCAGCACTTTCCATGAGGCTGTAGCCTCTGCTCTGCATATCTTTTATGGCAGTAGAGTTTTCCGGACACCTAGGAAAATCGCGTGGGCTCCCTGGTTCAAGCTGGAACACAGACTAACCGTAGTACCCCCTAGGTCTACTAAGCAACATCCAGCCCCGTAGCCCTTTGGAACCAACTCTCTCTACGCCGAGGGTAGGGAAACGCACAGCAGTCTCCAACGAAGCAGCTTAATTTCCCCATCACACCCACACGTTCACGAACAGAATTTTGGCACGTCTCACAGGCCTTGAGGTCTTACGCCTTGCCCTAGTCTGACCTGCACTGAGAGCACCCTCGGCCTCGCATTCCATCTAGGACCTCCTGCCTGAAGTCAGCGTGCCTCCAGAAGAAAGTCCCCTTGCGTTCTTACTGCAATTTCAGTCCGCTTCTTGCTGTGGCAATGCAGGCTTCTGAATAGCCACAGGCCCAGGAGGAGTAGCTAGGTTGTTCCTTGGTTGAGGCAGTCCACTTGATGCACAACCCCCTGCTTCGAGAAGCTGATTCAGGCAAGCAAACACAAGGGGCCATGTGTCTCTTTTGACTTGTTAGAAACAACAGCAATGTATGCTGCGTTTGCGCATGAAATCGGGGGCCTGATTTAAACATCCTCGCTTTCCAATTTGGAAGGCTGCATTCACGGTGCGTTGAAGCTATCTGAAATCCCTGCTGTTGACAGGCCTGGGAACCCTGTAGGAATGCTTCTGGGAACAAACTGAGTTTGGTCGGTCTAAACCAGGTGCTTCCATGGCCGCCGTGGTGGTCAGCCTGACAAGCTCTAGAAGTCAAGAGAAACTCAACGTGAGAACTTGCCTCCAGGTTAGGCCCTGAGTAGCCGGGCAGAAAGGGAGGCATGCAGCTGTTTCCACGAGTTCTTAGTAGCTCTTCGCCTTTACTTTCAGGGAAGTACCCTTCTGAGGACTCGTAGGCCCCTCTGGTTTGCATCCATTTTCCTCCATTGTCAGTGAGTATCTCCAGACCCTGGTGGACCAGCTGAGCAACATCGAGGCCCAGTGGTCTTCCCCTCCGATGTCCTCCGTGCGTGCCGAGTGATGGGCAACACACTGCGCGTTCCTTGAGGAGAGCTCTATTTCCAGAGCCCTCTAACAGCTTCAGGACACGATTTCTGGTGTGTCCGAAGCGCCCAGGAAATACCGGTTGCCGCCATTGTGTGAGCTGCCAAGGGAAAACACTCTGCTTTGCATACTTCGCGGACCTCATACCTGAAGTCACTCAGCTCGAGGAGAAAGTCAGCATCTTTCAAAGCTGTGTCGCTAACGGGACACTCAGTGTGAGCACATGCCTGTAGGTTAAGGCCGGACTTGCCCTGCAGAAACGCAGGCGTGCAGCACTTTCCTTGAGGCCGTAGCCTCTGCTCTGCATATCTTTTATGGCAGTAGAGTTTTCCGGACACCTAGGAAAATCGCGTGGGCTCCCTGTTCCCGGCTGGAACACAGACTAACCCCAGGACCCCTTAGGTCTCCTAAGCAACATCCAGCCCCGTAGCCCTTTGGAGCCACTCTCTCTACGCCGAGGGTAGGGAAACGCACAGCAGTCTCCACCGAAGCAGCTTAATTTCCCCATCACACCCACACGTTCATGAACAGAATTTTGGCACGTCTCACAGGCCTTGAGGTCTTAGGCCTTGCCCTAGTCTGACCTGCACTGAGAGCACCCTCGCCCTCGCATTCCATCTAGGACCTCCTGCCTGAAGTCACCGTGCCTCCAGAAGAAAGTCCCCTTGCGTTCTTACTGCAATTTCAGTCCGCTTCTTGCGGTGGCAATGCAGGCTTCTGAATAGCAACAGGCCCCAGAGGAGTAGCTAGGGCGTTCCTTGGTTGAGGCAGTCCACTTGATGCACAACCCCCTGCTTCGAGAAGCTGATTCAGGCAAGCAAACACAAGGGGCCATGTGTCTCTTTTGACTTGTTAGAAACAACAGCAATGTATGCTGCGTTTGCGCATGAAATCGGGGGCCTGATTTAAACATCCTCGCTTTCCAATTTGGAAGGCTGCATTCACGGTGCGTTGATGCTACCTGAAATCCCTGCTGTTGACAGGCCTGGGAACCCTGTAGGAATGCTTCTGGGAAGAAACTGAATTTGCTCGGTCTAAACCAGGTGCTTCCATGGCCGCCGTGGTGGTCAGCCTGACAAGCTCTAGAAGTCAAGAGAAACTCAACGTGAGAACTTGCCTCCAGGTTAGGCCCTGAGTAGCCGGGCAGAAAGGGAGGCATGCAGCTGTTTCCACGAGTTCTTAGTAGCTCTTCGCCTTTACTTTCAGGGAAGTACCCTTCTGAGGACTCGTAGGCCCCTCTGGTTTGCATCCATTTTCCTCCATTGTCAGTGAGTATCTCCAGACCCCGGTGGACCAGCTGAGCAACATCGAGGCCCAGTCGTCTTCCCCTCCGATGCCCTGCGTGCGTGCCGAGTGATGGGCAACACACTGCGCGTTCCTTGAGGAGAGCTCTATTTCCAGAGCCCTCAAACAGCTTCAGGACACGATTTCTGGTGTGTCCGAAGCGCCCAGGAAATACCGGTTGCCGCCCTTGTGTGAGCTGCCAAGAAAAAACACTGTGCTTTGCATACTTCGCGGACCTCGTACCTGAAGTCACTCAGCTCGAGGAGAAAGTCAGCATCTTTCAAAGCTGTGTCGCTAACGGGACACTCAGAGTGAGCACATGCCTGTAGGTTAAGGCCGGACTTGCCCTGCAGAAACGGAGGTGTGCAGCACTTTCCATGAGGCTGTAGCCTCTGCTCTGCATATCTTTTATGGCAGTAGAGTTTTCCGGACACCTAGGAAAATCGCGTGGGCTCCCTGGTTCAAGCTGGAACACAGACTAACCGTAGTACCCCCTAGGTCTACTAAGCAACATCCAGCCCCGTAGCCCTTTGGAACCAACTCTCTCTACGCCGAGGGTAGGGAAACGCACAGCAGTCTCCAACGAAGCAGCTTAATTTCCCCATCACACCCACACGTTCACGAACAGAATTTTGGCACGTCTCACAGGCCTTGAGGTCTTACGCCTTGCCCTAGTCTGACCTGCACTGAGAGCACCCTCGGCCTCGCATTCCATCTAGGACCTCCTGCCTGAAGTCAGCGTGCCTCCAGAAGAAAGTCCCCTTGCGTTCTTACTGCAATTTCAGTCCGCTTCTTGCTGTGGCAATGCAGGCTTCTGAATAGCCACAGGCCCAGGAGGAGTAGCTAGGTTGTTCCTTGGTTGAGGCAGTCCACTTGATGCACAACCCCCTGCTTCGAGAAGCTGATTCAGGCAAGCAAACACAAGGGGCCATGTGTCTCTTTTGACTTGTTAGAAACAACAGCAATGTATGCTGCGTTTGCGCATGAAATCGGGGGCCTGATTTAAACATCCTCGCTTTCCAATTTGGAAGGCTGCATTCACGGTGCGTTGAAGCTATCTGAAATCCCTGCTGTTGACAGGCCTGGGAACCCTGTAGGAATGCTTCTGGGAACAAACTGAGTTTGGTCGGTCTAAACCAGGTGCTTCCATGGCCGCCGTGGTGGTCAGCCTGACAAGCTCTAGAAGTCAAGAGAAACTCAACGTGAGAACTTGCCTCCAGGTTAGGCCCTGAGTAGCCGGGCAGAAAGGGAGGCATGCAGCTGTTTCCACGAGTTCTTAGTAGCTCTTCGCCTTTACTTTCAGGGAAGTACCCTTCTGAGGACTCGTAGGCCCCTCTGGTTTGCATCCATTTTCCTCCATTGTCAGTGAGTATCTCCAGACCCTGGTGGACCAGCTGAGCAACATCGAGGCCCAGTGGTCTTCCCCTCCGATGTCCTCCGTGCGTGCCGAGTGATGGGCAACACACTGCGCGTTCCTTGAGGAGAGCTCTATTTCCAGAGCCCTCTAACAGCTTCAGGACACGATTTCTGGTGTGTCCGAAGCGCCCAGGAAATACCGGTTGCCGCCATTGTGTGAGCTGCCAAGGGAAAACACTCTGCTTTGCATACTTCGCGGACCTCATACCTGAAGTCACTCAGCTCGAGGAGAAAGTCAGCATCTTTCAAAGCTGTGTCGCTAACGGGACACTCAGTGTGAGCACATGCCTGTAGGTTAAGGCCGGACTTGCCCTGCAGAAACGCAGGCGTGCAGCACTTTCCTTGAGGCCGTAGCCTCTGCTCTGCATATCTTTTATGGCAGTAGAGTTTTCCGGACACCTAGGAAAATCGCGTGGGCTCCCTGTTCCCGGCTGGAACACAGACTAACCCCAGGACCCCTTAGGTCTCCTAAGCAACATCCAGCCCCGTAGCCCTTTGGAGCCACTCTCTCTACGCCGAGGGTAGGGAAACGCACAGCAGTCTCCACCGAAGCAGCTTAATTTCCCCATCACACCCACACGTTCATGAACAGAATTTTGGCACGTCTCACAGGCCTTGAGGTCTTAGGCCTTGCCCTAGTCTGACCTGCACTGAGAGCACCCTCGCCCTCGCATTCCATCTAGGACCTCCTGCCTGAAGTCACCGTGCCTCCAGAAGAAAGTCCCCTTGCGTTCTTACTGCAATTTCAGTCCGCTTCTTGCGGTGGCAATGCAGGCTTCTGAATAGCAACAGGCCCCAGAGGAGTAGCTAGGGCGTTCCTTGGTTGAGGCAGTCCACTTGATGCACAACCCCCTGCTTCGAGAAGCTGATTCAGGCAAGCAAACACAAGGGGCCATGTGTCTCTTTTGACTTGTTAGAAACAACAGCAATGTATGCTGCGTTTGCGCATGAAATCGGGGGCCTGATTTAAACATCCTCGCTTTCCAATTTGGAAGGCTGCATTCACGGTGCGTTGATGCTACCTGAAATCCCTGCTGTTGACAGGCCTGGGAACCCTGTAGGAATGCTTCTGGGAAGAAACTGAATTTGCTCGGTCTAAACCAGGTGCTTCCATGGCCGCCGTGGTGGTCAGCCTGACAAGCTCTAGAAGTCAAGAGAAACTCAACGTGAGAACTTGCCTCCAGGTTAGGCCCTGAGTAGCCGGGCAGAAAGGGAGGCATGCAGCTGTTTCCACGAGTTCTTAGTAGCTCTTCGCCTTTACTTTCAGGGAAGTACCCTTCTGAGGACTCGTAGGCCCCTCTGGTTTGCATCCATTTTCCTCCATTGTCAGTGAGTATCTCCAGACCCCGGTGGACCAGCTGAGCAACATCGAGGCCCAGTCGTCTTCCCCTCCGATGCACTGCGTGCGTGCCGAGTGATGGGCAACACACTGCGCGTTCCTTGAGGAGAGCTCTATTTCCAGAGCCCTCAAACAGCTTCAGGACACGATTTCTGGTGTGTCCGAAGCGCCCAGGAAATACCGGTTGCCGCCCTTGTGTGAGCTGCCAAGAAAAAACACTGTGCTTTGCATACTTCGCGGACCTCGTACCTGAAGTCACTCAGCTCGAGGAGAAAGTCAGCATCTTTCAAAGCTGTGTCGCTAACGGGACACTCAGAGTGAGCACATGCCTGTAGGTTAAGGCCGGACTTGCCCTGCAGAAACGGAGGTGTGCAGCACTTTCCATGAGGCTGTAGCCTCTGCTCTGCATATCTTTTATGGCAGTAGAGTTTTCCGGACACCTAGGAAAATCGCGTGGGCTCCCTGGTTCAAGCTGGAACACAGACTAACCGTAGTACCCCCTAGGTCTACTAAGCAACATCCAGCCCCGTAGCCCTTTGGAACCAACTCTCTCTACGCCGAGGGTAGGGAAACGCACAGCAGTCTCCACCGAAGCAGCTTAATTTCCCCATCACACCCACACGTTCACGAACAGAATTTTGGCACGTCTCACAGGCCTTGAGGTCTTACGCCTTGCCCTAGTCTGACCTGCACTGAGAGCACCCTCGGCCTCGCATTCCATCTAGGACCTCCTGCCTGAAGTCAGCGTGCCTCCAGAAGGAAGTCCCCTTGCGTTCTTACTGCAATTTCAGTCCGCTTCTTGCTGTGGCAATGCAGGCTTCTGAATAGCCACAGGCCCAGGAGGAGTAGCTAGGTTGTTCCTTGGTTGAGGCAGTCCACTTGATGCACAACCCCCTGCTTCGAGAAGCTGATTCAGGCAAGCAAACACAAGGGGCCATGTGTCTCTTTTGACTTGTTAGAAACAACAGCAATGTATGCTGCGTTTGCGCATGAAATCGGGGGCCTGATTTAAACATCCTCGCTTTCCAATTTGGAAGGCTGCATTCACGGTGCGTTGAAGCTATCTGAAATCCCTGCTGTTGACAGGCCTGGGAACCCTGTAGGAATGCTTCTGGGAACAAACTGAGTTTGGTCGGTCTAAACCAGGTGCTTCCATGGCCGCCGTGGTGGTCAGCCTGACAAGCTCTAGAAGTCAAGAGAAACTCAACGTGAGAACTTGCCTCCAGGTTAGGCCCTGAGTAGCCGGGCAGAAAGGGAGGCATGCAGCTGTTTCCACGAGTTCTTAGTAGCTCTTCGCCTTTACTTTCAGGGAAGTACCCTTCTGAGGACTCGTAGGCCCCTCTGGTTTGCATCCATTTTCCTCCATTGTCAGTGAGTATCTCCAGACCCTGGTGGACGAGCTGAGCAACATCGAGGCCCAGTGGTCTTCCCCTCCGATGTCCTCCGTGCGTGCCGAGTGATGGGCAACACACTGCGCGTTCCTTGAGGAGAGCTCTATTTCCAGAGCCCTCTAACAGCTTCAGGACACGATTTCTGGTGTGTCCGAAGCGCCCAGGAAATACCGGTTGCCGCCATTGTGTGAGCTGCCAAGGGAAAACACTCTGCTTTGCATACTTCGCGGACCTCGTACCTGAAGTCACTCAGCTCGAGGAGAAAGTCAGCATCTTTCAAAGCTGTGTCGCTAACGGGACACTCAGTGTGAGCACATGCCTGTAGGTTAAGGCCGGACTTGCCCTGCAGAAACGGAGGTGTGCAGCACTTTCCATGAGGCTGTAGCCTCTGCTCTGCATATCTTTGATGGCAGTAGAGTTTTCCGGACACCTAGGAAAATCGCGTGGGCTCCCTGGTTCAAGCTGGAACACAGACTAACCGTAGTACCCCCTAGGTCTACTAAGCAACATCCAGCCCCGTAGCCCTTTGGAACCAACTCTCTCTACGCCGAGGGTAGGGAAACGCACAGCAGTCTCCACCGAAGCAGCTTAATTTCCCCATCACACCCACACGTTCACGAACAGAATTTTGGCACGTCTCACAGGCCTTGAGGTCTTACGCCTTGCCCTAGTCTGACCTGCACTGAGAGCACCCTCGGCCTCGCATTCCATCTAGGACCTCCTGCCTGAAGTCAGCGTGCCTCCAGAAGAAAGTCCCCTTGCGTTCTTACTGCAATTTCAGTCCGCTTCTTGCTGTGGCAATGCAGGCTTCTGAATAGCCACAGGCCCAGGAGGAGTAGCTAGGTTGTTCCTTGGTTGAGGCAGTCCACTTGATGCACAACCCCCTGCTTCGAGAAGCTGATTCAGGCAAGCAAACACAAGGGGCCATGTGTCTCTTTTGACTTGTTAGAAACAACAGCAATGTATGCTGCGTTTGCGCATGAAATCGGGGGCCTGATTTAAACATCCTCGCTTTCCAATTTGGAAGGCTGCATTCACGGTGCGTTGATGCTACCTGAAATCCCTGCTGTTGACAGGCCTGGGAACCCTGTAGGAATGCTTCTGGGAAGAAACTGAATTTGCTCGGTCTAAACCAGGTGCTTCCATGGCCGCCGTGGTGGTCAGCCTGACAAGCTCTAGAAGTCAAGAGAAACTCAACGTGAGAACTTGCCTCCAGGTTAGGCCCTGAGTAGCCGGGCAGAAAGGGAGGCATGCAGCTGTTTCCACGAGTTCTTAGTAGCTCTTCGCCTTTACTTTCAGGGAAGTACCCTTCTGAGGACTCGTAGGCCCCTCTGGTTTGCATCCATTTTCCTCCATTGTCAGTGAGTATCTCCAGACCCCGGTGGACCAGCTGAGCAACATCGAGGCCCAGTCGTCTTCCCCTCCGATGCACTGCGTGCGTGCCGAGTGATGGGCAACACACTGCGCGTTCCTTGAGGAGAGCTCTATTTCCAGAGCCCTCAAACAGCTTCAGGACACGATTTCTGGTGTGTCCGAAGCGCCCAGGAAATACCGGTTGCCGCCCTTGTGTGAGCTGCCAAGAAAAAACACTGTGCTTTGCATACTTCGCGGACCTCGTACCTGAAGTCACTCAGCTCGAGGAGAAAGTCAGCATCTTTCAAAGCTGTGTCGCTAACGGGACACTCAGAGTGAGCACATGCCTGTAGGTTAAGGCCGGACTCGCCCTGCAGAATCGGAGGTGTGCAGCACTTTCCATGAGGCTGTAGCCTCTGCTCTGCATATCTTTTATGGCAGTAGAGTTTTCCGGACACCTAGGAAAATCGCGTGGGCTCCCTGGTTCAAGCTGGAACACAGACTAACCGTAGTACCCCCTAGGTCTACTAAGCAACATCCAGCCCCGTAGCCCTTTGGAACCAACTCTCTCTACGCCGAGGGTAGGGAAACGCACAGCAGTCTCCAACGAAGCAGCTTAATTTCCCCATCACACCCACACGTTCACGAACAGAATTTTGGCACGTCTCACAGGCCTTGAGGTCTTAGGCCTTGCCCTAGTCTGACCTGCACTGAGAGCACCCTCGGCCTCGCATTCCACCTAGGACCTCCTGCCTGAAGTCACCGTGCCTCCAGAAGAAAGTCCCCTTGCGTTCTTACTGCAATTTCAGTCCGCTTCTTGCGGTGGCAATGCAGGCTTCTGAATAGCAACAGGCCCCAGAGGAGTAGCTAGGGCCTTCCTTGGTTGAGGCAGTCCACTTGATGCACAACCCCCTGCTTCGAGAAGCTGATTCAGGCAAGCAAACACAAGGGGCCATGTGTCTCTTTTGACTTGTTAGAAACAACAGCAATGTATGCTGCGTTTGCGCATGAAATCGGGGGCCTGATTTAAACATCCTCGCTTTCCAATTTGGAAGGCTGCATTCACGGTGCGTTGATGCTACCTGAAATCCCTGCTGTTGACAGGCCTGGGAACCCTGTAGGAATGCTTCTGGGAAGAAACTGAATTTGCTCGGTCTAAACCAGGTGCTTCCATGGCCGCCGTGGTGGTCAGCCTGACAAGCTCTAGAAGTCAAGAGAAACTCAACGTGAGAACTTGCCTCCAGGTTAGGCCCTGAGTAGCCGGGCAGAAAGGGAGGCATGCAGCTGTTTCCACGAGTTCTTAGTAGCTCTTCGCCTTTACTTTCAGGGAAGTACCCTTCTGAGGACTCGTAGGCCCCTCTGGTTTGCATCCATTTTCCTCCATTGTCAGTGAGTATCTCCAGACCCCGGTGGACCAGCTGAGCAACATCGAGGCCCAGTCGTCTTCCCCTCCGATGCCCTGCGTGCGTGCCGAGTGATGGGCAACACACTGCGCGTTCCTTGAGGAGAGCTCTATTTCCAGAGCCCTCAAACAACTTCAGGACACGATTTCTGGTGTGTCCGAAGCGCCCAGGAAATACCGGTTGCCGCCCTTGTGTGAGCTGCCAAGAAAAAACACTGTTCTTTGCATACTTCGCGGACCTCGTACCTGAAGTCACTCAGCTCGAGGAGAAAGTCAGCATCTTTCAAAGCTGTGTCGCTAACGGGACACTCAGAGTGAGCACATGCCTGTAGGTTAAGGCCGGACTTGCCCTGCAGAAACGGAGGTGTGCAGCACTTTCCATGAGGCTGTAGCCTCTGCTCTGCATATCTTTTATGGCAGTAGAGTTTTCCGGACACCTAGGAAAATCGCGTGGGCTCCCTGGTTCAAGCTGGAACACAGACTAACCGTAGTACCCCCTAGGTCTACTAAGCAACATCCAGCCCCGTAGCCCTTTGGAACCAACTCTCTCTACGCCGAGGGTAGGGAAACGCACAGCAGTCTCCACCGAAGCAGCTTAATTTCCCCATCACACCACACGTTCACGAACAGAATTTTGGCACGTCTCACAGGCCTTGAGGTCTTACGCCTTGCCCTAGTCTGACCTGCACTGAGAGCACCCTCGGCCTCGCATTCCATCTAGGACCTCCTGCCTGAAGTCAGCGTGCCTCCAGAAGAAAGTCCCCTTGCGTTCTTACTGCAATTTCAGTCCGCTTCTTGCTGTGGCAATGCAGGCTTCTGAATAGCCACAGGCCCAGGAGGAGTAGCTAGGTTGTTCCTTGGTTGAGGCAGTCCACTTGATGCACAACCCCCTGCTTCGAGAAGCTGATTCAGGCAAGCAAACACAAGGGGCCATGTGTCTCTTTTGACTTGTTAGAAACAACAGCAATGTATGCTGCGTTTGCGCATGAAATCGGGGGCCTGATTTAAACATCCTCGCTTTCCAATTTGGAAGGCTGCATTCACGGTGCGTTGAAGCTATCTGAAATCCCTGCTGTTGACAGGCCTGGGAACCCTGTAGGAATGCTTCTGGGAACAAACTGAGTTTGGTCGGTCTAAACCAGGTGCTTCCATGGCCGCCGTGGTGGTCAGCCTGACAAGCTCAAGAAGTCAAGAGAAACTCAACGTGAGAACTTGCCTCCAGGTTAGGCCCTGAGTAGCCGGGCAGAAAGGGAGGCATGCAGCTGTTTCCACGAGTTCTTAGTAGCTCTTCGCCTTTACTTTCAGGGAAGTACCCTTCTGAGGACTCGTAGGCCCCTCTGGTTTGCATCCATTTTCCTCCATTGTCAGTGAGTATCTCCAGACCCCGGTGGACCAGCTGAGCAACATCGAGGCCCAGTGGTCTTCCCCTCCCATGTCCTCCGTGCGTGCCGAGTGATGGGCAACACACTGCGCGTTCCTTGAGGAGAGCTCTATTTCCAGAGCCCTCTAACAGCTTCAGGACACGATTTCTGGTGTGTCCGAAGCGCCCAGGAAATACCGGTTGCCGCCATTGTGTGAGCTGCCAAGGGAAAACACTCTGCTTTGCATACTTCGCGGACCTCGTACCTGAAGTCACTCAGCTCGAGGAGAAAGTCAGCATCTTTCAAAGCTGTGTCGCTAACGGGACACTCAGTGTGAGCACATGCCTGTAGGTTAAGGCCGGACTTGCCCTGCAGAAACGCAGGCGTGCAGCACTTTCCTTGAGGCCGTAGCCTCTGCTCTGCATATCTTTTATGGCAGTAGAGTTTTCCGGACACCTAGGAAAATCGCGTGGGCTCCCTGTTCCCGGCTGGAACACAGACTAACCCCAGGACCCCTTAGGTCTCCTAAGCAACATCCAGCCCCGTAGCCCTTTGGAGCCACTCTCTCTACGCCGAGGGTAGGGAAACGCACAGCAGTCTCCACCGAAGCAGCTTAATTTCCCCATCACACCCACACGTTCACGAACAGAATTTTGGCACGTCTCACAGGCCTTGAGGTCTTACGCCTTGCCCTACTCTGACCTGCACTGAGAGCACCCTCGGCCTCGCATTCCATCTAGGACCTCCTGCCTGAAGTCACCGTGCCTCCAGAAGAAAGTCCCCTTGCGTTCTTACTGCAATTTCAGTCCGCTTCTTGCGGTGGCAATGCAGGCTTCTGAATAGGCACAGGCCCCAGAGGAGTAGCTAGGGCGTTCCTTGGTTGAGGCAGTCCACTTGATGCAGAAACCCCTGCTTCGAGAAGCTGATTCAGGCAAGCAAACACAAGGGGCCATGTGTCTCTTTTGACTTGTTAGAAACAACAGCAATGTATGCTGCGTTTGCGCATGAAATCGGGGGCCTGATTTAAACATCCTCGCTTTCCAATTTGGAAGGCTGCATTCACGGTGCGTTGATGCTACCTGAAATCCCTGCTGTTGACAGGCCTGGGAACCCTGTAGGAATGCTTCTGGGAACAAACTGAGTTTGCTCGGTCTAAACCAGGTGCTTCCATGGCCGCCGTGGTGGTCAGCCTGACAAGCTCTAGAAGTCAAGAGAAACTCAACGTGAGAACTTGCCTCCAGGTTAGGCCCTGAGTAGCCGGGCAGAAAGGGAGACATGCAGCTGTTTCCATGAGTTCTTAGTAGCTCTTCGCCTTTACTTTCACCGAAGTACCCTTCTGAGGACTCGTAGGCCCCTCTGGTTTGCATCCATTTTCCTCCATTGTCAGTGAGTATATCCAGACCCCGGTGGACCAGCTGAGCAACATTGAGGCCCAGTGGTCTTCCCCTCCGATGCCCTGCGTGCGTGCCGCGTGATGGGCAACACACTGCGCGTTCCTTGAGGAGAACTCTATTTCCAGAGCCCTCAAACAGCTTCAGGACACGATTTCTGGTGTGTCCGAAGCGCCCAGGAAATACCGGTTGCCGCCCTTGTGTGAGCTGCCAAGAGAAAACACTCTTCTTTGCATACTTCGCGGACCTCGTACCTGAAGTCACTCAGCTCGAGGAGAAAGTCAGCATCTTGCAAAGCTGTGTCGCTAACGGGACACTCAGTGTGAGCACATGCCTGTAGGTTAAGGCCGGACTTGCCCTGCAGAAACGGAGGCGTGCAGCACTTTCCATGAGGCCGTAGCCTCTGCTCTGCATATCTTTTATGGCAGTAGAGTTTTCCGGACACCTAGGAAAATCGCGTGGGGTCCCTGTTCCCGGCTGGAACACAGACTAACCCCAGGACCCCTTAGGTCTCCTAAGCAACATCCAGCCCCGTAGCCCTTTGGAGCCACTCTCTCTACGCCGAGGGTAGGGAAACGCACAGCAGTCTCCACCGAAGCAGCTTAATTTCCCCATCACACCCACACGTTCACGAACAGAATTTTGGCACGTCTCACAGGCCTTGAGGTCTTACGCCTTGCCCTAGTCTGACCTGCACTGAGAGCACCCTCGGCCTCGCATTCCATCTAGGACCTCCTGCCTGAAGTCACCGTGCCTCCAGAAGAAAGTCCCCTTGTGTTCTTACTGCAATTTCAGTCCGCTTCTTGCGGTGGCAATGCAGGCTTCTGAATAGCCACAGGCCCCAGAGGAGTAGCTAGGGCGTTCCTTGGTTGAGGCAGTCCACTTGATGCACAAACCCCTGCTTCGAGAAGCTGATTCAGGCAAGCAAACACAAGGGGCCATGTGTCTCTTTTGACTTGTTAGAAACAACAGCAATGTATGCTGCGTTTGCGCATGAAATCGGGGGCCTGATTTAAACATCCTCGCTTTCCAATTTGGAAGGGTGCATTCACGGTGCGTTGAAGCTACCTGAAATCCCTGCTGTTGACAGGCCTGGGAACCCTGTAGGAATGCTTCTGGGAAGAAACTGAGTTTGCTCGGTCTAAACCAGGTGCTTCCATGGCCGCCGTGGTGGTCAGCCTGACAAGCTCTAGAAGTCAAGAGAAACTCAACGTGAGAACTTGCCTCCAGGTTAGGCCCTGAGTAGCCGGGCAGAAAGGGAGGCATGCAGCTGTTTCCACGAATTCTTAGTAGCTCTTCGCCTTTACTTTCAGGGAAGTACCCTTCTGAGGACTCGTAGGCCCCTCTGGTTTGCATCCATTTTCCTCCATTGTCAGTGAGTATCTCCAGACCCCAGTGGACCAGCTGAGCAACATCGAGGCCCAGTGGTCTTCCCCTCCGATGCCCTGCGTGCGTGCCAAGTGATGGGCAACACACTGCGCGTTCCTTGAGGAGAGCTCTATTTCCAGAGCCCTCAAACAGCTTCAGGACACGATTTCTGGTGTGTCCGAAGCGCCCAGGAAATACCGGTTGCCGCCCTTGTGTGAGCTGCCAAGAGAAAACACTCTGCTTTGCATACTTCGCGGACCTCGTACCTGAAGTCACTCAGCTCGAGGAGAAAGTCAGCATCTTTCAAAGCTGTGTCGCTAACGGGACACTCAGTGTGAGCACATGCCTGTAGGTTAAGGCCGGACTTGCCCTGCAGAAACGGAGGCGTGCAGCACTTTCCATGAGGCCGTAGCCTCTGCTCTGCATATCTTTTATGGCAGTAGAGTTTTCCGGACACCTAGGAAAATCGCGTGGGCTCCCTGGTTCAAGCTGGAACACAGACTAACCGTAGTACCCCCTAGGTCTACTAAGCAACATCCAGCCCCGTAGCCCTTTGGAACCAACTCTCTCTACGCCGAGGGTAGGGAAACGCACAGCAGTCTCCAACGAAGCAGCTTAATTTCCCCATCACACCCACACGTTCACGAACAGAATTTTGGCACCTCTCACAGGCCTTGAGGTCTTACGCCTTGCCCTAGTCTGACCTGCACTGAGAGCACCCTCGGCCTCGCATTCCATCTAGGACCTCCTGCCTGAAGTCAGCGTTCCTCCAGAAGAAAGTCCCCTTGCGTTCTTACTGCAATTTCAGTCCGCTTCTTGCTGTGGCAATGCAGGCTTCTGAATAGCCACAGGCCCAGGAGGAGTAGCTAGGTTGTTCCTTGGTTGAGGCAGTCCACTTGATGCACAACCCCCTGCTTCGAGAAGCTGATTCAGGCAAGCAAACACAAGGGGCCATGTGTCTCTTTTGACTTGTTAGAAACAACAGCAATGTATGCTGCGTTTGCGCATGAAATCGGGGGCCTGATTTAAACATCCTCGCTTTCCAATTTGGAAGGCTGCATTCACGGTGCGTTGAAGCTATCTGAAATCCCTGCTGTTGACAGGCCTGGGAACCCTGTAGGAATGCTTCTGGGAACAAACTGAGTTTGGTCGGTCTAAACCAGGTGCTTCCATGGCCGCCGTGGTGGTCAGCCTGACAAGCTCTAGAAGTCAAGAGAAACTCAACGTGAGAACTTGCCTCCAGGTTAGGCCCTGAGTAGCCGGGCAGAAAGGGAGGCATGCAGCTGTTTCCACGAGTTCTTAGTAGCTCTTCGCCTTTACTTTCAGGGAAGTACCCTTCTGAGGACTCGTAGGCCCCTCTGGTTTGCATCCATTTTCCTCCATTGTCAGTGAGTATCTCCAGACCCTGGTGGACCAGCTGAGCAACATCGAGGCCCAGTGGTCTTCCCCTCCGATGCCCTCCGTGCGTGCCGAGTGATGGGCAACACACTGCGCGTTCCTTGAGGAGAGCTCTATTTCCAGAGCCCTCTAACAGCTTCAGGACACGATTTCTGGTGTGTCCGAAGCGCCCAGGAAATACCGGTTGCCGCCATTGTGTGAGCTGCCAAGGGAAAACACTCTGCTTTGCATACTTCGCGGACCTCGTACCTGAAGTCACTCAGCTCGAGGAGAAAGTCAGCATCTTTCAAAGCTGTGTCGCTAACGGGACACTCAGTGTGAGCACATGCCTGTAGGTTAAGGCCGGACTTGCCCTGCAGAAACGCAGGCGTGCAGCACTTTCCTTGAGGCCGTAGCCTCTGCTCTGCATATCTTTTATGGCAGTAGAGTTTTCCGGACACCTAGGAAAATCGCGTGGGCTCCCTGTTCCCGGCTGGAACACAGACTAACCCCAGGACCCCTTAGGTCTCCTAAGCAACATCCAGCCCCGTAGCCCTTTGGAGCCACTCTCTCTACGCCTAGGGTAGGGAAACGCCCAGCAGTCTCCACCGAAGCAGCTTAATTTCCCCATCACACCCACACGTTCACGAACAGAATTTTGGCACGTCTCACAGGCCTTGAGGTCTTACGCCTTGCCCTACTCTGACCTGCACTGAGAGCACCCTCGGCCTCGCATTCCATCTAGGACCTCCTGCCTGAAGTCACCGTGCCTCCAGAAGAAAGTCCCCTTGCGTTCTTACTGCAATTTCAGTCCGCTTCTTGCGGTGGCAATGCAGGCTTCTGAATTGGCACAGGCCCCAGAGGAGTAGCTAGGGCGTTCCTTGGTTGAGGCAGTCCACTTGATGCAGAAACCCCTGCTTCGAGAAGCTGATTCAGGCAAGCAAACACAAGGGGCCATGTGTCTCTTTTGACTTGTTAGAAACAACAGCAATGTATGCTGCGTTTGCGCATGAAATCGGGGGCCTGATTTAAACATCCTCGCTTTCCAATTTGGAAGGCTGCATTCACGGTGCGTTGATGCTACCTGAAATCCCTGCTGTTGACAGGCCTGGGAACCCTGTAGGAATGCTTCTGGGAAGAAACTGAGTTTGCTCGGTCTAAACCAGGTGCTTCCATGGCCGCCGTGGTGGTCAGCCTGACAAGCTCTAGAAGTCAAGAGAAACTCAACGTGAGAACTTGCCTCCAGGTTAGGCCCTGAGTAGCCGGGCAGAAAGGGAGACATGCAGCTGTTTCCATGAGTTCTTAGTAGCTCTTCGCCTTTACTTTCACCGAAGTACCCTTCTGAGGACTCGTAGGCCCCTCTGGTTTGCATCCATTTTCCTCCATTGTCAGTGAGTATATCCAGAGCCCGGTGGACCAGCTGAGCAACATTGAGGCCCAGTGGTCTTCCCCTCCGATGCCCTCCGTGCGTGCCGAGTGATGGGAAACACACTGCGCGTTCCTTGAGGAGAGCTCTATTTCCAGAGCCCTCAAACAGCTTCAGGACACGATTTCTGGTGTGTCCGAAGCGCCCAGGAAATACCGGTTGCCGCCCTTGTGTGAGCTGCCAAGAGAAAACACTCTTCTTTGCATACTTCGCGGACCTCGTACCTGAAGTCACTCAGCTCGAGGAGAAAGTCAGCATCTTGCAAAGCTGTGTCGCTAACGGGACACTCAGTGTGAGCACATGCCTGTAGGTTAAGGCCGGACTTGCCCTGCAGAAACGGAGGCGTGCAGCACTTTCCATGAGGCCGTAGCCTCTGCTCTGCATATCTTTTATGGCAGTAGAGTTTTACGGACACCAAGGAAAATCGCGTGGGCTCCCTGTTCCCGGCTGGAACACAGACTAACCCCAGGACCCCTTAGGTCTCCTAAGCAACATCCAGCCCCGTAGCCCTTTGGAGCCACTCTCTACACCGAGGGTAGGGAAACGCACAGCAGTCTCCACCGAAGCAGCTTAATTTCCCCATCACACCC